>NW_026555245.1:17560000-18810000 GCF_021234165.1 Pteronotus mesoamericanus
TGTCCAAAGATGCACTCTACTTTTTTAAAAACATTCCTGGTAGTTGAAGTTACATATATATATGTAATTTTGGAATTAAGTTAAGAGGAAATAGGTTTCTGTTCTCACAAACAACCTTAAGAAAAAATGTTTCTGCTTCCTGCAAATAATTGGATTGTTTTGGTTTGAAAAGTGGGTTATTTTTTTCCCCCTTTCCCTCTGGAAGAGGAAAGAAGAGAGAAAATTCTAGACAAATGACTTGCCATTACAAATGCTCTTAATATATATAACTGTCTCTGAGGAAATACAAACAAAACTATATAACGGTGGAACTTAACTGCTGCCACATGATTTATAGAATATTCATCTGTCATACTCAAACAAAGGAACTACATTTTAAATCAGCTTCCATATTTGCACTGTTAGTTATCTTGGGATTGGTAAAAAGTTTCTGACTTGAGGTCATTCCTATAATTGTGAAAGCAATTTTGTAGACAGAGATGTGAGCCAAAGCAAAAGCGGGGAAACGCATCATTGCAAAAGACCATTTCCAGTTAGTTTTCTCCTAGTTCAAGTAATTACCATTTGCTTGTCCTGGTAGCTATTTTTTAGTGTAATTTTCTTTTAATAAATGCCTCGAGCATCCAGATAAGCCAGACAAAACATTTCTGGAACCTTGTAGTGCCTACGGGCCTGGTGCTTTGGGGGGCGGCGGGGGGCAGGCCTGCTGCTGGAGGTTGGGAGCGCTGCGCTGCCTTCAGTTCTGGCTGCACTGGAACTTGGCGTATCACTTTAGAGAGGGAGAATTTCAGCTGCCATGCCCTCCTGTGTCAGGAGAAGGGTGGCTTAGATTTTTCTTGCTTGAGGTTCTTTCAGCAGAATTGTTTTGTAAAAGTAGCTTTTCACCACGCCGCCCATCAGAATCCGGTGGGGAACTTTTCCCAAATGGATAAATTTTCTGCTGCCATCCACTGCCACCATCCTCAGCCACCCAATGGTCACATCCCAAGCCCTGTTTCAGGGAAATATTGTTGAAGTAGCCAGCCTTAGAGTGAGGCTTCTTAACCTGGGGCCCATAGCTTTGTGACTGCTTTTGTGTTTGGAATTACTATGAAGAAAGTGCATAATTTTCATCAGAGTCCCAAAAGGGATAGCTGACCACTCAGAAGGCTCGAAATTACAGATCTGTTTCAGCCCTTGGGAAAAAGAACTTCGGCCCTGAGGAAAATCTTTTACCAAGTTTAAAATCTGTTCACCGCCTTTGTGAGCCCTTTAGTTGACACTTAGGTAATAATCTTCCTCTTTTTAAACTGAGGCCTTATCATTTTCAGTGGGTATTAGTGAAATGCCCATGCAGCCTGGGGGAAAGATGCAGGTTTACTTTGACACTTATGCTCTAAAATATGCAGTTCCCTTCTGGCTAAAGTGTAGAAATTGGTAGTTTTTGAGAACTGAAGTGGCTTTGAGTTCCTGTACGCCTAAGCCCATTCATAAATGGCAAAGGGAGTTGTTGAGTGTGGGTGACGGCTGCAGCTCTTTATTCTCCGTTTAAGCATAAGTCGTTCATTCGTATCTCAGTAAAGCTGTTCCAAGTCTGCCCTGTACCCTTGGCCATTCAAGTCAGGTGACAGCTATGCAAAGTGTGGTACTGCAGCAAAGATAGAAAGGTGTACCTTGAACTTGGGAAGCCAAGACATATGGCAGAAATATGAACGATAACCTATTGTGGTGCAGGTTAGCCACCAAATAATCTGCAAACAGAAAGTGCTCCAAAGAGTTCAGCTGAAATCAATTCCTTTGAGGTGAAGGGAAAAGATGAGCTTAGGGAGCAGAGAAGGATTTTAGCTGTATCTAAAGAACACAGAACATCTGCTTAACCCAACTTCAGTTAATGCAGCATGTCAGTGTGGGTTTTCTGGGTTGTCTTAGGATGGTATGTAATTACATGTGGGTGGGGTTATGGTGGGGCAGAGTCTGATTCTCAATCTACTCTAGCATTTTAATTTCTAACTACCCACTTTTAGGTATATTAATAACAGCTGTTTGGCATTTTCCCAGGAAAATACTAAAATGGCCCCAGAAATTATTAAACTACAGCTCTGACCATTTAAGTTGACTGTTTACGTGTTAGTGACCACATGTACTGGCATTCAGGCAGTGCTTGGGAAGTGATACTAGGAGTAGGAAAGGATTGTCCTTTCTCCATCAGTCATGTTAAGTACCCTAAAAAAAAGTAATCCTGCATAAATCTCCAAAAAGAGTGAATTTGTGCTCAAGCCCTTTTCTTCATAGAAAAACTAGTATCATTATTTCAGATCCCTTTGAATTCCTATACTTTGGGAACATACCTAAATCATTGAATGGCTCCATAATGATTCAGAAATGTCAGTCCTACCTCTTCTTGACAAGTAAGCGAGGTATTCTTTAAAAATGATATCATAGTGTCTAGCTCAAAACTGGCTCAATAACATGGTTAATTAGCTGACCACACTGCTCCTAATTGGGTTTTCAGAAAGCACTTGACATTATAAATAAAAATATGAGTTAGCATGCCAGAAGAGTTGGAATGTGTGAATGTAGCAACTTTCAAAATCTATTTTAATAGCTTTTTAACAAACTTAGGAACACATTGCTGTATTCCAACAACTAATACCCATTGTAGATGAATATACATCTCAGGAAACTGTAGAAGGTGATCTCTTTAAAACTCCCCTAGTTCTATTTTTCATTGAATTATATTCTTATCAAATCATTTGCTTTTAATATGTTTAAAGGAATTTTAAAATGTTTTCAAGTTACTTTTTTTTCATTATAGTTTACCTTAGCTATTATCATTATCCATATATTAATCACTAAGTATAGTTGAGAATTAGAATGAAGGCTTCGAAGATGTTCTTATTCTCCAGAACACTGAGATCTCTGTTGCTGTCCTTCGGTCATCACTAATCTGATCAAGACACAAAATGAGTCTCCTGCATGAGTAGCATTTATGGCAATTTTGAGTTCTTGACAAGACCACACAGTTGCCCGCTCCAGTTGCTGACTCTCCAGTGGCGTTTGGGAAAACCAGTGCCACCTGGTGGGAGTCTTGAGCACGGAGGCCAGCCTGCCAGGATTCTGAAGGCAGTTCATGGTATTCCTGTTGTTTCACCTGTATCATTTGAGCAGTATTTACTGTTTGTCATGGGCCTGGTAACTAAATTATCAGTAATTTCTAAAAATTCACGTGATCCATGTTGATGGACTGAAACCAGCAATCACCTTTTATTTTTATACCGGTTACTTTAATTCAGTGGTTCTCAGTCCTGGGAGCTCATTAGAATCATTTGGGGAGATACTAAAAAAAAAACAAAAAAACCCACAGTAACTAATATTTGGTCCCACTTGCAGATAGTTCGTTACATCTGTGTTTTTAAAAGCTCCACCTCCAACTCAGGTGATTTTAAAGAGTGGCCGAGGTCGAGACCAATGAATTTGCGTGCCTGCTTTATTTCTGGCTTTCTTGGCTGTACTTTCCCTGTGCCTCACAGAGACATAACAGTCAATGCATCAGTCTGTGCTAGCGCATGTGTCATCTCACGTGTGCCCTGTAACTACGGTGGGTCTTACCGAGTTCACACCATGGTTTATGGGCCATTTAAGACCAGCCAGAGTTTCAGTACTGTCTGAAAAACATTTTCTGGCAATAAAGGTGACAAATGCCATCTGATTTTAGTGAATGAGAATAGTTTAACATTTTATGTTGTTCTTTGCCTTGCTGGTTAGCCTAAACAGGATCCCTGTGACTTCTAGTGTAATTACGTAGGCACTTATTAAGGGCTTTCCATTGTCTAGTGTTGGTCTGAGCCGTGAAGAGGACACTAGGGAAGAACATGGCATGAAGGGACTCAAGGAGCTTACATCCTCAGGGAGGGGACTCACGTAGAAGAGCGTAGGGTATAATACTTGGGTCAGGACAATGAAGGGAATGAAAGAGATCTCAGTGGAATCGTGTCATAAGGAAAAATCTATAGAGGACAGAGAATTGGCGCCAAGGTCTTGATTAGTGTGGGTGGAATTTAACTGGCAAAGGCAGCTGAAATGCTAGGCCTGTAGAACAATCTAATAATGAAGGGCACCAAAGTGGGAGTGATTATATCACCAGACCACTTAATGAGTGGACGGTAGTGGCTGAGCAGGAAAAAAAATCCCACAGGCAAGAAGAATCTATCCACAATCATCAAGAAGGACCCTCAGATGCCTGCCTTAGGGGTTGGACCTTGATTGGAGAAGCTTTACAAAGCCCTAGTTTACAAAAGCGAGCTATGGTGGTGAAGAGAAGTGGTTGCCTCTGGTTGGGCAGATGATCTGGAAGGATCTGCTGGCGGGGAACATGGATTTATTGGATTGTTGGAAATGTTCTGTATCTTAATTAGGGAGGTGGTCACACAGGTATTTGCCAAAACTCAGCAACTCTGCACTTAAAATCTTTTCATTTTATTGTATATAAATTAGACTTGGAGGCCAGGTGCTATTTGTTTGGCATTTGAGAAGCTTTGAGAGATTTTAGGAAAGTCTGCGACACATAAACCATAGGCCATTTGCATGGAAAAGCCGCTGGAATTGGCTGGGTAGGCCTACAAGTTGAGTGGGACAGGGTCTCAGGAACCACCAGGACGAGGTTAACAGTGTTAGCCAGGTTAATGGAGGCTCAGATATGGTGCAGTTCTGTCTGGGAAAAAGCTGTCCTTCCAACCCTCCCCACGCCCAAGTCAGACAATTCAGTTTCCCCCTGCGTGTCCCTGGTGCCTTTCCAGCTGCTGCTCCAGCACTGAATGAACACAGGGATTTCTTATACTATTGTCTACTTTTGTATATGTTTAAGATTTCAATAATAAAAGCTATTAATGTACTTGCACTTTAAAAATCATTGTTTTTGAATGCAAACATGCTTAGTGAAGGTGTTTCTCTAGGCTGTACTGGCCCTGAGGATTAACTACTGAGACTTTTTAGCGGTTACTGTAGTAATTTCAAAATAATGATGAATGTACTTAGAGGAGGAATGAAGATAAACACTCTTTTGTTTATTTTGCTTAACATAAGTCAAGGGCATTTTAGAAGGCTTATATTTGCCATTGGGGGACAGACACATCAGGTCATGGGGCAATAAATGCTCTTTGGAGAGCTGCAGTCAGTATAGTGTGTGTGTTGCAGAGGGAGGTGCATCTGTGAAGGAATCACCGGGATGCTCCCGTGCCTTCAGAGGCAGAGGAGGGAGCGCTGTGCTGGTGGCTCATGGGCACAGTGCTGTTCACAGAGTTACAAAATCTGAGTCGAGTGTTGCTCTGTGGCCTCCGGCAAGTCACTAAACCTCCCTGGCCTTAAGAATTCTTAGCTTGAAAAGACAAGAATTAAAATTTAGATGATTTCTAATCCCTCATATTGAATATTCTTCTTCCCTGTACCGCCTTTTTAAAATCACAGTATCATTGTTTTAAACTAGTAGTTTCCAAAGTGGAACATATGCATCAAAGTCTCTTGTGAGTGGGTCAGTGGAGGGTGTCAGAAATGCCCAGATCTGCAGAATGATTTCCTGGCAAGTGCCTGGGAACCTGCATTTTAACACACACCCTGGAAGAGTCTGTGAACAATATAGTTTGAAGAGAACAGTTTTATAGGCTATCACAGTTCTTTTTCTTCTGATTGCCTTGAAATGCAGTCAGTACTTAAATTTCTTCTAAGTATTTAAGGAATTTCAAAGATTTTCTTTAAAAGAATGTTGTGATTTAATTCTCATCATATGACATTATTATGGGTAACATTTAGTTTTGTGTCTGTGTTAGTGACTTATGTATATAATACATAATTTAGAAAATATAGAGATACAAAGAAGAAAAAACTACAAAAACCTGTAATTCTTTAGCCTTACAAAAGCAGTGTTAAACAGGTTTGTTGCACATCCTCCCAGACTTTTTCTCATATGAATACATATAAATGTAATTATTTACCAAAATAGGTTTATTTTCTCTATATTATTTTATAACCTATTTTTAAAATTCACAAGTTATGCTCATCATTCTTTGTTAATAAATGTCTACGCACATCAACATTTTGAATGGCTGCCTGGGGTTCCTTTATATAAATGTACCAGAGCTTATTTCACTAGTTTCTTACTGGTACTCTCTGATACCCGCCTCTTTTTATTGTTTTACCCATGGAAATAATGAACATTTTTCTATATTTTTTGTATATCCTCAGGATAAAGTTTCTAGAAATCAAATTGCTAAGTAAAAGAATTTTTAATTCATTTTATAAAAGTGATTTTGAACACAGTGAATCAATATTCACTGTAGGAAAAAAAAATGGCAAATACAGGGAAAAGTTAAAATCCCCATAGCTTTCAGATAACTTTTCTACTTTGGTGTGTAAATATATTGATATGTTTTAACATATAGGATTATACTATACAGAGAATTTTAATATCTGCTTTTCTCATTGAACCATATATTATAAACATTTTTCCACGTCAGCCATATTGAAAATTCTGTGATATATCTATATACATTAATTGCATAATATTTCATCCAGTTGTTCAGCTTCAGATATAAAGTACCTAACATGCAAAAGCAATCTAATAGACGTGATGAGAGAAACAAAGTTGATTAAAACTGTTTAATGCCCTTAAAATATTTACAGACTAGAAGGGAGTTCTAACACAGTTAGACAATTCATCAGTACCTGGTTTTGTTGATCTGGTCAGAAGGTAGGAAAGATGGGCTGTGAGATTTCAGAGAAAGGCAAGTAAGTTTCGGTTAGGGAGGTGAGGGAAGGCTCAGAAGAGGAAGTGACTGGAGGGTTTGGCCACATGGAGGTGGGGAAGAAGGAGCACGGCCAGGTAGAGAAGAGCATATCGGCAGTAGTTCCATCTATTGGGATGCAGGCCCCATCCCAAAAAGGACCACAGGTGTAGAGGGAAATAAACTTGGAGGGGTAAGCTGGTGCCAGGATGCAACGATCTGGAATATCTGGCTAAGCAGTGTGGACTGTTTCCTGAGTGGTGGGAGCTCTTTAGGCTTTGTCGTAGCTGGAGTAAGGGCGGGATTGGAGCCGAGCGGCAGCTCTCTGCAGCAGTGCACAGGGAGGGGAGAGTGGGAGGAAGCGGGACAGTCAGGATGCTACGCTGCTGGCGCAGAGTAAGGCTAGGTGTAGCAGCCAGAACAGAGAGAATGACAGGCTTTGGCAGATCCGGATATGGCGATAAAGGAAAAGATTGAAAGTCAAGAAGGCCTTTGGGGGTTTGAGTTTGGGTGGCTTGGAGAGCAGTTCCGTTTGTGCAGAAAGAAATAGTGGGGGAAAGCACTTGAGAAAATGATGAGTTGCAAGAATTCTTTTTTTTCTTTTTTTTTCTTTTTTTTCTTTTTTTTTACCATTTAGCCCATTTTGTTTGGTTCCAGCATCACACACTTCTACACCTTTCTCCTTTTTGACAGGAAATAATTTGGAATATGCCTGTAAGTACAGAGGCCTACAGTCCGGAGGACCATTAAATGCTCAGACATCCCGACAAGGGCGAGAGGTGGGGTTCACAGAAGCGGAGCCCATCGGCAGCCAGGATTCCTTCCCCTCTCAGGAAAGCACGCTGTCTCCGGTGAACCTGACAGATGACCAGATAGCTGCTGGCCTCTACGGTAACTGCTCCCCCACAGTCCTTCTCAGTGTCAGGATTCCAGGGCCAGCACTGCCAACATTCCAGTCTCACGTCAGTGCCCTTATACACTGACCGAGAAGAGCGCTATGCGGTTGTTGGGAAGGCAGGCCTAGAATAGTTGTACGGTTACTAAAGAAAGAGCTGTGATACTCTGAAGAACACTCACCTGATTTTTCTGAATTACGAAATATTTTAAACAGCATTTCATTCTTTCACAGTCCAGAAGGCATAAATTGTTTCCAGGTTATTTCAATGGAAGAAAAACAACAATAATCCTTATTTTAATGCCTAAGTGGTCTTTTAAGATTAAATGAGATAAGACATCCCTTTATATACAGTAAAATCTGATACAAATGCTAGTTGTCACTACTTTTGCTATGTTCGAAAGTACTAATGGTTTGTCTTTTCCATAAAGAATGTTATTAATGGAACTTGGAATTATTTTCTTTGCATGCACACAAGTTTCCAATGATTTTGTAGAGGTTTCTTATATATGCATATCAAGATGTATATTTACATGAATTAGGGAAAATAATAAATGTACATGAAGAAAGATTACCTGTTCACTTGTATGGATATGAGTTATATTAATTTTGATCACCTTGATTTACTTTACCACAGTATGTACAAATAGTGAAAGTACGCTGAAGTCCATCATGAAGAAGAAAGACGGTAACAAAGATTCAAATGGAGCGAAAAAGAATCTTCAGTTTGTTGGCATTAATGGAGGGTAAGGACAAGATGGTGGTGCTAGCGTTTACACATGGTCTGTCTGTCTCCTTTGCCTTCTGCCTACTCAAGTTATATTTAAAGATGCCTAGCCTGGGATGCTGCCACATCTTGGTGATGGAAGATTCCCTCCTCAGAAAGGTGCATTTGGGCTTCTCTCCTCTCCTCTTCTTGCTATCTTTAAGGATATGTCACTCTTGAAAGGATACTGAAGAAGATGAGCCATTTACATCTCATCTCTGATCTGAAAAAAATAGTCTTCATCTAAAGCAGCAGGTTTCCTGCACTATTGGACACCTTGTACTTACCTGTGTGAGAACTCAGAAACAAACAGAAAGAGACTGAGAGCGTCACTCCATGGCCAGTGATAGTCACTCACTCCTTCAGAACGGGTTGTGTTGCTTGGCTCTCCATGTTTACAAACAAAATTGTAGGGCCTTTTCCCGAAGAGCAGCCTGGCCCTGCCATCAGTTCTTCGCTTTCCAAGTAGAATGTTTATTAGCTATTTATTCCTTCTCTTCTAATTGCCACAGGTAAATAGCTAAGCCTGCTCGTCCTCTGGTAATTAAATCAAAGCCAATTAATCTATTAATCGGTACTTAGTCTCGAGAAGAAAGCAATAGTGCAAAGTTATTTGAGATAATATTTATAGTAAAGTGCATCACAAAGATTTAACTTCATGGTAGCTGTTTTCCCAGTCTGAAATTTTATTGGGTGATGCAGCCCAGGAGGTTTTGGAGGACGTACACTAGAGAAACTGTTGGTTATTGTGTAATCTGTTTACCTTGACACTGGGAGATTAATGGAGCAAAAAGGAAAAATAAAAGAGGGGGGAGAAGGAACAGAAAGAAATGAACAACTGTGGACCTGGTTTTACTAAGATAAATTTCCTTTGATTTATACTAAACTAGAGGTGCTCTCTCTATATGTAGTATTTTTTTTCTGCAAGTGGTATATGATCCCAGTTGGCACCCCACGTTCCCTCTCAAATCAGAACCCATTCAAAACCACCAGGCTTTTAAATAGACCTTACTTTGAACATCTCAGTGCACAGTCTAAAAATACTGGTGAAATTTCTGCAGTCAGTCCGCAGCTTTCTCTTCATAGAAATTTCTGTCGCTGGGTCTTTATGGGCATACCTTGCATCTCCTGAACTCCCAATTGCCACCTAGGTATGAAACAACTTCAAGTGATGATTCCAGCTCAGATGAAAGCTCTTCTTCCGAGTCAGATGACGAGTGTGATGTCATTGAGTATCCTCCTGAAGAAGAGGAGGAAGAGGAGGACGAAGACAGTCGGGGAATGGCGGAAGGGCACCATGCAGTTAATATGGAAGGTTGCAAGTCTGCCAGGGTGGAAGATGAAATGCAGGTTCAAGAATGTGAACCTGAGAAGGTGGAAATCAGAGAGAGGTGTGGTACATTCCCCTCCCCTCCCCTAACCCCTTCTACGTTTAATGTACTTTGGCAGTAGAATTGGCCAGTTAGGATCCTGATTTTGCAGTTGTATGCATTTGTTTGGTCTTTCCAGTCTCCAAAGGAAAGCTAAACTTTATCTGTTCCTCAGATACACATACATCTTGTCGTGATACTAATAAGTACAAGTGCAGAAGAAGTTGATAACTCTTACATCTCTTGCAGTAGCAAAGAGAAAACCTTGATATATTTGGTCACCTTTATTTCCTTTAACTATTTATGTTATCTAATTGTAGGCGTTGGGCCACCATCCGCAGACCTATTAAGCACCACTGAAGTTTCCATTATTTGAACAACTCACCTTGTATTTAAAAGCATGTTAGAATTTTTGGTGATCAGCACATTTCTTTTGAGGTTTTAGATTTTACCATTAGTCATTTATCTTGGTACAGTTTGTCAGTACTGGTATTACAGGGCCATTGGGTGTGAGAGGGACAGTTTTTTGGCCTCAGCCAAAGATCACATTGGCCATAAAGATGATGTAATCCATCACACGCCTCTTTTTTGTTGCTCATTGAGCAATTGGGAACACTACAAGAAAGGATTTGGGAATTTCATAAACAGCAGCTGAAATATCAAATAAAAACTGGTTGGCTGAAACGGGTACCAAAAAATGTAGTAAACTTTAAAGACTATTAGTAAATATAGAATCAGTGCTTATAAAACAGGAAAGAACGGACAGATGGAAATTTCAGTATGGCTTTTCACTATGTGAGAAATAAATACAACATTTCGGAACACTTAACTCTTTAATTGGTTAAATGAAAGTTTAACTGCATTAACACAAGGTAAGTATTTTTAGTTTATATGTCCAAGTATTTTCAAATGGCTCAATGTCTTGTCATCTTTTTTTAACAGCTTTATTGAGTATAATTTCTATATCATATGTCATCTGATTTTTAAGTTTATATTTTCATGTGGGTTCAACAAACACTTCCTGAGCCACCAAATGTGAGTTCAAATATGTGGCTCCTGAGCAGCAGAGCGGGAATGTGGTAATTCTGACCTCTTCAACCACTTAAGAATAAAAAATACGTTTAAGAACTTAGAACAAAAGGAATGAAAAAATCTCCAAATGTTACTCCATCATAATGTCATAAAGGTCAAACTAGTGAAGCCAAAAGCTACCCTCCTGCAAAGGAAGGGTTAGCTCTGTGTGATAGCATCAGCCCTTGGCTGCCTCGGGACACCTGGACTGCCCTCGGCTTGGCCTGGGGCCTCTTGTCTTTCATTGCGTTCTGGAGTTTGAGGAAAAAATGCCTTTCCTTTTGCGGCCAATCATGAGCTGCTTTCTTTTGTTTCTTCCCCCCTTGCAGGTATGAGTTAAGTGAAAAGATGTTGTCTGCATGCCACGTACTGAAAAATAACATAAATGACCCCAAAGCTTTGACCAGCAAGGATATGGTGAGTCTGACCTACAGTGCTGTCCCCTGTCTGCAGAAGTGCCCAAGGGGACGCCATTGTCCAGGCAGCTGTGGCCGTCCCCTGGCCTGCTATTGCGGGCATGCTTTCCTCCAGACTATTTCTAGAATGTGTGGGCAGAGTGAGCATCTTGCCACCCTGCTCACTGGGCCACACTGTGAACCTTTCCCTGAGCCCAGCCTCAGATCTTCTCTACCCTGTACTTTTCTCGGGGGTGGTGCATCTGTGAAGCATATACTTGCACATGGCAGGGAGGGCTAACTGGCAGGCAGTCCTCGCCTTTCCGTGTGTTCTGCTTCTACTTACAAAACCTTGTGATCCCGGGAGCAGAATCCCAGAATTTTATTTTTTAAGTTAGCATATGTTGTTGTTGTTTTTAAACCTATTTGGGCCATCGTCAACATTCCTTCTAATTAGGAAACTGCATATTATGTTCTGATGTGGAATGCAGGCTGCCACTATTTTGAAACCTAGAAATAAATGCACTTGCCATCTTCTCACAGTTTGAGAGATTCAGAAGCAAATAGCAAAGAGGTTGATGGTTGCCATAGTAAGGGTGATGGCACAACACAGGACAGAGAAACATTTCTGTGGCAGTGGCGAGGCTGGCCCATTGCCAAGTCTGTCACTCTCTCGTGCATTGGAGAAGTTTGCCTGTGATGTGTGGCTTCTTTCGTAGGTCAGACCAACCCTCTGGTTGGCAGCTCTATTCAGTGCATTGAGAAAATGTAGTTTTTTGTGTTATTTTAGATAGTAATGTGCATTTGAATCTGCGTTTTAGCAGTAGATTTAATATGAAGCTTTACACTGGTTAACTTTAGTTGGCAGCTAGTAAGAAAGTTGATTTGTAAGGTTCACAATATGATAGAGTTATAAAACCAAAATGTTATAGCAAGACGGGATTTAAGGAACTATCTAACGCTGAAAAGGCAACTAGTTTTCCTCTTGTACTACAAACACAATCTGAAGAAGAATTGGTGGTGACCGTCACAGGCGTGAGAAGCGCATGGGCATGTGTGCCTGGGAGGCCACACTCTCCTGGTTTATCCTGCTTTAACTGAGGCCCTACAGATCACAAGTCTTGTCTAGAGTGTCAGCTACCAGTTAGTGCTGGGATTGGATTTTACTTGTCTTGAATACTGGTCCATGTTGTTGTTGTTACTTTTAATCCCAACTAAATCATATTACCTTATTATATGGTGTCTTTAAAAAAAAAAAAGTGTCATCTCATGTTTGTTTATGTTGCTATAGAAACTTAAATTCATCAGAACCCGCTGAGTCTTGACATTCAGTTTTGTGTCCTGAAAAAGGAGCGTGGCAGTGATGTTTACAGAAGGAAATGCTCCATAACATTCCTGGCCTGGGGGGTCATAGAACCCCGTGCGGAACACTCAAGTCCCTCAGCGATACACTAAATGCTGGTCTGCACCTTGGTCACAAACAGTAAAACTGTGAAACATGACTGCTGTGGTAATATTTCCCATTAGGTTTAAACTGAACTGAAACTGGTGCTTTCAGGCCCCAGATTTTATAGCTATAATATACTTTTTCTTTAATCATTCTCAAAATACTAGATTATGTGGTCTTCAGGGAGGACTTGGCATTTCCACGACCCCAGATTGCTAAGCGTATTGTCAAGCACATTCTGGGTTCAGTACATTTTTGTTTAATTAATATTCATTTAGTGAAAAAAAGTGCTGAAAGTATTGTGCTGTGGAAAGTAGTGGATGCGTGAATGGTCACAGTGTCAGGGCCATATAACCCATATAGGACACTGAATATTTAGCAGTAACAGTCATGACAACCAGATGCCGTAATTTTCCTTCCTTCCATGTGGGAATGAAGAAATAGAAATCTGAATATATTGGAGAGAGAGCAGAAGAAAAAAAAATGGATGAATTCTTTCTTGGGCAAGACCTCTTTCATGAGTGATCAGAAATATGTGAATGGGCCAAAACTGAATTATCAGTAGCAAGAAGATAAAGGGAGAAGCTCTACAATCCCAGCCTTTCCATAGAAAGAGGATTTCTTGGGTTATGGTTACATAGGCGTTCCATCTTTCTTTGATATATTTTTAACCCTATGAAGAGCAAGCAAAGCACAAATGAATGATAAACTCATGTGAAAGAGAGCCCCTGAAAAAAAAGTATCGTAGTTATTACCCCCGCCTCCAACACTGGCTGTGCCCAATCTACCTTGCACTTAATGTGGTGCAAGTTTGACCTGATCATCCATGCAACTCATGCCACATTCACGTGTTCACACCCAGAAGGAGGTGAGTGGGGCTGATGATCAAATACAAGTGATCCTACTGGGAAATGCAAATTGCCTCAGATCAGCTTTTTACCTCCTTTCTGTGGCTGAACATTTGTATTTATTATTGGAGTGGGAATTGAGTTGGCTGCATGCTTACGGTCACCCAGCCCAGTGCTGTGGAGACGTTGAAGGAGTTGAGGTTGGTCAGATTAGGAGAGAAGCAGCAAATTAAGTGTGGGTTAAGTAATTTCTTCTGTCCCAGTTAATGAAAACCATTTGCGACGCCAATGTAACTACATGATATTAATAATTCAGTGATAGAGCCAGGCCTAAGAGTTTTGCATGTATTGCCTCCTTTGTTCTCACCATAAACACTGTGAAGGAATGCTATTTTTATTGTCCCCATTTTGCAGATGAGGAAACTGAGACACAGAATAATTATCTTTCCCAGGGTCTGAAACAGCTCCTAAGTAGCAGAGCCAGATTTTGAACTCTTGTACAGTGCTTAAATTGCCTCTTTTATAGAAGTTGGAATATGTGTGTGCTTTAAAATCAGAAAGGATGTTCCAGTTTGGAATTTGAGGCTTCCCTTAGCACTCTGGGTTTCGGTAGTTGTTTCTGCAAGCCAATTCTAACTGCATATACTTTGACTATAAAAGGGTTGGTTTCTTGGGCTTTCAGCTAAGGCTCAGAAAGTCTATAAATAGAAGAACTCAGGAGGAAGGCAGTGGGGGAGGACTGGTTGAAAGAGGGTGAAAGGGTGAGCCAAAGAGCATTTACACATGACCCATAGACACAGAAAATAGTTGGCAGTGGCCAGGGAGGGTAGGGGGACAGGGCTGGGTGGAGGTAGGCCAAGGCGGGGGAAGTGGGGACATCTGTAATAGTGTAAACAATAAAAAGAAAGTTAAAAAAAAAAAAGGAACTAATGGCACTCGCTTGGTGTCTTGGCAGAGGTTCTGTCTGAACACCCTCCAGCACGAGTGGTTCCGCGTGTCCAGCCAGAAGTCGGCCATCCCAGCCATGGTCGGAGACTACATAACTGCCTTTGCGGCCATCTCCCCAGACGTCCTGCGTCACATCATCAACATGGCCGATGGCAACGGCAACACAGCCCTTCACTACAGCGTGTCTCACTCCAACTTTGAGATTGTGAAGCTGCTCTTGGATGCTGGTACGTCAGCTTTCCCCGTGTCTTCTCTAACAGCCCTCAGGTCGTGACTCCTTGAAGAAGCTGGTTAATCTGCTTCTCAATTCTGTAACCATCCTCCATTGCTTTTCCACATGAGGTGGCAAGGATGTCGTTCTTGACTCATCATGGGAGGCTTGATGTTTCAACAGAACTAGGTGACACAGATTCCAGATCTGTTTTGAAAGGAGGTTTGGGGGATATTCTTGCTGCAGTTGAGTTACCTTCAAATGAGGTGTGTCCCTAGGAATGACCATAACTCATATTCCCTCCGCAGCTGAATCACGGAGCCCTGGCGGGCTGACTCTCTGGAGGCAGAGTGTGGCTCGTGGGGCCAGAGCCTCGGCTTCGGTGTTTATGGGCTGTCTGTCCTGGCCCCACGACCTCCGTTCCACTGTCTGTGGTTAGTCAAGGTGGGGACCAGGCAAAGGCACTGCAACAGATTATGGTGGAGTCACCTCATTTCTGCCAAATACACCCAATTATGGTGAAATCAGCATAAAGCAAGAAAGTATTATTCTTGTATCTGAACTGTAGTAATGAGAATTGTGGAAGTTCTTGTTTATAATTGGAACTTGTCATCCCAGCATACTGCCCATGGCTGTATTAAAGATGAAGTGAGGTAGTGCTACATAGAAGGGTCCCTTTGAGAAATAACTGAGCTTTTGACTTCTTCAAATGGAACCACCCAGTGATACACATAGTTCCCAGATTATTTGTATTTATTTTTGAGATACCTATTTTTACTTCAAGTATGTAACTGATAACAATTCACAGTGCCTTGGTCTAAGTAATGAAAGCACGGTGTGGACATCTGATTTAGAATATGACTATAAAGTTGTCCAGGTTTCTCATACTGTTCCTTGACCCAAAAGTCCACTTTTTTCTTCTGTTTTATGGGTGTTGGATTAACACACAGGAGAAACCAAGCAGATTTGTTCATTTTTTTTCTAAGTTTGCTTGTTCCCAGTGTAGGGGTCCCGTTAGGATAAAACGGCTCCCGTCTTTCAGGAAGGAATTCCAAGCCTCCTTCCCTTCAGACATTCCAGACTGTGAACAGAGCTGGTGATCCTGTCAGACCAAGTTATGGTTTAAACAGAAAAGTGGATAGGACCCAGGAAAGCAAAAAACAAGATTTCAGGATTATTCCTGAAGGAAAGATTTAACCTGTCCTTGGAAAGTACACGTGGGCAAATATTTTGGTAAATGAAATGATTTTAATTAATTCCATTATTAGATTGCTTTGGTTAATCACTTTTCTGGATTTACTTAATAGTTTCACCACTCACCGTTATAGGCTGAGATTATGGCTCCATCAAGCGTGTTTGTGAATCTTAAGAAACACGGCATCTGTGGAGAACTGAACGTCACAGACAGCGAGGAGCCTCAGAGAGCACATCTGCTCACTTGCATCTCCGTCACACAGCTTCTTCCTTTTCTTCATTAAAAGATAGGCAGTGTAGTAAATGCCATGTGTCCCCAGTGTGCAGTTTTAGAACCCAAGGGAGGTTTTCGTGGTACCTTCTCTCCTCATCCTGTATGATGGGAACATCCTAAACACTTTCACTGTATTTGATCACACATGAAAGTATCTGTTCTGCACCTTCCATCCCTTTCCTTTTATTAGAAAGTGCTGAAGGAATTTAAAAATGCCACAGGATAATTTCACCCCAGAAGACCTCCCAGGAATTACAGGAACAGACAAGGTCTGGTTTATAGGGTCTGTTAGACCCAGGCAGTTCCCTGGGGGACTTGACTGCGTTTGCTCAGACTAGTTTCCAGAGTAAGTGTCATGTGACTGAAATTCTGCTTCTAAGGGCCTCAAACAAATCAGATTAGTAAACCCAGGGTCCTGGAACGAGTAGTGGTGTCTTAAGCGGGTAATGCCGTATTCAAGAGTTCCATGCACAAACCTTTACAAATCTTTCCCACTTGCAGCTCTCACTGACTTCCTTACTCCAAAACAGTGATTTCCTAAACACAGGTTAATGTCTGGTTCCCACATTATTGTTTATTCTTCACAGCAACCATTACTTAGAATAGCCTCCCAGACCTCCAGGCTAGTACACTTCAACCACCAGCTGCTAACAAGACATGCTATGAAAGCTCACCATTGCTTCAGGCCTCATGAAATACAAAAAATACATATTTTTTTGTTTGATATAAAAACACCTCTCACATTTCTTTCCAATTCATTCATGTACTTGGACCACCTGGGGCCATTTCATTGGATTCTTCCAAACACCCTGTCTTCAGTTCATGTTAGAAGATGGCTTCTCCCTACAAAAACCCCTTGTCTTTGCAGACGTGTGTAACGTGAATCACCAGAACAAGGCAGGATACACGCCCATCATGCTGGCAGCACTCGCCGCCGTGGAAGCAGAGAAAGACATGCGGGTTGTGGAAGAGCTCTTTGGCTGTGGGGATGTGAATGCCAAGGCCAGCCAGGTGAGCACACTTCCTTCCCAGGCGCGCATGCTTGCTCACGCCGCTGTGACGTGCATGGGTCCCCACACCGCATTTCCTGCCACTGAGCACGTACTTGCTGGCGCAGCCTGGAGTCCAGGTGGCTTACCAGGCAGTCCTAGATGACCAAGCACACTGATGAAATGCTGGCTTATACTTCCCATTGGAATCTTCTTTGTCTTTTGCTTCATGGTGCCCCTGTTTGAGCAGTGTGTACATACACTATAGGTCAGCCCGCATAAAAGTGACTGGGAGTCCCCAGCATCTACCAGGTGACTAGTGTCTTCACACCGGGTACTAAATGCCCATAGTTCAGATAATGTTCATTGTTTGGCTTGGTTAACCAGCTTCTGACTTTCTAACTCCTTGAGGCAGAGCCTCCAAGCTAAGGGGAAAAATTGACTCATTACTTTGTGATCTAACTTACCAACTTATCTCATTGCTCACAAGAAGCTGGTTGGTCCATGCCTGCCACCAGCTGCCCCCTAGTGAACCGCACGTCCACTTCCCCCCTCTGCCATCACATTCCCTCCTCCCCCTCCTGCCCCCAGCACAGCACCACTCTAGGCCACAGCCTGCCAGCCCGGTATGTCCTTCTGAGGTTCACTGTCATTTTTGCCACAGGCAGGACAGACAGCCCTCATGCTGGCGGTCAGTCATGGGCGGATAGACATGGTGAAGGGCCTGTTGGCCTGTGGTGCTGATGTCAACATCCAGGACGATGAGGGCTCCACCGCCCTGATGTGTGCCAGCGAGCACGGGCACGTGGAGATCGTCAAGCTGCTACTGGCCCAGCCGGGCTGCAACGGCCACCTGGAGGACAACGTAAGCTGTCTCCCCTGGGCCCGCATGCCAGGCGCTCTCAGGGACACAGGAGGGAGCTGGGAGTGCTTCTCAGCAAGGGAGAGAAATCACGGCCTCCTCGATTCTCCTTGGGGATTTGTGTGGGGATCTGTGGCCACCTCGCTTCATGGCCCAGCTTGGCAGCACTTGCTGTGTGTCAGCTAATACTCCACTAACTACAGCCAAAGACAGAGAAATAGGCTCATCCCCAATGTACTACAGGAGGAAGGCGATGGGCATGTACGGGAACCAGCATATTAAAGAGAAATAAACAGATTTTCAGTACAGAATCAGAACTTCTGAGTCCACTGAGAGGACTAGTCCCTGATGGATTTGGAAATCTGGATTCCGAGCCATACAAGCTGGGGTTATTGGGCCACTAGAACCATTATTACTACAGTGAAGCACTTGCCCACGCAAGTGGAATTAAGGCAGGTGTGCCCTTCACTGGGGCCCATGGAAGTGATGTTCCATCAGCTCGAGGATCTGGACTATCTTGGCTTCCTTAAGCACATCTTCCCGCTCCTGCTCAGGCTGTTCCCATCGCGGTCGCTCTAATCTCCTCCCAGGCCCTAAGCTGTCCCCATTCGCAGACAAGCCCTTGACTGCGAAACATCCTAAGGGAAGCTGCTTCTCTGGATGTCTGCAGGCCAAAGAGGAGCAGCACCAGTAGGGGAAGGCACAGGAACTAACACGTGGGGGGTGAAAGGGTTGAAAAGTCCAAAGGTCACAGAGGTCGGGCTGGGTTGGTTCTGTTTTTGAAAGTTTATTTCTGTGAAGCACAGGTTTGGACCAGGGCGTCCTTTAACTCAAAACACTAAAAAGTCAGTAGGAAAACATCTTCCTTCGCAGTAAAGGTCAGGTGCCCCAGGGCCCGGTCAGCAGGAAGAGCACCTCAGTGCAGGTATTTCCTGGCACGAAGGGCTGACGGGCCTCCCACAGCAGCAGTGACTGAGCTGCAGCCAGACCACATGGCCTCCACGCCGGAGCGCAGGGAGCGTTTCCAGCCTTCTTCCCTCGAGAACAGTTTGTTTCATGTGTCTTTTGTTGGTTTGTTGGCTTTTACTCATACCCTCTCAGCAAAGAACAGCTTGTGGATATAGTAAGAGGAGGCCAGAGAGCCACAGTGACTTCCAGTCACCGCAGCTAATTGTCTACTTCCTCCTCCTTAGAGGAGTAGGAGGGCGTGCAGCTGGCCTCCGGAAGAAAGCTGGCCTCCCAGAATTCACAGAGTGGGAGGGAGACCCATACCATTCAAACCACATGCAAATTGTTTGCAGCTAGCAACCCAAAGGGAGTCCTTATTCCAGGACTATACAGAAAACAAATTGTATTGTATTTCACCTTGATGCTTCTTCATATCCATCTAAATCCCTACAGTTTCATGGAAACCAAACATTTAATTGACAGTTTTTCCTTCCCATATTTAGTGTTTCCCTCATAGTTCCACACGATACATTTCTGCAAGCCAGCAGGACTCAGTGCTTCCACAGTGATGTTACTCAAAGTGTTCCATAGGGGTGGTTAGGATACAGGATCAGCTCTCTCCCCAGGAAGAAAATTAAGATCTTTGACATATTGCATGATGTCAACACCTACACCATGGTACAAGCCTGCTCATTTGTAATTATAAGAAAAAAACTAAAGTATGTTTCTATCCCCGTCATCTCCTGCTGTTCCTTACTTGGTGGGTACAGTGGTTGAGTGAGAATTCTTCACGGGCAGCCTGCATTTGTTGAGGACCCACAGACTTGCTCACTAACCTCTGTGAGACAAAGACAGGAAACGGGGCGATTGTCCGCTTGACTGTGATTTCCTTATGGTGGGGGCTGTGCCTCATTCATCCTTGTATCTGTAGGGCTTAGCACATAGAGGTCCAGAAAAGTTCCCAGAAGGACTGAGCAAATCACTCGATCTGGGGGTACATATCAATTACTGGAGGGTATTTTGTTTTGTTACTTTTTGGTTGTCTGGACATTTGAGAAATCCAACGTGGCTTGTTCTTTTCACCTTAAGGATGGCAGCACTGCGCTCTCCATCGCTCTGGAAGCAGGGCACAAGGACATCGCTGTTCTCCTCTATGCCCACGTCAACTTCGCCAAAGCCCAATCTCCGGTCAGTGTTGTGCATTTGGCATTTGTTAGCAGGCAGAAATCCACCAGACCGGTGGACCCCTTCTCTGGGAGCTGACAGGAGGCACAGGTTTTAGGATGATTCTGAAAGTGGGAGTTTTAGTCTGGAATGTGAGTCCATCACTTTCACCCCTTCCAGAAGGCCAGGGGCTCGTGGTTAGCACAGCGGAGGTTGGACCTGTTTGTCCTCGGGAGACAGACACTCTCACACCCTCACATGATGGCTGATTCTGGGCAGAATTACTCAAATGGCATATCCTGAACCCACAAATACATTTTGCCATGTTCCTGGCATTTTTCCTAATACAGATAGTGTGAAGAGCAACCTGTGGTCCCAGAGCCCACTCCTAGCAGGAAGTTGCTCTCCCAGGACAGCTGACATGGTCCTGCTGAGCTCGGCTGGCTCCGGAGCGCCACCTCCTGGTGGGCCTGTGTTCTGTGGTCCAGCTCTCCATGCTCTTCTGGCTCAAAGGTGGTTGTCAGCTATGGTGACAAAGTTCCTATGTTAGAGAGGACACCTCTGCCTGAGGTCACTTATTAACCCCGTTTTTTTTTCCTTTCCTGGTCTCTAGGGCACCCCTAGGCTTGGAAGGAAGACATCTCCTGGTCCCACCCACCGAGGTTCATTTGATTGATTATGTGTAAATAACCAGCCATTTACATGCCACCATTAAGCTGCTAATTGTTCCTGTTGGGGGTGACAGATACTGAATGTATACACACTGTGCCTGAGGGCACCGGCAAACAATGCAGAAAGCCACGGACTGAAGGCTGGAGCTGTCACAGTGGAAGCTGAGCCAGCGAGAGGTTGCCAGCGGACACACACGGCCTCCCTGCCGGCCACCTTCCCTCTGTGTAGGACACACTTGACCCCAGTCACTGTTGCTGTTGAGTCTCTGCTCCATTATGTACAGTTGTAGGAAACTGTAACCAGACCTGACCGGGCAACTTCTATTTCTTCTCTCCACCACCCGCCCCCACCGCCTCCACTGCTGAGAAGTGTCAGGTTCTCGCTGGCATGGTGTTTTAAATTTTTCCACAAGTATTTATATTTACTAATGTGGAACCATTGGAAAGCTCTTCAAAAATTCCATTCCAGGATGGTTTTGTTGATATTTCTGTTGTCTTTATTATTTTAAAATATGTAAGTTAGATGAATGCAGTCATCAGCAACTTGCACTTGGGCTGATAGGTTTCTGGGTTAAAATTAAAAGATGGGACTCTAAAAAAGTATAACACTACAAAAGGAAATCTTTTCAGTTGGTTTTATCTGGGTGGATGTATTATATGACTTTATATAAAAGGTATCTATATAAAATCGACACAGTATTTTCAACTTTTATATTCCATGGTAATAAAAGACATGAAGAACTACATGTAACAGTACCATATTTTTATTAATAATTGCACAGCTCTATATCTAATGACAAAGGTTGAATTGTGTTAGAGGAATTGGCTATATATTTCCCTCTAGAGAAACAGTGTAGTTCTCCACATATTTATGGATTCCTTCACACCATGTCACATTTATTTTGGTCTTATATGTATTTAAATGTTTGAAGTGCCTTAGATTCTTGCCATATTTTCAAAATAAAATTTTATTAAGCTCTTTGCTTGCCCCTGCTTCATCTCTGACAGCCCTCTGCCCCGACCCTACTGTCTTACAGCAGCAGCTGACAAGCTGACGGGTGGATTGTGCAGGGAGGCTCAGTGCCCGGTCCGCCGGTCCTGCACTCCGGCAAGAGAAGGCATCTTCTGAGAGCACCACAGCGCTGCTCGTTACTCAGGTTGCATGTCACGAGCCTGAAATTTAAGACCTAAATAGGTAAACAGTACATCAGACAGGTAATCTCCATGGGGAGCCAGTGAGTTAACTCTTCTCACGTGCAGCAGCACTAGACCTTGATTCTAATTTTGAGCGCAACTGGTTGAAACCCGTAACGATGAGAAAGGAGAGATGGAGCTAGACAGACCTTTTATTTCAGACTGCCATTCGCCCAACAGCCCATTTTCAAGTCCTTTTTAAAAAGTAAAGGGGATCAAGTCCATCTCATTAAAATGAAGAAACATGGTGGCCACATTGCACACTGGGTGTGAGAGTTGCTGGTAGTAGATTTTGTAACCCGGCTCATTTGTGAGAGTCAGGTGCAATGGAAAATATCACAGGCTTTTCTTAAACCTTTCCTCCTTTTCTTTTCTTCCTGTCCTTCCTTCCTTCCATTTATTCATTACCGAGCTCAAGAAAAGTCCAGAGGCTAGATTTCCCAGCAGGTGTGTGCCATCACAGTGCTTGCAGCAGAAAGCCTGTTCGGGAGCTCAGACGTTTGCATCTTGTAGAGAGAAATTTTGTTTGCTCCGTGGAAAGCATTGCTGGCCATTCAGGCCGTCTCGGGGCAGTAACAGACACTCTCTCAGTTCACACGCAGGCCTCTGGGGAGGAGGAGCCGTCCTCTTCCAATAAATTTAAGCAGAAGAGTGTTTGTGTTTAAAGAAAAGTGGGACAGGTAGTTTTCTGCCCCTTAATGGCATCACATGCCTTTTGAGCAAGTAGGCCTGTATCCTGAGGTGGTTTGTGGTTTGGGAATTTTTTTTGGTCCACTTGAGCAAGGAAGGTGATATTGTCGGTGCTGAAGAAAACAAATTCCTACATCTGTGTGCTGTATTTCAGATTCCTTGTGCTAAATTTTGCACAAGAAAATGAGTTGTTTGTTTCATCACGGAGTGAGGTCTTATTCAGTGTGCATCTAACTCCTGGATGACAGATGCTGCCTTGTGCCTTACTTGCTTTACTAACACTGGGTACGTCAGGTGTTCTTATCTTGGGATTGTGGCACACTGTATAGACCAGCCTGATTCTCCCCATGGCACAGCCGTGATCTTTTTGAGGCACAAATCCATTTGTTGTGGGACACTTAGGCAAGGTCCCCAAGAGACACCTGCAGAGGGCTGAAGGCTCCTGATTTTATTTTCTAGCTTCAGTGAAAAGAAGCCTAAAACTCTAGGTGACAGAGAGTCAGCTTTCCAGACACTCTAGCCCTGGAAACTAAGAAGCTAAAGGTCAGACTCCACCCCAAGACGAAAGGAATAGAGCAATGGGAACTCAGAGACTTTAATGTTAACAAACAAAAACTGACAGCTTGTCCTGCCGTGAGGCCACATGGAATAAAGCCCATTCTTCCCACAGCGGAGGGCCTTGCTTCTGCAGAAAGTTACCCAGAACACACTTTCCCTTTCTAGTCGCCCAAATAAATGCCATGTTGGGTCCCTACCTGTAATTTTCCAATTCTCCAATGAAAATAACTTTAGCCCTGACTTATGTAACACTCAAATACTGCAGATAGCTGATAATGCTTGCGGACAGAATCAAGTAGGAAAACGGAATTTTCTCCTCACGGGAAATAATGAGCAGAGTAGCCATAATTTTCTTTAAATGCTCATGGGTCCTTTTGAAGTGAAGCCCAGCTGCAAGCAGAGGTATCTTTATTTTTGTGGTACTCTGTGTGAGCTTCCCCCTTCACAGCAGGCATAGAATTTTCTGAGAGAGCTGGTGAAAATGCACATTCTGGGCCCCACCCTGCAGATTCTGGTTCTTCAGGTCTGGGGCTCTGCGTAGTTGAGGAGCATCCCTGGCGTTTCGTAGTGTGACCTTCAGTCCACCCTGAGAATTGCATTACTCCTAAATTATGACCCTTTACCCTTACATATTATTTTTTAAACAAGGTAAGCGGGGTAGGGAGGGCTGTAACAAAAAAGAAACATTATGTTTAGTGTTTTATCTTGGATGCCTAAGGAGCCAGCATAGTCTCTGAGTGGTGTTTATCCATGCTCAGTGGCATTTCTGCATCTCCTAGAGAAGTCACTTCTAGAAGCCCAGGAACCTGGCTACTCCGATTCACGTTCCTGTGTTTATGGGGAAGGGAGGTGGGGGCAGCCCTGCACATGGGTGACAGTGGCAGAGTAGGCAGGCAGCTCTGGGAGTGTTGTCCTAAGTCGATCTTTCCCTTCCCTGTGTCCTTGTGGAGCAGGACTGTTCCTGCGCAGGAAGAAGGCCGTGACCCGTTGCTTTGGCTTTGGAATAAAGACAGTTTTCTATTTTCTTTTTTTACTGAGAGCACAATTTTTTTTAAAACTTTGGCCTTAACCAGGGACTATCTAATTCTACTTTGTGCCATAAAGAATTACTAATCATATGTTAACTCTGTTCTGATTTAGCATGGCTGTAATTTAGAAACCAGCTGATTGTAAAAATATATGTAAAGTACATCTTGCTGAAGACGGTCACCACAAAAGGATGTGGCTGAATCGTTGGCCACAGTGTCCCAGAGCTGCTCACACTCACACTCCCTGCCAAAGTCACTGGCCAATTCCTGTGGGGAAGGAATGGGAAGTCACAGTCAGCTCTTCAAGTGTGAAAGATGGAATTGGTCAGCATTTCTAATGATGTCCCAAGACGTATGTCCTGAGTTCTGGCAGAGATTTTGTAGAGAAATTGGAAAGCAAAAGACCCATGTTTTATGGTTGTGTGCCTGTACAGATGTGTCTGGTTTTGAGGACCTTTGGGGAGGAGCTAGCATTTAGGAAACCAGGCGCCCACTGCCTCTCCATGAAGACCTTTGATCATTTAATAGGCAAGAAAATGGAGACCGGACGCCTGATTTTCAGATCATGGAAGCTGCATAGGAATATTCCAAAAACCAAATGCCAGTCTTGTATTTGGGCCAACAAAAATTGTATACTTGTTCCTCATTCCCGGGCCCAGAAAGATCCAGTTAACCCAGCCCTAGACCCACCGGAAAGGGCGTGGCTTTATGAAGGGAAGAAAGAGAAATACCTGAGCTGCCGATGGGCAGGAGGTGCCTTGCCGCCCGTGGCATCAGCTCAGCACTGCGCGAAAGCTGGCTGTAGGAGACCAAGTGGCAGCTGGGCGGGCCACTTACTTGTCATGCCAAGCAGCAAAGAGATTCTGGCCATGATCCCACCTGCTCTGTTATGAAATACTGAATGTGCTTAAGTAAACAGATATTAAAGACAATATTCATTCATTTGGTTGTGTCCCTGAGAGTTCAGAGAGCTCACAACACATTCCTATCTAAATGTGTTTCTCCCACTCCCCCTAAAAAGCCAGTCTTCCTACAGGAAGCTCACTAAGATCAGCTATTGTGCTTAGGTTTGTACCACCACCTGCCAGGACCGGGAAGCTCTGGTGCCTGGCTGATACATAATAGTTGAATGAATGATTGTAAAACAGTAATCGAAGTATGGTGTTGGAAGTACCATTAGGAAAAGGGGAGGAGATGACTGGGAAGGAGCCTGAGAGGGGCTGCTGAGTGCCTGGTAATGATCTGTTTCTTAGCCAGAGGTAGCTCTGCTGTTGTGTTCATGTTGTGGTGATTCATTGGACTCTATACTCAGGATTTGTGCATTTTCCTGTGTGTATATTAACTTTTTTTCATATAAAAAATGAAAACGTTTGGTCCAAAAAGACCTAGGGAGGAAGGTGTAGATTTTGTTTATTTGAAAGTCAATGGGAACAAAAAGATAGTGAATATTAAACTGAGAAGTGTTGGCCTTGCCATTTCTTTACTGTTAATATACAGCTTTGCCTACAATGGCTGTTGTGGCCCATGTCCAACCTTGATAGTAGTCATTCAGGCTGTTCTCAGGTACTCTGATTCTTTTTCTGGGTACTACCTGCTTACTTTTTAATTTTTTATTTATTGATTTGAGAGAGGGAAACATCAATTTCTTGTTCCACTTATGTATTCATTGGTTGCTTCTTACATGCACACTGACCAGAGGCAAATCTGCCACCTTGGTGTATTGGGACAACACTAACCAAGTAAGCTACCTGCCCGGGGCTTTACCCGCCTACTTTTGAAGTTAGGCTTGGCCATGGGACTTCCTTTGTCAAGGAAACATCAGTGCACATGACATGAGTCAATTCCAGGTGAGAGCTTTAAAAGCCAGTGTGCAGTTCACCATCATGTTGCTCATGGAAGCAAGTGCTGAGATGGCCGTTCCGCCAGCCTGGGTTCCTGAGGGACTGTGGAGTCGAGTTCCCTTGCTGATTTGTGTTACAAGTGTATGAGGAGCAAGAAATAACCCTTTGTCATGTTAAGCTGGGGAAGTCTGCCAGTGATTTGTTACCACAGCATAACTCAGGTTTTCTTTATTGGTATAGAAATTGGTTCTAGGACATGGGTACTGCTGTAACTGACTGGCTTAGTGCTTTGTGGCCAGCGAGGACGCTGGCATTGGGAATTCGATCACAGAACACAGAAAAACACTTGAATTATGCTTTTCCTAATTTTCCTGAGGACAGTGTGTATCAGTACCATCATAGATGCACAGGAGAGAAGGTAATACGTTATGTAGATGGCTTAAGGCACGAAGGACTAAATCTCTTTGGGAAGCATAGCCATTTCCTGTGTATCTTGTGAGGCAGATTGTATCTTAGGAACTTGTAGTCCTCAAACTTGAACTCACATCATAATCCCCCAGGGAGCTGTGACAACACAGATTGCTGGGCCCCACCCCCAGAGTTTCTGACTCAGTGTGTCTGGGAAGAAGCCCAAGAATGGGCCTTTCCAACAAGTTCCCAGGTGTGGTGCTGATGCTGCTGGTCCACAGAACCACTGCCCAAAGGGAAGGAGTATTGAGTATTATAGATAGACTCCCCAAATCTCAACCACAGGTACCTGCCAGATAGGCATCCTCGGTGTCAGATTCTTCACAGGGTTTTGTTTGTTTGCGCTTTCCAGTGATTAAGCCTTACAGTCAGCCAGTTTTCTGTGGATGTTTTGCTCCCCAATTTAAAAACTAAATTTTACAAAGATGCAATTGTTTAATGGAAAATCTTTCTTTCTACAACTTGTATAATATATCAAGTGTTTATAATCCTGCATGTATCCAGGATTGGGTTTTAGAACTTGGCCAGAGGACGTGATTTGAATCACAGCCGTTATGTATGAAAAATGACCCACATATTACACTTAGAAAGAAAATCTTTATTTATGCTAATCCCACTGAGTCTCTCTTTGTGTCTGCTCACTCCCTCATGAATGCTTATTTCAAAATCGCTGTCGGGTCCCCAAACCCCAGTCAGGCATAGAGGAGAGGGTGCCCTGCATCGTAACTGGCTCAGCTGCTGCCTCTGAATCCCATCTCTATGCTCTTGTTCTGCCACCGGGCACAGGCACACAATGGTTTCCCTTTACAGAGCCAGAGACAGGCATTCACCACGGAAAGCTACAGGGGCTCGCAGGGCCAGGAACCAACTTGAGGGATATCCTGCCTCAAGGCACGTAGTGTGTGTCTGTAGCTCTGGGGTCAGAGACTGAACTGAGTAAGAAGAAGGTGGGAAAATCAGTGTTTCACTGGGAAACTGGAGGCAACTTGTTTATATCCTCCCCCAACTATAAATTCGCCTCTGCAAGACAAGACTCACTTTTAGAAAGTACACCTGCTGACACTGATTGACAGCAGCCTTGGCTGACCAGAGAACATTAATGAAGTCCTTCCACACACTTCACTCCATCATTGTCAGGATACATGACCAAATGTATAATCAAATAGCCAGGAGCTTGGTGACTAGCATAAAAAAAAACCCTGCTGTATGGTCTGGTCTATGCCACATTTAAAAAGGTGGAACAGAGTACTTTTATGTACCTTCATGTGTCAGAGTTCAGTTATTGCAGCTTAAGAAGCCAATAATCCTACAATTGCTAGAGCACAACAGACTTTGATTCATGAACATTGTTTTACTGTATTCTTATCTGTGCTTCTAATCCACAATGAAATTAAGGAAGCCAAACACTGGCATTACTCGCCAAGAAGTTTTATAAAGATGACCTTTCAATGATATGTACATACACTGACCTCTACATGTACAGGACTTTTTCCAGATGCCACATGAGCAACATTAACCAGTTCAAACAATCCTCCCCCATCTGTATAGGAAAGTCCTATAGTATCCGAAGTCAATGGAAATATAAGTAGATTTTCTTGGCTTCGCTTTTCCCACCTATGTTTATTTGATGCCTAATAAAAAATGACTTTTAAGTTCTTGTGCTTAATTTCTGGTTTCTACCACAATACTAAATATATCTAGAGTTGAAGACCACAAGATATTAAGCTCTCACCTCCAAGCAATGCAAGTGAAGGAAAGAGTCTACAGGAACCCATTTTATTTAAAGGTGAAAGTTGCTTCTAATAATTTCTTCAAGGGGTGCATCATTCTCTAGCGTCTGAGTGGATGTGCCAGTTAACCATGGCCACAATAATGCTGTGTAACACACAGCCCTGAAAGCCTCAGTGACTTACAACAAGCATTTATTACTCACCTGTCTGGGTGGTCAGTGAGGCGGCCCTGCTGACCTTGGCCAGTCTCACTCCCAGCTGTCAGCTGTTATAGGCTGGCTTTGATTAGGGGCCGGACGCGATTCAGCTCGATTCTGCATGGCTCTCATTGTGCATCTGAAGAGCCCAAGCACATTCTCACAGCTATTACAAAGACGCAAGAAGAACAAGTGGGCAAAGCTCCTTGAGACTTAGGCTCAAGACTGGCACCTCATCATTTCCATGGCATTCTGTTGGCCCAAGCAAGTTACAAGGCCACCTAGGATTCAAGGAGATGGGGAAACAAAAGGTTTGGAGCAATCAAATGCAATAAATACATCATAGCGAGGTCCTCCCCTAGGAGTAGTTCTAACCAGTATTTTGGAAGATACTGAAGAGCCATGTTTCTATTAACCCTTACATATCCGTGGGCAAGGGTACAGAGTTACATCTTGCAGAGCCTTTTTCCACAGTGGAGGCCTTAACTGTTGCCAGGGGATGCCCCTAACTAGAGCAATCTGCCACAAAGTACCCAGTGATGGTGAACTTAAGCAGTGGACAGAAAATGGTAACCTGGAAGCCATGGGGGTGGTAGCCCAAAGCAGCTGAGCGAGGAGCCTTATCATAAGAGTCTGGGGAGCAAGTTTTAAGTGGTGTTTTCAAGGAGCTTCAGGGGAGGTGCACTGAGTGAGGAGCCCAATTTCTCCAGCCTGCCCTCACCGAAGAGCCTCCACTAGAGAGTAGAGAGCAGGGGAACTGGACCTTCACAGTCTTGGCTCCTACTGACGGAATCAAAGGGGAGACTGGCATGAGTTGAGTAAGAATCCCCTTCAGCTCTTAAGATTGGTGAGTATGATTTTCACCGCAAGCTATTCCAACTGCCCACAGGGAGGGGCTCCACAATCATTGCTGAATTCTTGTCCATGAAATTGCCCTGAGGCAGTCTCACCAACTGTCTGGCTCATGTCTGGGCACTTACTAAAAGGCTAACCCCTAAGGGCACAGCTCCTCGCACAGTGAGGCAGAGTCTACAAGGTGTTCACAAGTCTCAAGGCAGTTGGTCACACATCTGAAGGATGGAAAGGGATAATTTGAGTTTGCGCTGCTTCAGGAAGAAGAGGGTCTGAGTACTGAGCCAAAAGTCCAACAACCAGCACCAATGCTACATTGAAATCATTCCCCCAGGAGACAATGAGCCAGGAAAAGTTTGTTCACCTAAATCTACTAAAGAGATGTTTGTTCAACTAAATAAACTCTGGCCAAGAGCCTCTGGTCCCCCTGTGGGGGCCTTATTAAGGGGTGTGTGAGCTTGCGTGGGCATCCTGAGGTCTCCGCTAGCACTGAGAGCACTTGCTCCAGGCCCTTGGACAGTTTACCTGATTCCTCTGTGCAGCCCGACCTATCAGCTCCCCCTAGCGGCCAGCAGTGGGCACACCCAAGCATGAGCCAGTTTTCAAATAAGTGTTTCTTAAACAAGAATTCATGGGTTATAAAAATCAATGTAATGTTACTAATCCCACTGTGCTGTAGTGTTAAGGCAGAAAGCTGGGTAGATGGCTGTTAGCAAGACCTCTACATACATTAGTCCTCAGTGCCAACGGATCCCATAGAGAGTGATGACTCTCTGGGCTGAATTATAAATTATAACTCGGAAAGTTATTTGAAAATGTTAAGTGTAACTTAAGTTCACCAAACAGAATGAGGCCAGTCTCTTTGTTTTTCTTTTCACAGACAATTTCAAGAACTAAAATGTTGCAAACAGAAAAAGTCCATCTATCTACAAGCATTTAAAAAAATCAAATCAGAAATCTAAGATTGTACTATATATAGCAATGCTAGATATCACTTCATAAAACTGTGTGTGCATGTTCTGGGTCACAAGGTAAGATATATTTGTTGGTAGGTAGAGTGTAAGTTTACAAAGTTTGTAAAACCCAGATCCAGAACATGATGCAACAAGGTCCTTTGTACGCTTAGTCCATCATGGCAAGAAATGCTGGGAGGAATCATCTTTAAGCACCCATTTTGACTCATCCTAAGTCCAGGACTTGGGGGAGGGGGCAGCACAGAAGCAGAGGAAGATACAGTCCTTGGTTGTTGAGGGGTTAAGACAGTTGATAAACAGCCACATGCACATGAAGAACAGTCATAGTGTCAGTTGTAGCACAGCAGACACCTAAGAAAGGACAGGGCAGGTAGAGCCGAGGATAGGTCGGAGAGCTGTGGGAACAGAAATCGGGAGTAGGGGCCTGGGAAGAATTGTCCCAAGCTGTGTTCTGAAGGAAAAGGGTGTGAGAGTGCTGGAAAAAAGGAGGCTGGAGCTGGAAAGGATTTTCAAATTAATGTCATTACCAGCTCTGCTCTTCAGATAAACCATGTTTATAGCTTCATGAACTATAAATGCTTCAAAGGTTGTAACACCTTTCTTTTTCAAAGTTAGCTTACTTCTCCCTCTTTTTAACTTGTTTTAATTTTTTATTGCAGTAAAATATATATAACATGAAGTTTGCCATTTTAACTATTTTAAGTGTACAGTTCAGTGGCACTAAGTGCATTCATATCATTGAGTAACCATCACCACCATCCATCTCCAGAACTTTTTCATTGGCTGTAACAGAAACGGTAACCATCAAGCATTAACTACCCATTTCCCACTTCCCCTCCATTGAGAGCCCCAGTTCTACTTTCTGCCTCTGAATTTACCTTTCTGGATATCTCACATAAGCAAAGTCATACAATATTTGTCCTTTTGTGTATGGTTTATTTCACTTAGCATATCTTCAAGGTTCATTCATGTTATAGCATGTGTGAGAATTTCATTCTTTTTTATGACTGAACGAATACATTGTATGTGTATGCTACATTTTATTTACCCATCTGGAGAGGACACTTGGGTTGCTATCAGCACCTTATATTAAACTGAAGGAGATGGACCTAAGATGGTGGAGAAGCAAGTGGAAGCTACACTCACCTCCTCCCAGGACCAAACTGGAATTACAAGTAAATTGTAGAGAAATCACTCTTAATAACCAACTGAACACTAGCTGGAAAGAAGCCTTATAACCAAGGACATATATAAGAAACACCATCACCACAATGAGACTGGTAGAGAGCACACAGGCACAAGAGAGCTGGCTGGGCTTCCATGGGCAGCAACTAAAGTTCTGGAGGGTTATTTCAGTGGCCATGGGTTCCCCCTGAGAAGTGTGGGGTCTAAACACAAATCTGGGCTCCCACGCCTACAGCACCAGAACTGGGAAAGGAACCCAAATAACATCAGGCTGTGGAAAGCAGTGGGGTTTCTGTCTGCCAGGGAGAGAGAGCTAGAGACACAGAAAGCCTCTTAAAGGGGCAATGCACAAAATTCCATTTGCAGCCACTTACCCTGGGCTCTGGTAGAGGGAGGGAAGAGTGGACTACAGACACGTGAAGAGAGTCTGGGGCTGGTGCCTCTGGGAAAAGAACTGAAGGAATAGCCATCAGGATCTCTATGTTAAGTCATTCCCCATACTGCAGAGTCCATCTTAGGCAGAGCACACCCCTCCAAGTGGCATCAGCCCAAGGGGAAACAATAGCCTTGCCTACAGGAATTACTCTGTCCCACCCTGTGAAGCTTAAGCCAGGGCTACTGAGTATAGCTTGAGGCTATATCAGTGATCAAGTTTAACAACTAAGGTTGATCTCTCTTTCAAAGTTTAGCTGAACCTCCCCTGGGCCTGATGCTCATAAAAGCTGGCCTTGGTACACAGCCTGTTTCTTTCTGCACACACCCAGGCCCAGCAGAGGGAGCCACAAGCTGTGCATCACTGATAGTGCCAAACAGATTGCCCAAGGCCAGTTACAGGCAGCATTCAACATAGGTCTGCACCAGAGTCTTTGCAGATCTACCAAATGCATAGAAACAAACACAAAGAAGCAGCCAAATGGGAAGACTAATAAACAGGCTCCAAATAAAAGAATAAGAGAATCCAGCAGGGGAACTAGATGCATGGAGACAAGAAATTTATCAGAGAGTTTAGAGTAATGATTGTAAGAATACTCAACAACATGAAAAAAGATAGAAACCCTAAAAAGGCCCACTCAAATAAATAATGCAATATCTGAAATAAATAATACACTGGAAGGAACGAACAGTAGGTTAGATGAAGCAGAAGATCAAATCAGCGATTTGAAAGACAAGGTAGAAAAAAATAACTAAGCAGAGCAGTAATAAAAAAACAGAATTGAAAAGAATGAGGAGAGCTTAAGAAACCTTTGAGACAACATGAAGCACAACAACATCCACATCATGGGAATACCAGAGGAGAAAAGAGTGAGCAAGGGATTGAGAACCTATTTGAAGAAAAAAAAATAAGCAAAAACTTCCCTAATATGGTGAAACAAAAAGACACACAAGTCCAGGAAGCACAGGGAGCCCCACACAAAATGAACCCAATGAAGCCTACACCAAGACACATCATAATTAAAATAGCAAAGCTGAAATATCCTAAAAGCCACAAGAAAAAAGCAGGAAGTTACCTACAAAGAAGCTCCAATTAGATTGTCATCTGATTTCTCAACAGAAACATTTCAGGCCAGAATGGATTGGCATGAAATTTGAGGTGATGAAAAACAAGGACCTACAACCTAGATTACTCTATCCAGCAAAACTATCATTTAGAATGGAAGGACAGATAAAGTGCTTCCTAGACAAGGTAAAGCTAAAGGAGTTCATCATCACCTAGTTCATCCCTTTCACAATAGGAGTGTTTAGCCATTGCATAATTGGGGAGCGGGAGGGGATGCAAATAGCTCATCTTTCTAGTTCACTGGTTTCCAGATCAAGAGGAGCCATACTCCAGGTCAACGTAACTGCATCTTATTCACTAAAGTAGAGATTGTCATGAGACCTGAACCTTTTGCTTAATACTAAAACTGGATAGGACTTTGGACTCCAAGGGGAATGAGAGATGAGTACACATGTGTACAGAGGGAGAGTGAGCTGAAGTCTGGGTTACCAGATGGACACACTGTTTTAGCCTTTAGTACTATTCACCAAGTGTTCTAGTTCTCTCCTGACCTGGGCATACAGTAAGACCGTACTTCCTGCCCCTACCGCCTTGTAGTTGGAAGACACTGAGTGACTAGTTCAGTTCTTTGCTTTTTGTTTTCTGGCACACATGCTACAAAGAAAGTGGTCTGTGGATCAATATTTTAGAAACTACAAATACAGTTTTCAATTAAACAGTCAAAAGAAAAGAAAGAAGGTAGACAAAAGGGATTGTTGGCCTAATAAAGGCCTGGAGCAGATGGGAGAGGATATTAAGAGAATAGGGGCCAGTGTTGGCACCAGACAGGAAAAGAGCCACTTTGGTCTCCACAGTCGGTGACAGGCTGAGGACTGGTGGACTGACATGCTTTGGTTCGTTTATCTGCTCAGTTTCACTATCTCCAGCCCATCACTGACTCTCCAGCGACTTGCATGGAGGCTACAGAGCAATCACATGAACAGCTTAATCCATTCTCGGGCATGACGCTAAGAATGAGACTTTGTGTTTTTCATAACATGTGTTTGGTGGCACTAACTCACTAACTCCAGGTTAGCACAGAATCACAGACCTGCCAGCCTTTCCTGGAGGAAAAGGTCCATCAGAAGGATCCACTGGACAGTGCTCAGATGTACTAAATTATGTTGATACAAACCGACCACAGAAACATTTTTATAAGGTATTCTAGGATCTAGGGATTCATCATTTTATAGCCATTCTGGTGGGGTAAGAAAGCTCGAGGGAGAAGGATATTAAGACAGCGGTAATAGCTTCACAGTTACCAAGGATCCCAAAGGAATGAGGCAAGGTATATGAATCGGTCAAGTCACCACTTTGACCCAGAAAGGAAACAACACTCTCTTCAAAGCTACCCTGGCGCCTTGGGCAGGTGCCCTGGTTTCTGCCATGGACCTCAAAGAGAGAGGTCTTTGTAATCAGGAAGCTGAAAACCTTAGCAGGGTCCAGAAAGGGGCAGCTGGCTTTCTGGATAGGCACGCTTCTTCCATTCCACTAAAATTATCAGCCCGGACTGTAAGCTTGAATTTATTCTTGAAAAATTAGAAGAGCTTGGCTTTTCATCCCTGAATTTCTCTAATCACACTCTGTTGTTATCATGTCCATCTTCTCCACACCTGGATTTCTCTGTCCCTCCAATATTGGCCTCTCATTTGGCTGCTCCAGCTTATACTTGGAAGCAGATCTTCTTCCAAATGGGATGTCACCACTCAGTGGTACTCTACAGCTGGGTGGCAAGCAAATGAACGCACAGACATCACGAGTGCTGGAGACCAGGCCGGCTGTCATGGTAGGGACAGCAGCTCCATGGCCTCTGCATGTAGCCTGCAGGCCAGGGCACAGGGGGACTACAGATGTGGTGGGCCCCTCGGCACCACGCTGGGTGGTGCTGGCTTTTTACTGGGTCTCCGTTAGTGAGCACTGTGTGCAGTGAAGGAGCCTCACTGCGCGGTGCTGCTCTGATGCCTGTGAGTCACAGCAAAAGCAGTGATGGTGTTCCAGCTGCTGCTGAAATACTTTTCTGAGTCCAAGAGTGATTGATGCCTTTTCTATTGTCCTCCTTAATCTCCTCTCATGCCTAATAACCTGATAAGGTATCAGCTACAGACCATTTTTCCAAACTCTAAAGTCTTCTTCTGCTAAGCTCATTCATGCTAAAATTTCTAAGAAAGCAGGAGGATTTAGCTGATGACAAGGAATAAGACCCACCCAATACAGTGTGGTCTCTGCAAAGTGATTACTACATTAGTTTGCCAGGACTGTCGTAATGAATTACCACACTCTGACTATCTTAAAAGAACAGAAATTTATTTTATCACTGTTCTGGAGGCCAGAAGTCCAAAATCAAGGTGTTGTCAGGGTCGTGCTCTCTCTGAAGGCTCTAGGGGTGGATCCTTTCTGTCTCTTCTAGCTTGGTGGTTGCCAGCAATCTTGGCATTCCTTGGCTTATAGACAAATCACTCCAATCTCTGCCTCTGTCTTCACATGGCTGTTTTCTCCATGTGTGTCTATGTGAATATCTCCCTCTTCTTATAAGGACACGAGCCATTGAGTCAGGGCCCTCCCAGGGCAGCAGAGTGTTCAGGTTAAAGACATGGCACAGGGATGGTCTGGTGCATCTCGCTGGTCCATTTGCAAATCACTTAACTTCTTTGATTCACTAATCTCTCACTTTAACTTGACTTATTACATTTACAAATGCCCTATTTCCAAATAAGGTCACATTCTGATGTTCTAGATAAACATGAATTTGGGGGAATATTAGGCAACCCAGGACAATGACTAAACACAGGAATGGAAGTATTTCTGCCTGGGAGTTGGGGGCATGTCCCAAGGGCCTGATTAGTTCCTTCTCCCAAACATACTTACCTTAGCCTCTGTTCTGCCACTAGGGAGCTCTAACAGTCGAACACTTATCCTGGGCCAGGCCCTATGTAGTTTTACATTCAGGAGCTCATTGCATTGCCACAAAAATCCCAAGACTACTGTCATCATCTCTGTTTGAAAAAAATAGAGCACTAAAGATGCTGAGTGAATTGCAGATGGACCCCCACAAATGCACCAGACCACCTCAGCACCCATGCCTTTAACCCGGACCCTCTGCTGCTCTTAGGAGCAGAATAAACAATCAGAGCATTTAGGTCTGGAAAAGGTTTGCTTTTGTCTGTTTATTTTGCTTTTTGTATTTCTAAGGAAAATAAAACTATGGTGCATAGGGAACTACAATATCAATATCCAGATATTTTAAATAATAAAAGTACTTGAAAAGTGAATTAGCCACGATAATTCAAACAACCATATAGCAATGAGAAACCAAAAGCCTACCTAACAGCATAAGTCTCTTCAAATTGATTATGTACAGCCAATTTAAACCAAGTCCAGGGGTTAGATACCTTAGTGCTATGAGCTTGGTTTTTACCAGGAGCAATGAGCACTATGTTAAGAAAGCACCAGACCTGCCTTTTCCTTGATCATGAGAGAGGCTACTCTCATCTTTCAGGTGCAGGCTGGAAGAAGCAGCGGTCCTTCTGGCCCAATAACATCCTTTCTACCTAAGCATCTGAAATGCCTCTTCCATGGGGTGCATCCTGCCCCGCTACGCACTATGAGGCTGGTAGAGCCATCTCTAGAGACGCCGAACAACCAGACATTGCAGAGGAACCACATTCCCTAACGTCATCCCTCGCCCCTGCAGGGTAAGCCATAGCTTCCCACCCCACTCTAGTGACATCAGCACTGTGGCCCTGGGGCCACCTAAAGCCACTTAGTCATTCTTCCTTTATATTTACTGAGGGCCTACTAGGCCATAGGTAGAGAAGGCATGGATATGCCATGGTGACAAGATGGACAAGTCACTGTCCTCCCGGACCTTACGTTCTGCTGGGGAGACAGACATTAAAAAAATAAATAAATGAGTCCATCAGAGAGTGAGAAGGATGAGAAGATGATGACTTGCAGTGACATGATGGGCAGTGCCTTCTGGGAGGGCAACACGAATTTGGGGTGCTCAAGGAGAACCTCTTTAAGGAGACGATGTTTGAATTAAGAGCTCACCCAGCAGAAGGTAAGCCTTTGTCAGGCTGAATCAAGCCTGAGAAACATGATCCCACCAAGTAAACAGACTTCTGCTGTTGATATTCAGTGCCCTGATATACCTTACAATCAGCACTGTCATTGCAATGTCATTTAATAGGTCAAATGTAATTTATTTGTGAAGCTCTTACTCTGATTGTAAATAAATGTGTACAAAAACTTGGATGTGGCCTTGTTAAGTGTTCAGTATTGGGAAGCAAGGCACTCCACCAAGGCCGTGGAGGGGCTTCCCTTTAGGAACACCTTCTACTTTAATTTACAATTAAATAAAGGGAACTAGGAAGGAAATTATTATTATTATTATTATTATTATTATTATTATTATTATTCCTCACCCAAGGACACTTTTTCATTGCTTTGAGAGAGAGAGAGAGACACCAACCAGCTGCCCCCCAACCCTGTAACCGCCCCGACTGGGGATCAAATCTGAAACCCCGGCATGTGCCCTGACTGATTGAACTGGCAAACTTCTGATTCACGGGACAATGCTCCAACCTAGACACACTGGCCAGGGCAGAAAATTATTTTCTTTAAACCAAAGGCTACCTCTGTCATTCTTCTGCAACACTTACAGTGAGCCCAGACTATATGCAAGTTAAGGCTCCCTGAAGCCAGAGAAAATCTGGATTGCAGACGATGGCTGCGGAGGAGCTCCCAGAACGGAGGGCTGTCCTATGTTGGGAAAGGCTGGGCGACCAGCCTCAAGCTTTCACTTGCTTCCCCCTTCTGCTGTAAAAGCCTGGCTAATGTGTAGAGTCATTGGGCATCCACAGGGGACATCAGGTTAATGGCAGAGACAGAGGTTGGCTCTCCCAACATCCATTTCGATCACCTCTAGCTTATTCCTGTTCTATAACCTGGAAAGCTAAACTATGTTTCTTCATGTCCTTTGCAGATAGGGTGCTAGCAGTAACGTATGTGGTTCTGCTTCTACCTGAAGGATGACTTACAGCTGTCCCTGAGCTGGAGGTGAGCAATAGGAGGCAGCAGCCACGTGCAAAGGGGCTTTCTACCTGGTTCTTCTGGGGCTGCTGTGACAGAGTTTTTGGTATCTCGTCCCTAAATTCCCAGGTGCTGAAGAATAGGGAGCAGCAGCCATGGCTCTTCTGCTGGTACTGGTACTAAACCAGGGATTTTCAAACTTCACTGTCGATCAGCATTCCCTGGAAGACTTGGGTAAGGCACAGATTGCTGGGTCTCATCCTTGGTGTTTCTCATTCAGTGGATCTGTGGTGGGGCCTGAGAATTTGCATTTCTACCAAATGCCCACGTGATATTGATGCTGCTGGTCTGAGAACACACTTTGAGAACCACTCTTTTAAAGTCTGATTTCTCATTTTTTCCTGGCTGCACTATCTTTGGCGGCATTGTTCTTACATATAACTTCCAAAGCTGTGTGGTCTTCCTGGAGACTGTCAATCAGTTAATACCCTGTGGTTAAAACCTTTCTCCTTACACTAGCTTGAAGTGCATTCTGTTGTCTGCAACTAAGAACCTTGATCCAAGGACTACAAGGTCCTTGGTCTTATTTACCAATACTCTGAACATTCTTGTAATTCTCTACTGAATCTTCCCTTTCTTTCTGTTGGGATCTCCATGTCACTTCTCTGTCCTGGCCCTATTTCTTTTTTTCTTTTTTCTTTTTTTAAATTGATTTGAGAGAGAGAGAGAAACAGAGAGAGGGGAATGTTGATCTGTTGTTTCACCAATATATGCACTCATTGGTTGATTCTTGTATGTGCCCTCACCAGGGATTGAACTCTCAACCTTGGCATATCAGGACGACACTCTAACCAAATGAGCTACCCAGCCAGGGCCCTGGCCTTATTTCTTATAGTAGCACATGACTCATGAAGACCCAAACCCTGTCCTCCCTGGTGGGCTTCCATTTCGCAGCCCTACCTAAAGAACTGTCCCTTGTTCTGCAACATTCCCAACCTCCCACCTTCTCCAAAAATGATCAAACCAGGAATGTCCACGGAAGAACAGGGTTAGGGTCTGTTGTTACAAAGGCAAAAACATGTCTTGAATTTAGCACTGAAACTGAAGTAGCCCCACAGAAAATAATAAAGTTGTAAGAAAGTCTTTTTATCTACCAAAAGAAAAAAAAAGTCAGAGGCCAGATACCTGCTTCAGACTCAGTTTTTAAAGATTTGATCCTTTTTTTTTGTTTGTTTGTTTTTAGTAAAGTAACTTAATGTGAAGTCTAAAATTAAAAAAAACAAACCAAAAAACCTAAAGGAGCCCTCTTGGAAAGTTATGAGGGTGGATAAGATTGATAAAATGGCATCTTGCTAGACATGTCTATTTTAAAAATTGCTTAAAAGATATTATTTACCCAATGAACCATAGGGCTCAGCGGGAAAAAAAAAAACACCTCACAATAATAACAGTCCCTCAGGTAAATGCCGCTTCCGACAGTTTTTTAAATGTGTATCATTTATTTGATAAAGCATAGCAGCCTATCTGGAGAGGAGTTATGGTCTGCTGCATAAATAGGCATTTGGACAGCTTTAAAAATGCATACTCTTTACACCCAAGTGCCAAGTGAAAATCCCCACAAAAACTGCTTATTATGAGCAAAGAGCTACCACTTTTCAAAACCAAGGGTGATCTGGTTAAATGGTGTCTTTCAAACTTTTCTCCTCCAAGAGCTACGTAAACACCTACTTACTCCCTTGTTGAAATGACCCACTAGCAGCTTCAGGGCCTGGGTTAAGAGAGAGGGTGCGTGAACTGGCCCTCCCTGAGCTCAGGCTGCGCAAAGTTCTCACCCTTGTCTGAGCACCAGAACCCCCTGGAAGCCTGTCCAAGCCCCACTCCACACAGGCCAAGACACAGAGTATTCGATAAGCTCCCCAGGTGGTTCCGATGTGCAGTCAGCGTTGAAAAATTCCACGCTGGATAAAGAATCTGAAGCCCAGAGAGGTCAAGCGACTTGCTCATGACCATACAGCAAGCTGGGCAGAACCCAGGTATCCGAGTCCTGGGCTTCACTTTTAACCGCTACTCCACACTCACTCCTTTTCTTTCAGAGTTGCCTTTGGCTTTCTTTTTTAATGTGATTTCATGCTTTCTTATCTCTACATTTAAAGTATATAATGGTGTGAACAGTAATTATACAATTACATTACTAAACATTTAGGAAACACAAGGCCAAAAATATTATTTCCATTCCCCAGATATCAGTTCAATTAGTATTTTTGTACTAATTGTACTAGATTCCCTTATCTTCTCCCTATATTTTCCCTATTTGTAAATATGAATTCATAGGTTTGTATATTTTACAATTTTATACTCAAAGTATTCTATGTTACTATAAAGTGTTGGTTTTATATTGCAGTTGACTCTTGAACAATGTGGGAGTTAGGAGTGCAGACTCACTGCAGAGTAAAAAATCCACTTACAATTTTTGACTCCCCCAAAACTTAGTTGTTTCTTTTTTTTTTTAAATTAATTTATTTACTTTTTAAATACATTTGTCTCTGCCTTCCCCCCACCTCTTTCCCTTGCCCCCTCCCACCTTCCCTCCCTCAGCTCTTCCCCTTTGGTTTTGTCCATGAGTCCTTGCTATATGTTCCTTGACTTTCCCCTTCCCTTCCCTTTCCCGGCCCCCCCTTCCCTCTTGTCTCTGTTGATTTCTTTTCCTTTCAGTGTTGCTGGTCATATTTTCCTTGCTTCTTTGCATTGTTGGTTAGGTTCCGCTTATAGGTGAGATCATATGGTATTTGTCTTTCGCCCCCTGGCTTATTTTGCTTAGCATGATGCTCTCCAGTTCCATCCATGCTGTCGCAAAGTTTAGTACTTCTTTTTTTCTTTCTTGGTATCCATGGGACACTGGTTTCAGGACCCCTCACAGATACTAAAATCTGTGGATGCTCATCTCCTTTATAAAATGGCATAAAACAACACATACAGTCATCCCACCATATCTGCAGACTCTCCATCTCGGATCAAAAGCTGTATAGGTATTTATTGAAAAAAAACACATGTATGAGTGGACCTGTGCAATTCAAACTCATGTTGTTCAAAGATCAACAGTAATTTTAAAAGTAATATCTGTTCCCCGGCTGGGTATCCCCATTGGCCAGAGTGTCATCACAATACACCCAAGTTGTGAGTCCAATCTCTGGTCAAGGCACATACAAGAAGCAACCAATGAATGCATAAATAAGTGGAACAACAAATCAATGTTTCTCTCTTTCCTCTCTTCCTTTCTCTTTCTCCCCCTTCCTTTCTCTCAAATCAATAAATAAAAATTTTTTTTAAGTAGTAAATGTTCACTGAAAATTTCAAGGAATATAAATATGCACAGGATAGAAAATAGAAAGCCCTAAACCCTCCCCATCACAGTTTCTAGAGGAATCTTTCTTCTACACATATTCCAAAAATGGGATTGTATGATGGGTCCAGTTCTGTAACTTGTTCGTGTTTTCTTTTTTGTTTTTTCTACATAAAAGAATGCTTTGGGCATCTTTCCAAGTTAGTACACAATCTACCTCATTTGAATGGATATTCCAAAATTTAGTTAACCACTTGAATGATTATTCCAAAATTTAATTAACCAATAGGTTAACCAGTAGGTTGCATTTCCTACTGAAACATTTTTTAGAAGATATTTTACTTATTTATTTTCAGAGAGAGGGGAAGGAAGGGAGAAAGAGAGAGAGAGAAACATCGATGTGTGGTTGCCTCTTGCACATCCCCTATAGGGGACCTGGCCTGTAACCCAGGCATGCGCCCTGACCAGGAATCAAACCAGCAACCCTGTGGTTCATAGGCCGGCACTCAATCCACTGAGCCACACCAGCCAGGGCTCTTACCGAAACATTTAGAAGCCTTCTTTATCAAACACAGATAGGCATATGAACAACTAACCAAGTGAGTATCTGGGCTTTCTGGCTCAGGCTAGAATCTGGTCTGACTGGCACTCTGAGGGGCACCTCCCGACGCCAGCGTCCCAGTGCACACCCTGTGCTCTGAAGATAGAGGGCTGGGGAGGACTCCTCTCATTGATGCCCAGACCGTGGAAAAGGAAAGGAAAAAAGCAGCCCACAAGGAGTGACTCTGATAATTCACCTCATATCCAAGGCAACTCAAAGAACAGGGAGGCTGGGCCCAGGACGCGCCTGATCTAAATGTTCTTTCAGAAATCCCTAGAGCTGCCGTAGTTCAAGGACTTCAAGTCTCCAGAGCAGGCTAACCTTTGTTTCCCGGGTTCCTCCTTCCACTGACAGCCCGGGAGGGGAGGCAAATTGTAAACAGAGCCATTCAGCTACAGCAACACAGGTGTTTTGGGTTTTGGTTTTTGCTTTTTTAAAAAATATCAAGGAAGGATGAAAATAGAAACTATTTGCCAGAAGAGTGAATTTTACAGAAAGTAATTTAGCCATGTTTCAAGGGTCTTAAAAATACTGCTGAACCTTTGACCCAGAGATTCTACTCCTAGGGAAACGAACCTAAGAAAAGAAACAGGTTTGTAGAGAGGGAGTTAGAGCCCGGGCCCTGGGGGGGTGTGACTTCGGACCCGTATCTCTCAGTGCCTGTTCCCTCATCTCTAAAATGGGGATAGTACCTGTACCTCCTCACTGGGCTTTGGTGAAGCTGGAATGAATTAAGTGACATAAGGCAGTTAGAAAAGGACATAGAGAGATTTGTAAATGCTGGCTAGTAACATTTGTAACAGCAAAGTTACAAAGTTGATGGGGAACTGGTTAAATAAATCATGGGATAACACAGCTATGAAAAATCACCATGGATGAATGCTCACAACATAACTTTATTTTTTTAATAGTTTAATGTATTTTAATAGCAAACTTACAGGAACAGCACAGAAGACAGACAACATTAAAAACATACTTGCCCGTAGGACAACTCAGCTGGAAAAGTATAATGAATGGATGGAATCTACTGTACGATAAAAATGCTACAAACAACATCTAGTTGCCATCAATAAAAAATTTACTTGTTTTTAAAAAACCCAAATGCTGGCATTGTCCAGAAAAATTTAACAGGTTTATTTATATTGTTATAAAGTTGAACTGCTTAAAACTTGTTCACTGAAACATCTTGACTTGCATTAATGCTTTATGTCCCCGCATTTATATTTAAAAAATGTACACACAAATGAAAATGGGAAAACTGCCAATACCTGATTTCTGTCCCTTATTTTCCACTTGCAATCATATACTTAGGTACCTTTTGACCCCACTGGAAAAAAAAAAAAACCAAACATCTAACGTTCAGAACTACCAATAACAGAAAGAATCGAATTTTTTTTTTTAAGAATGAAATGTTTCCCATCATAGTGCATTCTTAAGCACGTTCCCCACATATGCAGCGTGCTAGCTGGATATCTTTTGGCATAATTGTTACACGTTTGGCATGGAGAGCACACAGGTTGGTGCCTTCAAAAAGGCCAACCAGATAGGCTTCACTTGCCTCCTGCAAAGCACCAATAGCTGCACTCTGGAAGCGCAGATCTGTTTTTGAAGTCCTGAGTAATTTCTCACACCAGACTCTGGAAGGGAAGTTTGCGAATCAGAAGTCCAGTGAACTTCTGATAACGTCTAATTTCACGAAGTGCCACAGTACCAGGCCTGTAACGATGAGGTTTCTTTGTCCCTCCAGTAGAGGGCGCACTCTTGAGAGCAGCTGTGGTAGCCCGTGGCTTCCTCGGTGCTTTACCATTGGTCAATTTGCAAGCCGACTGCTTTGTACGAGCCATGGTACAGAGACCTCTTTACTTACCCACTTCTCCTTCGGCTGGAGCTCCTCACAATACCATTTTAGTTAAGAAAAACAGAACAAAAAACAACTTTACGTAAAGCATGACATCAATTACACACAATTGTATCAAAATATTAGATATGTTTAATTGTAAGATTATGAGCATTTTTATATTTTTTACATATCTTATGAGGTTTACATATTTTATGTCTACAATAAACATCAATGTCTTTTATAAGCCGGAATGATTATGTATGTTTTGCCAGGGAATGAAGACAAAGGACAAGATCCCTAACAGTAGAATTTGAGGCAACATCAAAACAATGGAGAAAACTGTTTAGTAAACAGGAAAGAAAATGGTTTCCTAATACCCCTCAAGTCAAATTCTGTTGATTCAGTAGGTTGGCGCAGCTCAAACCCACAAATGGTCCCAAGTGAAAAAACCCTTATCTCCTGAGTGGTAAAAGACCCCGATCAAACGAACAGACATGAATAAACCAAGTCAGAGGTGACAAGGAAGCGGGCTGTAGGAAGGGCTAGTTCATACAAGAGTTTTACTATTTTTTAATATAATATAGGTCTTTAATGAACTTTTAGGGTATCAAGAAGGAGTCCCTGGGAATTTTGCTAATTCCTTACTCAGGGCAAGAAAAAGACCAGGAACCGCTAAGATCTCCACATGCCTGACTCCGTGCACATTATGGGTAGAAGAAAGGGAAACAGTGCCCTCTCCAAACTCAGAGATTGCTGTGCTGGGAAAAATAAATGATTAGATTTACATGGTGTGAACCCAGGTTTGTCACCAAAAAGTGCTTCATAATTAAAAAATTATTCATTCCCACCCATACTGTGGCCTCGTCCCAGGAAGTAGCAGGTCAACTGTATCCAATGAGGGATTAAAAATAATAAATAAAGGAGTAGCAATTACTTATGTATTCTGATTTAAGAGGCTGGGCCGCCTGGGTCATACTTGAGTGGCTTATCAAATTTAGCTCTAGTATGACTGTCTTGTATTTCAAGTGATGCTTGTGCTCACCTCTAAAGACATTGTTATCACAAGGCTTTTTAAATATGAAAGAACTTAAATGTATAGATTGTTTTAAGATTATGTTTTTATAGCATGAGACAAAAATGTTGAAATTAGCAGTTTAATGAGTCATGCAAAGCGGCACCACATTCCAAGTCACGGATTCAATTATTTTTTCCCCTTCCAAAGACCATGTGAGGCAGAGTAATATGGTTGTTTTCTAAATGCCATGGTTCTAACTTGCTTTTTTGTAATTCTTGGTAATTTCTTTGCTTTCTGAGAAGCAAAGGCATTCCAGAGGCCAAAACCTGAGGCGGTCTGATAACCAAAATCATTTCTGGAGCCAAATGAGGGAAAAAACCAACAAAGGTACAGAAATCCGCCTGGGGACTTGAGCTGCAGCGCTCACGATGAACCCACCCCTGCCCGAACTGTTGCCAGAGCAGAATGTGGAGGTGGGTGCGGGAAGGCACTCTTGCTGGGATGCAGGGGAACCCCCCCTTCCCGGCGTCCTTGGCCAGAGACCTCTGAAGGTGCCCTGACAGCCCAACACACAATGAACGACGATCTAATTTTAACTGTGCACTAATTCTTCCATTTGCTGTCCTCCACGTTTCCACTTCCAGGCCATAATTTTACCTGCCAACTCGGGTAAATAGCCTTTAATAGGACAAGACTTTAAAAGGTTATACGGTACTTGATTTTGTGCTGAGACTTTGTATTTTTTTGTTGAGTCCTCAGAAAAGAGATTTTGCCACAGAGGCCAAGTGTCAGTCTCCCCCAGGGGTCACCTCCTCGCAGTGCCTTGGGGAAGGGAAGCGGGTTAGAGCTGCGCTTTCCAGCTGGGCTTTCCTCCGTCCAGGTGTGAGTGGACCAAGAGGAAAATGAATGTCCCTCTCGCTGCCCACGTCACATTTCCCTTGGTAATGTCACTATACGCGGCTACCCAGTGATGGGCTGGGGACGACTAAAGGAAACGCCAGCTTAGGAGAGAAAGATTTAAAATTGAACAAAAACAGGATTTCCCCCATACCACAAGGATTAGCTTTCAAGAAAGAAAAGGACAAAATTTAAAATCATGCCCTGACCCATGGGGCTCAGTTGGTTGGCGTGTCGCCTCATAACCAAAAGGTTGCAGGTTTGATGCCCAGTCAGGGCAGTAGGTTGCGGGTTCGACCCCTGATCAGGGTGTGTGCAGGAGGAAACTGATCAATGTTTCTCTCTCACATCAATGTTTCTGTCTGTCTGTCTCTCTTTTTTTCCTCTCCTCTCTCTCTAAAATCAGTAAAGCACGTCCTTGGGTGAGGATAAAAAAAATCACTATCATATACTGTACTACATAGAAGTAAGAACACGTAAAACCCATGAAAATACAAAGGATTAACCAGAATGCTTAAATTTGGTCCTTAGCTACTTCTGACAGCATTACATAAGGCAGCACAATTTGTCTATAACACACCATGGTGGAGTCAGGCCAGACAGTGCAAGGTCTCCAGAAACCCCTTAGGCTTTAAGAGTTGGATTTTAGGAAACTTGTAATTTTTAGTTTGGCAATTTGTAGCACTCAAGTCCACAGCCACAAATTGGTTTGATATAAATACTATGTATTTGTGGGCTTAATGAGGCTTTATACATTTTTTTACAGGGACAATCACATTGTTTTTAGGCTCCCTAATTCACCAGATAACCAGCAGGCCCAGGTATTCCATTAGTTTGCTGAATTGTATACAAAGTACCACAAAGTGGGTAGGTTAAATAACAGAAATGTATTGGCTCACATTTCTGAAGGCTGGAAGTTCAAGGTCAAGAGCAGACACACAGAGGTGAGGTTCGTTCCTTCTGAGGGCTATGAGGGAAGGCTCTGTCCCATGCCTGCACTTAACTTCTGGTGTTTTACTTGCAATCTTTGCTGTAACCAAGCCGAGTCCTGAACTACATACTGTCTGCAAATAAACTTCCTTAAGAGAAGCAAGACCTATCTTAACTAACTCAAATCACTAGCAACTAAAACCAATAACAACCAAGCAACTTGTTTAAAAGAAGATAAATTTGCAATAAGGACATATTGCCACCTGGAATATTTGTTAACAGGATATGCCTTTTGTAGGCAAAATAGTTAAGTAAATTATTAAAGATCTATCTGATGGCATTTTATGTATTGATTTTAAGCGAAGGCTTTGAAGTATATGTGATGACATGAGGAAAAGTATACTAATAACATCACAGGGAAACATCAGGATGACAAACGTGTTCTCACAAATGTATATACAGTGATGAATAGAATAAGTCTCAGGTTCTTGCCAACATAATCTGGTCCCCTGCCGGACTCTCGGACCACATCTCTCTCTCTCCTTGTCCCATACTCTGCTCCAGCCACCCAGCGCCTCTTCAGAGCCCTCACAAAGGCCAGTTGGTTTGCAGGACCTTTGCATGTGCTCTTCTCACTGTCTGGAATGCTCTTTCCCCTCCTTCACATGCTAGCTCCTTCCTGACAACTCAAGTCATAGCTCAACATTGCCACCTTGTGAGGCTCTCCCTAAGCACCTGATCTAGAGACGAGTTCTCGTGTGTCCTTATCACCTGTTCAACTTTCTCCCCAGTGCCAGTGATGGGCTGAAGTTATTTTTATTTCACCTACTCATTCATTGTTTTTCTTGTGTACTTAATGGTATCAGGAGCTTTGCTTATCATTTACTACTAGAACGCCAGGTTTCAGAATAGACATTGATCAGGTACTATCTGTTCTATAAATGAATGTGCATAAGAAAAAAAAAGGCAATGCATCAAATCTCTGGGACTCTTTACAACAGTACTGGGGTTAGGGTGATTTCTTTTTCCTTCTTTTAAAAAATTTTCTGTGTTTGCTATAATATTCTGTTTTATCATGAAAACATTTTTTGAAAATTATTTACCTTCCAGCCCTGGCTGGTGTGGCTTAGTTGGGAGGAACGTCGTTCCATAACAAAAAGGTTGTAGGTTCAGTTCTCAGTACAGCACGTGTTCGATCCCCAGTATGGACGTGTACGAGAGGCAACCAATGGATGCTTCGCTCTCACATTGATATTTCTGTCTCTCCCTTCCTCTCTCTCTAAAAGCAATAGAAAAATGTCCTCTGGTGAAGATTACAAAAATTATTTACCTTCCAAAATGCCCAAGTGAACATAAAAGGGACAGTCCTACTGTATACTCCAAACTGATAAATTCATAAATTGTTCCCTTAGGAAACCAACTCCATAGACCCCAAAGAAAGTCAGAACACTTGCATCTGCTTTGAGAAATTTTTGATCTAATTCAAAGAGAAGTTGATCATGTTAAATCATGCAAGAGTATTCTATTTTTAATCTTTCGTCTGGGAAATTATATAATGAAAATTAGTTTCAGAAGGGCCACCTCAGTGTAAATCGACCTTTCAGTAAATACCATGGGCTCATACTTGCACTTGGCTTTCTGGCAAGTGCTTAGCTGTTGTATCAAGTATAAGGAGCTCGCTTTGTTTTTTTTAAATAACCTAACTTCCTATAAAAAAATCTAACATTATATAAAACTTCTAGTCACTGTGTTGGTGAAATGAGCAACGTATATTTGGTAAAATGGATGTTTAGTGCACACAGAAATGCCTGGAAACCATAAATTTTGACCCACGAATCCTGGGGAAGTGGGGATAAGAAAAAAACACATTTTAATTGTTCAGTGGGTCTTTGATAAGGATTTTCCTTGTTCTGTAGTTAAATAAGGGGAGTGAAAAGGAAAGAAAAAATATTCCCAAATCTCAAAAGAAAATGCCGAGTGGAAGTCCCTCCAAATGAATGGCCTGTTTGTGCCACCTACTGGATTGTTGTTGCGCCGCTTCGTCAGGCCCTGACCTCGAGACAGATTGATCCCCATTCTCCCAGTCTACGAATCCTCTCATCTATTTAATCCCCAGTTGGTTTGCCTCCCTCTCTCCCTCTCTCCCTCCCTCCTTCCCTCCCTCCCTCCCAGACCTGGGACTATCAACTGCTGTTCACTGAACAGGAGTTCTGGCTCTATCAGTAAAAAGGACCTTCTGAAAATCAAGTCTTCTGTAATAACTTTCTCAAGGCTCCTCCTCTGCGAATCCCTGCTTGACCCACCCCAGGGGAGTCTTTCCGGGTTGACAGCGAACCTCATCTTCGTGCTGTGAGGGCCAGTGTGCTTGTCTCCTCCCTTGCTTCTTTACGTGAATCTGAGGTGGGATAAAGATGGCAATAATTGACGCTGATTTTGTTCAAAAGCTGTAACTCATTTAATTCTCACAACCCTGTAAGCAGATATTATCCCTGTTTCATAAATGAGGACACTAAGGCACGGAGAGGTTAAGTAACTTGTCCACGCCACGAAGGTTGGAAGTGACAGGCAGTCTAGCTCCATCGTCTGTGCCCTTTGCTGCTATTCTATCAGCCACCTGAGGAACACTGAGGTGTCTTGTGTGCTTCATTTATGAAACTGGCCTCGGGTTCATCTGCTACAGAGGGCCACTGTGTTAGGTCACAGCACTGCCTTCCAGGTCCCCTGTCCTCTCCGCCCCGCTGTGCTCTCTGTCCTTCTGGCCTCTGTGGAAGGCATCAGTGGGCCCCCTTACCCTCTGGCCTCAGTTTAGACGTGATCGACGGGAAGCACTCGTAGCTCCTGTGAGGGCAGGAGAATGGCAAGTATGTCTTTTCACGGTGTTTCTCCCTGTTGGGTGGCCAGGGGCTGGCTTGGCGCCTCTGCTGAAGGCACAGCCCCTATTGTCCTCTCCATCCTCCCTAACGCTTCAGCAACTCTCTTGGGTTCCCAGCATCACGATCACTCCTCCCTTGCTCTTTCAGGGTTAGGGTGGCAGTGGCTCTTGCTGACACCATCCCCTGTTGGTTTCTGAGCCCTCCTCACACCTCTGTTAATTGTCCCTCACAGCAAAGGGCACAGACGATGGAGCTAGACTGCCTGTCACTTCCAACCTTCTTGGCGTGGACAAGTTACTTAACCTCTCTGTGCCTTAGTGTCCTCATTTATGAAACAGGGATAATATCTGCTTACAGGGTTGTGAGGATTAAATGAGTTATTCAATTCTCCTGCATTTCCCACCTGAGGATGTCATCCACTTCTTGGTCAGTGCCTTAAGCCACCTACTGAAATTCCTCCCACCTGTGAAATCTCTCTCTGTTCAGTCTTGTGGGTTATGGTTTTATGTTTCCAGGTATTTTTTGTTGAAAGGCAAATGCTAGGCATTGCAAACCAATAATAACGACTGTTTATCAGATTGTTTCCCATCCTGGCTGAAGACAAGTAAGTTTTATAGTGAGGAATGGGAACAAGGAATGTGGGAAGAATAAACCAGGAGGGGAAGAGAAGGGGAGAGGGGGAGGGAGATTATGTGATCCCAAGGACAACATCAGAGATAGTTTTCTACGGCAGTCATGGCAGCTGAGCACTGGCGGGGACAGATAAAAGTAGGAGCCATAGCTCTGCTGCTTAAAAGCTGGGAGCATTTATCCTCTCAAAATTTATTTAAATAACCTGTAATTTATAAAAGGTGAAGAGAAATCATATTTACTTCATAAGGTTGCTATGAGGATTAGATGAATAATGCAAGCACAACACTTCTTGCAGCATTGGCCATGTGTTCTGTAGTCATTAGCGCTATGGGCTCCATCAGGGAAGCATTTGTGTGTTCTCAGTGGCTTGTGAGTTCACCTGAAACCATGTACTTTGTGATTAGTGAGCTATGGAAAGGTTCATGGAGGGAAAGTGCGTGCTGTCTGGAAAGTGGGGAGCTCCCAAGTCAGGATCCTGGGTTCAAATATTGGTTCTGTCAATCATAGTTACGTGAGCTTGAGCAAATTTACTTAAACTTTCTGTGTCTCAGTTTCCTTATCCACGAAGTAGAGGTGATTATACTTACCTCAAAGCATTATTATGAGGGTCAAATGATGGTGAATGACTATCACATCAGGTACACTCTATTTTCCTCCTTTTATACCAAGAGGATTTTGGACAAATATATCGCTGAGAGAGTGAATGAGAGGGAGAGAGAGGGATTGAGAGGAAGAGAGGGACAGAAAGAAAGTGAGAGAGAGAGAGAGAGAGAGAGAGAGAGAGGAGAGAGGGAAGGAGGGAGGGAGAGAGAGAGAAATAAATTTTTTTTAAGATAGTGGAGAATGCACCTGTGGAAGTTGGTGAGTCTGAAATCTGCAGAGCAGGCCCATAGGTTGGACACTTCACAGGATTTCTGTTACAGCCTTTAAACAGAATTCCTTCTTGGGGAAACCTGTGTTTGCTCTTATTGCCCTCAACTGATTGGATGGGCTCCATGCGTACTAAGAAGGGTAATCTACTTAAAGTCAACTGATTGGAGATATTAATTACATTTACAAAATACTTTCACAGCAATATCTAGACTAGACTTTGATCAAATAACTGGGCACCATAGCCTAGCCAAGTTGACACATAAAATTAACTAGCACAATAACAATTTGAGTTTCATTTAGATTTAGTATAGTCCTTTAAAGACGATAGGACAATGTAGCTCTATGATATGTATATATGTGTGTATGTGTGTGTGTGTGTTTGTGTGTTCTTGTTGTGCTTCTCCTTTAGCCTGTGAATTTTCAGCAGGAGGAAAGGTGAAAATTGGTTCTTGAGTAACAAAAAAAAATCCTAGATATTACAATGACTTGTGGTCTTCCAAACTCAAACCCTATCTGACAAAAATCTTATTCCTTAGTATTTAATTTCTTCTACTAGGAAGAAATTAAACTAAATTATGTATTATAGAATTTAACTTTATTTAAGCTTAATAGATTGACTTAAATGCATTTAATTAAAATACTCCCCTTAGGGGGTGATAGTGAACAGAAAGGGTGAGGAACGCTGCTCTAGGTCCTTTTGTAGAACATATTGATGCATCTCTAGCAACAAAAGGAAAGACCCAACACAGTGGGTTTTTTTCATTGATTAGGTTGGTTTCCAGCCTTTTTGCTGTTCCATCTTTAATTTTATGAAAGATGAGAGGGATTCATGTTCTTTTATTTAGCCAATGTTTTTTTTTTAAATGTGTCCATTACGTTGTAGTAACTCTATATTAAAAGGCACTTCCATAGAAGTTTGTCCTGGTGTCACCAGCTGTAGCACTAGCATTGCATTACCCAATTTCTGACAGCCACGCCTGCACACCCCGCCGCGGCACCGCAGTCCACACCACCCGGAGGAGCCCCATTGCAGCCCTGATGGAACGAGTTATATCTATGCTGATGACTTACTGTTAAATCTGTAGCCAGGATCTCTTCCTCCTGAGCCCTGTCCTATTCAAAATGCCATTTATTTCAAGAAACCACTAGTTATATCTGTTGATTGTCAAATATGCTGCTGGGCTGCTGCGTGAAATAAACCCGCTTGTTTCTGGGGAACTTGCAAAATTTCCATTCAAATGTGAGCTACTTAAACAGCCAGAGCACATCCTCCAGCTGCATCCCTTTTTAAAATCTGTGACTGGGCAGGTACCTTAACAACTCAGAGCCGTGGTTCCCTCATCTTGAAAGTTGGAATAATGATGCAGCCTGCTCAACTTCAGAAAAACACTCAGTAAGCCACAAAGTGCCACCAAATGTCAGGTCTTATTATAATGAAATAAAAACTCCAGTTCCCTTAGATAAGTATACTATTAACGAGAAGATGCGCACATGCTGTTCCCTCTGGGCTGCTGCTCTTTGCACACTCTTGGCCTGACTGCTTGAGCTCCTCCTTCAGAGAAACCCTTGATCTCCCAACAAGAAGAGCCCGTCATAGTCTGTCACCACACCTGTCAATGGACTTTCACTTGTAACACCCCTCACAATCTGTACATACCCATTTGTTTCTATGATTGTTCGTAACATGGGAGCTCCCAAGAGCCAGTTTCTCATCTACCCGTTCACGCCTGTAGCCCTGGTGTCCTGCACAGGGCTCCGCACTTATGTACAGGGCCCAGCTCAACAAATGTAACTTATTAAAAGTGCAGAAACACGGCTCTCTCCTCCAAGACTCTTCTCCAAAATTTGGAGAGAATGGCTGGGGTTTGTTGTCTCTTACTAATTTTCCCCAATGGGCTCTTTTTCTTTAGAAAAAAAAAGAAAAGATGAAAAGAAGAAAGAGAGCTTAACTTCTTTTCACACATTTCTAAATCTTCTTACCAAACCTTTAGAGACTCTATGAGCGGAAAACTGATACTCAAGAAACTGCTCTCCATATAATAAATTGCAAAAGTTGGAACAGGGTTGACATTAAGCTCCTTTCTTGAACTACAGTGACCTGCCTTCTGATAAACCCAACCTTTCCCTGGGGAATCGGCCATGACCGTGGCTTTCTTGAGCACTTCCCTTTGCTCTTGAACCTTGGCACTTACCCATTTCTTCCCTATTCCCCGTTAGAACTCCCCTATCATGCACTGCCTCCCTTTGTAGAATGAATTTGGCATTCATCTGAGATTAAAATATGATATACAGCCTGTCTGGCGTGGCTTGGTGGATTGAGTGCTGGCCTGTGAATCAAAGGGTTGCCAGTTCAATTCCCAGTCAGGACACATGCCTGGGTTGCAGGCAGGTTCCCAGTCGGGGATGTGCAAGGAGCAACCAGTTGATGTATCTCTTGCACGTCGATGTTTCTCTCCTTTTCTTTCTCCATCCCTTCCCCTCTCTCAAAAAATAAATAAAATATTTTTTAAAAATATGACATACAAATCAATTTTCATATGCTCAAATGTTTTCCCGTGTGCATAGCACATTCATACAACTATTATTTATGATTAAGCATCTATGTTCTATATAATAATACTGTGTTAGGAATTTAGGAAAATGCAAAAGTTAATAAAAACATGGTTCTTGACTGACTTCCATTTCCAAAAATAACTGGCAGGATAGATATTTTGAGCAACTTCCCACAACAGAAGACTTATCAATTCTGAAAAAAATATTATAAAAATCCTTTAAATTCATAGCTGACAAAAATTAAGGGAGAAGAAAAGGGTCTGGTTTCATTTGGGGGCATGTATCTGTTCAGTTTTCCCAGCACCATTTATCAAAGAGATTGTCTTTACCCCACTGCAAGTTCTTGCCTCCTTTGTTATAGATTAATTGACCATATAAGCATGGGTTTGTTTCTGGGCTCTCTAGTCTGTTCCATTGATCTATGTGTCTGTTTTCATGCCAGTACTATGCTGTTTTGATTTCTACCTGATAGTTTGATATCAGGTATTGTGATCCCTCCAACGTTCTTCTTTCTCAAGGTTTCTTTGGCTTTTTGGGGTCTTTTGTGGTTCCATATACATTTCAGGATTATTTGTTTTAATTCTGTGAAATATGCTATTGGTGTTTTGATAGGGATTACATTGAACCTGTAGATTCAACAGGGAGTATGGACATTTCCCCAGAGGTAAAAAAGAAAAAAAGAAAAAAGAAAAAAAAAGTTAAAAAACTGAGGGTAAGAGGATGGACTCTTTGGGAACCCTGGTGTGGGCTGCTCCTATCTTAGTGATCCAGAAGCTTGGCTTTTGAAAGACCCTCCCAGGGCCAGGACACAAGACTTCTGGCTGTTCTTGAAAACTCAGTTGTAATTGATACCCCAACACAAAGCTGGGGCTTTTAGGATATACCCAAGCCCTGACTGATGTGGCTCAGTTGGTTGGGTATCACCCTGCAAACCTAAAGGTAGCCAGTTCAGTTTTGATCAAGGCACATGCCTGTGTTGTGGGTTCAGTTCCTGATGGGGCATGTACAAGAGGCAACCAATCGATGTTTCTCTCTCACATCAATGTTTTTCTCCCTTTCTTTCTTTCTTCCTTCCCATCTCTCTAAAAATTAATAAACAAAATCTTTTTTAAAAAAGGATATATCTGAAAGAAAGTGTGGTCCAGAAAATCACACTCCTTGACCAAGATGACAGGGAAACTTGTTTGGCTGGGCCTTCGTTTTGGGTGCAGGGAACGGGTGTAAGGAAGATATTTTCTATGAGAATTTGTAACCACAAACTGTCCTTGCAGAATTTGGAGTGGGAATTTATTCCCTGTGAGGGCTGGGAACCCCTGTGCAGAGATATTAATATAATATAATATAATATAATATAATATGTCAGAGAAGAGGTGGTTCTGAACTATTTGCACCCTTGGGGGTGTCTGGCAGGTTGTCCTTGCCACAGAGAAAGCCCCACTGACTATGAGCCCAAAGACCCAAATTTCAAAACACATGCAAAAATAAAACATGCTCTTAGCCATCTTGGATTTTATAATTATTTAGAAAAACAAGGCACATATTCAGAGAAATGTTATGCTGAGATCAAGTTCACCAAGCATGTTGCAGAGCAATAGCTTCACCCTAAAATGAATGACCCTGCAAGGCAAAAATTCCAGGTACCACAGAGAGCTAACGAAGAAAACTTTTGTACAGCTGCACCTTTTCTATGCCCCTTAAAATCACTTAAGACTTGTGGATCCCACAGCCAGCTCCCAGCAAGCAGCTGAGAATCAGAAGGCTTGTATTTGCACAGTCAGATGAGGCTCATCGGAATTCTGGACAGGTGCTTACGTGCTGCCCGCTAAGGAGGGACTGAGAGTGGGCTCTCAGTTCAGATTATCTCAGTTACAATCCTTACTTTACCACTTAACTTATTCTCTCTGTGCCTCTGTTTCCCCATCTTTTAAACAATGATAGTAACAGTGCTTACTTCACAGGTGTGGTGTAAGGATTAAGTGAGATTCATTCATTTAAAGAATTCAGCCGTGTGCCTAGCACTTAGTGTTCAATTAATGTTAGCTGTTAGTATTCTCATTACTAATTGATAACCAAATTTAAATGATTTCTCATCAAATATGTACTCGAATACCTCAAAAAGCATTCAGAAAGCTAGTTCTAAAAATCACATCAGTACATAAAATCAAGCCTCCTATAGTGGACAACTTAGCTCCCTTCTCCAACTTTATGAAGCCTGTCTTCCCTCGGGCTAGGCAAAGAAGTCTCAGCTATAACATTCTTAAAGCACAATCACTCTAAAAGCAAATCCCTAACAGAAAAAAAAATGTATGATTTCTACTTGATCAAAATTCAAAACTTTTACACTTCCAAAGGCACCATTAAGAAAATGAAAAGACAAGTCACAGACTGGGTGAAAATATTTCCATACCATGTGTTTGATAAAGGACTTGCATCAAGAGTATGAACTCTTAAAACTCATTAATAAAAAGACAACCCCATTAAAAATGAGCAAATTAGTTGAATAGGTATTACACCAAAGATGATGAAGACATAATTAAATGCACATAAAGGTGCACATGCACATAAAATACTCAACATTAGTCATTAGGGAAATGCAAATTAAAAGCACAGTGAGCTATACTTCACAATCACTAGTGTCGATTTAAAGAAAAGCCTTTTTCATCATATTCCCTAGGCAATTCTGTCTCATTCCTTTTAAGTGTTTACTTCCCTTGATTTTTAAAAAAATCAACACATAATTGCCATATATTATATCATATTAATTATGCTATATTGTAGTGTCATGTGTACAATATGAGTCAAAATTTGTATATATTTTGAAATGACCACCACAATAGGTCTAGTTAACACTATTTACCTTGAATACTTACACATTTTTTTTCTTGTGTTCCATTGCTTAAAAAAAAAATTTGCCCTGGCTGGTGTGGCTTAGTGGATTGAGTACTGACGTGCAAACCAAAGGATTGTGGGTTCCATTTCCAGTCAGGGCACATGGCTGGGTTGTGGGCCAGGTCCCTAGTAGGGGGGTGCACGAGAGGCAACCACACATTGATGTTTTTCTCCCTCTCTTTCTCCCTCCACTCCCCTCCCTCTAAAAATAAATAAATAAAATCTTAAAAAACAAAATTCCCTTTAGGTTTATTTCCTTCTTGTCCCTTGTGCCTACCCTGGGAAACACCAGCACTAGTACATATCACTCTGAGTAGGTGACTGTTTCCCTGGCGACTCTTCCTCCTTGCCACCCCCCTCTCCCTGTCTTGCCCATTGTTTCCAATTAGAAATGGGCCTTTCTAGCTGATAAGTCCATATTCATTTCCTAGTTTTTAAATTTTTTTTTACACTTTACTTTCAATTCTATTTTGTATTTGTTTCAGGTGGTTAGTTTAGTGGTTAAATAATCATATACCTTACATAGTGATCCCCTCCATATTTCTAGTACACAACTGGCACCGTATGTAGTTATCGCAGTATTATGGACTATATTCCCTACCTTTTACCTTAGATCCCCGTGACTATCTTATAACTACCAGTTAGTACTTCGTAATCCCTTCACCTCTTTCACCCAGTCACCCCACCCCACTCCCCTCTGGCAACCACTAGTCTGCTCTCTGTATCTATGAGTCTGTTTCAATTTTGTTTATTTTGTTCTTTAGATTCCACATATCCAGTGGATAAAAAAAAAGCTGTGGTACACATGTATACAACAGAATGTTACTCAGCCATAAAAAAGAATGAATGTTTGCGAACAGCAAGGATGGACCTAAAGGGTATTATGCTCAGTGAAATAAGTCAGAGAAAAACAAATAGCATATGATTTTACTTATATGCATCCTGGTTCTTGACTGTCATGTGCCAGGCACTCGTGTTGCGCTCAGGAGCAACAGTGGTGAACAAAACATATGGGCTTTCACAGGTCTTCCGGCCAAGGTAAAAAAAAATGCAGGAAGCCAGCTTTGCAGGTAAGAATGCTGAAGGTCAGCAGGGTTTATTTGTGTGTTTTTGCCTTCTTCTGGACTTCCCGAATGGAACTATGTAATCTCCTCCTCTCTTTGGGATTGATATGGTCCTTTTCCAATTTTTCCTTTTCAAATTTCCTTCATTATTTATCCTCCCTAGTTTCCTATTGGCTGCTTTCTTAGTCTGATGAATTATAATGAAGGTCCTGTGCTTCTTCATCCACAAGCAAACAGTCTAGGTTTAAATACTGGAAAAAAAAAAAAAAAGGATGGAGGTGGTCAAAAGGTATAAACTTCCAGTTATAAAGTAAATGTATCCTGGAGGTGTAATGTACAGCGTGACGACTATAGTTAACAATATTATATATCGGAAAGTTATTAAGAGAATAGATCTTAAAATTCTCATCACCAGAAAAAAAAGTGTAACTATGTGTGGTGATGGGTGTTAACCAGACCTATTATAGTGATTATTTCACAATATATACACATATTGAATCATTATGTTAGACACATGAAACTACTATGTTATATGTCCCAATAAAAATTAAGTTTAATTTAAATTTAAAATCTAAAAAAAATGGGCTGATGCTAACCTTGTTTAGCTTTCAACGTCTGCTACAGAATGATAAAGTAGACTAGGCTATATCATTTTTAATCCAGCTACAGAACCAGCTGACATTTTGATCTCATTGATGGGCATATGTTTGGATGCTTTACCCAACCAATTAGGTGGCAGCAAGTAGAAAATATCCTTGCATTCAGTTTAGCAGAAGGAGTGTCCCCTCTGTCTCATCTGCAGTGAGAATTTAGAGCGCATTCCAATGAGAATTTTCCAATCCGTGAACTGCCCCTGGGATGTGCAACAACGAAACTCCAGCTGGCTGGGGGAGAGCAGACCTTCTGTAGAACAACATGTTCGCTGTGCTAGCACAGTGCCTTCCTGCCCAAGTACACTGGCACTTGAACCTTAAGGAATGAAACATTAAGATACTGACTATGAAATTTGCAAAACCAAGTTGTTTGTGAAACAGCCATGTTTTTTTTTCAATCAAAGAGTTAAATTTAGAAAAAAATAAATAAACCTTCAAATGTAATTGCTGGGATGGGGCCCAAGGGAGCCTTCTGGAGCGCTATAAGTGGTCTGTATTTTGACTGAAATGGCTGGTAAATGCAAATGTAGAAGTGCATGGAGCAAATCACAGGATTCTTGCACTTTATGTTTGTTATACTTCAACTGAAAAATTTTTAAATGGAGATGGGTGGTGGTGACGGTTGCACAACAATGTGAATATACTTAATGCCACTGAACTACACACTTAAAATGGTCAAAATGGTACGTTTTATGCATCTTTTACCACAATAAAAAATTACAATGCACATGCTTGAGTACAGCTCACTAGTATGCATTAAAGGATGCTAATCAACCTGAATGATGACAGAGTTATCCTTATGAGTAGATGGAGAACCGCCTCTCTGCCTAGAGGATTTACCTTGAATCTACGTTTATTTTCCCAGGTTGCTTCCTTCCCAAGGTCTATAATCTCTTCTAGAAAATGGAATAATATCTATAAGCATGGCTCCTGACTGGGCCTTCTATGACCCTGACCTGACCCAACCCACACACTCTCCAGTGCATGCTGCACGCACTTTCAGGGTTGGGGGAAGCTGAACAAAGACCTAGGGTTCAAGGGGAGGGCAGGGTGCAGAGCAGGGCAAAGAGGAGAGGAGAGCCCCAGCCAGGATATCTCTGCTTTCCTCTTATCTCTGGCTTCCCCTCACCTCTCCTCCCCCACGCTGGGGCAGGAGGCAAATTGTAGACATTTAGATGAGAAAGAGACCCTAGGACAACAAGTTCTACCTCCTTTTTAAATTTCATTTTATTTTATTCCTTAATGAGGTAGCAAAGCCCAGAGGGATGAAGGGGATTTTCCAAGGCCACACAGCCAGCTGGAGGCTGAGCCAGGACTAAAGTTGAGGTCCTTTGTTGCTCATTCCTCTGCTAGACCTACAAGCCGAGGACAGCCCTTTCTCTTTGCAACTTGTAGGTCTTTCTATCTCTTCCTCCTCTACCTCGCCTTCCTGCCAGGACATTTTTGAAATAACAACTTCATTGAGATATAATTCACATGTCATAAAATTTGCCCATTTAAAGTGTGCAATCCAATGGTTTTTGCCATACTGAGACTTGTGCAACCACATCAGCTTTAAAACATTTTCATCACCCCACAAAAACCCCTGTATCCATTAACAGTCACTCCACATACCTTCAAAAAACCCCAGCCCTTGGGAACCATTAACCTACACAGAGTTACCTTTTCTGCATATATTATATAAATGGACTCATACAATATGTGGTCTTTTGTGATTGGTTCCTTTTACTTAGCATATTGTTTCCAAGGCTCATCCATGTTGTAGCCCTTCAGATCATTATACAATTCTTTTCACACTAGGTGGAATAAAAGCGCGGAGGGAAGAATGAGTAAGAGAATTCGGAGGGTCACAGCACAGCCAAACAATGAAATGAAGGTGAGAACTGATTCCCTCCTAGGTACCACACACCTGGGCAGGCTATTTATATTCATTACCTCAATTCATTTAATCTTCATATCCCTGCAGAATCACTACCCCCATTTCAGATGTAAACCCTAATAAGAGGAATTCCGTAATTTTCCCCAGGGAATACAGAACAAGGATAGGGATTCAAGTTTGTCTGGCCCCAAGGCCAGTCTTTCACTGCACCAGGCCACTTCTGGAGCTGTCAGATTCTGAGGGTGGGCTTTTCACATCCATCGTGGTGGGTGACTTCTGGCCAGTCTAAAAAGTGGTGATCACTGCAATAAATTTCAAAAAATTTAAAACCTCGTTGCCTCTGTGGAGGTGAGCTAGGTGACCGGGGACAACGGTGCAAAAAAACTTCATTTTTCAGATTTTTGAATCTTTTTGTTTTTGAATCATATGACTCTATTAGGTATTCAAAAGTAAATGTATATTTTAAAATGTACTCATTCATTCATTCAACAAAAATTAATGAGCCGCTGGAGTGTAACAGGTGCTGGGGATACAACGGTGAACAGGACAAAACAGAAAGATGGAAAAGACTCTTTCAGAAACACCCCTTTGTTTCTGACTGTCCAAAGGACGAGCTGAAAGGCCAGCTCCTCTGGCACTGGTCACCACTTCCTTAGAAGAAATCATCACCCTCTTTCCTCTCCGCTCTTCCAGAGCATCTTCAGTCTGCATCACACTTGATTACCTCTCCCTTTGTTTTGTTTGCTGTTTCTCTGAGAGTGCTCAACGTATATAGATCGCCTTAATTAAGTTGCTATCACCATTCACACAATTGTCTGCAATAGTCCCGGGACCCAAGGACTCTCCTCTCCATTCCTGCTACTCACTTGTTCCCACTGCCACTCTCTGAGGAGGAGGGATGCGCAACCTGACCTTTCTAGAATGAGGTTAAGAATGTGAGCCTGGGTCCACTTCCTGCTGTTCTCCCTTTTTTAGATAGAGAAGTCACTAGACCTCTGTGTACTGCAGATTTCTCATCTATAAAGTGGGGACAATGACAGGACCATTGTGATATTAGATAAAGTAATATAGAAAGCACTTATAACAATGTTAGGCACAGAGAACACTCTATGTAAACTCTGTTAAGTATTGCTGTTATCTTTAGTATTTCCCTACCCGGCCCACCTGCCATTCTGTGCCTCTCATGTTTAGCCAAACTTAACTTTCCTTGAATTCTGGAACACATCATACACTTGCTCGCATCTGTACCTTTATCTTCCTACTCAGCTGGAGCATTATAGATGCTCTTTCTTGTCTTCCTGCCTGTGTTCTAAGACCGGGTGCTCCTCTTAACTCTCTGCCCCAAACTTGATACTCCTCCTTGATATACTTCCAGCAGAACACCTCGCTTACACGGCCGTCTCCCCTGGCAATCATGAGCTCTGCCCGAGAGGGCCTATGTCCTGTTCAGCCTTTAACCCACCAGGCAGCAGGAGCCTGGAGTGAGGTTGGGAGTCTGACCATTTTAGACCCAGCCTTTGGGCATACCTCCAAATACATTACCCCACTTTGACATTTTTTAAAACATACTGGGAGCTTCAAAAAATGCAAGTATGCAGCAGGGGTCCTCACAATTTTTAAAGGGCCAGGTAGTAAATGATAGGTTTTAGGGGCGATACAGCCTCTGCCACAGCTCCTGAGCCCTGCCTTTCCATCTCCAAAGCAGCTCACTACAAACATCAAGGAATGGGCGTTCCAAAAAACTTTTTTACTTAATTTATGGACACTGGCATTTGAATTTTATATAATTTTCACTTATCAAAAAAATTCTACTTTAGTTTTCTTTCAACTGTTTAAAAATGTAAAACCCATTCTTAGTTTGCAGGCCCCATAGAAACTGTGGCGGGTCAGGCTTGGGTTCCAGAGCTGCAGCGGAAGGGCTCATGGCCCACAGGGTCTTTTTCTGCTTCTAAGAGACCATGGGAAAATGGTGCGTCCAAGGTCCCTTAAAAGTAGGGTCAGCATATTTTGCGGATAAAGATACAGCACACCCAGTTAAGCTCGAATTTCAGTAAACAGGAATAATCTTTTTAGTCTGCGGCAGTCAATATGTATGTGTCATGTGGCATCCTGGTTCACTAGATATAAGGATTTCCATCCCTCCCTGTGCCCCCATGACCCTGCCACGCCAACGCCACTGTGCTAGGGTCCACCCACCCCCCATAAGAACTCAGTGTGCACACTCCCACATGGAGATCACTCTGAGTTCCCAGAAGGCAAGAGGACGTTCCCTGTCCATCACTGCAGAGGGGGCGGGCTTTCCAGGAAGGAAATCCGGCCTGAAAAAGGGCGGGGAGACTCCTCCTTGGCCGTCCCAGGGCCTGCGTCTGTGGACGTGGGCAGGATGGCGCCAGTCACGTGGGACAACCCACTGGTTGGCGGGGGTGGGGTGGGGCGGTGGTTGGAGGGGATTGGTGCATAAAGATGGCCCCTGCGTTGCGGGTGGGGGCGGGGGAGAAGAGGTAAACTTGGCTGCAGGCTGGGAGGGCCCCAGCCAAGATCTTTTCGACTCGAGGTCCCCAGGTAGAATAGGAGTTTACACTTTGCAAGCCAGAGTGTGTCAATTCTTGGCACTCAGTGATTATTTCCTTGTTGTTCTTCCCAGCTTTTAGTAATATTTATAAATAATAGTAATAATTAAAAATACTCCAGGCTTGTCTCAGTAAGAATTTCTCGAAGCAAAGAAAGGTTTCGTATTCCTCCTGAGCCTATTAAAGCAGGAGGAATGCTTCCACTACGGACAAGGGAGGGCAGCAAGGAGTGGTGACGGATGGAGAAAACAGATACCCCAGGGCCGGAAATTTCAGAGACAGAGTCAAGGACGCATGCGAATCCCCATCGTGAGACCATCCCAGTCCCCGCTTGGAAGATCTAATTGTAGTTTGCCTCAGTTTACCACCCTTTTATGATTTGGTTCATTAATCTGAATACTACTTTCTGAAAGCTGGCTTCTTGCAGGAAGCCTCCCTCTCTGCTCCAGTCATTAGTGTTTTCCTATTCTAAACCCCGTAGCATAAAACGACACCTTTCATTTGGCAATGAATCCTGCACTAACTGAAAACTTGCCTTGAACTTAACTGTTACTGATATTTTCTATGGTGAAATTGTTCATTTGTCTTTTCCAAGGCCTAGGAACATCTTTATAGTATTTCTGAAGTCACATTTGGTTAAGGGTGTTTTTCTGACCCCTCAAGACCCAGCAGCCAACTCTGACAATAACCACACAGACAACTCAAATATAGAGATGTATGAGTGGTTATAATCAATTTTTTGTCATTTTATAGTTGCACATGGTTTTAAAACAACCTGTGCTAATAATTGCATCAATACCACAGTCACCCTCACTGTTTGGCTTCCTGGCTCATCATTCTTTCTTTTGGAATTAAGTGAATTTGTGTTTTTATAATGTATCTCTCAAACTAAGTGCAGTTTTCTTCTAGTCTCTGGTAAAGTGGAAAACTGGCAAGGCCTTCTTTGGGAGGAAAAAAAGCTTGATAAAATACATAATAGCTGATATTTATGTGTCTATGAAAGGTTTCAATTTTTAAACTTTGAATCAGCCACAAAATATTAATCTTGCTATTCCCAAGTCTCTACCTCATATAAATAGCCTATGGTAAAAATTCAGGCATACTTACATTGTTATTAGCACTGCTAATCTATCTGTTTGTTTTGGTTTTATCTTGTTAGCAAACCAAGTGTCAGCAAGAGAGTGACTATTGAACCCAATGGGGGGTGTATCTGAGCACCTTTGTTGATAGACATTTTAACTTTCAATTTATTTGAAACACTTAAATGAAATTTTATTTCAGGATGTTTTCACTGTTTCCTCTGCTCTTTTAAGTCTATTATAGCAGACGGCACAGGAAAACCCTTGAGAGAGCTTCAATTTACCAGAGAATCAATTGTTTAGAAAGTACTTAAGTAAATAGATTATCAAATTTTTTAAGCAATTATTTTTATTTATAAATGGTCAGTTAACATAAGGCATTTGTAAATTAGAATCTAAAATAGTGATTTGACATTTTTTCACTCTTCATAAATATCAAACAGTAAAACCATGTAGTTACTTTTTCTCCATCAAATTTAGCTTTGTAAGATGCAAGGAAAATAAGACCAGCAACACTGAAAGGAAAAGAAATCAACAGAGACAAGAGGGAAGGAGGGAGGGGGGGTGGGGAAAAGGAAGGGAAAGGGAAAGTCAAGGAACATATAGCAAGGACTCATGGACAAAACCAAAGGGGAAGAGCTGAGGGAGGGAAGGAGGGAGGGGACAAGGAAAAGTGGTGGGGGGAGGCAGAGACAAATGTATTTGAAAAAATAAATTAAAATAAAATTAAATGAAAATGAAAACCCAATATAGCAAGATGGGTGACACAGCTAAAACAAGGCTTAGTAGGAAATTAAAAGGATAATAAGGTAATTTGAAGAACTTAATGTAATATAATGTAATAAATTTGATAAATTACAGGTGAAAAAAAATTTTAGCTTTGTAAAAATAAAAATTTTAAACCAGATTTTTTTCTTGAAATTTTAAGCAATCTTAGAAGAAAAATGTGTGATGGTAAGTCATTTGCTTTCCTTTAGATTGATGGAGAAGGGTCAGTATGCTGCTGATAATTTCTAACAGCATTTAATACTGAAAAGTCATCTACAATTATCTTTAAAATACATTTTAAAATTTTTCTGGATTATAGCATATCTGTTAGATTACTTCATTTAACTTGTATTCATTGGTTTTTCTAAATAATTTAAGCTTTCCCCTTTAAGTGTCAAAATTTTCACATTTTGACCATTTTTATTGGGAAGTATCCTAGGATATTTGTACTCTTACTGAACAGAGAGAAAGGTACTGGATGTGGATTATTTTTTGTTGGTAACTCCCGGGAATTACCTGTGAATACCCATCACTGTACAGTCTTATAAAGCAGCAATGCTCCTAGGGCCTCTGTCTTGAATGACACAAACCTGCTTCCCTGCTTGTGGCTGTGCTGCCTCCTCCTTGCCATCCGCTGTCACCTTTGCTGTTCTGCCATTATGCTGCTTATGATGTGCCACCTTGTGGTGTCTGTTTGTCTTCCTAAGAGGCAGAGACTGGCTCTAGATTCTCACATAGTGTGAGGATGATGTGCTTTGTGAGAGGTGTTTGCTACTCAGAGATCCTGCCACTTATTTCCATATTTCAGGCTGGGCTCCTAATTACTGACCTTCTTGGGAACAGTTTACTTGGGAGGAACTAGCAAATTGGCCAGATCCTAAAACCTGCCTCCTAGTCCGCTTGTGGTCAATATGTGCTTCCAAATTCTTCCTACAGAATTCTGAAATGACAATAGGTCAGAATTAGATGGTGCTTATTCTCTTGCATTATTTACACATGAGTCATTGCATCTTTACAATTCTCAGGTTATCTCTAATTTCCAGATTAAAAAAATGGAGGCACAGAGGGTAAGTGACGTACGCAACAGGGGCATAGCTGGTAAGTAAGTGGCAAAGCTGGGACTCTAACACAGGCAGCCTGGCTGCGAGGTCTGTACTCCTTACCTGCCACACTTCCCAGGATTCTGTCTGTGTGACCATTGGTGGGAACTGGAATGCATAGAGGGAGGTGGCTGGTAATTGAGTTTCGCTGCTGCATCCTCAGACAAACCCATCTTCCTGAGCAACCAGGTCTAGCATTTGCTGCTTTCAAATTTCTCCTGCTGCTCTGATCCAAACTGAAGTTAGCATCAACTACCAACAATGATCAATCATTTTCTGCGTGGCAGGCGTGGGTCTGGGCATTTTACTAATATCTTTGATTCCTATGACATTATCATCTCATAAGGACTGAAGGCTTAGAGATTTAAGTGTCTTGTTCAAATCATGCAATGATTGGCACACCCATCATTTTCATTCCTTAAATAGCTCAAGGACAAAAGCCTCCATCATTCCCCATTTGTCTATAGGATAGAAGCCAAACTCCTCACTGGCAGGCAAGGTGCCATGTTATCTCTCCAACCTTATCTGCCCCTGGGCTTCAGCTTGGCTCTTCTGTTCTACACTGGCATGTCTGTGCCCTCTCCCCCAACCCACAGGCTCACTCCCAGTGCCCAGCCATCTATCCGTTGTTCCCACGACCTAGAATGTCCTGTGTTTCCCTTCATGCCTACTCGAACCTGTGTGACAAAGGACACAGCTCAGCCTTCCCTCTCACACGTGAAATGCTCCAGGCCCTAGCAGTCTCACTTCACCCTAGACTCCTTGCACCAGTCACCGGGGCACACGGGGGCACAGAGCACACACAGTTGAACTCCAGATCATCAGTTCAGGCCGCTCACTCACAGCTCCACATTTGACACTTGAGCTGAATATTTGATTCATATGGTATCACATACAGGAGTGGACAAAAGTAGGTTAGTTACTAGCCATCATTACCTAAAAGATAAATCATAAGTATATGATATAATAAAAATAAAAACAACTAATAATTAACAAATAAACACAATTACAAGAATAAACTCTGTTTTGGGTACTCACAAAGTACAGAGTTCTGCAATCATTACCACAATTCAATTTTAGACTATTGCGTCACCCCGAGAAGATGCCTTATACTTTTCCATTTGTACTTACCCTGCGCTCACAACCCTGCCCCCTGGCAAGTAAAAATCATTTTCTGGACATTCTACATAAGTGGGAACATACAGTAGGTGGTATTTTGAATCTGGCTTTTTCACTTAGCATAATGTAGTCAAGGTCATTCTTGCTGTGGCACGTATCGCTACTTTGCCCCTTTTGATGGATAAATAATATTCCATTGTATGTGTATACCAATCACATTTTGCTTATTCATTCAACAGTTGATGAACATTTGGATTGTTTCAAATGAACAGTGCTGCTATGGATATTCATGTATAAGTCTTTGTGTGGACATAATACTTTTATTTCTCTGGGGTAGATATCTAGGAGTGGCATTGTTGGATCATATGGTAAAGTTTCTAAAATGGCTGTGCCATTTTACATTCCCACCAGCAATATATGAGAATCCTAGTTTCTCCACATCCTAGCTGATACTTCCTACTGTCTGTGTTTCTTATTATAGCCTTCCTAGTGGGTGTGAAGTGGTATCTCATTGTTTTTTTGATTTGCATTTCTCTAATGACCAATAATATTGAGCATCTTTCCATGTGCTTATTGGCCATTCAAATACTTTATTTGATGAAATGTTTATTCAAAGTTTTGCTCATATTTCAATTAGGTTGTCTTTTTATTGTATTATATACTCCCAGAGTTCTTTATGTATTCTAGATACAAGTCCTTTATTTTATATATGATTTCCAAATATGTTCCTCACAGTTTTGTGACTTGTCTTTTCACTTTCTTAATGGCATCTTCAGAAGCACAAAGGTTTTGAATTTTGATGAAGTCAGTCTATCCATTTTTTCATTTATCATGTGGGCTTTTGGTGTTGTATCTAAAAAGTCTGCCTAACTCTGCACTGTTTTAGAGCTGACCTGTCCCCCCCACCCCCGACTCGTCAGTATGTCTTGGACATCTTTGTACCTCAGTAAATACAGATGTGCATCATCCTTCCTGGCTTTGATTCTGGAAAGAGAGGACAGAAAGGACACAACAGGGTCTGACTACTCCAAATAACCTGGGCAACTGTGTTCATCCTTGGGGCCTTCCTACTTTTGTTTTGGATCACCTCATGTATGGTACCTCTTCTGTGATTTGTGAATAAAAACTTTATTAGGCTATTAACTGTATCACAACATTTTATGTTGTAACACCTTGGTCACGTAGATTCCTGGCCCCAAATTTCCTGTAGGCTTAAATTCCTCTATCATAGATTCTAGTGATGCGACGCTCTTAAGAAACATCAGTTCCCCTAGAATTGAGATTTGACAGCCATTGCTTCCAGCGATTGCTTCGTTCTCTCAATCTGACTGAGACTTGGGAATGATTCAGCCCTAGTTACTGTATTAAAATGTAAACATAGAAAAAGAAAAGTAAATTGTAGACTAACAGCAACTGGCACATTGTTTTTAATGGAAGACTTAGGGATATTTCTGAACAAAATAGTGGTTATCATTTAACAGGTTCCAGAATGAGATGAATGATTGCACCCTGGCCTCTATCAGGAGTGGGGCCTCACCGGCATGATGGGTAGGATACCAGGTATTGTGTAAAGCTAGAAGCTTCTTCAGGAAGTAATTTTGGGCAGAGAACACTGATGGGAAAAATCCAGGGAGGGAAAGAGCCTCCCTGGAAAGAGAGGGACCTTAGAATAAGAATGGAAAAGGCCAGTTAGAGGATTTCAGAGCTCAGTGGTGAAAAGGCTAATCTGCTGAAAAGAAGGGTCACTAGTCAACCATTTTGATGAAAAACTAAGGTGGAATGGCCGTGTTCCTTTGTGGACCTAGACCCCTGCGGTTGGAGTCCAGAATTGGAACCTGAGTACTTGACACTCTGGAAAAACAAGGACATGGGGGAAGGATATAAGGGCAGCCCCTTAGCTGGACGATGGCCGCTGCAAGGTTATGGGAGTGACCTGAGCAAAGAGCTCCTCCAGGCTGGTAGTTAACGGTATGAGGCTGAGAAATGCAGAGGGAAATCATTCGGAGTCCTTTAAGCCGTAGCCTTAGGTCTTTAACTTTTGTTTTTTCACATGGAAAACAATAATACCAAGCCACTACCGGGGCCAGCTGTTGTGTGCATGGAATATATTGGAAGACAAAGAGACCAGCTGGAAGCTACTGCAGAGATTCAAACATGAAGAGGGCTGGCCTTCTACATGGATTTGCTGTGTAAGTACAAAGAGGAGGCAAACACGGGTGGGGGTAGGGTGGGGCAAAGGGTGCAAGATGATCCAGGGTTTTTGGAGGTATAATGATATACGTACAGTAAAATGCACAAATCTTAAGTGTGGGATGGATTTTGATAAATGTCTGCATTTGTTCCCCCACCTCCGAGGTCGGTTTTTAAAGGCCGAGTTTCTTATGCCTGCAGATCCTAAGTGAAGCTGCCTCAAAAGCAAGAAGCTATATGCACCTTATGGAGAGAAGCATCAAGGGCTGGAACTATCTAGAGCCAACAGGTAGAAATCTTGTGAGCAAATGAACACAGGTGCAGGAAACGGGAATTGGAGAAGGGAAAGGCCCAATTTTTGGAGCGCGTGAGCTCTACACACTGAGAGTCTTATTTGCAGGTATAAGTGCAGAGACTTTTTTCGCCGGCCTTCACCCTCATGCTTAACTCTTAAGGGAGAATGAAATCACTTTCCCCGTTGGCTTTTGGAAACGCCTGCCTTACGGAATTTGCAGAATGGTTTCGTTGGGGGAAAGGAGCTGCAAGACCCCAGGGGGTGGTCTGCACCTCCTCCAAGCAGCTTGCACAAATACGATGCACAGCTTTGTTCCTGACCTGGGGAGCCCAGCTCCCTCCGTGCAGCGGCCCTGCAGCAATGCCTTCGGTGTTTGCAGCCTGTGCAAGCTCACAAGAACAGGAGTCTTGCGCTTAGAGTTGGGGGACGGTGGGCGTGGCTGCGCCCTCTCCCGCCCAGGCAGTCCCGGGAACATTCCGAAAAGTATCCAAAAGTTCTGCGCCGCGCGCGCCAAAAGAAAATATAAAAGGGCACAACCCCCAACTAGTCTGGGCATTGCGTGGCCAGACCTCGTCACTCCAGCTGCACCTCCGGCTGCAGTGTACACGCCTCCGCGCCTTCTCGGGAGCCTAGCCGTCGGCTGGGTGCTGCCTTTGCAGCGGTCTTCAGACCGGAGAGGCGACCAGAGAGTACTTGCGCTTCTCTTTGGAGCACCATGCCCAACGAAGATGCATTCAGCAAGCCCTCGGCACCGTCAGAGGCCCCGCACGCCCCCGGCGCACCGCCTCAGGGCAAGGCCGGGGGCTTCGGCAAAGCGGGCGGGCCGCTACTAGGAACCTCGGGCGCCGGAGGCGGCAGCGGCGGCTCTGGGACGTCTGGCATGGGCGCCGGGGGCAAGAAGTCCCCGCGGCTGCCCAAGTGCGCGCGATGCAGGAACCACGGCTACGCGTCGCCGCTCAAGGGCCACAAGCGCTTCTGCATGTGGCGGGACTGCCAGTGCAAGAAGTGCAACCTGATCGCCGAGAGACAGCGCGTGATGGCCGCGCAGGTGAGTGCGGGTGCCCAGGGACCAAGGTTCAGCCCTGAACATTGTTCGATAAAGTTCCTCCGACCTGGCCCGCGCCACGCGGGGCCAGGGTTTGGGATGTAGGGGAGGCAGCAGTTCTCGTCGGTGGCCGCGGCGCGCTCGCGCCCGGGGCTCCCAGCCACGCGCCGACGCTGCGCTCGGAGGGTCTCGTCTCCGATCCTGCTGGAGGAGCAGAAAGGTGTGGGGTTCGCTCGGCTCAAGAAGCCCTGGGATCCCTGAACCAGCCCCCCAGCAAAGGGTTCCAGGGTTCGCCCTTTCGGGGGGTCCCCAAAATGCCCAGAATCTCTGATTCCGCTTTCACAGGAAAGTTGCCGGGCTCGCTTATGAGTTCCCGGGATCCCGGAGCTCAACCTCCAGCAGAGAGTTGCGGGATTCGCTCTGCTGGAGTTGGGTCCTGGGATTTCCGTCCCGGCTCCCAGCGGAGTGGCTGGGTTCGCCCCTTTGGGGGATCCGAGGGATCCCTGACTCCGCCCCCAGCAGAGTTGAGATTAAACTCTGGATGGTGCGGGCGTGGGCTACCCGTTTGGGCAAAACCGAGACGCGGCTGCTCATCGGGATAATGTGTTGGGCAGCGGTTTTTCTGGAAAAGTCGCTGTAACGGACGCCAGCATGGCGTGGCCGTCGCTGCGGTCTTGGCGCACTTTTCGTCTTCGCGCCGCATGGGTCCTGGCTGAGCGCCTCAGCCATTTTGAGCGCTACAGCAATTTTATTCGCGTTTTCAAGTTTGCTCTCTTGACCGAAGTTATTCACGTACAGATTGTTTTGTGTCTACTTTTTAAAACTCACTTAAGAGGTTTTTTTGTTTTTCCCCCCATATGCGCAGTGAAGAAAAGGCCGGGGTTTGAAGGTTTGTCTGTCGTTCATTTCTTTTTTTTTAAGCGGCAAAAGCAGGACAGTAATTTAACAACTTAACGGAAATTTTTTAAAAAGCAAATAGTTAACGTCGTTGGTATCCTAAAAAGATTTTTGGAAGAGAATATTCTACATTCTTTCCAGCCAAAAGTTGTTTTATCCTTCTAAGACAGGTTATTTTAAATGAAAAAGATAACCCAAGAAACATTTACCAATGAAGCATTTACCAACTCAAGAAACTACTTTTGGGTAGGAATATGTAAATATCCTCCACTGAAAATGATTTAGATAAGAGCTTAAACAGGATTGCACAAATGCTTAAAGATTATACTTTTATATGCATCCTTTTTAAAAAACGTGTTTTAAACTAGATATATTTTGGCTTCATAGATTGAAAGTGCAGTCATGGAAATACAGATTGTTTTTCTAAAATAGATTTTTAGCTTAATCTATAGTGGACAAAAAGAATAAACTGAGTGTAGCATTAAAGTGTATCATAATAAGCTGACAAAAAACTTATGGACATTTAAATTGTATTTGTAATTAGAACAATATTCTGAACATTTAGTCGTTGGTTTTAGTGTGGAGAGTACGCTTGGGAGGCAAATTGCCCTCAAAATGTGGTACAAGTATTTATCCAAGTAGGGCCATTAATTTTGAATAAGCTTTAACTAGTAGGGGCACTAACTTGGGAGAAGGCTATTTGTTATGTTAAAACCAAAAACAACTCAGAATTACTTTTATAATATGACACTTAAGTGTTTTCCACACCAGAAGGCTTGCATTGTGCTAGATGAAACCTTTCAAATCCATGTAACAGCCATTTGTTTAGTCTTTCTAAAATAGTTTGAAATTAATCTTAGATATGACTCTAAAATAATTGCCTTTTTAATCAGTTGCCTCACCTTCCCTGTTTTAATAACACTGAGAACCACTGAAAGGTCTTTGTGAAAGTGTCTTTAATTTATGGAGTATTTTGTGTGTGGTGTCTCTTTGGGATTTGTGTAAATCAAGGTGTAGGTAGGCATGGACATACTTCACAGGTTTGTGGGTATCTTTAAATTATTTCTGACCAGATCCTTACTACTTTGTTTCTAAACTTCTTGGTTAATAATAGGAAATCCAAGATTTAAGCTTAATTATTTGATCTTAATTATTTAAGGATTCTTTTTGTAAGTTGGAGACTCTTATAATGAGTAAAATTATTTTCAACTTAATCAGCTTTCTAAATTTGGACTGTGAGTTTCCTAAAACAGTATATAAATTGTAGTTTTGTTGCCGTTTTACCTTTTTGACTTCAGCTTTTGGCTTGTGTTTGGGACTCTGAGGTACAAGTACTTTCTCATTTCATTATCACCAAGAGTCAATTTAAACAGAAAGTCTCCCTTTTTTGTTACATGTAGTCAGCAAAAATACAATTTATTTTCTTTATGCCTCTTTTCCAACCTTTAACAATGTTATTTAAAAGAAGATATATTGAAGATGGATCAAGAGAGGCTTCTTAGATATGTTAGGTCCCTTCCATCTCCTCCTGTTCTGCGTGGGCTCCTCCAGGGACTTCAGGACCAGCGTCCAGCCCTTTTCCCCATTACTTCTCCACGAGCTCCCTCCGCCCCAGAGAACAGAGCTCCGCAGTGTTTCCTAAGCAGCCTCTGCCTTTCCTAACCACCCTGCTCCCTTGTTCTGCCCTTCATCCTTACCTGTGAAATCCTATTCAGCCTCATATTGAAGGCCCTGTTCCAATTCCACCTCTGGTGGATTCTTACTCTTGAAGTTATTTCTGTTTCTGTCTCTGAATTTCTTCTGTAGGATTGGCGGGTACCTCTCCTGAACTATTGCCACATTTTCTGTCTTGAGTTGCATGTTTGCCTGCCTCCTGTTTCTCCTTTTAAACAGTGAGTACCTTGGGATCTCATGTCATCTTGCAGGTTGCTGTCCCCAGGACAATGACCTTTCACAAATTTGTGGAACGAAGGAGCAAGTGATCCCATTCTTCTGCCCTTCTAGTTTGTCAGTGCTGACTTCTTTGAACTCCTCTGCTTGGCTGACTCTACCATATTTCCTGATTGTCCCTAGCCCACCTTATTTCTTTCTAATGTACATACTAATTTGTTTAATGAACATTTTTTGAGCACCTACTCAAAATAGTTAGAGACACTCTGACTCTAAACTATTTCTCAGCTTTGGCTGCACATGGAATAGTTACCTGGAAAAGAGATTCTCAAATCTCCGGCTGGAGCTAATGAATCATATCTGGGGTGGGTGGGGCTTCTGAGATTTTCTCAAAGCTGCACAAGTGATGCTTACCTTGTGCTGGAGGATGACCTGCTGCCTGTGCTTCCAGGTGGCCCTGAGAAGGCAGCAGGCCCAGGAGGAGGAACTGGGGATCAGCCACCCTATTCCACTGCCCACTGCTGCTGAGCTGCTTGTCAAGAGAGAGAACAATGGCAGCAACCCGTGCCTGATGACTGAGAGCAGCAGCTCCTCCCAGCCTCCGCCGCCGGTCAGCACGCCTACCACTGCAGTGTCAGGTAAGCCGGGGGACCTGGGGTTCCCAGTGTGGCTGGGCATGAGGGAAGAAGAGGGGCCATGGCCACATAAGCAGTCTCAGGGCCCTCTGAGCCACATACCACATTCACAGCTTAGAGGATTTTCCTAAAGGAGTCTTCCTCTGAAGGTCTGTTTTTGGCTGCCTCACAAAGAAGATGGCCACATAGTCTAGAATTGGAAGTTCAGCAGCCTTACTTTTCCGTTGGTTATTAGCCAAGACTGAATCTGGACAGAGTCAGAATCACAGAATGTCAGAGGAGTTAGATTTTCCAGATTTCATTTTAATCCACCCCTCCATTTTTGGGTCCTTTTGGTGAGAGCTGAAGATCCTTGTGTTCTAGAACTAAACATCCATTTCTCTGGCAAATGACTGCAATTCATTGCGGTCAAGTTTCCCAGTGGGCCCTGGGAAGTGAGGGAAGGCATGTCCCTTTGGCTTAAATTCTCCCGTGTACGGAGACTGTGTCAGGGGTTACATGTATGTTAATTCACTTCATTTCATTCTTAGAAGTAGGAGGTGTTAGTCCTATTTTACGCATGTGAAAACTGAGGTGTAGGAAGTTTAAGCGACTGGCTAAATCTGCAGCACTAGAAAGTATCTGAATTGGTCCATCTGCTTCCAGAGCTCCCTGTGCTTACTGCACTGGGCCTCCAAATTACTTCAGGCATCAGGGGGGTCTAGAGCTGCACTGTTCAGTATGGAGACGCCTAGGCACATGTGGCTATTTAAGTGTAAGTTAAGTACAATAAAAGAACTCATCTGAAGATAAATAAATGGCTAATAAGCATGTGAAAAGGTGCTAAACATCAGTGATCATTACGGAAATGCAGATCAAAACTACAGTGAGTTAGCAACCAACACATTAGGGTGGTTAATATTTAAAAAAAAAACAACAAAACAACCCCAGAAAACAACACCACTGGTGAGAATATAAATAAGTGGGACGTTTTTTGCTCTTGGTGGACATGTAAAATGGTACAGCTGCTATGAAAAACAGTATGGAGGTTCCTCAAAAATAGGAAATAGAATTACCATATGATCCAGTAATTCTTCTGGTTATATACCACCCAAAATAATTGTAAGGAGGGTCTTGAGATATTTGTATACCTATGATCATATCAGGATTATTATTAATAGCTATAATGTTGAAGCAACGCAGTTATCTATCAACAGATGAGTGGATAAGCAAAATGTGATTTACAAATACAATGGAATATTATTCAGCTTTGAAAAGGAAGGAAATTCTGACATGCTACAACAATGGATGAACCTTGAGGACATAATGCTAAGTGAAATAAGCCAGTCACAAAAAAACAAATACTGTGTGATTCCACTTAAATACTTACAGTAGTCAAAATCACACAGACAGAAAGGAGTGTAATAGTTGTTAGGGGTTAAGGGGAGGGGACAGTGGAGGGTTGTTGTTTAGAGGGTATAAAGCAGCGATTTTCCACCATTTTCATCTCATGGCATAATTAATCTAATTACTAAAATTCTGTGTCACAAAAAATGTTTTTTTTGCCGATGTGACAAAAAATAGGTATAATTTTGATTCATTCATACTGGACAGTTACTGTCGTGTTGACTGTTGTCATTTTTTAAGGGAAAAGAGGTCAGTGGTCAGTGTCCCTGGCTAAATAGTCAGGTATTACATGTTTTAAAAATCTCGCTGCACAGCATTTGAAAATCACTGGTATAGAGTGATTTCACAAGGTGATAAGAGTTACGGGGATGGATGGTGGTGGTGATTGCACATTATACATGTGTTTAGTACCACTGAACTGTGCACTTAAAAATGGCTAAGATGCTAAATTTATGTGTATTTTACCACAATAAAATACAAAAAAAATTTAAAACACTCAGTTTGTCAGTTGCAGTAGCTACATTTCAAGTGCTCAGTAGGCACATAAAACTAAAGCTACCAGATTGGATAGTGTGCATTTCCATTTCTCACAAAGGTACGTTTGATGGCCCTGGTTTAGAATGCAGGAGCTCTAAGAAAATCCACCAAAGATCTGTGAAACCCTGTTGGCAATAAGTACACATATTATATACTTAATACATAGGTTGAGATTCACAGCATGTGTACAGAGCCTTACACGTTACAGTGTGGCGCCTCTTCACTAATATTTTCATGAGTTCCTCAGTTTGCTGCGCTTAACCACTGGACTAAAGTTGCTCATTTGCCTGTCATTAACTAGCTGTGTAACTTGGAACTCGTTATTTAAGCTCTCTGGGCCTTTTGCTTCCTTTTCAAAAAGGGGAGAGGGAGTCTTTGAGGGTTTCAAAGATTCTCTGAGTCTTGACCATTATAAAGGAGGACAAGGTAAGCAGGCACCAAAGAAAACAGGTGAGTGGTGGAAGCATAATTTCTGTGTTGCAGACAGACGTGTCTGTGTCTGTCACTGTGTGTTCCTGGGACTTTAGGTTCTGCAGTTAACAAAGGGAATGGTATTATTTCCTTTTTGGCTTGGTTTCTCATATCTTTAGAACGGCTTCCAAACATTCCTTTTCAGAGGAAGGAAGGAGTATATCAGAAATAGGATCTTTACACTTGGGGATTTTAAGCTTTGTCTAAAGTTAATTACCAAATAATATATTATCTGGTCAGGTTTTCATCTGGTGGATCTAGCTCTAAGGGCTGAAATGGAAACTGGGTGTGTCAGAGGAGTAGAGAGAGGAGTTATATTCACAAACGTCTTAGGAGGTAGTAATTATCCTCACTTACCGATGAGGAAACCAGTGGTAAGGAAACTGCTGCAGCATAAAACTGGGTAGTGCTCGGATTCGGTGCAGGCCTGCCAAAGCCCATGGATTTTCCATTTGGCTGCCCGTGAAGAGAGGCTGTGAGAACACTTGCCGAGTTTCCTTGGCAAATGTGCAGTTATGATTAGAAGCATGGTTTAATCCTCAGAAGGGATTTAGGGGTAATGGGCAATAAAAACAACGTAGGGGCAAAAGTCTGCCATTCTCCGTTAGCATAGAAGGCTGAAGCCACTGGTCTTAACTGGGGAGAAATGCAGGGAGAGTGATAGATAAATGTCGGTGGGCTTTTTGTAGGGCACTACCGGTGAACCTGGTCCAGCCTACTGTCCTGCATTCCACCTTGCAGGAAGGGATGCCAGAATTTGATTGCGTACCCTAAGATCCTGTGGCTTTAGAGAAGGATTTCGGGCTAGATGGAGTGCTGAATGACAAGTTGTCCAAGGGTATTTCAGAGTAGCATTAGGGACAATTAGAAATAGAAGCAGCAAGAAAGCAAGATAGAAGGTTCAGGGTCAAGGAAGATGTGACCAAACTCCCTTCTTTGCCTCTGGCTGACAGACCTTGGAGTCATCTTGGAGTCTTGAATCAACACTCAGAAGGAGGAGAATGCGGAAGCCAACAGTGTGCTGTGCTCATGTGCTCAGATGTGGGTGCGGAGGCATTGCTCTGGGGGCTTTTCCCGCCAAAGGTGATGGGCTCCTGCCTTGTGTACTCACCTTAGTGGGACGCGAGCTTCAGGTGCGTGGTCGTCACTCACTGAACTTCCGCTAAAGCTCCTGAGTTGGGATTGATAACTTCCAGAGGGGGCTGGGATATGAGCAAGAGAAAAACAGAAATGCCGGTAGCATTAAACTACATTAATACATAGAGGGAGAGGAGGGAGAAAGGGAAAAAGGTGAGGAAGTAGGAGAGAAAGAGCCTGAGAAATCAACCGACTGCAAGAGTGTCCCTTCAGTTGTATGCAGTACACGGTGCCCAACTTCCTAGAGAGCTTGCCGCTAACAAATATGTAGCTCATACTAAATTTCCAGAGATTAGGATTTATTTAAAATAAGGTGTAACTTTCTACAGGTAAATAGTTCTCATTTCTAACGTTAAAAAAACAAAACAAAACACATATCCAGCAAAAGATAATTGTTCTTCCAATCCCAACCTGCTGGCCTCTTCTGTCATTCCAGGTTTATGCACTGCATGTACAAGCTTATGTGTCCGTTGGTCATTTTCATGTATGTGCATATATATTTATATTTAATTTAGTGGGAGTGTATTGTTCCCACCTGTGTGTAATTTTTTTTTCCATTAAAACCGCTTGGACTGTTTTAATGGCCTACTACCCCATTGTATAGATGTGGAAGGCTAGGGCTGGAGTTGCTTCAGTGACAGTGGTAGGAGTTGTTATGGGATAGTAGAACCTATTAACAGGGCTCACCTGGGGGCGAGCTGCTAACCTTTTTCTAATACTTTATGTGTAGTGTCTACAGGGCAGTAGCTTAGTGAAATTCAATGGATGTTCTTGCCCTTGAAATTTCTTAGTTATCTCCTTTTGGCTTTCGGAAAGTGCCAAAAGTGAGAGTGAGAAATACCCAGGAATTATTGCTGAGATTATTGGCTGAATTCTAAGGGTGCTGGGAAGCAATTGGATTTACCAAGCTGTTGTTTCATTTATTGGAGAATTGACCATGTACCTTAGAAAAAAGTGTCTACAATCTTGACTGAAGTTTCCTCAAATAATAGGTATAAAAGATTTCTGGTGTTTTTATCTATGATTGTGGGTATTATTTTGGAAGAAATAGCCTTTTGAAGAAATGCCCTGTTCAGTTCTTAAACTAGCAGGGTCAGATGTTAGCAGATGCGCTATCAATTAACACATAGTTTCTTTCCAGTCATTTTTGGGGCTCCCAGAAAAAAAAAGGTGAGCATTTTGGCCTATAAAGTACTATGAATTAAGTACTAAGTACTAACTTCAGTATTATCTCTGTGGTTTTACTTTTTAATTTTAGCATAAAAGTTATATTTTCAAAATTTATGAACTTACTTAAAAAAAAAACACCTCAGGCATTCTTCCTCCTGGGCTCCTGTTCATTTTATTTTATACTCCGCTTTTCTTCCAGTGCAGCTAGTAGGTTGCTGTTTGACCCAGTGCTTATACTAGGTCCACATAGTTCTTTGCCTCTGCATTTCTGTGCAGAGCTGTGAGATGAAGGGTTGCACTGTAGACCATTTAGTTCTGCATACGTACCCTTTGTAAGTAAGGACCTGAATGTTATCTCCCCTGGGACCCTCCCTTCTGGAGCACCCTGGACTTCCACACACACACTCTTACATTCACACTCCCCCACATCAAACCATATCCTACTGTCTTGAGCCTTCCTTGGGAGTCCAGCTTCCCGTGGCCTGTGACTTGCTTTCACTCACCTTTCCCTGTTGGAAGGATTAGTCAGGTCTATGTCGGATAACGGTGGGACCTCCTCACTTCTCTTCTTTATCAGTAATTCCACTTCTGGGGTGAGGGGTGGAGAGAGAGGAGGCAGGCAGGCAGGCAGGCACACAAGGTAGGGGAACACTTTGTGTTGTGTGTCTTGTAAATGCTTAAATGCTATACAAAGATGAAATGTGGTAGTTTGAAAATTGGAGTGATGTCCCCATGCACTTTTTACCAATAAGAAATGTGGCTGATGCCCTGGCTGGCGTGGCTCAGTGGATTGAGTGCCAGCCTGCAAATCAAAAGCTCTCCCGTTTGGTTCCCAGTCTAGGGCAGATGCCTGGATTTTAGGCCAGGTCTCCTGTAGGGAACACACAAGAGGCAACCACACATTGATGTTTCTTTCCCTCTCTCTCCCTCCTTTTTCCCTCTCTAAAAATAAATAAATCTTTAAAAAAAAAGTGGCTGATAAATTAACAAAGATACTGAGTTTTTAATTAAAAAATAAGCTATTCATTTTTAAAAAAACTGTATTTATTGGGGTGGCATTGGTTAATACAATTATATAGGTTTCAGGTGTACAATTCTGTGTACATCATCTGTATGTTGTGTGTTCACCACCCCAAGCCAAGTCTCCTCCCATCACTATTTGTCCCCCCATCACCGTCTTCTACCTCCCCCCACCTCTCTCTTCCTTTGGTAATCACTGTGCTGTTGTCTCTGTCACATGAGTTGTTTTTCTTTCTTTTTCTCTTTTTTCGTGCTTAATCCCTTCATCTTTTCCAACCAGTCCCCTAATCCCCCTCTCCTCTGACAGCTGTCAGTCTGTTCTCTTTGAATCTGTTTCAAAAATAAACGATGCTTTAGAGCAGTTATAGGTTGACAGTAAAATTGAGAGGAAGATAGAGATTTCCCATGTATCCCCTGTCCTCTACATGCACAGTTTCCCCTACAACACCCCCTTCAGATGGGTGCATTTTTTTACAATTGATGACGTACACTGACCCATTATAATCACCCTAAGTCCATTGTTGGCTTTAGGGTTCACTCTTGCGTAGTGTGTTCCATGGGTTTAGACAAATATATGATGATGAGTCCACTGTTACAGTGTTACACAGAGTAATTTCGCTGCCCTCAGAATCCTCTGTGGAGTTATTTAAATTTAACATACTTTTCAGTTTTTATCTTTGCGGTTTCCCAGTACTGTATAAAAAGAAGCTCGTCATTCAAGTGAACAACCAAAACATTTTACCCAAATTGGTTTGAGAGTTTATTTTTGAAGGGTTCTGGCCCTTAATAAGAGTGAGCTCTGTTTGATTTCAGACAGTTCTCAAATTCAGAATAGGAAATGTAGGTATTGGTTTAAAAACACCTCTAGATAAAAGCATTCCCCAATTTTACTTTCAGAGTCAAAGAAATTTCCAGGATTGCTAACAAAACAAAACTCCTTAAACTGAAACAACAGTTGGCACTTAACATTAATGGTACTTACCGTTTTGATAGCCTATTGTTTTAAATAGTCTCAATTTTATTTATTTGAAGGGCATTCTTTGCTTATGTGTCAAATATAGCAATTAATTGGCCTTATATTCTCTGTAAACTGCGTTATCTCTAAATTAGTTATGAGAACAAAGTACACAGAGTGTGGACTGCTGGTCTAATTTTGACTAGAAAGGAAATTTAGAAAATAGAGTCATAAAAAGGGTAAATACAGTTTTAAAGTCACAAAGTAGTTTTGTAACCAGCATATATAAAAGACACAAAAATATCTGATTGGTTTACATTTATATCTCTTTTGTAAAAATACAAAATATAGGGCAGGGATTGCATTTTATTCGTGCATAGTATTAGAAACTGGCTTTGTAGTAGGTGGCTAAATGAACAAATAACAATGGTTAAGTTTGAAGTTGTGCTTTAAAATATACTAAATTAGTGATCATGAACGGACCTGCGTATATCTGAAAGTAAAATCATTGATCTTCAATGTGCATTTTTGTTTTGTAATTTTTTAATGTGGATTTTTAAATGACTAAACATTAAAACATAATTTAACAGCTTAAGGTGTAATTCATATGCTATACAATCCATCTATTTGAAGTGTACAATTCATTGTTGTTTAGTAAACTCCCAGATTTTTGCAGTCATCACCATAATCTAATTGTGGGTCATTTTTGTCTCCTCCTGAAAGAAACTCTGTACCCATTAGCAGTCACTCCCCACATGAGCCCCGGGGAACCACTAATATATTTTGTCTGTATATTTGCTTATTCGGGGCATTTTATATAAACGGAATCATACGATAAGTGATCTTTATGTTGGCTTCTTTCACTTGCATAGTTGTTTCAAGGCTCATCCATGTAGTAGCATGTGTTTATCATTCCTGTTTTTTAACTAAGCAATTCTGTTGTGTGGACCTATCACATTTTGCTTTTTTATTCATCAGCTGATGGACATTTGTATTGCTTACACTTTTTTATCTATTATGAGTAATGCCTCTATAACTTTTGTATGGTTTTTGTCTGAATATGTGTTTCATTCTCTTGACTGGGTCTTTACCAAGGAGTGGAATTGTTGTATGTTAATACTCAGTTTTTAACCTTTTAAGGAACTGCCATTTTGTTTTCCAGAGAGACTGTGCACTATTTTGTGTTCCTACTAGCAGAATACAAGGGTTCCAAAAAATTCCAGTTTAAGTTTTTTAAAATTAAGGGATAAGAGGCCTTCATTCTGGCAAACACTACAGATATAACACGAGAGTCTCTTTGAGGGCCAGAAGTTTAGAACTTGGAAGAGTCTGTAGGTTTAAATTTTATTATCACTAGAAGTTCGTTGATACGAAGTATTTTGAAAAATTTTCTTTTTTTACTCATTATCACTTATCGTATGTAGGGAAAGGAACAGTGTTGGAGGAAGTAAACCATTGAGGGGCCTGGCAGTGGGCTTTCTTTGTTGTATTATTGATCTGTAGAAATACTGGTTTGTTTCTGAAGAGCTAAAGCAACTTTTCAGACCTTGGGTGACAGGCATTTCCTCAGAATGAGGGAGAGGGAATTCTTTTGCCCTAGAAACTTGGCAAGAATAATTGTTACCTTTCAAAGACTGTCTTAGAATTTACTGCCAACAGCTGGTTGTGGCGTTGGAGAACTTTAATAGATGGCAACACTAGGTGTTGTCATAGTATGATACAGCCTTGCGTTTGCTGCTGTAGGAAGTTCGAAATGTCAGAAAGCTCATCTGTGTTGTTTTCACTTGCCTTTTCCACAGGATCCCGCTGGACTTGAACCATGGATTCATGGTTATCTGCTGGTCCAATGACCCTGTCCATTGACCACCCCTTCAGCCACTTCCTACTCTTTGAATCTTGTGGACACCTTTCTGACCCATCTGTTGTTTTTGCTAGGTCAGCTTTTTTCAAAGCTTCTTGGCCTTTGAAATCACCTGTAGACCCACATGAGATAAAATGGTTCCTTTTATCTCTGTCAGCATCCTTTCTTTCCTCTCTTTCTTCTTCTCCCAGCCCCTAAATTTTTGCTTTATTGCTGACTTCTCTCTTTGTTTTATATGCTGGTCTAATCTGTACTTCTGAGATAATGAGGACTCTGAAGTTTCTCAAAGGACTGAGATTTACAGGGAAGGGTGCACAGGGGAATGTCAGCTAACACCTTACGCAGGATTCTGTAATTCTCTACCTCTGCCAGATGATCTGATCGTGGAGCCCGGGAGCGCGCCGTGTTGCACTGTGAAGCAGAGGAAGCCGGCTGGGTGTGCCTGTGGCCCCCTTGTGGTTCTAGTTGCCATCTCACTGGTTCTTGACTTGTCGGGGTTCCTTTTGCCGTGGTCACAGACAGCTGTGTAAGTGCAGATCTACATTGCTCAGCTGGATGGTGTCTGTCTTTTCAACTTAGGAAAAAATTCAATGTGACAACCTTTTTGACTCTCCTAAGAAAATTCACATAAATATGGATTCCTGTCACTGAACCGAATTTACACTTTAAACCCAGTTTACTCTCATCTCTTAGGACTGTTGGTGGACTGTACAGTCCCTAATCTGGTTTTATTGTGCAATTCCCCTGATTATGCTTTCCAGAAAAAAGCACAATAAACTTAAAATAAACTATGGATACCTGGCTTGTCAAAAGAAAATACTTATTCAGTATTATGACGATAGCAAATTTTCTGATTTTCATTGGCAGTAAGAGTTCTTCGGTATTGCTTCAGCCATTCAATATGAGTTCAATCCAATGTATAGTAACAGGTGATTTTTGGTATTGATTTCAGCATTTATAAAACTACTTTCTATTTTTCATTACCCCTTTCCTGTGGTCTTGAGGTTTGGGGGTTTATCTAAAATATAGAATAGCATTAATTCAGGGAAACATCAAATGCCAATCAATGCTGAACTGAATTGATTTTATTCCTTCACTCCCTTCTTCCACTTCTTCCTTCTGTTTTTCTGTTTCGTTTTTCACTCATTCAACAGCTATTCATTGTATGACTGCCTTGGGTCAGACCCTTTTCCATTGGATATACAGCAGCGCATAAAACACCCTTCCCTCATGGTCTTATATAGCCAATGTGGAGACTATTGATAAACAAGTACACCAGTAAATAAGCAAGATATTTTCAGGAAGTGATAAGTGCCATGAAGAAAGATAAAGTGATACGATGGAAATGTTTGAAGGAAAAGTGTCTGTTCGGCAGGGTGGTTGGGTAAAGAGGGACTCTAAGGAGGTTAAGTCGGAGCTAGACCCAAGTGATAGTGAGCCATTGCAGTCGAAGTCTGGGGAGAGGGCCTTCTAGGCAGAAGGTGCAGCAAGGTGAGAACTCGCTTAGAACAGGAAGCAGGCCAGGATGCCGGAGTAGTGAGGGCAGGGGGTGATGCCACAGGGGGCTGATCTCCCAGGGCCTCGTAGGCCACGAAGGAGTTGGGGTTTCATTATGAGTGCAGTGGAAAGTCATTGGAGTGTTGAAGCAGTGAATGACACGATCTGATTTATACTTTTAAAAAGATTTTATTTATTTTTAGAGAGGGGGAGGGAGGGAGAAAGAGAAGGAAGGAAACGTCTGTGTGATAGAGAAACGTTGGTTGGTTGCCTCTCATAGGTGCTCTGACCGGGAACTGAACTCACAACCCAGGCCTGACCAGGAATCAAATCGCCTTGCAGGGCAATGCCCAAACAACTGAGCCACACCACTGGTCAGGGCTGATTTAATTTTTTAAAAAGCTCTCTCTGCTGCTGTGTGGAGTGGAGTTGGAAGGGATGGAAGCGAAGGCTGTTCAGCGGCCCAGGCACAGGGAGAACAGCTTGGACCGGAGTGGCGGTAGTGAAGACAGAAAAAGTAGGGCATCAGGAGGTCGATTTTGGAGGCAATTTTACATGTGATTTGGTAGATACTGTCAAGGCACTCTCTCCAGAGCTGCATTGCCGCAGCATTGCCAATGCTAAGTTGTCCTTGGGGCTTTTCCGGTCTGAAAGGTGAAGCATTGTATGGTGGTATGGTCATTAGAATCACGGCCCTCAGAGATGGCACACCTCAGTCCTGTGACCTCTGTGACTCACGTGGCCAAAGGGAATTTGCAAATGTGATGGAGTCAAGGGTCCTGAGATGGGAGATGATCCTCAGTTCTCCCGGTGGGCTTTTTTTAATGGCATGAATTCTCAGAAGTGGAGGACCTTACCTGGCTCCCCCAGAGATCCCGCAGCAGAAGACGACACAGGAGAAGGTGAGTTTTGAAATGTGAAAGGGACTGTTGCTGACTTTGAAGATGGAGGAAGGCCAAAGGATCAGGAGTTTTCTAGAAGCTTGGAACAGCCCTCAGCCGACAGCCAACAAGGAAATGGGACCTCAGTCCTACAACTGCAAGGAACAGAATTCTGTCAGCAACTTGGATGAGCAAGGAAACAGATCTTCCTCCAGAGCCTCCAGAAAGGCAGGCAGCCCTGCTGGCACCTTGATTTTTAGCCTGGAGAGACCTGAGTTAGACTACAGACCCACAGGACTGTAAGATAATGTGTGTTGTTTTAAGCCACTGAATTTGTGGTAATTTGTTCTATAGCAGTAGAACACAAATACAATTGACATAGTTTATAATCCCTGTTTTCTTTGTTAGTGAGGTTGAACAGTTTTTCATACATTATACTTTTTCCAGTGAACCATCTGTGTATGTCTTTATCCCATTTCTCTTTTGAATCTCCTCTCATATCTAGGGGGTCCTTATTTATAATAAAGGTTTTCCCTTTGCGATAGAAGTTGCAGTCCTACCGCCGCCCGCCCGCCCCCCTCCCCACCCCTTTTTGGTATTTCAAACCCTGAGACTAGCTGAGACGGGCCGCAAAGATGAGAGGAGCCCAAGGACTGCGCCCTGGTCACTGCATGTTTTGAAGGTCAGGCAGAGGAGCAGAAGCCTGTGATTCTTCTAATTCCTGGTTATCAGATCCTTAGCTAGACCAAGTGAAAGTGGCTGTACTAGAACAGCTAAACCTAATGTCTTCTTTATATTCTTCCAACATCTCCTCCTTAATTCAGTTTAACCATGGGCAGATCTCAGGTCAAGCTGACAGCCTCAATGATAACCATTTCACAGTCATGTCCAGTGTTACGATCTAGAAGTTTCTGTGTTACTATTTGGTATATAATTAACTGGTACAGCAGGACTAAGGAGTAGGGTATACTGTCCAGACAGATATCTGGTTATAAGAGATTAACCTTATTCTTACCAATGTTACATGAACTTAGAGTACATGTTATCAGTCAACTATTTAAAGTAATTTTACTGCTTTCTTTGATCGATGTGGGACATGTTCAGGGGTGCGCTTCCCCAGAGCGAGCTGTTGTTACCGCATGGCAGTGCCAGGTCCCCCGCCCCCGAGGGAGTGGTATATGGTGATAGAAGCTTGACCAAAGGTCTTGAAGCTTGAGGACACCTGGAAAAAGAGTTTTCCTGTTACCTTGATAACTTTTTGCCTGGGGAGGAAGCTCCATGTCACAGAAAACACCTAAAATCAAGAGTCTAAAAACCCAGCCCAGTTACTTACCACCTCCCTGATTTTGAGAAGTTTATTTAATTTCTTTGTCTGTTTCTTCAAAGGGTGAGTGGATAAAATAATAATATATGCCTGGTTTGGCAGGATTGTTGTGATGCTCCCCTAAGATACTTTGCAGTTGCTTGTAAGCCATGACGAACTAGAGAGTCATGCCATAGAACTCATGTTTCCGATTCTAATAGGAGCAGAGAAATGAGTCCTGCATATGACCCACCTAATGGCCATAAACTGTTTTTTGAAAAAAAATGAAGCTACATGGGCTAATCTCACAAGAGCTATACTTGCGGGTGAGGATTATGTAATGTATCACATTCCCCACCACCTCCATCCTAGCTGCCAAGAATCTCAGAGATACACCTTAATGTTCATGCAGAGTAAATGTATTGACCCTTACATTGGAATAATTAGAGTAAGCCTCTTGTCTTGGCCTACTTTTCTTTTTGTTTTATTAATTTTATTGATATTATGTCTTTAGCCTTAGCCACCATCCCTCTTATCCTTGCTAGAGACAGTGGAGAGTGTTGTGTAACCACACAAATACTCAGGATGCTGAGAGGAGGAAGTTACTTTCAGTAAAACAGGTAAAACACCATAAATATTTGCTGCTCACAGTTTGGAAGGCACACATTTCAGAAACCTTGGGACATGAGTGTCAGATGAAGAAGTAGGGGGTGTCGGCATAGACCTTTCGGAGGGAGTAGCCACTTTGACATCACCACCTCCCAAAAGAAATGTGAGACAGCTGAACCAGATGAGTCTCTCTTGTGGCCCACTATGAACTGCGTCCACCTGCTGATAAGGGTAGTATTTTTAAGTGTTTAGTTTTAGCAGTTTTCGGTTTTAAAAGCACCTGTATGCATTTGAAAATTAGTGTGAGATTTTTCGTTAGGGGCAAAACAGAGCATCAAGGGAGTCTCAAGGACGCTGTTCTAATACACGCACGTCGCACGTCAAATGCAGTGAATGGGGAGGGAGTGCACAAGCAGTAGCAACGCACACAGCGCGCAGTCCAGTCCCTCATTAGCAAGTTTGAGCCACGTCTGAGACTGTCCCCCAGCATCCCACTCCGGGAGCTGCTGTCTCTCAGCCCGGGCCATCCGTGTGCTGAGGGTGCTGTTCATTTCCCTTATCACTCTCTGCCTCAATTTTTATCTGAAAGATGGAATTATGAGTTACAGGAGAAAAGGAGTAAGAAGCACATCAAAGAATTTCCTTGTGGCTTTTGAATAAGGGGCCTCATTGGTGTAGGTTGTTAGCTTTGGGTGTGCTGTTTCATCATGAAGCACCTGCGGTTTGTTTTTCTCGAAAAGATGTAGATAAACTAGAAGAATCCAGGGGAAGGGCAACAAAAATGATGTATGACTTGGAGAGAAGGAGAATAAGAGTCTATAAATATTTGAAAGGTAATATAAAAGAGGGAGAGAGATTATTTACAGCAATGGAAAGGAGTTTGACAGGGAACAAAAAGCTTGCATCTAGGGGCCGGGGTAAATTGGGTAGAACTGAAAACAAAGCATAATAAGGGTGATTAAACAAAGAAATGTAATTCTCACATTAGTTTGTGTTGCCAAGGGCCAGAATGTCAGGAATAAGTGATGTTTCCCAAACAGGATCCGTGCACAATTTTGAATAATGTTTCCCTCATTCCTTGTGAAGCATGGAGAGTGGACAGTACCTTATTCTTTGCCTTTGGAGTGTAGTTTGCTCAGTCCCCAACCCTGGCATTACGCTTTTAGCAGTGGTAGTAATAATTACAATTCTAGCTCTCATTTACTGAGTGCCTCATGCCAGGTATTTTAGCTGCTTTGATATTTACTTTCTTATTTAATCTCTGCAGCAACTCTGTAAAATAGGAACTATTTTTCCATTTGTAGGGAAATTGGGGTTTAATAAACGTGTTCGATTGCACAATTATCAAATGGCGGGGTTGGGATTCAAACCCAGGTCTGTGACCCACAGCCCATTCTCAGGCCCTTTACTGTTGGGTTCTGCCACTCCAGTCATGACAGTACTGACTTGGTACTCAGTAGGTGGCTGGGTTACTAACCCAGGTGAACAGTTTTTATTCACATATAGGGATAAGTAAAATAGTTGATGTCCAGAGCTCTCTTCTCTCTCTCTCTGTTCATGATATATATTTTCTCTAGTACCAGTGAGTGCTATGTTATTATTGTGTCACATTTTCTCACTCTGTAAATTCAGTTACACCATAAGCTTTTAGTCACCTTGTAGTTATAGAGTGATCTGTGTAATATCAAGTAGGTAAGAAAAGTTCTGTAAGTCAGGCATTGTTCTTGATCTTATATGCTCGTCATAACAGGGATCCCTTGGCAGTATTCTGTACTTGGCCTGAGCTTTCTGACTGTTATTTTATAATGTTCTGTATATTGATGATTGCTTTAAAAAAATTCCAAAGTACAGTGAATTACCTACTGTAAACTTTGGTTCCATGCCTAGGCCCTAACTGTGCGGAGGGTGGGAATTCGAGTTCTGGTTCCTACATTGAGGAGGCAGGAATTCTCACAAGTTTGACTTTTTAAAATCCTTTTATTTTTAAAAATTAAAAAAATTTCAATTATAGTTTACATTCAATATTACTTTGTATTAGTTTCAGGTGTACAGCATAATGGTTAGAAGAGCAAAGGTGAAGAGTGGGGTGCCTGTGTTTTTCATGCCATTGTAAGAAGGTACCAAACCTGGAATTAAAGGCCTGGGTTTAATCCAGACTCCAGCTCCTACCATATTCCTTTGTGTGCAGGGCACCTATCTAAGCCGCTGCTGGCTCCTCCTCCTGGGAAGCATAGTAGTTCCTGCTCTCTGAACCTCATGGAGTTACTGTGGCTAGCATCTGAAAGAATATGTGCAAATTGTAGGGTGTTCCATAAATAAAAGATGGTATTAAATGAAAAGGTAGCAGCACTTGCATTAGCAACTCATTTTTTAGCTCACCTCCTCCTGGGTAAAATCTACGACAGTTAGTAATGGTTGACTTTTGAAGAAGGTGACGTTATTCAAAGGGGGAAGCGTCAGATTTTTGTTGGGGTGGTTATAGAAAGTGTCAGATGAGTTTCAAGGACACTCTTCCACAACTGTTGCCTCTTCCCCTTACCCATGGTGGCATGTAATGAAAACCACGCCGAATTTCCTAGCCAGAAGTCAATGGCATAGCAGTCCAAAATGTGGCTCAGACACTGGCATTTTTCATCAACACGTTTCGCTTGGCCCGTCCTATTTGTTGTTATACAAAGAAAGGACCTTCCCTCCAGAGCTGTGTGCCTTTTTAAAATGACGATCGTTTTTATTTCTGTCTCCGTGCTGTTCTCCAGTGGTGGTCTCTGGTGAATTTCTCTCTAAAGTCATCCGTAGATTACTTTTATTGTAAACTGTAATGATTTTTCCCTGGTCATATTTCTCCCAAGGTCTCCTATCTCGGTTACTTGTAAAGCTTCTCCTCCCCTCTCTTGTTCTCTTTGATCTTTTATAATTGGCTTAAAACTCTCCATATTTAATCAGCAGTGACTTTGTTTCTCCTCCCTAGTTTAGCTTTTTCAATCCCCAAGAATTTAATAATCTGTTGCTTATTATTTAATTCATTTTTCTTAAGGTGTCATATTTTCTATCGCACCGTTTAATAGTCTTTTCTCCCTGTGTACACATTTGTTTTATTTTAGCTTTTAATGCAAGCCTGCACCGCCTGTATTTGGGCTTGCAATAAATGAAGTGCTGCACGTTCTCTGCAGTTGTGGGCTTCCTAGTTTCAGGCTCAGTGGAACTTGAAGGCATCCACATACGCAGATGGTAATGTTTGGTAAAGTGACTCTTTTTGCCTTGGAGGTAGATTGTTGAGCACTCAGTTGGTACTGAATGAACGAATGAATTGGTTGAGCTTTTGAGAGCTTTTTCTCACAAGTTGACCTTGCTGGGGCAAATAACTAAGACTGCTCAACATCTCTGCAACAGCTCTGTTATCTCCTCTGTGGTTGTCTTAATGGTGAATCCTTCCTGTGCCAGCATCCATCATGATCTTTTCACTAAGCTCATCTCTTCAACTCTGAAATCCTTTTAGTCACAGCATTGTAGTCTCTTCTCAGGTCAGCGTCTAGTCCATGGATGAAAGAGAACACCCAGGTGAGTCTTGAGGCTCTGCCTATTTTGTTGTTTTCTTTCCTGGTAAAAAGAAACCAACTTAAACTTTAATCTGTTCGTAGGAGTATATGCTTTTGTATTGTTCAGGTAATGACCCTTGCCCCATTGTTGATTTTTTAAAAATCTTTATTCTTTTGTCAATCTGGTATTGTTTCTGTGATGAAAGCATCTTGAGAGGCACAGGTGAGGCTGGGGGTGGACACAGCCACAGATGATACCAGGCGCTGCCCAGAACCTGCCGACTGCTGCAGAGAGGGCTCCCTCTACTCTCGCCCCCGGTTTTAGAGTTCATGTACCCCTCCCACATGCCACAGACTGTTCCCCTCTTGGAGAGGTTCTCAGGTTCTGTTTACTTAGAGTTGAGTAGTCCTCCCTTATCTGTGGTTTTGCTTTTTGAGGTTTCAGTGTGTGCCACTCTGAGTAGTGTTGTGAAATATGGGGATGCCCCCACCTGGGACGTGAGCCACCCTTTGTCAAGTGTCCACGCCGTTTGTGCTCCCGCCTGTTAATCACGTGGTAGCTGCCATCTTGGTTATCATTTCGGTTGTGTGGATCCAGTGCTTGTGTGCCGGTGACCTTTCTGCTACTTAATGATGGCCCCAAAGTGCAAGAGCAGTGATGCTGGCAGTTCGGATGTGTCAAAGAGGAGCTGTCAAGCGTTTGTTACTGTGCGTCAGGTGAATAATAACGCCTGTCACAATGCCTGTCGGCTTCACCTCCCTTCATCTCGTCACATAGGCACTGTATCATCTCACGTCATCGCAGGAAAGGTGAGTACAGGACAGTAAAGTATTTGAGAGCGAGCACATTCACAGAACTTTTATTACATTTTAATTATTCTATTTTATTATTATTGTTAATCTCTTACTGTGCCTAATTTATAAGTTAAACTTTACCATAGGTATGTATGTGTAAGAACATAGTGTATATAGGATTCGGTACTATTTACTGTTTCAGGCATGAACCGGGGGTCTTCGTTTGTTTCCCCCATGGATAAAGGGGAGACAACGATACTGTCAAATAGTTCTTGGTAATGGTGACTTTTCTGTGAAATGGAATTTCTGAAAGTATATATATCTATATATAGATATGTGTATATATATATCACACATACACACACCTGTATGCATGTGTATGTGTGTGTGCATATATACATATATGTGTGAGTATAAATATATGTGTATGTATATATTTGAGTGTCTACATACACATACCCTAAGTTGGCAAAGTCTTCAGGGCCCTGCAACTGCTGCCTCTGCCACTATCAAAAGCCAGAATCTTCTGGATCCAGTCAAAAATAAAAGGCATTGTCACAATCAGAGTCTCAGCTGGGTGATCTAACTGGAAGAACTTACTTTGCATGCCTAGGCCCCAGCTGCGTGGAGGGTGGGAATTCGGGTTTTGGCTCCTACATTGAGGAGGCAGGAATTGTCACAAGTTTGACTTTTTAAAATCCTTTTATTTTTAAAAATTAAAAAAATTTCAATTATAGTTTACATTCAATATTGCTTTGTATTAGTTTCAGGTGTACAGTATAATGGTTAGATAATCATGTATCTATACTTTACAAAGTGTTCCTCCTGGTATTTCCCGTACTCACCTGCCACCATACATAGTTATTACAATATTATTGACTGTATTCTCTGTGCTGTACTGCAACTATTCTGTAACCACTAATTTGTACTTCTCAGTCCCTTTACCTTTTTTACCCAGTGCTCCAACCCCTCTTTCCTTTGGCAACCAACAATCTGTTCTCTGTGAGTATGCTTCTGTTTTGTTTGTTCATTTATATTGTTCTTTGGATTCCATGTGTAAGTGAAACCGCATGGTATTTGTCTCTCTTTGACTTATTTCACTTAGCATAATACCCTCTAGGTCCAGTCATACCATTGCAAGTATTCATTCTTTTTTTATGGCTGAGTAATACAAGTGTGATTTTTTTTTTTTGCTGTGCCCTTCTATCGTTGTGGTTGGTAACATGTTTGGTGGAGCATCTCGCTGTAAGGAGTTAACCAATGGTTTGGAGATATCTTTTACGGTACCCAGTGACTTAGGTTGGCAGCTGGCAGACAAGGCTGCGGGTGCAGATTGCAGAGCTGAATGAGGAAGCCGGGCAGGAGTGAGGTGCCTCAGGGAGGAGTCCGAAGGGCCACAGGCTTTGGTCAGTGTGATGTGCCCATGGACTGAAATCATGACTCAGCCCTTGCATTGCCCGACATTCCGCAGTAGAAAGGGTGAGGTCCTGACCATTATGTTCTGATTTTGGAGGCAGAGAGCTCTCTTGACCCCTCTATTTGAAACACCTTCATGCCAGGATTTAAACAGTTCGTAGTCACATTCTTTTCTAGGAAATCGTCAGGTTGGATCCTTGTCAGTAGCAACTGCCTTCAAACTGACAGTGTTCACTGGCCACATCTGCATGGCTTCCTTTCCCCTTAACGACACAATGTTCTGGCGAAGTACGAGGTCTCAGAGGGGGACTTCAGCTGAGGTCCCACTGACCTCACATGTATCAGTGGACTCACCACTTCAGCTTCTCCAGCTATTGAAACAAGGGACAAAATGACTGTGTAGGCCTTCATTGTTATTGATTCGGTGAAAAGCCATGACATCTTAGGTGACAGCCCCAGCATGGTTCTTGGTAATCATTTCTTTTAAGATTTGACTTTTTTTCCAGTTAAGGTATTGATCAGTTGAGTGTTAGATAGATATCTGTGTGTGCATGTATATGTGTACATATGTGTGCATATGTTTGAGCATATATGTGGACATCCCTATATGTGTGTCTGCGTACACATATTTCAAGTTGGCAGAGCCCTTAGAGCCTTACAGCTGCCCTGTGGTTTACCTTACCTGACTTTGGTAAAAATGATTATTGAAAGAATGGACGTTTTCGTTTTTAGAATTGACTTTTAGTTACAGATGAGCTTTATTCAAAAGGAAGGAAAGGCAGAAGGAAAATGAAGATGGCATGTGCAGAGAGTGCACACACCGAGGGGGTTCTGGTGGGCAGTCTCAGACGCAGTGGTAGGTAGTGGCCACGTAGAAACTGAGTGGTTTATTCCTAGCTGTGGACACTCTTTCAGACTTCTTTGTGAACCTGATAATAGCTTTAAGGTAGATCTCACACCCTCATGCCAAGCGGAACTTGGGAAGGGGGCAGTGGTGAGGAAGGCACAGAGGTGCCAGTGAACGGCTGAGCACCTCAGCTCCCACGTGTGCAGCTCGCACTCTCCCCGTCCCCTGTTCTCTGTTCTGCTAATGATGAAAAGTGAGGTAAATGGAAAGTGACACTTGGGATTGTATATCCGATGTCCGTTCTAGAATTAATGTTTTAAAGTACATGGAGTCCCCAAATCTCATTTTAACCACTGATTTGAACATAGATCTTCTGCTCAAAAAAATTAAATGTGGGAGCATGTATTATAAATTGAATTTAAGATTTGAAGTTCCACTCTTTCTCTGTTCCCTGTCCTATCTCCACCTTCTCCCAAGCAAGCTTTCAAAAGCGTGGTGCAATTAAGGAGCCAAATCAAAGAAAAGGGAGTGTAAAGGGCTCTAGATAATCCCCAGTTTGGGTTATCAGCTCCCACATAATGGAAGGTTGATTATACTTTATATTTCTCATTATTTGAGGAGAGGTAAACTCCATGAAGGTAGGAAAGGTACATCCGGAAGAGATCAGATACTCCGGACTTGAGATAAGTGCACCTCTAAAATGTTCTTATGCTGGCTTTCGAATACACCATTAAAAGTACTAAAGATCAGAAAAGCTTCCTTCACAAATTTGGTAAGACGGAGCCGTTAGCTGTAACAGAGTGCAGCCCTGGAGGTCATAGACCAAGCTAGGAGAGATAATTATGCACGGTAATGGGCAATTACAGATAATAGCCTTCTGGGGGTGGCAGAAAATACACAGCCCCACCGTCTAACCTGCAATGAACATTGAATAGCACATTAACTTTATAGCAAGCAAAAGTTCAGCCGTGGAATAGCAGCAGCCCCCCCCCCCCCCCCCCCCCCAATAAATAAAATCCCTGGCTTGCTTAAGAGAAGCACCAGAAGCTGCATTTCTCAAAAGCAGCATTGAAACAGGAGGAGGCGGGGCTAAGGGAGATGAAGTTTGGGGAAGGGAAGGAATGGTCAGTTCTTCTCCATCTGGCTGTGTTTGTCTCACTAAGCAGAGATGATTTGGAGCTCAAGGCAGGTACACAGTGAAGAGGTTGTTTACTTTCCTGGCGTCAGGTTTGTGTTTGACGTTTAAAATAACCCTGTCATGATTGCCTTGTGGGAGAAACAGATTGTTCCCACATTTCCTGATTATGACTTTAGGGAGTGATATCACACCGACTGCACTCAAGGCTACTGTCTGACCTCAGAAAAGACCAGGAGTGGAGGATTCTGCTCCTTTCCAAGTTCATTCACACTTGGGAAGCCACGCCAGGTGCAGCCCAGTCCTCCTGCAGTACCTCATAGATGAACAGTTGGAGCAAGGATAACTTTTTTTGCAGAGTTGTTTGGTGGCTCTCTTGTTTGATGGCAGGAAATGTTATCACTGTGTATGACCGTGATAAAAACAACAGCTAGCCTTTAATGAGCACTTACTGTGTTTCGGAGCCTTTCTTGGCTCTCTATAGTGTAAGTAGCAGTGTTATCCCCATGCTGGATATAGACGCTGGGGCACAGAATTAAGTATCTGGTCCCAAGGTCACGGGGCAGTAGATTTCAGATCTGATCAAGCAGTTTGGTTTGGGACCCAGCTTTCTCAGCCTGAGGGTCTGCTGCCTAGTGTGCTTTAGGCTTAAGGGGAGGTAAAGGCCCCCCTTAACAGCTTTGCTAACAGCTCAGGGAGCTAGGTCAGGATGAGACACTCGACCCCATTGCTCTGAAATCAGTCTTCTGGAAGAAGAGCCTATAAGACAGAGGTTCTCAAACTTTTTGGTCAGAGAACCCCTTTATGCTCTTAAAAATTATCCAGGACCTCAAAGAGATTTTGTTGTAGTGTTACAGCTATCAATATTTATAGAATTAAAAATAAAAAATATAGTTAATTTATTTAAAAGAGTAAATCCACTACTTGTTAACAGAAGTAACATTTTAATGAAAAATAAAGTATATTTGCTCAAAGCACTGAGAGGAGCATTGTTTCACATTTTGCAAATCTCTTTTTTGTATGGCTTAATAGACACAGCTGGATTCCCATACCTATGTCTTTATTCAGCCTGTTGTTTTGATTGAAATACAGGGTCCAGCACAAATAACATTTTTTATTACAAAATCATAAGCATGTAATTCTGCAACATAACAATATCGCATTCAAGCACACCATATGACATTTTAAGTGAAATGTTCAAATTAAAACTATAAATTATTACACCCGTATTATTATCCTGCCAACCACACTCACACAGGCATTACTTCTGTCAGACCCTGTATATGAAGAAAATTCAGCTTTACATAGGTAGTTGGAAAAGGGAGAAAAGAATTTGAATTGCCTTTTTGGATCATTGTGACTGTTTTTGATACTAGATTAGTTGTAGTGATTCAGAAACTATGCTAATGAGCTTTTTGTACTCTGTTAAAACCTATTGGTCCATCTTGCCCTTTGAATGGATCTTTCACCCATGTGTGACTTCCTAGCCTTATGTTTTGGTCATTTGGAAAATACTAGTTTACTGAGTTAGGTATGTCTTCCAATATTGACACGTTTCATTAGCAATATATCAGACTGTCCCATTCATTAATATCAATAATCTTATCAAAAGAGTTTAAATTTGGGAAGTTATCAAATACATGGTGGCGGTCCCAAGTTTTCCAAAATTTTAATTTTTACTTGAAAGCTCAGATTTTTAGCAGTAAATACGGTCAGTTTTTCTTGAAGTGAGAGGCTCACTTTGTTTATTTTGAAAAAATTCTGCCCAATATCCAAGTCTCAGTAACCATAAATTGTCATCAGTCATTCTTTCAAGTATATGGCATTGTCTATGTCAGAAATGTTAGAACCTGTATAGAGTTTCTATAAGAGTTTATCTGAGCCAGAACTGGCAACAGTTGCCAGGAAGCAAGATCTCAAATCCTCTGGAGAATGAGTTTTGGGATTGGAATTAGGGAGTGAGTTTAAGGTTACATGAAGGTGAGAGAAAGTAAGGTAGAACTGGATTACAGGATAGTTAAAATGATTGTGGGCTCTCTTGAGGGTGGGTATGCTACTGAGGGGTCTGAAAAGAGGCATTTCAAAGGTATGTTAACCTAGACGCACAGAAACAACGGAGAGGGTGAAGAGGGCTTGTTTAAGCCAAAGATAACCCTTTTACTAAAGAGGTCCTGCTTAGGGTGTGACTCCCAGCATGGCCTGCCCCGTTAGGAATTTTTGCTAACTTCACCTCGTGTGGTTGGTTACTTTTCGTAGAACCCCTTGTGTTCACAGTGTTCTGATTAAAAAAAAAAAAAAAAAAAGCAGTTTAGCTCTTGATTTGAACATTTGCTCAAGTGCTTTTCTAAGGCAACCATGTGGAGCAGAAATATTTGAAGGATGCTTCCCATCTTGTCACTTGATATTAAAAAGACACACTCAGAGGTCAAGATTTGAAGTTATTTTTTTTCTGCTTTAACAAGGGCATCTTAAGCAAAATTGACATAGACATTTTTTAATTTTTAAATATTTTACTCCATAGCAATGAGGAGCACAGTGAACGTGAGTGCAGTTTTGTGGGACTGACTTAATCTGGGGTAAGGCACCAGCTCCATCATCACTGCAAATGTCAACACAGGGATAAGGGCATATAACATTTTTACGTGAGCGTGGAAGTACTTTTGATCTTATGGACTCTTGAAAGGGAGTTGTGGACAGGGAGCCTCCAATCACATTTTTGGAACTGCTCTGGTGAGATGGCATTGAAACGCCAGTCTCTGATGGGTTTAAAGCAGTTCTCGACCTGTGGGTGCTGGTGTCCACCTGGCAGTTCTGATGTCTGCGTCCCATCCCCAGAGGCCCTCGTGTGAAGTGGTCTGCGGTGTGGCCTGGTCCTGAGGAATTTTAGCCCCACCGCCCACCCTGTGCAGCCAAGGGTGAGAGCTGCTGATGTAGAGGCAGATCTGGTTCCTGCGGGGCCCAGTCCAGCAATGTGGTAACTTATTGTTCATGACTTGAAGTATTTTGTAAGACAAAATACCTCACTGAAAACCAGCAATACAAAATCGAACTAGCAGAATCTTGAACAAAAACCATGTGAAACAGTATGATGTGATGTAATTTGGTTTTTTATCTCTTCACATTGACTGAGGGCTGCAGTCCACTTCCGACCATCATCTGGGACCTGCTGGAGCAAAGACAAAACCCCTGTGATCTTACTTTTAACAGAAAGTTATAAAAGCAAAATCAAAATCTCAAATCTAAAGGGTGACTGACTATGAGCAGGCTTAAAAATATGTCCCTGTCCTGGCTGGTGTGGCTCAGTGGATTGAGTGCTGGCCTCTGAACCAAAGATACGCCTATTTGATTCCCAGTCAGGGCACATGTCTGGGTTGCAGGCCAGCTCCCCAGCAGGGGGCACACGAGGAGCAACCACACATTGATGTTTCTTTCCCTCTCTTTCTCCCTCCCTTCCCCTCTAAAAATAAATAAAATCTTTAAAAAAAAAAGTCTGTCCCTGATGCCCGCTGTGGTCAGCACTCCTCAGGCCTGAGCAGAAAGACCCTGATAAATGAAGCCCCTGCGTTTTAAGCTATCCAAATATGGTTCCGAGCGTACCTTTTTTTGGAGACCTAGGTATGCAGGGGTGGGAAAAAGGAGGCTTACAGTTGTAATACAAATAAATAATGCAATAATAAATATTACAAGAATAAGCTGTTTCACATCCTCACAACTGTAAACTACTTTTGCCCACTCCTGTACACAGTCAGGTATGCTCCTAGCTTAAACTTTCTAACTTGATGGAGAGAAAGTGTGTTGGGCATCTTCAATCTCTTCTCTCACCTACTCCCAAACACAAGCCTTGCTGCTGGCCTGTTGTGTGGCGCTGACCTCTCCAGTTTGCTGGCAGGTGCTGACAGAGTCCCACACTGTCGCTGGCATCTTGCCAGTGATAGGGAATTCTGAACTGGCGTAGAGAGAGCAAACCCTTTTGGCTATGAGATAGGCTCTCATGGCCATGAGACATTTTCTAGGAAAGTCAGAGAAAAGACATTTTTCTCTATATCTGACTCCCACTGTGGGGCTTACCATTTCCCTGAGTGGCCATGGCGGGTTCTGAGGCTCACGCAGAGGGTAGGAGAAGGGGAGACACACAGAGAGAGCAGGAGCCAGAGAAGGGAGAGTAGATGCGGATGCGAGTAGAGCACGTGTGTATGCGGTAGGGCGGCCACACTGCCTTAGCTGCTCCTTGGGACCACACAGTGAAGACTAAACTTCAAGTGTCTTTTCAGATCCAGTTAGCACCTTAGTTCTCATTTTACCAGGAACCCTGTGCTCCGCCTGCTCTGCAGCCTGTTCTCCTAGTGTCTCAGAAACTTATGTCTGCCTTGCATTCTTTATCAGTAGAGAGTAAGCTCCTAGAGGGCAGGGGTTGATCTCTGCTTATTCTTGGCCCAGCAGTTTGGGAGTTGCTGCACAGAGTGGCTGTGATTGCTCCCTACTGGGCTTTTCAGTGGCCCCAGAGCAGCCTATTTTAAATCTTATCTCACTTGGATTGGCTTTTCCCCACTTTTCAAATTTTCTGGTCTTTCTCCATTTCTCCTGCTTGGTTTCTTTGATCTAGTTATGCTCCACAGTCAGTCAATCTCTGTTGCTCTCTCTTTCCCTCCTTGCCTCCCTCCCTTCCTCCCCTCACTTGGCCAAGATCCTTTTGTGTCCCACATTGACATTTCCACACCTTTGAATGAAGTCTGCTCCTCGTTTTAAAGGTCAACCAACTTTGAGTTTTGTTTTTTGGGTGGTTTTTTTTTTTTAATGATGAAAAGCCTTCACTTTTAAGAAGAGAAGTGAATTTGACGGGTTTCTCCGGGACAAAATTACATTAAAAAATTAAAAAATTTTTCATAGACTCTCAACGTATTCCATGCATGTGTACAAGAGTGACTGACTGTGAGTCATCATCAGCAGAACTTGTACTTTGAAGGATGGACTTAATCCTGCCCTCCCTGCCACACAGTTTTGTGTTTTCCCATAACCTTGGCCAGTCTCCGTCTGTGTGTTTCAGAATCTGCCCTACTGCAGAGCCCTGCAGCGTCAAGGACTCCATCCTTTGTGCCCTAAGGTACTGGACAGGTTGTCCTGCACACAGTAGGTGTGCAGCGAGGTGTTGCATTGAATATGAATTGTTTCTCCAGCAGAGGGAGGTGACAGGTGTGGTGATGTCCCTCATTCATTATCACAGTCACCAGTTACTAGGATCTCTCCCTTGTAGGGGAAGAGTCCTGAAGCCTCACAGGGATTTCTCAGTGTTTCCTAATAATGCCAGGATCTTACTAATCTGGACGCAGCGTTGCCCTGCACAGAAGGATCCTAAAAGCTGAGGAAGTTAAACCTTCTTGTTTCAGTGAGGGTGCACCCCGCTGTCATCTGCTAGAGTTTATGACATGTCATAACCAAATAACAGTCTTTTTATTAAGACCTTAATTTTCCTTAAAAAAAAAAAAGAATGGGAAAAATGACTTGTACTTTCTCTGTGCCCTCCTAGCATGCAGCACATGTTAGTTGATGGCAGACAACTCTTTATTTTTTCCCTCTCATGGTTTTTTTAAAAAATTTAAACTTTACTGTATTTTTTCTGTTACCATTTAGTCTCCTTATATCCCCCTTCCCCAAGCAGTCACCACACTGTTGTCCACGTCCATATGTTCTTTTTCTTTTTTGCTCAGTCCCCCACCCCCAACCTCCACCCGCCAATAGCTGTCATCTCTCCATCTATGAGTCATGGCACACAATTCTGATATCTCAGATTTAGTGGTGAACCATTTTTCCTGATTGGTAACTCTTAAAACTAGAAGTGGGAAGGGGAATGAAGAGAGAGACATCAGTGCATTCAGTGCAGGAGAGAAACATCTGTCAGCTGCCTCTTGCACACTCCCAACCAGGGACCTTGCCCACAACCCAGGCAATGTGCCTTGACCGGGAATCGAACCGGCAACCTTTCAGTTCATAGGTCAGCACTCAATCCACTGAGCCACGCCAGCCAGGGCTAATAACACGTTTTCTTAAAAGAATAAAGTAAGATATATGTTGGAGAAATTTCGTTTCATACCAGTATTTAAATAATAAACAGCATTTGCGCTCTATAAGAGTAGATGTTTAAATATTTTACACACTTAAAATGTTTAAGCACCTTAAAAATTGGCACTTGTAAAAGCATTGAGAGAACCTGTCCCAAGAACACATAAAACTACCAAACTCTGGATTTTATAAATCACCAAACAGTATTTTCATGTTCCCAATTAAAACGCTTGGTTAATGTTAAAAACATCTTTATGACTCCTAGCCTTTTTGTCATGCTGCTAGTGCATGGAAATTTCCCAAGGTTGAAATAAACTACATGTGTCTAATCTAGTGGTGTTCAAAGTATGGTCATGAATCAACAGCACCAGTACCACCTGGCTTCCTGCAGAAATGCTCATTTGTGGATCCCACCCCACACCAAGAGTCTGAAGCTCTGAGGGTTGAGCCTAGCAATCTGAGTTCTACAAAGCCCTCAGTGGGTTCTGATGCACTCAAAAGATTAAGAACTGCTGGTTCACTCTCAAGATTCAAAGCAACTGCTTTATAAGCTATCCCTAAAAATATATGACCCATGGCAGCACCATTGGGACAGTCCTCACTATCAAATAAGAGTGTACAAATGAATTCCACTGAATAAAGAAGGTGGGCTTCTACCTAAATGACTGCGAACCTCGAACCACAAGCTGTGTGCTGCGTGTACTCATATCTACAAACATGACCAACAGCATTCATCAGCAGAGAGGTTTGCAGACTCGATCACTTCTCATTCCAGCGCTCACATCTGTGGCTCCATATACTTCCATAGTTTAGTTCTTTGGTAAGCCTTCCCAATCCCTCTGCTACTTTTTTTTCTTTCTTTTCTTTTCTTTTCTTTTTTTTTTTGCGCTAACATATGCAGCGTGAAATATGATTCATTCCTTCATGAGTGATCAATATACCCACACATGATAAATACCATTATTGATCTTGCAGTGTTATATGTTGGTCTCTGGGACCATGGCATATTGATAGTAGTTAACCAGTAATTCATTTTAAGGTGTGTGAAGGCTTTTTTCCCCTCTCTTCTCTAGTGTCAAGATTCCCAGAGTTGTTGCACTTTTGAGTCCTTTATGTTCACGCCTGGAGCCAAAGTACTCTTTCAATGACAACACCAAACCCCATAGTTTCCAAAATGAAAGATCACATATAAAAACAATTTTCAATTTTCAACATAAGACGACTTCTGGTTGGCAATGATCTCATATAAATGATTAATTTATGTGCGCCAGATTTTGTCTTTGTAAGTCATACCTTGCATGGTCCCTCTCTCTGAAAATAAATAAAATTTTTAAAAAAGAAAAAAGAAAATTTGTTATTAAAGCTCAGTGTGATTTGAAAGAGGGAATAAAATATGGTTAAGTGGAAAAGTGGTGCCATTGTTAACTAATTACAATCAGCTGTAGCCAAACAGATTCTCATTTTGATTTGATGTAATATTTTATTTGAGGTTTACTATACAGGTTATCGAAGCCATTCTCTTGTTATATTGAGAGTTACCACTGACATTTTGTTGCTGGATAAACTAAGGCCTAATAAGAAATCCGGAAATTCGGGAACATGTGTCTTGATCCTAGAATACTGCTGCTCTTCAGTTCTATTTAATTATTTTATCTGCTACAGTATTTTGCTTTCTTTATTAAGAATCTTGCTTTTGAAGGGCAGGCCCTAAGAGATACCCAGTTGTTTCCACTGCAGGACCAGTGATAAACATCTGAAATGCCTTCTTAAATGCCTATGAGATTGTATATGGATGTCCCACCAGTATTTATGACTGAGTGATAAGAATATGTCATCTGTTCCTTTTCTGATTTAAATGTTACTATAATTGGTGAGGTTTGTATTGCTCTTATGATCGGGTAATTGATAAAGACATTGAAAACAAAAAGATAGTGAAAACTACCTATTATGTCACTAAATTGGTCTTTAAAAGAAGAAAAAGGGCCAGTGGGGAGGTTGAGGAGGATATGTACCTTCCCCAGACACAGTGTAAAATAATGGAACTGGAATTTTTCATCTCATTAGTTGGGAAAAGGAGAAGAAAGGAAAGAAATGAAATTAAAAAAATGGCTTGATAAGAGCCTAAGGTGGATGGATCTGGTGTTCTTTCAGAGAGAAAACTTAAGTTCTGACTTTAAAATGAAGCGGTAAAAGTACGTTTTGTTGTCCAGAGCTTGTACTTTTAGTCATGCCCTCCCTTGTATGTTTTCTCCTTCTCCTTCCGAACATTCAGCTGGTGGACATTTTTCTAGCACCTGCTCTGGGTCATGCACTGATTGTCCTGAGAATTTCTCTCCATTAGCTTCTCTCTGCCTACGTGTGCCCAACCCTTCTCTATATTTTAAAAATGAAGTAACATCTTACATTTACTTTGACATCAGGTTACTTGAAAAAGCATTATTTATTGATCCCTGTTGAAAATAATGTACCATTGCGTGGCCGGCAGTGTGCGAGGCACAGGGCAAGGGTGAGCCAGCAGGCATGGTGCCTGCTTGCTGGATCTCACATCTGGTAAGACAGGACCTTCGCTTCTGTTTCCTCATTGCTTACTTGTTTCTTGCCCTCTTGTTCCTTCTATGCTAAAAACACAGGTCCTAAAAACCTAACCCTCTCTTGGCCTTTTCCAGAACGTTTTGCTTGATCTCTTAACAGCAGTTGACAGTACAGCCTGTTTCCTCCGCAGCCCGTGGCAACTTTGGCTTCTGTGCCATTGCTTTTATCCTCAGTTCTCCTCGACTGCAGTCATCTTGTCTCTCCTCTCTTCTCAGGACATGCTCTTCTGTAACAGCCCCATGCTGCTCTCCCCAGAGGCAGCCAGCACCTCCCAGTGGTGACTCCTGAATCCCAGCTTCCAGCCTCAGCCTCTCCCATGAAGACAAGCATCAAGACCCTCACCCTCATTCATCTCTCCCACTTGCACGGCCCTCCCTCTCCTCTGCCACATCCAGGCTTCCGGCTCTCCCAGACGTCTGCATTGCGTTTCTTTGCCTTCTCCTGCATCTTAACTTGTTACATCCCATCTGTCCTCCAGTTCTGTTGAGTTTCCTCTCCTCCATGTTCCTAGCACATGTCCCCTCTGTTATGTTTGAGTCTTCTGGGTCTCTCCTGACTACATCAGTGCTTCCTTGGTGGCTGTCCCTGCCTCTGGTCTCTCTTCCCTCAATTGTCTAACTCACTGCCATCACACAGCTCTTGTCCTCTGCACTCCTTGCTCAGAAATCCTCAGTGGTTCCTGCCACACCCTGACGAGAGGCTGGAGGGCTGGACTGAGGCTTTCCCTCACTTTACCCCAGTCCACCTGTGACACTGGACCTTCTTTTCCTTTTTGCACCCAAATTCACCTTCCACTCTTCTTCTTTCTTTTCTTTGTTCTTTGGCTATTTTCCTCATTACTCATTTTCTTTTTTTTTTTAACCTATTTCCTGCTCTTTTAAGGTGCAACTCAGGTGCAGCTTTTTTCCCCCATTTTTAATTTTATTATTTTTATTAATTTTTATTTTTCAATTACAATTTATGTTTACTATTCTGTATTAGTTTCAGATGTACAACGAAGTGATTAGAAAATCATGTACTTTACAGAGTAGTTCTCTTGCTGCTCCAAGTACACCTGGCCCCATATATATTTATCTCAATTATTGACTATATTCCCTATGCTGTAATTACATCTCTGTGGTCATTCTGTAACTAACAATTTGTACTGCTTAATCCCCTCACCTTTTTCTCCCAGCCCCCCAACCTCTCTCCCCTCTGACAACTGTATCTATGTGTCTCTTTCTACTTTGTTAGTTTATTTTGTTCATTTTATTCCACATATAGGTGGAATCATGTGGTATTTGTCTTTCTCTGTTGGACTTAACTTCACTTAGCATAATACCCTTAAGATGCAGTTTTTCCTATGAATGTCTCTGTAATTTCTTTTAAGGCTGCAAGTCATCTTTCCAACCTTTGATTTTTTGTAAAAGTTTATGGGTGTCCCTGTATTGATAATCCTGTTGTTATTTGTAATCCCATCATATTTTTCCTCCTATACTGTAGACCTCCCATTGGGCAGGGGCAGCCTGACACCTTGCAACCATTTCAGGCATCTAGACCAACTTTTTGAACATGGTTTTATACCTGTCCATTGGAAGGATGACTCAGGGTCCCATTTGATTGTTTATTACAATTGATACAGCTTTAAAATGTAAACCTGGGGCTGGCAATCTATATAGCCCATGGGCCACTTTCTTCCTGTTGTCTGTTTGTGAATAAAGTTTTATTTCAACACAATAATGAACAACTTGTATATTCTGCACCTGAGTGGACCACAAAGCTTAAAATAATTACTAACTGACAGGAGAAGTTTGTCTACTTCGGGTCTAAGTTACTGTCTAGACTTCAGAAGGACAGGGTGTGAGCTGTGGAAGAAAGTAAAGGAAAGAATGTTTGCTTAAACTCCTCTTGCTTTGACTTTCTGACATATCTGTGTGGCCACCATAGTTAGGATGCTCGGATTTTCTTTTATTACCTTATTTAAAATGAATTATAAATAATTTTGTTGTAAGAATGTTGCAGACAGCCAAGTTAACTAGATGCTATCTCTGATTTCTTGACATTAGGATAGAAGTTACTAGTCAGGCTTTATATAATTCAAATGACCCTTAAAACGTGTTTGGTATTCTTAGCAAAAGTAATCTGCAAGACTGTTATCTGCGCCTCCAGAATCATGCCAGCCTTAGAAACCCTCCTTTATTGTGGCTGCCGTGAAGTAGCCTGTTCAGGTGCCTTGTTCTGTAGCACTAAAGATCTTCAGGAAGATGGTCATGTGTTGCAAAGTTTTGTGAACCCCCAGGTTAATGCCATATTGTTGGTTTTTTTTTCTTTCCAGATGGACGTATGGTCATCCAGGATATTCCTGCTGTCACCAGCAGAGGGCACGTGGAGAACACACCTGACTTGGTTTCAGACTCCACCTACTACAGCAGCTTTTATCAGCCGTCTCTGTTTCCTTACTACAACAATCTGTACAACTACCCGCAGTACTCCATGGCCTTGACTGCTGATTCCTCTTCCGGGGATGTGGGAAACCCCCTCGGGGGATCCCCGGTGAAGAACAGCCTTCGGAGCCTCCCAGCACCTTATGTACCCGGTCAGGCAGGAAACCAGTGGCAGGTAAGATGTTACCCAGAGAGTAAACTGGATACATGAAAACCACACACACACATACACACAACTCGGCTCATATGTATGTGCACACTATATGAAATGTGTAAAGAATTTTTCACTCTACACAAAAGGTCATTTAACCCCAGAAGTTGTCTGCAAGGAATGGTGAAGAAATATTCATATATTTGTTTTCTTTTTCAAATTTTACTTTACTTATTTTTCACTGTCATTTTGCATAAATACCCAGTTGGCCACGGTCAGATTCACTAGTGGCTTCTATATGCAGCCCCGCCTCTTCCTGCCCTGCTCCCATTTTCTTTGAGCAGCATGGAAAATACTGGGTGCAGTCTTCCGGGTGGCAGTAATTTTCCTGATAAATTTGCACCCTGGGAGGGAGAAGTGTTATATTATAGTCTGTACGTTTGCATGGAAGAAAGATAAGAAAAGGAATTAGTTTGCTGTTGTGCTGGGCCAACGTCATTGTGTTATTAGCTGGGAATGGAGGTCAGCCTTTCATACGCTGAAGTATTTAAAATAGTGTGCAATCAAGGGCTTGTGATATTTGGGGTAAAACAAAGCATTTTGCATTATCAGAAAAGGCCTATTTATCTACAATTGCTGGGCCCCCACGGTTTTGGCCATTTCCATCATGCCAGTATATCAGAATCAGTTTCAAGGCCCCGAAAGCATTTACGGTTGGGATCACCACATTGTGGGGATGTGTATACACTTGAGCACTTGGACTCAACACCTCCAAGTCCTGCTCCAGCTGTAAAGTTTATGATTGTGTGATAACTGTTTTCATTTTGGATGCATTTACTGTGCTCAAGCTTTCCCAGCAATGCAACTTAATGTATTTGGGAGTTTAGGGCAAATCTTTGGGGTTTTCTTATGTCAATTTTTTAAAAATGTGAGTTGATTTTTTTTTTCAGCAGTTCTATTCCATTTTTCTTTTTTTAGGTGTTGGGGAATTCTTAATATTCAAGTCAGCCCACTTTTTGATTCTCTCAGTATCCTTAGAGATCTGACTTCTTTGGCATATTACTATGTCAGCTTTACTCCCTTGGGCTACATGTTTTCATATGTTTTATTTTTAGAATCATTTTTTAAAAGATTTTATTTATTTATTTTTAGAGAAAGGGGGAGGGAAGGAAAAAGAGAGGGAGAGAAACATCAATGTGTGGTTGCCTCTCTCACACAGTTTACTGGGGACCTGGCCCACAACCCAGGCATGTGCCCCGACTGGGAATCGAACTGGTGTACCTTTGGTTCGCAGGCTGGCATTCAATCCACTGAGCTACCCCAACCAGGGAGAGAATTATATTTTTTAAACAGGGAACTGAAAACATCGGTGTTAGAATTGAGGGGTAATATGAATGTAAAGGAAAAGCAGCAATTTATGGATCTTCAGGCTATACCCCTACAGGCCTTTCAAAGTGCCAATTGGATTTTCTCATTTGGGGCAGGTTCTGCGTTGATTTCTACTAAAGACTGTCCACTCTGAAAGGAGAAAGAAGTATCTTGTTATAAAAAACAAACAAACAAAACAGCTTACCCTACGGATGCTGTGGGAGAGTGTCCTGGTTTTCTGGCTGCTTCCAGGATTTCAGGATAAGTGGGAAGGGTCTCTTAACCTGCCAGCTTATGAGAAAAAGGATAAGAAAGAAAAATCTTAAGTGTTTTCTTAAAGGCGGTTCATGATCAGTTTTACAGCAGAATCAGAAATCTCCTAAATTAATTTACCCTTCTACTTCGTCAAAATCTTTCAGGTGGCAGATGGCACTCATGTTTGTTCTTACTTTACCTGGAAAGCTTGGGAAGGGTGTGGCAGAGGTCTTGGATTTCCTTTGTGGTCCCTAAGATCCCATCTTAGAGACAGCTAGGAAAAGACCTGCTCTCTTAAATGGCATTGTTGCCGGGTCTTGGAGGACTGCCCAGCCACTATGTACAAGGAGCGATCCCCCGGCGGGGCAAGCTCTTTTACCCCTGCTAGCAAAAGTGGGAGGAAAAGTCTTGCCCAAATCTTCTCAGTCCTGTGGGGGGCATACAGCGTTGATGCAATGTATGTCCTCTCCAGAACCAGCACTTGCTAGGCTGGAGAGAGGTGTCACTGCTCTGAGGCCCAGAAGAGGCATCATTTAACATGGTTTTGTTTTCCCTGAAGGGCTGGGCTTAAGCCTTTGTCTTTCCTAGCTAGTCACCATTGGTAATATATTCTCATAGAACAAATTACTTTGCAGAAATAGATCCTTTTCTGCTACTGTGATTGGTGCCCATTCCTCTTAATAATAACACCAGAAGTGATGGTGATCATTTGTTTAGCAGTGACTCTGCCCCAACCCCTGGGAGGCAGATGGCATTGTCTCCTTTTTACAGGTGAGGACATTGAGACTCGGGTCTGATGGCTACATAAGGCAGTGTAATCACTGAAGTGAAATGGTTACTTTATGTGGCGGTTTCTCTGTACATGAAGATGTGCCATGCTAATATCAACAGTAGTGAATTTATTTCTTTAATTGGAGCTTCTCTTTTTTTAGTCTATTTAATTTTCAACCTCTTGTTCATATGTATTTTGGTTGGCTTCCTTCAATCCCCTCTGTAACAAGAGAGGGTATACATAATGCACATTTTAGTTATTAAAGGACCACGTGACATGTGAATATGGACCAGGTGTGAACATATGTGGAATAATGTTAGGGAAGAATTTGATCCACGTAGGAAATACAAAACTGAAAGCATATACAAAGATTATGATGGTACAAAATATGTTTATTAAGGTGTGTTACAAAGAAGTATTAATTAAATAGTGAACACCTAGAGGTAATACTGACAACCAGTAAGTGTTAAGGGGTAGAACTGGATGGCTCACATTATAACCTGAGTCATTAGGGCAGAGGTGTAGGGAAAAGCGACCTGGAACGAGGTCTCTCTCTGCTCTTGCTATTTCTGCTGTTTGAGGAAGGTGATGTGGTTCTGCTCTTTGGGCAATGCTTTGCTCCCTTGTGGTAGAAACTTGTAGGAGAGGGCTAGGTGAAGGCTCCCCCTTGGTGGTTGCCATGCCTTTCTGTCTGTTTTGTAGAATGTGTCTCACCTAGACAGCACCTATACTGGTCTCTCCAGGCTAGATCTTCCCTTGGTCTGATCCTTCAGCTTGACTGAAGGGCCTGAATCTTAGCCAGCATCTCCTCCATCTACTTCCTTTTCACTCTGTTGCTAAGACTCGACTTCCCTCCTAACTCTTCACCCTTGCTGCTTTGTGTATCAGTGTGTGTTGAGGGAGCAGCATAAATGTTTGTCAACAAAGAGCTCCTCTTTGATTCCTAGGGAAAAAATCAACTCTAGTGCAGATCATCAGAATTTTTTAAAACTAGACTTCTTAGAGATTAGTTGAGAGGATATTGAATTATTTGCAAAGAGAAACTATAGAGTTCAGACTTCCTGTAATAAGCCTCCCTATAAAATCAAGCAAGCTGCAAATAATTATTAAGTACCTACTAAGTGAAAAACCTATAAAAAAGAGGATCAGCATCCTAGAATCCCAAGGCTCTCTTTTGTTAATGCTTGCATACTGAAAGCTGCTTCAATGACTTTAGGTTGGTCTCCAGCCTGTGGAGATTTGTGGCCCAATCATAGATTCCTGTCCTGTTGTGAAACAGGAATAACATTTGTGACACTGGTACAAACTCAGAATGAATGGCTGGTTCCACTGACCAGCAGCTCAATTTCACTTCTGCATTTAATTGCCTGCAAAAGCTGTTTATTGCCTTGTGCACTCCTCCACGGCAACATTATCTCTTAAATAAACATGTTGTACCAGGTTGACAAGGGAGAGGTGCATATCAAGTGAGCAGAAATAAATATGAGAGGACTCAGAGCTGTACCTGGAAAGTGCTTTCAGTCCCTGTGGCAGGCACCTTCTAGATTGCTTTTCAGAAGCTTATACCACTGGAATGTAGAGTCACATTCAGACCACAGTTAGCCACATAGGTGATTTCCTTCCTCTGGTGGTTATTTTGGGCTCAGTCTGAAATATCTCATGATATGCTTGTCCATTTATGATCAGGCACCTCACTGGAATGCATTCATGTATTCAGTAAACATGTGTGGAGGTCCTACTATGTGCTAGGGAACCTACCATCAAACCAAACAGACAAAAATGCAAAAAGCAGGTCTTGGTGGGAAGGCTGCTGTTATCACTTGGAAAATGGGAAGGGAAGTTGGGGACCATGTTTGTAGCCTGTGTTTGGAACCGAGATAGAGGCAGGAAGGAAATCGGATTCTTGTACCTGCGCCTTGGCGCACAGAGAGATGCCCTCTGGGAGCACCCCCGGGGTGGCCTGCCAGCCCCTGATGTTCTTCATCCCGTAACCGGCCGCCTGGCAGGGGCCCTTGTTTCCACACTGCTTCCTCTTTTGTCAGCATGGCTCAGCATCCGAGCGACCTGTTAGCTAAATGAATGTTGAGGGGAAGTGACTTCTTGAGCATGTGCTTTGTGGAGGTGGCCACAGCCCCTCCACGTCTGTGCCCTGGTAGCTGCACAGGAGGTTCCAGGAGTGAGGGGGAGCAGGACATGAATCTAAAGGTTAAACTTGACTCTGATCCCCAGGGTGACAATTGTAATTAACAGTCATTATTTGGAAATATTCCCAAATTTTTTAAACGACACTTCAGGAAGAAGGTAGAATGCAAAATCCACTTCGATTTTTAAGGTGACTTTACATAAATTCTTCTGCTTGTTTCAGGCCACCAAGCTGTACCATCAGGCTGCCAAGGTAACATGCTCCTGGTCACCCCAAACTCCTGGGTAGCTCTGGGCTGAGGACGTTTAAGTGGCTTGCCTGAGGAACAGAGCTGTTCATGGGGAGCCAGGTCCTAAACCTGGGCCTTTCTCCCCATGGGAAAGCGTTCTGTCTACAAATAAAGCTGTGATCCACAAGGCTGCCCACCCAGTTCCATTGCCCATGTCTCTGACCAGTTAAACTAGCCTTGGCTTCCCTTTTTACTGGTCGCCAGCTCTTGCTGGACAGATGCTGACTGGCTTTTTCCTCTGAAAAGAAAAATTGAAAAAGTTTGCAAGCAGACACAAGAACAGTTTATAAGAACATATCTAGTTTAAAACATTTAAGGCAATTTCTTTCCTCAAGAAAGGGTAATTAAAATAGATACGGTATTTGACTTGGGCTATTAAGGATAACACCCATAACTTGATATCTTAAAGGGGAATTACAGGGATGTAAATTTCTGTTGACTGATTTGGGCTGTTAGGGATAACAACCTTAACTTGATTTTTTAAAGGGGAATTATAGAGATAAATTTTTGTTGACTGAAAGGGTTACGAGTCCTAGGGCCATGATGTATATTTATATCGTATTGGGCCACTTTTGTGAATGCTGATAATTCTGATAATTTTACAGTAGCTTATTTTGAGGGTTTGAGTTAGGCATTTTATACAAAACTATTAATACATTTTTCTTTCCCCTAAGAATATCTTCAGTTCTGATTTATATTCTTGGTGCATTATTCAGTCTAGACACCAGTAGTAGATGCTGGTGACATCTTGTTCCTTCTTTTACCGGGGACGTGTCTAGCAGTTCCCTATGGTGCATGTAAGATGTTGCAGAGAAATGAGGAAAAGAGGACAAAGTGGGTTTTTCCTAAAACTAAATTACTCAGTTCAAAAAAAATTTTTCCCCATTTCTCTATGTGTCCCTTTTGCAGTTAACTGCTGCCCTTTTCCTTAATCTCTCGCCACCCTTGATCCATTATCTGTCCTTACAGTTCTGCTTTTTCCAAAATGTTGTATGAGTGGAATCATCCACTATGTACACTTTTGGGCTGGCTTCTTTAACTTAGCACAGTGAGTTTATGTTTCATCCATATTGCTGCATGTGTCAGGGGCGCATTCCTTCTAGTTGCTAAGTAGTATTCCATGGTTTAAACATCCCACAGTTTATCTAATGTACCTGTTAAAGGGCACCGTGGTTACTTCCAGTTTGGGGTGGTTATAAGTAGAGCTATTATAAACATCAAGAAAATGTTTTTGAGACCATACCCTTCAACTCTCAAATATAAAATGATGACCCTATTAAGTGGCAGGATTTCTTTTTGTAAAGGCACTTCCCTGGCAACATGAAAAGTTGGCAGAACTACCCCTGCATACCCACCGCACCCCCTTCTTTCACATTTCACCGGTCTGAAGCCCAGGGAGAGCGGAAGCTGCTGCATCAGTCTCTGTGTCAGCATGGCGGCGGCAGCGTTCTTCAGGGCCTTCGGTGTGCTTTCTATAGCAGTGGTGTTCATTTTCTGCTTAACTCCTTACCGGCAGAGTGCTTTGGTCTCTTCCTTCCTTTTTTATGGCAGTCCTGTGATTACCCACATGCTAGCCCCCATTTTGTGAGAGTCCTTCATGCGTACCCCAAATAGGTCCTGCCCTCTAGTACAGTGGGGACACAGGGCCTTGCCACGTCAGAAGACCAGTCTGGGAGGATCTTCCATTCGAAGAAATGTGAAAGTCATAATGGACCGTGGAAGTTTAAACCAGTGAGGCGAAGGTGGCAGGCTTCCCCAGATTTGGGGGTTCCAGTGCTTTCGCTGTAAACTTTCCCCTAAATGGCCTGTCAGGTCTTAGCGACCTCTATAATATCTTCTGCTAAAATGTAACTCCTCATTAGATTCTGCTCTTTTAGGGAGAGAGAATAATAAGTCTGGCTCTCTTGGGCCTTTACAACACAGTCTTAGTCCTGCAGGGAGAAAAGCTTCGGTTTGCCAGCGGGCGTTGTGAGGACAGCAGTAATTCTCTGGCCCTCGTGTGACTCCCTCCAGAGCTCTGGAGCCCCAGTGAATGAAAGCTGGCTTTCTGTTGCTGATCTACCCTCCTATTTATATGCACTTTCACAAAGAAATTGTTGTTTTGTCTTGTTCTAGATGATTGTGACAGCCATGCCATGATCTGATTTTTATGGCACCTTTTCCTGAAGGAATTGCTCTTCTGTTTCACAGAATGTTGCCTCACTTGCATGCTCTCGGTCCTGCGCTGAGGGCAGTTGAGTGAAAACTGGTGCCCGTGATGATGGTATCCTTGGTGGCTCTTGGTCTGGAACCAAAGCTGAGGGAGCCGGCGGGCATTTTAGAAACTGAACTCAGACAGGTGCTGAGAGGCAAGGCTGAGGAATGTCCCTCAACTACAGCAATGCATGGTAGAGTCATATCTGTAGAGTATTTGGTTAAAAACCTGTGGATTATAAAAGAAAGTAGAATTGGTTCTGGAAACCTGGGCAAGGGGAGGCAGCTGTGACTGAGAGAAGACCCAGGGACAGGGGCTGGGCCCTGGACATCCCAAGGGACTGTTTTCTCAGCCTGGCTGAAGTGGCCCGGCAGCATCCCAGGCAGTCCAGCTAGAGTGTGACCTCGGGTTCTTAGGAACCTCCAGGGAATCCAGTGAATTCTGGGCTGTCCTGCAGGTTCATTCCCATTCATACAGGATTTCAGTGTGATCTAGACTGAGTTGAAAGCCTTAGAAAGGGCTGGTGTTCTCTAGGGACTGCTCCACAATTCAGTTGGAGGCAGAAAGAAATATATTATTAGTCTGTTGAAAGATTTTTTTTATAACACAACCTGACCTCTGACACAGTGGTATCAGGTTGGTAAATAATACAGTCATTTGGGGATTCTGTCATCTTCTTGCAAATTAGATAATTAGGTCACCATTTTGAAAGCTTTCAGATTAGATTTGCTTGGGCTGGTGCCAAAATCTCACCTAGTTATTTTTTTCCCATTTAGCTTACTTTTTTGGATTACGTAGCTGTGAATATGATGTAAAATTATTGCTTAGAATGTTTTAAGTACAAATACATGAATGAGTGATTATGAAATTTCTTGGGAGTCCATATTTTTGTGTCCTATTATGTATCTCTCATTAGTTGAATAAAGACCAGAATCAAGGCAATGCTTAACAGAAGTTGATTTGCGCTTTTTTTTTTTTAACTACATTAGGAATATGAGGGGTAATCCCCCCCCCCCCCCGCTCCACAAACCCAGAATTATCTTCTGGAGGGCGGGCCCCTTGTAGTACAGGCTTCCCCGGCTAGGTGAGTGTTCTAGGAACCCACCTGTGTCAGCGTACCAGCTGGCGTTGTTGTGAGAGGCTGTGTTCAGCATTAGGGAATTTTTTTTGAAGGCTTTTTTCAGTGCATTTGCCCATTTCATGTTGGGTGATTTACCAACACACCTGCGTACACCGCGCTGAGTCGTTTGACAGTTTTTAAGTAAAAATGGCATGACCCTGTGCCCCACCCTCCCTATTCACCCGATCTGGCCCCGAGCAACATTTTTTTGTTTCTCCAGATGACAAAAGTCCTCAAAGGGAAACGATTTGCCAAAACAAAAAATGGCAGAAGCACTAAAGGGCATCAAAATTAATGAGTTCAAAAACTGTTTTGAGCAGTGGATAAAATGTCTATAGGTGTATTGTATCAAATGGAGAGTACTTGGAAGGTGACTGAAGTTTAAACATGTAAGAATAAATGCACACTTTTTTTATAAATTAATTTTGGGGTTTTTTTGGGGGGGTCACTTCTCATATGATAATAGAAGGATAAAAAGAATAGTTAGAAAAAATCTCTACCATATTACAGAGCATATATAAAAAAACTCCTGCATACATTCATTGATCATTCATATATCAAGTGCCAATTCCTGGCCTGGCTCTGAGCTAGACTCTTCCAACCCTCAAGTACCCACGGTGGGTACTTGATGAGAAAGAATCAAAGGACACTCAGAGTTCTGTGATCACTGTTGTGCTCAGAGTCAGAGGTTTCCTGGACAATGCTCTGGGCCTCTTGAGAAGGGTGGGCCCTGTGCATCCCTGTGCCAAAGGGAGGGGAGGGTGGGGCAGCGGGCTGAGTATTTTATCACTGATTTTGTTTACAGTTCTCACTGCATGGTGATAACTAAACGCAGATTGACTGACGTTTAGTGAGCTTTATTAGTTTTAAACATCCTTTACTGAGAGGGCCCCAGGACGCATTGCTCTCAGTGCCCCCTGTTGGTATCCGGAAGCCCTGTGGGCATCACCCTGGAGATGCACAACCTCCTGGGAAGGGGGTTCCTAAGAAGATTGAGAACAGGGAAAAAAAACTTATCTCATTTTATTTTTCACACTGTTTTTATCACATTCCCTCTTACAGACATTCTTTTTAGCAATTCCCAGTTTTTGTCAGCCAGTAGCGGGAAAAGGAAGGTACACATAATAATTCCATGTCTCTAGTAAATGCATAAAACTAAAACATGTGAAGGCATGTTCCCCCTTCCCGTCCCTGTGTTTGATAGTGGCAGTGTAGGATATGTAGTTGGTTTTTCAGCTTTTTAAAATGTGAAAAGTAGAAAATTTTCAGAGAACAAATTTTTCTTTTAAATATCACAAAATGTTTAGGTCCTTAAAATATTTCAGGTATACAATAGTCACGTTTTACTGTGTCTCCCTTTGTTACAGCTCAGTTATTTGGTAGGGATCCCAAAAGAGGGGTCCTTGAGTGTGACCAACACCTTCCCCCATGATATTGCCACAGCAGGAGGTCCCTGAGGAGACTGAAAGGGGAAGGTGTGGCAGGGCAGCCGTCCAACAGCCTCATGGTGCTGGGCACTTCGTTTCTAACATACTACTGAGCCATGAACAACCTCCCTGTCAGAGATTGTTACCGCCTTCTGTGGGCGAGCAAACTGAGGCTCAGGGAGATGAACTAATTGCCAATGTCACACAGCTGGTAAGAGGGGAGAGCTGGATTATGAACTCCGGTTTGCCTAACTGCAGAGGGCACGTTCATTCCCATCATATCTCTGTCTTCTAAAAACATTTCTTGATTTTTCTTGTATGAAGCCTTGAGAGGTATTACATGTTTTCTTCTATCTTAGGATATCTCTTTTTATTTGATAAACATTTTATGGTATTACATGCCTTATACAATGTTTTCAGAGACTTCATGTGGTAGAGAGAGTAGAGGGTCCTATGTCTTGATAGTATTCATCAAATTTAAATTACTAAGCATAAGGCTCTTCATCATGGTTCTTCACACACGCGTGTGCACACACACACACACTCAATGTAATTTAGGAAAACAGATTTTTTTGTCTTTCTTGTGTTATTTTGGTTACTTAGGGGTGGATTCTCTCCATCATGTTCTGGAGTGGGAAGGGCCTTTCCATGCCTCTAGCCCATGGAGAGTTGTTTGTGCCCATCAGCGGTCACCAGCTTGGATTTTGTAATACCAGTTCGGGTAAAATAATGTGTCTGCATGTGCTTACACTTAGAAGGTGGCCCCAGACGATCTCACCTTGCCCTTCAGGCAGTCTATCATGTTCAGTACTCATAAGATACCCTTCACATTGCTGATTTATGCTGAAAGTATCCTAATGTTTCTGACAGATCATGTGTGACATGAATATAATCCATATTTCTTAGAGCAGCTAATCCAAGTGGCTTATTTCCCAATACTGCTGATGGGGCTATATCTCTTGGTGTCCCAGCCATTGAGATTCTGATGGTAACATATTGTTTGTGGGTCACTAGTTTTGTCTAAAACAGTAGGTTGGAACAGAGTAGCAAAGGTTAATTAAGTTTGTCCATCAAAACGGGAACAGATATGGATGCCTCTGTTACTTCCGGTCCTAAAATCAAAGTTCCTGAATGTGTGATTACAGGCATCTTTTCTTCTCATTTTCAGACTGTCCCTCCAAGAATTCTTATTGTATTTAAAAGCAGTGACAGCATGCGGAGTTGTTAAAAGCCAAAGGCAGTGCTTCGGTCTTTATAACAAGCAGATACCTTAATTTAAAATGGAACAAGTGGCTTAGTTTAGAGGAGAGAAGCCTTCGGTCTAATTGCTTTCTCTCTGTAGAACCAAGTTATTTTATCTCAGGAGTTTCTGTGTTAGTGATGATTACGTTATGACAACTCCATGAAATGACAAGTCTCTGTAGTATCTCCCAGTAAATGCTCATTTTCTTCCTTTGAAACTTTGTTAGTCCTGTAGTCAATGATCATTTTCTCAGCAAAGTTATGTTAATATCACTGTTAAGAGGTGTTCTGTAGTACTTTCAGAACACCTGCAGTTTGACATACTAGAGAGATCAGAGAATTGTCCTATGTCTAGGTAATTATTAACCAAATATTTAAAATAGAATTTTTGTCATTCTTTTTTCCATCAGCTCACTTACTGAAGTTCTCTTTCCTATTGGCTTTTACAAAAACAATGCTTGCATTTCTGCCTGGCTCTGTATATATGACTTAGTTGTGTTTGTGTCTCAAGGTTTGTGAATCAGACAGATGTAAGTTTCTGACCGAGGCTCTAGCAAATCTTGCATAGATTTGTGATAAGGAGGAAGGTGCTGGGCTAGTCCCATGCAGAAACTGTCTCTAAGTAGACTGCCCTTTCTTTTGTGGCTGCATCAAAACCCTCCCAATTTCCAGGGAAAGGGACCTTCTTCTTTTTTTTAAACCATCTTTAACATTTGGCTTTTTCTAAAGGCCCTTGTTCCATTTACCCTATGTATATACATCAGTGTCTTTCAAACATTTCAGACTGAGACCCACATAATATTTTAGACTGAGGCCCTCAGAATAATTAGACTGAGAATGAATTATTTTGGGTCCCACTAAATGGTCACATTGCTGCATTTTGGACACTGCCACCTTGAGGAGTAAATTTTATTTTATCAGTGCTACTAATACAGATGGTGAAAACCAACAGTTGGGCGATGCAAGTTAAAAAAAATAATTTGGAGTTTTAAAAATGTTTTTTTAAATAAGAACAAGCAGATGGGCCACTAATAAAGGCAAGTGTAATCCTGACGTCATATGGGGTTTCCATCCCTTAGACTTTATACAACAGGGATGTGAACCCCTGTGCCGTGCCCCATCCAAGATCCCACGTTCCAGTGGTCATTTTTGGTTCTGTATTTCTAAATGATTTTCTTATTTTTCCATTGTGCATCTTATGGCTGTTTTTGTGTTTTTAAAATCTACCCCGATATTAATCCAAGCCTGGAGGTGAGCTCCTTTCTTTCCATTCTTTTTGAAAAACCTACTCACACAGGTGTCGTTTCGCTTTTGCACAGTGTCACAAGTGTTCTGACGCTTTGGGAAACATGAGGTTTACAGCTGAGAGCATCTTAGATGTATCATTACTTAAAAGATTTGTCTTCTCTGCCATAGCGCATGAGCATTCTATTTCTCCAGTCATCTCCACCCACCCTCCACCCGATCTCTTTTTTGAGGAGGAAAAGCATCCTTTCCATTTCTGGACAAACAGCTGTTAATGGTCTCTAGCCTCTAAGTGCTGACCCTCCAGCTTAGCACCTTCCTCCTCTGCTCCTTGAAGGCGTCCCCCCAGGCTTTCCAAGAAGCCCTTTCCTGGGGCTAAAATCCTCACAATGCCAGTCTCCTTCTGTCTCCTTTTCTCTTTCTCCTTCTAGGGAGGGGAGTGGAGGACATTTCATAATATGAGCAAGATGAGCACAGTGGAGGAAGTGAATGAAGTTAGGAGAGAGAAAACAAACACCCAAAGGACCAGAGGGACAGGGGGAGGCGGGCAGATGGTGCCTGCAGGGAATCGGCTTGTGTCAGATGACTCAGCATTTGCCCTGTTATTCTTTGAGTAATCTCTGAAATGTGCACATGATAGCAATCATTTTAGCCTGTATATTAAAAATAATTCTTTCCAGCCGTGATATATGGAATCTAAGAGGATGAATGAGATGCCTATTTCAGGAGGTGAATGGGCACTTGCTTTTCAGGTAAAGAACCTGCGCAGGTAAAGTCTGTGGACTTCGACCGCCCTCAGTGTGTGGTTAGGTGAACAGGCATCCCATTCAGAGGGTTTGAAAGAAGCTTTTGTGAAACCAAAGAAATCCTTTAATGAGGGCAAAAATCAGTCCCAACCTTCACTCTTACCGTGACTAGATCTGGGATTCCGCAGCCTGTGAAGAGCCAAGGTTTCATCCCAAATGTGGCATTTGCATTTCAGAAGACTGTAAACCACATGTCAGTGACAAGGGAATCTTCACACTATTTGTCTAAATATCGGAGATTGCAATTAGTTTATCCTGTGCAATCACTCTTCTCAGGAAGACCATTCCCTTTCTCCTACAACTCTAATTCTGTGCAGCTGAGCCACACTTTATAAAGCTAGACAGCAGTTTGGTCTTCAGGGATCTCATTCAGCCAGTATTACCTGGATTGAGTGTTCAGTTCAGTGTAATACCAGGCTCTCTTCCCATCCAAGTGCTTTAACAGACAACCAATGAATAGCATTTAGGAATTTTTTTAAAAAAAGAAAGTGAAGTCTAACACTGATATGTTCTTTTGGGATTTTATTGTTACTATAAAAAAGGGTGACTAAGGTATATAAAAGGAAACCAGTGTTCAGATTTATTGTGCTGTATGTTCCCAACAGTTTAATAAAATAAAATCCAAAGCTCTCCTGTTTTCCTTCAGGGTTAATACTCACACCATGCACATTACCCACCAGCCCAGCTCCCATTCATAGGTCATACTCTGGTTCAGAGACTTGGGATGGGTAATAAGATTATAAAACAAGCATCTTGCTTGCAAGCTACCACATGTTAATAATAATAGTTATAATTCACTGGAATCTTGGCTTTTTTGGTTTTACTTTGTTTAAAGGAATAAAAAAAATCTAGAACAAGACAGGAATGCATAGAGGAAAAAAATTCTATCTGTTTAGCAGAACTGAACAGTTCCTTTAACTTGTGGATACCTCTGTCCCTCAGTAGAACTTTGCTGTTGTAGTGGAGATGAATGGCTGAGCACCGGGGATGGTAGCATTAGGTTCGTTTAAAGCAAGTTTCTCAGCTTTGGCATTACTGAAATGTTGAGCTGGGTAGTTTTTTGTGGTGCGGACTGTCCTGTACATTGTACGGTGGTTAGCAGCATCTTTGGTATCTATTCTCTACAGGCCAGTAGTACCTTCTCGCCCCCAGGCAGTTGTGACAGTCGAAAGTGTCTCCTGACTTTGCTAAAAGTTCTCTAGGGGACAAATTGCCCTTCACTGAGTACTGCTGGCTTAAAGTAAAACAACACATTTCAAAGGTTTCTTTATTTACCCATTTTCTCTAACTCAAAAGGAACAGGACTGGAATTTATTTTGAAGTTTGGAACAAGATGTGATTTAGAGTTTGGGGTGTTTTGTTTCTTTTTTTTTTTTACATTTTATTGATTATGTTATTACATTTGTCCCATTTTTTTCTCCCCTTCATTCCCCTCTGCCCTGCACCCCTCCTCCCACCAGCATCCCCCCCACGCTTAGTTCATGCCCATGGGTCATACATTCAAGTTCTTTGATTTCTCCATCCCTCTGTCTATTTTGTGCCTACTATTTATGCTGCTATTCCCTGTACCTTTTCTCTCATTCTCCCCCCTCCCCCTCCCCTCTGATCTCCATTTCTGTGATTCTGTTCCTGTTCTAGTTGTTTGCTTAGCTTGTTTTTTTTGTTTTTTAGGTGCAGTTGATCATAGTTGTGAGTTTGTTGTCATTTTGTTGTTGATAATTTTTGATCTTTTTTTTCTTAGATGAGTCCGTTTAATATTTCATATAATAAGGGTTTGGTGATGATGGGTTCCTTTAGCTTGACCTTCTCTGGGAAGCACTTTATCTGCCCTTCCACTCTAAATGATAGCTTTGCTGGATAGAGCAATCTTGGATGTAGGTCCTTGCCTTTCATGATTTTAAATACTTCTTGCTAGTCCCTTCTTTCCTGAAAGGTTTCTTTTGAGAAATCAGCTGATAGTCTTATGGGCATTCCTTTATAGGTAACTGTCTCCTTTTTTCTTGCTGCTTTTAAGATTCTTTCCTTATCTTTAATCTTGGGTAATGTAATAATGATGTGCCTTGGTGTGTGCTTCCTTGGGTCCAACTTCTTTGGGACTCTGAGCTTCCTGGATCTCCTGGAAGTTTATTTCCTTGGCCAGGTAGGGGAAGTTCTCCTTCATTATTTTTTGAAATAAGTTTGCAATTTCTTACTCTTCCTTTTCTCCTTCTGGCACCCCTATTATTCAGATATTGGATCATTTAAAATTGTCCCAGAGATTCCTAAGCCTCTCCTCACTTTGTGAATTCTTGTTTCTCCACTGTGTTCTTTTTTTTTTTTATTTACTTTTTAAATACATTTGTCTCTGCCTCCCCCCCACCTCTTTCCCTTGCCCCCCCCCCCCTTCCCTCCCTCAGCTCTTCCCCTTTGGTTTTGTCCATGAGTCCTTGCTATATGTTCCTTGACTTTCCCCTTCCCTTCCCTTTCCCTGCCCCCCCCTTCTCTCTTGTCTCTGTTGATTTCTTTTCCTTTCAGTGTTGCTGGTCATATTTTCCTTGCATCTTTGCATTGTTGGTTAGGTTCCGCTTATAGGTGAGATCATATGGTATTTGTCTTTCGCCCCCTGGCTTATTTCGCTTAGCATGATGCTCTCCAGTTCCATCCATGCTGTCGCAAAGTTTAGTACTTCTTTTTTTCTTTCTGCTGCATAGTACTCCATTGTGTATATGTACCATAATTTTTTGATCCAATCATCTACTAATGGGCATTTAGGTTGCTTCCAAGACTTGGCTATTGTAAATTGTGCTGCTATGAACATCGGGGTGCATAGGTTCTTTTGTATTGGCGTTTTGGTGTTCTCAGGGTATAGTCCCAGCAGGGGAATCGCTGGATCAAAAGGCAGTTCCATTTTCAGCTTTCTGAGGAAATTCCACACTGCTTTCCACAGTGGCTGCACCAGTCTGCATTCCCACCAACAGTGGACTAGGGTTCCCTTTTCTCCACAGCCTTGCCAGCACCTGTTGTTTGTGGATCTGTTTATGATGGCCATTCTGACCGGTGTGAGGTGGTACCTCATGGTGGTTTTGATCTGCATTTCTCTGATGGCTAGTGATGCAGAGCATCCGTTCAAATGCCTCTGGGCCCTCTGTATCTCCTCCTTAGAAAAGCATCTGCCCAGGTCCTTTGCCCATTTTTTGATTGGATCGTTTGTCTTCTTGGAGTAGAGTCGAGTGAGTTCTTTATATATCTTGGAGATCAAACCTCTATCTGATGTATCATTAGCAAATATATTTTCCCATACGGTTGGCTCCCTTTTCATTTTGCTGATGTTTTCTTTTGCCGTGCAGAAGCTTCTTATTTTGATGAGGTCCCACTTGTTTATTCTTTCCTTTATGTCCCTTGCTTTAGGAGACATATCAGTGAAAAAATTGCTGTGTGGGATATCTGAGAGTTTCCTGCCAATGTTCTCCTCGAGGACTTTGATGGTGTTGCGACTTATAATTAAGTCTTTTATCCATCTTGAGTTTATTTTTGTGTATGGTGTCAGCTGATGATCCAATTTCAATTTTTTGCATGTAGCCATCCAGCACTCCAAGTCTTTTATCCATCTTGAGTTTATTTTTGTGTATTGTGTCAGCTGATGATCCAATTTCAATTTTTTGCATGTAGCCGTCCAGCTCTCCCAACACCATTTGTTGAAGAGGCTGTTATTGCTCCATTTTATGCTTCTGCCCCCTTTGTCGAATATTAGATGTCTATAGAGACCTGGGCTTATTCTGGGCTTTCTATTCTGTTCCACTGGTCTATGGGTCTGTTCTTGTGCCAGTACCAGATTGTTTTGAGTATGGTGCCTTTGTAGTAGAGTTTGATGTCCGGTATTGTGATCCCTCCTACTTTGTGTTTCTTTCTCAAAATTGCTGTGGCTATTCGGGGTCGTTTATGGTTCCATATAAATTTTTGAAATGTCTGTTCTATTTCTGTGAAATACGTCATTGGTATCTTAATAGGGATTGCGTTGAATCTATAAATTGCTTTGGGTAGTATGGACATTTTGAGGATATTAATTCTTCCAATCCATGAGCACGGTATATGCTTCCATTTATTTGTGTCTTCCTTAATTTCTTTTTTCAATGTTGTATAGTTTTCTGCATACAGGTCTTTTGTGTCTTTGGTTAAATTTATCCCTAGGTACTTTATCTTTTTTCGTGCTATATCGAATGGTATGTTTTTTCTGATTTCTTCTTCTTCTATTGCATTGCTGGTGTACAAAAACGCCTTTGATTTCTGAATGTTGACTTTGTATCCTGCTGTTTTGCCAAATTCGTTTATTAGGTTGAGGAGTTTTTTGGTAGAGTCTACAGGGTTCTCTATGTACACTATCATGTCATCTGCAAACAATGATAGCTTTACTTCCTCCTTTCCTATTTGGATGCCTTTTATCTCTTTCTCTTGTCTGACCGCTGTGGCTAGGACTTCCAATATGATGTTGAAAAGAAGCGGTGATAGCGGACATCCTTGTCATGTTCCCGATCTTAGTGGGAAAGCTTTCAGTTTTTGCCCGTTGAGTATGATATTAGCTGTAGGTTTTTCATATATGGCCTTTATTACGTTGAGGAATGCCCCATTGATTCCCATTTTGCTGAGTGTTTTGATCATAAATGGGTGCTGTACCTTGTCAAATGCTTTTTCTGCATCTATCGAGATGATCATGTGGTTTTTGTCTTTTCTTTTATTTATGTGGTGTATCACGTTTACTGATTTGCGTATATTGAACCATCCCTGCATCCCTGGGATGAATCCCACTTGATTGTGGTGGATAATCCCACTTGATCGTGGTGGATAATCTTTTGAATGTATTGCTGGATGCGGTTTGCCAATATTTTGTTGAGGATTTTAGCATCTATGTTCATCAGCGAAATTGGCCTGTAGTTTTCTTTCTTTGTAGGGTCTTTATCTGGTTTTGGGATCAGGGTGATACTGGCCTCATAGAAGGAGTCTGGGAGTCTTCCCTCCTCTTGGATTTTTTGGAATAGTCTGAGAAGGACAGGGGTTAGCTCTTCCTTAAATGTTTTGTAAAATTCTCCTGGGAAACCGTCTGGCCCTGGGCTTTTGTGTGCTGGGAGTTTCTTGATGACTGCTTCAATTTCCCCAGCTGTTATCTGTCTTTTCAAGCTTTCTGTTTCTTCCTCCTTCAGTGTTGGAAGATTATACTTTTCTAAAAATTTGTCCATTTCATCAAGATTTTCAAATTTCTTGGCATATAATTGTTCATAATAGTTTCTGATGATCATTTGTATTTCTGTGGTATCAGTTCCACTGTGTTCTGGTTGAATGGTTATCTCTTCCTTCTGCTTCAAATCGTTGATTTGAGCCCCAGTTTCCTTCCCTTCACTGTTGGTTCCCTGTATCTTTTTCTTTATTTCACTTTGCATAGCCTTCACTTTTTCCTCCATTTTGTGACCATACTCAACTATTTCCATGAGCATCTTGATTACCAGTGTTTTGAACTCTCATCTGATAGGTTGGCTATCTCTTCATCACTTAGTTCTATTTTTGGAGCTTTGATCTGTCCTTTCATTTGGGCCGTATTTCTTTGTCTTGGGGCACTTGTAATGTTGGAAGGGGTGGAGCCTTAGGTATTCTCCAGGGCGAGGCAACCCAGGCCCCTGTGTTGTGGAGCTGTATGTGGGGAAGGGATCCGAGAGGGAACAGTGCTGCCGTCTCGGCTCTCTGCTGGCTTTCAGTCACTTCCCCTGCTACCCACAAGCACATTGGGCCCTTCTGGTGCTGATTCCCAGGTGAGTGGGTTTGTGTACGTTCAAGGACCCTATGGGTCTCTCCAGCAAACTCTCCTGTGAGTCTGGGAGTTTCTCCCATTGCCGTTTCCCCCACAGGTTTTTTCCTCTAGGGGTTTTGAGGCTTTCTTTTCCCGCACTGGAACCCTGGATTGCGTGGTCTGTCTTGCTCCCCAGCTGTTTCTTCCAGTTTATCTGCACTCGAATGTGGGACCGCCCAGTCCGCCAGACACTACCTCGCACACCCAGTCCGCCTGCTGCTGCCTTCCTCCACGTCCTCTCGGCCCCCGCTGCCCGTGTCCACCCCTCCTCCTGGTCTGGATGAATATTTCTTCCTTGACTCCTTGGTGGTTGGAATTCCATACAGTTCTATTTTCTGGCAATTCCGGTTATTTTTTGTTTTTAAATTTGTTGTTGTCCTCGTTTTGGTTGTGCAAGGAGGCAGAGTGTATCTACCTTTGCCTCCATCTGGGCCAGAAGTTCCTAGAGTTTTAAATTGCATTTGGCCACACCTTTTTCCGGGCTTTTGGGGTGAATCACAATTCAGTTTTAACTTCGTGTTTCAGAAATTTACACATATGCTAAGATACACACAGAATCATACTGCTTTCTTATGCCCATGTTGTCACATGAATGGTTATTTGTACATTACTCTTCCAGTTGGAAGTGGCTGAAGTGATTGATGGTCCCAGTAAGTTCACATTTTGACAACCTCTGACCCTTTGTATCTTTTTCTTCTTTTGCTGGGAGTTTTTTATAGCTCAGTGATCTTGGGGATTCATTGGGGAAATGGAAATGTTTGAGTTTAAATAACACAATTCCTATTTCCAAATAATTCATGTTATCTGATGCTTTCTAAAAAAACAGAAAAGTTATTAAGGGGGGAAGTAAACATGCATAGATTTGATATTGTGTTTATTTTCCAGTAAGCTTTAATTAAAGGAAAAGGAAAAAACCCCAGTTTATCTGAATCTCTTCAAATAATATACATGTTGGTATTGGCAGCAGTTAGCCAGTCTGTTTATCAGAGTTAATCTTTTGCGTTTTTTAGTTATGGTAATACTGGGGATGTTGGGATTTCATACTTCTTGGGGTGTGGGAAATACATAGGTAACACTAGTTACAGGTAATGCTAACTGGTTCTCGGTCTTGGTTTCAGTTAGGATTACCTGCAGAGCTTTGGAATAACCCAGGGCCCAGACAGAATCCCAGATCAGTGAGGTCAAATGCTCTAGGCATGGAGCCCAGACCTCAGTGCTGGTCCCGTCCCCCTATTCTAGAGGGAGTGAAGGTTGAGAACCAGAGCACATTCTTGTAAGTGAAGTTACTGTAACACAGCCACACCCATTCATGTACTGACTGGAGACCCGTGGTTTGCAGAACCTAATATATTTACTATTTACCAGAAAAGTTTGCCGACCCTGGCTCTAAATTCAGTGAACATTTTTTAAACATTTTGAAAAGAGGCTTTATACAAAGCTGATAGTAAAAGGAAAGAATCCAGGATTTTGCAGTCTGTAGGCTCAAATCCTTTTAATTTTTTTGCACCTGGAGAAAATTGAAAAGCATTTTTTTTGAAGAACTGACTGGAAGGTCTTGTCACACGGGAGGGAGACGTGACCAACACAGCACCCAGATGGGGAGGCGCCATTGTTTCTGTTAGAACACTTTGTGATTAGCAGTCGGCACTTGTCTTCTAATTAATGTCCATTACTTGTGTTACCGACTTGAGGAAAGGCCTCTAGAGGCAGAAAAGTTTCTCTCATGCAGAAAGTGTTTGAGTTGGTTATTACTGCTGCAGCAATTCCAGATGGTGGCAGACCCCTGGGAAAAAGTCTCTTAGTTCTGAGGAATCTCATGTATAAAAAGAAAACTAATTTAAAATTTAAAATAGCATTGTTTCTACCTTCTCTTAGTCCAAATGGGAAGTTGATGGTTGTAAATAGTTGGTCAGAAGAGGTTTTTAGAAGGTCGTTCATTGATCGTGGGCCCCTGATGGCACTAAGTATGAGAGAAAGGATCATTCAAGGGCGTCCAACCTTTTGGTGTGTCTGGGTCACACTGGAAGAAGAGTTGTCTTGGGCCACACATTTAAGGCATTGTGATACATAATCACACACACAAAAAATCTCATAATGTTTTAAGTAAATTTACAGTTTTGTGTTGGGCCGCATTCATAGCTATTCTGACACATGCGGCTTGCTGGCCACAGGTTGGACACCCCTATTAGTACCTTGTCACCACGATGAGGTTTTGAGCCAGCAGAATCAGCATCTCCAGGGAGTGAGTTAGACTCTGAGGCCCCAGCCCAGACTTACAGAATCAGAATCTGCTTTTTCTCAGGATCCCCAGGCTATTTGTATACATATCAAGAGAGCAGCGGGAAGCCCGTCTAACTGATAACTGGGTCAGTGAGAGGACGGTAGGTTTCCTCTTTAACGGTTTCCCAGCTCCTTAATGGTTCTTCTGACTTGGGCTCAGATGGTAAAAGCAGCCAGTTTTCCCCCTATGGCTATTTCCAAGCGTTGCTTGCATGCCCACTTATTTAGTAAAGATTTATATGATGGTAGAAAATGAAAATTGGATGATTGAACAGGAAGAGATACCATTTTTTATGCTTCAGCAAAATAAACAAGAAAGGATTAAAGGAACTTGCCAGATACACTTCACTTGAAAGGTAATAATTAAGTGGAATGGTGTCATTTTTCCTTCTTCAAGAAGAAATAATCCACTCATCAAGCATACATTTATGCTGTGGAGCAGTTAGAAGGGGCAAAAATGAACATCTTGAGCTACTCAAATTAGCACATGGAAGGAAAATCAAGGACTTAGGCCTTTCCACCAAGCAATGCTGTAATATTGAAAGTAAACTTCGGCCTATATTACTTGAGGAATTGTCCAAATTTTGGATGTCCATAGAAATCTGGAGGAAGCTCAGAACTTAATTTTATCCTGCCAGGGTTTGTGAAGTTAGTACTTTTTTTTTTTTTTAATCAAGTAGCTTTCCAGAGACTTTATTGAAAAACATGATTTCAAAATCATTCCTTAATTCTTGAACAGAATTGGTTTATCTTGATCATTCCCTTAGATTGACTTCCTTTTTTGATAAAATTAATACCATCTACAGTTAGTATTTTAAAGCAGTATAAATAATTGAAGTCTAGATGTTTAGTGCCTATACCAGGGTATGTACAGGAAGCAGAACAATTCTGCATGTTCATAGAAGTGGCCGGGAAGCACCGGGAAAGTGGAAGTGGGGTGCTCTTCTAAGCCTGCAGGACCTGTCTCCTTAGCTTTGGATGAGAGGCCAAGAAGCTGTGTGAGCTGCTCCTTCCATAGAAGCTGTCCCATGGTCCCAAAGGCAAGGTTGGATTGACAGAAAAAAATGTATGAATGCCAAGTGTCAGCTGCCCTCTGCTGCTGGAGGGACAGCATATGGTCCCTTCTGCCTTCCCTTCCGTCTTCCACATCTCACTCCATGTCTTGTTAGCAGAATCCTAATCACCTTCAGGAGCCTGGTGATTCAGGAGAGTCTGCAAAACAGATACCTTATTATGGGGAAAAGCACAGAAGGCCGGGGGTAGGCAGGGAGCGGCGCGGATGGATGCTGAGTGACAATATCCAGCACAGCATCATGCTCATGACAACGGTGTGCCTTCACACTATTGTCCTGTTGTTTTTGAAAAACTTTCTCTTTATGAACACTCTAAGTTAACTTAAGGGAAGATGCCAGTTTTACCTGTGAGGAAGCATGAGGAGGTTCGTTGACTGGCTGCTGGTCAAACAAGCTAGTCAGTGTCACAGTTCGTTGTGTTGGCTCCTAAACCATGCTCTCTCATTTTTCCTGCCTTGTTCTCTTCAGTACTTGTTAATTGGACATGATATAATGAGGTGGAATTTTAGGGGTGTTGTATAGCAGGAACCCCAACATAGAAAAAGCACCTCAGAATGCACACTTCTAGTATCTGCAGGGCCAGTGTAATGGAGGGCGTATTCATGGTTGAGGATACTTCCAGCTAACAGGCTGTTCTCTTAATTTAAAGAACTAAGCAATTTTTGAATGATTGTAAAATGCAGCTTTGGTCTCATTAAAAATTTTTTCTCTTCTCTTAAGCAGATGAAAACCTCGGACAACCGCCATGCCATGAGTTCTCAGTACAGGATGCATTCCTACTACCCGCCTCCCTCCTACCTGGGCCAGGGCGTGCCCCAGATTTTCACTTTTGAGGACGGCCCTGCTTACTCGGACGCCAAAGCGAGTGGTAGGTGTCTGGTTACATAGGCTGGACTGGAGGGGGAGAGAGGATAAGCGTCTAGCACTGGGCCTCTGCTTCCCAAGGGCCTACCCGCTAGCAGCCGCTGGAAAGTTCATTGCTCTGTGACTCTAATATAGAACGCTTTAACGTATTTTCTTATGGAATGATTTTGCTTTGCTATATTCTTAATATTATATTTCTCTTTTCTGTGTACCTGGAGTGACAAGAATAAGATAAGAGACTCCCTCAGAAGCTAAAAATGTGTTTTCTGGAAGTCAATATGAAATACATAGGCACTTTAAATGTGATTCCAAGTCCTGATATTTTTGAAGTGAATTTCCATATATCGAATACTCATTTCCCAAAACTTTTTCATTTTAAAATTGAAGGTGTATTTATCTTTTGGAGGAAGAAATAAAATAACATAATAAAACATTTTTGAACACAATAGATCTCAGAGTTTATGCAGTAGCAATGCAAATAACTTTGATAAAATGGCTTTAAAGTAAAAAATGACTGTTTAATGAACCAAAGCACTTTGAAATACACAATTGCTCAACTTCAATTTTAACCTTCTCCCCAACATTTACACTGTGGTGATGGATGTCTTTTATGGCTGCTGTGTTTCCAGGACCCGTTTTTAAGGTCTTTATATTTAAGCATCATCTTTTGATCTAGGAAAGTGAGAAGCATACAGTTGAGGCGGTAAGTAGAAATCAGGGTAATAGTGAATGACTTGGTAGAGAAACTTACTACTAGAACTTACCTTGGACTAAATAAAAGAAGTTTGTTTTTTCAATAACTTGACTCTATAGAGAACTCGTTTCTTTGTAAAGCAAGTGCTTAGAGAATGAGAATCAGAACCATACTTTGATTTACAAATTTAGAACAATGAAGGTCTAAAAAGGCTGGGGAAGTTAACACTTTATCATATTAAAGTAAAATAAAAGGATTCCATTAACATGGAATATATAGTTGAGGGAAGTGATCAGTGTGAACTGTAGAGAGACTGAAGTACACATTGTTGATTGTACTTTGATTTTTATTAATAATCTTATTTTGTTGGCATGGACAAACACAGCTCTTATTATAATTATTCATGCTACATAATGTATGCCCATATGGTCTTTCATACTTCCTTTGATTATATATATATTTATCTAGATTGTAAGCTCCTTAAGTATAGAGAACACATCTCATATGCCTTTTTATCTGCTCTGGTGCCTTTTATTTGTTATTTACTGATTGAGTGATGAATGCGTGAACAAATGATTTAGGTATTATTTTTAAGTATGCTTGTTCTGTAAGGAAACATAATCCTGAAAAGTCAGAATCCTGATTGTCTTATGGAGCCAGTGAACAATTTAGGCGTGAAACCTTTAAAGAAACATTTATTCATTCAGAAAATTAGCAGGGAAACCTATTTTCAGGAAGAAATTGCCTGAGCTTCTTTCTCCAGGAATAATGGAATGTTTTTAGAAGCACTTGCATTCTTGAGATAAAGGTGTAAATTCAAAAGAAGGCAATATGACAAAAAGATAAGAGGAAATTTATTAGAGCAGAGAAGAATGATTTGGAGAGGAGCAGTAGGCATTTGAATTTATGGCAGAAAAGGAAGAGACTCAGAGTAAAGAGGTTACAGGCCAAGAAAGAAAAGCCTGGCTACACCAGCGTTCATAGGGAAAGACTGAGCAAATCACACCTAGAATTTCTCAAAACTTTCCTGGTGCTATGTTTATTTGAAAGTGTGGTTTAACCTCCCAGGACTCCTCTAACTCGCTAGCTTCAGACATGAGGCAGTTGGTAGGAAGAATTGCAGTGAAATCTCAGTAGACCTATTTTAGAACTGTCACGGGGAAAGAGATTATGAATTAATTGAAAATCCAGGTCTCAGCGAATTTTTAAAAGAAATACGGTTTTATGAATTCCAAATATATGGTGTCATGGGCTCTACATTATATGGGATTTTTATAGAGCTGGTGGGAGGGGAAGAAGAAAGAGAAAGTCATGTCTGGGCGTCCACAAGGACACCCCAGATGTCCTCTGTTGGGGCACTGGATCCTTGGTTTTATCATCAGCATTGACACAAGTGCAGGGAGCTTCGTGGGAGCAAATAAGGCCCTTAATGGGGCTAAGGCTAGTGGTGGGGGGCCGTGAGTGGGGATGGGGACACCAGTATATTTATTTAACGTGACAAAGGCTGGCTGAGAACCAGTCACATGTGTCAATTCCGTCAAGTTTGAGTTGTGGTCCTTTGGTTTGTTAATAAATAAGGTGTAATGATTTGTAAATAGTATATAAATTATTCTAAGTGGGAACTTTCTAAGTAATTTGAAAAACTACTTAGAAACTACTAAGTTACTTTCTAGTAGGTTTAATGCTTCTTTTAAAGTATTACTTAAATATAAATTTGCCCACTAAGTCCATTTTTCTTCATTGTCTTTTTTATACAGCCATAACCTCTCTTTACCATCTCAAGAAATGAGTCCAAGTTTAAGGTTTTCCTAAATATTGCAACATGAAAATAGAACGTAGAGAGGAAAAGTATTACAGGAAAAGTTTTCCTTTTGCCGTGTTGCTACTATTCAATGTTTTTCTTTGTAAAAAGACTATGAGTCATTCTCCTCTTGTATCCTGGAAAGTATTAGGAGGTAGATCAGAGAGATGGCGGGGCCTGGCCAGGTAGGACTTGTCAACCATTGCAGGCACATTGGCTTTTATTTCAGGTGAACTGGGAAGCTGCTGGAGAGTTTCCAGCAAAGAAGTGACCCGTCTGCCTGTGGTTTTTAAACCTCACTCTGTCTACTGTTTAAGAATAGACTGTAGGGATGCGACGTAGAAGCAGGCGACCAGTTAAAAGGCTACTGCAGTAATTCTTGCAAAATATGACAGTGGCTTAGGGAGGGAGTATGGTATGCTGACAAGCAGTTGAATTCTAGATATAGTTTGAAGATAGGTCCAAAAGGATTTGCTGATGGATTTGGGATGGGCCATGAAGGAAAGAGTGAAGAATCACTCCCTAATTTTTAACCTGACCGAGTAGAAAACTTGAGTTCCCATTTATTTAGGTAAAGAAGATCATGGGAATAAAACAGGTTCGTAGGAGTTAGTTTAATTTTGCGCATATTTAGTTTGAGACGTTCATGAGTCATTCAAATGGATTGTCAGATGGTTATTGTATGTATGAAGATTGAAATAAGATCTCAGTAGTTCAGTGCGTAGATGTTATTTGAAGTCTATATGATGAGAGTCCCCTGGAGAAATGAGTGTAGACGCAGAAGCAGCACCAAGGATTGAGCCCTGGGGTCCTCCGGTGTTTAGACCTCTGGGAGATGAAGAGGACCAGCAAAGGAGAGAGTAAGACGGAGCAGCCTATGAGGCAGGAGAAAAACTAAGAGTAAATGATATCTTGGAAGCCAACTACAGAATGCACTTTGGTGAAGAGTCTAAATGCTGGTCAGTCAAATGAAACAAGGACTGGAATTGACGATTGGCTGCTGCAAGGTAGAGAAGATCAATGTCCTTGTCGAGTAGCACTTTGGTGGGGAAGTGAGAACCAAAACCTGACTGTCCCTCAGGAGCTCCTGGGAGAGAAGCCCTGAGGCTGTGAGTAAGGGCAGTGCTGCGGGGAGCTTTGCCGGAAAGGGGTGGGAGCAGTAAAAAGGAGCACTAACTAGAAGAGGGAGGTTCAAGGAAGGGATTTGTTATGATAGGCCTGTGCGCTGAAGGGTGTAATCCAATAGAAGGAAAGCTCTCTGGTGCAAGGTGTGCGTGGGGGCACACTTGTTAGGGACAATGGTAGTGTCCCACGATGGAATGGGGTCTTAAGGCAGTGGTCCCCAGAGTGGGGGCCACAGACTGCCAAGGGTCTGTGGATGGCTTTGTTTCTGGTCTAAAAGGAGGTAAATAAAGGAATTAAAATTAACCCAAACTGTAGCAGCTTGACAGAGCAATTTTATGTCTATGGAGTCTAGTAAAAAATTGGGGCTTGTATTTTTTGTCTTTTATTTTTCTAGTAGGTTTTTTTTTATTGAAGTAACCTTCGCCTGACACGGAAATGAACTGGTTATCATTTTAAAGTATAAAAATCAGTGGCATTCAGTACATTATGATATTGGGCACCCATTAACCTCTGTCTAGTTTCAAGGCATTTTGTTCACCCCAGAAGGAAACCCCATATCCATTAAGCAGTCACTCCCCATTGTCCCTTCCTCCAGCCCCTGGTAACCACTGATCTGCTTTCTGTCTTGATGGATTTGTCTATTCTGGATGTTTTGTGTAAATGGAATCATATAATATGTGCCCTTTTGTGACTGGCTTTTTTCACTGAGCATATAATATTTTCAAGGTACAAGGTGTAGCATATGTCGGTACTTCATCCCTTTTTATGGCTGAATAATACTTCATTGTATAGATAACACATTTTGTTTATCTGTTCATCAGTTCATGGCCATTTGCGTTGCTTGCCTTTTGACTATTGTGAGTAGCACTGCTATAAATAATCGTGAATAAGTCTTTGTTTGAATATCTGTTTTCAGTTCTTCTAGGCATATACCTAGAAGTTGAACTGCTGAGTCATATGTAATTCTGTGTTTAACTTTTTGAGGAAGTGCCCAGCTGTCTTCCGTAGCGGCTGCACCATTTTTACCATGGTGTATGATGGTTCCAATTTCTCTTGCCAGCACTTGTTATTTTCCATTTTTAAAATTATGATTCTGGTAATTTATTTTTATTGTAGTAGGTTGAACATTGGTAAAAAAAAAAATTAACCACAAAGCAAAACAGCTTCCTCTCCACAGATAGTTGGAGAAACATTGACCTAGTACCCACGTGAGGTTTGATATGAGTGTGATACGAGTGTGGCCAGTGTATAGTAACAGATGCAAGTTGTACAGAAGGGGTGCTGGGAGCATCCTGGAAATGAGGCTTCCTCAGCTAGAGATGAAGACATGGATTGCACAGTAGTGCCTCTGTGTTAATAGAGGGACACATGTCTAGGGGTGGGTGGCATTTCATATCTCAGGTAGGCATCTCTCCCTATATGTTGAATTGTTGAGTATAAGTTCTTAGAGTATATTTTGGCTGGCCAACCCACAAAAAGGTTTTGATTTAAAATGGGAAAGATGAACATACTTTGATCTTTTTATCTATGTGTTTTTTTTTCCCAATCTCAGTTTGAAAGTTAGAAATGATGTACCCTATTTCTTCTAGTTTTTGGCCTCTCTGGCTCAAATAGAGTGGCAAGCCCCTACATAGTCTCAGCCTTCCTTTACATTCAACCTCTGCTCTCTCTAGGAGAAAGGAAAACACATTTGAGGTATTTATTATGGATGATGAGCTATTCATGTATTATCTAAAAACAAAGGATTTCAACTCTGTGAGGCATTGTGCAGAGCACCTGTATTTCACCCAAAGGTCTGATGGCTGAGGTCCATGGAAGAGCCTCTTGAGTTGTAAGCCTTATGCTCCTTCTGTGACATTTGAGCAGCTTGCAGAGGCCAATGTGTTCCCAAATATGACTTTTCAATGCACTGGCATTACCAGATTTGTAGGCCAGGGAATCTAGAAGTGCCTGATTTCACTGATGGCATGTGCTACCTCCCTCACAGCTGTGATGACTAAACGCAAAAGGGTTAAGCGTTCACTCCATGGAATAAGTTTATTTAATGCTCTGCATCAGGGCTGGACTTAAGCAAAAGATCATACAGCCAGACCTCCCAGTTTTGCAGGTGAGAAGAAAGGTTGTGCTGCCCATTGAAAGCACCCTAAGATCACCTCACTCAGGATCCAGGATGCTGCTGTTACCTTTTATGTGAGAGGATGGGACATTCTGCCCTGGGAGGCTGGGTGGGCAGTAGAAACACTCTGTGTTTAGCATCTGAACGGAGCCATGACTCACCAGCTGTGTAGCCTTGGGAGTGTCGGACCCTCCTCTGAGAGCCTCAGTTTCCTAACCTCTTAAAAGGTGAGGAGATGGGCCCTGTCAAACCCACAGAGGCATTGTAAGGACGAGTCATCGTGTCTTATATGTAAACAAGCTCTATAAGTAAATAAATGCAGCAAGAGATGGGAGGATACTATTCTTTCACCATTCCTTTCTGCGATGGTTGTGTTGATGTTTCAGGTAGTTCTTTTCAAGAAGGATGTTCTAGAAATGTTTAGAGTCTTACTCAGACAGGGAGGAGAGCAGGCCAAGGGATGTGAGAGCTGCTTTTGTAATGTGTCTTGGGCTCTGAGCTGTGTGGCAGGCTGGTAAGCAGGAGCACACTGACCCTTTTTTCCCCTTGCTTTTTAAAGGAAGCCAAATGCATTTTATGCAACATTTAGAAAATGTTGAGTTTAAACTTGGCAATTTAGGAGGGGACTTAGCATTTGCTAAATTCAAAGAAAAGAGCACTCGGCTGGTAAACCTATTTTCCCTATGTGACCTTTTTATTTTCAGCTTAGCTTTGAACAGAGTTGGGGAAGTGGGGCGTTCACACGCACCACCCCGGCGGCCAGAACGTGCAGGGGAGTGGGCCCAGCACAGGAGCGCGGCCCCGGCGGGGGGTTGGGGGGACCCTGAGATGCTCAGTCTCTCAGATCTTCAGTTCCCGCATCTGGAAGGTTGCAAAAAAAAACCCCCAAAACAAAAAAAACCCAGCTTTACTTATTTTTATATGTGGATCATATAAACAATTATATAAAAGTATGGCAGAAGCTGTCCACTCCTCATGTTCACATGAAGGCCCTTCACTGTGTCTTACATCATTCTGTTTCAGCAGGTGCCTGGCAGTGGGCTGTGCACGTGAAAGTGATTACAGTCATTAAGCAGGCTTACTTTGTAGCTCTAAAAGGAGACTGTTTGAAACTAACCATATGTGGATTCTGATTCTTGAAATTAGGTAGACATCATGGTCTGCTGAGTGAGGAAGATGAAGCATATAATGATTTTAAGGATAGAATAAGCATTTAGGAATGGCAGCTTTGAATACTTATTTTTAATATATCACATATACAATGTTTCCTAACTAAAGCCAAGGAAATAACCAAGAGGAGTGTGTAAGGATACCAGCAGGTCCTTTATACCTAAAGAACAGGATAGAGGGAAGCTAAAGTGCTGTTTGATGAGAACACCTAGATTTTTGTCTTTTCTTTAAACCTCTTTTTCTTCCTTCTTGAAAAGAACACCCTACAAGGCAAACTGTAATTGTGGAAAAGATTGAGACCCGATGTACCTCTGACATGGCCTCTGTAAAGCTCTGGCTTTTGCCGAGGCCACCAGCAGTCTAGAAACAGCAGGTGCTGCCCAGGGTCCTACCTGAACGGCATCACGCTCCCTCCTGTAAGGAAAGGCTTCACTCACTGCTGCACTTGAGTAGAACTTACCAGGGTGTGTTCTCACACGAGAGGGCAGGGGCCGTATTCTTTCAGCTTTGTATTCCTCCCGGTGCCTAGCCCAGCGTCGTGCTGTGTTCTCAGAGGGCTCCAGGGCTCGTTCCTGGTTTCTTGAATGAATGCCTGGAGGTAGGCATTCTGGTAAAGAAATCCAAGAAATTGGACATGGACTAGATAGGGTACAAACATACCCTGGATTTATATCGTGTAGAGTCTTCCCTTTGGAAAACTTTTGTTTTAAAGACTTGCGCACATGCTTCATTTACCATTCATAACACAGCTGTGCAAGATAGGTTGAGAGAGGCTTAATCACTGTTCACATTGAATAAAGATTGGGTGGAACTGCAGGCCAAAGGGCTGTGCCGTCTCTGAGCCCTGGTGCTGGTGTTTAGGAAGAGGAGCAAATGTAGGAACCCAAATCTCTGAACCACTCCCTGTGGTTTCCTCTTTCCTTCCCTTCTGTTTCCTTTTCTCATACTTCGTTGCTCTTACAGTTTCTGTAAGACAATGTCTGTGCACTTGATGGGCATAACTCATTCAGCTCTCAGAATAGTAGTGTCTCCATTTTACAGATGAGGACACTGAGGCATAGAGACGATGCCTTTGAAGTAGGGAGGCGGAGGGGCCCTTGTTTTCATGTGGCAGGTGGAGAAACATGCTGATGATTTAGCTTGTTCGAGGCCTCCCTAGACAACAGTATGGTATTTTCATGTTTGAAATATTTTTAAGGAAATGATAGCTGTGATTGGGGTAGAAATTGTACTTGGAGAAGTACCGTCTGCTAAGACTAAAAATATGGATGCAGTAGTACTTCTTGTGCTGTAATGATAAAGTTTCAGAACCCGCCCCTTCATCATGTGCATCATGCAGCAGGACCCCCATCTGAGGCTGTCTCTGGAGCATGTTCGTGTCCCAGCAAAACAAGCAAACAAAAACCAACAAAAAAACCTCCTGAAAAGCAGCATATCAGATGTGGTATTTACATTGCAATTCCCAGAGCTAATACAGTATAAGCTTTAAAACCCCTTTTTGACTTCATTAACACAGTAAAGTCACTTTTAAATTTTGTGGCTATATTTGAATTTTCTTTTTACAACAACAGGTAGGAGTGAAGTGCAGTACTAACATACGAGTAAGGCAGACATTATAAAATTAAATTAGTTACTAGCTTTGAAATTGTAAGTGCATAGAAATACAATCGTTTTATAGTTCTTTTTTTCCTGTGGACATAAGCTGTTATTTTGAAATTAATGCGAAAAAAAGGCCTGTTGATTTTTCCCAGATAATTTTTGAGAGAGACAGTATTTAACCTTCTACTTAGTCTATCAGTGGCTTACTAGATTTCTTTTACATCTTAAATTCAGTATACAGAGCACCTTTGCAGAGGTTTCCTTTGGACTATAGGTTGTAGTCTACAGTAAGACACAGAGGGCAGGAGCTCTGGGAAGTGACACTTTCAGGAACTCAGAAATGTCCTGAAATAACCAGGTTGAACATAATGACTAGAAAGCATTGCTTGCCCATGTTTTCAATGCTAATTTTATCTTGATGGGACTCAGGTGTGACATTTAGGCCCTTACCTGCCAACTCAGTGCAGGGAGCTAAGTCAGTTGTGGATACATCACACATCATCAGGTTTGCCTGGTTCTGTTAACTTACTTGGTGACCACTTGTATTAAAAATCCTGAAGATGCAGCACCCATGTGGGTATTAACTTGGATTTGACAGTAGCCACTCTATTTAGAGCAACCAGTATCATCCCACATGGGGTTTCTTCATTTCAATCTGACTTGAATACATTGGGCCTCAGTGATGTTTTTCAGGCACGGTGTGGAGTTACTCAGGAGTTTATTCTGTTCGGCTCCTCAGAGGCATGGCTCAGGCCAACTACAACTTGAATAACCTTCAGGAAAGCTGTGCTGTCCTTCTGTCGGCCGCTGTCTTTGAAAATTGCCTCCAGAGTTAGTGAGCAGGAACAGTTAAGATTTACAAACAATGATGAAGCTTGTCATGCATCTTTCACCATTCATCATCCAGGTGCCGTGCCTGGGCGGTGAAGTGTTCTTCATAAAAACCAGCTCAGTGTGAAATACACCTCGCTGCAATGTTTACTGCTCTGAAGCTCGTCAGAGGCCCTTTATAGTAAATCCAGATTGCGATGTGACATTACAGTATATCATTGCCCGGCGCGGTGGGGTTTACACTGGGAATGAGTGCGGTGCACACCAGATGAGGTGTCCAAATTGAGTTATGTCAGAATTTGGCTGTTATATGGGGATAGCTTTTGTTTTCTGAACACTGAAAGTTAGCTTTATATGTATTTATATTTATATATAGGCATATACTTCCCATCTTGCACATATACATGGGTATGCAATATATGCTGAGGTCAGGTTCCAACTGGGCTTCTGCTATAAAGGATGGTGACCAGCTGTTATGTCCCTTCCAACTGTTGTGCATTGAAATTCGCATAAATGGAATCTTTTGGAGGAATTAGAGTAGATGGTGATTTTATCATAGAAGTGGGTTTGATTTTATATTGTAAACTGGTCATATTTACCACTCTTTATAAAACCAAGGATCCCTCTCTCCTGGGATTATTGTAGTACTGGAATGATCTCTTTGATATGAGGGCAATGAGAAGAAACCCCATGGGACACATCACTTGGGGAGGTCTCTGAAGTCTGTTGCTTGCTTATTTTTTAGGGGATATCAGAATCTTGGTGCTGCCTCTGTTATCTAGAGAGATGTTGTTTCCACGAGAAGAGATTTATGGTGTTTTAGTTTAGACCTGCAAAATAAAAGCTTATTGGATGATGAGGTTTATTTACATTCACCCTGAAAGCACCAATATTAAAAATGAGCTTCATAGAAATGTAATATTCAGAGATAACATCAGGCCCGGCAGTCCCATGATCATCTTAACACATATTTTAAAATTCTCTTTTCCGTGTAGCAGGGTTGTTAGGAGAACCATTTTGTGGCTTTTGCACACCTGGCACTACGTTGAATCCAGGGTCTCTCCCCTCTTTATACCAAGTCTGGGGTAGGGGTTCCCCCCACTTTAAATAGCCCCCCCACCATTACCCTCTGCTGTTTGTTTGTTTTGTTTTTGCTCTGTTTTCTTTTGGTTGCAGTGTCTCCTTACCAGAGATTGATAAACAACAGAGCTTCCTGAAGCAGCACAGGAAACAATTGGAGGTGTAAGGTGCTGGCCTCCAGGGGTGCCACAGGGGACCGCAGCCTTCATTGGCTCTTGGCCGGGAGGGGCACCCAAGTCAGCCCAGTGCAGTCCCTTCATTAGGGTTGCAAGATCAAACACAGAAGAATGGCCAGTTAAAGTTAAATTTTAGATAAACTACAAAAATTATTTTAATATAAGCATGTTGTCTCAATACTAAAAATTATTGTTCCTGAAACTTAAATTTTATTTGGCATCCTATATTTTTACTTGTTAAGTCTGGCCTCCTTATACTTCATCCAAGTCCTCTCCAAACCACTGTTTCAGGGTTTTAGGGTAGAAGGCAGAAAGGCAAAGTAGATGGAGGAAAGCAATACTTTCGCTAAGCATATTCAGCAGTTTTAAGAGTTTCATTTATATTTCTATAAAAACAGCACAAGAGTCAGTGTTGATCATGCTTGGAACAGTTTCCTGTTTTGGCTGAAACCTTTCATGGGTTTCTCGGTGAAAAGTTTCTGGGTTAAAATTTATCCTTGGACATATTAAATATATTGTTTCTTCTTTTGTTTAGGTAATGTATAGGTTCCAACATTTCTTTTTTTCATATTTTGTAGGTTAGCTCCATTAATATAACAGCAAATAAAAGTGAGCCCACTGCTACTCAGGATAAAAATGAAAATTTATTACTTTTCATGCATTTGGTTCAGTTGTCCCCTGGTAGCTTTGCCAGCCAGAACAGTGGCTCCTGAAACGCTCTCACAGGACCAGTTCCATTCTCTCTCCTGATGCCCTTCCCCCCAGCAGATATAATGATGGCTCAGTCGATAAATAAGTAATAAATTGATTGAGTACCAATTATGTGACTGTGGACACAGCATTACACCTACGAGACGAAGCATGGCCCTAGAGAACAGGCTGCAGTGATCCCTAAATGTCGGCAGATCTTGGGGACACACATCTGTCCTTCCTGTCCACAGAACAGCCTTGCTACCTAGCCTCTATAGGGTATCCAAGGGGGTAGCCATGTGCCCAGCTGTACTGCTCTTAATTTAAGACTCAGTTGAGGGCTTCACCTTAAACCTAAGGGAGAGTTTCCTTCTCAAGTTAGAGAAACCAGGATCACAACTGAGTGTGATTTGGATAGATGTTCCAGACAATCAGCCCTTTCCAGGCATGCTTTATCTTTGTTACTTACATGGTTATAGAAGTGGGATGGGCTTGACTGATTGATTGGTTTGTTGTTCACAGCAGTTTTATTGATATATAATTCACATACCATAAAATTCACCCCTTTAAAGCACACAGTTCAGTGGTTTTTAGTATATTGACAAAGTTGTACAACTATCACCCCTACCTAATCCTAGAATATTTCTATCATTCCCCAAGGAATCTCCATTGCAGTCACTTTTCATTTCTATTTCCCTCCAAGTCCCTGGAAACTACTATTTGACTTTCTGTTTCCATGGATTTGCCTATTGTGGACATTTCATATAAATTGAATCATATAATATGTGGCCTTTTATATCTGGCTTCTTTCGCTCAGCAAAAAGTTTTGGAGGTTCATTAAAGTTGTAGCATATAAGAGTGCTTCATTTGTTTTGTGATTTATTTTTAGTTCAAAAACTATTGCAAGACCTAAAAAAATATTAAGCTGTAGATTCTCAAGGTGAAATATGTGTTTTAACTCATTTTATTAATCACTAACTCTTTCAACTCAACACGATTATGTGTAATGAGTAGAACTTAACCATATGAAATGAGAGAAATGTGGTAGTATAGACATTGAGCAAGCAGATTGCGCAATTTTCCTACTTTATGCTAATACTATTTATATTATGCTGTTACGGCAGCCATAACAAAATAGCACAGGCTGGGTAGCTTAAAAAAGAAAATTTGTGTTCTCACAGCTCTGGATGTTAGAAGTCTGAGATCAAGATGCTGTCAAGGTTGGTTTCTTGTGAGGCCTCTCTCTTTTGGTCTTTCATATCTGTGTGTGTGTGAGAGAGAGAGAGAGAGAGAGAGAGATCTCTCTCTGATTCTCTTCCCTCCTCTTATGAAATCACTAGTTCTGTCAGACGAGGGCCTACCCTTAAGGCTTCCTTTAACCTTACTTCCATCCTTAAGTGCCCTCACTCTAAATACAGACACATTGTAGGCTAGAGCTTCATCATAATAAATTTGGGGGGACACAGTTCAGTCCATAGCATTATTGAAGGGTTTACTCTCTCTGTGTATCTCCTCTTCTTGATAAGATTTTTGGGAACTAGGAGAAGGGTGCTGAGGCTTGGTGGGCCAGTATGTGTAGGACGAATGAGTTACCTTTCCTGGTCTAATGTCTGGCACTTGCTGGCCACTCACCTCCCAAGCTCGCTGACAGGCCGAGCCCAGCCCTTGGCAGGCCTTCATCTGCAGGTTGGGCCCCCAGAGCAGGGATGTCTTTGGGGGATGGAACTTCATGGCGAAGTGCACCCCACTCACCTGGGGCACTTTTTCCCCAGATCGTTGCTCTTCCTTACTTCTCTCCCCTTGAATTTGGTTTCTTTTTTTTCTTCTCTGAATTTGGGAAAAGAATTTCTGAATCTTTGCCATCTTTGCCCTTGAGGTGCTCAGTGTAACCTTAAACAGCTTAACTGCAGATTAGAATCTTTGCCAATTTTTCTGGCAAATACGGCAGGGCATTAGAGCTTTCCCACATAGGGAAAAGAATGAGAAAGTAGTACCTTGCTTCCAAATGGTACTAGAAACTAATGCAAAAGTTACGTCGGGATAAACTTATCATGGTTAGCATTCATAAGCTAGTTGATGTTCATTACAGATCAGCCAAATGTGAAAAGTACTCCATGAAGTAGTTTGACATGTATCATTTTATTTAAGCTAATCCTAACAGCAATCTTACTAGGTAGTTAGAAGTTTTTTCCTCCTGACACCAGCCAATTCTGACATGAACTGGGGTTGCTACAATTTGATTCAGTTCTGACGTGAACTATCCAAAGTTAACCCGGACCACATAGGTTAAAGGCTTAGTCGCACAGGACTGTCTCCACTTCAGCCACCAACCACCAATGGGGTCCCCAGGCCACCCACATTTCTGCCTAGCCCACTACAAATTCGATCCCTTCTCAGGTTTGAAAATTCACTAGAATGACTCACAGAACTTCAGAAAGCACTTACGTAATATTACTGGTTGATTGCAAAGGATATAACTGAGGGATGGATGGAGGAGGTGCATAGGGCACGGTATGGGGAGGGGTGGGGAGCTCCCACACACTGTGTGGGCAGACCGCCCTCTCAGCACCTTGATATGGTCACCAACTTGGAATATTTATAACAACCCTGCCATTAAGGAGTTTTTCTAGAGGCTTCACTGTGTGAGGAGTGATTGATCAAATCGTTGGCCATTGGTGGTTAACTCAATCTCTAGCCTTTTTTCTCTCCTGGATGTCCGGGCATGGGTAGGGCTGGGCAGCCCAGGTTTGCATTTACGGCTGGGTCTTTTTGGTACTTAAGCACTAAAGCTGTCTAGGGGCCTGCCAAGAATCACCTCGTCAGAACCAAAGAGGCTATTTTCACCCTTTTTACTCAGGAAATTCTGAGGGTTTCAGGAGCTTTGTGTCAGGAACCAGAGACAGAGACCAAATATCTTTCTGTGAATCCACAGGTAGGTAGAGCGGAGTTAATCACTGAACAGAGAGATGTACTCCACAACTGGGAGTGGAGCCGAGTGGTCTTTTCTCTCCTGGCTTAATGCCTCCCTGGGATAATTTCCAACCCCAGATTGTCACATCCCTGTCAACACTGTCTTCAGTCGGCTCTCTTAGACCTTTGCCATCTAGTACAGGAGATACTACTAGTCCCATGTGGTTATTTGAAATTTAATGAATTGAAATGAAAAATCTAGATTTTCTATCACACTATCTCCACTTCAAGTGCTCAGTAGCAGCCACATGGGGCCAGTGACTACTGTACTGGATGGAGCGAAGAAGGACATTTCCGCTCTCCCAGGCAGTTCTGTTGGGCAGTGCTGTCCAGGCGAGTAGGTGAAGGCTATTTTATTACGGGTTTTTAGAGGGACAGGAAGGGGAATCACAGGGTTTAAATCTGAGACAAACGAGTGATGATACTGTAAGTTCCAAAAGCACCGTTTAAAAGTTGCTTTTGTGGAAACATCAGCCCTTATTCAAAAAGCTTGTCTGGTGCTGGACTTATTTCCGATGGACTAATTAAAGGCTGATAAAGGTTAGTCGACCCTTTGGCTATAACTGTGGTGTACTTTTTTTTTTTAATAGCAGATGGAAGTGAGTGGATAAACTAGAACTTGGTCGATCTCAGTCCAAGAATGGTAGTACTTGTCCAGGGTGGATCTTTGTTTAGGTCTTTGATCCATTTTGAGGTTTTTTTTTTTTCACTTGGAGTTAATTTTTATATATGGTACAACGTAAGGGTCCAACTTCAGGATTTTTTTGCACACGCATACCCAGTTTCCCCAGCACCATTTATTGAATACACTGTCCTTCTCTCATGGAATAGTCTTAGCACCGAGAGTGGAGAGTGACACAGGCTAACGTCTGACGCTTGCCCGTGGCCCTTTCCTCTGGTGGCCAGGGACGTCAGGCATGGAATGCTCAACCCTCAGCACAGGCTTGTAACGTTGCCAGTTGATGATTCACTTGGATCTCTATGGTGAATAGATCTTCTCAGTTATTTTTCACTTTGGTTTACATGCCTCTCCCTCCTGTCTCAACTGTATCTTTTTTCCACTCCTTACAGTTCTGAAATCAAGGAGAACCGGGTAACAAGGGAAAGGGAATCTTTCCCAAATGAGGATCACAGTTGTGAGAGTAGGAGTGTATGTAAAAGATATTTTTACTGATATTTCATTTTTCAGATGGGAAGTTTTTCTAATAGAAAGTGACCAATGTTGATGGTTGAAATTCTGAGTTTTTAAGGGTCATCTGAAGCTGCTTGTATCTAAGACATGGCAGAACTTCCTCAGGCGAGAGCCCCAGTGGAAAGCCCTGAAACCCTTTCAGGCCCTGTAAGAATATCGCTAAGGAAACAGACTACGGGAGCTGAGAGCAGACACGCAAAGAGAGGGGTGGATGATAATGGCTGGCTGCAGGCTGAAGTTGTCAATCACCCCTTAATGTTTACAGAAGCGAAAAGTCAATGTGTAGTTGTTTTAATTTGACACACTCTCTCGGGTTGAGAGTGTAATCGCTGGAGGGGGCAGTTAAGTGGCTGTGCTCCTTGTCAGCTCCTCTGGGTCTGACTCATGTGCTAAGCGCTTTTCTGATGAGCAATAGATTGGGTTAAATACCGGAGTAATTGCTCACTTCCGCTCACCGGTCTTGCAGTGCCTTGTACTACATTTCCATCAGCGCTTGCCTGAGGCTGTTGGGGTTTATGCTGCAAAGAGAGTCAGTCCATATGTTCATTTTCATGAATCAATGTCGGTTTTGAAAAGCAGTTGTTACAGCGCTAAGTGGACTGAAATAAATTACACCCCCTCAGACCACTGGAGTAAATCAGAACTCTTTATATCTATCCAAGTGGTCGTCTGAGTATAAATGACTTGTTTACTTATCAAACCAAGTGTTTGTCTCCAGGAAACAGAGGCAAATGATTTGCTCATTTTTTTTAAATCCTGCAAATAGTGCTTTGCCACTATTCAACCAGGGAGGAAATTCTGTGTACTGTTAGACAGTAAAGTGTCCCTCCACACCCAAGCCCCTGCCCCCTGCAGTAAGTGACATTATCCCAAAGTCAAGTCTGGAGACACATTATTGTAATTATACCAACTCTGGGTGGCAACCCTACTTAAGCGTGTGCCAGGAGTGTGCACTAAGCTCCAAAAAGAGAGCGAGATTTCTTGCCCTGGAAGTTCCTAAGCAAAGAAACTAAATTTTGGAACACATATTTCTCTCCTTGGATTGCCTTGTGTTACCTGATACTTACTTCCTTGGTGGTTGAGAGAAAACTGTTGAAATGGCTGTGTACCTTCCTTTTGCGAATTCAAGTGTCCAGCAGCTTGACCCTTCTTGGCGGGGACACAGATTCTGCAGTTTGACTGTGTGGTTCTATTATTGTGAAATGCCTGTTTCATGTTCAGCACTATCTCATGATTTTCCTTTCTTTTTTTTTTTTGAGGTGAGGGAGGGCGTTGGGCTCCTGTATTTTTTCCATTTATCTTTTCCACAGGGCTTGCTAGGCCATGTTAATATCTCTCTCTGTGAAACACTAATAATTTTTATTTTTATTAATACATTTTCTTATGCTAAATATATATAACAGAATTTGCCACTTTAACCATTTTTAGGTGTGGCATTTAGTGGCATGAAGCACATTCTTAATGCCTTGTAACCATCTAAGGCTGCTCTACAGGCTGAACTCCAAGGCGGTCATGGGCCTGTGCCGCGGTGGGCGGTGGGCGTGCAACAGCTCCGGGGTGGCCTTCTAACCTGCCCTCCCCCCACCCGCACTGGTTGAGTTGCCTAACCCCACAGCGTTCTAGGGCTGCCTCCAGAATACCAGTCACACCCCCTTCGTCTTTCTGTGTCTTTCTCCCTAAGAGTCCTCTTTGTTTACATGAGTACTGGATCCTGACCTTGCCCCTGCTCATGCCCTGGATAGTTCAGCCTCTTCCTTTCTGAGGGGGCCATGGTGCCTACTCTTTGCCCAGGGAACGCTTGCCAGGCTGTTACGAACATGCTTTTAGCTGTCTGTGGAACTTAACTTCTAGGCTGTACCATATACTGAGAACAATCTTTACTCCCTACTTGGTGCTCCCAGCTTCCCTCATTCCTCAAGTCCTTTTCTTTAATTAGTTACCTCCGAAACGTTACTATCACGATGTTTTCCAAAATCAGCTGTAAATAATACAGTTAATTTTCCCTAGCCCTGCTCTTTTGAAATATGAAACTTTCCTGAAAATACTAAAAATAGCCCTATTTTCTCTTACATATTCTTCTCATTTGTTCCTTGAACTTGACTATTTCTTTATTGGCACTTAATATAGACCGCAACTGCCTGAAGAGGGCTTTGCATTATTCCACATGTAACTTCTAGTCCAGTGTTAAATGCAAGGCTATTATTATCATCATTTTTATAAAAAGCAATGTAAGCTCATTGGGAGAAAAAAACAAACAATAATAGAAATATATTTAAAACAGAAGGTTCATAGTGAAATTTTATGATTTCTTTCATATAGGTAATTGTACATTTTGTGTTCCTTTCCTCCCCAGTGTATGTTACAATAACCTACATTATTACCAGCAAGAGTAGACATTATGTTTATATCAAATATCTTTTTGGCATCCATTAGAATAACCATGTGATTTTTATTGTTTTAGTGTAATTAAGTCACATGAATGGGCTTGCTAATGTAGAGCTATCTTTGTATTTCTGGAATAAATCTTACTTGGTCATGAGGCATTATCTTTTTAATACATCACTAGATTCAACTTACCTGTATTTATTTAGGACTTGCATACTTTTAGCCATAGTGAGTTTGGGCTTCTTTGCTGTTTTGTTGTATCTTACCATGTTTTTGTATCATGTTTATAAGTTCATGGGATGAAACTGAAGTCATTCCTTCTCTTCTGTTCTTTGGAGAAGTTTAAATGGTATAGGAATAATCACGTCTTTGCGTTTAGGAGAAATTGCCTGTAAAACAATCTAGGCCTGAGCCCTTTTGCAGATGGGGAGTAAGCCTCGACTAACTTTTCTGTTAATTTTATGGACCTCTCTTTAATGAGTTCTCTTCCTCACTTCATTTTGGCCGTTTTTATTTGAAGAGAACCAGCCATTTTACTTTTCAAACTTAATGATAAAAATTGCAGTGATCTTTTAAATTTTTGAAAACACTGTGCCTGTAATTATGTCCACTTTCTTGTGTTCATTGCTTTTCTCTTTATATGCTTATTTTCTTATGCCCCTGGTCAGATTTTCCAAAGGTTCGTTTGTTTTATTGGTCACTTCATAGCACCATTATATGAGTTTATTTGTTCATGTGTAGATACTGGGTGACATAACTTAAATTGTGCTTAAAGAGATTTTTGAAATTCTTTATTGATATATTTTTCTTTCAGTTCCCACCAACAAAAAGTGAATACTTATAGTAATAGAGCCAATTGCCTTAAAGAAGTTACTTCCCCAAAGAATGTGGCAAATAAATGGCAGAGCGGGGTTTCAAACTCCATTCTATCTTTAAAGCTCACACTCTCCCCACCTCTTGTATTATGCTGCATGGTGAGGTATAAAGGATGTCTGTTTCTTAGCCTGGCTTCTGCTTAAAAGCAGAACTCAAGACAACGAGGACTTAAGTGCTATGGTATATAGGAGAGTAATTCCAAGGAGGAAAAGCCACATAAAGGGTCATTGGAGTCACCTCAGACAGCAGTAGGAGTTAGATCTGGAATTCCGAGGTGCTCCTAGAAAGCATCTCAGAACCGTCTGCCTGAGGATAAAGTAGGAGAAGCATTTGTCCATGAGTTCCATCCCCCCGGCTCAGGAGTTAAGTCCCCTCACTCCTGAGTTCTGCGTGCTTGCTTGAAGAGGCCTTAGTATCTTTGGCATCAGAGAAGCCCTGGAGCAGAGAGTAGGGATGCACTGCCCACTCCTGATGCAAGATGCCGTCACAGGGAGGTGAGCTGAAGCTTGAACAGAGGTGTTGCCCAGAGCATGTGATTCCAGTTCTAGAGGCATCTAATGCAGTCTATAGGAATATCCCTTGAACTCATACATGACAGTGCATTTACCCAGCTCTCTTTTCCATGAAAGTAACACATAGCCACCTAACACTTAGGACCTCAATATTGGGTAGTGTGCATATTTTTATTTAATTAAAGTCTGAAACTCATTGGGATGGTGGGATATATGGTCCATTGCCAAATGGATTTCTTTTTTATATGGGATTATCAGCCAAGGGAAGGGGGACTAGGAGGATTGTTTGAAAATAATATGCTGAAGATTTGCGAGCAGATTCCAATTTATTGATGAAGTACCCCATACCAGAGATTAATTTGGGAGCGGGGGGCATGGTGAGGCACCATTGCATAAATGGTTCAGAGCATTGAGTTTGGTGTCTCACAGACCTGTGGGGTCACTTGGTGCCACATGAACTTGGACAGGTGCCTTTCTTCTCTATCTGAACCTTTGTTTTCCCATCTGTTGGTTGGAGGTGATACTAGGTTTTTTTAGTGTTAAGTGAAGTAATGTATGTGAAGGGCTTAGCACTGCATATGGCACATGGTTAGTGCTTAATAAATTGTACTTTTATCAGTTTTCCGAGAATTTCCTGATCTTAGTTTTATGTTTCTGATTGAGTTGGTGCCTGCCAAAATTCTGAGAAAGTACAATTGAAAGTGCTTCAGGCAGGACCAATTCCAGGAAAGAAACAGAATGATTGATTAATAGGATTGGTCTTTTGTCGTTTCTGTTGTCCTCACATAATAAGGACACATACAAATACAGCTTTCTCTTAACTCCTGGTAGCTACTTCCCTCTTGCTTTTTCCCTCTTTTGAGAAAAAAATTTTGATAAATAACATGGTAAATAAGATTGATTTTATGTCTTAGGACTGCTGATTATTTGCATTTTTTAAGGACATGAGTGTTTATTCTGAAGAAATGAATCTCTAATCATGAAATTCCAGATATTTTGGTCTTTGGGTGGCAGGCATATTTTGAGGACAGAATTTCTTGTCACCTCAATCTCAAATCACTCTTATAAATAAGAGTGATTACAGTTCTTATATATACACTTCTTTTATATATATAAGTGTATATATATAAAAGAAGTGTATACACTTCTTTTGTGTATACAGAACCAAGCTTGATTCAAGCATCTTGGTTTTTGAAGTGCTTTAAGTTTGGCATTCTTCCAAATACTCTATTTGTAATATTACACTTATAAAAAATATTGTTCTATAATGTTTCATACACACATATTACAGAATATTTTTATTACAGTTTTAAGTTACTTTGGAAGGTACATGATTACTTATTAATTTAATAAGATAATTTAATAAATCTAGTTGTTCAAACTACACATCACCTGATGACTCACTTAACCTAAGGAACTGTGCAGACCTCTCTGTTGGATAAAGACCTGCTGTATTATAACAAGTTGGCAATAATAATAAAATGAAATACATATTTTATCAGCAAGCTAGATCTTTTGCAAAGTACCATTTCCAAAAATTCAAAATAGTTTTAAATGGTTCACATTAACAACATAACTAGACTTTAGTTAATACTTTTTTCTTTCATAATAGTTTATAGATAGCAATTTCATACTTCCATAAAGATGAAACTTGCTATTCAGATAACTTTTGTACTTTATTCTTCTAAAAAGTACCTTATAAGTCAGAAATTTGTAAGAGTGCAGTTAAAAATAACTTTGGAAAACTCTGCTTTTTCAAAACAAGTTTCTGTATGTACAGTTAAAATAACTTTATTTTTGCTTAAATGAACAGAAGAACACTGCTGTTTTTATTTTCTCTGTAATTCCTTACAAGGTTTTTTTGTTTTTGTTTTTTTACCTATTTTAATCTTGGTGTGCATACTGTTTTGTGGTCTATTTTTCTCTCAATTTATTTAGTTTTACAGTTTGCCTTAAGAGCTAAAAACATACTATATGTCATTTTAAACCTTTTGCTATGAAATCACGTGCAGATACATGTTTCTGTAGAAATACATATTTTGCTTGGCATTTAAAATGGCGAACATATTGTTGCTCGAATATCTTTTTTTCAATCCAACAGTTGGTTTTAGAGATTTTTCATGTTAGTACATGAAGGTCTGCTTTATTCCTTTTAACTGATACATAGGGTTCCACAGTTTAGGTGGATCATAGTTTGCTAATTTCCTTATTTATTGAAAATCATGTTTTAAACAAGTGCTGCCGTTTTCTTGTACACATGTGCTGGTGTTTTACTGGGGAGATGCTAAGAAGGAGCATTTCAAAGAAAGTCTGCTATAGGTAATATTAAATACTGCCAAGTTAACCCCAAGAGTGAGCTTCACCTGTTTCCATTCCTACCAGCAATGTAGGGAAGTTCCACTTTTCACAAACTTTTGCTAACACGATATTACGAACATCTACATTTTTGTCAGTATGGAAGGTGCCCTTGTCTGGCATCTGGGCAGTGCCTAAAACACCAGGTGACTAGACCATTTTGTCCACCACTGTTTCCTTCTCTCCCTGCAAGAAAAGTCCAAGAGTGGGGTCACAGGTCGCAAGGTAAGGCCCTCCAGCATAGTCCATCTCTGCCTAACAGTCCGCTTGCTCTGAATCTCAATCAATCTCCACATAAAAACACCAGCTCTTACACAAGCTGAGGTGCTTGTAAAGACCCTACTGATTTTCATCTCTTATAGCTTAAAAATCTTTCTCACTACCAAAGAATCTTACCTAATAAAAGAGAGCCTCCAAAATAGAAAGGAGAAGGTGACTCCAACTGCTTTCTTGTTGACATAATGTGGGGACAACTCTGTTTTCAATGAGGCTAAAAATGTGCTGTCTTCTTTATAGGAAAGGCTAGGGACATGTCCTCTCTGTGCTAAGGGGTGTATACATTCAGGTCTGCAAGGTACACTGGACGGTAGCTGAGATTCACACAGAGAGCTGTGACCGACGTTCTGCCAAGAACTAGGTTCATGGACTGAGCCAATCAAGACACTGAAGAACCACTAGTGTTGGGAAATGCATTGTGAAAAGTTAGCTCTTGATCTGATTTCCACCAGGTATTCATAATATGATCAGCATTTGACTCTGGGGCAGAGGTGCTCACATGTCACCTGAAGCCACTTTTGCACAGCAACACAAAGACAGAGGAATTGAATCTCCTCCTGTGCAGCTGAATCACAGTTATTGGAAAGAGCTTAGTCCATTATTGACAGAAAACATTAATGTCTCTATTAGGAAAGAAAAGAGGTTAATTTCTTGCTTTGGAAGTAATCACTTGATGCTAAATTACCCAGCTCTGTTTTGTCCTCAATTAATTCTGACTTTGAGCAGGCACTTAAACCTTTAGAGCTTAAAAGAAATGGAGATTTGAGAAATTGTAAATACACAAAAAATTGTATTTCTGGGAGAGAAGTTACAAGTCATTGAGCTCAACCCCCTCATATTATAGATGTGGAAACTGAGGCCCCTAACATGACTTGCCCAAGAGACAGGGTAATCTTGAAAACAAATACCATATGAACCCATGAGTTTATTATTATACTGGCACTGTTTCCTGACACTCTGGTTTTAGATTTGAGCATGAACTGGACTCTGTGTTAGCCTCATTGATTGAATGGCCCTGGTCAGGCACCATGGCATTTCTGTTAGATGTATCAGGATCCCTTGATACTGATGACCGTGAGGTGCTGGAGCCTGCTGGGGTGAATTGGTTCATTTTTCATTGTCTCCATCCTGACTTCATGGAAGGTCACATGAGGTGGGCTAGGGTAATTACTTATCTGCTATGAAAACTCACCTGTATGGATTTGCCCAGAACTTGGCCCTCTTGTGCCTCTTGGGGAGCACGAGGCTGAGCTGAGGCCAGCAGGGTGGTCCCACTGTGAGGTCCACCCACCTCCTGCTGGCCCTGTCCATGCTGACCTCTCTCCTTCCTCTGTCAGATGCGTACTTTGATGAACAGTACAAGTCATCATCTTAAATCTGATGAAGGGAAAAGCAAAGCTTTTACATTACAAAGGGGCTTTTGTCCCCCTTTCCTCCTTTCTCCCCGGGCACATGGAACTCAGAAAAATGAGATCTCTTGAATACTCTTTTTTGACACCTTGGTGTCTGGCAGCTTTCAAGTTCCCAGACACTATGGTCCTGTTTCACACTCCGCTGCTGGGTGCTCAGGAGCCTTGGTAGAAGTCAGCATCTGCTCCAGGGCCCGGGCAACCCTGCCGCTGGCCCTGGGCTTTGGTGCGGCCTGTCTGGTAGGCAGAGCTGGACTGTGCTGGAGGGGGCTTTCCTTGCGACCTCTGCCTCCACTCTTAGACTTTTCTCCCCTCTGTGCTCTGCTCTTTTGGGGCTCAGAGGTCTCTGCAAAGAAGGTGCTTTTGAAGAGACTACAGGGTTCTCCCAAGTGACTCAATTTATCTTCTGAAACATGGAGAACCTGGTAGGTGGTAACCAGATAAGTTACTCGCAACCCTTCATGCCACTGAATCGCACGATGGACCTCTGACGTCTCTTCTGCTTGGAAAGTAGATTTTAAAGATGTGGGAATTGGGGTCCCTTGGGTAGCCACTTCCCTGGATTTGTTTTCAGAAGGCGAATGCACAACTCAGGTGCTTGTACATCAGAGTCCCCCCACCCCCACCCCCAGCAAAATCATGGCTTTCTGGAGAGGAACTCTGGCAGGAACTCTGTGAATGTGCAGAAGAGCAGAGCTCATGGCAGAGGACTCCCTAGGTGGTATCAGAAGGCGGCAGGGAATCAGACCAGCAAACACGTGGTAATGTGCTGTGGCCTGGGGCGGACAGCCCCAGGCGCGAGTCCTGAGTATGCATTCTGACACTCAGCACTTGGGTGACCTTAGGTGTTAATGACCCTCTCTATGCCTCAATTTTAAAAAATCTGTCAAATGAGGATATTAGTACCAGTTTCCCCAAAGGGTTTATGTGAACATGATAAATACAAGGCCTGGAACATGGTAAGAGCTCAATGAATGATAATGATTATTATTAATAATTATACTAATAAATAATGTGGGCTGAACCTCATTTCACAAGCTTTGCTGACCTAAGTCAGCACTTATCAGCTGCTGCCTGAGGCCAGTAGTCTCTTCCTAGGATTCCCGTTTCATCTCCCCAGTGCCCGCCAACCTGCGCTCATTACGGGGAAGCAGTTCACTCCTCCAGCCCAGAGAAGAGAGCTGTGCGTCGGCAGCGGCCTCTGTTCTGCGATTTCCTTTCACCCTTACTTTCTGTCTTTTATATCACTTTCTGTTACTATGAAATAATACATGTGTATTACAGCAAATTAAATCCTGTATTATTTGAGTTTGTTTTGACATAGTGGCTCTAAATACTTTTTAAATAAACAGATGACCTTGGTTTAGCATTGTAAAATATTTCCCCTTTTAACTACCAAACACATCTGTTAGCTAATGCTAATACTTGTATCTTTTCCTTTTCTTTCAATTTTATCTGGCTTAGTGTTAAAACTAGCAGAATTTCCTAACAAAAATAATTAAAAGTTCATTTTATTCAGCACTCTGACAAATACTTTATTAGAACCCTGGAGCTCCATTGAAACACTAGAGAACATGAGAGTTTCCATTAGTGGAAAATAATTGTCTTGTAATTTCTCTTCTTTACATACCGGTTTTCTAGTTAGCCATAGGATGACATTCTGATAAGATTCTGGAAGGCAGCATGAAAGGGAAGCTGATTATCAACTTGAGACTCACTAGTCAGTTCTTAGAATGGCTGTGGTTCCATTCTAAGGTGGGAACGCAGACCGGGCATGGGCCAGAACCTCACTCAGCCAGAATGCCTCTCTTCTGTAAATTATGAAAACCTGATGTAGTAAAAGTGAAACTCGAGGCTTTACCTCCTTAACAGCAGTGCATTCTGTATACTGAGTGGTATCAGCAATATTTTATTGCCCTGCCTCCAAAGATGACCTCTCTGCAGTGTCCAGAAGCATTTTTTTTTTTTTTTTTTAATAACAAGAGGGTTAGAGCACGAAGCCTGCATTTACTACTTGGGTGAATTAGATTAATTGGGTGTTTCACCAAGAACTTTAAGTAGTTACTGTGAAAGGACAGAATTGTCTCTGGAGTGAGTTGAGGGGAGGGTAAGGTGTAATTTGGCAAAGGGGAGAGCAGGGGAGAGGACCAGGGAATGCAGAACGCAGAGTACTCAAGAACAGAAAAGACGTGCAAGGAGATGAGGGTGATGTAAAGGGTCAGGCAGCTAGGATTAAGGAAGAGTGTCACCTTTCTCCTGATTTTGGTTCAGACGGCCCCTGGTGCCCATTGGAAGCACCTGCTGTTTGCTCCCTGTGGAAAGGGGGACAGGCAAAGGAAGAAACTAGTGTTGGTGGAATGCTTGGTGGATTTCTTTTTTTATTACAACAACCTTTAACGTTGTGTTCCATTGATGGACAAGGAATTGAGGTTCAGAACTGTTAAAGTATTGCGCACAGTCACATCAGCAGTGACTCAGCTGGAACCTGGTCCCAGGTGTCCCTGGTGTTTTTCTTGTAAGAACAGAGCCTTGTGTTATTCACGGCTGTATTCCCTTTACCTACAACAGTGCTGGGCACCGAACAGATGCTCAATAAATATTCCATAAGTTAAGTCACCAGCTAGCACCACACTGCCTTCTTTCATGCTTAAGAAGAGCTTTAGCTAGTTCTGGATTAAAACATAAAGAGGACCAGCAGCAGGCATCATGTTCCTAAGAGGTCTCTTCCAGTCACACCTCATCTATAAAAGAAAGTGCTCTGAGGTTTATGTTTTAAAACTTACGGTATAATCAAAAGCCCTGACAGTGCATAAACTTGACAACTTAGGCAATTTAAGTAACATTTCTGATCCCCAGGAAGCTTGCAGATGACTGGAAAGCATTTCCACATGTAAACTGGTCACTTTTGAGATGATCCCTTCTGAAATTAGCAGATTACTTAAGCTTGAATGAGGGGGGGGCGGGGAGGGGGTCACCATTTGTTATTTGATTGCTCTTTGCTCTAAGTTTTGAGGGCAGCCAATAATGCAGTGACTGCTGGACTTTCACTCTTGTTTTCAAATTAAAGATTTAAGTACAATCTTCACTGAAGATGAACCAAGTGTGAAAATACCTGATCTACTTGGAATGTGGGATGAAGGGAGGAATGTGTGGGTTGGAGTCAGTGCCTGGGCATTTAAATATTTTCACCAGTAGCATTAAGGGTGAAATCAATTATATTGTGACCAAATGCTGGCCTGTTAGAGTCAATTAAATTTATTTCATCTTTCTTATTTTTTAAGATGAAGGGTTTTTCCTTTGTAGTTATTATAATAGACTATGAGCTTAAATCTCCAGGTTTTCTAAGGTTTGAAAGATACACATTTTTGAAATTTGTGGAGACCTGCTTAGTAGACTAATGCATGGTCATTTTGTATTAATGTTTCAGATGTGCTTGTGAAGAATGTGGATTCGCCTGTTGCTGGGGCTAGAGTTCTATATATGTCTGTTGAATAAAGCTTACTTACTGTGTTGTTCACATTTTCAGTCAATCATCAATCAATCAATGATTAAAAAAAAAACCTATCAGATAGGCCAAAACCTATCTGATAGTACCATAACATTACCTAATTTTTGTAAGGTCGTTTTAATGAGCTTCTTTTATAATTGAGGGGAGAAAAAGTCTGTGTACCTTTGTCTTCCAGTTTGTTTTTCTGGTATCTCTGTTAGTGCCCAGAGTAAGGTATGTCTGTTCAAGGATTGGGTTTAAGAATGGATCCATGCTGTCTCATTAACTTGCCATCATTGAGAAATGATCTGTTTCATAAAAAGGAGTTTTCCAAATAACAATTTTTCCTGCCATTGCCAGAGTTTCCTGCTCCCAACCTTTGATGACAGGATGTTTATAAATAGATTTTCTTCTTTGCCTTCAGGATGCTGAACCTTTCTTGAGGATTTGGGTTCACTGTCACATCTATTAGTTTTAGTTTTCCTCACCCCTTCCTTGAGGTGGGGCTGGCAGCTGTCATTTCTCTCTTGTTTCGATAGCTGTTTCTCCACCACTCCTCCTGCATACTCATCTATTATGCTGGTCATGAGAGGTTGCGTTCTAGGAAACAGATCAGCTGGCTTTGACTGGTGAAACTTATCTTTCATCCTACTACTACTACTACTACTACTACTACTACTACTACTACTACTTGTTGAGTGTTTACCAGGGGTAAAGCTTTTAACTGGTGACCACCAAAGTCTCAAAGACATACATGTGTCAAAGACATGTATGATGTGACCGTGTTCTCTGGGGGAGCTGTTTTATAATGGAAGATGATAGGAAGGTGAGAGTGATAGTGCCACAAAAAACGTATAGGCAAAATACTCAGCATGAGCGTTGGGGGTTCTGTTAGAGAGATCAGGAAGGCTTGGCTTTTGAGCTGGGTTTTGACTTGTGGAGAGTGGGGGGAACAGTGGGGCCGACATGAGCTCAGTGTCAGGGGCAGGGGACCTAGGTCTGTCCTAGAGTCAAGAGCAGGGGTGAGCTGGGGGCATGGTTTAAGTGGAGGGGAGAAGAGGGAAATCAGGGTGCTCCCCAAATGCCAGGCTAGTGAGTTTGGACATTTTCAGAAGCCACCAAAGGTTTTTATTTAGGAAAAATGTCCTGTTAGAGACATGCTTCTGGGAAAGTAACAGGTCACCGTGGATAAAGTGAAGCAGAGAAAGGAGACTGGATAGGGCAGCCGGATGCTAGCTGATTAAGTATGTGATAATGATGGTGGGAATTCAGGCTGGGGTGTGGTCGGAAAGAGGGGTGGGTGGAAGAGCTCTGTGAGTTCCCAAGGGCAGGACCGGGCAGCTGCTCAGATATGAGAGGGAGGGGGTGGGTGGAAGATAAAGCCTGAGCAAGCAGGTGAGGAGTGGTCATGCTCAGGACCCCAGAGAGGAGGGAGCAGCAGGTTTATTGTTGGAAGAGGAAATGGTGAGTTCAGATTTACGCACCATGAGTTTTACACCATAGGAGGTTCAGCCAGGTGGAGATGTTCCACAGATATTTAAAATACGGAGGTAGTTCTCAAGGCAAGAGATAAATTGTGAAGTCACTTGCAAGGAGACAGCATTTAAAGTTTATGTGACAAGAGAAGACCAAGTTGAGCAGTTTGGAGACAGTCTCTACTTAGGATGTGGTTGGAGGAGAGCTGGTCAGAGGGAGGGAGAGTCCAGGAGAGTGACAGGAAGACAGAAGGAAGAGGACATGGTCAGGTGTCCGGTGCTCCAGAGGGAAGGAGGAAATGCTGGAACAGGCTTCAGTGGTCAGCAGGCGGCGCGCGGTAGGGCTGGCTCTTCAGTTACATTGGGTAGGAATAAGTAGGTCAGCGTTGGGCAAGAGTGGGAAGATGTCGAGGACGGGATTCGTAGAAAAGGGTTAAAAACTCAATCCTGTATTTTATATCCTCTAGGATGGCCAGAAGTTTAAAAAGAAAGAAAGAAAGAAAGAAAGAAAGAAAAAAAACAACAGTGTTGCTGAGAATGTGGAGAAATTAGAATCCTTATACATTGCTGGTAGTAATGTAAACTGGTGTCATTGCATTAGAAAAATGTATAGCAATTCCTCAGAAACTTAAAAACAGAATTATATATGATCCAGCAATTCCACTTTCGGGTACATACTCCCAAAGAATTGAAAGCAGGAACAAAAATAGCTATTTGAACACTATTATTCATACCAACAGTGTTCAGAATAGCCAAAAGGGTGGGCACAACCCATATGTTCATTAATAAATGAGTGGGTAAATAAAATGTGTCATACGCATACAAGGGAATATTATTTGGCCATAAAAAGGAAAAAAAATTCTGCCACAGCTACAACATGGATGAACCTTGAAGGTTCATCCTAAATGCTAAATGTAATAAGCCAGTCATAAGAAGACAAATACTATGTGATTCCACTTACAGGAGGTGCCTGGAGCAGTGAGAGTCACAGAGAAAGTAGAAGGGTGGTTACCAGGGGCTGGGGAGGAGGGAATGTGGAATTATTGTTTAGCTGGTACAGAGTTTCAGTTTGGGAAGGTGAAAAAGGTCTGGTGATGGCAGGTGGTGTGGTGGTTGTACAACACTGTAAATATACTGTGTACTTAAAAATGGTTACAATGGTCAATTTTATGTTATGTGCATTTTACCATAATTTTAAAAATTAAAAACAGAAAACTAAATTCTGAAAGGAAACCATTTCTGACTAGTGGGAGCAAGAATTAAATAAAAATGTGTCTCCTCTTAAGTTTCCTTGATCCAGTTCAGAGCTGAGCTTCCCTGACCACCACCAGCCGGCCCCGTCCCGGAGCTTCTCGCCCAGAGACACCAAGGGTGTTTGTTCTGAGGAGCCCCCAAAGATAGGCTACCAGTTTGTGTGGCTTCCGATGGGATGCAGTTGGGAAGGGGGAAAGGAAAGTCCTTTTCTGGAAGGTAAACTAAAATACTTGTCAAAACATGAGGTCTTCTAATGAAACAATTTAAAAATATAAACCCCCGGCCGGGGCAGGTGTGGCCACATTCCCTGCATGCCTTATACCGCCCGCAGATTAACCTCTCAGGGTGGGCATCCTTCCTTGGGGGCTAACTGAACAGACAGCATTTTAGACCAAAAAGACATGTTTTAAGAAATACACTTATTAATTTTTAGTAGTTGCAATTTTATGGAAAGTGTTGAAATATTCTATTGGGAAAACATACAGTTTGTGCTATTATTTTCTTATGTCAGTTCACCCTTAACGAGGTATTCCGAAAGAGTGTATTCTTGCTCCTGTAATCTGAACTACCTTACCCATCCGTGGTGACTGTGTTGTATTTAGGTGTGTATAACTTGTGCAGCTGTGAGTAGGCATGTATTCTCCTGCCTGGAATGCCTGGAACTTTCTATTCTGATTGGTTTCATCTGGTATATATTTTATGTAAATGTGTCCTGGTGTTTGCTTCATTCTTCTGGACCAGGGAAAAATATTAATAATTTCTAGTCTTAAATTTCCTGTAATGTTAGTTTGAAAGAAAGAGAAGAAAAAGTTGGCATGGTATGATAGCCAGTGCTGGTAGAGTTCTGTATTTGCTTTTTGCAGAAGGCAGAGTCTCCTGGTACTTAGGATAAAATAATTTACCTGACAGTCCTCTACCTGCTGCTAGCATATCATTTCCAATATTAAATGCAAATATTATACAAATTCTACTTAAGAAATGGCTTATGAAATTTCTCTTATATCCATTTAATTGCAAAGTCTCAGAATATTTTTAAAGGACTTCTTAAAAACCATATTGCTAAAGTAGCACATCTCACACGTTTTGTTAAATGGTGTATTTTATCGAAGATGATGTAATTCCAAAGTGAAAGGCTGGTGGATTAGACAGAAACCAGGCTCATTCTGGGACCCAGGTTAGAGGCACTATTCACTGTCCTGGTAGCCGGCTGTCCTGGCAGTGGTGTTGACTCCAAAACTTCAGTCTTTTTTCTCAGCCTTAACAAGATGCCCATCAGGCTGAGCATGATTTTTTCTTCCCAGTGTGAGGAAACTGCAAGGCTACTTTAAAATTTTTTCTTGTTGCAAAATACCTGGACAGGGCCAGCCTAGTTTCTAGGATGGCAAATGCCACAGCTCACTCTATGGGTTTGATTCCCCTTGTATCTAAGAAAACAGCTTTCCCAGAATCAAAGGAGAATTCTATTCCAGAAACAACTCATAAAGCATCTTCTTCTACTTTAGTTTCTGAGATGATCACATTGGTATTTAAACTCTGTCTTCAAATGCCATTGTTCCTGTGACCATGCACTTGGCGCTGAACTTGGATTTGAGCCCTTATTTGCATTGCAGAGTCTCCAAGGAACATGGTCCTTCATGCTCAGTCAGAGCTGGGCTGAGATGCTGGTTTCACCTCTCATCCCAGGGTGTGTATGATGCATCTTTTCTCTTTGCCTTGGCACCCAGCCTCTGCTTCGAGTTCCTGTGCAGTACAGACGGAATTAAATTAAACTCTTGTGCTTTAAAAATCCTCAAATCTGGTTTTAGACTTGGGTTCTCTTGGCTAATGTGTGTGTGTGGTCAGCCTTGTTTTGTGGTTGTGTCATGTCTTGCGAAGACTAAATTCCATGGTCATTCTCACTCATGCATCCATTTTTAAACCCCTACCACGTGCACTATTCTGTGCTAGCCAGTGCGTGGTAGATATTCTCAGGTCAATAGCAATTTGCCAGATATTTGTTTTTTACCTTATAGACTTTTATTTCTGCCATGAGGTGTTTCTCATGGCTTTCTGTCCCAGCCTAGTTCAGCCAATTCTTCTTGCCTCTTGGCCCAGGCTCAGGAAGTGTTATATGTAACTGAAGTCCTGTGCATGATGCTGTAAAAAGCACAAAATAACAGGCTTGTGTGTCAGTTTGGAATTCATCTTAACTTTCAGTCTTTGGGTATATAAAGAAAGGAATAAAATAAAAGTCTCCTTTCCCTGAACATCAGAACTGAAACTTGTTTGAGAACATTCAGGGATATTTGAGCTGTACTGTCACTAAAAATCTTCCCCCCACCTCTTCCAGCCAGTGCTCAATAGAAATCTTACTCATTTCTTGGTCTGGTCTTAGCAGAATACAGATACTAACTCACTCCTTCCTAGAGAAGGGCCAGGGGAGGGGTCAAAGAATATCATGACTGACACATATATAGAGCCTTCAAATTGTCATATATCATCTCCTTGATCCTAAAAATCAACTTTGTGAGATACACAATTATGGTTCTCTCCTTACAATGGAAGAAACTGAGACTCGGACGTGTTTATTGAGGTGCTAGTATCTGATGACAGACCTCGTGGTCTTTCCACACTAATTGCTGCTGTTCAGAACTGGGCTCAGCCCAACATAATAAACCCTCCAAAGCAAGCAGAGCCCTGCCAGGAGCAAGACCCCTCACCCCGACCCAGCCCACCTGCCCTCATCAGTGCACTCACATGATGGGAAACTGGTCTGCCTCTTCAGAGGTAAGAAGCTGGACCAGGAGCAGCAGCTGCTTTCTGACTGCTGCCACCTCAAGCACTTGGCAGCCATGCAGTGGGGCAGCAGCAGGTGTAGCGGAGGACAGCGAAGAGGAGGATAGAGGCTGGGAAGCGATGTAGAATAGCCTAATGCGGACAGCATCCAGTGCCGCCAAGGTGCTGGGTGACCAGATGGTAAAGTTGTGCCTGACTGTGGGCTTTTCGGCGGCATCGGGCTTAGTGGGGCCCTGACACTCTGTATAGAACCATCCTAAGTGCTCGGCTCTGTCCCTATTTTACAGATGAAGAAACCAAGGCATGGAGAGGTTAAGGGACTTGTCCACGATCTTCAGGTAGTAAGAGATGGTCCATACCCAAAGCCCAGAGACCTAATCCTAGCTCTGCTCGGTTGTATTTTCGTGGAGTTTCTGCCACCCTGGCGAGCCTCATTCAGCAAGGCCCCAGGTACCCGGTTACTGCAGATTACAAACCATGAGCCTCTTCCTCTCTGCGATATTGAAGCCTATGCCCAGTACTTGCCAGAGTTCCCAACTCTTAGGACAAACTTAGGCTCCGAATGAGAGATTCTTCCTGCTTCCAAATACTGCTCTCTGAAAGGATGTTTGCTAGATCACTGGATAATAATACTAGCATGTCCACAGGCAGTCTGTTTGATTTAGATTTGGCATCAGACGTCTTATAACCCTACCCTCAAAAAATGAAAAAGCAGAGTGTCAGTAACAAGGAATCTGTTGTCAAGTGAGGAAGAGGTGGTTTTGCCTTTTGGATATGACAGTCTGACTATTGCGTAGGTCCAAAATGACTATTGTGTATTGTGTATTCCTGGTTGTTTGCTCTCAAAAAGGTATGTGCTTTGAATAGAGTTCGTACTAAATGCTGGTTGGATTCTGGCAGCTTCAGAAGAAAGAGTTGCCTAAGTTTAAGACATTGAAACTTGGAATGTAGATAAAAGAAGTAAGGAAACTAATATGTACTCAGTAATTATCGCAATGATTTGTTATTAGCCTCATTTCAACGATGGGGAAACTGAGACTCAGAATGCTTACGGCCATCGCCCAGGTAGTAGAGGGCATTTCTTCCCAGTCTGTCTCGAAGTTATTTCACTGAAGAGGTTTCACTGAAGAGGAAAAAAGAGGAGAGTTAGTTAAAATGAGGAGTGTTACCTCAGGATGTTGTTAGCAGAGAGGAGTAAAAGCCACACACTATGTTTAGATTCAAAACTGAGTCTGTTTTCATTAAAACAGTGCATTAGAGAAGATTTGAATGTTTGGATTGTGTGTATCATCAAATGCTTCCTCCCTGGGTGAGACAAGTCAGTTGAGCAAATAATCAGCTAACCCCTCACACACAGACACTTGTTCACTTTGGAAAGGGTTCAGGAAGAAGTGAGTGAGGAAAGTCTCCACAGCTGCCGGTGAGTTTGGGGGTGAGGGAGCAGCCAGGGGCATCACCACCACTGGGCAGGAGGCATTTTGGGAGGTGAGGACTGAGGGTGTGCGACCCCGTCAGGGTGGGGCTGCTGTCAGGCAGTGCTTGTTCAGTGGGTTTTCTGTGAGACTCCCATTTGTTTTGGTGACCCCACCCTGGTGAAATGAACGAGGAATTTGAGGCTCTGGCAGCTGCAATGCCGGGAGGGTCTGCTGTGCAAGGGGTGGGCACAGGAGTGGAGGAGGGAGGTTTGGCCCAGGATGATTCTGCCTGGGTCCTGGGTGGAGTGGAAGGCTGAACGTGTCCCTTCTCTTGTCCCTTTGTGTGTACTGCATTGAAACAAACAGGAGATTCTCCCCTTTGTGTTGAACTCTGCAGGGTAAGGGAGTAGGTTTTAGAGTGTTATCCCTTAGTTTCTCAAGCAGTAGGAAAGCTGGTCTGCAGCCACGGCTGTGCCAGGCTGTGATCCCAGGTCCCCAGACTCTGATGCGCTACAAAAGGCACTTGACGGACTTCTGTTTATTTTGAGAATTAAGAAGTTGTTCTTAACGGGTGAAGGGGGTCAAAAGGTTTGTTTGTTTGTTTGTTTTTAATGTTCCAGTACTACTTTGTGAACTGTGTATACATGTTATACAAGAAATTTGGAGGGAAAGAGGTGCTGTTGATAATGCATAAATATGTACTTTCTTTTATAAGCTCACTTTTTAAAATGGTAATTCCCAGAGCTTACCAAGGTACAATAGTTACATCAAGGAAGAAGAACTGATACCTTATCTTATTCCATTTACAGGAACTTGGGTTTACTGCGGCTTGGCCCCTTCTCTATACAATATGCAAAGTGCAGAGCTGGCCCCTCTCAAATTGGTCTTAGATTGGAACTGACAATTAAGATACATTTCCAAGGAAAGCATAGTCCTAAACAATCCATCTCTTGTCACTGCTCTTTAATTACACTTAGGTGGAAAAAAAACACATTTAATTGTTTCAAAGATTATTTTTTTAGTAAATATATAGTAAGTGGGGAAGATTTTAAAAAGGGGGGCTATTTTTTTCTCAGCTTGTGGTTTCTAATTACATCAGTTACAGCTTAGCCTTCCTCTTAACTAGAGTGCAGGCATGAACTGGAAAAGAATGAGCTAATCCATGATAGATCAGGTTGAATAAAGATCTCCATTCATATCTTTAGCTTTTATCCCTTGTTCTGAGTGCCAAGAATTAATGCTGTTTGAAAGTGCAAACTGAACCTGCCAAGCTTTGGACAGCTAAGATAATCCTAATTATTTTGAATGTTAGTGAGAAGGGCCGCAGTTCCACTCTGGAAAAGAGTTCTGTTGTGAAACATTAAATATCTGCTAAGTGGTATTGATTGGACATGATTTTATTTCCAAACACTATGGTTATCATGAAGCAGAAGAATTTGTTGTTTAAGAAATATTCATCAGCTTTTCATCAGATTCTTAGGCCTGTAAACTCCAGGAAATCAAAGAGGCCAACACTTTTTTTCTTTTCCTGTCAGCATCTAGGTGAAGAGTTGCTAACAGTTGAAGAATACCATTTGCGTTTTTATTTTTAAATGGTTTCTTAGTGAGAGTTTAATAGTATTTAACATACAGGCGAAGAAATTTTTTTTTTCCTCAAGCATGAATATCCTGTTCTCTCACATCACTGGAAGAGAATTATTCGTTCCAGTCCATTGACTTCCAACAAATCATTCAAGTTAAAAGTCAGGGGTCTTTGCAATGTCAAAAGATTTAGCAGTTAGAGTGGTTTTTGTTTTGTTTTTCAGAGAGGTGGGGCTTTTTGGCAGTACACAATATTTTCCAAAAAGAATACTGATGGTTTAGATGGTATCGCTGAAATTATCTTAAGGTTTTTTCCCCAACATTCTTGGTAAGAGTGATTATGTGTAAGGTTTTTTGTTTGTTTTTAAATAATAGTAAAGACCCTTTAGCTTCTGTAGACAAATAGGCTACTTGAGAGAAAACAGATACTGGGCTTGCTGGTTCAAACAAGGGTCAGCCTCAGAGGTTTACCCACCTTTCATTGTAACATAAAAAAGATCAGATGGGCAGGGTTTCCTCACCCCCCCACCCCCGTCCCACCCCTTTTTCTTCCTTTTCAGTCTCTACTTTGGTCTCCAGAAGTCATTTCTTCCATTTCTGTAAATACTGGGAGTCTATTGGTGATTACAGGGTAGCATAATCCTGAATTGTTCATTGCCTGTGAATGCTTCCTGCCCCCCAACCTCAAGGCGGCTACCCCACCCCCGCACCAGCGCACAGCACTAACATCTTCACTGATGCAGATAGTGGTGTGCTGAGCATCTTTGGGCCCATTATTCTTTCTTTCTTTGGGATTATTCCCCAAAGTGGAATTACCAGGTCAGAGGGTATGAACAGTTTTATGGTTCTTATTACATGTCACTAGATTGCTGTCCAGAAAGATTGAACCAATTTCTAGTGCTACCAGCAGCAGACCTTTACTTACAGTTCCCCTGACACTAGGCATTAGCATTTTCACAAAATAATTAAGAGAAGCCTTTTAAGTTGAAATTAGCCTTGCTCAGGGCTCATTAGGATCAACTTAAAAAGCAAAAAGTGTAATTTTGACTTTTGAATTTTTAATTGGTATAACATGATTTACAATGATCAATTATTGCTCTTCCCCTCCCCAACAAAGTGTAATGAAGCTGCATTAAAATGGAGAGGGTACCTTTAAGGATGGTAATAAAAGAGATTTTGGACATTACTTACTAAGATAAACACTTGTGAAATCTTTAATGTACTTGGATCTACTTTTATGAGGTATTACACAGAATGAGTTCAACAGATACTATCCCTAATTTCAACAGTCCATTATTCAAAGGCTGCTAAGCCTTGAACAGAAGTAAAATAACATGGATTAAAATTTTGTGTGGAGAAATGCTTTAAAATATACAGGTATATTTCAAAACAGGTTGAGTTCATTTATTTGCATCTTCTCTGTGGTGCCGTCATGCATTAAGTGTGCTCAGAGCGGCCCTAGTCTGTGAGGTGACACAAACTGCATGTCCTTGTAGCCCCAGGTCATGGGAGTACTTTCCAAGTAAATATCCACAAGGCAAGAGGAAGCCAAAGGGGGGTCTAGCCCCAAATTCCTTTCTTTTTCAGAATTCCCACATCTCCCTTTTGTAGCCCCAGATCCTTTCAACAGGGCGTGGGAGGTGAGTGCCTGGGGTGACGGGCCTCTCCTAGATCAGCTGCTGACTGAAGGCAGAGGCCAGCCCAGGGTTCGGAACATCCGGAACATCCGGAGAACACTTACCTATTCCTTTATAGCCTCTGTCTTAGTCTGACAAGCGTCCGTTGTTTCGCCTCCTTAAAATCACACGCAGATTAGGAAGGTTCAGTGGGCCAGTGACTGAATGTGGCCCCCAAGGTTGGGATGGTGCAGGGCCTAGAGCAAGCTGAAGGGTGCCGGGTTGGGCTCACCAGTGCCACGCTGCCCTTGGCAGCTTCCACAGGGTCCGTATGTAAAATGGAGGAAGTCATTCTCCCAGTGAATGGTTTGAGGATTAAATATCTCACCCAAGTATGTGGCATACAGGAAGTAGTCAGGAAATGTTCATCCTCTTCGCATGGCCTCTTTACAGAACTCTGTCCCTGTTTTGAGATGGGGATGGAGTTTGGCAGATGAAGTCTTAGACTCTTGCTAACTCTTAGTAGGCTCCCCAGATCTCTATATAGTAGCAAGATACCAGAGCAAAGTCTATCACCACTGGAAAACACTTGTATATTTGTGTATATATATATGCAACATCATTGCGCATGTACCACAATTCATAATTTATCTTAGATTTGCTGGGAATTTTAAATCCATATAACAATTCAAACTTAGTAAGAAGCTTTTATGAACTACAATAAAATGAAGCCTTCAAAATTCATAGATTTCCTGTTTTTTAGGTTGCTACTTTACTTATATATGTGTATCTATGTATATATATTATATATACATATATATATGCACATGCACCCTTATTGGCATTTATAAAATAATACTATTTAATGGCTCTTTCTTACCCAAAAAAAAGGTTACAAACTATTACCCTTGCATTTTATTTAAGTTACTAAGCAAATACTGTCAATATCAAAATAGTTGCTTATTGGGAAATTACCTAAATTATTTTTCAAATTTATTCACTTTCTAAGTTTTCAGATGCCTTTCCTTACTGGATATTGAGGTGTAGCTGTATGAAACTGTCCATCTGTCTGTATATCCATATATCACATTAGAATAAAGGGGCTTTCTGAAACAATTTGGTCCGGTGGAGTGGTTAAAGGTCTGTTTCTTAAATCCTAGCCCTATTCTTTTATTTTTGTGTGGGTTCACTAGCTGCAGCAAACCTTTTCCAAACCCATAACAAGCGTAAATGGTGTTCTCTTGTAAAAAGGTCTCTTCAGCATGGTAATATACCTTATTAAATTCCAAACATAATAAGTATTGATGGCAAACACATCAGGACCCAGTACAGCTTCTACTATGATTTAGTTCCCTACAAATGACTTCAACAGTCAGCTCCCAATGCATTTTGCTAATTACATCATAGATTTCCCTATTGATGAACACAAGCTGAATTAACACAGGAGCACTAATGTACCCTTTCACCATTATTGTTGTACAAGAAGCCGTGGCAGATGCTGGCAGTTAGTTACACAAACATTAGTATTAACGATTGGCCATTTGGAATTGGTGACAAACTACTGCCCGGCAGAATCCTGAGGCTGAAACCAATCAGGAAGTTAATGAGGAGAGAAATTACCACTGCAGCTTCCCCTTAATTACATTCACACTAGGCAGGAAGGGAGTTCTGGGGGTGGATCTGAACTCAGCTAAGGTTAAGAAGGTCAGAGACCCTTTTGCTTTAATTTTGTATCTACCGTGGCTTGTAAGGTTGCAAAAATTGTTTAGCACTTTATTACTTTTGCATCCTTCATATTTAATGTCAGGTTTTAGTAGAAGTTTTATGTTCACAGGTTTGCTTTTAAAATCTTTACCTGAGTTCTATTTTTGTGTCGTAGTATAATTCAACTTCTTTGACTTTTTGTGGTCTTAAAAAGTTTCCCTCCCATTTACTGCTCTTTACTTTTAAAAATGGTATGTTTGCTGGCTCCCTCCACTACCACCAAGTGTTTGTGTCCCTATATCCAGGAGAAATAACAGGAAAGTTGATAAGCTATCACCTTCACTTGCTATATATTGAAAAACTAGGGTTACCTGTCAAATGGTGGAAATACATGGGTGGAGTCTTGCTTGGGGTAATTTGTCAGATTGATTATTTGACAAGACAGGTTCTATTAGCATCCTTTATATAAAAGAGGGGCTCAGTGAAGGGTGAAAATAGTTACCCCAAAGAGGGGAACAGACTTTTTTGTCTTTAATTAACAATAAAACTGGAATTCTGCTAGCTAACTTTCCCCTGTCGTTAAATAGGTAATACGGGGCAAAAATGCTATCTTTTTATTCTAAAGAAGTGCTGGGGATTTTAATGAGTGTCTAACAACTGGGAATAGAAATGCAGAGTGCCTCTTTCTTTGTTGAAACCTAATTGAAGACTGATGTAGAAATACTAGCCACTTTTAACACACTCTTCTTCTGTTTCTCCGCACTTCCCAGTATTCTCACCGCCCAGCAGTCAAGATTCTGGCTTGGTTTCCCTCTCCAGCAGCTCTCCTATTAGTAATGAGAGCACAAAGGGAGTGCTTGAATGTGAGTCGGCCGCAGAGCCCAGCAGCTTCACGGTTACTCCGGTCATCGAGGAGGACGAGTAAGCCATGCCCCATGCCTTTGGCGGGTTCACTTGGAATAGCAGGCTTATTCCATTTATACACAGGGTTTGTTGTTAATATTTTGCCTTTACTCATGTCCACTTAAATGGTGAGAACGTTTTTGGTTTATACTCCTTAGATCTTAGCCCAGAGGCTAAAATACATTTGGAATAGTGTAGGATTGGTGACTACCATTCACAAGAGTTAAGTGGTTTGCTCAAGGAGTTAAACATTAAATAGTTGTGTCCCTCATTTTTTATGACATTGGTTTACACGTAGTTTTTAAGAAATACAGTAATTCACTCAAGTAAGCAATATGTTTGCACCTAAATATGTCATAATTATTAGGTACTTCAGTTTTAAAATGAAATCTTAGGTGCTTTAGATATTTTTGAATTTTAGTATTTTAACAAAACTTTAAAAACATAAATTTAGCCTGACTGGTGAGAAGAAAAGAGCACAGTTAGTGATAGTTTTAGAAGTCTACAGAAGGTCAGTAAATGGAAATACTGTGTGTTTGTGTTGCTGTTGGAAAAGTCTAGCTCTAACCCACATCCTCAAAAACCATGCCCCCTTTCCAAAACATGACTGAAATATAGTCAGAATAAAAAAATAATACTCTTAGGAATTGCTACCTTCTCTGTAAAGAGTAATTTGAAAACAGTACAATTTAAAGTAACCCCAGTAAGGCAAAGTTCCTGGCTGTTGTTTCTAGAATAATATAACAAGTTTATCGTACACATTCTTTCTACTACAGGAAAAAAAATGGATGCAATCTAGATTATTTTGTAACCTTAGGTTGTAATCTGATTTGAAAATAAGTACATCTTTAAAAGTTACTAGATATTTCTGAGTTCATTATTTTGTTTAAAAATTGCTTGTGGCATACTTCCTTATGTAACAGAAGCCATCCTGAAATGAAACTAGTCTAAAAAAATTCATTGTTCTGTAGTTGCAGCTGTACCTGAAATAAAAATGTTATTGATGACTGAATTTTCTTGTGTGTATATTTGGTGAGCGATATTAAACAGGAAAAAAGAAATTACTTGTATTTTCTTCGCTCTGTGCTTTGAAAACATCTATTTGATTTCACCCCCATCTGTTGTAATCAATAACCTGACCATCTTGTTTTTTATTAAATGCACTTACTCTTAATTTCATCCACCAGTGGTTTTAGAGAGAATAATGTGGAGTTACCTATATAGGTTTGACATTATAAATCACTTCTTGGGGCTGAATCGTATAGCGGTATCGATTGATCCTGATATATCACAGAAATTTACTGTCACTTCTGTTTTCAATTAAAGATACAATCAGTCAGATAATGACTTAATTGGATTTTACAGAAGATTGAGTTTTATTGCCCAGTGCTTTACGAGTTTAGTTAAGGGAGATCATTTTATCACACTTGTCAGGCTGCTGCTACTGCAGCCTGTGCCCTTCTGGGCGGTTGTAGCTGTAGCTATTGTGACGGCGACGCCGAGAGGCTGCGGAGAGCGCAGGGAAGGACCCGGACGCGGAGTCGCCACCTTCAAGGCATTTCTGGTGGCGTCTTTGGCGATGGAGATCCCTCGATCACCTGGGCACTCGCTGCTCACTGCCCAGACCCCTCTCATTTCTTTGAAAAGCCCCAGCTTCTGTGGATCCAGGAGTCCTCCAGTTTTCTCCGTTCAGTAGTTAACCCCCAACACACTAACACTGCCTGGTTTTGTTGGAGAAGGGAGAAGTTCGGCAAGTCCCCTCAAGGCGGGTAATGCTCCCTCCGAGCACAGCCCCTTCGGTGCCCTAGCATTTCTGGAAAGCCAGGCGGAGCCCGGATTAGCGTCTCAGCGCTCTCAGAGCCTTGACAGAGCACCCGCTTGGCCCCTAGTGCGCCCCAAGGGCCGGGCTCCGGTTGCGCAACCGCGTATCCGGGCCTGCTTCCGGCACCAGGCCGGGTGGGCAGCGCCCGTCCTTCGAGAGGCTCCTCTACCCTCCTGGCCGCAAGAGTCCACCTGCCGCGCCTGACGCCAAGTTTGACTCTGATCGGACGGCCGCCGCCCCCGCGGTGGGATCCCTGACTGGAGTTCCCGCTCCAGCAGGGCCACACTACTGGGGGGGCCGGCCCCAGGACCACCACGGGCCCAGGCGGAGGCGTGGGAAGATCCAGCCTTCGCTCCTTCCAATAGCCCCCTAAAAGTTGCCTTGTGACTCGATCCGTTTGCTCCTCGGTTGTTCATCCTTGACCGCTAGGGAGGGGGTGCGAGGCAGACCTAGGGCCTGGCCAAGGTGTGCAGTATTATGAACTTACCTAATTGTGGACACAAAGCAGAGCATTGCAACTAAGTATTGACTGCTGAATTTTTAACATTTCAATACACATTTGAGGGGCGGTCATTTTTTCACAGCTCTGCCTCCTTGAAAGGAAACCTGGTGTAAGTAAGGCCGCATCCTTCCGCGGCCGTATTCCTGGTGTGTGCAGTATAGGAGTGCGTACAACTGTGCAAGTGTGGGCATGTCGGGCAGTGTGTGCTCCTCTGGCAGGCTGCCAGGGCGGCACTTACTGAGCTTTCACAGGCACATCTGTTGCTCTGGCGCGGGAAAACCGAGGCAGTCTTGCTGGCCTGCCTTTTCTGAGAGCCGAGGAAGCTGCCGCCACGCGACATGGGGCTATGGGCAAACGAAGCAGGCATCTTCCTCCTGAGCCGCCTGCAGCTCCCGCAGTGGCCGGGGGCGAAAGCAACCCTTCCCAACTTAGAGTGGACGCGGTCCCGGGGCCGGCAGCCCACCCAGTGCGTTTGGTTCTCAATCGACTACTGCCGCAAATTACGCGTTGCAGAGCCAGGGCTTCAGGGAAAAAGCCCTTGGTGACACGCTTCCTCACGCCACAGCCATTGCCATACCCACAGTGGGGCTTTCTCCGCAACCCACGCACGAAATCGCACTTCGGGGCAGATGAGTGAGCCAGACCCGCCTAGGCGGCTCCGCCGGCTCCCTAGCACCTCGTGGAAACAGGACTCCCATCCACCCATAGAACTCGAGCCCCCTCTCCGCTTCCCATGAACTTAAGTGAACTGGTTTCACACGTACACCTGACGCTTTGCATCAAGAGGTATTACAAGAACTTTCTAAAATGCTATTCGCGCTACACAAAACCCCCCAGAGAGCAGTGTCGATGGAGAGGGATTTTCCTTGGCTCCCCGCAACTGGCCCTGTCCTCCCGGCCAGATGGAGTCGGGGGCTATCTGCCCTAGGCCGTTTCGCCTCTGGAAAGATTTCTCCAGAAACTTGCCCGTGCTCTAACCCTCCTTCCTCCCTCCGCACACCGACACGTATACAAGGTCTGAGACCTACGCTGCCAAGGACTCGCCTTTAAAAGACTACTCTTCCCCCAACCCCCTCACAGAAACTCGAAAGGGCTCGACTCAACCAATTGTACGTTAAGTCTCCCCTGGCAAAACAACCTGCAAACTTTGCCACGGTTCGAAGCTGCGGCCCAGACAGCTGGCGAGGAACCTGGGCGGGTAGGCGGGGCGAGCTGGGCTGGAGGCGGGGTGCTGGCGGAGTGGGCGGGACCCCGATTGCTCCGGAAGTCGCGCAGCCCAGGGAGCCCTGTCTCGGGCAAAGTGCAGAGACTCACCCTGAATCGTTCGGCTTGGGGCGCCGCTCTGGTCTTCGCGCAGTACGCAGCGCCGCGTTATTCTCTCGCGGGTCTGGCCTGGGTACACAGTGTTCGCACCCATTTTCCTTGGGATGCGAGCAACTCCGGCGCTTTCGCCCCTTTACTCCCCAGGCTTTTTACTCGTGCTGGGACTTATTTCCTGGAAGCCCGCCCATTCTCCCACTTTCCCTGAGAAGTGGGGCTTTGTACCGAGACTGCAAGGGAGGGGGTGAGGGGAGAGGCGGAAGAGAGTTCTGGAAAAGGGGCTCTTCCTGGGAAGAACTGCGCTAGAGGGAACCCTGGGGAGAACTGCCTTGTCCCTTGAATGCTGCTCTAATTACCTAAAAAGATTTTCTTGGCCTTTTTTTTTTTTGGTACTGTTTTAAATTTTAAAGTCAGGGGTAGGATAAACGTGTGCTGTTCTCACTTTACGTTGTTGGGTACATTTTTAAAAAATCTTTCACACAGCAGGCAGACGGGGTCTTCAGGCTGCCCACGGTGACCCTCTTGCGAAATGACAGGGAGCTGTGACTGCCGCCCCCAGCCCTCCTCCAGCCCTCCTACCCTGCGGGGTGGGTCCGACTCAGCCGAGGAGCCCAGAGCGAGCTCCGATGCTGAGGGCCAGAGCCTCCAGCTCCCGGGTCTGAGGGAATCCACAGGGCGACAGACAGGCCGAGGCCGTGGGCGCTCCTGGGTCCGGAGGCCAGAGCCAAGAGGGAGCCGCTGTGCCCAGGGCCTACCGGGGAACCGGGCCTGGCCCCAGGCCTGGTGGGGAGCGCTTTTCCAGTCCTTTCCTTCGAAAGCCTGGAGTTGAGGTCGCTGCTCAGTGGGTGTCTTGGAGGAAGCAAATCCAGAAGCGACAACCCCACACCAAAAGGTGGGGGCGGGAGAGGCCTGTGTCTGCTCTAGTTCTGAGGAATCTGCACCTTGGGACCATACCTTCCCAAACTCAACTCGCTGCTAGCTTCGAAAGTTCGAGAACACGAAGGACCAAGCAGTAGCACCGGCCGGGGCTGCGTTGGACCTGTGGGGTTGCAGGCCCTTCTGCGCCTCTGTTTGCTCCCAAAGGCCTAGGCCCACGGAGAGCCTCCGGCCGCCCACGGCCAAAACGGTGTGAGGACAGGACCGGCCAGCACCTTCTTTCTGCTTAACTGTATCCCCAGGCCCGTCACCTGCAGATCCAGTCTCCCCGGGGCGCAGGCGGCTCCTGCCCCACACCCCAGAGGACAGCTTCGGGGTATCTTGGGGAGCGCTCAAGAGCTCTTCCCAATTAATTGAAAGAGACAAGGGCATTATTGTCACCTCAAGAAATCGATTGCTTGTTGCCTCACCGAGGCCTCACTAGACGTTTGTTCCCCGCTTTCAATTTGAAGCTGGCCCAAGAGCGATGCCTAGAGGCACGGACAGTGTGAGAGCTAAGTTCATACTTGGGGAGAGAGGGCTCTTTTTTCCTGCATTCAAAAGGCTTTCTGCACGCCCCCCGGCTTCCAGCGTCACCGTGGTCGCGATTAAAACGACAAAATAGGAACCCTGACCTCCCCCTCCATGAGAATCCAGCAAAGCAGAAAATGTCCTGATGTATTATACATTCAGGACAATATGAAACTGTCCTTTTGATTGTTTCTTGAGGTGAGGAGCAGCTGGCGAGACTCCCAGATTTGGAGTCAGAACATCCTCAGTTTCTCAGCAAGGACACCTGCATTCCTCAAGCTTTTACACACACCCGTGAGATTGTGTGCGCACCAAGGGAAAGAACCACATACGCACATTATCTTTTAGCTTTTTACTGTTAGTATCTGTCACAATTCTACCCAGTTAATTGTGGTTTGAAAACACACCCCACCCAGAGAAGAATGTGAATGGGTCCAGCCGAGTGAGGTTACATTTACTTGTAATCCTCCCCTCTCCCCTTCCAATGTCTTTGATTATTTTTCCCATAAGTGAAGAAGCAGGCCGCTCCTCCTAAATGTGATTCGGACCATATGCTTTCTACATTCATTCCCGCTTAGGCTTTTCTTCTCTGCACTAACTGCTAACACGTTATAGTCACCTTGAAATTTCCTCTGCTATTTTCCAATTAAAAGCTTAATAGCCCTGGAAACGGAGTTCATGTGGTGAAGTTTACCATAGCCCCTTGTTCTAAAAGGCTTTCTGCTGGGATCCCATTATGTGCTTGAATAAACCTTTTCTGCAAACAGAAATGGGACTCGGGGTTGTCAGGTGTTGGGTTACAATAGACTTGGAGGCAGGGGACATTTTACCAACATAAATACAAACCTGTCCCTATAGGGAGATGTTGTCAAATACTGGGATATGGAAAACATTCCCATCAAATATGAGAAAAGGATTATTATGCTATATCAAATGAGTATTTAGATCTCGGCGCCCGATGTGCACTGGAGTGAAACGAGGCCCAGGACCAAATAATGCCAGACCGAGTGGCAAAGAGATAGGGTGGCTAGGTGACCAAGGGACGAAAGGGGGTCGCCTTGCTAGCGGGAATGTCCCCCTGCGATCAAAACCTGGTGCAGAACTCCGCTGCTTTCCTTAAAAAATAAATAACTAAAAATACTGTTCTCCCAAGGTTTATAGTCCCGGTTTCACTGACCATTTGGAGAAAGTCCCGAGAAATTTGGCCTTTGGAAAAAAGTCCATAGTCCCCGCGTAGCCAGGAGACCTGGAGATTTTTAGCGCAAACTAACATTCCCAGATTCAGTGTCATTCTAGGCCCTCTGCTCTGTCATGTAAAGCGACTCTCGGCCAACTCCCTACTTCCCGGCCTCTGGCCTACAGGGCTGCCGGTGACCTCTACCTCCAGTCCAGAGAGCTTATTAAGTTCCTTCCAATTGTAGTGATTTAGGGCTTGTTTTCGACCGAAGATTGGGAGAAAAGGAAGGATTGAGGTGGCGTTGGGAGGAGGGGAGTTAAGGGAAAAGACCGAGGGATCCGTGCCCCATGGGGCTTTGGGGTAGGCCTCCCAGGCTTAGCGTTTTCTCGCAAGGGTTCCTGCCCACACCCGACCAGGTCAGCATCCAGCGATCCCCACCTCCAGGACTGACCTAAACCGGGGGGGTGAGGGCGGCTCTAAGGGCTTCTAGGGAAACACATACACCCTGGGTCCCTTTTCAATCCTCCTCCCTTCCTGAAGTCTCCCTTCTACGCTGAGGGTCGGCTGCTATGACTCAGGGAGGTGCTTTACTTGAATTCACAGCAAACACAGAGGGACGTTTTCGGGTTGCTTATTTGCTTCCAGGGTGGAGAAAAGCGGCCTTCCCTTGGGCTGCCTTGTTTTGTTTTTGGAGGGGGTGTTTAGCCGTCCCTGTGCTTTTGGCGGTAGTCTGCATTAGGCCAAAACGGCACTTACGAGTTTAGAAACACTGAAATAACAATTTCAACAAAGTTACATGTTGCCATCTTGTGCAAGGGCCCCCTCCACCCCTACTCAAAGACCATGGGGTGGGGAGAGAAATGGCGCCGTCCCTATTCATGACTAAGTCGAGTCCGTGGGGATTTGAACTGGGTGACGCGAGGTCTCCGTTTGATGTTTCAGTGGCTGTTGGGCAGAGGAAAGATCATATCCAGTAACTTTTGAGCCGTCATTCTGAAAGTTTAGACCCAGCACTTAAGCAACATCTCCACGTGAGCGTTTCCCCCTCCTTTCAGGACTGAGATTGTTCATTAAAACATGGGAGGAGGTTAAGGAAATTAGCTCAGCGCCAGAGAGAGCGGACTGTGCCTACAAAATGGGTTGTCATCCTTGGGCCAGCAGGTTTTCGAAACATTTATTTTCTTCTGCAGCAGCACGATTTATTTTTTTAAAAAGTTGCAAAAGGAAATCAAAAAGAGTCAAAATTTTCTAAACCAAGTCCACGGTAGGCTCCGGTTCTCGCGGAGCCGAGTTTCTGCAGCTAACTCTTGGGATAAAAGCAGCCTCAGGCTCGGTGCCGCCAAATCAGGCCTGGAGGGAAGGGAAGGGAAGGAAGGGAAGGGAAGGGAGGAAAGGGGAACGGCCACCTCACTCTCCAACCGGCACCCCCACCTTCACCACGCTGGCCCTCCCCTTCCCCGCCCCATGTGTAATACTGCGTCCTGGAGCGCCACAGTCCCTCCCGCCCGGACAGGGGCAGCGCAGACAGCTTGGAGGAGGGGGTCGTGAGCGCCCCCGCGGGAGCGGCCCTGGCTGCAGGTGGCAAGGAAGGTGATGTGCAGGAACTCCAGGGGCAAGAGAAAAGAGGAAGGCGTGGGGTGGGGTGGGGTGGGGTGGGGAGTGGAAAGAAACCGGGACTCCGGGGGTGGGGGTTGCAGTGGGAGGGAGGAGGAGTGGGGGGAGTGAGGGCGGTGGAGGAGGTGCTGGGGCCGAGCAGCGGCGCGCGGAAGCTGCAGACAAGCTGGCTCAGACCTTAACTAGATCTCTCTCCGGCTCCTTGCAGCTGCCTAAGCGCCTCGCTGAGGGAGGACGTGCCGGCCAAAGCAGGAGCTGGCGGAGACGCGACCGGCGTGGGATTGGCGGAGTACCAGCGGCAGGCTGGTCTGCAAGCTCCGCAGAAGCCGTAAAGACGCCCGCTGCCCCTCCGGCCGTCCCGGAACGCACGCGGCCGCCGGGACTGCGGGACCAAGGACCGCGCCGCCCGGAGGCCGCTCCTGAGCTGGCCTCCCAGACCCACTGTCCAGCGCTTCCTGGCCCGCTCGCGCCGTCAGCCCGCCAGCTCTTCCGGGAGCCCGGGGCATGAACGGCTACGGCTCCCCCTATCTGTACATGGGCGGCCCGGTGTCGCAGCCGCCGCGGGCACCCCTGCAGCGCACGCCCAAGTGCGCGCGCTGCCGCAACCACGGCGTGCTGTCTTGGCTCAAGGGCCACAAGCGCTACTGCCGCTTCAAAGACTGCACCTGCGAAAAGTGCATCCTCATTATCGAGCGGCAGCGGGTCATGGCTGCGCAGGTGGCACTGCGCCGGCAGCAGGCCAACGAGAGCCTCGAGAGCCTCATCCCAGACTCGCTGCGCGCCCTGCCGGGACCCCCGCCGTCCGGCGACACCGCCGCGGCCGCTGCCCCGCAGCCGTCGCCAACGTCTCAGCCGTCTCAGCCGCCGCGCCCTGCCGCCGAGTTGGCTGCTGCCGCCGCGCTGCGCTGGGCCGCCGAGCCCCAGTCCGGGGCGCTGCAGGCGCCGCTGGCCAAGCCAGGTGAGAGCGTCTGCTGGGCGAGGGTCGGGCGCGCGGGCGCGAACCTTTGGGAGCTCCTGCTGCGGCTTTGCCTGGGAGGCCCAGAGGCAAATTTGGGGAAATCGGCCTTGCCGGGCCTTCCTCCCCAAAGTCCGCCAAGGCGTTCTTTTTCTCCGGGCAGCAGCCGGCCTTCCGTCTGGATCAGGCAGGTGGAACCCAGACATCCGCGAGAGAGTGGCCTTATGCTAGCTAAAAGACAGGACTGTGCGGGCTCACTGAGTATTACCCCCAGATTAAAGAGAAATGTCGCGGGTAACTAAACCCCGCTAAATTAATTTGTGATCGGACCAAATTAAAATCCATGAGAAGATATGCATCACTGTGCGGCAGGGTTTTTCCCGGCTTAGGACTTTTTAGAGAGCTTGGGACGGGGAGGTGCAGGGACGGAGCCAAGGCCCAAACGTTTGGCTGACTCTGAGCTGGACGTTCTTCTGGACCCGAGGGAACTGGAGCGAACCCGAAGCGTGGCTAGTAGCTCACTGTGGTCTCCAGCGTCTTGCAATTTGTTGAAAGAAGCCCCATTTAGAAGCAGTAGGTGAAAGGACCCAGGGAGGTTTCTAAACTGATAAGCGAGGACCGAGAATCTGGTGCGTCCCGGAATGAGCTCCTTTGCAAAACTGCGCGGGCTCTTCAGTAAGTTCCTCAGGCCGCCTTCTCCCGTCTCCATAGTTTAAAGAAACACTACAAACAAAACTCGACCTATAGTGAAGGAGGCCACGTCTACAGAGCCCTTTTCCCCGGTTCTAGGTGGGCCTGGGCCTCACTTTCCAAGATTTGGAGCAAAGGCTCTCTCTCTTCCTCTTACCTCTCCTCCCTTCTCTCCTCCAATGCTGTGCTGTAGAGGGTGGGTCTGCTCTGAGCTCTAGAGGTTTTCTCCACCCCCGTGATCCCATCCTTTTCCCTCCTCCAAGTCTCTGGGGTCTGCAGGCCCTAGTTGAGGCCCCTTTCTCTTTGGGTTATCTCTAGCTTGCTACCCTGCCCAACCCAAGCACTCCTTTGGTTTTAGACTTTTGGAATCCAGTTGTGTGTGGTGTTTCCCTTTCGTTGTGGCAAATATGCAAAGGAAAACGGCCCATCTTCTCAGGGTGGGGGCTAAGGGGGGCGCTGGAATTCAAGAGGGAAGGCCCTATAAGGCCCAGAGCCCCATAGGTAAGAGTGTGGTAGAGCTTCTGCCTGAGGGGGAGGGAGCCAACACACACCTCCAAGGGGCTTGTGGAAGTCTGCAAACGCTTCTGGCTTGTGGAGAGGGGCTTTCAGAAACAGTTGACTGCTGTGTGCAGCTGGGAAATGCAGACTCACTGGTTGCGGCTGAGGTGATAGGCAGCCTGGCAGGCACAGTTCTGCTGCCGTGTTGCTCAGTTGTGCTCTCCAGGCCTGAAGCTCTGAGAAGCATCTTATGTGAGGAGCACAACTGGATATTTTAAGACAAAAGAGAATTTGCTGAACATGGCTTTTGTGGATATTTAATGCAAGGTAGGGTGTAAGCATTTCTCTCAAGTAATGCCCTCTATCCCAGTTGTCTCTCTTGTTTTAGTCTGATCTCTTCATATTTGTAGGTTTGCCTCAGAGGAATAGGAGGAAAAGAGATAGAAGGTTTATTGTGCTTTTCTCCTTTAGGTTAGAACAGGCAAGTAGGACAGTTTTGTCTCAGTTCTAGAAGTTGATCCATGCCAATAATTTTTCTGAATCTTCCTGTTTCCCTGTTTCCAGTTCCCCCAGAACCAGAGCAGGAATCTGAGTTCATGTCAGTAGTAGGTAGCATTTTGCAGTGGCCACCTTCACAGCCGCACCCCTGTAATAGGGCCTTGGATTTGTGGATCCTAGTCCAAGAGGGGATTCTGTTTACAACCGGTGCCCTTCAAACCATTCTTTGGAAGACCCGAAGTGCGCGGTTCCTAGAGTCACAAAACCAAAACCAACCTCAGGAGGTGGGTAGTGGGGGCAGGAGGAATGGCAGAGGAGTAGCAGAAGGATACAGGTTTGGGAGAGTTAAAGAGGGAGACTGACTTCAGCTGGACACACCAGACCTGGTACTCCCTTATCTGAAGTATTCAGGGGTAGGCTGAGCCCTCCAAACTGAAAACGGAATTGCAGAGGCGAATAGGATTTACCAGAGGGAGAGGGCAGAGTGGTGGCTGTGAGAGACTGAGTCACCAGGGACCAAGGGATTGGTTTTCAGCTGGTTAGTTGCATACCTTGCACATTCACATGTGTGAGTATGAAAAACATTTATTTTCTTTTTTACATTGGTGTGACCCCATAATTCCATGAAAAAAATGCCAATCAATCCGATGACGTTGGCGGGGGTGGGCAGGACCAGAACAGATAGTTGTTTCCATTAGGAAGGCAAGCATGTGAGTGGGTCATTTCCATGCATTGCTTTGTAAGAAAGGCCATTTGGGGTTCAAGAGAAAATTGCCTGGATGAGACTACAGTTTGCTGTATGTATTATATCTTTTTGCAGTTGTTCTTATTATCTATTTATATATAACATACCATGCATATTTAGAGGAATGTTAGACACTCCTGGACAATTAGTTCACTGCATGTAGAGAAATAAATGAAGCTTTATTTAGATGGTATGTCCGCATATACTGTAAGTTCACAGACCATTAGGAATCTGTAACTATCTACTGGCAAATTATGGAGAACTGCGATCTCTGTGTCTAAAACATGGTTGGTTCTTTTGCAAAGAGCTCCTTTAGTCTGTAGCTGTGGAGACTTTTTTGCTGTTGGCTACACATGCAGGTGAAAAGCACATACCCTAGAGGAAGGTCTGTCTGTTGGGCACCTCTGGAGAAAAAACACCCCGTTAAGAGAGTGCCGCATTAACACCAAAATTCAGCTTTGTAGGTGGAAGAACTCTCCAGGTTCTGCTTCAGAGTCTTTAAAGGATTGCGGGTTATTTTATCTAACGGTATAGTGTGTTGAATGTCCCTTTCCATGTGGTGATGATTTTAAGGAGAATTTCTGATGTCTAATGTTTTTATTTCTAACTGTGGATCGAAGCATTCTTTTTTCTTTTTGGTTGTACATTTCCCCCAGCCTCTGTTATCATCTGTGACTGGCCTGTAATTATTAGATTTAATAAAGCACAAAATTCTAATTCAAGCTCCTTTACATATATAACATTGATTCACTTACTCTCCTAAATTCTGTCTTTATCCTCCTCACATGCCCTCCAATCATCCCCCATGGAAATATCCCAGGAAGTGTGATACCTTTCAGCTCTTAGTGTATCTGAGTCAGCAGCCTTAACCAGCCGAGCCAGCCTTTCAGGACTTGGGCTCACGGGAGCTGAGGAGAGTTAAGGGTCAAGACCAAGGTGAGAGCTAAAGTTACATTTCTGTATTGTGGCTCCCTTCCCCCACCTTCACCATTTCCTTCAGGACAGTGTCCTGGGTCTTCTCTGGCTGTGAGAAGAATGAGCTGTAGCTATAGATTCTTCCTAGGTCTACATCTGCCATAAAAATAAATATGTACACAAGTTCTTTAAAGTCATCTTAAAGAAAAATTAAAAAAACATCATATTTGGTTAGGAATAGAAGGATAGGATCAAATAGGATAGTAAGGTCTCCTTTTCTGTTTATTTTTCCTGAAAAGGGATGAACAAGACACCTATAGTGAGAGAAGTTAGGAGTTTCTGCAATACCACCTTTATTTTATTTTACCTCCAGCCCTGCACCTCATAGCATCTTTATGCTTGCTGTGGGCCTCTCAGCTCCAGTTTGATTGGGTCCTGTCCAGTTGAGTTCCTTTTACATTTTAACTTTACTTTTAAAAAAGAAAGACAAACAGACATACCTGAAGTATGACAGGGCTGGGAAACCCTCTGAGACGATAAGCTAGCAGAAAACGGAAAAAATGGGAAAGACTTCAAGGTCATTCATGAAATGTGCCTATGAACTTACAAACGAGCTCTGGTTTTAAGATGGCTTGGTTTGGGGCCAGGGGCCCAACTCAGAGTTGCACTGTAAAAAACAAAAACCACTCAGAGGAGAAAGGAGTAAGTGATAATATATTAGTGATCTCTTCCAAACCATACCCCAGCCAGGGCTGGCTCCAGGGGCAGAACTCTGAGGGTATTCACGGCTCTGGGCCTTCCCCCTGGGGCAGTGGGGTCGGCCAGGTGCGCAGTGAAGCCCGGTGGTGTGTGTAGGGCGGTGTGGCGGAACAGTCGCGGGGGACAGGGACCTCGGCAGCGCGCTCGGGGGGAGGTTCAAGAATCCGGGAAAGGCGTATGCCGTCTGCTCTGGGCCACTATCCTCTTGCAGCCAGTTTCGGGGAAGCTGCAATTGGGCAGGTCCCGCACGCTGGCTGGGGTGGGGTGCGCCCCCAGCCTGCTTTGGTCCCCGTTGCAGCAGGTTCCTTCCTTGCTCGCTCACGGAGACTTGGGAAGGGCCTGGGAACGGCGAGCCTGAGGAGGAAGACTTTCGTGCATTTCTCTCTGCTGACCCTCAGGCCATCTGCTGCCACCCTGCTGGGTTGCCAGATTTAGCCAAAAAAACATGCAAATAAAAAACGGGTCGCTAAATTTGTATGGGGCATACTTAGGCTAAAAATTATTCGTTATAGATCTGAAGTTGAAATGTATTTGGCAATCCCCCGCTGATACTGTCCCCTCCCAACTCCAGTCACCCCGGAGGGCACCCCTTGGGGTGGAGGCGGGGAGTTACTCGTGTGCTTCTCGATTCTCCCAGTTTCTCTTCCTCTGGAGCCCAAGCTGCCGTGGCAAGGCATCCGAATGGCGCTGGTGTCCATCTTGTGATATGAGGACAGCGCTGGCAGGAAAAACCCGAGCGTTTTCCACATCCAGAAACCAGAGTTCCACTGCCATCCGGGAAAGAATCTGCCCCCTCCACCCAGCACACTCCTCTGGGTTATAAATCTGGCCATAGCCGTGCTCTGGACTTACACAACCAACTTTTCTTTTCCCTGATGGATGAACTCCTGGGTTTAAAAGATTACAGTAATCACAGGAGGACAGTGTAAATCGAATCTGATAGCAATAACTTTCGGGGAAGGTCAGGCTCAAGTGAAATGTTACCAAGCAACAGGCATTTTGTTTGCAAAATACAATCAAAGAGCATTGATGAGAAATTCTTTGCTGCAACCAGTCAGCACTTTCTGTTAACAGCTTTACAGAGGGAAAAGGAGTAAATCTTCATAAATCAACGTCCCTGGAGGACTTGAAGCCCCTTTATGGAAATGTTGCACTTCTTCCTGATGGGGAGGAGGATGGAACCCAGTAAAAATTTGTTTGCCTGCCTGCCTGCCCCCCCCTTACCCTTTTTTCTTCTCCTTCCCCCTCTTTCCTTCTTTCTTTGGCTTTTTAACCTGTTGCGGCTTCCTAGCCATTAGCGACTCAGGTCCCTGGGCCCTCACATCTAGTTCGATGTGACTGTGATGCCCAGTTCCCTACTGGAGTGTGCATGGGTGCTCATGGCCAAGGTAGAGGCCTGAGTGTTACTCCCAAAGAGTCCTGCGTTGCCGCAGTGAATCATTTCCTTGTCTGAGCTCTAAGAGAAAACTAAAATATAACTCAGTAGGTTTTTAAAGTTTTATTGTCTGGTTAAACAGTTATAAAAATAAGTCACATCAACTACTGAATGACAATATTATAGAAAATTTAGGTGTTAGAACCTCAGTTCTTTACCAGATTTCTAATCTCTTTTGATTCCAATGACTAGGCAGACATAAATTTTACAAATCTGGGGTCAGTGTTCTGCTGTTTCCCCCGACTGATTATTACTTTAATTCAGTGTGAATATCTGTTGAACCCATAGTTTTTATATGTGAATGTTCAACCACAATATTCCCTCCAACGAACACACCATAGACTGCCCAGGTACAGGCCTTTGATCTACTTGATGTGTTTCAATGTAAATTTTGCAAAAGATTAGTTAGAATGTAAGCCTTTCGGGGGCCAATAGGCAATGCTTTGGTCCTCTCGGTGTAGGTGTAATGGTACCTAGTGCAGAGTGCCTGGGCTCATAGTGAGGGACTCAAGGGTATTTGTTAAATAGATGGATGAAGGAGTGGACAGCTGTATTTTTGTAAGTACCAAAAACACATGTAGGTTTATAGGTAATATCCCTTCTGCTTCTTGAAAAGTATTCTGAGTCAAGAAAGAGTTTAGAAGTAAATTTTTATAGGACATATATAGTCCATAGTTACAGACCCATGCTTCCTTCGTTCCCCTGTATGTCTCCCAAAAGTATTGGTCCTAAGGAGCCGTTTTGATACCACCATACATTATTAAGCTGGTATTGTTAATGATTTTTTAAAGGGAAAGTATGGCTTGTATGTTTGTACTTTCACAAGTTTTCTTTTCCCCTTCAGGAAGAAAAGGAGATTGTATACCGACATTCATTTCTTGCTGCACTTCACGTTGTCAGCCATTCAGTTTTTTACGACTCTGCTTGTAGTGTAAGATAAAGATAACAGACATGGTAAAAGCCTGTCTCCTGTTAGAATCCTGAGTGGGCAGTTGGCTCTTGTAGAAGTCAGTCCTGGCCCTGCCCCGGTTCCTTCCCTGCCATTGCTATAAGATGTGGTGCTTTGAAAATGACCCACTGGGGAACGGTTGTTTAGAACTGTGTCCCCCAGTGCTCAAGTGAACAGACGGGGACCTGACAATCCATGTTTCCAAATGCCTGATGTGACTTCAAAAGCGGGGGGGGGGGGGGGACGGGAAGGTCCAGTGACTTAACACTAGGGAACATTTCTCTCTGGATGCCAGTGATTTTGTGTTTTCATTTTGGATATAAGATATGTTTTGTTTTTGTAGATATAATTGGATAAACTGTATCAAACCCACCACATTTAAATAAGAAAGATTTTTCATGTATATGTGCCTTGAGCAAAATGTGTGTTTCCATATAGGGTAAGCTTTCTCAAAATATTTGAAATGAATACCTAGAATTTTTTTTTTACTTTATTGTATTTTTATATGAAAAGAGCCTGTAAAGAAAGATTTTGCGAACTGTAATTTTAGATCAGAAATTACTTTTGTGTGTGTTTGTTTTCTCTCCTTAAAGTCTTGTAGCTATCCTTTGACGTGCATATATACACACACACGCGCGCGTGCGCGCGCACACACACACATATTTATTATCCACCTAAAAACTTCCTTCTTAATTGAATATCTTTTAAGAATCTTTATCCTAGTGAACTTTATTTAAGGGGTGATTGTGTTTCTACATCATGAAAAATACGAAATTGAAGAGTGAACATTTAGTAAGATTTTAAAAATATATTGCTGTTTAAACATTAGAGGCAGCAAATCTATCACTTTTAATAGGAGGTTTGTAATATCAGATGGAATTAATTTCTTCCTAGTTTTTGTCTAGTAGTTTTGGCTTTCTATATCCATATATGAGGGGTAAAAATATTATCAGTTGGATATGCTCTTATCCTTTATGTTCTAGGAATTAGTTTCAAGGAAGAAGAGGGTAAAGCGTTTGGGGAGTAGTTTCCTTTTCATTTTGTTAGTTGGCAGTTTTACATTTCTATATCAAGAAAGGCCTTTGTGTTTTAAACCGATGTGAACAATTTATAAAGTGTATTTAGGAAAAAAATCTAGAGATGTAAAGAAACACCTGTTATTAAATGACACTTTATCACTGGGCTCACAACTCACCCTCTATAATTACTTGTGAATTTCTGTGCTTATAATAGAATAATTTACAACATCTAGTTTAAGTACATTACAACCAATACTAGATAGCACAGTGCCACAAAATTGCAGGGACTGTATATTCTGCTTTCAGAAATTATTGTTGGCCGGGGACTTACTCTTGGTGCGGGGTGAGAGGCTTGCCCTGTTTTGAAACCCCAATGGCCCTGGCTGTGGACTGGGCTTCTGCGCCCCTGCACCCCCTCGCAGGCCCTTCTGTGCTGCTCAGGGGTGTGAACGCCAGAGGCGCATCCCACTCATCGCCTCTTTCAACCTCTTCTGTCTTCCCTTTGAAAACTGTATCAATAGTGCCGAACTTGGTTGGTCGGAATGTTCTGAGTTTGTAAGGTTGGTTCCTGTGACATCTCGCTAGCTTTTCTCACTTTTTTGCCATAGTGGATTCCCGGTTGGAGAGGCAGTTCAGCCCAGAAACCCGTGCGAAAGTGGGGGGATCAGCACAACCCACCATCGCTGCCTGAGAAATAACTGGCAGTGCGGGCTGCACTGGGCGTGGCACCGGAGCAGGGGCAAAGGGAAGCGCGAGGAAGTAAGAACCAGGCTTTTGCAGTCTTAGGGTGGGAGAGTCACAGCTGGTGAACAAGGTGGCGCCCGTACAAGATTCCACTGTGGCCTGTTCTGCAGAGCAGGAAAATAGGTTCGACAGTGGCATTTTGTGCTGTCATAGATTTAGACTCCTGCCGTCCCATAGCCAGTTGATTGGGATGGTGTGTCCTTTGCCATCTTGAAAAAAAAAAAAAAGGTACTACATTTTCAATATGGTAGATAGATTAGATTAGTCAGATTATCATTTCCTAGTTCCCCTTTGGCTAAACTCCTCTTTGAGTCACATTTTTTCAGGAGCCTGAAGTGTTCTGTGAAAGAGGAAATTTGGTTGATAAACCTCAGGACCTTTTCCTCAAATGTTGTCAGTGTTTGACACTCATCCAGGGTAGGGACAATTTACCTTTCACAACAGGAAGATGTTCTTAGGTTCACACATTTTGAAAGAAAATCTGTTTTCCATTATTTTCCCGTTCCCTCCAAGGGCTCCTGGTCGTGGACAACAGTGTGGTGCTTGTGGGAGGGGCTGGGGGCGGGATTTGAGGGGGGATAAGTGATGATGGAAAAAAATACAATAAAAATGTAAAAACCAAAATAAAATAAATAAAAATACTTAAGTACCTTTTTTTTAGAAATGGCTAAATTTTAAGCTTTTTATCTATACTTATGTGCCTTTTATTTTCTAGAACCAGTTGTTTCTCTTTAAAAAAATCTCACTGTCTCCTCTATTGCTATGATACTGTGTGTCTTCTTTCTTTCTTTTTTATCATGCCAACATATACATAACAAAATTCACTATGTTGACCACTTTTAGGTGTATAAGGTAGTGGCATTAGTACATTCACAATGTTTTGCAACCATCATCACTATCCATTTCTGGAACTTTTTCATCACCCCAAACAGGTGCTGTAGACCTATTCCCTTTTTCTCCCAGCCCCTGGTAACTACCATCCTTTGGATATGCCTGTTCTAGGTACCTCATCTATGTAGAATCATAGAATATTTGTCCTTTCATGACTGGCTTATTTCATTTAGCATGTGTTCAGGGTTCATCCATATTGTAGCATGTGTCAGAATTTCATTCATTTTTGAGGCTGAATAATATTCCATTACATGTATAGACCACATTTTATTTATTTATTCACCTGCGGACCCTTGGGTTGCATTGACCTTTTGGCTATTGTGGATTATGGCTGCTGTGGACATTTGTGTATGTGTTTTACATTAGATGCTTAACAAGTCCGTTCGGGTGTGTTTGCTTTTCCCCCTGCACACGCTTCTTATCACCCCAACTTAATAAGTTCCGCAAGTTAGGGACAAGCCTCACACTTTCCAGTATTTTCTACTGTCCATTCTGTGTCTTCAGTATCTTGTGCATTATAGGTATACAAATACTTGATTCTGATGACAGAAAATGAAAGCTAAAGAAATAAGAAAGCTGTTTAGAAGTACATAATATTTAAAACATTACTTTATGTCTGTTTTTGCTCAGCGAGAGTACTTGACTTGTTCTTCTGAGCTCCACGGAGCAGGGGCCAAAATCCAACTGTGTGTTCAGTTCGGCGCCATTACCATACTGTCACTGCCCGCTCATTTTCAAGTGTCTAACAGTAACAGCCAAGAGGCAGGCATGCATGCGTTCGGGAGTCAGGAAGAGTTAGGTAGGTCCAGCTGATTAGAGTGTGATTTTCTATTGTAAAAAAAATTCTCACCCGAGGACATGTTTTTATTAATTTTAGAGAGAGAGGGAGGGAGAGAGAAACATCGATGTGAGAGAGAAACATTGATTGGTTGCCTCCTGTTGAGGGATCGAACCCACAACTTAGGTATGTGCCCTGACCCAGAATCAAACCCTCAACCTTTTGTTGTATGGGATGGTGCTCCAACCAACTGAGCCACCCGGCCAGGGCTAGAATGTGAATATATAGAAGCTTTTTTTGCTGCTGTTTTTCTCTTTTGGATAAAGTACAAGTACCGCATTAACTCAGGAGATAAAAGTTGGGTCTCTAGTCCTAGCAAGCTGGAGGAGAGAATATGTCAAATTGCTCCTTCAAAGATGGGTTTTTTGTGCATCGTGGAGCTATAGAAAACAGAGATGGCTGATCTGTGTGGGCTGCAAATGAACCCATATAGAAATCATATTTTATAATGAAAAATAAGCAGTTTACTTAAAATACAAACTTGGTATAAATAAGAATTCATATCAGATTTATGACTTAAAGTTGCACTGATCTAATTTAAGAGTATTTTCTTAAATAGTTATGCCTGGCACATATTTATTGCTCTGTGAAGAACTGAAGATTTGTTTTTCAGTTAACTTAAGATATGGCCCATATTAGAAGAATGTTCATAAATGGGCTTTTGTTAAAGGCTTTTAAAATTAACAACAACAAATAGGAGATGGATTTTTAGAAGCTACTTTGATAAAATTTCACCAACTGGCTATGTACACTAATCAGGTGTGCCCTCAGAGGAGGTGACAATGAGCCTATTCAGGCAGGAAAGTAGAAAACACAGGCAAACCAATTGTTTACAACCTGACAAGTGAGTCATTAATAATTTTCCATCTTTAGATCAGTTACATTGGTTTTGAGTGGACACTGCCAGTTCATGTTTTAAGAAGGATAAAAACTCACTCATGTGTAGCTTATTAATAAAGAATATGTTTCTTCATTATAAAGGCCTGTTAGAGTTTACTTCTGCAAGCAAACCAGTCTTACCTCTCTTTTTTTGCCTGGTTAGCACTATAATACGAGCCTCTCCGGGGGTAATGTGTTAGGTAAAAATGTTAAATTTATAACTGGTTTATTTCACAGCAATTCTCTGCTTTGTTTGGGAAGCTTTTTTTCCCCCTCTTCTTTTAAAATAATTCAAGAAGGTTTCTCTAAGTTTTCTCTAACTTTACTAATAAAAATAAAACAGGACATGAAAACCTATCTCCCTCCTGCACTGCAGGCCCTGGAGGTATGGACGATAGTCCCATAGATGGGTCATGCTCCTTGCGCCACGCTCTCGTCACTTCTCTCTTCCTTTCCTGCACCTGTCCCATCATCCAGAATGCACAGCTGGTTTGGCTTGCCTTCTGAGGCACGTTACAGATAACCACGTCTGCCAGTCCCTCAGGTGGTTTTTAAAGACAGATTTCAGTGTATAGATGCTGCTCTCTTTCACGCTGGCAATTACATCAACTGATTATTGTGCACAGCATCCTGTTGAAACATATTGATGCCTGGTTCACAAGACATTTAATAAGAAACCTGCATATAGGGAAGTGGATTTAAAATATTAAAATGTCCCGTGGTGTATGGGTCACATACCAGCCAATGATGTCCTTAGGTTACACCTGCCACCTCATTTGCGGAAGAGGAGCCAGAAGAAAAGCCTGAGCTCATTTTCATGATCTTCCCTGAGCTGTGTTTCTGCCCAACCCCATAGAACATCCCTGTTTAGATTGAACTGCTAGACAGCCACATCTTCTATGGACCTAGGTATCATGTTGCCCTTCGTGTTTAAGGCAAGCTTCCCAGCACACATCATTCTGGTTTCTATGTCTTTATATTCAGAGGTTTTTGGGGTTTTTTAATTTATTTATTTATTTTTTTTTTAAGGCTTGTGGTATGTTATAACCCACTGGGATGCATTCCCCCTTCCAGAAAGGCCATGCAGGGCTCTCTCCTGAGCACATCTGTTCCTCTTTATGCACACCAGGAAAGGATTAACCCAGCTGTTGTCTGCTTTTCAGATTTGACTGAAGAGCGACTTGGGGACGGCAGCATGGCAGACAACACAGAGACCTTCAGTGACAAAGACACTGACCAGAGGAGCTCCCCAGATGTTGCAAAAAGTAAGGGCTGCTTCACCCCTGAGAGCCCCGAGATAGTGGCGGTGGATGAAGGTGGGTATGCTGTCCAGAAAAATGGCGGCAACTCTGAGAGCCGCTCCGACAGTCCCAAGTACCACGGGGAACAGAATCACCTCCTGATTGAGGGCCCCTCAGGGACCGTGTCTCTGCCCTTCAGCTTGAAAGCCAACAGACCCCCTCTGGAAGTGTTAAAGAAAATATTCCCCAACCAGAAGCCCACAGTGCTTGAGCTGATCCTGAAGGGCTGTGGGGGGGACCTGGTGAGCGCCGTGGAGGTCCTGCTGTCCAGCCGGTCCTCGGTCTCGGCGGCCGACCGAACTTCAGCAGAGCCGGAGAGTCTTGTGTTGCCCTCCAACGGGCACATCTTCGAACACACCTTGAGCTCGTACCCCATCTCCTCTTCCAAGTGGTCCGTGGGATCAGCCTTCAGGGTCCCAGACACCTTGAGGTTTTCTGCTGACTCGAGTAACGTTGTCCCCAACCCCTTGGCTGTGCCCCTGCAGCACCCATTCCCCCAGCCGCCCCGGTACCCACTCATGCTGAGAAATACTTTGGCAAGAAACCAGTCGAGCCCCTTTTTGCCCAACGATGTCACCCTGTGGAATACCATGACGCTGCAGCAGCAGTACCAGCTGAGGTCCCAGTATGTCAGCCCGTTCCCCAGTAACTCTACCAGCGTCTTCAGAAGCTCGCCTGTCCTCCCCACTCGCACACCCGAAGACCCTCGGATCTCCATCCCGGATGATGGGTGTCCACTTGTGTCAAAGCAGTCCATTTACACCGAGGATGACTATGATGAGAGATCTGACTCCTCAGACTCTAGAATACTCAACACATCTTCTTAAAGTGGTACCAGATGGGAGGTGACCAGGTGACATGTTCTGTGCATTTGAACCCTGGGTGGGGGGGTGGGGTGCCCTGAGGAGAGGCCACATCCTGTGTATACCTTTTCCTTCTGTTTGACAAAGTGACTGTGCTTGATTCTGTACCTTAGCAATAAAAACATAACTTATTTAATTTCTTGCACTTCACTGGAAAATGCCAAATAGCTCTGCTCTGTGGCTTTAGTGCTGAATGTTTGTTGTAAAAGAAAGTCTAATGCTAAGAATAGTCTTGGGAAAGCTGGGTCCACGGAAGATTTATTTGGGGATGTAAAGCTGAAGGTCAGCCTTGCTCCTGAACTCAACCTGGAATGTTCAATAAAATAGAATACTTGAATGCAGTTTTGTAAAAGAGGATTCCTCAGGATATGTGAAACCTAAAGGAAGTGGTTCGATTGCAAATGGACTATAAACAGGGACATTATATTCTTACGCTAAAAATCCTTCTTGCATTTTAAAGAGAAACTGCACCTAAGAATAGAGTGAACTGCTCACACGCTTATTTAAGCCTGGACAGTTTTCAGAGACAAACTCCATTGAGAATTATTCTTTTCACATGGCTGAATCGAAACATGTGTAATGTCAATGTAAAACCAATCACAGCTGTGAACTGCATGAAATGTATTGTGAAATGAACACAAGATTAAGCTTTGTCAGGTTAATGTAGCATGCTAAGGACTCTAGAAGAAATAAACTAAGGAGATGATTTTGGTTTATGTCATTTCTACTATGGAAAGAAGATCTCTAAAAATAGAAACTGATGTAAATGCTACTTACTAGTACGTGGATCCCAAATCCAGTGAGACACTCCTTGAGAAACATGAATGACAAAGTTTGGGGCTGCAATTAGAAAGAATTTATTGTTCAAGAATAGAGTTAAGTCAGTCCTTCTACCCATTCATTTATTTCTTCAACAGATACTTATTGAGTGCCTACTCTGTGTAACAGAATGCTCCTTTTACGTTGCGGTCCGAGTTACCTGCCCCTGAGTCCAAGATAAGCAGGGATGAGAATGGAAAATCCCATTAGAAACAAAGAGCAAGCAAGAGGGCCTACCACGTGGGAAGTAAGTGAAGTGCTGACAGAGAAAACACTCACAGCATGAGAACTCTGACTACTACTAATTCAGTTCAGTAACTTGCATTTAGGTTGTAGAAGTGAATTCCCTCTTGGCAGTTGGAGAAGACGACCACCAAAAAACATTGAAAACCAGGGCTTTTTTTCCCCTTAATGTAGTTTAATATTTTTTAATTTTATTTTTTTATTTTTAGAGAGAGGGTAAGGGAGGGAGAAAGAGATGGAGAGAAACATCGATGTGTGAGAGAAACATCCATCAGTTGCCTTTTCTACGCACCCTGACCGGGGACCAAATGCACAACCCGGGCATGTGCCCTGACCGGGGAACAGTCGTAATCTTCCACCTTGTGGGAGAACACCCAACCATCTGAGGGCTCCCCTTAATTTTAAAAGCATTTTAAGCGTGCTACATATGTCAGACTTCTTGCTCAGATATGTTTAAAAGTGAATTTTAAAACGATGATACTTAGTAGTAGCCACACCAACCACTTCTCATACTATTTTCATTCTTCACAGTGCTTGAAAGGAAAGATGACTGCTTAGGCCAGACAAACTTAGGAAGGTGGAAAGGAAAGGAAATAAGCAAATAAAAGCATCTCCATGATGTAGATGTAGAGAGAGACCCCAGGGCAAGAAATACTCTTGAGGGGCTTAGTCTGGGGGAGAGGAGGGCAAATTCTCTTGGCCTGAGATGCTCCCTCAACTAGGGCCCAGGGGCTGACTCTCACCCTTGTTTGGGTCCCAGGAGAAAAAAGATATTTACAACAAAAGACCATCTCATTTTTATTTCTGCTGGGCACTTTCGGAATGAGATATCTCTGAGGGGGGAAAATTCATTTTTCTTTGTTGGACTAATGTATATTTAATTGACATAGTTACATATCAGAGTGTTGAAAAGTAAACAGGATTTAGTGTTACATTTAAACATTAGTGTTTACGTAAAGAAAGCGAGGAAGTGGAGAGGAATACTTTGACCTCCGATTCTAAAGACACATGTTCAGGACATTTTACATGGTAATGATGGGCTAATGTCAGGGCCTACCTAGGACAGATGTATTTTCAAAGGTGTCTTTATCTCAAAAGTTTATCTACATTTATTTAACAAGCAACAATGAGAATGGATCCCATGTGAGCTGATGGTGCTACAAAGCCCTCAGCCGTTACCCCCCTTCAGGTTGAATGATCTGGATTGAACAAAACTTGACTTAAGACACAGTGGTGTTCTTACAGCTTGATTTCGCTCACAGATCGTCAGAGTCAGTGACTTCTTTTTTACAGTGTCCAGCAAAATGGAATTATCTGTAAGACAGCTCATTCATGGGTTTGGTGTGGGTATGTTTAGACCTCAATGTAATCTTCTGCAGCAAGAAATGTTTCCTGTGGTGGGGGCAAGGGTGCTCGGGCTCAGAAGGGAGCAATTGGGCGTTAAAGATGTACCTCAGCATTCAGTCTTGCTTCCTCTAGTCCTGACAGCTGGGCCCCTACCCCAGTTAAAGTAGATTGTAGTTGAACTCTCAAAAGACCATCCTGCGAAGGCATGTAGAATTCAAGGGACATGAACACTCTCATCGGCCCAAGGGCACCAGTTACTCTTTCACATGAAACTAGACATCTGGATGAAAAGAGAAAAAAATCATCTCCCAATTAAGTCCCATCTATCACATAGACAAAATATCTGGGTGCTTGGGTGTCCTCTTGGCAATTGAGTCAAGTTAGACTTACAGGAATTTACATTAAACCACAAGTTAATCCACATTAAACCACAGTGCCTCTCTCCCCTTCTAGTGAGGACCTGCCAACTACTAGTCTTAGAGGGAATGCTTTGTTCATTTTAGTATGTGTGTCGGTGGGTTAGTATGTTGTTCCACAGCAGTTTGTCTTAAAGTGTGACCCAGGCACCCCAATGCTTTGCTTCTAGTTTGGATTCCTGGGCCCTACTTACTGAGTTCAGAATCCTTGGTAGCCTAAGCACCTGTCTATATATCATCCTCTCCAGGTTAATTCTTGAACTCACTAAACTTTGAGAACTGCCTCACTCTGCATCACATCCTTGGGTTTCCTTCTAAGATCTACGCCTAATGGACGAGCTAACGGATACAGACTCTTGCTGCAGATTTCTAATGGTCCTTCCACCCCTATCTGCTTTTCTGTGGCTAGAGTAAACTTCAGTATGTAAGCAGCCTCGGTACAAGCCCTGCATCTAGTTCAAATAACGTTAGTGTCAATGTTAATGATTAGATTGAGTACACATGTGGGATCAGAAATGCCTGGTTTGGAAGCTTCTGGTTGGTGAAGGGCCAGAGATGAGCATGAATGTGCTACCCTTTCCCTTAAGGCGAGTGCCGCTTAAAGCTCCCTCAGGTTGTGCATGCTGTCGATGCTTCATTATTTCATGATTCCTGTTTTACTACTGACTCCCGGATATAGATTTTGCTCTGGAGCTTTCAGTTTTAAGAAAAGTCAATAATCTTCCCCTCCCCCCAGCTTTATTGAGATATAATTGACATATAACATTGTGTAAGTTTAAGGTATACTATGTGATGATTTGATATATTATGAAATGATTACCACAGTAAGGTTCGTTAACAAATCTGTCACATCAAATAATTACCTTTTCCTTTTGTGGTGAAAACATTTAAGATCTGTTCTCAGCAGCTTTCAATTATACAATACAGTATTCTTAACTATAGTCACTATATTGTATACGAGATACCTAGGACTTACTTATTTTATAACTAGAAGTTTATATCTTTTAACCAACATTTCCCCCATTTTTCCCACCCCTCAGCCCCTAGCAACTACCATCCTCTCTGTTTCTATGATTGGCTTTTTTAGATTCCATGGATACGTGGAATCATACCGTAGTTGTCTTTTTGTGACTGGCTTATTTCAACCTAGTAAATAACATCTCTTTATTCATTCATCCCCTGATGGATACTTAGGTTGTTTGCATATCTTGGCTATTGTGAATAATGCTGCAATGACCAGGGCGGGTGAAGATACCTCTCTGAGATAGTGATTTCATTTTCTTTGGATATCTGCCCCCAAGGAGAATTGCTGGGTCATTTTATAGTTCTATTTTTATTTTTTGAGGGACCTCCATACTGTTTTCCATAGTAGCTACACCAATTTACAATCCCACCAATAGTGCACAGGGGTTCCCTTTTCTCACATCCTTGCCAACACTTGTGGATTTATTGGTAATAGCTACTCTGACAGATGTGGAATGATATCTTATTGTGCAACGTCACCACTCTTAATGATGTAAAAAACAAAAGTAGTTTCACAGATGTATTGAGAGATAAGGCATTTGTTAGCCTGGTATGTGGCTGTGGTTGAAATTCATAGGAGAGCAACCTGGAGAGACAACAGAACAGGTACCATGGAAAAGGGGCCGTGATTCTAGCCCTTTGGTCCAGGATGTTAGGGTTAAATGGCAGGCCGCTAAAAGAGATGTACAATTTATTAAATGAAGTCGCACCCTAGGAAGAGGTGTGTTGTGTAGCAGCCACACTTACTGGATTTGTTCTTCCCGGACTCACCTTCCACGGCCCCCAGACTGCACTACGGCTAGATCAGTGGGAGGTGTTGGGAGGGACAGGTGCATCTTGGGAACATTTGTTGGGCGGCCAGAAAACAGGCACTGACTGCTTTGGAACTGACATATTTGAAAAATGAACTTGATTTCACTGCATACTGTTTCAGTGATTCATTCTTTATATGTGCATTTACTCAGCAGAAGTGAGTCGAAAATAAGATGGATGCTAAATTTATATGTTAATTTTAATATTAAAGCTATCCTATATTTGAAGATTAAGATCAATGCTTCAATTTTATTTCTTATGTGGTACTGAATGTTGTCATTACTGGAAAAAAAATCATTTCTGAATGCATCCTCCCCAAATTCCAATCTTAGAGGGCAGAGGAGTCTCAGAAGAGGTAATCTTGCCTTTTGCTGATGGTCTATTCAGTGATATGCTTGAAAGTTCCCACGGTATCATTTACTATTTCAATGTGAAGGTAAATAGCAAGGGCGGTGGTTTTTCCTTAAATTACAATGGAGTTTATTTATTAATTGGATTCTGAGAGTTTTCTGGAGACGGTAGGCTGTGTCAAGAGTTTCATATATCCCATGGGCAAAGCCACTGGACTTGACCAAAAGTAAACTCTGCAGTTGTTCGGAAAAGTGATCTCTCCAGGAGACTTGAGTCACAGCTTGGTGGTTTAAACCACAACCTCACACTTGTACTGTGATTTAAATGAAAGATTACAAAGGTCTGCTGAAGGTTCTCTGGGGGAAAGAAGGTTGGTCTGTCTGCCGTTCACACATGGTGGAACCAGGTGTGTGGCAGTTTCTATGGAGAGAGGGCAGGTGAATTTGATTTGGGACCAGCTCTTTTTTGGCCTGGGGCTGCTATGGCAATGCGAGTAGACTCTGTCTTTGCCAGAAGACTACTGGGTCCCCTGCAGAGCCTGGCCTTCCTCATTGGCTCCTGTCCTGGGGGAACACTGGGTGACCCTGTCTGCTGTGGGTGGTTGTGTATTTTGTGTGTTGTGCCAAGGGGCTGATATCCAGAATGCGTGTTTTTTTCGTATTTGCCACACCAGAAAGTTGCTGGTTTGGGAGGTGTCGTTTTCTGTTTTGCAAAGAGGCACAGTAAGTGCAACTGGGACCTTCAGGAAAAACGGGGAGAAGGAAAGAGTGAGTTGCAAGACAACACCGTGAGTATTGGAAGGATTAGCTGTGAAAGCTATTGATAAATCTTTGCCACCCTATCTCCCTCAGCCCATTTCCTCTGAGAAAATAGGAAGTTTCAGTTCACTTAGAGTTTCAAAAAACCTCACAGGAGTTGAAATAAAAAATGTGGGGAGATGGAGGAAGGAGAGGTAGAGAACTTGACTTTATCGAGCCCCTACTACTTGCATTGTTACCTGAGGCCCCCATTCTGACCTCAGTACGTCTCCTTATACTGTCTCTGCCCTAAATCTAGCTCAGGTCACCAACAACCAGGCAGACAGATGTCATTTGGGGCTGTCTGAGCAGACAACAGTGTATGGAAAACAGCTGACAAATGAATGCAAATGCCTGCAGCAAACACGTGTGCACAGTTTGCTGTCTCCGAGAGAGCTCCGTGAACCAGCCTGCCTGTGTGGCTCCAGTGCAGTAACGTCCGTGATTCGCTGCAGACCCTGAATCTTCAAGAAACATTATGTCTAATGTGTTTCAGTATTAAAGACATCCTAGTATATATCTTGAGTTTGGAAAATTGGCAATCGAGCACGGTGCATACAGAATTCCTTATTAAATAGAATATTTGATTTGCCAAAGTACCCTCTGTGTATCTGTCAGAATCATGTCTATATATCCATGTTTACACCCATTGAAAAAAATCTTGTTATTCCAACACTGATTTGCTCAAATTAGCAACTCAAAGTACCTGTTAGATGTTATTATTTTAAAATACCTGTCTAGATTTAATCCAAATGCAAATTAACTTATTAAAAATCACTGCTACCCAGAATCTGGCACTTTCCAAAAATGGTTTGGAGTTATATGTGACTCAGGAGCAATCATTTATTTATAAGGCACTTAATCTGTGCTAGCCATTGTTCTGGTTAACCTTTATTGACCCATTTCTCTCTCAACAAGTACATGGGTCTGTAGTATTACTATTCCCCTTTGATATTATAGATGAGGAAGCAAAGAAGTAACTTGCGCGAGGACAACTCTGTGGAAGTGCGTGTGGGTTTCAGTCTCAGCCGTTTGGATCCATTCATTCTATGGGCTTAGAGTTCACAGGGCTTTTTAGAGCTCCTGTGTCTTCTTTGCCCAGCCCCGGTTTTCTCCTGGGTCCAGAGATACCTCCACCAGAGAAGGGAAGTGCAGCGATGGCTGCAGATCCTGGGCATTTTAGCAACCAGAACCCTTTCTGCCCTCCCTTTCCCTTGGGGCCCATGAAGTACGGAGGGACAGACCGTGGCTTGTGGTCTACAACATTGCTGAATGTTCTTTCTGGCTCTGCTGTCCCCTGGAGGTAAGTGAGGGTAACACAGTTGAGATCGGCACTTTTCCTCGGCTTTTTAGTCATAACTAATCCCTGGGCCAAACAAGAAAGGTGGGGAAGCTGTTCAAAGGCATCTTGCCATTTCCTGTTTTATTCGAGTTCTAGGATTTTCCCTCCGGGACTGCTGTGACTACAGACCAAGGCATTCGCACACCCCAGTCGCTGGACGCCAGATCTGTGGGGAATTTCTGAGAAGCGACCGGTGAACTCACCCCGGAGTGAGTTTGTTTTGCTGATGGTTGTGCTTGTTGACTGCAGAGATTCCCAAAGGAAGGATTTAGAGTAAAATGCCTCCCAGCTTAAACTCAAGTATGAATTCTCTAAAACGATCAGGAGGGAAATGTTATTTTAAGTCCAACTGTATTAAACCTACCAGACAAATAATAGAAAACCAGTAAGATCATTTAATCCAAAGTTTCACAAAGTGTTGAGACAACACTTACTGTTTGAAAGGCCCCGAGTTGGAATCCCTGCATTTGAAAGGCCCTGAGGTGCCTGTTCACAATCTAGAGCCTGGATTCCCCCCTAAACCATCTTAGCCAGGAGCCCTGGGAGCGGATTCCCCCTCCCCTTCCAGGAACACCCAGTGACAGTGAGAACCACGGAAACCCACCCCGTCGAGCCCAGCCCTCCAGGGAAAGCCCAGTCCTCTCTGCTGAGGGAGGAAAAGAGAAATGTACAGTCACAATTTCTGAGAATAGATTGCTTATGTTTCATGACCCACCAGGAGAATAACATACTGTCTCTGTGTAAAAGGCACATCTGAGTTTTTCTGGATCCCTGTAATGAGGCTCCTGAGGGGAGGAGGGAGTCAACACCGCTGCTCAGAAGTAATGGTGACATTAAGCGAATCCCCCCGACAGGGCTTGGGGTGAGAAGGCAGTGATTTACCCTTCATAGTTATGGATCGGTCTGATCTACTATGAGGAAAATTACGGAGAATTTTTCCCCTTAAACTTGGAGTTAGATCCAGTCAGTACAGGTTTTGAAATGAAGGTGCGGGTCTCCTTGTGAGGCGAGTGGAAGAGAAGGAAAGAGTTAGTGAAGACGGAGGTTCTCCCTGGGCAGGTAGGGCTTCCACCACATTTAGGTGTGTGGCTCAGACCCTGCTCATTGGCGGAGGCTCATGGTCTGTGTGAGAGTGTAGGGACAGTGGTGACCAACAGGAATGTCCACCATGGGTCTATCTGATCGCAGGGTGGTACAGGGGCTCAGAGACGCCCCCCCAAACATGCCACTTTGGCATAAGGATTATTTGAGCTGAAGGCAATCAGAATCAGCAGATGCAGAAAGGGTTCAAGCAGGGCATACATTTCCTTTTAAGAAGATGCCTGCCCTGGACCAGGGAGAGAAAAGTGACTCTTACTATTGAAGGTGGGGAGTCAAGAGCAACATGAGTTTGCATAAACAGACCTTGCTAAAGCAGCCCTTGCCTTCCGTTCATTCCCCCCGTGTATTTCCTAGTCACGCTCCCTTCTGCCCCATTCATCACCTTTTGAAGACCTGACCGCCTCTTTCATTTTTAAAAAAGGTATATGAGCCCTGAATCTAGCCACTTCTTTGAGTTTCACTTCTTTCCTATGACCCCATATGCATGCAAATATTAATAAAAATTGTATGCCTTTTCTCCTGTTACTCTGTCTTGTTAGTTTAATTTGCAGGTCTCCAGCTACTTTACCTAAGAGCATAGAAGAAAAGTTTTTCCTTCCTGACCAGGGACAAGGTCAGACAGTGAAGGAGGGAGACGTGAGGATTCTGGGGTGGCCCCCCTCTCACAGGAGGTGGGGGAGGAGACCAGGAGCCACGCCAGCGGAACTTCGCAGGGCCGCCGGCCCTCGCCAGGACCCCCGGGCGTGTGAGCGTTTGGAGGGCAGTGGCCGTGGGCAGTCCCGTGCTCTGTGTTTCAGGTGTCCTGCTGCGGTCCTTACGGCGTGGGCACTATAGAAGGCAGGGCAGCCTGGAGAGGGTCGGCCCCTGCGGGCCCCCAGTGGATCAGAGGGACGAGGAGAGTAACATGCATTCTGCTGTCACCCGAAGGCCCACCACCCAGAGGGAAACCAGCTTGCTAGGGGTGCCTGACCAGACAGCCAGTTCCAGTGGTCCCGGGCCCCACACGCCCATGGGAGTGCCTCTCTGTGTGGGGGGGGAATAATTCTGCTCTTTCCTGCACTGACCCAAACAGTCTTTCGTACCCTAGAGCTTTGGTGACGTGCTCTGAGCCTCGTTGGCCCCCCAAAACCATTGTTTTCCAGATTTCCTGGCCAACTGAGGCCAAAGAAAGAAGGGCTCAGAGATGAGCTGCCTTGGTCAAGTGCCAGATACAATATACCAGTTAAACTTGAATTTCAGGTAAACAGTGAATAATGTTTTAGTGAAAGCGTGTCCCAGGCAATGTTTATCTGTCTTCTCACCCTCCCCGCCCCTTGTGTAAGTATGTCATAGGCAATATCATGTAAGTATTGCTGGGACATACTTATATTCTGCAATACAAATATTGCCTACACATACTCATGCTAAAAATTACTCATTGCTTATCTGAAGTCCAATGTAACTGGGTGTCCTGCATTTTCATTTGCTAAACCCGGCAATCCTACCAGGAGAACAATGCTTTTGTGGTCTGTGACTGTGGCCATGTTCATGGTCATATCCCGTAGTCAAGGAAACAGGAGAGCCGAGGTGATAACTAGATGGGCTGAAGGCCTCGTCCAGCCCTCAGATGTCATTCGTGTTGACTAGTGTGGAGTTTTCATTTTCATTCTCAAATGATGCCAATGTTTAAAAATTGGGAGATCTCTCTCGCACACATACCAGGCTTTGGGCCTTTCTGGAAAAAGGTGGAGCTTTGGCAATATTTCACGGAACGATTTTGTTGGTGCCTGGTTCTTGTAGCTGAATTTGAGGCTGACTCATCTAGAGCATTCAGTTCCCTAAATCCAGCCCCACAGCAGAGAAGAATTTTCTTTGATCCTGAAAGCCCTGCGTGCCTGTTGGTCTTGACCAGGTTGATCTAAGATGCCAGTGTTCCTTATCTCTCACCCTCCAGTTGTGTCTTGATAACTTCTTCTGTGGATGGGCTTAGGTGTGACATGGGACAAGGGGTCCCTAACCCCTTCTTCTGGGTCTCTATTTTTATCTTTACAACGAGGGAGAAGCTAATCCATATTTTCCAACATTTTTTTGGGGGGGGTACCAAAAGTTCTGTTTTATCAACCTAATGCTATTGGGAACCCAGTGCTTTGAAAGATCTTGTTTACCTGAGCAAATGACATTTATTACGAACCGCCTGTGAATTCTGGCCAGCCTGGAAGCTAACTGGTGTCACCACACCTCATTGATCAAATCCCTCTAAAAGCAAAAGCATTTTTTTAAGCTCATGTAACCTTACTGAAAATACACTCATGTCCCTCCACTGACACCTTTAGAGCCACTAGGGGTTCAGGGTGCACATTAGTCAGGTTAGTCTAGCCTATGCTATGCTAACGAATGAAGTCCAAAACTTCAGTGGCTTAATGTGTAAAAATTTAAGCCCATGTAAAATGAGTTTGGCAGATCTGTAGATAGTGACTCAAGGATTCAGTTTCCTTGTGTCCTATCGCCCTGCCGTCTCAACAGGTGGCTCTTATTGTAGCAGAAGAGATTGCTTTTTGTGGTCCCTCCGCTGCTCACATTCATTGGTTGGATCCAGACGCATGGCCTCACTTAAGGGAGGAAGCGGAGCAGTGCGTATAGTGAGCGCTACAAGGGCTGCCCCAGGCACACGAGATGACCCACGAGCCCCTCTTGGCTCCAAGGTCCTACGTCCTTGTCCCTCTTCAGAGTGGTCGTACAGTGTGGTTTGGGGAGTCCCCAGCTCACACTTTATGACTGACAGCCATCAAGCAGTACAGATGCTGTGTATATTCTGATTTTTAGATATTCCCAGGTCTCATCTTCTTCTTCCTGGTAATGATAATGCACCTTTAACTCTTACATATATTGTGCATGTATTGACTCATTTATCTTTATACAGCCCTACCAAAAAGATGATTTTTTTCCTGATTAGGCTCTTTTTTTTTTTTAAAGGTACATGTTTTATAGGTTTAAAAAACAGGCACTGCCTGTATTTGAACTGACATATTTGAAAAATGAGCGTGATCCCTCTACATACTGTTGCAGTGATTCATTTTTATTTGTGCATTTGCCCAGCAGAAGGCCTAGAGTCACTGAGCTGCTCCCTCTGGGTCACACAGCCCTGCGGTGGGGCCTGGACTTCCTTCCCTGAGAACTCATTACGGAGCCAGTCCTTATGGCTTTGCTGTTTTTGATGCTCGGATCCCCAGGCTTCAGGGCTTTAACAGGTCCAGGTTGCTTCTGAAGTCCCCTCCCGAGGATTTCAGAGGCCATCGCATCTGGAGGTAACAGCCTGAAGGCAAGATAAAACTAGGGTTAGTTTGATTAGCGACAGTGGCGTGGCTGATCCGACATGCAATGAGCTTGAGCTGTGCTTCATTCCTTCTGGTGGGTCGTGGCCCTCATTCCAGCTCTCTGCCCCTACCTGGCCCTGAACAAATCACTGTCTGCCTTTAAGCTCAGTCGGAAAGTCAACGGACTCCTTCTTGTTTTTAGTTGTTAGGGAATTATTTTTATCTTAATTCTTTGAACAGGTCAAGCATTCATGGAGTTCAAGAGTCAAGGGAAAATTCTCCCTCCTTGCAGCTACCTGGAGGCAACCAATGCTATTAATGTGTTGGGCATCTTTCCAGAAGTATCTTATGCATACACAAGCAGAAGCATTCTTTTTCCCTTTTCTACACAGAGATTCTAAACTACCTGCACAGTTGCTTTACCATGCCTTTCCCCCCACTTAATATGTTTTGGAGATAATTTGGTATAGTTATAGAAATGATTTCTTTACTTAAAAAACATAGTACTTCATGGTATGTGCTGTTTATAATTTATTCAGCAGTCCTCCTCTGCTAGGTATTCACATTTTTAAATCATCTTGTATTACAAGCAACGTGGCCATGAATAACCTTGGACAAATGTGGTTTGCAGTGGGAGCAAGTGTAAGTTGGATAAATTAATACAAGAGGAGTTCCTGGGCCAAAGAGCATATATGCATTTGTAATTCTACCAGATGCTGCCGATTGTCTCCCATAGATGTCGTTCCAGTTTACATTCCCACTGATAAGGTATGAGAATGTCCATGTCCCTACACCTTCAGCCGGTGTTTTCAATTGTTCTGATTTTCCAAGACCTAAAAATATCAGCATGTTTTAATTTGCATTCTCTGATGATGAATGAGGGCGAGCATCTTTCATATGCTTTAGAGCCGTCTGCATCAGTGAGCATTCCTACTTGGAGTCCTGGAAGAACACTTGGATTTGAAGAGGTCCCTGACCCATGCTCAAAGCTGGCAGAACCATTGCTGCCAACCCCGGAGATTTATAGGTCAGTGTCTTAGGGAGCAAGTTGTTGGCAGTGCGCTCTGTTGCGAGTGTTTGTAGGCACTGAATCCAGTCCCAATGAGGCTGATGGCGCCATCTGTCCTTCTGAGACGGGTAAACGGAATGCAATGCAGTTTAATAAAAGGAACGGACTTTTGGGTCCTGGCTGAACACTGATGGAGCTCTAGTTACTGGCTGTGGGTGTGCCCATCAAAGCTGAAGATTATCTCACTGACCTATTGAATTTTCTTTTGTCCTACCAAAGTAGGCAGACCTTTTTACTTTTCAATTATTTTTTTTTAAAACATCTTTTTATTATGAAACAAAAAATACATGTATAGAGACTAGTAAAGTGAACCCCAATACATACCTCACCAAGATTAAGCCATTATAAAGATTATGCCATACTTGATTCATATATCTTATTTCTGCTTTCTTCCTTTTATTCAGATTTTAAGGCAAATAATGTTATTTCACTCATATAATTCAGTAAACATCTCTAAAAAATGGATGTATTCATACATAACTGGAATGTTGTTATCACATCTGACTAAGTTAACAGGAATTCCTTGGTATCGGCAAATACCTAGTCCTTGTAAAAATTCCCCAGTTTGTCTCAAGTCCTCACTCTCCCTTTACTGATGGTTTATTTCATTTAGGGTCCACACACTGCATTCGGTTCTTATGTTTCTTAAGTATTTTCTATTTCACAGCAGACCCTCCTCCTTTGAGAGGAAACTGAATCCGTTGCCATCCATTCTGAATTTGTATATTTGCTTCCTTGTGGAGTCGTTTAATTTGTTTCCATATCCCATATATTTTCTGTAGAGTGGAAGCTAGTTCTAGGAGCTTAGTTGATACAGGTTCAAATATTTGGGTGAGAGTTCATAGGATATTCTGCAAAACTCATACTGCATCAATTTGGCAGACACACAGTGGGTCTTTTGTCCCACTAAGCAAGATCAGTGGGGTCAAGTGATGGCAGCCAGACCCCTCCATTGCACACTTCCCCTTCAGTCTTTCCTATTCCACCTCTCACATATGGTTTTATCTGTCAACGGTGTTACTTGAATCAGTTATTTCATTAGGAGTTAAAAATGGAGTTTTATCACCCTTTTCACATTGATAGATTTTTTTTTTTAATATAAAGAAGAGCAGAACTATTTGGTTACTTTGGAATAGTTTGTACCATTTTTAAAATGGTCAATGATTTCTTCAAGTTTCTTTGCTTCTTAATTAGTCTGTCTTTTTCCAGTTGAGACAAATTTTTTAAAAATCTAAGAAGACTACCATATCACATTCAGACCATGGAACTAGCCTACGAGAGAGCTATGCTCTTAGTTTTTTCATTATCATTGAATGTTCAGGACCAAATGTGTGTGTAATTTCATAATTACTAATCAGTTCTTTTCTACTGCTGGTCTTATCCTTTCTCCCTACCTTTTGTCTTCTCCTCAGGGTCTGTCTCTTTGAATAAACAATATATTATAGACTGAAATATCATTACTGAATATTTTTTCAGATTAAAGCCAAACACCTCTTGTTTAGGTAATATATTGCAGTGACCATCAGTCGTATACACTTCAGTAAGAATTAACACCACAAGCTTGGTCTCCATTTCACAGATTAGATCAGGGAGGAAAAATAAATTTGGTACTTGGTGGGGAGAAACAGGTCTGGGAAAGAAGTAGTAAGAAGAGGAAGTTTAGCTACTGTATGCAGGGTACTGCCTAGGTAGTTGTGAGAAGGCTGAGTTGTGGGTAGCTGAAGGTATTTCATGCTATAAAGAAGTGCCAGGCAGGCGGGAAAGAGATAAAGATGCTCCAGGAAACTTAGGTTGCTCACAAATGTGTTAGGTGCCCCTGTTACGGGCACCTAAAATACCTATTCTTCTTCGATCACACTGTCCCACATAAGATGCTTTTGCTGCAACTTACAGGATACCAGACTAAGAAAGACCAGTGTATGGACATATGCATTTGTAAATGAATATTAAATGGGAAGTAATATAGCACAGTGGTTAAGTTCACAGGATCTGGGGACAGGTGGAACTGGGTTCAAGTCCTGGCTTCATGATTTGGGCAAACACATCAGCCCTCATGTTTCACCACCAGTAAAATGAGGAAAATAAGGCCGCACGGCTATTGTGGAGGTTAAATGAAAAACGTGATTAAAGCACTAAATACTCTTCCATTCACATAAGCCCTCTATAGATGGAAATAGTTTAAAAGAGGAAAATTGTAGGGTTTTTTTTCAAAAGGAGTCTCCTAATGTTTATAGAAAAAGGTTTCTTTTTCACTAATCCAGCAGGTATACAACTTTTCCAGGATCCTTCTTTAAACAAGAGTGACCCGGTCAGCCTTCAATGCCTCTTAGACATTGCTAGATTGTTCTGAATGTCAAAGGTACCTGGCCTGATGAAAAGTATCTTCTAGCAGCTCTGATTTTTCACTCATAATTTTCATTCATCTAAAGATTGTGCCCTAAAGTAGGGCTGGGGGCGGGAAAAAAAAGTCCATATTGGTCGGACACTTCATGTTCCTCGAGCCAACGGCGCCATCTTGTGGTGTTCTTATGCTATCACAGTTTGGTCCCAGGTTTTGCATCTGCTCAGATTTATCCTAAGCGTTCCTAAAAATCTCTCTTTTGGTGATGTCTTCTTGTCTTTCACACTTAATAGAGAAAGTGCAGTCAGGTGCCTGGGATATCAGCACCGGAAATGATGGCAACATGGCTCACTGTTCCTCTCCTTCCGGCTTCACCTACTCTTGTGACTCTCTTGTGACATGATGGTGCTAAACTAACAATGCAATTTCTATTTGTGTGACCTTATTTATGCTTGGGAGAAGTGATGACAAATGCCAGGTACCCAGGTAAATGCAATTTAAGTCTGTTTTGAAGTGGGATTCGAGGGGATGCTTTTATCTCTTACTTGTTCTTCTTCGAACCCTAAGAATTTGAGAATTCCCAGTCTCTGTAATTGACTCACTGTGGAACACGAGTCTGGAGCACTTTAAGAAAAGTGCAGTTCATGTACATGACTGTATCCTGCTTCACTCAGGGCGTCTGCTGCAAAGAGGGGATAGAGCGAGGCCATGGTGTCAGTCTAAGGACCTGCGGGACCAAGAGGCAAGATCATTAACCACGTTAATTCCAGAACATTGTTACAAGGTGTGGTCTAAGCAGTAGCAGCAGCAGCAGCACTGAAAGGCAGTTAGCAATGCAGGTGCTTGAGCAACACCCTAGACCTTCTCATTTAGAATCTGAATTTTAACTCCCTCCCCCACCGCCCTCCCCCCACCGCCCCTGCACCCAGGGATTGGTATGCACATTAAAATTCAAAAAGCACTGAACTATAGCAGTGGTTCTCAACCTCCATTGTACTTGGGAACATCCTGGGGAGCTTTTAAAAATCCTGATAGCCAGGCCTTGCCCTGGACTGATTTCATTGGAATCACTCGGGCAGGATACACATTTAGAAAGAGGTTGACCATTTAGAACAGAAACTATACAATTATCCAAAGCTGGACTTCACCAAAATTATGGTTCATGGATGCTAGACCACAGACCCTTCCTCCCTGAAGACCTCACAAAAGGAACAACAACAACAAAAATTTTAAAAAAAGTAAAAACCCAGCAAAACTCCTTCAGCAGCAAGCAAACAAGGAAAGGAGTGCAAATTCTTGCTGAAAACTTCAAAATGTTGTGGCTAAGAAAGTAAAAGGAAGATTCTGGTGTGGGACAGAAAAGTACCTGCCTATCCTGAGGAAAGAAGTCTGGTGACAAAATTCTGAGAGTTCTCGCTATTATCCACCATTGTATAAGGAAAAAGAGCCCTAGTAAATAGGCAGTCTAAATGAAAAGGAAAGAGCATTGTGAGTTCTTGAGACCTCAGCAGAGGCAAGAAAACCAACAGATCTGGTCTGGCTGTTTTCCATGATCCACCAGAACTAGGTGAATGTCACCTGAGGGTATCCTCTCATGGGAATAAATTCATCTCCATGTAGAGAATGCGTATAAAATCTGTTGACAAGGGGCCCAGGACCTTCAACAAGGACCCACGCAGCCTCAGTGGAGCTCTCTCTGCCTTTAGGCTTGGAAAAGTTAATAATGCACACCATGCAGCCTTACAACAGCAGTTTGGATTGTGGACCACTAGGTCTTAGGTTGTCAGTGGAAATTCAGACCAAATGGATCACAAGTGTTATAAATATAATTGCCTACTGGCGTCAGGTAGGAGCTGTGAGTGAATGATGCCCCTTAGGTATCCTACAATAGGAAGTGCTGTGATTTGTGGTAACAGGAGAACAAAAACTTTATTTTCAGCCGTGGTTGTTAAAGTGGGGTCCTCAGATCAGCAGCATTAGCAACACCTGTGAACATGTTAGAAATGCAAATTTCTTAAACTCTGAGAATGGAGCCTAGGAAAACCTTTTTTAACAAGCTGCTCTCATGGTCTCAACACTCACTGATGTTAAGAACTACCAGTGTAAAAAGTCTGTAGCTGATCGTTGCCATCTGAGAATGTAGGTCCAGTGTTGTTATGTCTTCTGACTACTATATGTGTGTGTGTGTATATATATATATATAATTTTAAGAGAGGGGGAAGGGAGGGAGAAAGAGAGGGAGAGAAACACTGATGGGTCTCTCTCAGCCAGCCCCAACCATGACCATGGGTGGGGAACCTGCAACCCAGGCATGTGCATATCCCAACTGGAATAGAAACAGCGACCCTTTGGTTTGCAAAAGGATGCCCAACCAACTGAGCCACACCAGTTAGGGCTGATTTTTTTTTTTCAAGAGAAGCTGTAAACCTTGAATTTTATGTGGAACCTCTCAATCTTTACATTTGCTGTTAAGAAATTTGTATTGTGCAAGCTGGCCTGCTGAGCACAGAGTGACTAGATTAACAGTTGAAGGAGACAGCCACAGACAGTAGATTCCTGGAAGTCTTGAACACACTGCCTAAGGTCAGACAGGGTCAATAGCTGACATCATCAGAGACAGATCCAGAAAGAAAAAACAGCAGTCTCTTGCCATAGAAGTTCACACCACAAAGTCGGGAAATCAAGACAGATCAATGTAAGAAGCAGAAGCAAAAAAGAAGAGTCTCACAAATAATGGGAAGACAAAGAAACACCCCGCCATCAAAGGGAAAGGAGGAATCCCCAGAAAGAGAACTAAATGAAATAAAGGCAAGTAAGCTATCAGATACTGAGTTCAAAACGATGGTTCTAAGGAAGCTCAACGAGCTCAGTGAGCTCAGAGAGAATTATAAAAAACTACAGGGAAACTATGAGGAACTTACATGCAAACTGTATCAGCATGAAAAAGGACATAGAAAGTATCAATAAGAGACAAGAGGAAATGAATATAATTTCTGAATTGAAGAACACAGTAGAAGGAATCAAAAGCAGGCTCAATGAAGCCAAGGACTGAATAAGTGAGCTGGAGGACAAGGTAGAAAAAAGCTCCCAGAAAGAGCAAGAACATGAAAAAAGACTCAAAAAGAATGAAGAGGCATTGAGGGAAATGCAGGACAACCTGAAACGTAATAATATCCATATAATAGGGATACCAGAAGGAGAAGAAGAGCAGCAAGGGCTAGAGAACCTGTTTGAAAAAATCATGATGGAAAACTTCCCTAACTGGAGGAGAGAAAAAGTCACACAAGTCCAGGGAGCACAGTGGGTCCCATTCAAGAAGAACCCAATGAGGCCCACTCCAAGACAAATCATCATTAAAATGGCAAATAGCAAAGACAAATAGAGAATCCTAAAGGCAGTGAGGGAGAAAGAGGCAGTAAAAATAAGGGAGCCCTGGCGCGGCTAGCAGCTGACTTCTCAATAGAAACATAAGCCAGAAGGGAATGGCAAGAAATATTCCAAGTAATGAAAAGCAAAGGCCTGCAACCAAGACTGCTCTACACGGCAAGGCTCTCAATTAAAATGGAAGGTGAAATACGGAGCTTCCAAGACAAAAGAAGGGGAAAAGAATACACCTCCACCAAACCAGCATTGCAAAATATGCTAAAGGGACTGCTTTAAGATAAGGAAAAAGAGTCTATGAATATAGACTTCCTTTCACTATCACCAATACTTGATTTACCAATACTTTTAATACGTATTAATCTGATTGTGACAAAGATGTGTTATTTTAATTGTTACTTTATTGTTGAAATTAAACCTGTTTTTGTATATTCCTTGCCTATTTCTATTATTTTAAAAAAGCTTTAAATGGTATTCTTCATCCATTTTTTGATTTAAGGTTTGTAGAATTTTTGCCCTAAAAAATAACAACTATTAACCCTTTTTTAGATGTATTGCAAATACTTTCCTATTCTATTACTTGTCTTTTAACTTTTTTATATGTATATTACTATATAGTTTTAAATGTTTAATATAGTCATATTGTCAATATTTTACTTTATAGTTTCTGGGTTTGAATATTTTACTTCAGGGTAAGAAAAATATTATTTTGTATTTTCTCCTAAAACTCCTTAGATTTTACATATTAATTTTTAACTCACCTGAATATTTCTTGCATAATGTGTGAAATAGGGCTCTATATTTGTTTTATTTCAAGTAATAGTGGTCCATGCACCTTATTTGTTGAATAAACCTTATTTTCCTCATTGATTTTAAATGTCAATTTAATCCTATATTACATTGTTAGACAGATATATACATTTCTTTCTAGAATGCTCATTTTATTTCCTTGATCCACTTAATTATTTCTGTGCTGGTGTCAAGTTTTACATGCTGAGACTTTATAATGGATTTAAATTTTTTAAAATTTTATAATGGATTTTGACATTTAAAAAAATAAAATCAATCTGAAAGAAAGAAAGAAAGAAAGAAAGAAAAAGGAAAGAAAGAAAGAACTCCTACCTTTTGTGACAACATGGATAGAACTGGAGAATATTATGCGAAGTGAAAGAAGGCAGTCGGTGAAAGACAAATACCGTAGGATCTCACCTGTAAGTGGAATCTATTCAACAAAATAAACTAATGAACAAAATAAACCACAGTCATGGAGACATGGAGTGGACTGAAAGTGGCCAGAGGGGGTGGGGAAGAGGACAATGGTGGAAAGAAGGGGAAGGGACTAGACAAAGACCATGTATGAATGAGCCATGGACACGGACAGCAGAGTGGGAACTGCCTGTGGGAGAGGGTGGCAGTGCAGGGGAAGGGAGGAGGAGGGCAAAGTGGGAAATAGTGAGACAACTTTAGTAGAATAAACATGATTTAAAAATTAAAAAATAAATAAACAAATAAAAAAAGTAATTTGCATTTTGCAGACCATAACACGTGAACCAAACAGAATACATGTTTGTTTCCCAGGGAATAAGTTTGTGTAGAACATCTAGATGAAATTGGCCATATCAAGCATGAAGAAGATGAAAATATATGACATGGCCCTGGCTGATGTAGCTCAGGGGACTGAGAACCGGCCTGCGAGCCAAAAGATCACCACTTGGATTCCTGGTCAGGGCATATGTCTGGGTTCTGGGCCAGGTCCCCTGGTTGGGGGCGCGAGAGGCAGCTGATCTATGTTTTTCTCCCTCTCTTTCTTCCTCCCTACCCCTCTGTCTGAAAAATAAATAAAGTCTAGCCCTGGCTGGTATGGCTCAGTGGATTGGGCGCTGGCTTGTGAACTGAAAAGTTGAAAAAGAAATAAAGTCTTTAAAAAAAGGAAAGAGAATAAATGACATGGCAAATTTATAAAATACCACAGAAAAGGAATGAGAAAGATAGATGAACAACGCAACCTAGAAGGAAAAAGATACTTAAAGGAAAGGAGAACTCAAAAATGAGATGACAAAATGGAAAGAAAATGGAGCCATTACATTTTAAAGGCACTTGAGACAAATCCCTGGTTTTAAACTCTGTCAGAGGATTCAGTGAGCATGCTTTCACAAGCCAACCAATCAGTGCCAGCACCTCTCTTCTGAAAGTTGGCCAGTCAGGGAAGGGCTGCAATAAACACACCTCTGAGTGCCAGCCAGTCAACAACAACCTCATCGGATGACGCCATCCCCTTAAACCTCTAAGTGAACTTGCCCCAAACCCCATGGAGATCAATAGTCTGCACTGCTGGGCAAGATTGTACTAAAGCGGCATTCTAGGTTTGTCTTTTTATTTCAGATATTGAATTGTGTTCTCATCCTGAGACGAATGCAGGAATGAAAGAGCTGCAGTAAAATAAATTGATCAGTAGTGAGAAGGGAATAATACAAAGCAGAACTAAGAATAAAAAACCATGAGGTTGTGATTATTGAATAGGATGTAAATGTAATATGCCGATGACAAAGGGAAATAAAACTAACAAAAACGGGTTGGTAGAGGGAGAAGGAAGAAAGTTTAAGACATTTAATTTCCTGAATTTATTTAACTTGGCATCATTTAGCAATATCTAAAATTCAACCAAGATGTTAAAAGTGATTCTAATGTATTGATATCCCCCTAATGTCTTTTAAAATTTTGTTTTAATAATATAATTTCAATATGTACTAACATGACTGGATATTATCTTCATATCCTTGTAGTTCTTATACAAGAAAGTATAAGCAAAACCAGTAAAAATCAGATTAGCAACAATCATTTTAAAAAAGAGATTTTGAGTGTAACATACGTACAGAAAAAAGCACAAATCGCTGTGCAGCAAAACGAATTTCCACGGGATGAACACATCGGTGCTCTCAGCACCTGGTTCAGCCTTACGACGCTGCCAGTGCCTCAGGGCCCCTTCCATCAAGGACCCCTGTCAATCAAGGTAACCCCAAACCTGGTTGCTAACACTAGGTTCATTTTGCCTTTTTTTTTTTAACTTTATAAATATGGGAGAATTACAGGGTATCCTCTTTTGGACTGACTTCTTTCAGTCAGCATTACATCTGTGACCACCATCATCTATATTTTAGCAAGTAGTTGCAGTTTATTTTCATTTTTGCATACTTTTCCCATGTATGAATATACCATAGTTTTATTCATCCTATTGATAATGGGCATTTGAGGTATTTCTAGGCTTTGGCTCCTATGAATAGTGCTTCTTTCACAGTATTACACATGGCTTTTGGTGAATCTGTGTACACTTATCTATCATGTATATTTGTAGACATGGAGTTGCTCAGGCAGAATATACAGATGTTCAGTTTAAGGGTATTTTGCCAAAGGGGTGGTAGCAGTTTATACTTCCCGCAGCAGTGCATGAAAGTGGCAGATGTTCCATATCCTTGCCAGCAGTTGGTACCGTCAGCCTTTTTAATTTTAGCCATTGTGGTGGGTGTTCAGTGATTATCTCACTATAATTTTATGGGCATTTCCCAGACAACTAATGATGTTCAGCAGTTTTTTCATGTTTATTAATCATTTGGATAGTCTCTTTTATGCAGTGTATGTTTACATTTTTCCCATAAAAATGGGATTATTTGTCTTTCTTAAATTGCATTGTAGAAGTTTTATGTCAAGTCTATTATTAAATGTATTAATAACAAAAGTTGTTAATTGTAGTCACGTTACGAAGGTTATGAGGGTATTCTATATTTCATCTAGGAACTTTATTGTTTAGCATTTCATTTTTAGATTTGCAGCCCATCTGGAATTGATCTTTTATGTACGTGATGAGGTAAGGATCGAGATTCATTTTTCTCCCCCATGTAGATTTCCAGTTGATCCAGCACCACTTACTGAAAAGAACATCTTTCCTTCACTGCACTGCAATTTCATCATAAATCAAGTGAGTATATGAAGGTTTGTTTCTGGACTATTTTTAGGTCCATTGGTCAGTCTATCCCTCTGCCAATACTACATTGTCATAATTACTATAGCTTTATAATGAGACATTTAAGTCCTTTAGTTTCATTCTTTAAGATTTCATTGACTTTTCTTGGTCATTTGCATTTTTATATGAATTTTAGACTTTGATTGTCAACTTCAGGGAAAGAAAAAGGCTATTGGGCTTTTCATTGGGAATAAATTGAATCTATAAATCAAGTTGGGGGGAACTGATATCTTTACAATATTGAGTCTTCCAACTTGGGATGTACCTCTCCATTTATTTGTCTTCTCTAATTACACTCACTAATAGTTCATAGTTTTCTGGATAGAGGTCTTGTATATCTTTTGATGGATTTATTCCCAGGCATTTTATTTTTTTTAATGCTATTATAAATGGCACAATTATAAATATTTAATTTAACAATATTTTCTTACTGATATATAGAAATTCAATTAGTTTTCGTACCTTGGCCTTTTAACCAGATATTTTGATAAATTCACTTATTACTTCTAATGGTTTATCTGTTGAGTCCTCTGTTTTTTGTTGTTGTTGTTGTTGTTTTGTTTTTACTTCCACAGTCATGTCATCTGATTCTGCCAGGAAGATGGGCTAGGGGTAGATTACTTTATCCACTTTGGTTTTGAGCTCATTAGAAGCTCAATTTCTGTATTTGTGAGAGCCGGCTTATTTCCATTGTCCCGAATCCTAGAGTGGAGGTTTTTAGGGGTCTCAGCAAAACCTGGGGTGTTTCATAATTCCTCTCCTAAACCCCAATTTTGTCTCCCCCACTCCAAAAACTGCTTAGCTTCCCAGCCTTGTGGTCCTGCATTGGAAGATGCCTGAGGGGGTAAGTGGAGCTGAATGTCAGGCCCCTCCCCAGGCCTGTCTTTATTTTGAGCTCTTGACTATGGAAGTCTCCACTTGTTTCCATTACTATTTTCAAAATTGTGCCCATCTTACTGGGTGTGAAGTGATATGTCACTGTGACTTTGATTTTCATTTAATTAATGGCTAATGATATTGAGCATCTTTTCCTCTGCTTTTTAGCCATTTGTGTATTTTCTTTGAGAAATGTTTATTTGGATCCTTTGTCTATTTTTAAATTGTGTTGCCTTTTTATTACTGAGTTGTAAGTGTGCTTTATATGGATACCGGCCTCTTATCAGATACACAATTTGCAAGTATCTTCTCCCATTTTGAGTTTGCAGCACAGAAGTTTTTAATGCTGACGAAGTCCACTTTATATATTTTTTCCTTTTGTTGCTTGTACTTTTGGTGTTGTATGATATCTCAGGAGGCTTTGCCTAATGCAAGGCCACAAAGGTTTACTCCTGTTTTCTCCTAAGAGTTTTATAGTTTAGCTTTTACTTTTTTTTATATATAGTAGAGCTTTTACATTTAGCTCTACAGTTTGGTCTCTGATCCATTTTGAGTTAATTTTTGTCTATGGTATTTTTGTTCCAAATATCTTAAATAGTCATTCCATCATGTTCCCCTCAGTGGCCCTAGGACCCTCCATCCCACATGGCCTTGCACTTGCCCACAGACTGCTGATTTGGGGGGCATTTCCCCCACAGTGCACTTGGTTTTTACCCATTTCTTTCCCAGGACCTAGAGTAGACTTGGTCAAGGATTTTGGCCTTGAGCTATCTTCATGACTTAGTACAGGGTAAGGAGTGTTCAGAGTGTGGTGTGGAATATAGGCCATTTCATGGAAGGATACGGGGAGGGTCTTGGTCAGGCTGCTATTCTGCAAAAGGGATTCATCCCACAAGCCCCCCAGTTTTGTATGGCGGAAGAAAACACGTGGTCCAACTGTCAGAGACAGCCCTGCTCCAACCCCTGCAACATTGCTCTTCCTACTGCAGGCCCAGCCTCCGAACCTGTTCTCTCATTGTGCATTCTCATGGGGTGCCGACTCTTGCCACTATGATCGTTAACAGAAAAATGACCTTTTTTTTTCCCCAAAGGGAACAACATGAATGCAACCAGATGCCTGAAGATTTCCTGGGTGTCCAGTGCCCATCTACCAGGAGGCCTGCTCTGTAGTACTCCGTAGATCTTTCCACGTAACTTTGAGCATGCCACGTCTGTTTCTCTTCTGGAAAAAGGGGATTTGTAGTCTCTGTCTTTATTTAGTTAAAAAAAATTACTTGTTGATTTTAGAGAGATGTCTCTAAATGTGTGTGGGGTTGGGGAAGAGAGACATCTATTTGTTTTTCTACTTATTTATCCATTCATTGGCTGATTCTTGTATGTGCCCTGACCAGGCATCAAACCTGCAGCCTTGGTGTATGGGGACAGTGCTTTAACCAACTGAGCTACTCAGTCAGGGATATGTCTCTGTCTTTAAGCATAGAGACAAAATTATCATTACCCTCCTGAACTTTGGGATAGAATCCTTGATTCTGGGCACTATTCATGAAGTGTATACAGCTATCTGGATGGTAGCTTGATGCATATAAAAAACTGTTCCTGCAGTTCTTTCCTGGCCCCATGTTCAATCGCTTATGGCTTTTCCTCTGGAAGATTTACCCAAACTCTTGCTGGTTAGGGAGGCCCTCATCCACTTTCCTCCTAGATTGTATTTGTGTTAAAATAGCAGAAAGCTCTCCTGGGAGGGACTGTTTAGCCACCAGAGGGAGGACTTTCTGGGTAAGGGTCTTCCATGTTCTGAAGGCTCAGCTGTGAGCTGAGCAGTGGGACCCACGTCCCATGTTGCTGTGTCTCTGAAGAATGCAAAAAGAGAAATAATAAAAATTTAGATAAATCATTTGTAACAAGTTGAGAAGATATGGATGAACTGTACCTTTCACTAAATTATTCTGTATCTATCACCTTACCTTGTCTTGAACTGCCAGTGAAGTTTCATATTTATTCAGTTATTGACCTAATCTACAAATATTTATTACTCATCTACTCTGTGCCAGGCATGGTGCTTGAGGTAGGAAGGAACAAAAGAGTTCAGCTGTCATGGAGCTTTTATAGTTCAGTGGAGAATTCTGAAAATAGATATAAATATAAATACAGATAAAAATAAACTACATGCTAATAACTAAATGAAGAAAAAAAATTAGAGGGTACAATAAAATATGATAGCAAAGAGCCTGATTAATTAGGGGAAGGATTTTCTGAGTGTGAAAGTTAATTTTATGTGTCAATTTAACTAGTTTTAAGGGAGGCCCAGAAAGCTGGTAAAGCATTATGTCCGGGTGTATCTGTGAAGGTGTTTCTGAAAGAGATTAGCATTTGAGTTGGAGAATTGAGTAAAGCAGATGGCCTTCCTCAGCAGAGATAGGCATCGCCCAATCAGTCCCTTCGGTGTCCGGATAGAACAAAAAGGCAGAGGAACGGTGGTCATGCTCTCTCTACTTGATCTGAGACACCCACCTTCTCCTGTCATCTGGCTCAGTTGCTCATGGCTCTTGGGCTTTCAAACTCAGGCTTATACCATCAGTCCCCCGTTCTCAGGTCTCCCAGTGGGGATTGAACTGCACCACTGGCTTGCCTGATGCTCCAGCTTGCAGATCACGGCACTGCCTGGCCACCGTAACTGCATGAGCCAATTTCTATAATAAATCTCTCTCTCCCTTTATGTATGGAGATACACACACACACATACACACATACACACATATACAATTTGCAAGTATCTTCTTGCAAATATAAATATATATTTTTTATATATATGTATGTATTGTATTGATTCTGTTTCTCTGGAGAACTCTGATTATGTGACAGACTTGAAGGGGGAATAGTGGGAAGAAGAAGGTTCTAGAAAGAGGAAACTGCGGGTGCTAAGGGCTTGTGGTCAGAATGAACTGGTCCATTTGAAGAATCGAAGAAACCTGTGTGTCTGGGGTGACCATGCAGAGAACAATGAGATGAGACTCAAAGGCTTAAGGGAGATGTGTTCATTGGCTTTCTATCTTAGGTACAATGAGAAATCATTCTAAGGTTTTTAGTAGGGGAACGATATGATCAATTTTTATATTCATGTCTTGAGTGTCTCCATGAAGATGGTAAACTCCTTCAGGTAGGACCAGGGACTTATGTTTCTTTATGTGCTTCACAGAGCCAACATTGTGCTGTGTACATCACTGGGGACTCACAGGGTGTGTTGTGATGGTGATTCATGTAAGAATTCATTTAATTGTAGGTTCAAAGGTTTGTTTGGTTGCACTAGAAAAAATAGAATACCTGTGTTCCTTGTAACACAGTATGGGAAAAGCAGGGTTATTTTAGTATACTCAAAGGATAAACGCCTTTCTCTTCATATACACATGCATGGCCCCCATCCCATGTATATGTATGCGTGTGTGCGTGTGTGTGTGTGTGTGTGTGTGTGTGTATACAGGGCCTGGCAGAAATGATGCCCCCCCTTTTTTATTACCACCACAAGCATGTAATTCTGTAATATAACAATATCACACTCAAGCACACCGTATGACATTTTATGTGAAATGTTCAAATCAAAACTATAAATTATTACGCCTGTATCATTACCCTACCAACCACACTCAAGCAGGCCTTACTTCTGCCTCACTCTGTATATATACGTGTGTGTGTGTGTGTGTGTGTGTGTGTGTAATTTTTCTTTCAAGCAAGATCATTTCCTACCACTGGATATCTATAAATGATTTATTACTTTTCCTAACCCTTCTCTATGTCTAGTTGCAGACTATTGCTTTTTCAATTCGCCTAAAAAATTGTCCAGCTAATAAATAGGTTCAAAGGCAGACAAAGGGAGCTTCCACAGGTTATGAGAAAATGCCAGGCTCTTGAAAGACCTCCACAGATACAAAAACATAAATCTCAGAGAACTCTTTTGAAATGTCACTACCTTCCTCTTTCATAGGAAGTCAGAGCCCAGAGAGAAATGAACTAACGTTACAGTTCATCTGGACCTTGTTACTCAGACCAGGAAGAGGATGGTAGAGGAGGACGGACCCAGCAGAAGCAAGTCCATTTGGAGTTTTATAGTTTCCCACTTAAAAAAAAAAAACACCCTCCTGAACTTTCTAGTAAGGCAAATGTATTTATCCTACATTTGGCACCTGGAAAATATTATTCACTGAAGACAATCTCCAAGACTTATCTATTGGCTTGGGGTGAGGTTGCAGAATAACCGTGCAGGCACAGAAGGCATCATTCGAGTCTGAAGCGACAGGCACATCAAGAAGACGAAGCCATCAGAGAGGTTTTAACATCAGGAAGCTTGAGGCTTTAGTGGCCTGGAGAAGTTTGCTTCTTCATAGCACTTCTGGTTACTATTATTGGTATTTTAAGAAAATATGGATTCATTCGTTTATTCCCTCATTTTGTCTCTCTTTCCTTTCTTTCTCCCTCTCTTCCTTCTTGCTTTCCATCCATTGAATATGTTCCATTGTGAAGGTTTAGTATGTGCTGAAGTGGATTGACAGGAGTTTAAGGAGGGTCCCCACCTCCATGGAGTTTTCATTCTAGTGGGAAATTTAAAAAAAGAAAAGAAAAAAAAAACATGGCGTGTACAAGACAATCTGAAAAGTACCCCAAGACTGTAAAAAAGTTGTTCCAAGCAGGGGCACCACCTCAGGTTTGTTGGGGGGCAGCTGTTGAGAATGATTAAGTAGTTGTGACTAAAGACTTGTAGGAATAGGGGTTCCCAGGAGGTCCTCCTGTTGCAAGCTCGCTTTGGGAAGGGGCTGATTCATCCTCATGGGTGGCTTGCTTAGGAAGGTTTCCATGCTCAGGCGATTTGTTTCAACATCGGTAATGACACTGAGGTTAACATCCCTTGATCCAGCCTTTAGGGATTAGCCAAAGAGAAGCTTAGTATGCTCTTACAAAAGTGGGCATTGAGACTTTATTTTCTTTTTTCCTGTTTAGTCCCCTTTGCACACGAAGGAGTTGCCAGTCGCTGCTTCTCTCCAATGGGCTGTTTTCTGTATTCTGGGGACCTGGTGGACCAGTTTTTTCTTGAGTGGTTTTTTTTTTAATGCCCCTTCTCATAGTTTGGGACTTAATATGTTGGCTCAGGTGTGTGTCGCCTTTGCCCATTACCCAAATACACCCTTTTATAACCTCTAAAGTAGGCAGTGGATGGGGAGGGTCTTTCGGATTTTACTTGAATCCCTTCTGCCCACAGAAAAATGCCTGTGTACAGAGCTGCCCATTCCCTTTCAAAAAATATTCTCAGCAGGAAAACCTATTTATCTCTGTTGGGCAGTGCCCCCTTCTGCCATCTAGAGCTAGTCTTAGTGCAGAGGAGATCTCCCAGGTTCTGTGCCTTGGCGATCTCTTTAATTCTGGAATCTAAAGTCCCTGGGACCAATATATTCTCTCCGAGAGGCGGTATGCAGAGTGGTTAAGGAAGCAGATTCCTAGAGCCGCATGGCCTGCATCCGAAGTCTAGTTCTGCTACTTGCAGCTGGGACACTTACTGCCCGAGACCTACTCTCTGTACCTCAGTTTCCCCAACTATGAGGGTTATACCAGTATGTACCTCATACACTCCTGAGAGGATTAAGTATCTGAAGTGTCTAGAAAGGGCCCGGACACATAGTAAATACATACGAGTTTTCTCTACTATCATTTCACCTTGCACAATAGGAAAAAATCTATTAGACTAAATTCTCAGTAGCAACTTTTTTTCTTTTTCTTACTTGGTAAGACAGGGTTGGATAAAGAATACTGATATCTAGTCCTACAGCTAAAGAGATACATAGATAAAAAATCACTGACTTTCTTCTGTCCCTTTCCAGGCTCCCTCCAACCCAGCCCCATGTGACTGCTGTCCTGATTTCTGTCCTTGTGCACTCGATTTGTCTTTTCTAGGGTGTCATATAAATAGAAGCATACAGTATGTAGTCTTTTGTGTCTGACTTAGTTTGCTCAGCACAGTGTTTTTGAGGTTCAACTATGTTGTCATGCATATTAGTTCTCATACTTTTATTGAGTTCTCTATGGCAGAGACATTGCCGTATCTATTCACTTGTGGATGGACATTTGTCTTATTTCCAGGCCGGGCTGTTATGAATAAGGTTGCTGTGAGCATTCATGTAGAAGGCTTTATGCAAACACATGTTCTCATTTCTTCTGAGAAAATACCCAGGAGGAGGATTGCTGAATCATATGGCCAGTGTAGGTTTCATTTTATAAGCAACTTCCAAATGTTTTCTAAAGGAGGGGTACTGTTTTTCATCCTCACCAGCTATGTATGAGCGTTCCAGTTGCTCCACATCACCAATATTTAGTATTATGAAATTTAAAAAAATTTAGCTATTATAATTGGAGTATAGGGCTATTTCATTATGGTTTTATTTATTATTTATTTACTTATTTATTTTTAGAGAGAAAGTAAAGGAGGAAGAAAGAGAGGGAAACATCAATGTGTGGTTGCCACTTGAGCACCCCCTACTGGGGACCTGGCCCATAACTCAGGCACATCCCTGACTGGGAATTGAACCAGCGACCCTTTGGTTCACAGGCCGGCACTCAATTCACTGAGCCACACCAGCCAGGGCTCATTATGGTTTTAATTTGTATTTTACTGATGGATAATCATGTCATGTGCTCATTACGAATACGTGTATCTTTGGTGAAGTGTCTGTTACAGTCTTTTACCCATTACTTTAAATTAAATTTATTGGGGTGACATTGGTTAATAAAATTATATGGGTTTCAGGTATACAATTCTATGTACATCATCTGTGTATCATGTGTTCACCACCCCAAGGCAAGTCCCCTTCCATCACCCTCTATCTCCCCTTTACCCTTCTCTACCTTTTTCCCACTGCCACTTCCCTTTGATAATCACTGTGCTGTTGTCTGTCTATGAGGGTTTTTTTTTTTTAATCCCTTCACCTTTTTCATCCTGTCCCCTCTCCCTCCCCCTGCCCAACAGCTATGAATCTTTTTGTTTGTTGGTTTATTTTGTTCATTAGATTAAGTGAAACCTTGTAAGTATTTGTCTTTCTCTGGCTTATTTCACTTAGCATAATACACTCCAGGTCCATCCATGCTGTCTCAAAAGGTCATTTACCATTTCTTTTAAAAAATTGGATTGTATGCCTTTTTATTATTGAATTGAAAGTTATTTATAATTTCAGCTACAAGTCCTTTGTCACATATATGTATTATAATTATTTTCTCCCAAGCTAATGTTTATAACCTTTGCTCCTTCCAAGCTATGTTGGATGTTGATTAAGAGTTAACTTGCCCTCAAGTAGTCCCAACCCAGGGATCCCTTAAAGAAACACCAAGTAGAAACTAATATAATGTTATATGCTAGTTTTACCTCAGTGGGGGGAAAAAAAAAAGAACAAAAAGAAACACCACATAATTGCTTGCCCCTGCAACCCTGTATTTCTTCCATTCTTGGAGCTAAATGTTTACGTTTGGAGTTGAAAAGACAGCCTGTGTGAGCATAGAAACAGCATTCCATCTAATGCTGGCAGAAAAAACAGCTCTCAGACCCCACATCCCCAAATCAGCAGGATGGAACAAACAGATGTTTTTGTCCATCACAGCAGGGGGTCCACCCCACTTCTGAAACGTTCTCTTTCTTCTGCAGCGACCTGACTTTTATTAGTGAGCCCGTCTGACCAGATGGGCAGTCCCCGCCTCTCTGATTCTCTTCCAGCACAGAGTGAAGTCCCCCACACCCGCAGGTAGGTCCTGTCTCTCCCACAGGCAGGGAGGGTGGACCCTGATGGCCATGCTGTCCCCACAGAGGGGAACCTCGGAGGCAGTTATCCAACCAGGGAAATGAACCTTGAAGCCAGATGCACCTGAAGTAGAAAGTGGTGGTTCCCACAGTCAGGAAACTTCTCATTGCCCTCATTCTCTGACAGACAGGAAAAGAACAGAAATCCTGCCTAATGTTAATCAAGCACTTACTAGTTGCCAGGTACTGTGCTAAACAGTTTACACAGACCTTCTCATTGAGTCTTCGTAAGAACCTCAAGAGGAAGACATTCTTATTATCCCCATTTCAGGTAAGGAACCTGAGGCTTAGGGAGATTTTTGTGACCGATAATGGCAGAGCTGGGACAGGCACACCACGCCTGTGCCTTAAGCTACCTGAGAAACCTTTTCCCCACATAGACATGGAGTCAGTCTTTGTTGTTAGCTTACACTTCCTTTTTTCTGTGTGGCTTCCTTTTCTTTGCTGATCTCACAAGTTCACAGGGGGAAGGGATGGGGCCCATTGCTTTCCTGAGTCTTTTGCTTTGGACCGAGGTCCTGATCTGTGTGTGTCGGGGAGAAGCAGGGAGCCCTACGGTATCTACATGCTGACCCACCGACTGATCCGTGCAGACTGTACGCTGAACACAGCTCACAGAACCAATCCCTTATCCCTACCCATGCTAGGGACATATGTCCTGGTTTCCTTACGACACTGAGAAGCTGACCCATGACATTCTGCGGGTACATTCCAAGACTTCATGAGAGCCCCCTACATCTCAGTAACCTTCCTTTTCCCATAATAAAGGTTTTGAAAAGAGAGGCCCCCAGCTGAGGTGAGAGGCCCACACTGTGCACCCAGCCAGGCTCGTTCACTATCAATAAGGGGCTCACACCATCCAAGCAGTGAGTCTGGTTCAGGTTCCGGCCCCAGCAAAATCACACATGTCCTGGTCTTTAAGATTGCTCACAGAGAGTTGGAACCGTGAATGCAAAACTGGAAATGCCAGGAGTCCACACTATTTAATCCAAGACAGCCCCCAAAACTGTCCCAAATTTCTGTGCCAAATAACTGTCCACAGCCTAGAATATTAAATTAAAGAAGGAATTAGGGAATGGTTTTTGAAAAGTAAGAGTTGGAAATACCCAAGTCCATAGGGGAGCAGAGGCTCAGGAAGGCCTTACCTGTGTCCCTAGACACCTCAGCAGCACCTCGGCAATGAGGATCACGGAGAAGGCAAGAGGCAGACGAACGGGAGAAGGAAGGTGTGAGCGTGCGCACGGAGGTTCATGCTGAGTATGCCTGGTGGGCGGGAGGTTGCGCACCCCCGTGAGCAGTGGGTAGGAGGTGGTGTGTTTCTGTGTGAGCTCTGTCCCCTGGCCTGTCCCCTGGCATGACTGGGTGAAGCGGTTTTAAGTGAGGAAGCCCACTTCAGGAGCACTGCTCAGTAGCCTGGAAGCATGGGAATCTGCTAGACTCTTGGGTCAGCACAGTTTGAGGCTTTTGTGCAGTGCCCCCAGTAAAAGCTGTTACTGGGTCCTTCACCAGCCCTAAGTGTTGGAGAAAAGTTTTGTTTTGGTTTAGATTAGGTTTCTGTAGTTCTAGAAAACCATTCTCCCATTGGTTCTCCCATTGGGGGTGAATAAAAGCACAATTCTTTCCTCTAAAAGAATAGGTCAGAACCTAGATTAGTGTCTGCTTATTTTTTATTTTGAAGAAGAGGAGGAGGAGGTGTAGGAGGTTGGACCCTGGGAAGGGGGAGGGCACCCAGACCCACTGCAGGCAAAACCGTGAGGTCAGCAGCACGCATTGTCTGAGCCCCAGTACTAAGCACTGCCTCACCTTTCAGGCATTAGTTTCTCCCTCATTTCGAAACTGTCAGGAAGGGCTCTGTACATCAGCCATTTACCCATAGTGTGAATTTTGGTAGCTGGTCTCTTTCTAATGTAGTGGAGTATTACAGCCAACCTGCCTGAGTCCAAATCCCACAGTAAATGATTGCATTTATTTTGCTATTCTCTACTTGTTACTCTGTCTGCAGTTCTTCAAATGTTTTCCCATTTTACATAATACCACCACAAATATATTTGTATTTAGAGAGTTTCATTCTTGCGGGTTAATTTGTTCCTAGAAGTGGGATCATTGGGTCACAGGCGTCCCACTGGTGTGTGATGTTGAGAAGTTACTTGATATCTCTACACTCAAGCTTCCTCATGTGTAAAGTGGGGTTGAAAGTAATAGCACTTTCTTCACAGGTTTGTTGTGAGAATTAAATGAATTACTATATGTAAAATACTTAGAATAATATGTGGCACATAACAAATATTGTACTTAATTTGTTATCATTATTATCTTTGCCAAGGATATACATTTTAAGCCTTATCTCTAAGTATGAACCAAAGGGTTATCCCTCATTGAAAAAAATGTTAGGTTTTAGGGAGCATAGAAAGTGGTTTCTTTAGAGGGAGACCCTTATCTGACTCCTGGAGGCAGGTGTCCGCTGTTGGTGCCAGGGACAGCTCTCTCTGCCTGGGAGGCGGGTGCTATCTCAGAGGAGAAAGGCAAGTGGTGCGGTTTGGTGATCTTTCTTTGGGCAAGTGAACCGGAGCAGCCCAGGGTCTGAGGGCAGGTCAGCTCCCTTGACTGCAAACTTGCTCCCCTTCTACCACCCTCAGTGTTCCCTGGCTTCTGGGACAGTCAGTGGGGGCTCCAAAAGAGCTGGAGGTGTAATGGCAGGCACACACTGAGGGCTAGGGCAACGTGTTTGAGGGGAGGAGCCCCATTGGGGAGCGAAGCTGTTTCATCGCCTGCTTCTGCCTGTAATCTCTGCTGTCTCAAGAACCCAGGCTCTTTTATAACATTTATAAAATGTAAACATTTATAGGGCTCTTTTTTCTTCTTCTTGTTTTTCTCATTTTTTCTGTCACTTTGACCCACATTATACATGTGGGACTTACGCGGACAAGTGATTCACCTTTTCTGATGTGCACAGTCTGTACACTCTGTGAATTTTTTAAAAATTTTTTATTGTTCAAATACATTTGTCTCCATTTTCCTGCCACCACTTTCCCCTGCCCCCCTCCTGCCTCCCTCCCTCAATCCTTCCCCACTTTGGCTTTGTCCATGGGTCCTTTATACATGTTCCTTGACTTGACCCTTCCCTTCCCTTTCTCCTCATCACATCCTTCCCTCTTGATTCTGTTAGTTTCTTTTTTCTTTCAATGTTGCTTATAGGACTCTTTGAAGGCAAGTGGTTGTTCTGGCCGGGCGCTCCAGGATAGTTAAGTTCAAGTCCTTACAGCAGTGCACTGTGGGTCCTGGGCTGCTGGGAACCCTTGGCATAGCTGTCTCCCGTGACTTTCCCAAGGCTCACGTCCAGAGGCCGTAAATAGTTAAGTGGGTCTTAGGGTCAGTTGGTGTCAAGGCATTTTATTTAAAAGATAATTTCACTTTATTTGTATTTTTCCATCTTTATTGAGTTATAATCGACATATACGATTGTGTCAGTTTAAGGTGGACATTGTGTGTGGGTTTAATACATGTGTATGTTGTAAAATGATTACCACCATGGGGTTAACTAAACCCCCATCGTGTCACATAATTACTATTTCTTTTCTGTGGTGAGAACGTTGTAGATCTACTTTCTTAACAACTTGCAAGTATAAATATAGTTTTATTAACTATAATCACAAGGCCATACATTAGATCAACAAAACTCATTCACCTTATAACTGGAAGTTCGCTTCCTTTGACCAACATCTTCCCCGTTTCCCCCACCCCAGCTCCTGCTGACCACTAGTCTAGTCTCTGTTTCTATGAGTTTGGCTTTTTTAGAGTCCACATGTAAGTGACATCATACAGTATTTGTCTTTCTCTGTCTGACTTATCTCACTTGGCAAAATGCTCTCAAGTTTTATCTATGTTGTTGAAAATGGCAGGACTTCCTTCTTTCTCATGACTAGATAGTATTCTAGTACGAAAATATAAATATAAATATAAATGTATAATCACATCTTATCCATTCACCTGTCGATGGACACTTAGGTTATTTCCCTGTCTTGGTTATTATGAGTAACACTGCAGTGCACATTGGAGTGTACAACTCTCTTGGCAGATCCTGTTTTCATTTCCTTTGGATATATAACCAGAAGTGGGATTGCTAGATCATATGTTTATTCTATTTTTAAATTTCGGAGGAACCTCCTTACTGTTTTCCATAGTGGCTGGACTAATTTATATTCTCACTAAGAGTGCACAAAATTTCCCTTTCTCCACATCCTCACCAACACTCATTGCCTCTTGTCTTTCTGATGATAGCCATCCTAACAGTACACTGGGCATTTTATTCCCTAATGATTTGGGAGTGATACACACACACACACACACATAATGTCAATATAAATAGGTCTACTGAAGGCTGATATTTCTTGACTTAGGGAAGTCAATAAATGTATATTCTATCTCACTTACCTGTTATTGACTATCCTTATAATTTGGCAGTGGGGAGGAATGATTAGCATATAGAGAGTAATTAATAAGTGGTTTTTGAATAAATAAATAGATCAATGTACCATCATTTATTTAACTGTTCCCCATTGTTGGGCTTTTAGGTTGATTCTTTTTTAAAAAATTTTATTGATTATACTATTCAGTTGTCCCAATTGTTCCTCCTTTGCCCCCCTCCATACGCAGGACACCCCACTCCCTCAGGCAAACCCCACACCATTGTTCATGTCTATGGGTCATGTGTATAAGCACTTTGGCTACTGCATTTCCTATGCTGTACTTTACATCCCCATGGCTATTTTGTAACTACGTATTTGTACTTCTTAATCCCCTCACCCCCTCACCCATTCCCCCACACCCCCTCCTATCTGACAGCTATCAGAATTCTACCCCGTGTCCATGATTCTGTCTCTGTTCTTGTTTGCTTAGCTTGTTTTTTAGATTCAATTGTTGCTAGATATGCATTTATTGCCATTTCATTGTTCATAGTTTTGATCTTTGTTTTCTTTCTTTTTTTAAAAAAAAAGTTAAGTTTTTAAAAGATTTTATTTATTTATTTATTTTTAGAGAGAGGGGAAGGGAAGGAGAGAGGGAGAGAAACATCGATATATGAGAGAAACATTGATCAGTTGCCTCTCGCATGCCCCCAACCAGGGACCTGGCCCACAACCCAGGCATGTGCCCTGACTGGGAATCAAATGGGTGACCTTTTGGTTCGCAGGCTGGCACTCAATCCCCTGAGTCACACCAGCCAGGGATGACTTTCCTCTTTTTCTTAAATAAGTCCCTTTAACATTTCATATAATAATGATTTGGTGATGATAAACTCCTATAGTTTTTTCTTGCATGGGAAGCTCTTTATCTGCGCTTTGATTCTAAATGATAGCTATGCTGGGTAGAGCAATCTTGGCTGTAGGTCCCTGCTTTTCATGACTTTGAATATTTCTTGCCAATCCCTTCTAGCCTGCAAAGTTTCTTGAGAGAAATCAACTGATAGTCTTGTGGGAACTACCCTGTAGGTAACAAACTTCTTTTCTCTGGCTACTTTTGAGATTCTCTCTTTATCTTTAACCTTTGGCATTTTAATTATGATGTGTCTTGGAGTGGGCCTCTGCATCCATTCACTTTGGGACCCTCTGTGCTTCCTGGACTTGTATGTCTATTTCCTTCACCAAATTAAGGAAGTTCTCTTTCTTATTTTTCCAGATAGATTTCCAATTTCTTGCTCCTTCTCTTCTCCTTCTGGCACCCCTATGATGCGAATATTCTAACACTTGAAGTTGTCCCAGATGATGCTTACATTACACTCATTTTTTTAAATCTTTTTTCTTGTTGTTCTGATTGGTTGTTTTTTGCTTTCTTATGTTCCAAAATCATTGATTTGATTCTGGGCTTTATCCATTCTATGGTTGTTTCCCTGTAAATTGGTCTTCATTTCAATTAGTGTATCCTTCATTTCTGACTGGATCTATTTTATGTTACTGAGGTCCCCACTAAGTTCCTCGAGCTTCTTTATAACAGTGTTTTGAACTCTGCACCTGACAGATTGCTTATCTCCCTTTTGTTCTTTTTCTGGAGTTTTAATCTGTTCTTTCATTTGGGCCATGTTTCTTTGTCTCCTCATTTTGGCAGTTTCCCTGTGTTTGTTTCTATGTATTAGGTAGAGCTGCTATGATTCCGTGTCTTGCTAGCATGGCCTAATGTAGTAGGTATCCTGTAGGGTCCAGTGGCACAGCCTCCCCTAACACTTAAGCTGGTACTTGAGGTATACCCTTCATGTGGGCTGAGTACACCCACCTCTTGTGGTTGAGGCTTGATTGCTGTTTACAAATCAAAGGGAGGGATTTAGCTAGGCCAGTCAGCTGCAAAGACTGACTGTCACCACTGACCACCAACCTCTGCCCATGTGGAGGATTAGCTGTGCAGGGCAGGGCGGTGGTGCTCTGATGCAGTCTGTAGCTGTGCAATGGATGTGCAAGCCCTGGAGTTTTCCAGATGGTACAGGTCAAGTTCAACCCCTACCTGTATTCTGCCTAGGGCCACCCTGCCTGAGCTATAAAGCAATCTGAGATGGCTGCTACTTGTGCTTGGCTTAGAGATTCCCAGGCAAAGCTAAGCTGTGAATCTAGGTTGGCTGCTGCTAGTGCCAGGCCTGGGGCCACTTAGCAATATATATGGGGTCTGGGAGCTCAGTGAGGTGGGCTATTGCTTGAGAAGATTAAGGTAGTTGTGAAGCATGAACCAAGACCAGCCATTTATAAGGCAAAGTCATGGTTAACAGCTTGGGTAGGCCTGTAAGTTGGGTGGGATGGAACCTCAGGGAATCACCAGGGTGGGGCAAATGTGTTACCAGGTTGATGGAGTCTCAGATATGGCACCAGCTTGCCAGCTCTGTGGTTCTTTCAGGGTAGGGTTCAGAGACAGTGGCCTCTGTCTACCTTTCTGTCTGGGAGGAAGCTGTCCACCAACTCTTGCCTTGATCCCAGATGCTTCAATTTCTCCCTTTAATGGCACTGGTGCCTTTCAAGCTGCTACGCTGCTGCTGAAGCTCAGAGGGAGTGAGTCTGAGTAGGTGAGTCTGTGTGTGGGTTCTTTAGGAGGAACTGTTTGGGGTTTCAGAAGTTTCTTCCACTGCCTCAATACCTGCTGGTTTGTGCAGCCAGAAGTTGTGGGGACTTATCTCCCTGGCACTGGAACCCTGGGCTGGGACTCTGCTCACCTGAATTTTTATCCATCACACATGGGTGAGGGACCAGCCTGTCCTGCATTTGTGCCCCTCCTACCAGTCTGGATGGATTTGTTTCTTAAGTTTTGTAGCTGTCAGACATCCATTTAACTTGATTTCTGATGGTTCTGAGTGATCGTTGTTCTATATTTTAGTTGTAATTTTGATGTGGTTGTATGAGGAGGTGAACCGTGTTTACTTATGCTGCCATCTTGAGCAAAGGATTTCACCTTGATTCTATATTAAAAAAATATAAACAGTGTTATCTTGAATATATTTGTGTGTATAGCTTTATCTGTATATTATATTCTCTTTTAGAAGTGGTGTTTCTGGGTCAAAGGGCATGAACAGTTCTATGACATTTGATGTGTATGTCTAACTTCTTTGCCAAAGGATTGTACCAATTTTGAATGTTCACTGCAATGTTTTGGTGCCATTTTCACACTGTCCTTACTGGCATTGAATGTTAACATAAAATTCTTTTTTGTTAGTTTATTAGATGAATAATGGTATCTTGTTATTTTAATTTTGCATTTGATCTCCAATGAGGCTATTTTTCTGAATTTGATTACTAGTTGTATCTATGATTTTGTGAATTCTGTTGATACCTATTTTTTAACCAATTAAATAACATTATTATCTAATTAAGGTATTAACCCTTTATCCTATATGCTGCAAATGTTTTCCCTAGTCTGCTATTGTTTCCTTTCTTTTTTCCCCCTCCCTTCCTTTCTTCTTTCCTTCCTTCCTTCCTTTTCCTTCTATTGTTTGATTGTTCAATTAGTCAAATCTGTCGATCTTTTTCTTTGAATTCCTTCTTTACAAACCATAAAAATGTGAATACTGGTAACAGAGAAAAAAGACCAGCACCTAATACATGAGATGGGAAAATTTTTCTAGTTTTGTGTTGCCAGCTCGTTTATACCTCATTCCATATTTAATTTTGGAAATTTTGAGTCAGATGATTCACACCTAGTTTGAAGGGTATGATATAGTTCTGACACTTTGGTATTGTGCCTTTATGAGAATAAGAACAAACAGGCAGAAAATTTATTTTTCTCCCCTGCCTCTTTGTGGAGACTATGAAGAAGGCAAGAGAGGAGAAAGGCAGGTGACCTGAGTGTTGGAGGGAAAAAGGTGATTATCACAGTGAAATGTGTTTGGAGGAACCAACTGCCTTGTAAGTGAAAACTGTGAAAAAAAGGAAGGGTGTGGTCAGTGTTTCTTGGCCCCAGCAAAGCTGGCTTTTTGGGCTGAGTTGGGGGGATCTGTGTACAGAGGGAGTGTTGGTATTGGCCCCAGTGTGCAACTGTATTACATGAAAGGGAAGGAAATTAGCCATTAAATAAGGTGGAAATGTTAGGCCAACTGTCCCCTGGATATATTTGAAAATCAGAATATTGAGGCTTTCGAAGGTGAGGTTGAAAGGGCCTGACTCCTGGGGTTTCCCATCTGGGTTTTCAATATCTACTCTGTTTCCCATGGTGGCTGTGTGCAGGGCAGGGAGGGTGCTAGTTGTTACATAATCAAACGGAGCATGTGTACCATTCCCCAGCAGCTGGGAACTACTGTCCAGGCAGTTCACGTGGGAATCGGGGGGACATAAACATCCTGCTTCTGGATGGGTGAGTCCTGCTTTCCCTTGTGTTATTTACACATAAGCTACTATTGCTCTGTGGCCTGACCACAGCGTGCGGCTTATGTGATGTATGTGATATATTATAGCAAAAGGCAATTACTTGCTATATTAGCATAATTGATCTGAAAAGATATTAAGATTTAACCATTCGGAATTTCCATGATGGTTATGCAGCAAACACAGTGGGCTTAGAGCAATTAGTATTTGTAATGAGAGGTGAATATAAGAAGTTATATAATATTGAGCTGTTAAGTGTAATGCAACTCCAAAAGGGAGATTTATGAATAATTAGTGACACAGAAGATGAATCCTGTGCTTCCTTTGAGATTCATTCATGCCTGGTGTTAAGAGTGGCCCCTGTCAGCCCCTGTCATCACCAATGAATATTAGTGCTGTGCAGGCACCCATGTGACCAACTGTTGAAAAATAAGCAGACACACAAACTTGCCTGATGGAAGTACAGCTGACCTTCAGGGATTTTCCCTTTTGGCTGGTGACCTCAGGGAAGAATCTAGTTTTGATTTCTGTCTCTTCAATGTAAGTGCCTTTTCACTCAACCTGATCTTCATTCCTTGGAGCCATAGTAGACATTCAGGTGGGGCTGACTTGTTGGCTGACTGCTGGAGGGAATAGCAGGGGAAGAACGTATGCTCTCCTTGCTAGACCTTATTTGAGGGCAGTTGGGGTTTCCCTAGGTCCTGAGAAGCCCTTCTGGGATAGGATTGTCATTTGGGAAGGACCCTGATGTCTTCATGGCATGGTCTTTAGCTGGAGACAATGGCTCTGACCTCTTAGAATTGCCAGTGTAACAGCCAGGATGTAATGGATTTTGGGGACCATACTGAGACATTTAGGGTAGGGATTCTCCAAATATGGGCTCTGGACCCACAATATCATCATTGCCTGGGAATGTGTTAGAAATGCAAACTCTGGCTCCTCCTGGAAATCTGTGAGAAATGTACATTCCCAGGACCCAACCAAACCTACTGAACTGGAATCTTTGGGGGTGAGTTGCAGCCATCTTTTTTTTTTTTTAGCAAGCCATCTAGGTGAGCCTGGTGCACACTGGAGTTTGAGCACCACTGGTTCGCAGTGTGCTAAGTAAGTTATGTAATTCACACAGCTTCCCAAGGGGTAGAACCTATTTTAAAAAGTCTCAACTTTTTAGATGAGTATATGAGGAAAGACACAAAGGAATACACCCAAAATTTCACAGCATCAGAGCAAGGATTTGAACCAGGTATGTTGGCTTAGGGCCCAAGATTTTCACCACTACACTGAGAAGTGTGGATGATAACAGGGGAGAGAAAGAGGACATGCTTTACAGATAATGAGGAGCAGGGATGATTTTTATTCAAATGTCGTTATCCAGCTGGTAACCATGTGCTGGGGCCTGTTCCTACCGGCTCGTGAGAACCAATTGTGAACATCTGCTCTTGCCAAATCTGTGTTCAGTGATGTCAGGTTGGTGACTTGAAATTGGCCATGGTGGGAATATTTACACCATAGAAACTATCAGGCGCTAGAAATTAGGGCTCCCTGCCTACCCCCACCACTTCAGCCAGTTGTTACACGTTTACTGGCACACTACTGCCTAAGTGTATTCTTAATCATTATATAATCTTAATAATATTGTATACCAACTGTACAGGCTAATATAAAGCAAGCACCATTCATAGATTCGGTAATATTCTACCTACACCCATAGTTTCTCATGTCTACACACTTGATTTGACAACATTAAAACTCTAGAACCTTAGAGTGAGAAAGGGAACTTGGAATTTATCTTCAATTCTTTTGAGTTAAAAAAAAAAAAGAGTCAGGAATAATGACTTGTGTTGGAGGAGCTCCAGGATTTTAGACATCCTTTCTGGGCACTTCGGAGAGCCACTGGGGTGAGGTGGGGTGCACACAGCTGGCCCAGGCCTGAGAGGCGGCAGCTGGTGGAAAGCAGGGCGAGCAGGAGGGCAGAGCGGGCGCTCCCTTCTCTGTGCCTTGGCCAGGGTGTGGGAGAGATGGGGTCGAGGGTTCCATGCTTCTGCAACAGGGTAATGAATTGAAATGTCAACACAGAGCCTTCTCTGAACTTCTGCCTCAGAGGGATTCATGTAGGAACAACTGAGGATTTGAGATTTCAGGGTTCCCAGGCCAGGGGGCCAGGGCTTTCTGTAGTTTCCTGCCAACCTCTCATTCCATCTCTGTCTTGGATGACCAGTTATACTACTCGCGGGCCGATGGGGTGTCCCTCTCCCCAGACGGTATCAGGAATGAATTAGCATGTTTCCCTCTTGTAAGTGATCCTCTCTTTGAGTAAACATCCCCTGGGTTTCTGTGATGTGTAACTAATGGAGTGCTAAACTCTCAGGGCTGGTCTGAGACTCAGAGCGCACACGTGTTGCCAATCCATCATGCTCCTAATACTAATTAACATAGCAGGGACACAGTAAAGCCACAGATCCTACACACACTACCCGGCTTGGGTTACGCTCTCATAACAGTCTTGCTATTGACCCAGTGAGAGCGCACGTTGGGAAAAGGAGCTCCAGCCACTTCTCCCTGGCTAGACCTGCCCCACCAAATAAAAAAAAGTCACTGTGCATCTTTTGAACTGAGGCGTCCACTGTCGTCTTGGCATTTTGGCTTTGGGGATGATGTCTAGTTTAGAGAATGGTGGAGCAGAGCTCCCCAGGCCACCCCTCACTGGGAATCAGGAGTATTTCTTAAGCTTCCTGGGCTCCTGTTCAGACTGGGATTTCAGGTCCTGCCTGGACCACAGCTCTTCAGTGAGCCTCTGAGGAAGGCTTTCTGTCTCACTGCAATCTGGTTTACCTGTAGAGTGCACAGAGCGTTTATCCATCACCCCAAAGTCAGCCAAACAGAAAGGCGTCTCTGTTTTGATTGGGTGTTGGTTACATGGGCATACACATTTATCAGAAGTCATATAAAGGTATGTTTATTGCCTGTGTGTTTCACTGTATATACATTGTCACTCAGTGAAAAAGTTTTAAAAATTACCCTTTGCAGCTACCTATCTGAATAATCAGGAATTTCTGAATGTCTTATATTCAAAACAAGATATAGAAACACACGCTGAGGTTAATATGATAATAGGCACCCATAACCCTCTATGTCAAATCTTGTGGTCATTCTCTGGTAACATTGTTCTCGTTAATTTAAATGATGATAGGTATAATATTATAAAGTAAATTATTAACAAAAATAACAGGAAGGGCAAGTTCAAAGTCCCTTCTTGGTTGAGGCTCATGTTCTAGCAGTGGTTGGTATGTAAAATATTAAAAATTCCTGCTTTAGACGCCTCCCATAAAGGGGTTATCCAAGGGAAATATGATAAAGTGTTTGTAGTCTGGTGTTGAAGTGCTCAGCAAACAAATCCTGCATAATATAGCATTCAGCTAAGCCCCCTTTTCCTCAGTTTCCATGATTTAAGGACCACCAGGCTGGGCTGGGAGACGTGAAGACAAAAGGCACAGGGTCTCCATTCCTGTTTCAGTCAGGTGGCTCAGAATTTAACTGTTTCACATTGGGGTCTTATAGAATTTTTTGGGGGGGGTAGGGAAAGTTATTAAGCTAAAATATGTTTGAAAAATCACTTGAGCAAAATGTTTTCTCCCAGCTCTCAATTTAATGTATCTATTACCCCATAACATAATCAGGCAAAAGTTGCATGAGTACACGTCTCAGGTGAGATGTTCTTTATTATCTTTCCAGAATCAACAGATCTTTTCATTGTTGAAGTACGCCTAACACATAATGCAGAAAAAGTTATGTGTAATGTAAGATATTGCAATATTTTGAAAACCACATACATGTTACATGATATAGAAAATAATAACTATGCATAATATAGAATATAATAATATTTAAAATTAGATATGAGAAATAGTTCCATAAAAATAAAAGAAAATTTTAAAATAGTTTTAAGAGTTGTATTGTATGGGAGAGAAAGATGTCCTAAAAGGGGTTTGTTTGTGCTCCTCCCTGTCTAAATATTTTTAAAGATTAGTTTGTTGGTAGATGATGGGTTTTTTTTCCTCACATATTCTCAGCCTTGGGATTTGTTTATCTAACTGACCAACAAAAAGGCACATCAAGAGAATATTAAAACACATCAACAGTAAACCTTAGGAAAAAAGCCAAAAAAAAACCCCCAAAACAAACACAAGTAAATAATGTCACACTGTTAGGCTCAAAAAACATCAGAGGAAGAAGCTAAAAACTCAGAATAGAAACAGTAGCCAGCAGTTAAATAAACAATTAGATTAAGAACAGTAGTGTCAGCACGTTGACAATTGGATAATTAGCAAATTGTTGATGGCTTTGATCCAGCTGTGGGATTATATTAAAATATAGCTTCATTAACTGTGATTCGGTTGATAAACCCCTGATAATAAAATGTATTCTTTCTTTTAAACATTAGCATTGTATGGGCTTTCTGTTGGGATCTTGGTCTGTATCCTCCTATAGTTAAGTAGAAAATAAGCAGGATTTTTACCTGCTAAATATCAACTTTAATGTTTCTTGCAATTTCAGTTCCTTTCTAGATCAGGTAGGATGCCTTTCTCTAACATGACGTTCTCCCACTTAACTCATATAAAGTGTGCTGTTTCTTCTGCACGTCCACGAAAGACATCGCTCATCGAGCACTCCATTCTTCCCTGCCCAGCCTCAGAATCCCCAGCAGCCACGATCTGTACTCTGAGTTGGTTCTGGGACTAAAGCCATTTACCACTTTGCCTCTGATAATGCCTCTTTCTGACTGAAGGATCCAGTTGGCCAGTGGGTACTTTCTCTTTGTAGTGACAATACTTCCTACCCATTTTTTGCTTCTTGAGAGTACCTGTCGGTAGTTCCCTCTTTTTACATATCCAGATCCAAACACTGAGTCTAGAAGTTTATCTGATAGACACAGTGTTTGATGATTCTAAAATGAAGAAGGAAAAAAAGAATTTGTTGGGTAGATGTTTACCAAGTGGGCCTTTCAGTTACTAAGTCAGAACTGGAAATATTTCCTGGGTATTACGGCTCTAACAGACTATTGGAATTGCTTGGTCAATGATTCTTAATCTACAGTGGGCATCAAAGTGCCTGGTTCCCACGTCACATCTGTTGATTCGGCACCGGCAGGTGTGGTGGCTGGGGTGGTAGTTTTAGGAGGCAGTGGGAGCCAATATCTCACAGGTGATTTTCATCAATTCTGGAAGTTGAGAACCTCTGCCATTGGGAGCGGGCACAGCATTTGCCCCTGTGGGTGTCGTTGAGGCTAGTGCAGAGGCTGCGATAGCAAGATGCTGGGGCCTGGATACATACAGGACGCTTGCTGTCAGGCCTCCGTAGAACTTGGTACCAGGAGAGACTTGCTAATAATACATTAGTGGCCGTTAATCCATCACTCATCTATGTAATGCCACTTGCCAATGATCTATATCCGGATCCTCAAATGTTAGGGATTACACAAGGGACTTATATAGATGACATTGACTGTTTTACATACAAGTCATCTATACTTAACGTGTGTACACTGTAATGTATGTTTGAGATTTCTGCCGTTTCCATGGGCAGGGATGTCCAACTTTTTGGTGTCTTTGGGCCACACTGGAAGAAGAAGAGTTGTCTTGGGCCACACATTAAATATACGAACACTAAAAAAAACTTATGAGCAAAGAAAAAGGTTTTAAGTAAATTTATGATTTTGTTTTGGGCCACATTCATAGCCATCCTGGGCCGCATGTGGTCCATGGGTTGGACACCCCTGGAAGGGAATGGGCTCTGGAGTTAGACCTACCTAGGTCTGAATTCTAGGAATGACACTAATTAATCAGATGTGTGACCTTGGCACGTTTTGTAAACTCTGTAAGTCTAAAAAATGGACGTAATACTGATTCAGAGTGTTGTTTTGAGAAATGAATTAGGTAATCCATTCATCCATCAGGCCTTGGTCGGTGCTCTCTAAAGGTAGCTGTGTTTTAATTTTACACAAACAGCTTAAGTGCTGGTCTGATCTCAGACACTAGCATTCATGCTGAATGGTACAACCTGCTTTAATGCTTTATACTTTTGTTTACTTAGGTTTCCCACCTCTCTCAGAGTGAAGGCCCAGGCCCTCTAGGCTCTGTATGATCTGTTCCTCCCCACCCCTCATTCACTCACTCACCGCCACTGTCTCCCTCACTCATTTGGATACTGTTGCATTTGCCATTTCTTGTTCCTTAAACATGTCAAGCCCATTCCTACCTCAGGGCCTGTGCGCTTGTCATTTTCTTCTGCTAGAATGTTCTTCCATCAGATAGACACACCTCTGCTCAAATGTTCCTTATCCATGAGGCCACTCTGCATAAAATATCATTCCTTCTAGCCACTTCTAGCCAGTCCTTATTCCTCTTAATCAGGTTTTTTTTTCCCCAGTGACATTTGTCACTATCTGGCACATTATGTACTTTCTTGTTTGTTGTTACTGTCTGTCTTCCTTCCACAAAGTCAGGAGACTTTGTTTTGTTTACTGCTCTGTTCTGAGAGCTTAGACATGATGAGCCCAATGCACTATAAGTACTCAATGAATGTCTGTTAAATTAATGAATTAAAGACTTTTGTCTGCCACTCACAAATTAACAACTTAATCATTTCATCAACAAATATCCACTGACCACATAATTTCTTTCAGGTATTGTTCTAGGTGCTGTCAGGAATGTGAAGAGTTTTAAGATACGGTCTCTACTCTTGAGGAGCTTACAGCCTAGATTTGGAAAAGTGTCTTAGACCCAAATGATGAAAACTAAATAAAATAACAGTAACTAAAAATACAAGGTAGTAGATGATAAAGAGCATACACACAGATAAATCAGAGGTCAAAGGAAAAGGGCATTTCTTGGTTGGGGTGGGGAGAGACAGGTTTTCATAAAAAGTGGGATCTGAACAAATCCTTAAGAGAGTATAGATTGTGATCAGATTGTGATTGGCAGAGAACTGAGGGGCTGGCAGCATTGGAAGGATAGAGAGGAGGTGTCAGTAAAGACCTGCAGGTATGTAGAGGGCGCTGGGTAGCTCCATGTGGGTGGATTCTTAGAGACGAAAGTGGGATGAGGTTGTAGGTGGCTTTGCAGGCTGGACAGGAGCGTTAGAGCTGGGGCACTGGACTGGGCACTGGACTGAGGAGAGGACCACAGCGATGCCAACCGACAATGTTTCTGCAGGAGAACTAAGTTAGGAGAGGCTCGCCAGCACGGGAGGCTATGGAGACAAGCCAGGCTGAGGGCACTGCAGGCTGGGCCACACACCAGAGAGCAAGACTGGCTTTGAAAATAAGCTCTTGATTACACAGGGGCTGGTTAGAGAGCTTGAAAAGATCAAGGCTTAGTGTCTCTTTTTATCTTTCTTATATTAACATTCAGTTTTGGGGTCATTTCATGACTCATTGGCCCTTTTAACTTAGATAAGAAAGGTGAAACCTAGTGTTTTACAACCTGTCTCAACTGCTGGGTTTTTTTAAAAAAAGATTTTATTTATTTATTTTTAGAGAGAGGGTAAGGGAGGGAGAGAGAGAGGGAGAGAAATATCAGTCAATTGCCTCTCACATGGGCCCTGATCAGGAAGTGAACCCACAACCCAGGCATGTGCCTTGACTGGGAATCGATCTGGCGACCTTTCACATTGCAGGATAAGGCCTAACTGAGCCACACTGGTCAGGGCTCAACCCCTGTTTTAAAATTGGTTTGGAGAGGGGTGGAGACTTGGGTCCAGGGCTTTTAGAAACTTAAAAAAAAAAACCCATTGTGAATATTAATTTTAATGTTTTATAAACATTAATTACATCAGGCTGTGAGTTGAGCAAGATTAGTTCACTCCCCCGCCCATCTCCAGTCCCAAGTGCCTGGAGATGGAACTGTGAGCCCCCTCTTGAAAATTGTTTTGGCTGTTTGACTGCAGTGCTCGCAAGTGTTTTGCTTAGATACTCCTCCACGAGCAAGGCAGTGGACCAGTGCAGTTAAACAAATGTTTCGCTGGTCTCTGAGGCACTATCAGGTCAATGGACTACTGCTTATGCCTGTAAGAATTGTCTGTTCCTGTCTGTTTAGAGAAATGGCCTGCTTCCCTGCTCCCAGAACCCAAGTGATAGAGGTAGAGCAGTTTGAGTCTCTAATTACTTAGTTTGTTGCCTCAATTATCCTCTGGGGGTTCTTTCGGTAACAGCCTATGTGATGGATGTGAATTTAGCTTCTCAAACACATTAGAATGATCTAGCTACAACTTGGAATCTTGGAGAGCCATCAAATATGGACTTAATATTCTTCTTATAGTGTCATTGCCAGTTGAATTAGAAAAAAAAAAAAAACCTAATTGCATGCAAAGGAAGGAAACCTCAGTGTTTTCACTATTAAGTAGATTGGGTGATAAGAACATAAGTCAGAGTGAAAAAATACATTCATAAAAATGCCTCTGAAAGCCCATTAAGATCTGCTTTCACAGAGGCAATGAATGGTAGAATATTATGGGTCACTTTTCCTTCTAATCTGTTTTTTTTTCCCCCTGTGAGCAGCTGCCCAAAATTTCAAAATGACTCTACTGAAGCTTAGTAGGGCTGACTTCGATTGAGATTAATTACCTCTTTGTTGGATGGGACTCAAAATGAAGGTAGGACTGGGTCCAAGGTCCCTGGAAATGGTTATCAAGTAACACAGTAGCATAAAGCAAGTGGTTCAGATGAAAAATCCCTTGTCTGTCACCCCTGAATAATTCTAGTGCACATGATAAATTGCACTCCCAACTTCCTTCGTTAGAATATTGAAGCTTTTATTAAATAATTTAAATGTATTCTATTTTGGCTGTTTTCATTTAAAATTTTGCCAACAGCCCTGGCTGGATAGCTCAGTTGGTTAGAGCATTTTCCTGATGCTCCAAAGTTGTAGGTTTGATCCCCGGTCAGGGCATATACAAGAATCAACCAATGAATGCCTAATTAAAGTGGAACAACAAATGGATTTCTCTCTCCCTCTTTCTAAAATAAATTTAAAAACATTTAAAAAATAAAATAAAATTTTTCACACAATAAGAAGTAGAAATGGAATGGTTTTAAGTCTCCTTCCCCAAACCAGGCACCACAAATTTTGTATTTTTCATATCAATGTAATTAGTTTTATAGTTTTTAGAGAAATTAATTTTGAAGAAGTAAAAGCTAATTATACTTCTTGGAAAACTTTTAAAAATTCTATATCTAATTTGTGTCAAGTATGAGAAATTTAGCTAATTAAACTTCAATGCTTTGTAAGTATAAAGGCAAAAACAAATGTGAGGTTAATCTCATTATGACATAAATTTATGAAAATTTCTAGATAAAAGTACACATTTAATATCTTCCAAGAAAATATCATTTATACACAATGTGGACTTTTAAGTGAATATTCCAAAATTTCTTGATATTTACTTTGTTTTTCTATGTACTACGCAGAACAGTTTGTTTTGTTTCCTTTTCCTTTAAACAAAACAGAGGAGTTGTTAAAAAAATAAAAACACGACAAAAACCTTTCTTGTAGCAGTGATAACAAAATTTGTTATTTATATGCACCTACCAAATATGTATACTCCTCCAGCAATAACTGCTTATAATTATGGAACTTTAGAAAATGGAAAATATTCAGTTGTGTCATAGAATCTGTAATGTAAATGGATTTTTAAGCCCCTTTTGCTTTTACTAAGCATTTGGTAACTTCCTAAAGACTTGAGTCTTTCTCATTACAGGCTTAACACATGACTTCTTCTCCTTTTTCAACTTTTAATAATCAACATGCTCAAGTCCAGGTTTAAAACACTAATGTGTATGTTACCCCTCTCAAATAACTATGAATTGGTTTTCTCAAACTTTCTTTTTAAAAAAGTTGTTGGTTGAGCTGAAAGTATGCATACAAAATTTCACCCCAGAAGGATAATATTTTTGGAAAGGAGTGAAAGAACACAGGGCTTTGAGTGAAAGCGTGTGTGTAACTGTAAGTGGAGGGTGAAAGGTTGTAATTGACAGGTCCCTTCTGCTGTGCAAAAGTCACCGTTACAGCAACATTAAGCTACATTCAGTTAGGCAGTTACTCAACTTGTGTCTTGACTTGAAAAAAACATTTAAAATTCAGGAACTGAGATCCTGTAGCCAGAAAGGAAAATTAAAATGTGTTAAGTAAGGAAGTTCGTTGATTTTTTAAATGTTTTATCTTCAGTTAGGAACAGACATCTTGGAAAGACTTTAAAAAAATGTTTCAAAACACCAACAATCCACAGGGACAAATAAAAAAAAAAAGAAATCATAACAATGAAACTCTGCATCTGGTTGACATTTAAATGAAGCTGCCAGAGTACAAACAAATTTCAGGACAACTCTAGTGACATATTTTTAAAAGAGAGTGCAGGGGGAAAAGAAAAGGCATTTGGCTGAGCAGATATCGACACCACATGTAAGAGAACTATCAATATTTATTGCATCATAGATTTGCCAAATGACATGGGGCATCTGGGAATACTATAGAGAAAGCTATAACTGGAACTTGATTATGTGCTTTCATATATTGGACTGTGTACTGAGGCCAGATCTAGTTCTTTTGGAAGAGATAAGTAAAGTCTACTGACTTTGTAATTCTTAAGTAGATGAAAGTTAAGTGTGCAGATGTCTGCATGAATTGTGCAAACTGGAATGAAGAAAAACTGCAGAAAAGAAATCAACAGCAACAACAAGATCCCCGTTTTTGAGATCCTGGGAGGTTGTTAATGTAAATGTGATGCAGGCAAAAATGTCTTAGGTTGGACTCAATACGTGTTTTTACTCCTGGACAAAGCGTAGGATTCTCTGAGTGGGGCAGAATCCAATAGGTTCATAGTTCTGAACCGAGGCTGAGGTAAGCTCTTCTGCTAAAGGAACTAATACCAGGCCTTTCCAGTGTAACAATCCTGAATCTTTGAGAGTAATCACTGTGTGTTTTAGAGGAAGTCCCCCAAGTTGGATAGAAATTCATTTTTGCCACCTGTGTCTCTGCTGCAGTCCACTGGCATATAACCAGGTGCTCCAATGATGGATATTTTGCTGGAATAATTTATCACAAGTTTGTGAATGCTAGAAAATATCAGATCTGAGGCCCAAGAAATTCCCTCCAATGGGTACAATCAAATCTTACCATCTCAGTCAATGGAACTGCAGCTCTAATTGATAGAAAGGCAGTGGGCTTCCGGAAGCATTCTTCTGGGCAGAAAGAACGGCCCATGACAACTGTTAAATCTGGCTAACGGATATACAGATGTTACATATCCACCTAGATATATGGATAACTTGGATATCATACTATTGAGTTAGACTAATGGATATCATACTATTTGGCTTACTTTTACATATTCTTAAAAATTTCCATTATAAAAAGTATAAGTGAAAAAGAGGGGAAGAAAACAGTTCAGCTTATAGGTGCAGTTGGCAAGCAGCCTTAGCAGACTGAGTGTTAAAGATGAACCTTTTCTTTCTGCATAATAACCAAGTTTTTTTTGGAAGAAATGAAAAACATTTGGGTCAACTTGTTTATATAGCAAGGTTTTTATTACTTTCTGCATTCCTCCTGCTTTTCAAAGTGAGAATAGTATTTTCTTTTCAATCTTCCACAGTGATACAGAAAGGTAGGCAACCATTTCCATAGCTTTGCTCCCTGGTGGCCACAAAGGGGGCAAGGCACTGTTATTTTTTTGTTTTGTTTTTTGTTTTTGTTGTTTTTTGGCTGATGAAGGACTGTAATGGCAGCTTCAGTTGAGAGAAGGGCATTGTTTGAACAACCATTAATAAAACAGCACCTGTACTGCCCTCTGTAAAAGGCATCCTCTTTTTTGATCTTATCAACTTGCTACTCAGGGCATGATGTTCCTGATTTGAAAGCGAACAAAATAAGACAGCGGGGACCTCAATAACACCTTATGTTCAAAATGCTTTATGATTTTTCTTTTTTATATTCATTTTAAACTTAGAAAATTATTGATATAGGCAAGGAAAATATTTATTATCTCTTTTTCAAGTGAGCTTAGAGAGGTTGAGTGCCTCGTCCAAAACTTTCGGGGGCTCCAGAAATGACTTTGGGTTGGCTATGCTTTCAGAGCCCAGGCTGGTACACACAGCTGCCTGTAATCTTTACATTATGTGGATTTGTCTTGGGTCATTTCCTACCACCAAATTTTAGACTTCCTCACTGGCTACAGAGTGAAATTCTGAAAATCTGCACTGAAAATGCCCTCTCTCCTCCGGGCAGTTTCTGCCTGAGAGATTTGCCAAGCTGAAGTTGGAGTGGAGAGAGCATGGGTGGGGAGAAGGACTGAGAACAAGTATATGGTATGGAGTCGGGGTGGTGGTTTGAAAAGAGTCTGCAGAATTTGTGTTCAGAGAGAGCATGTTGGCTTCTTCTGGAACAAAGAGCTGGAGGCTTGGGAGGGGCTGGGGTGCTTTCCTGCAGAAGCAGCTGGCCTCTAGGTCCCTTTTCATTTAGGCCCGGTCTATCTACCTCCTGGTGGTAAGCTTGCTGAAATGGGATGATTTCAAATTCAGATCTGGGTTCTGTTGTCTGAGTCCTGTATCGCAGACAAGACAGCGTCTTGGAACTTGCTTCTTTAACTGTAAAAGGAAGAGCTGTGAAGAGTTAATAACACCAAGATGGAAGGGTGTAGAACGGAATCTGATGAATGGTCGGCCCTCAATAATTGTGATTGCTTTTCCTTTCTTTCCTGGCAAAATCATACCAAGAATCAACACAAGAAGAACCCTCTCCATTCTTCGGAATAGAAGCTTAAAGGCTGGAAGAAGCAGGGATTAGAAACCTGCAGAGAATCAAATGACTCCTACAATCTCCCCTGCTGGTGACCCTCCCAACTTCCCAATCCATCGCTGTTTGCTAACGACCTCGGGTGCTTCCTGGAAATGGAGGCAGGAGGTGGCGAGTATTAAGTGCTGCGGATGCGCTGGTGCTGCTTTATTCTGGACACCGCGGGACCATGGGCCCGTGCCTACGGGTGGGACGTGGGTCTCAGACTCTGGGGAGCGGCGGCCCGTGAGCCAGCCCCACAGCGCCCCTGCACGGCCTCTTTCTCCAGGGTGGACGCATCTACCACTGGTTTCAGGGAAGCTGGGTCCTTCAGCAGTGATCCCGCTTGGGGTCTCTGCTGTTTGGCAATGCAATCAGCTGGGGACCACTACACACTGTGGGAGAATCAAAGCATTTTTTGCAGGGCCGAAACGCCCAGGGTTGCAACTTCGTTAGCCTGGCCTCACCTTGACAATACATTTTCTGCAAAAGAAGGGGCTGGAGTGGAAACGTAGGAGGGGCTTTGTGGCCAAGAGTAGGGGACCCCAGTTTCTTACACCTGAGCTCCCGCTGCTGCGTTAAATCAGTGTGAAGCAAGTGACGTCTCCCTCTTGCATGCCCCCTTCTACTTTCTACCTTCTCATCTCCCTCCTTTAGAACAGCCGCCTGCTCCCTGGGGTCAGTGTTTTCAAAGAGAATATATTTCCTGTGGGCTCTTAAAGTTTATGTAGCACTTTGTTATATGGGGCACGCCCTCAGGCTGGGCTTTCTTTCTCCCTGTCCCCTCTTTCTTCTCCCCACACACCTCCTTGAAGAAACCTTCACATGAGCCTTTTCCATTTTCTCACCCCATGCAGAAGTATTAAAAAAAAATATGGGGAAGAAAATTAGAGGTGATTTGGTTCGACTTCAAGTCTTTCATTTTGCAGAGTAGCCAGTCAAAGCCTAAAGAAGTGATGGTGAGTAAAGTGGCTCGAGATCAAGGGTTATTTTAGCTGGCAAAACCAGGAATAGAGCAGGAGAGTCCCTAGAGTCTTCACTACTTTTTTTTCACCACTTATTTCATCGACGAAAAGAATCCCAGAACTCTATCTCAGGCAGGTCCAGTACTTTTAGAGGTGTCTGTGTTTTCGCCAATTGGCTTCGAGACATGGGATCATACTTCAGTCACTTGGATAAATGGACAGTCGCTTGCTGTCCACATGAAAGCAAATACTGAGCCAAGTACAGTTTGATCATTTGGACCTCTGTCCTTATCCACTCCCTCCCCTCCCCCAATCCATCAGGACAGACATGGAACATCTATGCTGTGTAAGTCACTCTCTTGCAGTCTTTCCCAGGCCAGGGTAAAGCTTGAGCATAGGGATTCTTCTGGAAAAATTCGGGAGGAATCCCTCCTGTCAGCAAGGACACTCTAGAGAGACTCCCCAGAGAAAATAGCAAAGGAAATATTTTGGCTCCTCCCAGAGCCTAAACTCAGACCCCAGAAGCTGCTTATTACACAGGACAGGGCTGGGCTGGCCTGTTTAAGCAGGCTAGTGCTTTTTTTGCTTAAAACCAGAATGGACTTAATCTAGAAGCCACAACAGTGTCATGAGACCCTGATGATGTGTGGAAACCCTGTGTCACCTGAATGAATTCTCATTGGGTCTGGGCTCCAGGGAAGTGCATCTTTTGTGAAACTATTCCATGTCCCCATCTTTCACTAGTTGACAAATTTTGGGGGTTTGTTTTCATATTGTTGACTAGGATTCTGTCTAGGCAGAATGAATCGCACAAGTATGTAGGAGCAGAAATATCACCAAGGTGTCATCAAAATCAACACCAAGGTTTGTTTCTAATCCTCCTCCCCCCCTGCCCCCCCCTTAGACTTTCTTCTGGGCCCTTGATCTTGTTACCTGAGAGCCATGAGTGCATCAAAAGCGTTAACATTTGTTAGAGTTTTTAATGTTTGAGAAAGAATTTAGAAATCACGGAATTTTAATTCTCACTTTGTAGTCAGGGAATCTGAGGCCCAGGAAGGTGACAAGATTTGCCCAATGGAACACATGAATGAAACTAAGTTTTCACCATAGTGTCTGCCCCATCAATGCTCTGCATCCCCCTCCCTCTCTTTATTACTCTCTACTTGGTAGATGGGCTGTTGGGAAAATATGGACAATGATTTCAGTGGGGATAAAATGTTTAACCGCAATATGGGATGGGAGTAGAGGTGGACAGTTCTCAGGATTTACTGTTTCGGTTAATCACGAGGTCATCTAGGGGCGGCAGGGAGGCCCAGAGCAGGAGTCCCGTGTGTGTGCCTGGCCTCTTGATGTGGGGCCTCTTGATGCGGCTACAAGCCACATGCCCTCTGATAGCTGCTTTCCACAGCAAGGACACCACCCTGTGGGGTGGAACCCAGGCCCCACTACAACCCTGAGTCTTTCCCTCCCCTGATGACCATTTGGAATGGGTACTGAGAAGTCAAGGAGGCCCGCGGTTGCCTCATCTCCTTAGCTGCTACACGACCCCCAAGTGAATTGAGCCATGTTTCCCAGCATGGAGGGTGGAAATCATCTCCTCCATGGGCGGGTGCGTGGACCAGGCAGATCCTTCTTTAAGTGCTGCGCGATTGTTTCACAGTCCAGCATCTGATTCCAGATCCCGCTGCAAAGGGCATTAAAAAAAAAAAAAAAAAAGGATGACGTTATCAACTGAAGGGCCCTGATATCATTGTGGTCGCGTTGGCCCCGCACAGCCCCTGTTGATCCCAGGAACTTCTCTAAGCCTCAATTTTCCTCTCCATTTGTGAACAGAACGGCGTGCACTAAGTGCATCCCTTTCGGTCTTAAATCCCCGTGATTTAAACCCTGCTTCCCACGGAACAGAGGTGTGCGCCCAGATCGCATTGTCCTTTTCTTCAGCTTTTCTTTCTTTCCTTTTTTTTTTTTTTGGATACTCAGAGCAGAAAAAGGGAGAATTCTAACAGTTATCTCTCGCAAGCTGCCCCCACCCCATTGCTTGTGACAGGTCGTATATTTCATTACGCAAAGCAATTGGGAAATCATGTCTCTGCAATCCCATCTGGGATTATTTATTTCGCCGCGTCCACAGGCGGTCAAAATTGTGAGACGATACAACGTTAAAAGTAGCTTTCCGTGAGAGGAGGTGGATGCGAGGTCATCTCTGGAGAAACCAGACCCATAATCCGGCCAGAATAAAGCACTTCTACAGAACTGCCCACAAGTTCGCAAAATCATTCACCACCCCAGGTGGTGCAGCAGGTTGTTAGTGAGGTGACTCAGGCTGGCGGTTAGGGGCAAGGTTCCAACCCTTCCAGCCACATCTCGAGGCCGCAGAAGCCGGCAATCTGGCCTCGAATTTCCCCCAGCCGCGTGGGCTCACTGCAGGTCAGTTCACCAAGTTAAAATAATAATAAAACTAATACAAGCAATAGGTCGCAAGTACTGAATGTTCAGCACGGTCGGTCACCGTGCCAGGGGTCTGTCTAACAGCGTTATTTAAGGTTCATTCCACTGAAGAAAGTGAAGCGCAAAGGGAAGTTAAAGATCCTCCTCGCTGCAAAGCCGGCATTTTAACCCATTTGTCCGATCCGAAACCCGGGCTCTCTACCTCTAAACCCACTGCCTGCGCTGAACCAAGGCTCCGAGAAATGCTCAGGTCCGATCAGCTCCGGCGACCTAGGTTTTAATGAACCAGGCGAGGGATGACAGGACCTGGAGTCGGATCTCGGACCATGTAACGGAGTGAGCGCCTGCGGAGTGGTAGGGGGCCTGCCAGCTAGGATTCACAGCAAGGAATTGGATGGGCCAGCGGGAGCCAATTTAAAATACACTTCTCTCGCTCTCTTTTCTTGAGCGGTTTTTTTTTTTTTTTTGTAGTTAAAAAAAAGAAAGCACCCTCATCAAGAAAAAGGAAGGAAAACAGAAAACCCTCCCCTTCCTTTCCGTTTTTTTCAGGTTCCCTTGCTTGACTCGCTGAAGGCACGCTTCGCACTAGGTGGGTCTTAGCTGCATGCGGACAGGAAGGGGTGAGGGTGAGAGAGATTTGGGGTAAAGGGAGAGGGAAGTGGGTGCGGGGGCGCTCCGCATCAGCCAGCTAGGAGAAAAGCAAACCCCGCGCGCCGCCCCCACCAACCGGGCTGGCAGCGTCAACAGCTACCCCACTGCTTTGTAATTTACAAGAGGGGCTCCAAATTGCACTTCGTAATTTGGTGTCAGTTTACAAGCCAAAAGCATTTGTTTCCTCACCTAACAGGTCTTCAGCCACGACCTGACTCCTTTTAAGACTGGAATTTGGAGAAAGAAGCTGGATTCTCTGCGCTCTCGCCTTTCATTCCAACCTGTGAGGCACTCGGTGGCTGGGCCCTCTTGGAACTGCACGGCACTGCCGCCTCTGGGATAAATAGACGTTTATCGAGCTCCGTGTGAAGATTATGGAAAGACCCTCTATCCTCATTATTAGTGTCTTCACCATCAGTAGGCGAAGGAAGCCCCTCTTCCCATTTTGCACTTGAGGGGACTGAGGCACAGAAAAATAATCGACCAAGGTCACTTAATCAGTGGATCAACCAGCCTGGAGCCCAGGCTGTCTGCCTCTTATTGCCTCAGTATTTCATCTGCTAGCCAGTTTGTGCAACTTTGGATTCCTTTTAAATTTTCCCAGAAAAATGCAGATAATTTCCTATTTAATATTGGAGTTCCTTATACTTCTTAAGCTCAAATCCCCCTCCCTCCAGCCCTCTGCTTCCACACCTCACCTCTCAGCAGTTGGTGGGGCTGTCATTTTCCGGGGGAGTCCGGGGCCAGGGAATGGAGTGTAATTTAACTGGACCCGGTACAGCTCCTTGCCCACACGTACAGCAGATGGAGTGCAGGGAGAGTAAGACAGGTGGGGAGAGGAGGTCGTAGGGAGATAGGTAGGGAAGTCTGGAGGAAGCAGGGGGACTGTTGCATACGTTTTTTTGCTAGGGGTCGGGGGAGCGTGCTGGCGAGGTAATTGTCCTGGGCCTACCTACCAGATCCCCGTGGGCCCAGTAGCTCCAGGAAGCCCTCAGGAGCCACTTTCTTCACTTCTGGTTGGATGCTGCTCCAGGGAAGCCGCCAGGCTCTGATCCGCGTTCTGAGGGCCTCGCTCCCTTTGTTTGCTCCCGGGAGCCTGCTCCACTGTCCTTGGGTGCCCGCTGCCTCCCCACCCCCCATCTTCCAGCTTGGCTTCAGCTGGTGTAGTTTACTGTACACATACCTCACTTGTTTCCTCTTTATATAGCAGCGTTTTCAACTCGAACTAACTCAAGGGCTGCCCATCTGGTTTATTTTAGTAAACAGCTGCTCACACCCCTTTCCCCTCCTGTTCCTTCTTGGTCCCTCTTCTCCCCAATCTAGTTACCTCAAATTAACAAACCTTTCTTGATTTTGTTTATTAATATTCATAATAGCCGGTGAAAGGCTAATGATTTCCTGACTCCCCCAAGCAATGAATAAAAACTTAGTAGTATACACAGCCCCCCCTCTCCAGGTGGAGGTGGGTGAGTGGGCTGTAGATTGCATACACTTCATGAAGCTTGTGTTTGCAAAGGCAGAAATGTAGCTAGCAGGGGGAGTCACAGAGACAAAAAACAACAACCCAGAATGAGTTGGTCAAAACGTGCTGTGTCCTGTTAAAGGAAGGCTGCTCAAAATGTTAGATCCTAAAATGAGAAGGGGTGCAGGGGAATAAAATAGAAAAAGGAAATCCATTGTGAATCTTTCTGGCTGGGGGCGAAGAGCTCCACAAAATTTCTGAGACTTAAGAGCTTAAGAACAGAGGTTGACATACATACACCCAAGCTGCTCGCCAGTCCACTGTCCCCAAGACCAGTGCCTTGACCTAGGGCTCCTCTTTAAACCTCAGTCCCGTCATTGGAAAAACGGGGAAAATAATTCTTCTGCAGTCAAGAATCTAAACTAACATAGACGAACAAATACGCTTTTATAAGTATAAGCAGCAACACCAAAATTAAAATTCACTGCTGTTATTTGGTGGTGTCAAGCAAGGGGACGCCTGTCCCCTGTCTGAGCATACACAGCTCCCAAGTCACCCTCCAAGATGCCCAGAGCTGCTGAGCTGCCCATAAGAATAAGCAGGACTGTTTCTCTACTTCCTTCACTGGCCATCGCAAGCGGTTCTAGGGATAAGTCCCCGCACAAAGGGAAATCACAGTGCCTGGTCACGAGGAAAGGACTTTCCAACCTGGTCAAAGGTTCGAGAATACCTGTGCCTAACAGTTCGCGGTAGATTCACAGAAATCCTTAAGCTCCCATATTCCAAATCTCGGAGCTTGGTTAACTTCTAACTTCCTGAGATGTTCCCGAGAAAATAACATTAGATTCAGTTCAGCAATTTCCGTCCTTTAACAAATATTTATTGCGGGCCTACTATGTGCTCAGTGCAATGGCACTCAATTTCCTAATTTGTCTCCTAAACCGATCTTGAGCGGTATTATTTAGAGGTGTAACTAGAAAAGCGTTTAAGTAAATTTTAAATTTACTTCAAGAAATAGAATGCAGCATTGAATTGGGGGACTGATTCCTTTTAACATGTTAATTTAACTTTTATTAAAGATTATGTAAGGATTTTTGAGGCAGACAGTAGGTCTTTTTTTCTTTATAAATTCTTGCACACTAAAATAATAATCTTTTTATAAAAAGAACTTCGTTTAAAAACACGCTTAGAGTGAATGTATTGCACCTAAATCTCTTAAAAGCAAGTGTGTCCGTTCTACTTCAAATCAACTGTTTGAAAGCGAAAAAAATGCAACGGACACAGGTAATTTGGGGACCTGCCTGCCTCACAGGCATGGCGAAAGTTAACGAGAAACTACTTGTATTTCGAAGACTAGAGGCGCTAGTCACAAAAATATCTACAGGTCATTTGTCCGCTAACCCCCGCGCTGCGGTGCAAGGTAACTATTGATTTACTCTTGCAGAAGACAGTACAGATGCCGCCGTGCACCCGATTAGAGGCGCTTCTTTTTTGCGCCCAATCTGCGTTAAAGATCGAGTCGCAGAAATACTGGTGATGCTGACAGCGGAGAGATCAACAGTAGCTTTCTATCTCTGCCGTGCCGTCTATTACCTTCTCCTGTGGGCAACGCGATTCCTAACAGTGTGTGTCTGTTTCCTTGTCGGGGAGATAAATGGCGACTTCACCTCCGCAGGCGCCGTCACGCTTCGGGTTTAGCGTCGGAACCGGCTACCCCGCTGCACCGAAGGCGGCGCGGGAGCATTCTGACGGAGCGCGGCTGGGAGGAGCGTGGCTGCCGCCAGGCGGGGACCGGGCAGGGGGGGCGGTGAAGCTCAGGGTCGGCGCGCCTCGACCAATCAGCGTGCACACCGCCTGACAACTGGCCAATCAGCGGGCGCGAAGTTCGGGGGCCCGAACGGATAATACTAGGAAAAGGGAGCGGAGGCAGGAGACTGCAGCTAGGAGCTCTGCGTCTCACGTCGCTGTGTGCGTTCGCCAGCCCAAAGAGCACTCGGTCTGAGGCAGGCCAGGGCGGCCCGACCCTTCCTTCCCAGCCTGGGGTAGAGGAAGCCGAAAGTAGCTTCAGCGAGGTGAAGTGCCCGGGGCAGCTGTGGACCGATCTTTTGCAGAGACCGGGATGTGTGGGGCGAGGCCGTAAGGACTTGACTCACCTTCTCCATCCCCTTTCTACCCTACTCCCCGTCCAGTGGGCTCCGGGCCTCCAGCTCTCAGCGCCCCCCTCCCCCGCCCCCCCCTGTTTCGTGGCAGGGTGTGGCGACCCCGATTTCTGTTTGCAACACAGCCAGCAGTCCAAGAGCGAGGTCCCAAGGCTGGATATCTTTTGCCTCGGCCGCTAGCCCGGGCTTCAGAGTCTGGGTGAGTGCTGTGATGTTGCCGGGGTCAGGGAGGGCAAAGGGTGAGAATCACCTTTCCTTATCTTTTCTGTTTTTCTTGGAAATCTTGCCTTAAAGTGCAAACCATGCTCGATATGCAGAGAGCCGCGCGGCTCAGCTCAGCCCAAACACTGTTGTCGATGCTGGAAAGGCATTTGCATCTCTTTGCCCAGCGTCCCTGTGGGACTGTAATGCCAGCCCAACACCTTGGTTATTAGTCACTTATTAGCTGGGGTGGGAAAGGGGATGAGAGTACCTCTCCAAGCCTACGGAGGGGTCTTTGTGAGGGTGTAGGTGGATGTGAGACATTTGGGAGCCATAGGGCGGTACCTCTCTGAAGGGCCCCTTGTGAAGCAAAGGAAAATAATTCTTCCATAAAGATTTTTTTAGTAATTATTTTTATATTCATCATGGCCATACCAGTTGGGTACGGGGAAGTCTGACAAATGGCCTAAGCTGGCTTATTTGAAGACAATGCCTCTGTGTGTGTGATCAGTGCATTTACGCAGGGTCTACCCCGAAAGCGTGTGTACAGCTAGAGAGGGATGTGGTTAAAGGTCAGGTGCTCAGAGACCTTAAAATTAATAGATAAAAAACCTTGTTGGGTTGGGATCCCTGGGGGCCCTAAAGACACAAGACAGGCATGTGTGACTTGGATGTGAGGAAGTGATAAAAAACAGGGCTCCGCAATCGGCTTGGAGGCAGGCAGACCGGGAGGTCTGGGCCCAAGGCCTGGGGATAGTGCCTCACTGCGGTGGGTTTTGGGTTTGTTTTTTTTTTTTTTTTCCTGTCTCCCAGACTGCAGGAGACTGAGCGTGGGCCCGAGCGAAGCGCCACGCGCCATGGCCGACCGGCAGGCGGGCCCGGCGGCCGGGGACTGGGAGATCGACGTGGAGAGCCTGGAGCTAGAGGAGGACGGCCGCGGGGCGCCGCCGCCAACGCCGCCTGGGCCCAGCCCGCCGCCGGCCGAGGAGGATGGTGAGGATGACGACGAAGAGGATGAGGATGACGACGACGTGGAGGACGAGGGCGACGGCGAGGAAGCAGGCGCGTCCCCAGGGAGGTCCTGTCGGCCACAGCAGCACGGGCTCACCGAGCCGAGGCCGCCACCAGCGCCGCAGGCCTCTCAAGCCCCCGCCGGGCACCCGGAGCGCGGCGTGCACGCGGGCGGCGGCGCGGAGCCGCGCAAGCTGAGCCGCACGCCGAAGTGCGCGCGCTGCCGCAACCATGGCGTAGTGTCCTGCCTCAAAGGTCACAAACGCTTCTGCCGCTGGCGTGACTGCCAGTGTGCCAACTGCCTACTGGTGGTGGAGCGGCAGCGCGTCATGGCGGCCCAGGTGGCGCTCCGGAGGCAGCAGGCCACAGAGGTGCGTACTGCCGGGGCGTCCGAGTCTCCGTGGGTGTCGGGGAGCCGGAGGGGACGAAGCTGCGCCCCGCACACGAGGGCTCAGGGCCTCGGGGTGCCTGGCTCTTCCTCGGAAGTATGGTTAGTACACTTCTCCCAACGCCGGCCTGCAGGGTCGGAAGGGAGGATGCCCTGAGCTTCGCTGAGCACTTCGTAAAAAGATTTTGTGTTAAAAAGCATTTAGGCCCTGGAAGTCATTAGGCCTGCTCGGGATATAGTGGGAATAGCATTTTTTCTTTCTTTTTTAATATTTTGAAATTTATTTCGGTGGTGTTGGGAGGAGGAGGGTTAGAGTGTGGCGCCCATCTCGATGCTCAGTGCTGTCCTCTTGTTGATGGCGAAACAGACCACGCAGAACACAGGTTGCTTCCACTGTCCTGAGCTATTTACTGTAGGCTGAATGTGGTGCCCATTTTACAGGTGAGATCAGAAGTGGCGTGGGAAGTTAGGTGTCCGCAGCTCAAGGTCATGCAGCCGCAGCTCCTAGCCCGGAGAATTTCCTTAAAAACGGTTGGAGGGGGTGTCTGCCGCCCCCCACCGTGAGGCCCCCGGCTGTGAGAAGTACCCAGGATTTTCTTTAAAGGAGAGGTGCTGCTTCTTGAACGTCTGACTTAATGTTTCCATGTGTTCCTGCACCGGGGGAGAGAGAGGGCGAGGGAGGCTACGCGCGGCCCCCTTCCACACTCAGGGCAGGGGAAAGATTTTTCATTTTCCTTTTTTGGCCAGGAGGGGCTGGGAAAGTGAACCTCTGTACACACCGAAAATAATGACCCTAATGGAAAGCCTACCAAGGCCCTTGAGAGCGAGCTGGGTGCCCCAGGTGGCTCAAGTCCGGGTTCGCACTTGGGCTCCTCTCGGGTCTTGTGCGTTTCACCACGGACCCTGGGACCCTGCGTTCCCTCTTGCACCTCCTGGGCTGGACATGAGGCCAGAAGGGCCCATAAACCAACCCACCAGGCGGTGACTGCGGGAGCAAGGCACCCTTATCCTGCGTCCCTCGTGGCTTGGGAGGGTTTTGTTCACCTTCTTGAGTTCCAGTCGCCCAGGGAACAATCCAGAGTTTTCAGCCAGAACAGAGAAGAGTCTAAGAGCTAGGCACCCTCATATCTATCCCCCAATCCCATCACCCACCTTACTAGTCCTATTGTGGGGAGAAACCAGCGGCGAGTCATTGCCCAATAGCACACCATGGGCGCCTTCAGGCGCAGACGATATGGTGCGCAGCGGCCGCGGCAGCGCAGCTCTCTCTCAGGGCCCAGGACCGGCACCCACTGTCTACGGTGGATTTCCTTCCTCCAAGTTGTTCCCCCAGTTCTGGCTGCTGGGCGTGTCTGGGGTGACTTGCAAAGCAACCCTAGAGAGAGCCAGGGCCCTGCTCACCAGTTGGTGGCCTCCGACAGAGCTAGCTCGTTGCCTTGGAATTAAGGAGTGCTAATATTAATTCACATGGAATAATTTTCACATGGGATAGAAAAAATGAATACATTTGGACCGGGGAGAGTTACCGATACCCTTTCCTTCTAGCTTTTCTCCCCCGTTTTCTTTCAAGGCATTATTGATTGTTTCTTGTGTTTACAGGACAAGAAGGGGCTTTCTGGGAAACAGAATAACTTCGAGCGCAAAGCCGTGTATCAGAGGCAAGTCAGGGCACCCAGTTTGCTGGCCAAAAGTATTTTAGAAGGTAAAGCAACATAAAATCATTCCTTTAGCTTTTAAAACCAAGTTCTGAGTGATTCTCATCATTCTGGCATATGGTATTTTTATTAACCTGTGAAGGAGCAATTTGAGTGGAATGTACCTTTTGTTAGAAGGTTTTGCTCCAGGAAGGAAATCAGGATGTGGGAAAAATGAATACTTCCCCTTTTTGTTACAGATAATTTTGTTGTCTACTTAAGAGTTAATGGGTTAGCAGGGAGTGCACATGAAATTTGCCCTAGTGTGAGGGATGTACAAAGATACACTGCCAAGTGATCCCAGAGCAGATGTCCTGGAAGGAAATAAATTTAAAAAACTTATTTAGTTGTTGGAGCTAAGTAGAGTATGTCAAGTGAGGAGTTTAACAGCTATCAACTAACACTTCTAGTCTGGGCAATCCAACCTCTAATCCCACTTATTTTCATTTTATCATTTCCCTCCATGGATTATCTATAATTGTGGTTTTTCCACACACTATTTTGTCAGTTTAACAGTTGAGATTGTAGGATCAAACAAGCAAAGTGAAGGCTGAGTTTGAGCAGTGTGAAATCTTTAACCCTCTCCATGTTTTCACTTTCTTCAAAGTCTGAGGATACATTAATTTCTCTTAAAGCACTACTGATTTTTCAAATCATCTCTGGGTATGGAATTTAATTATTAACCTGATAATACATTGACTACCTTTCACTATTTAAGAAGAAGAAAACTTTATATTTACTCTAATTGCTGCTTCAAAGATTTGGGTTGAAAAGCAGATTTTTATTTTTAAAATAGACATTTGAATTTTGTTTTTTCTTATGTAACTTCTGAACTGAATTGGTCTGGACAGACTTTAAAGTTTGTTCATGTGTTACCCTCTGCAGTGTACTTCTGACCTTAGAATGGTTTCTGATGTATTAAAAGTGAATTTGATTACAAACTGGGTAAACAGATTTATAACCATAGGGCCTACATTGCTAAATTGAAATTGTGCCAATGCAATTTGAGAAGTGGGAGGAGGAAATGCAATAGTAAATTGGAGTAAATAACTTTCTGAGAAAAAATGTACCATAGAAAAGGAAACATTAATTTTCAAATTTTATTTTATTTGCAAATGAGCATAAGTTTGTCAGTATGTAAACACAAACATTACATTGGATCATTCAAACAAATTTGATAGTGGTGAGTGCTTGGGGATGATGAAAGTATTTTATACCACCAAGAAATCTGTCTATATTGTTATGCTAATTTTTGTTTTTGACTTCATAAATTTGTATTGACTTAATCTATGTTCTAATGATTGCTTGTTCAACCATTTGTGTATCTGGCCAACATGATTAGTGCTTGGGAAAAATGTATTAGAGAAGTTATTTTCAACATATCAGGGTATCTCAGCACCAGCCTGCACTTCTGTTTGTACTGGTAGTCAGGGGTAGGGGCCTGGTTCAGTGTTCACCACAGGCAGAATCTGTTTGACTAGTTAACAGCTCTTTCTAGTTTCCTTATGTCTTTTCTGTGTTTCCTTATGTCTTTTCTGTTTTTCTCCTCACTAATCTGCTTTAACTTTCTCTTTTTTCCTAGTTCTCCTTGGATTATTCTTCAACTGTAACAGTGTGTACATAATGAACCATCTTTAGAAAATAAAAGTGACATCAGCTCTAGGTATAGATATCTTTTTTAATAATGGAAAAAAGATGACATGGATAGTAATAAATTATTGATTGAAGTAAGATTAGCAGCCTTATTCTTAATGTGTAGGAGCCTGGGAAGTATATTAAAATTTTAGCCAGTTACACTTGTCAAAGTAAACAAACACACTTACAAGTACTAAAACAACAGTAACAAAAAGTTAGAACACGGATATCTTTCCCCCAAAGGGAACAATTTTAAATTGAACCAATACTTTTGTTTTCTATATAAAAATATTAGTGATACAGAACTATAAACACTTGTTCTGCCAATTTGCAGTGTTTCTGTTGCCTTCTGGATTTCCAGATTTTTTCCCCCCTAGATGTTAATCTCTTTCATATGCAATGCTTGCTTATTCTAGGCTACCGCCCCATTCCAGCAGAGACTTATGTGGGAGGGAGCTTACCTCTACCTCCCCCAGTAAGTGACCGGATGAGGAAAAGGCGAGCCTTTGCTGATAAAGAGTTGGAGAACATTATGCTGGAGAGAGAATATAAAGAGAGGGAGATGTTGGAAGCTTCCCAAGCTGCTGCCTTGTTCCTGCCCAACCGCATGGTGCATGGACCTGAATACAACTCCTACAAAGGTGCCTACAGCCCCACCCCAGGGGAACCACCAAACAAAGACTTCTGTAATTTTTTGCCCACCTGCCTTGATCTAACCATGCAGTATTCAGGGTCTGGGAATATGGAACTAATTTCTTCTAATGTCAGTGTGGCCACGACTTACAGACAATATCCCTTGTCCTCCAGATTTTTAGTTTGGCCCAAGTGTGGCCCCATTAGTGACACTCTCCTCTACCAGCAGTGCCTGCTAAACGCCACCACCTCAGTTCAAGCCCTGAAACCTGGGGCCGGCTGGGACTTGAAGGGAGTACAAGTCCAGGATGGACTCGTTGCAGAGCACGACATGATGCCACCGAAACTGGAAGGCTCTCTGGTGCTGCCTCACACCCCTGAGGTCCAGACCTTAAGCAGTGACCTTCAGGGTCACCAGGCTGTCCCTGAGAGATCTGCATTCTCCCCACCCCGACGGAATTTCTCTCCGATTGTTGACACGGACTCCCTGGCAGCTCAAGGGCACATCTTAACCAAGATCAGCAAAGAAAGCACCAGGCACCCTCTGCCACTTAAACATAATCCATTCCACTCATTATTCCAGCAAACTCTTAATGACAAATCAGGTTCTGAGTTGAAAACACCATTTGTCAAAGAGGCCTTTGAAGAGGCCCCTAAGAAACACAGAGAGTGTTTAGTCAAGGAGAACCAGAAGTACACATTTACAATAGATAGATGTGCAAAAGACCTTTTTGTAGCCAAACAAGTTGGAACAAAACTCTCGGTGAATGAACCGCTGTCATTTTCTGTTGAGTCTATTCTCAAGAGGCCTTCATCTGCCATCACTCACATCTCTCAGTGAAAGCCTGCTGAAATGGAAAGCTGAATTTTCTGCAGTCTCAGAAGGTTCTTACCAGTTGCTGAATTTTTTTTAAAGAAAAAAGCTAAGATGTTTGTATAAAGGAATTTCTACTGTAAATGATGGTGATTAAAAAAATTTATATGCATGTCCTTCTTCTCACCACATGTTTAAATTTAAAAATGGAATTTGCTTATGTGCAAATTGTGAAGTTTCACACTTTACACATTATTTCAGAAAGCAATAAAATTGACACTGCCTTGTAAAAGACCCAGTATTGGCTGAAGTAAATAGTTGTCTCTGTCTAGGCGAAGAAGCTATTGTCCATGAAATGTGATCCTTATTTTTCTATGATTCTTTGTATATTCAAGTGCTTTTAATGGTCCCTGGGGGCCACAGGAGAACCCTTATAATGCCTTAGTTTTTGCATTTTGGAGGGCATATAAATTTAGTTATTCAATACTGAGGCAAAATAGCTTTACAGCGAACATAGGGAAGCTTTTCATGTTTATAGAATCATAATTTTGTGTGATTGGACATAGTTGAATTAAATTGAAGAGAAATCAGGTTTAATATCTTGTTTATATGATGACATGGGTTCTTAGAATGTATCTCTTAACTCGCTGGGTTCCAGTGCCCTTCCCTGATGGGGATGTGTTACGTAGAGTCTCGAGCTTCTTTTCTCAATTGAACCTTTATACTATGGTTTTGGGGTTGCTAGGAGCCCAGAGCAGATTCTCTTGTAGGGTGCAGTCAGTTTCAACCACGATGGCACATGGTTGGGCCCCCTCGCACCCTTTATGTTACTTCCATTTCCAAAGGACTGGTGACTGGTTTAGAGGCGGGTCCAGGACTCTCAGCTGTGCCCAGAGTATCAGCTTTATGTGTCTCACATTTTGACCAGTATCAAAGGTTTTCAATGTAATTCTTTCCTGAGTTAAAAGCTTTTACTATTCAAATTGCTTCATCTGCCTGTTGGCAGGTAGGGGGAAGCCACCAGATGTTTATCACAGCATGAGGGTGGCTTCTTGATCCTTAAACTTTTCCCCTCTGTTTTTTAAGCTCAACAAAACGTTAACTGTTGTTCTATGTGATTGATAAAGTAAGACCTCATTTGTGGGCCTCTAATTAAGTTCTAAGATGTTTCAGTCATTTCAACACAGAGAATCGAGAGCCAAATATCTCACCTTTTAATTTTGCCACGGAGTGAGTTTATTTTCAGCTCTGCCCTCATTTGGATGGCAAGACTATTAGGTGGGCATGTGGAATGTGCTAAGAAATTTGGCAGTTTAAAGAGTTCCTTGCTCTGGAAAACATTTAAAATTATTGAAAGATGATTTTGCTACTGATGAGCTCATGTAAATCTCTAGGGGTTCTCTGAATTGTTGCTTAAAATTAGCATCAGTTTCAAAAACAGCAAGCCAAAACTTAGATTGATTTTCAGATTGTATTTGTAAAATATTACTTGTTTTTGTTGAGTCAAATTTGCTTATTTTTAGGGTTGCAAAAGCCAGAGCAAATGGAAGTTTGCCAGAGGAAAAGAAAATGAAAGCAGGCAGAGATCCCAGTATCTGTTGAAGATTATCATTAAGTGGAAAAAATATTTTCTAGCCATGAATGCCCTGGTGTGAGAGACAGTCTCACTGCAGTTACCCCTGCCCCCACTCAGTCATCTTTGCTTTATCTATATTGTTATTAATTTTTATCTTCCTATCAGGAATTTATTTTTTTTTGTCAAGTGTTAAAAGTAAAAATAGCATTGAAATCTAACTGCTGCAAGGTAATTGGGGAAAACTATAAATCTACATAAAAAAATCTCAAGGAGAAGGCCTTCTTCATCCAAACATGGATTTTCCTTCTTTCTTACTTTGTTGCAGTTTTTTGAATACTTATATTTATTTGTCAATTATATCTTTCTTGTGTTTAATGAAAATTCTGGGTGTCTTTTCTGTCCTCTCTTTATATCATTTTAATCTCAATGGGTGAATCCAGTGGGCTGTAGGTATTAGTGGTTTTCCTTACATTACCAGGGACGAGAACTTTATTGTTCTTGGACACTTAGGAGGGTCAGTACTTTGCTTGGTGAATTTGTCAGCACACCATTCAGTAATTCTGTTTAATGGTGAGTTCCTGGAATGGCAGACCCGCCGGCTTTCCCATCAGCCACTCAGTGAGAGGTTTGTGCTTGGCTTTTTGCTTCTTTTAATCATTTTGCTCCCATAAAAGCTCCTTTTGACTATAAAAAGTCTTCAAAGGACACTGTCATTGACGTATTAAATCAAACTTATGCTTCAATTTAAGCATTTTCTATGTTCAAGGCAATAAATGGATGTGGCTTTAATCATTTTAAGAATGTAATCAGCCTTTTTCTCAATTTAACTCATTATATATTAATGCAGCTTTAATGACATTATTTTCCTTCCATCTCAACTGATCTAGCATTATTATTTTTTGCTCTATTTGCAGTTTTGAATAGTTAATAGTAGAAAATAGTGTATTTAAAAGAGCTCCTTTTTAACCCTTTGGTGGCAGACGTAGGAAAAAAACCTAGGCAAAGCTATAATGTAGAAAAGTTGCTTCCCTTCTCTTTTTTTAAAAAGCTAGTTCTTTTAATTTAGTTAAAAATATATGTTTTTAGGTGTGGTAAAATCCAAATAACAAAGTTTATCATCTTAACCAGTTTTAAGTGTACAGTTTACTGGTATTAAACACATTCACATTACTGTGCAACTGTTGACACCATCCATTCACAGAGCTCTCTTTATCTTGCACAACTGAAACTCAGTGCTCATTAGGCAGTAACGCCTTCCTACCCTCAGACCCTGGCAATTTTTCTGTCTATAAATTTGACTACTCCAGATAGTTCATATAAGTGAAATCATGCTGTATTTGTCCTTTTGTGACTTGCTTATTTCACTTAGAATAGTGTCTTCAAGGTTCATTCATTTTGTAGCATGTATCAGAATTTCCTTCCTTGTAAAGACTGAGTAATATTCCATTGTATGTATATATCACATCTTGTTTATCCAGTCATCTGTGGGTTGCTTTCCCTTTTTAGCTATTGTGAATAATGCTACTATGAACATGGGTGTACAAATATCTTTTTGCCTGCTCCTCACTTCCTGATTTCACTTTCTTCCCATCTTCAGAAGCTCAGTTTTCTCAAATATATACCCCTTCCACACTATCCCTCTCCCCAGCTCATAGACCATCTCCACTCCTCGCCTAGGCAACACCGCTGTGCCCAGAGAGGCTCCAGTATCAGTTGTGGTCTTTTTAATGTGATTGCCTGTGTGTAACACAGCATCTGCATTTAAAAGCTTAATTCTAATTGTGGAATGAAAGGCTTCTGTTACCTTGTATTAAAGACCTTTCTGGAATTTCTTCTGCAAAGTCTCAGAAGGGCTAAAGAGCAAAGAAATGGCTGAAGGACAAGATGAAGAAAGAAGGAGAATCCACAATTACCTGTAAAATAATAAAGACATCACTTAGTATTAATGTTGGGTTTTTCAATCAGTGCTGGACTTCTCACTGCCCTCCCTGATTTTATTTATTTTTGGATTAACTTCCTTTGTTCCTATTCTAGGTCTGTAAGCTCAGGCTTATTTTCTTCTAGGGTCTACCTTGTGGGACTAATAGTTCTTGAGATGCTGGATGCTGCAATATATAAACTTGGGTTTGTGGCACCAACCTTTATATATTTTAATGATTGTACCAAACGTTTATCATATCTACCACCCTTTAGTTATTTTGATTTTTAACTTATATCTAAACACATTTAGGGTATGCTAGATAGAGACACCTGAAATAGGTTGGCATCTGATGTAATGAAAAATGTGTCATAATAATAATTAACATGTGTTTAGTGCCTGCTAATTAAAGCACATTCACATTTATCTCTTTTGTTCCTCGTATAAATTCTATATAAAACTGGCAAATGGCCATATCAATAATTGGATCTACATCTCTGTATGTGTATATGGGAGATTTTTTCCCAATATGTATGACTCAATATGGCCTAATCTATCTCTTAAGAGTTTGTACGTAAATGTTTAGTGCATCAAATGCTTGTAATCTATACTACATGTGATAAATTACGTGTGTATAATGTTACCTGTATGACTACGTACATCTCTATGTAATACACACACAATTTCATGCAGTCGGGAGAACAATTGAGATAAAGAACTAGAAAGGGACCTACTGGGGAAGGACAACTAACTGACAGTTCCAGCTGTCACACATTTGGATTCACTGTGGTGTTTATACTAAGGCCACACTTTTCCCAAGTTGCTTCCAGCAAGTGACAGAGTAGAGTGGGGTTGCTAGAATGAAATCATTTCTTTCCTACTATGGGACCCCTCTAACAGGCATCTTTTGTTGGGGAACATCCAAAAAACATCCAAGTATTTTGTTATGGATATTTTAGGAGCCTAAAAATGAGCACCACCATTATATGCCTAGAGTTCAGTCAAGAAGTAGAACAAAGGAGTTGGCATTTGGAGATCAGAATATACCTTACCTAACTTTATTACCGATTGTGATTATACCAGAGAATGACATATCCAGGAGCAAGAGGACTTCATGGATTCATTTCCAAAACTAACCCCTAGAATTGATCTCTAATACTAAAGCCCAGGATGAAATAGAAGTAGCCACCTGGAAACAGCCCATACTGGCTCACCATACCTCCCCTGCATGCAGAGAATCATTGAGTGTTTCCATTCTCTGTATGCAGCTTCTTGAAAGAAAGTGGGGAGAAATAGGCAGAGCTATTCATGCCTCCTTCCCTATTCCATACTCACCAATCATGTAAGTTACCATAACCTCCACCCTTTGATTAACATATAATTTGTTATTATTTCTTTGTTTTGAATTGAAATCAATCCAAGGACTACAAATCCTAGAAGAGTTCAGATCATTGCTGAAGGTACAAGCTATGGGGCAAGGAATGGTGTGATTACTTTATATGCATTAACTAGACTGGAGACCGTGTGCACCTTTTTTTCTTTAGAACAAATATAAAAACTAGAGGAATGACTTCATTTACCCCTGATGGAATTAAGACATTAAGTATAAAAGTGGTGGCAAGTACTGAAGTATTTTTTCACTAATGAGTATATCATTTGATATTATTAAGTAGCATGACCCATGGGGTTGTACTTCTATCATTCATCACCAAACTGTCATGGATTTTCATCATAAAAATTAGTTATCATATGAAGGTACCTGAGATATTGTGAAAGTAATCAAGCCAAACTAATGTTTTCTCTTTTGACAGGCTCACCAGAGAGGTTTCAGGTATGAGAATGCCAAATACAAGATATGTCTCAATTCAGCAAGACATTTAACAAAGTCTTCCATGATAAAAAATTTTAGGATGGAAAATAGTGAAGTGAGGTGTATTTTTTAGCTGTTTGAACAGCTACCTTCAAAAGACTTTGAGTAATAAATCCATGCCAATTTTGAGGACAGTTTTTAGTCTTATAACTCATGGTTCTCTTATTCTGGATCATCTTGGCTAGCAAATGAAGGCATGAACAGTTTGTTGTCAATCTTTGGATGACATTAAGTTGAGAGGTCTGACTGCTATTGTTTATGGCAGATTAGGCTTTACTGGGACTGTTCATCAAGGGGAAAATCCTATTTGGATTTCAAAAACAACTGTCACACAACTATGAAACTATATGTCGAGGGAGATTTGACTTGACATTAGTTTATGTGAAATTGATCTGGGAGTCGTAGGAGATCATGAAGCTCAAAAAAGAACCAAGAATGAATACAGTTAATGTATTATAGAATTGTATACCTGAAACCTATACAATTTTATTAAACAATGTCTCCCCAATAAATTCAATTACAAAAAAAATAAAACAAGAATGAGTCATGGCTATAATAAATGGCTAATGCAAACTTAGATTCTGTTAATAGAGTCTCCAGATCAAGGGGAATGCTAACTACAGTGCTTCCCCACCCCATCAGATCACATCTGAGATTTTATATCCAGTTCTGTGCATTGAACTTTTAATGGGGACATTGATGGACTTGGTTTGATAGGAGGAATAGAACCAAGGATGAGGATGTTGAAAGGTCTTCCAGTCTTGTGTGGGTAGAGACAGTTAAGGACATTGAGAATGATGACTTGGAGAAGAGATATCTTAAGGGAGAAGGGCTTATTCGTGTTTTCACATATTTGAAATATTGTCATTTTGAGGAAGGAATTAAGGTGCCTTGGGAGTCTCTAGAAGAAACAATCAGGGCTAAGAAGAGGTTGTTACGGCGGATGAGAGAGAGCTCAGTTAAAGGGGGACCATGTTTCATTCTGGGTTGTCCATGAATGGACATTTCCTTCACAAGGCAGATTAGTTCATTTATGGACAACCCATAAATCTAAGATACGGCTTCTGAAAATTTATAATCTGGGAAGTTAATGTAGATTATATTCATTACTCTCCATTATACTTTGTGAGTGCAGACAGCCCTCTGCTTCCAAACTTCCTCTCTCCTACGTGGAGCGAGCCCACAGTTATTTCCTCTCATGTCAGGCATGGATTTGTTTGGATGTGACTCAGCTCTCTTTCACTCTCCCTCTCAATAGTTTTTATTTCAATCAGAACTTTTTAAAATGAAGCTTGTAGATTCAGGAGCTCCCTCTAGGAAAGCAGTGGGTTTAGCCTGAGCTGCCCCAATTTGTTAGGAAACTCAAGCTTGGTGGCAGTGGCCACAAAATCAACAAAAGATCGTCATTCTTCAACACACATACTAAAGCATTGGAGGGCCCAGTGCAATCCACAACTCGAAATGCCCTGAAGCACTTGCTGTTAATGATGACCTTGCATAAAACACTTGCAAAAGCCCAGTGAAAAACAAACACAAAATTCCCATTACTGTCTTTTGAGGTAACAGTTCTGAAGGTTCAGGGCAGGCAGAGAGCAGGTGGGTAAATGAGGGAAGCTGTGTGATTGTGTGATTGTTCTGGAATTCAGTTCCGTTTAATGAACATTTACTGGGAACGTTCTGGGTGCCAGATACATGCCTGTAATTGGGCCTGTGTGTTATTTAGGTTCTTCGAAGTGGGAAAAAACTCCAGAGGCCTATTTAACTTATTTTTAAAGAGAGTTCATGTTAAGGAGAGATAAGGAAGATGGAAATCTTGACCCTCAGGAGGTCTAACAAAGACTGGAACATGGTCTGGGCACTAGAAGGTGGTTTAGCCCAGGTCTAGCAACCTTACTTCCTGTTGTTCCCCTGGCAGCTAAGTAAATGCATGACCCAGGGAAAGTATTAGAAATTGCTAGTTGCCTATTCAATATCCACTCTTCTCTTCTTTAGTAACAGAGCCCCCATTTTATCTGGACTGCCAACGTGCCCAGCAGAAAGGCTGCATTACCCAGCCTAGTTTGCATCTAAGTGTGGCCATCAAGATGTAGGTGAACAGTCATGGGTGGGACTTCAGGAAATTTCTCTAAAGAGGACTGAAACAGCAGGGAGGAGTGCCATTTTCAGGGACTAAAACAACAAGGAGGAGTGCCTTTTTCGTTTTCTTTCTTTCTGGAATTTGGAACTCTAGTAGTCTCTTGTGACCTTGAGCTTGGAGCCATGTTCAAAGGAGTTTGGAGCAGAGAAAATAAAAGCAGACTGGATGCCTGTTCACTTTGAGGATCATCTATACCAGCTCTGGATTGCTTTCCTCTGTTTGTTCATCTTTTATGAGAGATAATAACTCTTTATGTGTATGAGCCATTGTCTTTAGGTCTTAGTACAAACAGCTGAATATAATTCCTCCTGATAAAGAAGGGCTTATACATTTGGTTGTAGTGTCTCCTGGTTGTGCCTGCTTTTCCTGTGGTTCCCACTCTATTATCTTAATTTTCTTTCTCCACATGACTTCTCTTTTCTGTCATCTCTGTGTGTCTCTTTTGGCTTCTTTCTCTACCACCCCTACTCCTCATACTGTAAGTCCTTTTCTCAGAGCTAAGAGTGGTAACTGATGAGTTTAGTCAATCCCTGTTGTCTCCTTTTGGCCAAGGCTTACAGGTAAGGTACTTGCATTCGTTTCTGTGGGGAGTCATGTGGAATAAGCCATGATAATCTCACAAATGAAACACCTCATTGGAAGCCTGGATGTAGTGGATCTAGGAATATAATAAATTCCTCTCCCAGATTAGTTTAAAATAGTTTAAAATTAGAATAAGAATGGTTGCTGCACTCCCAGAGCTGAGAGTCCACTGAAGGAGAAACATCCATATGCTTAATGTTTTGTTTTGTTTTTCAAAATCCATTTCCAACTATGAGTCAGATGTTACTAATAGTAGCTAACATTTATTCTGGTCTTTGTTTTTCACCTGATACTTTGTATGCTTATTTAATCCACACAATTTTTAACTTGTGAATTAGGTATAATTGTTATTCTTATTTTACATATAAGGATTGAGGCTTAAAGAAGTGAGGCAACTCGCCCAGTATCATGTATATGTGATGTGACTGCATAGAGAAGAATCCAAGGTCATTGGATTCATTCAGAGTTTTTACTCCTAACCATCTTAACCAGTGTCTCACATCATCTCCCAGAAATGAACAAAGAGCTCATTTTCATGGAAGCACCTTGCTATAGGAAGAAGGATACAGAGGTGGGAAGTTGGAGTTCTAACCTCAATTCTTCCTCTCCTTGACCTTTTACTTCTCTGGATCTCACATTTTCTCCATCTGTAAAATGAGGGAAGTCAATGAAGTGGACCTTAAAGACTTGGCTGTTGAAAGGCCTGAGTTTGAATCCTGCCTGGGTCATGTGGTTGTCACATGGCAGGAGGACCCAACAGAACCAACTGAGTTGTGGGAGCTCTGGCCAATCCAGTCAGCCTAGGCTCCACCTGTAGCATTAATCCTCGAGGAAGAGACTTTTTAAAAATATACTTCTTATAGAATAGAGCTAAATTTTCCAGGGGCACATGTGAGGCATGAACCAGAGGATGTGTTTGAAGAAGCTAACCCTAATGCTGAAAAGCCTACAAGAGGAAACAGACATGGCTCATAGTAACTAACTCAGTTCTAGTCTACCAATTTTTATGTGGCATTTCCCCCTCCTTTCCCCACTCACATAAATGACTAATATTCTTAATGTGAACCTGTTCACTTAGATTACTTCCAGGAGGCAGCATGGCAACCTGGAATACATATGGGCTTGGAGTCAAGTTAAACCTGGGTTTAAACTCAGCCTCCTCGGCAAATCATGTCACCTCTCTGAGCTTCTTGTCTCCCCACCCGCTGTGTGATGGAGAAATTACCAGCACAGAGAATTGCAAGAATTAAATGAAGATAATGTATATAAAGTGCGTGATTTATAATTAAGTCACTCTTTTGACCTTAGACTCATGGTATACGCCCAAGAAAGAATTTCCTTCTTATCAAGAGCTTGTAACTTTCAACAGCCCATGAAGAGAGTTGAGTGGTTTCAAGAACTAATTATTAAGGTGGAAACGTTTAGTCTCAAGATTCCATAGAATCGCAACCTTTTATTTTTTAATCTTATAATAAATGTAAAATTATAAAAGCAAACTAAATGTAGATGGAATACACAATAATAAAAAGTAGCCATTCTGTACCCACTTGTGATGTGGACCTCTTTTCTAGCTTTTAAATTACTAAACAAAATAGGTGAAGAATGATCATGGTATAAAACTACAAAAAGGTATACGAGGGGGGAACCCAAAAAACCCCTGGAATTTATTCATAAAAAACTGTGTATTTTTACATGTTTAAACTGCAGTCACCTTCAAAGTACTCTCCATTTGATGCAATACACCTATCGAGATGTTTTCTCTACTGCTAAAAACAGTTTTGAACTCATTGATTTTGATGCCTTTTAGTGCTTCTGTCATTTTTTGTTTCATCTCTTGCACATTGGTGAAACCTTTCCGTTAAGGAATTTTTTCATCTGGGGAAACAAACAAAAAAAGGCGCTTGGGGTGAGATTGGGTGAATAGGAAAGGTGGGGCAGGGGGATCATGCCTTTTTTGGTCAGCATGGTGTGGACAGGTTCGCTTGTAAATCACCCATCATGAAATGTATGAATGCATTCAAAGATTTTTCCAGAAAAATTCACTGAAGCCAAGTGCACCTTCTCACAACAATGCCAGCTGGTACACTGATACAGATGGGTTCTTAGAGCACTCACCTAGTGGGAGAAGCCTGAACTACAGAGGACCACCCTCCAAAAAATGATAATTCCAGGTTTTTTGGGTACTCCCTCATATAGTACCTCCCCTTACCCATGGCGCATACCTTCCAAGACCCCTGTGGATGCCTGAAACTATGGATAGTACCAAACCCTATATGTACTATGATTTTTCCTATACATACATACCTATGATAAAGTTTAATTTATCAACTAGGCACAGTGAGAGATTAACAATAATAACTCTAAAATAGAGCAATCATAACTATACTGTAACAACAGTTATGTGAATATGGTCTCTTTCAAAATATTTTCTTGTACTGTTTTCACCCTTCTTGTGATGAAGTAAGATGAGATGATATAATATCTAAAGGAGGTGAATGACCTAGGCATTGTGATATAGTATTAGGCTACTATTGACCTTCTGATGAGATGTCAAAAGGAGGACCATCTGCCTGGGGTGATCCCGGATCGTAGAGCCAAGCCAGTGTTGGTGGTTGGATGTCAGAAGCTGATGGTGTTGATGATGGGGGATCCTGATAGTTGGAAGGTTTTTGGTTTTTTTTTGCTGAACCTTTTTGAAGAACATTGTAATTGGAAGTTATATCTTGTTGTTTTTTATTTAAATTAAAAAAAAATTTTTATGCTCTTACAGTTGTCCCAATTTCCCCCCTTGCTCCCCTTACTGCAGCACCGCCCCCCGCTTCCTGCAGTCAGTCCTCACATCATTGTTCATGTCCATGGGTCATGCATATTTGTTCTTTGTCTGGTCCCTTCACCTTCTTTCAACCAGTCCCAACCTCTCCACTCCACTCTTACAGCTCTCAGTCTATTCCTTGTTTCCGTGCCTCCTATTCTATTTTGCTTGTTAGTTTATTTCTTTCCTTAGATTCCAGTAATAAGTAAGATCATATGTTATTTGTCTTTCATTGTCTGGCTTATTTCACTTAGTATAATAGTCTCCAGCTCCATCTACACTGTCACAAAAGGTAAGAATTGATTTTTTTCCCCCTGCTGCGTAGTATTTCATTGTGTAAATGTACCATAGCTTTTTTATCTACTCATCTGATGATGGGCACTTAGGCTGTTTCCAAATCTTGGCTATTGTAAATAACGCTGCGATGAACATAGAGTGAATATATTCTTTTGACTTGGTTTTTTGGGTACTCCCTCATATAGTACCTCCCCTTACCCATGTCTTGGTGTTTCCAGATTCTTTGGCTATATTTCTAGAAGTGTCATTGCTGGATTTATCTTTCTCTTAAAGGAAGCACTTTATGGCTTCTTTTGGCATATCTGAATTGCCAGTATCACTACACTTGTGCTTGGGGCCGTTATTGAGTGAAATAATGGTTGCTTGAACACAAGCGCTGTGATATCGTGACAGCCAATCTGGTACTGGAGATGGCTACTAAGTGACTAAGGGGCGGGGACTATATACAGCACGGGTACCATGGAGAGAGGGATAATTCATAACCTGGTTGGGACTGACCAGCACAGTGTGAGATTTCATCATACTGCTCAGAATGGCATTCAATGTAAAACTTGTGAATTCTTTGTTTCTGTAATTTTCCATATAACATTTTCAGATTGCTGTTGACTGAGAGGTAACTGAAACTTGGAAAGCAAAACCAGGATGAGGGGGGGACTACTGTACAGTGCAAAGTAAGGCTTCTTATTCCTGTCCTTTAAATCCTTTCTCCGGAGGCACCTAGTGTTGCCAGTTTGTTATGTGCTGTTTCAGAGATAGTCTAGGAACATACATGCATGAGTGGGAACATGTATGTGCATAGTTATGCCCTTTGCCCTTTCCACTTCATAGCATATCTTGGAGATCATTCTGTGCCAATTCATACAGATATGCTTTAATGTTGATTCAGACTGTTGGACTCTGTCTTGGATGGGTTCTTAGAGATGACCTAGTACAACACTTCATTGCACAGATGTGGACACTGTGGCCCACAGAGTAGGTGTGAATTGTTTAAGTTTGCAGATCCCTTGATTTTCATTCAACCAGTTTTTAGTGCCATCATGCTTTGTATGAGTGTAGGTGTATGAACATGCACATATGTGTGAGCATATTGGTCAGTAAGTTAGCTAATACTTATTTACTACTTATGATGTGATAAGTTTCATTTAAAAGTCATAACAAGAGCTATAGATAGAAATGACGAGAGTGAGACTTAGGTAGTTAAATAATTTGCCCAAGGTTTCTGATTCTTTCCAACTCTAAAACCCATACCCTTATGGACTGTATTCTACTTTCCCTCTTCCTCTTGGAGGGGACAGGATGGGGAAAGAATAAGGACAGAGTAAAGATAACAGGTTTTGGTGAAACATAAAGCACTTTTGATAAAACAAATGACTTTGTTGACTTTTGATGGAAAGGCACATTATGTATGTTGGGAGAGGAGAGGGTAACCAGGAAGACTGGTCATTAGGAGATATGGTTGAAAGTTTCCTGCAGGCGTGGTGAGAATATCACAGCTTCATGGTGGAGGCCCACTCATGTAGGTCTGTTCTCAATGGGACACTGCCAACTGACTTCACATCCATAAGGATCAAACTTGCCAGTCAGCCTGGCCAGCATTCCTCTTCCTTTTAAACCATGGAGCATGCCACCCAGTTTCATTATGGCTTCTCAGCTTGTTGTGAGACCTTCCCACTTTCCCCAGGAGAGTGCTCCATTCATTGGATGTTGGAGGACGAAGTCACCTGGGCCATCCTCACTCTGTGACAGCGCTGATGAGAGGAAAACATCATCACACCTCTTACCTATGTTAAAGGGTCAGGTTGGTTGTTTTTAACTTAACTGCCACTGATATCTTGCCCCTTGAATGGAAGACATGGTCCAAAATCAGTGGAAAGGCAGGTAGAGTTGAAAAATACAACCCTCTACCCCACACTTAAGCTCTCCTGGAGTTCTTAGAGTAAAGGTGCTCAGAGTTTTACATATATAAAAATCATCTGGTGTTTGTGTTCACAATGCAATTTCTAAGATGCTTCTCCAAAGATTCTGATCCAGTAGATCTAGGACAGGGTCCAGGAATGTGCATCTTGGATGAATAATTCTCTCTTATTGCAGACCAGGTCTCCTTCTGAAGCATTATATTCTTATACATTTCCCCCCTGAAAATACTGAATTCCTGCTCTTGTTCTCAGTTAAAAGTCCTGAGAAACAACTCTGATTAGACAGGCATGGGTAAAATACCACCCCTGGACCAATCATCCTTGGCCGGGAAGGTGGGGACACAAACCATAGGCAAGGGTATCAGAGACCAGAAAAGAGACTCCTGAGTCAGATAGACCTCATTTCGTGCCCACCACAGTGCAATGGTCCTCCATCCTTCCAAGTGCCCAGGCAACTCTGCATTTCCTGCCAAAACTCTGTGTACCTGGTAGGCTTCTGTGCTGATCCCCAGGTGCAGAAACCTGGAGGAACTCTGGATGATCACATACAAATCTCTGGGTCAGGGGGAAAGATTCTCTTGGCCAAAGGAGAAAGTGTGGGAAAGGTGTAGAGAAATTTCTTGTACCTGCATCCTAAATGGATACACATTTCTTAGATACAGGGGTGAACACGAGTCCTTTGACATTTTATTTTCTCCATGAAAAGGCAGGTCAAACCACTAGCTCATTCATTTACCTTCCTACCTTTGAAAAGATGCAGCCTACTTCTCCATCTTCCACATATTCAATAGAGACACTTACTGGGTTTTGTATCACAAACAGTTTTTTGGAAGAAGGTGTTTGCTGAAGCAGCAGATTCCCCTGATTGATTCTTTATTTTGTGCATTAAAATATAATAGGTCTGCTGTTGTAATCCTGGAGCAGAAAGAACATAAAAGGCGTTTGATCTCTGGTTCATGATGGAACTCCTCAGGTCTTGGACAGATTATTTCTGAATAGGTGCCCTTTGCCCGGAATTCCAGCGAGTACTCCAGGGTCAAAGATAAACTGTGTATCCAGAGATGAAAGGACAGTTGTTTCCCCACAAAGCCTCATAAATCAGTTTCGTACTGTTTCTGTTTTATTTTATTTTATTTCTTCTGGCACCACAACATTGGGGCTGTTTGATGCATTTAACTGAAAATATTTGTATAGGACCCTTCGGTTTTCCTTTGTGATGAAAAGTGTTACCTAAAAAAACGAGCTGATAAACTGAGAGGCAAAGTGAAGTGAACATCCACCCAGCATCCGGCTCTCAGAGTCAACATCTGATTGTACTTAGTGGGGAGGAAACTTTAAAAAACCCAATCCAACTTTCATTTCTTGCCTCTTTTATCCTTAAGCTCAGCAATAAACTAGCACTCTTTGGTTAAAAAGTCAAGGGAACAGATGTATAATTCTGGTGCTTCAGCATCTATATTTCAAGTGGAGCATTGAAATTTTAAGAACGCTTCTCAGCGCTCAGATGTAAGAACAACGAGGAGCATGCGCCACGCTGCTTTCAGTCCGCGACGTTCCGCCCTTCCTGCGAAAGCGCCACGCCTCCGGGCTGGCTGGTCAGTTAGCTGGAGCCTGGTACGAATGAATCCTCTTAAGGAGACTGTTCGTTTCACAGAGAGGAAATAAATGGTTGAACTGCACAGAACTGAAAGAGCGAAACTTGACAGCGAGTAGGTCACAGGCAGGGCCTAGGAAAGGTATTGCTGATAACGAAGGACAGACATCAGAGGCAGTTTAAAAAGCAAGGACAGTGCAAAGTCTCCAGTTCTGTCCCCAAAGATCTGGGTTTTGGTCCACCTGGCCTTTGCTAGTTATGTGACATTAGAGTAAGTATTTGGTTTTCTGCTTTGAAAATTGGGAATATATGTGCTTACTTCAGAGGACTGTTAGGAGGATGAATAAGAAAATAGTGTGTAAAATGTTTAACCATGTTCCAGTGTTGGTGTCTTTTTTTTTTTTTTAAATAGAACTCATTACATATCAAAAAGGTGGTAAAGAACTAAAGCTTTATTCAAAATTTAAAATTCAAAAGCTGGAAAGGACCTTTAAAGCCATCTGGTCTGACTTCATCGTTTTGAGATGGCCTGTGGCTATCCCTGGGGGTGACCTGTAGAGTTGGCTGGAAAAGGCCCACATCCCAGTCCTTCAGTGAAGTCGCACTCCCAGACTCCTAAGTGCCACCCGGGCAGGGCCCACAAAGGTGTATTCAGCACCTGTTGTGATGTCTGGCTCTCGGGGGAGATTTGTTCAGTTGGCAAATGAAATTTAGGGATGCTTAGATGTGTCACCAGAAGAGATCCTTTTTCTTTCTTTCTTTTTTTTTTTTGGCTTTGTGTTTTAGTTTCTAGGTCTTTCTGAAGAGTCAATGAACATGATATTGTGAATTGCTTTATGTATGACAATATTGTGAACAGCTTAATATGTGAACCGAGCAAAAAATAAATTGGGATATTTTAAGGATATTTTGAAACTGCTAACTGATGTATGAGAGTATAGTTCAAACCTACATTTGGCAGTCAGAAAGTACTTTTTTAGATGCCCGCTTTACGGATTAAGTTGTGTTAAATGAGTTGAGAATGGACGTTAAAGAATTGTGGTTGCCAAACATTCCACAGAAATATGCTCAAACAAATGAACAATCCTATTGATTCCCAAAATGCTTTTAGTACTTAGTAGTGGTCCACCCCCCTTTCCTTAAGAATTAGGGTCAAATAAGGCCTAAAAGAAGGGCATTTTTCCATCTTCTCAAAAATATCATTTTGTAAGGTCAGGCCAAGATTGTTGGCTTGGTTCTATGCACAGCCATGCTAGTTTAGCTTCTTTAGCAGATGGAATCCACAGAGGACCCCTGGACTGTCACCTGCTGTCTGCTGTCCACTACATCTTCCTCTTCCTGCCTCTTAAGAAAGGATGGCCAGTTGAAGGGCACAATTTGACTCTGAAGACCTGACACACAATGGGAGTAATGGTTGGGCTTCAACATTCTAAATGAAGGACCTTCTGTAATTCTTTCCTGGAAGTAGACCCAGCCAGGAGCAGGTGGCTTCCCAGGCAGTCTCATAACTTGGTGCCTTCTTAGTGCTCAGCTTGCCCTCTTTTTCCCTAAACAGTTCAACTCCACCCCCAACCCTGATTATCCAATACATGAAGTAAAAGTCTTGCATTCCGATTGAGTGACCTTCTTAAGGAGGCAGTTTAAACAGGACTGTCCACCATGGACAGTCTTGCAGGTCATATGTAAATGACAGATACTGAAATTGTGCAGAACTCTACATTGTGGCTTTGTGGCCCTGAGTTTAAATAACTTCTATTATTATTTGTGTGTTTCTCTGGGAGAGGGGCCACACACAGCCCCACCCCCCACAATTTATAACTGGGTTCTTTCTGACCTTGCAAAGTGTTCTCTGTAACAGGAGTGCTAAGAAAAATAATTTTTTCCATCTTGCTATAATTCTAGCGACATTTTTAACACCTCTTAAATACTAGCACCCCAGGCAAATCCTGTCTGACCCACCCCTTAATCTGGCTCAGTGTGAAATGGAATATAAAAAGAGGAAAGAAGAAATTTGTGGTAATGAGAGATCACTGGAGACATTTAAAAGCTCATAAAATACAGATAAACTTCCAATGTGGGATACTTAGGCAATGTGTAAATCACCATTTTTTAGAATTCACTGAAGATCCAAAAAATTAGAAGGCAAATCTATTTTGGTTCATTTTATCCCTCTTCAAATGAAGGAAATAATAAACTATAAACTGTGAAGCTTTACATCCTTTCAAAGGATTTTCATGTGTATGATGTCATTTCTTTTTAACTGAAGGTGTAAACTTCTCAGTTCATAATGTCTTTTTTGTCATTTATCATGGGTCCCTGTAACGCCCTTCTTATTTTATTATTTTTCTCTTAATTCCCAACCTCCGTTCCTAGTTCTCTGTCCCCAATAACTTTCCAAACTAATATGTTGATAACGAGTCTTTAAAGATGCATGTGTCCTAGTAAAACATGGAGTGCTGTTTGGAACATGTTTGTGATTTTAATTTATCATTCATTGATGTTTCTAAGATCATATGGCGATAACTACAGTTAGCTCAATATTTTTCACTTCTGCAAGGTATTTCATAATGTGCACCTACTGTGTTTTAAAAAATATTTTAAAAAGTTGTGGTAAAATATACATAACAATATTTATGACTTTAACCATTTTTAAGTGTGCAGTTTTTTGGCATCAGGTACATTCACATTGTTCTACAACCATCACCATTATCCTCCTTCAGAACTTTTTCGTTTTCCCAAATTGGAACTCTGTACCAATTAAAGAGTAACTCCCCATTCACACTTCCCCTCAGTTCCTGGCAACCACCACTGCATCCACTGTATTTTATTGTTCTCCTGCATGATGGGCACTTAGGTTGCCTCCAGGCCCCAGTACCGCAAACCACACCGCAACCAATGACCTCAGACAGATCCCCTGTGAAGCTCTACAAGAATTTCTCTGATATATAGGACCAGAAGGGAATTTTGGAGTCATAGAGGATACATTGTTTTCTAGAATGACTGTACCAATTTACAATTTCCCCCGAAGTACACCAGAGTTTCTATTTTTTACATTCTGCCATCTCTGAAATTATTTAACTTTAATTTTTTCATTCTAATAATCTTATTTTCATTTCAATTTCTTTATTTACTTAAGTCTGAACATTTCTTATATTCTTATTGTTAATTATCTTGGGCTTCCCTTTTAAGAATTGTTTATTCAATAGTTCTCTCATTTTAAAATTGCATTTCCCAATTTTTTTCCTTATTAATTTTTAGAAGTTATTTGCATATTACCAGTGTTAAACCTTTGTTGGTTTTGTGTATTACCAATATTTTCCTATTTTTCCCCAAACTCTCATCTTTATTTTGTCTGTGATGTTCTTTATTTTGACAGAGTCAATTAATTTTTTATTTTAGCATTTGTATTTTTAGGGCCATATTCCAAAAGTCTTTTCCCCACCCCTATATAAAAAAAGTACTGTTGTACATTTTCTTTAAAATTGTCTTTGTTTTTTATTTTTAAATTTCATTTTATTTTAAAATTTATATTCTACATTTTCTGTTTTTAATTGAACATATTCGACAGGTAACATTATAAATTTAAGATGTTCAATATGTTTCTCTTATACATTTATATATTGTAATATGATTGCCTTTGTAGATATATTTGTCACATTACATAATTATAGTACAATATTGTTTATATTCACTATACTGTGCATTAGATCACTGTGACTTACATACTGTTTGTTGCAAGTTTGTGCCCTTAAACAACATCAGTCTTATCTCCCCACTTACCATTCCCTGCTAACCAGCATTTTACACTCTGTTTTTTACTAATTTGACTCTCTTTTTAAGTGTATTGTATTGATTATGCTATTACAGTTGTCCCATTTTTTTTTCTCACCTTTATCCCCCTCCACCCTGCACCCGCCCTCCTTCCAGCATTACTCACCACCTCCTCCCTCCGCCCCGCTTAGTTCATGTCCATATAAGTTCTTTGGCTTCTCTGTTTCCTATACTATTCTTAACCTCCCCTGCCTATTTTGTACCTACCAATTATGCTTTTTATTCCCTGTACCTTTTTCCCCATTCTCCCCCCAACCCCTCTCCACTGATAACCCTCCAAGTGATCTGCATTTCTGTGATTCTGTTCCTGTTCTAGTTGTTTGCTTAGTTTGTTTTTGTTTTTTAGGTCCAGTTGTTGATAGTTATGAGTTTGTTGTAATTTTACTGTTCATAGTTTTGATCTTTTTCTTAGATAAGTCCCTTTAACATTTCATATAATAAGGGCTTGCTGATGATGAACTTCTTTAACTTGATCTTATCTGGGAAGCACTTTATCTGCCCTTCCATCCTAAATGATAGCTTTGTTCTATAGAATAATCTTGGATATAGGTCCTTGCCTTTCATGACTTTGAACTTAAAATTTTATATTACACACACACACACACACACACACACACATCACTTTGAATTTTAAATTTTATCATGTGGAATTTGTTTTTCTCTGTCTGTTTTAAACTATTTGAGCATAGTATGTCCAAGGTCCATTCATGTTGTTAATGACAAGATACCCTTTTTCATGGCTGAATAACATTCCACTGTGTATATACCACATCTTTTAAACCTTTTTGTCTGTTCATGGGTGTTTAGGTTGTTTCTATATCTTGGCCATTGTTAATAATGCTGAATAAACATGGTAGTGCATATGTCTCTTGGAAATATTGTTTTCATTTTCTTTGGAAATATGCCCAGTAGTAGAATTGCTAGATTGTTTGGTAGATCTTTTTTTAATTTTTTGTGTGTGGAATTTCCATCTTGTTTCTGTAGTGATTGGGCCAATTTATGTTCCCTTTTCACTATATCCTCACCAGTACCTGTTGTCTCATGTCTTCTTATTGATAGCAAAAAAATGTCTTTCCCACACTCTATATTATATTCCTTAAAAGATGTCTAATGACAAAATGAAAGAGATATATATGAAAGTAAAACCCAGTCAGCCATCAAAAACAAAACGAAATTCCTCTCAATATGTTACAAATTTGGGAAAAAGAAAATGAGCTAGAGCTTCTGTAGGAAATGAGTGATTCCAGGACTAAAACAGTAAAGGTACAAGATGAACTTGGTATATGTTATTCTGCCAGAAAGTAAAGAAGTCTTCGTAGGAAAATGATGGGGACCTGTCAAAGTGATACAGGTATCAGTTTGAAGGCGCTCCTATTGGCCAAATCTGGAAAAATTTGAGCAACAAAAGAAATATTAACAGTAATTAATTGTAATAAAATAAGAATCCACAAACCCATACTAATCATTAAATACATAAGTTAAAAGGGGAGAAAAGAGGATTCTTCCATAACATAGAAAGCCAACTGATAAACATAGAGGAGGTGATATAGTTGGAAAATTACTGTTTTGTACTCATCATACAAATATTGGTTTAGGCTTGAATCATCAATGGATGCTAAGTCTAGAGTGTAAATTCTGATGGGAAGCAGGGTATTTGCAAGGTCTGATAATGTTTTTCCATAGTTTATTTATTAGGTGCACTGAAAGAAAGCAGTAAATATACAGTGGAGAAACTGGATAACACCTTGATGTAGTAATCACAAATTATCACCAGTGATGGACTTGTGTGCCTCTAGATATGATACTTTCAGGACACAGCATTATGTTATTATTCTGGCTGAGCATGTGTAACCAAATCTGATCCTAAGGAAACATTAGGCAAACCCAAAGTGAGGAATATTTTGTATAATAGCTGACCTTTTCTGAAAGACTGAGGAACTGTTTCAGATTTAAAGAGATTAAAAGAACATGACATATAAAATTCAGTATGGAGTCCTTGACTATATCATGTAGGAAATGTTATAAAAGGTATTATTGGGCTCTGACTGCTGTAGCTCCGTGTGTTTGGCATCATCCTGCAAACTGAAAGGTTGCCAGTTCAATTCCTGGTCAGGGCACATGCCTGGGTTGCAGCTCTGTTGGGAGGGTGCAATAGGCAACTGATTGATGTTTCTCTTGCACGTCGATGTTTCTTTCCCTCTTTTTCTCCTTCCCTTCCCGCTCTCTAAAAATAAATAAAATCTTCTTTTTAAAAAAGGCATTATTGGTACAGTTGACAAAACTGAATTATGGACTGTAGATAAAACTATTGTATCTGTGATAGATTTCCTGAATTGGGTAACTATTGTAGCATTGTGAAAGAACATCCTTATTCTTAAGAAATATATACTGAAGTAGCAAGGGGAAAGGGGACATTCTCAAATGGTTCAGAGAGAAATAGTACAATGTATATAGTACAATGTAGTTAGAAGAATGAGAAAGCAAATGTGGCAATATGGTAAAAATTAGTGAATCTGTGTAAAGGAAGTATGGAAGTTCTCTGTACAATTCTTACATCTTTTCATTGAATATGAAATTATTTCAGAATTGAAAAAAATTGGGGAAAAATTAGTAATTATGGTTGCTAGTCAAAAATACTGACACACTCTGCCATTGGCATTTGCCCCATGCCATCTGTTTTTTTACAAGAATGTAGTAAGAGCACTGCTGCAGGCTATGTGTGTCCTGAAGATGGACCCATTAGAAGCAGAGACCTCCCTCTTGGTTTAACTGCCTTCTCTTGCTGATAAGTTTAGTAACATTATTATAAGGACCGGAGCCATTTGTTGGTGAATAGAGGTTTTATCTTTTCCTTTACTCAACATGGTGTATGCTAAGCCTAACAGTTTCGACCTTGCCAAGTCTCTCACATCTCTATTTCCCAGCTTGATACTTGTAACAATAATCCATAAGAAATCACCTTTCAATGATACCCTGTGCCTGATGGGACTTGCATACTTGCTCTTTGGGTTAATCTCCAACTGTGCTCCAAAATTCTGTGTGGAGCCCAGAGTCACTTATGGGATGTGGTTTGAGTGGCACCAAAGAAGTCTCCCAAAGTATTATCTCTAATACTTTGCTTATCAGAAATGAACAGAAATTTTACAAGTTGACTGGCATTTTTCTTTAAAATACATTTAAATACTGCAGTAAACTTCACATAACATAAGCTTTACACCCCCTTAACCCTTTTAAGTGCACAGTTCGGTGGCATTAAGTACATTCACTCTGCTGTGCCCCCGTCATCACTGTCTATCCGCAGACGTCTTTTCATCTTGTAAAACTGAAACCCTGTGCCCATTAAACCGTAACTCCCTACCTCCCGCTTCCCTCAGACCCTGGCAACTAACATTCTGTTTTCTGTTCCTATGAATTTGATTACTCTAAGTACCACGCATAAATGGAATTGTACTGTATTTGTTCTTTTTTAACTGTCTTATTTCACTAAGCATAAGGTCCTCAAATTTCACCCATGTTGTAGCGTGTGTCAAAATTTCTCTCCTTTTCAAAGTTGAACAGTTTTCCACTGTATTTATGTGCCATATGTTGTTTATTCATTCATCTATCAATGGGCATTTGGGTTGCATCCACCTTTTGGCTGCTGTGAATAGTGCTGGTATGAACATTGTGTACACACATTTGTTCAAGTCCCTGTGTGCAATTCATTTGGGTGTATACACAGAAGTGGGATTGCTGGATCATACAGTAATTCCCTTTTTAAATTTTGAGGAACTGTTGTACTGTTTCTGAGGTGGCTGCACTATTTTACAGTCCCACCAACATTACACAGGGCTCCAGTTTATCCACATCACATGTAACACTTGTTATTTTGTTCTGTTTTGTTTTTCGCTGGCAGTCATCCTAATGGGTATATGACATGGTGTCTCATTGTGATTTGAGTAGTAGTTCTCTTAAATGTAAACTCCCTTCAGGAGGAAAAACAAATACTGTTAGATGTTAATATTCTACATTAGTTTGTAAGATTTTCTTTTTTCCCCCCCTCACAATGATAGCTTCCTCTAGAATGAAACAGTTAACAGGAATGTCTGGATGGAAAATACTTGTGTGTAGTAAAAAAATGCCCTGAGTTGAGAGCCAGAACATTACTGTCTGTAATGTCTCAATCACCTTACTCTGTTGCCTTTGATAAGTCAATATAATCTACAACAGTGTTAATTTCTTGACCTGAAAAAATGTACATAATACTCTATAGCGGTGGTTCTCGAACTTGAGAACACATCTGAATCTCCATGAGGGCTTGTTAGAGCTCAGATCTTTGCATATACTGTCAAAGTTTCAGTGGATCTTAGTTGTATCCTAAAAATTTGCATTTCTATAGGTGATGCTGATATTGCTAGACCAGGGACAACACTTTGAAAAAAATCACTGCTTTAAAGAATTGTTTTAGGAGTGGGATAATATGAGTAAAATAATTTCCTGCAATTGTTAAGCACTGTGAAATGCCAGAGATTAACTTAATCATGTGAGGCCAGAAAGGCCTCCTAAGCTAGGCAGTGGAATCTACTGGAGTGGCACTTTTCAGGATGGCACTAAAATCTCTTGAGACTTGAGCATTCTGAGAAGAGGGCCAATGAGGAGAGGATATCATGAAGAAGGAGATGAACTTGGCCTTATTTTCACTTAAGGCAAAAGTTTGCCCAGAACCAGACTAGCTCCCCTCTGAAGCTTCTATATCAGTAAAGAATCCTGTTTGGCTGCAAGGGAGAGAAAACTCAACAAATGATTACTATGTAAGTAATTAAGGGCTTACTTTTTTCTCATATAACAAGGAACCTAGAGAGGAAGTTTTTAGTATTAATTCAGTGGCTCAAGGATTTCAGCATTGAGGCCTGCAGTTTTCTCACCCCTTCTGTCATGTGCACAATATGGCTGCTGCTGTTCCAGCCATTACGTCTGCTTCCCACACAAGTGGAAAAAGACAAGAAAGAAAGGTCAGTGTCTATGTCAGGAAAGCAAAACTTTCCCAGAAATTTCCAGGAGGCTATTTATGTCTCAATGTTCAGAGCTGTCCTTTGGCCATTTGTAGCTTCAAAGTGTGGCTGAGAAATATTTCATTTTGGCATACTAATACCCCAAACTAAATTAGGACATTGTCAGTAAGAATGTATCTGCCCCAGCTTCTTATTTTTCTCTACTGCTAGTGATTTTAGAGTAAGGCAGTAAGGCCACCATGGGCAAAGCAAAGCTGTTATTCTGAGTTCTTTTATTCTTCTTATATAACTTAGTGTCCTTTCTTTTGTGGCTATTGTCATCATTAGTACTTTAATGTGTATGGCAGATTGAAGCCTGAGAGCATTTTCACTTATATTCGCTCAGTTGTTTCTACAAGTCACCTTGGGAGGTTGTTTCAGCTCTGTCTTGTAGGTTTGGAAATAGTGACTCCTTTTCCTTTTGTATCTCTTCTGAATCCTACCATTTTTCCCCTAAGTTTCTATAGCCTGTCATGCTTAGGTCTCTCCCAGAATATAGCATGCTTTTCAAATTTCCCAAAGTCCTAGCCTTTTCATGTCCCATTGCCCCTGGGAACTATGTGGCGAGGAAGCTAATCAGATGGACTTGTTCATGGAAAAAACACATTAAGAGATTAAACCTGCAGGTGAACTTTGGCTGTCACTGTACCGAAAATTTTTTTCGGTTTTGTTCTCAACCAGAGGTTAGTGATTTTCTTAGTCTCCTAAGCCGCTCACATGCTGTAGAGGCACTAGTGAAGTCCTGTTTATACGTTCTTGAGAACCTCCTTCCAAATGTGCTTTGTAAACATGAAATATATTTATTTGTAGTTTCTCTTCATTTTTTTTTTCTTGTGAGCTTGTGTAGGGAGTAAGTAGAGAAAGAAATCATCTCTTACCAGGAAGGTAACATTAAAAGTATTTTTGAAGAAGGGACTATTAAAGGAGATTTGAAAAAAGGAAGGGTGGTAGCTGGGCCAACAGGCTGGTGGCAGGCAGGTGGACTCAAACATAGTCATCGTGGGAAGACAGAGGAAGGATGGGAGAAAAAGAAGGAAATACAGGCAGTAGATGGTGAACTAGCCTGGGCAGGTGAGATGGGAGTGCTGACGCTGATATTTGCTGAAGACCAAGTTGACAAGTGTGAATAGCAGGCAAGAGAAGGGGCCAGCTGGAGGTGCTGTGGTGCAGGCAGGATAGTGAAAAAGAAGACAAGGGGGTAGACTGACTCGAGGGAAGCGCCAAATGCCTGGAAGGGAGATGATGCTCCAGACGAAATAGGAGTCTGGGGAGAAGTGAGCCACTATAGATGAGTTTTGCCTATTTGAATCCAATGCAGCAAACATTTAATGAGTGCAGTAGGTAGAACACCACGCTCCCATTTGTCCATTTCCTATTCCCTAGATCCCGTTAATATGATACTTTATACTCTGCTGATGTTGTTAAATTAATGATCTTGAGTTGGGGAAATTATTTAGGATTATCCAGGTGGGCCCAATGTAATCACAGGGCTCTGATGAGTAAAAGGGGAAGGAGTGAGAGAGAGAGAAGGGCAAGAGAAGGGTAAGAGATCGGGGGCGGGGGGAGGGAGTGAGAGAGAGAAGAGGATTTGAATACACTGCTGCCTTGGCATTGGAGAAAGGGCCAAAAGCCAAGGAGTGCACCTGGCCTTTAGAAGCCACGAAGGAAAGGGAATGGATTCTCCCCTACAGCCTTCAGAAGGAATGCAGCCCTGATGACACCTTGATGCTGTCCAGTGACCCCTGTTTGCGTGACCTCCAGGACTGTAAGACAGTAACTTTTTTTCCTTAAAGGCACTAAGCTTGTGGTAATTTATCACAGCAGTGATAACTGATAAATCGAACAAGTACCAAATGGTGCTATGGATTGGGGACTATAAAGATGAATAAAATATTGATTGTAGCCTTTAGATGGGTAACAGCAGAGTGGCGCAAGACAGGGATCATCAGACTTCAGTGTGCATAGGAATCACCAGGGGAGCTTGCTAAAATGCAGATTCTGATTGACTAGCTCTGAAGTGGCCGTGAGATTCTGATCTATGGGGGCTCACTTCTCCCCAGACTCCCGCTTTGCCCAGGTGATGCCGATGCTGTTGGTATGGGGACCACACTTCATTGACCAAGGGGGAAGGTAAGTCAGTTCTAGAGTCTGGGCCTCCAAGCAGAGCAGACCTTTCAGGTTGTTATGATGGAGAAAGTGGTTCTGCTTTTAGGCATGGAAAATCATTGGAATGATCACCTGACTTAAAGTTTAAAGATTTGAAACTTACTATTGGAGGCAACTTAGGGCTCCAAGCTTATTTGAAAGATTTTTGCAATCATCAAACAAGACGATATATATGAAGCAGTAGGTAATTTATAAAGCACAGTGTACAAACGCTAGTCTTCAGATGTCAGATGAGAGCAGATTTGGCAAGAGAGCACACGTGTCATTCTGGACTCATGCTTTCCTTGCTAAACTGAAGTGAAGGAAGAAATATTTGGATGGAAAAAAAGCCAACATTTACTCGAGTCATTTTTCTTTTATTTCCTGTAAGTTCCCTGTTCTGCTCTGATTATAATACACATATGGAATAGAACATTTGGAAAACAAACAAAAAGCTTACAGAAAATAAATGTCACCTGTAATGCCATAATTCAGAGATAACCAGAAACTAGAGATTTTCCAGGAGTTTGGGTAAATTTGATGCCCTTTAAGAGTCTTTGTGGATTTTTATCTCTTGAATATTATAGAAAAATACAGGATCCTTTGGTGTTAGGCACTATTATTGATACTCTGTAACTACATTGATCACAATAATTCCAATCACACCAGGGAACACTTTGCCATAAAGCAGTAGTTCTCAACTGGGGCAATTTTGCCATCCAGGGACATTTCCCAGTGTGAGGAGATGTTTTTGTCATGACTGAGGAGTAGAGCGCTACTGGCTTTTGGTGTGGATTCACCAGGGAGGCTGCCAAACATCCCAGAATGCACACTAGAGCGCCCACAAAAATAATTATCTGCCCCAAATTGTCAGTAGTGCCAAGGTTGAGAAACCCTGCCATATAGCAGTGGATTCCACATATTAGTGGTCATTAGAATCACCTAGAAGGCTTGTTAAACCAAAGATTGCCTCCCACCCCCACCAAATTTCTGATTTAGTGAGTCTGAAAGGAGGCTGAGAATGTGCATTTCTGTCACATTCTCAGTGATGCTGATGTTGCAGCACTTGGAGAACAATTGCCATAAGGCTGAATAGCTACACAGCTGTAATTGGTCTCATATAAAGTATTAGCTCCATAATTTCTGCCCTGCCTCATATTTAATTAGGCTTATCGTCTTTTTCTGGTATATAGGCACAGGCCAGGTCTCCCCTTTCCTTTGACGTGTCCTGGGTGCTAGAAACAGGCCTCTCTCATTACTGTGGACCAGATGGTTTAATTTGGCTGTGTGGACTTGGCACCATATAAGACCTGGCACCAAGGACATAGGAGTGAGTTGTTGGCCTCGGGGAGATTGATGAGGAGAGGGAAGAGATGGGGCAAATCAATGTGGAAAGAAAAGAAACAGCCGTTTTTGTTGTGCTTAAGACACTTCTCCCCTGAACAGTGTCTTGAAAACTCAACATGCCTGTGCATAGCTTTGCAATTTCTTAGAAAGCACAGTTTTTCAGTCTGAAATGTTAGACTTCCAACCTAACATGCTGTCTTATTGGTGTTGGATTCAGGTTAACTTTGTCCTGTGATCACACTGGCAGTCCCTAAAGAGGGGAGATTTATTGCCTATATCCCTGGTTTCATAATCTTTTCTCCAAGGATCCTTTCTCCCATCTTGTTCGCTATTGTCCTCTGACCATTCAGCACGAGGGCAGAGCTCACCCACCTATGATACATGTCATATTGAGCTGGACAAGAGTGACGACTGGATTCAGCATGGGGACAACAGAGGCAAGACTGGGAGTGGAAGGCAGGGGCCAGATCTAGGCATGGGTTGGACCAGGAAGTGCCTAGACCCTTTGGTAAGAAACAAAGGAACACATTGACCCTTGTGCTCCAAATGAGGCAGCAGATGAGAAACCAGGTGAAAAGTTGGGAAATCACTGGATCTGAGGAGTCTAGGAACGTGAGAGCTCACAACTGAAGTGAGACCTATCCTTGAAGCCTCTGAGGATTTCTGCTGGGTCAATAAGTAAACAGGTGCCAGTCTTAAAGTGCTAACCTGGTTATTTTGACTGATGGGGCAGACTTCAGACTTTATTTTATTATTTTAATACTTATAATAATTTCTATTATATAATAGCCAATATTTAACAATTAAAGAAGGATAACAGATGACATTAATTAAGCATCTACTATTCTTCTCACTAGTATGACAATGTAATTTACTCCCACTCTCAGAGATAAGGAAGTGGAAGCTGAAGTCATTTGTCCAAGTTAGGGGAGAGCAGCAATTTGTACTCAGTTCCCTCTGTGAAGGTCGCAGTCCTTTCATTAAAGTGGGAGGCAATTTGGGTCACAGGTGGTTTCCCGGATTTCCTCCTAATCATTCTGGAGTTCTTTCTCCATTCAGGGGGTCATCCTGTTTCCCAATAATGGGTTCTTACAACTAATATTCTAGCCTGCTAAAATTTAGCCACTTCTTTAAGAAAGCTTTTATTGATTTCCCTTTAAATATGAAAAAATTCTCAAACCATAAAGATACCAATTCTTTTCTACCTTAACCTGCAAAATTTGGGGAGGGAGAGTGGACTTTTGAGGCACTGAAAATTAAATTTGGAGCATGATATGTCACCCTTATATTCCACATGACCATCCTTGATGAAAACAAGCTGCAGTGCTCATGGAAGATCTCCCGATTCATCGGCACGCATCTGGCCACGTACAAGTTCCTTCTTTACCTATGTGAGTGAGAGTCACACCAGAGCTTTCTATAAAACAGTACTGTATTACTCAAGAATGTTCCACCACATTCACAAGACTTGAATAGGGTCTGAGTGGTGCTGTAAAACTGAATTTATAACACTGAGTCACAGAGAAGGAGCGTTTTGGGCAGCAGCTAGAGCCAGGAACAGAACCAAAGAGAGAGGCAGAAGGCGGAGACCAGGGTTTAGGGGTCACAAGGGCCTAGGAGTCATGGATTAATACTCACATCAGGGTGCCCTGGAGGATCACAGCATCCTAAAAATACTGAGAACAAAGCAGACAGTCTGATCTGGCAGTTCTTACAGGACAAATTCTGATAGAAAACCAGGGCTGTGTCTAGAGGCAAACCAGAGATGTGTTTGTTTATTTTGACAGCACTTTCGTCTGGAACCCAAAAGTTGGGATGTGACTAACTTCTCAATTTCGCTTTTAAATATGGTATTTTACAGATGTTCTTTAAAAATGTCTTTTTCATCTCCGCTGCTCATATCAGAGCAATGTACCACTGTTTGATTAGAGCCCCCCAGCCCCACTTTGTAGCCAACCTGGCCTATGTTCCCTGCCTCGAGTTGTTTTTGCTGCAAAGTGAGGTCTCAGTGGTTGCAGCTGGGTCATAAGAAGTCCGGTGTGAGCCGTGTTTTGAGAGCCCCCAAGGCCACTTCCCTCTCAGCAATGCCCACTAGGTGACGCCTGTGGATGGCACAGGCATTCCAGAGAACTGACTTCCTCATCTCCTTCCTTGCCAGGCTTACATTTTGTCTAGAAGACGCTGAAATGGCAAGACCCTTACCGAAATTATTCTGTACCTAATACTCAGAGAGAGAGAGAGGGCATGTGAAGATCTCAGCTCCCTTCTTTTGACTGGGATACTGAGATCTCTGCTTAGCCTATGTGATGGTCTAATTATGAAAGCAGGAAAAAAAGAACAACGCCCCCCTGTATAGCCCAAATGGATTTAGACTTTTTGGGTAGGTTCAGCTTTAAAAATGCAAACAAAATTTCCCCAACTAAGGTGATTTCTGATGGTCCTGGGATGATAAACTTAATTGTGAACTTTCTGGAAAGAAGATTGGAGTCAGGTGTGATTCTTTTGTACTGTAGCGGTGGTTCCCACACTGGTGTGTGCATCAGAATCACCTGGAAGGATTGTTAAACCACAGCCCTCTGGGACCCACGCATAGTTCCTGATTTACAAAGTTTGGGGTGAGGCCTAAGAATTTGCATTTCCAACACTTCTCAGGTGATACTGATGCCGCTGCTATGGGGGGACCCTTAGAGGACCATGGCCTGCCAGCATTCGGTTGCAAATATATTTGGAAGGGGAGGGAGAGATGGAGGCTGGGAGCTGGGACATTGTGGAGGGGCAGGGGGACAGTGAACTGTGAAGCGGTGTAAACAGATTCCTTCTTAGCTATGGCAAAATCACTCCCCCGTCTCCTTGTACAGCTTTTCAGATGTTCTCCTTATTCCAAAGAATGTCAACAACACATTGTGCTTTTGTTAGATAAATCCACCGGGCAGGGATAAGTTAAATCTAATGGTAAGTCAGGGACAAATAACCAGGCAGCTGGGCCATTACTGGAGATACATTGAGGTGATTTATTTAAATTTGCTTGATGGTTTTTCTAGTAGGGAAATGAAATGTTCTCTCTGTACTGCAGGTGTTCAAGTGCTGTTTTAAATGACTAAATATTTAAAGTGACAGGCAAGTCAAGGTTAAGAAGGTTATAGGAAAGTACAAAGCCAGTGGTTTCTGGACATCCTGATTAAAACTCTTTTATTCCTTTAAAAAGTGTGAGAGTGAGTACGTAGGTCTATATGAAAATAGTTATTCCCATTTTATCTCAAGCTACTCTTAAAGTGTGTTATTGCTGCTCAAAATGTCCTCATGCGACTTAGCTTCTTTTCTACAGATTTATGGTTGTTTTGCTTTTTTAATTATTTTCTAAACTAAAGGTTATGTGCAGCACAAGATAGGTTAGTTTGATGACCTCCATTCCACAAATGGTCCAGTACAGCGAAATGATATGCTAAAAGTTACCTGGTTTAGCATCCAAACTGGAAACACGGAGTCCTACACTTAAGTTGTCAGGCCCCACTCCATTTTTCAGCCCTGCCTTTCTGCCTGAACACCCTCTATTAAAGCACCTCTTGGGAAGATAAGTTTTCTGTAGTTGTGTCTTATCCCCAGTTATAACTGAGGTCCCCTTAGGGTCTGGTGTTTCCCTCGCACGCTGAAATATTCAGGCCTCAGTTGATAGCAAGGCAGCAGGAATTTTTCCCCTGTATCTTTCGTACAATGACCATGAAACCCCTTCCACAAGAACATAGAGGTTTTGTTCTGTTCTGTTTCTAATTTCAGAACAATAAGTTTTTAATGCACCACCACCCACCGGAAAAAGAGCACACAGTGACTGACAAGGTGAGGTCTTTGTTTGGTTGTATTTCAAATCTTGTACTTTCTGAAATCCCTAACACTTTAGTTATAAATCACTAAAAGGTGGATGTTCTCTAAAATGAATTTTGCATGAAATGTCAGCCAGAGTCAAGGGGACAGCTACAATATTTACGACCGGTGGTATTTCTTAGGGGAGGTAAAAGAAAATGAAGCCAATATAGTTTAGCTTAGTACTTGGGGGCAGGGAAGAAAGTGAAGATACCACATTTCTTTCATTCACCCAGATAGTTTGTTTATGCCATTTTCAGTGCAAATAAAACCTGTGGTGCTCAAAGCACAGGGTTCAGGAGTGTTGATCCACATGGGCAAAGTATGAGCTAGAAGAATGGGCAGCTGTGTAGGGGAAAAATAAACAGGAAACTACTATGGTAATGTACTTATTAATAGGGAGGTTGTGTAACTAAGTCCTCTATTTCTGTAAGACAATTCGATCCTAATCACAGCTTCTGGTCATTTGCCTTTGAAAGCAAAGTGTTCTGTTTATTTGGTGGGGGGTGGTGTGGGGATGTTGCCGAGAGAGTGTTAACATCCAAGTGTCTTTCATTGATAAGAAAACACAAACCATCTCTGCCTGCCGTTAAAGACAACACTAGGTTATATTTTCAAAGCTCCCTTCCTCTAGTCTTTCTTCCTAACCATATTCTAGTCACCTGGGCCCCTTGGGTATTTCTGTCCTTGTGCCTTTGCTCAAAAACTACATATGGTACATTCTTCTCATTTCTTTCTGCTCAAGTAATTCTTGTTCATTAAAAAAAAAAACCCCAAAACAACCCTTTATTCCATTGTATATATGTACGAAATCTTCTTTATCTAACCATCTTTTGAAGGACACTTTGGTTGTTTCCATATCTTGGCTACTGTGAAAAATGCTGCAATTAACATGAAGGTGCATATATATTTACAAATAAATGTCTTCAAATTTTTAGGATAGATGCCCAGAAGAGGGGTAGCTGGGTCATGTAGTAACTCTATTCTTAACTTTTTGGAGAAATTCCATACTGTTTTCCATAGTGGCTATACCAGTTTACATCCCCACCAGCAGTGAATGAGGGTTCCTTTTCCTCCACATCATCTCCAATACTTGTTATTACTTTTCTTTTTGATCATAGCCATAGTAACAGGTGTAAGATGGTATCTCATTGTAGTTTTGATTTGCATTTCCCTAATAGTTAGTGAAGTTGAGCAGCTTTTCATATATCTGTTGGCCATTTGCGTATCTTTTTTTTTTTTTTTTTGCATTCAGTAGGTTGTCTTTCATTTTATCGATGGTTTCTTTTTTTAAAAATTAATTAATTATTTTTTAAAAATACATTTGTCTCTGCCTACCCCTCTACCACTTTCCCTTGCCTCCTCCCTCCCTCCCTCAACTCTTCACCTTTGGTTTTGTCCATGAGTCCTTGCTATATGTTCCTTGACTTTCCCCTTCCCTTCCTTTTCCCCCGTCCATTTGCATATCTTCTTGGGAGAAGTGTCTGTTCCGGTCTTTGGCCCACTACTCAGTCATAAGATGAAATATGAAATACTGCTATTTGTGACAACATGGACAGATCTTGAGAATATTATGCTAAGTGAAATAAGTCAGGCAGAAAAAAGTCCAGAGCCATATGATTTCACTCATATGTGGGATATAAAACTGAAAGCAACAAAGAAGGAAAGCAAACAAAAACTCATAGACACAGACAACAGTATGGTGGTTAGCGGAGGGAAGGGGCTAGCATCAAATACAGGGATGGGCAGAGTAGGTTTACAGTTGTGAGTATGCAAAACACAGAGGTAATAAAGCTACTGTAATAATCATAACCTGTATGTCTCTCAATAAAAACAGTAATAAACCTACTTTTGCCTGTCCTTGTATATGGTGATGTAAGATCTGACTGTGGGTGGTGGGTACACAATGCGATATACAGATGATGTATCATAGGATAGTACACTTGAAACCTATATAATTTTATTAACTGTCACCCCAATAAATTACATAAAATCCTTATTAAGTTACCTCAGTGTCTTAGCTCAGGCTTTTGTGACAAAACACCACAGACAGGGTGGCTTAAACAATAGACATTTATTTTTCACAGTTCTGGAAGCTTGTCAAGTCCAAGATGAAGGTACTGGCAGAATCTGTTCATGGTTGGCAAAGAGCTCGTTTCCTGGCTGGTGAAGGGCAGCTTTCTTGCTGTGTCCTCAGATAGCTGAGAGAGTGTGTGAGCGCTCTGGTATCTCTTCTTGGGAAAACACTAATTCCATTATGGAGGCCTCACCCTCATGACCTCATCTAAGCCTAAGTCCCTCCTAAAGTCTGTGCCTCCAAATACCTTCATATTGGGGGTTATGGCTTCAACATATGAATTTTCAGGGGACATAAAGATTCAGTCCATAACACTCACATATTATACAATTTACAGATTTAAGTATAATTCAATTGTTTTTATTATATTTAGTGTATAATCATCACCATAATTTACATTCAGAACATTTTCACTGCTCCAGAAAGAAACCCTGGACCCATTAGCAGGCTAATCTACACATATGTATATCTGGATAAATAATTTCTCTATATATTGGCCTATGTAGGATATTTCATATAAATGGAATCCTATAATATGTGATCTTTTGTGACTGGCTTCTTTCACTAAGCACACTGTTTTCTAGGCTCATCCAGGCTGTAGAATGTATCAACACTTTGTTCCTTTTTATTGCCAAATATTTCATTGTATGAATAACACATTTTATTTATTCATTCATAAGGTGATGGACACTTAGGTTGTTTCTGTCTTTTGGATATTATGAATAATTCTGCCATAAATATTTGTGTACAAGTTTTTGTGTGGATATAGGTTTTCATTTCTCTTGTATATATGAGATCTGTCCAGAAAAAGTCCAACCATTGTTAATATAATGAGAATGGTTTGTGCAACATCGATGTAACCTGACAGCCCAGGAGAGTGGACTGAATGCATGCATGAACAATGATGACTTCACTGTACTAGTCAGTGGAGGTCGTAGATGCCGTTGAGTGGGCATGCGTATTGTGTGGCTGTCACATTCAAAATGACTGAGCCAGTAGAGCGATGCTCTGCATCAAATTTTGTGGTAAGCTTCAACAGTTCTCCGCAGAAACTATTTGGATGATTCAGAAGGCCACAGCCTATGGGCAACTGATGACTGGCAGCTTCATCACAACAATGCACCCACATGCATCACATCTCATGCAGAGTTTTTTTGCAAAACATCAAATCACCTAGGTGACTCAGCCCCTCTATAGCCCATATTTGGTGCCCTGAGCCTTCTGGATTTTTCCAAAACTAAAATCACCTTTGAAAGGGAAGAGATTTCAGACTAGTGATGAGATTCAGGAAAATACAAGAGGGCAGGTGATGGTGATTGGGAAACCTATATGAGGTCCCAAAGTGCCCACTTCGAAGGGGACTCATGTATCATTGTCCTATGTACAATGTTCTTGTATCTTGTATCTTCTTTACTAAATGTCTCTATTTTTCATATTACATGGAAGGCTGGATACCTTTTGGACAGACCTCATTTACCTAGGAGTGAAATTGCTGGGTCACGGTAACTCTGTTCATTAATTTAAAGAAATACCAGACTATCTTTCAAAATGATTGTACCATCTTATCTTCCCACCAACAATAAATAGGAGCTACAGTTTATCTGCATTCTACCCAACAAATACTATTGCAGTGTCTTTTAAAAATTTTAACTATTCTAATGGGTGTGAAGTGTATTTTATTAAAATTATATATTGTTGATTATGCTATTACAGTTGTTCTGTTTTTCTTCCCTCTTTGCCCTTTTCCACCTAGCAACCCCCACTCCCTCAGGCAATAACCCCACTATTGTTCATGTCCATGGGTCATGCATATAAGTTCTTTGGCTACTCCATGTCCTATACTGTACTTTACATTCCCATGGCTATCCCGTGATTACCTATTTGTACTTCTTAATCCTCTCACCTCTTCACCCATTTCCCCACTCCCCCCTCCCATCTGGTAACCATCAAAACATTCTCTGTATCCATGATTCTGTCTCTGCTCTTCTTGTTTGCTTAGCTTGCTTTTTAGATTCAATTGTTGATAGATATGTACTTTTTGCCATTTTATTGTTCATAGTTTTTGATCTTTTTTTTTTTTAAATAAGTCCCTTTAACATTTTATATAATAATGGTTTGGTGATGATGAACTCCTTTAGTTTTTTCTTGTCTGGGAAGCTCTTTATCTGCCCTTCAATTCTAAATGATATCTTTGCTGGGTAGAGCAATCTTGGCTGTAGGTCCCTTCTTTTCATGACTTTGACTATTTCTTGCCAATCCCTTCTAGCCTGCAAAGTTCCTTGTGAGAAACCAGCTGACAGTCTTATGGGAACTCCCCTGTAGGTAACTAACTGCTTTTCTCTTTTTGCTTTTAAGATTCTCTCTTTATCTTTAACCTTTGGCATATTAATTATGATGTGTCTTGGAGTGGGCCTCTTTACATCCATCTTGTTCAGGACTCTCTATGCTTCCTGGAGTTGCATGTCTATTTCCTTCATCGAATTAGAGAATTTGTCTTTTACTATTTTTTCAAATAGATTTCCAATTTCTTGTTCTTTCTCTTCTTGTCCTGGCACTCTTATGATGTGAATGTTGGATCTCTTGAAGTTGTTTAGAGGCTACTTACCCCATTCTCATTTTTTTGTATTATTTTTTCTTTTTTTTGTTCTTATTGGTCATTTTTTGCTTCCTTATGTTCCAAATCATTGATTTGATTCTTAGCTTCATCCACTCTACCATTGTTTCCCTGTGAATTCTTCTTTATTTCAATTAGTGTATCCTTCATTTCTGACTAGATCTTTTTTGTGCTGCTGAGGTCCCCACTAAGTTCCTTGAGCTTCCTTATAACCAGTGTTTTGAACATTGCCCCTGATAGACTGCTTATCTCCTTTTCATTTAGTTCTTTTTCTGGAGTTTTGATTATTCTTTCATTTGGTCCATGTTTCTTTGTCTACTTATTTTGGCAGCCTCCCTGTGCTTGTTTCTATGCATTAGGTAGAGCTTCTTTGACTCTGTGTTTGATAATGTGGCCTAATGTAGTAGTAGGTATCCTCAGAGTTCAGTGGCACAGCCTCCCCCATCACCCAAGCTGGGTACTTGTGGTATACCCTCCGTGTAGCCTGAGTACAACCTCCTCTTGTAGTTGAGACTTGGTTGTTCTTTGCATATCAAGCAGGGGGATTTGCCCAAGCCAGTCAGCTGCAAGGATTGTTTGTGACCATTGACTACCAAACTCTGCCCTCTGTGGAGGACCAACTGTGCAGGGGCAGGGTGGTGGTGCTCCAGTGTGGTCTGCAGCTGCCCACTGGATAACACTGGCCCTGGGGTTTCCTGGGTCGTGCAGGCCAAGGTCAGCCCCAACCTGTGTTTTGCTGGGGACACCCTGCCTGAGGTATAAAGCAGTCTGAGATGGCTGCTTCTTGTGCTGGGCTTGGAGTTTCCCTGGCGAAGCCAAGCTGTGAATATAGGCTGGTTGTTGCTAGTGACTGGCCTGGGGTCCCTTAGCAAGGAGTATAGGGGGCTGGAGGCTCACTGAGGCTGGCTGTTGCTTGTTTGAGAGGATATAGGAAGTTGTGAAGCATGAGCTAAGGCCACCATTCATATGGAATAGCAGTTTGGGTGGGCCTATAAGTTGGGTGGGACAGGGTTCTGGGGATCTCCAAGGCAGGTCAAATAGTCTTAGCCAGATTGACGGAATCTTGGATGTGGCACCAGTTTGCTGGCTCTGTGGGGAGGGTTTAGAAAAGGGACAATGGCCTCTGCTCCACTTGATGCCAGACACTTCAATTCCTCCCTTTTAGGCAGTGGTGCCTTTCAAGCTGCTGCCCTGGTGCTGGAGCTCAAATGGAGGTGAGTCCATATGTGGGTGTTTTTTTTTTTGTTTTTTTGTTCTTGTTTTTTTTTGTAAAGAAACTGCTTGGGGCTTCAGCAAGCAGTTTTCTTTCACTGACTCAATCTGCACTGGTTTTTACAGCCAGAAGTTGTGAGGACTTATCTTCTCGGCCCTGACACCCTGGACTGGAGGGCCTGGTGTGGGGCTGGGATTCCTCACTCCTGAGATATCCCTCTTGAATTTTTACCCACCACACATGGGTAAGGGACCAGCCCATTCCGCGTTTGCACCCCTCCTACTGTTCTGGATAGATATGGTTTGTTTAATTCCGTAGTTTTCAGACTTCCACTCGACTAAATTTCTGATGGTTTTGAGCGATGGTTTTCTATATTTTAGTTGTAATTTTGATGTGGTTGTGTGAAGAGGTGAGCCACGTTTACGCTGCCATTTTGACTGGAAGTCAGGGCGAAGTGGTTTTGTCTTACATTTCCGTTAGGCACTGTTAAGATGTCTAATGAAAGCATTTTTAAATCGGACGTAAAGGTAAAGGTCCAATTTTGTTCTTTTCCGTGATAACACCATTTGTTGATTATTCTTTCCCCATTGAATTAACATGGTCTAAGATCACTTGACCATAAATGTGAGCACTTATTTCTGAATTCTCAATTCTATGCCATTGAAATATATGTCTATCCTAACACTGTCTTGATTATTGTAGCTTGCTAGTAAGTTTTGAAATTGGGAGGAATTAGTCCCCCAACTTTGTTCTTCAGGATTATTTTGGCTATTCTGGGTCCCTTGCATTTCCACGTGAATTTTAGAATCAGTTGTCAATTTCTGCAAAAAAATCCAGTTGGGATTTTGGTAGAGATTGTGTTTAGTCTGTACATGAATTTGGGGAATACTGTCATTTTAACAATATTATGTCTTCTGTGTATAAATGTGGAACATCTTTCTGTTTATACCTTCTTAAATTTCCTTTAACAATGTTGAAGTTTTCAGAATATTTTATACTTCTTTGGTTAAATTTATTCTTATGTATTTTATCCTTTTTGATACTATTGTAAATGAATTGTTTTCTTCATGTTTGTGTTGCTCATTGCTGCTATGTAGAAATACAGTTGAATTTTGTATATTAATTTTGTATCTTGCAATCTTGCTGAACTCATTTTTTCTAATAGCTTTTCAGTGGATTACATAGTATTTTTCTGTAAACAAGATCATATCCTCTGTGAATAGTTCTATTTCTTCTTTTCCAAGATCAATGCCTTTTATTTAATTGTGTTTCATAATTGCCCTGCTGAGAATCTTTAGGAAGGTGGTGAATAGAAGTTGTTTGCCATTTTTATCTTGTTCTTAATCTTAGGCTGGTAGCATTCAATCTTTTACCATTAAGTATAATTTTAGCTGTTGCTTTTTTGTAGATGCCCTTTATCGGGTTGAGGAAGTACCCTTATACTGTATTTCTAACTAGTTGAGTGTTCTTATAATGAAGGCATGTTGATGTTTGCCAATGCTTTTTCTTCTTTTATTGATCATACAGCTTTTACTCTTTATTGATTTTGGTTTATTGTATTAGTTAAATAAACTTATATTTATGGGATAAATTTCCTTTACTTATTGTGTATAATCCTTTTTTATATGTTGCAAGGTTCATTTTGCTAGTATTTTGTTAAAAATTTTTGCATCTATATTCATAAAGGATATTGGTCTGGATTTTTTTCTTTGTGATCTCTTTGGTACTGGTTTTGGTATTTGGGTAACATCAGACTAATAGAATGAGTTTGGTAAGTGTTTGGCCTTTTTGGGCGGGTTTATGAAGGATTGGTATAGATACTTCTTTAATTATTTTATAGAATTTATCAGTGAAGGCATCTGGACCTAGGCTTTTCTTTGTGGATAATTTTAAAATCAATAAGTCCCTCTCTTTACTTGTTATGGGCTTATTCATATTTTATAATTATTGATAAATTTTAGTAGTTTGTAGGAATTTGCTCATTTTATTTAGTTGTCTCATTTTTTAGGATACAATTGTCCAATAGTATTTTTTATATTTCTTTTTATTAGTAATAGTCTTGTCTCTTTCATTTCTTTTTTTCCTTTCATTTCTAATTTTAGCAATTTGTCCTTACTCTTTATTTCTCCATCAGTTTAGCTAAAGTTTTGTAAATTTGTTCTTCTCAAACAAATTTTGTTCTTCCCAAAACCAGCTTCTGGTATCACTGATTTTTCTATATTTAAAAATTGTTTTATTACTTCTATGCTAATATTTACTATTTTATTTGTTAGATTTTAGTTTAGTTTGCTCTACTTCCAATTTCCTAAGGCAGAAGATTAGATTGTTTATTAAAGATTTTTTTTTTTACAATATTGTGTATTACAATTATTTATTTCCCTCTAAGAATTGTTTTGCTAGTGCCCAATAAATTCTGGTATTTTGGATTTGTTTTCATTCATATGAAAATATTTTCTAATTTTCCTTGTGATTTCTTCTTTGAACTAACAGTAATTTAGGAGTGTGTTGCTTAATTTCCACATTTGTTAATTTCTCACACACCTTTTTGTAGATTTCTCAATAGTTGGGTTTACTTTGAATCATTTTAATCTTTTAAAATTTATTGAGGATTATTTTATGGATTAGCATATATTTCAGGTACATTTGAAAATAAGGTGTATTTTTCAGTTGTTGAATGTAGTGCTGTAGACATCTCTACATGTCTGTTGGTCTTGTTGCTTTATAATGATTTTCTTTTTTAAAAACTTAAAAAAATGTTATTTATTGATTTTATTTTTTTTAAGAGAAAGAGAGAGAGGGAAAAAAACATCAATTTTATTGTTCCACTAATTGATGCATTCATTGGTTGATTCCTGTATGTATCTTGACTGAGGATAGAATCAGCAACCTTGGTGTATTGGGACAACACTCTAGCCAACTTAGATACCTGGCCAGGCCCGTAATGATTTTCAAGTTGTCTATTTCCACATTGATCTTTTGATTATTGTTCTGTCCAGTATCGAAAGTGGGGTATTGAAGTCTCCAACTCTCAATGTTTAATTGCCTATTTCTCCCTTCATTTCTGTCTTTCCTGCTTCATGTATCTTTGAGTCTCTGTTAAGTGCAAATGTGTTTATAATAGTTTTATCTTCCTGAGGGATTAACTCTTGTCATTATGAAATGTTCTTTATCTCTAGTAACATTTTATTTTAAAGTCTACTTCATCTGATATTAGTATCTCTATTCCAGTCCTTTGTTTGCATGGTATGTATTTTTCTATCATTTTACTTTCACCCTATTTGTATCTTTGAAAGTAAAGTGTGTCTCCTATTTGATATTTACTGACTATATGAAAGTTGGTCTTGATTTAAAAAAAATAAATCTGGTATTCTTTGCCTTTTGATTAGATTGTTTGATCTAATCCCATTTAATGTTATTAATATCATTAGGTTTATACCTGCTATAATTCTTTTGTTTTCTATGTGTTTTATATAATCTTTGTTCTTCTGTTCATCCTTTACATTTTTCTTTGTATTAGGTAGATTTTTTCCTAGTGTAATGCTGTAATCCCTCTAATTTTTAAGAATACGGTTTTTAAACTGTTTTCCCTTTAGTGGCTCTATGGCTTACCATATGCATCATAAGTCATCTAAATCTACATTATACTAAATTAATATCAGTACCATATAGAAAGTTTATTCCTGAGACTTCTGGCCAAGACAGAGGCATAGGTAGATACACTTTGCCTCCTCACACTATCAAAAGGACAACAAGAAATTTAAAAACAAAAAATAACCAGAACTGCCAGAAAATCAAACTGTATGGAAGTCAGACAACCAAGGAGCTAAAGAAGAAACATTCATCCAGACCAGTGGGAGGGGTGGGACAGGCAGCCAGGGCAGAGAGGACACGAGGCAAGGTGGCAGCTGGAGGATGGGGCAGGTGAGGCGGCGACTGGCAGACTGTGTGTTCCCATGTTTGCATGCGGATAAACCATGAGGAGCAGCTGGGGAAGGAGACAGACCACACAGTCCAGGATTCCAGTGCAGGAAAAGAAAACCTCAAAGCCACTGGAGATAAAAGCCTGTGGGGGCTGTGGCAGCAGGAGAAACTCCCAGCCTCACAGGAGAGTCCACTGGAGAGACCCACAGGGTCCTGGAATGTACACAAACCCACCCACCCGATTTGCTTGTCAGTAGTGGGGGAAGTGACTGAAAGCCAGCCAAGAGCTGAGCAAGTGGTATTTGTCCCTCTCAGACAGTGTCAAAATGCAGCAACCTGGGTTGCCCTGCCCTGGCAAATACCTAAGGCTCTGCCCCTCCCAACATAGCAGGCATGCTGAGACAAAGAAATACGGCTCAAATGAAAGAACAAGTCAAAGCTCCAAAAATAGAACTAAGTGATGAAGAAATAGACAACCTATCAGATGCACAGTTCAAAACAGTGGTAATCTGGATGCTCACTGAATTGGTTGAGTATGGTTGCAAAATGGAGGAAAAAATGAAGACTATGCAAAGTGAAATAAAGAAAAATATACAGGGAACCAACAGTAAAGGGAAGCATGACTCAAATCAATGATTGGGACTAGAAGGAAGAGATAACCATTCAACCAGAACACAATAAAGAAACAAGAATTTAAAAAGTGAGGAGGGGCTTAGGAACCTCTGGGAGAACTTTAAATGTTCCAACATCTGAATCATATGGGTGTCAGAAGGAGAAGAGGAAGAGCAAGAAATTGAAAACTTATTTGAAAAAACAATGAAGGAGAACTTCCCCAGTCTGGCAAAGAAAATAGACTTCCAGGAGATCCAGGAAGCTCAGAATCTCAAAGAAGTTGGACCCAAGGAAGCACACACCAAGGCACATCATTATTACATTACCCAAGATTAAAGATAAGGAGAGAATCTGAAAAGCAGCAAGAGAAAAGGAGACAGCTACCTACAAAGGAGTTCCCATAAGATAATCAGCTGATTTCTCCAAAGAAACCTTGCAGGCAAGAAAGGGCTAGAAAGAAGTATTCAAAGTCATGAAAGACAAGAACCTACATCCAAGATTACTCTATCCAGCAAAGCTATCATTTAGAATGGAAGGGTAGATAAAGTGCTTCTCAGATAAGGTCAAGGTAAAGGAGTTCATCATCACCAAGCCCTTATTACATGAAATGTTAAGGGGACTTATCTAAGAAAAAGAAGATCAAAAACTATGAACAGTAAAATGACAACAAACTCACAACTATCAACAACTGAATGTAAAAAGAAATAACAAAAACAAAAACAAACTAAGCAAACAACTAGAATAGGAACGGCATCATAGAAATGGAGATCAGAGGGGAGGGTGAGGGGGAAGAATAGGGGAGAATCTGTAGGGAATAAGCAGCATAAATAGTAGGTACAAAATAGACAGGGGGAGGTTAAGAATAGTATAGGAAACAGAGAAGCCAAGGAACTTATATGTACGACCCATGGACATGAACTAAGGAAGGCGGGAGATGATGAGGGGAGGGGCAGTGCAGGGTGGAGGGAAAAAAGGGAAGAAAAAAATGGAACAACTGTCATAGCATAATCAATAAAATATATTAAAAAAATGTTTATTCCTATATAGTTTTTCTCCCCTCCACCTTTTATAGTGTTGTTACACATATTGTGTTTATGAATGTTTCAAAGTCAGTGATACACTATTAAAATTATTTTATGTAATCTTACATCTTTTAAAAGAAGTTGAAAGAACAAAAACATATTTGAGTTTTTAATATTGACTTTTTTTTTTTTTTTTTTTTACTACTTCTAATTTTCCTCATTGGTCTCTCTGAATCTGAGTTGCTGTCTGGTGTCATTTGCTTGCTACACTGCAGCTTTTGGTGATACCCACTTCCTCATGCTCTTATCATCACCAGGGATTCTCAGACTTGTATTTCATAGAATAAGATTTCAAATATATTTTGTGATAGACCAACTTTTACCTTATAAGTTTGTATATCAAAAAAAAAAATTCAACTATCCTTTACTATCATCGTTGTTTTAAAAGGAAAGCATATTTTTACCATCCCTTCTTTTCCTACCGCTTTCAAAGATGAAGGCTGTATTCCCAAAGACAGAACAATCCTTTCTGAAGGAAAGACAGCTGGAAACGTTAAACTAAAAATTTTGCAGTAGACCAATAAACTTCATCACAGATGGGCATTTGGGAACCTTGGGTTTATGTAAGTAATAACAACAATGTCATCATCATCATTAACAACAATGACTAATTTTATTTCCAGGGGTGACCAACCTTTTGGTATCTCTGTGCCACACTGGAGGAAGGAGAGTTATCTTGAGCCATACATGAAATATATTGCGACACGTAATCACAAAAAAAATCTCATAATATTATAAGTAAATTTACAGCTTCATGTTGGGCCACATTCACAGCCATCCTGGGCTGCATGTGGCCTGCTGGCCTCAGGTTGGACACCCCTGAATTTTAATCTGTATTATGTATGAGTCACACTGTTCTTAAGCACTCTATGTATATTGACTCATTTACTAGCATAATCTATGGAGGGGATAATATAGTTATCATTTTGTAGTGGAGAAAACTGAGGCACAGAGAGGCTGGGGAACTTGCTCAAGATCCTATAGTGGCTGAGCCAGGACTCAAACATCAGAGTTCTGGCTCCAGCATCTGTACCCAAGACTGCTGTAATAAGCTATGGCGGGTTGGCAGGATGTAGCCCTTGACTGTGATGGTGAACAGAAGTCACCTTCACTCAGACATTGGTTTTGTTTGGGACAGTGAAAAAATGAGGTTCCCAGGTGTGTCCCAGAGAGAGGAACTTAGACCTTGATTGTGTGAGAGGCCAAATCAGGCAGCAGTGATGATCCCTTCATGTGCATTGAACCAGAGAGCATATTGGTTGTACAGAAGTATTATTAGAATAAGGTCGGCTTATTATCCAACCAGCTGCAAATCCCAAAAGTCTGGGTATCATTTTTGGCACTCTCTCAGCCTCATGACCCATCAGTCACTGAGGTTTATTGATTCATTCTCCTAAATATATTTCATATTTATTTGTTTCTTCTTTTCTTCGGCTCCATGCAATCCAGACCATCATCATGGCTTACCTAGCTTATTTTCAGAGTCTCCTAAACTGACCTTCCTGGTTCTAGTTTTGTTTCTCTTGAATCCATTTATTCTGCACACTGACTGAATGGGTTTTCTAAATAAAAACCTAGTAAGGTCTTACCTCTTCTTATAATCTTTAAATCATTTTCTTCTGCTTCAGAACACTCCTAATAAACATCACAAGGCTTTCTATTCTTCTTTGTTCTATTTTCCTTTTCTTGTCCTAATCTCCTGCCATAAAAATTGTTTTCTTTTTTTTTCCTTTATCCTCACCTGGGGACATGCTCATTGATTTTACAGAGAGGGGGAGGGAGGGAGGAAGGGAGGGAAGAAGAGAAGGAGAGAGGGGGAGAGAGAGATACAAACAGACAGACATTGATGTGAGAGAAAAACATCAATTGATCACCTCCATATTCAACCCAACTGGGGATTGAATCCATGACCTTTCAGTTTACAGGATGATGCTTCAAACAACTGAGCTACACCAGTCAGGGCAAAAATTCTGTTCTCTTAAAATGCTTCTTAAATAGCTATTTGTTGAATAAGTACACAAAACTTTATCCTACCAAGATTTAAAAATTTAATCATGAAAGTTTTAACAGTTTCCTAGGGCTTTCATAACAGTACTACAAACTGGGTGGCTTAGGGCAACAGAAACTTATTATTCACAGTTTTTGAGGCTAGAAGTCTAAAATCAAGATATGGGCAGGGTTGCTTCTTTCTGAGGGTTGTGAGGGAGAATCTGTCCCATGCCTCACTCCTAGCTTCTAGTACTCTCATTCTTTGGCTTATTTGTAGTGTTCTCTCTGTGTCTTCACATCGCCTACCCTCTATGTGTGTCTCTGTTCAAATTTCCCCTTTTTATAAAGACACCGTGAGTCATATTGGATTAGAGGCCGCACTAATCCTAATAACCTCATCTTATCTTTTTAAAAAAGATTTTATTTATTTTTAGACAGAGGGGAAGGGAGGGAGAAAGAAATGGAGAGAAACATAGATGTGCAAGAGATACATCTATCAGTTGCCACTCACATGCCTCCAGCTGGGGACCTGGCCCACAACCCAGGCATGTGCCCTGGCTGGGAATGCAACCTACAACCTTTCGGTTTGCAGGCTGGTCCTCAGTCCACTGAGCCACACCAGCCAGGGCAACTTCATCTTATCTTGATGACCTACAAAGACCCTATTTCCAAATAAAGTCATGTTTATGCCTACTGGGGGCTAGGACTTCATTTTTCTAGAGAACATAATTCAACTTATAACAAAAATATCTTTTTAGATAGAACCTATTTCGGGAACTTTGAACATAGATAAAGGCACTATCATGAACAATTCTACCATCTTAAATAACTGTTGTTGGCATTTTGGTATGTTTTCTTTTGTTCATTCATGTAAGCACAGTAGGAATCTTTATCAAGAGTGTCACGGGAACAGATGTCCTTTCTCTAGCTACCCTGTCAAGGACATTTGACCTGGCAGTCTTTGCCCACAGTACCCAGAATAGTGCTGGGAACCCAGAATGGGACCATCAAATAAATGCTCTTCAATGAGTGTCTGTAGACCTATCATCACCAGAGAAGTGGGTGCGTGTCTTCACTCTGGCCAGGGACCTCCACCGTGGTAGCAAAGTGTGGAAAGAGTGCCCAGTAACTCGGATACCCTGCTTCTTTTTCATACCTCTTCTTCTAGATACCACCCTGAAGAGTTTTATGAAATTTATACGCTTTTTTAAGAAAGAAATATTAGTAATGTTTTATCATTTTATCAAGAGAGCCTTTTTGGACTCACTGAAAATGAAAGTTCAAGAAAAGCAAAGACTGGTTTGGACAATAAAGGGACGATTTTTCTAGGCCCATTTTCTTTCCTATTTAAGCACTTGAAATTTTTATTTTTCCCCCTATTTTTCTTGCTCTTTTTTCTTCCTTATTCCTTGTTTTCTTCTTTTTCTTCCATGTACAGATGGCACAGTCTTCTCTGACTGTGCTTTCAAATCCCTGAGGATCAAACTCCCAAGGACAAAAAGATGAAAATGCAATAGGACTTGAGAGGGGGCTGGATTTACTTGGGGGCAGCTTGGGCAGTTCAGAGTCCTGACCCGTGCGGGGGAGGGTCTTTCATACGGGGGGATAGACGACCTTCAGGCAGGAAGTAGGGTGGTGTGTGTGGGGTGCGCATGAATTTTCCAATTCCTGTTTAAAATGATCTAAAGTGCTTATCTGTGATGGTGCTGTAGCTTTGTGTGGCTGTTCTAACAAATACAGGGGTGGGCAAAAGTAGACTTAGTATTGTAATACAATAGTTGATAAATAATATAAGAAGAAACCCTGCATTTCACATACTCACAACTGCAAACCTACTTTTGCCCACCCCTGTACATTGGAACCCTTATGCTCATGAGAAATTATATACTTACTATATCATAAAATTGCTTTTTAGTATTTTTGGTTGTCTAGTACTGAACATTCCCAAGCAATCCCCATCCCCAAAGCTGTAAGAGCCAAACCTTGCTTTTCTCTAGTCTCAGAAGCTGAGCCCCAATACACCTCACCTCGCAGTATGGAAGTGCTTCCATCTCTTGGAAAGCTCGCTTTTGGGATGCTTCCCCTCAGAACCTAGCCACCATGCTGAAAGAAACCCAAGCGGCATGAGACAGCCACACGTAGTGGTTCTGGTCAGTGGCCAGGGTAACTGCCAGCGTGCGAGTGAGCCACCTTCGACTCACCCAGACCCACCCTCCGGGTGACAGCAGCTGTAGCTGACCTCTGTTGGCAGTGCATGAGAGGCCCTGATGGGGAGTGCCCTGCTGACCCCAGGCAACCCCTAGAGCAGAGAGAGGTAATGATAAAGTCTTTTTTAAGCCACTAAGCTTGGAGGGATATTTGTAGGTAGCAATTGATAATGAGTGCTTCTCCTTGTGGCTATAAGGCCTGGGCATGTGACTCACCCAATGGGCCCAGGCTTTAAATCTAGAACAAATGACATAAAGATGAAGGGACAGCAGAGGACTTAGGGAAGCAGTGATGGCTGTAGCCAAATCCATTGTCCAGGGCGACAGTAGCGATGGAGTCAGCTGCACTGGGCAGTGGCTGGTGCTGGCAGTGGTGCCTTCCCTGATGGTTCTCGTGGTATGATTTTTGGCTCTGTTCCGGCTTTCTGCTCTTGCTTGTTCCTACCTATTATCTGAGCCAGAGTTTTCAGACTTCTGGGAGTTCCATGAGCTGCTTTATATCCTCTCAATCAATTCTTCTGCTCACATCAGTCAGGGTCAGTTTCTGTTGTGTACAACTAGAAACCCCAATTGATAAGCAACCATATTATTATTCTTTGTCCTGTTTGGGAGTGACTGTAGAATTGGAGGCACAATCTATTAAATCTCTTGAGCATTTTCACCCCGTAAGGGCAAATTTGATGTTTAGAAGTCCCTCATAACAAGAGGAGGCCCAATGGTGGAGTGGGGGGAAGAAGCCAAAAACTGAGCCTGGCAGGAGTGAGGAGTTGAGTGTTGTAGCCCCAGAACTGCCACTAATTCACTTTGTTGATGTTCAGCATGTTGCTTCCTCCCTCTGTGCTGTTTCCTCATCTGTACAGGTGAGAATTAGACAATATGAGATAATTCCTAATATTCCTTTCAGCTCTTAGGTTTTCCAAGTTTGCCCCTATTGTTAATTTTAAGCAGATGTTTCCTCCAGACATTGTCAAAAGAAGAGATCAATGTGATCTGCTCTGGACCCCACAACCCTCAGGATGACCCTGGGGAACTGGGCAGGGCATATTACAGATGCTCAGTAAATTATTTTGAATGAACAGCTGAGTGGTACTCCCCTGGGTGCTGGGGTTAGATATAAATAAACTATGATATCAGAGAGGCACAGACACATACAACGCAGTGTGAGAAACATTTATATTACAGACTTGAGCCAAGGGCATTGGCAACACACAGAAGGGGGACACACAGTGAACTGCCTGAAAGGGGTGTGTGGTTGTGGTTGTGTTTGTGTGTGTATATGTGTGAGTGCATATATGCTAGGGGGCAAGTTAAGGGAAGCTTTCATAGAGGAGGTAACTTCATGTTGGAGAAGTAGATGAAGGGAACTCCAGGCAGAGGGAACAAGAGAGAGAAAGCACCAAAGACCATGGAGATGTTTGCAGAGCAAACTTCAACTCACCATGGCTGGAATGCAGGCTTCCTGGTGAGATGGGGGCTGGAGGCCGTGGGAAATAAGGCAGGGCTGGATCATGAGGGGCCTTCTAGAACAAGCTAAGGAAGTTATTCCTGGGGGCAAGTAGGAGCCATAGATACTTTCAAACATCAAATGTTATTTGATGAGATCAAAACCCCAGGGCTGACTTTTGGTCAAGAGACTGACAGATAAGGAAAATGTCTTCTCTCCTGTAGCCAGAATAAGGAGCCATTTTTTGGGTTGTGTCTGGACAGAGGTTTGTAAAATGATGCAAAACTACCTCTTTACAAGCCAGAGTTTAACTTCTGAAACGCCAAGGAATTAGGCACTTCATGGAACAAGATACCCAATTTTTGTCAGTACAAGTGTGTATTTTACTGGCTCTCTCTGAAGGTAAGACTAGGAAGAACATGAACGAAAGTATCAAATATTCTAAAGCATGTGTGGATTAAGTTGGTGAAAGGTGAAATTACTCTCCTTCATGAAATAATGCCTTTTAAAAAATTAGAAACTTTATAACAAGAGTGAGAAAGCCCCAAAGACCTTGGAGATGTTTTTAAATACTAAAGCATCCATATATGCATGGTCAGAGTGATAAAAGACATGTTTTCTTATTGGAATGCATTGACATCGTAAAAGGCTTCCTTTGTTATATTTAAACTTGCATGTCAAAAATTATTCTCTGCATACAATTTATTCTCTGTTCGATGTTACTGTGCAGTGATGATGATAGAAAGCGAGGCAGGACACTTTTAAGTTCTAAGCTATGATTGTTGGACAAGAATCTTGACAATGCCAGACTAATCTCTTCTGATTGGGGCTGTGTTGATATGGGCTGACAACATAAACCCATGCTGGAATATTCTAATCCATCACCTGGCACATGAGGCATTTTAACTTGGGCTTTGTAGGGAGAGAATCCATTTGCATCTGTATTTCAAAGTGAGTTTTTCTAGTTGCATGAATGTTCCAACTTGCCACCATCTCTTTATAAAGAGGGATCACAGCAGACAATCTCGAAATTAAAGAAACAGCAGCATGTTTGTATAGAGGTGTCTGCACTTTTATTCAGAACCACAGTTACCCTTGTTGTCTTTGAAATCTTTCCTTTGTTTTAATGCCTCACAACTTGATCTCCATCACATGAAAAAATCTCGGCCAGGATAAAAATCTTCACAAAGTGGTCCTTGCCATAATAATGGTCTCTTTAAATAGTCTCCTTGTTTCTTGGTGGAAATGGAAGGAACCAGACATTATGGAGTAGAAACAAGTCATGCCGTATGTTCCCTGTCAGGGTCTGACCTGCAGAATTCATGAGCATAATAAAATGGTGGTTGTTTCATGCCCTAAGTATGGGGAGATATGTTATGCCGTAATGGATAAGTAGAACAAGTGTTATGATTGGTACCTGGACAACCTTGAATAAGCTATTTAACATTAAAGCTAAGTTTCTTTATCTTTAAATGGGGTTAATGATAGTAATATTGATAATCTATTAACTGCCTTTTACTTGCTGGACATTTGTACATACACATAATTATATATCATATATACATGGATATATTGTGTAATCAATTTTCCTTATTCATGGTAGTTATGTTCTATAAAGTCATCGCAAACACTGAATCTCCAATATTGAAGAATTGTTTCTAGGGGAAAGAGAGGGTCAGGTTCCTGAGAGCCTCTAACCATAATATTTTCATCAGTCAGTCAATATGTAACCTGGTTTTTAAGTGTGTTTCTGTTTAAAAAACTTTAATATATTCATTAGCATTAAACTCATAGCCAGCCAACAACACCATTATCATGTCTGGATGTAGCTTATCTAATAACACATGTATTTTCTCTGCAAGGTGTATCACAGTCTTTTGTGCTTAGCAACAGCAGACAGCACTGCAGTACTATGTTTGGGACCATTTTAAACAGCAAAATCACCAACAAAAATCAGAAAGACATGTCATTAAATATACCGTGAAAAAACACTTGTTTTTACTATGAGAGCTGGAACAAGAAAGCAGAGAGTATGGCCTTGTTTGACCTGAGGGGGGATGGTGTGCTTTGTGTGGGTCACATCTTTCACCACTCTGCACATGCCCGTGAATGACTGAAGAAGAGCCACAAGTATGACCTTTGAGGTTACAAATAAATTCTAGCAAGTAGAGGAATTAGCAAATGTGGAAGCTGTGAATGAAGATCAAGAGTATATATAATCTCATTTAATTCTCATAGTAGCTCTATTGTGTCGGATTAGATGTTTGCTCTTGACCACTCTACAAAGCCGCTCTACTGCTTTTTAACTTCTGAATGTTATATGAGATAATGTGTGTAACAAAAATGTTATTTGAAATATCATATTTTTCTCTTTTGCATTCTTTTGGACATGACTTCTTCCTATTCTCAGAGGCATTGGTTTGCCTCAGAAGGCATAGAGAAATTATAGCACAGATGCTGAGAAGGAAAGAGCTGATAATTGCAGCCATCCTGTTACAGCATACTATTTACGGGTACTGTTCTCTCTGCTTTGCATTCATGAATGCAATCTTCATAATAGCCCCACCAGGTAGGCGCAATTATATAATATGCACCCAGGTAGTCTGGCCATGCTTTACCCTTATGCTTTCGGGTACATTTGGGTACATATTGGGTACAAAAACTGACAACAGTCAGTTTTTGATATGCAAAGTATAAGATTTTATTAGGCCAGAGCAAAAAAGTACGCTTAAACAAAGCAGTGTTAGAGAAGGAATTCCTCAATTTCCTTGCTCACATATTAAGATCGAAGCTTGGTGACTAGAGAATTTCCTCTAACGCAGAGACTACCCCTTCACTTTTAAGGCATGGCATGAAGGAATAGGATGCAATGTAGGGGGAGTGCAGTCAGATTTGTCTCCTTTTCCATGGTGGTCTGTCTGAAGAAGAAAGGAGACAGAGGTGGGCAAAAGCAGAAAAGCTATTGGCTACTTGGATTATGGCTCTACACTTACTCCCCCACCACCAACCAAGGTCAAGATCCTGAAGAAGGGACATATTAAATACATTGAAAGGAAAGTTGAAAGAAGGCGTTTGTAGGAAACAGACTTAGAAGATGTGCTCTGTATCAGAGAACATTGTCACTGTAGTGGGATTAGGCTGAGAAAGACCCAAATCAGTGTCACTGCATACACGTGTGTGGGCTGTGCACTGCACACCTCCACAGGTCGCCACACACTTAGCCTTTGGTGGGAATGTTTTGTAGTGGTCCTGGACCAAACTGGCTTTTGGGAGTCTGTTTTGGCTTCTATGTGTGGTAAGAAAAGGTCCAGAAACCCCCCTGTGCCTTGTGGAGGTATGGGTAGGGGCTGCTGTGCCTAGCCGGCAGCATTCTCAAAATGGGTATTCCAAGCTTGATGAAGCAGACACCAAGGGAGGCAGCATAAGCCCCTGGAATAGAAATCAGGTGGGAGTTTGTTATTTTCTATACAATGTCATGATCTCTTGAGCATAGGAGTACTTGCAGGGAGAGTTCAAACCCTCCCAGGTGCCAGGGCAACATGGAGCATGCACAGCCCTGGCTGCCAGTTTTCCCTCCCACCTTAATGGGACCAACCCGCTACCCCAATCCACTGGATATGGGCAACTCTCAGGCTAGGATGAGCTAATTATCAGGAGCAAGTATGGGCAGGAGGTTGACCCCACCAAATGACCTGCAAAATGCACGGTGGTGCCGCCGGCCCAGGTAGTGGTGGCCACCAGCATGGCCTGCTCTACCTCCGTCCTCCCTGCACCCACACCCGGATCCCCACTGGGGCAGAGGGCATCAGTAGTCACTGTCTAGGGGAATGAAGTGGGGAACAGAAGCCGGGCGGGGCCCTGTTGCCAATATTCCCTCATAGGGAGGTGGGACCCAGGGCGAGCCATGGCTCCAAGTCTCTAGCACATGCCCTATTGTCCCACCAACTTCACTTACAAAACACAAATTCAAAGATAAGCTTATTAAGAATACCCAGAAGATGACTACAGAGCATCAAACCCTAGTACTTCTGTACTGTTTGTAAGCCCAGGAAATGGATGTTATTCCTGCCTGGGGAGCTCAGATTCTCTTACATACCCGAGCCTTTGCATATGCTGGGCCGTCCACCTTGCATCAAGACTCTTCCCACCTAGTGAGCCCAACAAATTCCCAATCATCCTTCAAAACTCATGAGGGCATGCATCGGCTCTCCTGTGAAGTCTTTCCTGCCTGCTCTGCCCTCCCTTGTATCCCTCCGTGTTACCTCCGGCACACCTCTGATACCATCCTATCAAACTTTATTTACATTTATTTATGTCAGTCTGTCTTTCCTATGAGCCTAAGAAATTTGAAAGCAAAGCCCATAGTTTAGCCATTGTTATATCCCGAAGCATAGTAGGTACTCAGCTCTGAGTCGTTTCTGGGCTTTTTTGGTGTGTTGACTTGGTCCCTACCCATCCTGTGGGCACCTGCTAATGAAGTCTGTGGCCAGTGACCTTGGGATCCTGTCTCTCAGGTCCAGCGGGCCTGACAGGCCCTTGCTGCCTTGACCCTCCTTCAGCTCTTGGTAGCACAGTACATCACTCTTGACCATGGCAGGTTGAGAGAGAGACTGGAATACAAAATGTTTTTTATTTCAGAACCACCACTCCCCACTTTTCTTTCTAAACAGGGGACTTAGAATTTTCACTTTGCACTCAGTTTCAAAAGTTACGTAGCAAGCGCTCAGCTTGACGGAAGGGATGGATGACTGAACGAATACGAAGGGACAGCTCTGAGGGCAGATCCCAAGCCACCGCATCTTTCTGTTCCCTGTTTGGGTGTGGAGTGACTTGACTTTACAGGAACCCTAAGTCAGTTCTCACTTTATAAACGAGAACATTTACAAAAGTCATTCCAGTTTACCTGGAAAACAGAAGACAAAGCCTATGTCAGAGGTCCCAGCCCCAGGGTTCACCCTGCTGTCAACCCTGGAAGACACTTACTCCTCTGTAACCCTCCATTGCCAGGGCAATAGACAAAACACAAGGTTGATACAAAGGGAAAGGAGGGCTATTGATTTTGCTGCATCAGGAATGCGTTAAACTGTACCCTAGTGGCCTAAGAGAGTTAATACATGTTCCAAAGCAGGCAATTTACTGGCCAGCAATTGAGAGAGAAGGAAATGGAATCAGGAGACATAAGTGCAGGAGTGAGTGGTGGTAGGGGGAGCCTGGGAGGATATGGCCCCACTCTTAACAGACAATGAAACTGACTCAAGAAGTGAAGTGACTCACCCAAAGTCACTCAGCTACTTGCTTCCAGATGGACTTGATCCAGGTTTTCTGACTCTAGGGCCAATGCTTTTCTAACTCTCCTGTCTCTGAATCCAATAACTAATAAAGGTGACCATAAATCTTGTGGCAAAGAATTCACTTGACATTTGTAAAACACTGTATATTTGTAACTTTAGAGTGGTGTTTTTTTTTTTCTTTTTCCTTCTGGACAAGAAACTTAAGTGGCCTAATATTCATGCAGACCGATGTTTTTTTGAGGATGAAATTTATGGAGCATATGAAATTGGCCCCCATCAGCAGAGTTTCCTAGTTTGGCTCTGAACACAACCAGTGAGAAATACAGCCTCCTCATCTTGAACAGCGACTGTTCCAGTCTTGCAGAAGCAGCAGGACATTGACACAATACACTGTGCTGGTTGCTTGGACTAGGATGTGAAGGACTTGCTGGAATGGGCCAGGTGAGAGCTGAGGAAACCACATGCCTTCCTGCAATAGTAATACAAAAAAAAAAAAAAAAAAAAAAAAAAAGACAATGTTCTGTCAAATTGTTCCCTTTCAATATGGTATATTTATTATAATCTAGGGTAGTTGTGCTTGCTGTGTAGGGCCAATCCTTTCCCCCATTAGGTCAAAATAAATCTTTGGAACTATGAGAAGAGCCTGAGAAATCCGAATGGGAGAGCGTGGATAGATGATAGATGATATGGTAGCTCAGAACACTTGGCTAGGTGTTAAAGTGAGACATAAAGTGGGGTGGATTATTTTTCCCAAAAAGTGGTCTCGTTGCCAACTGTGTCAGTTAATAAGTCCCTAGCTACTCCTGGGATTCTGAATGAGATGGAGACACTTGCTTAGACAAAAGAATACTCTCTCATTGTTGGAGTCATCTCTGGGATGAGACTTGGAAGGAATTGTGTCATACCTCCAGTGTACTGACCTAGGGTTTTAGGGTTAGTTGGTTCCGTTCTGAGCCCCACTCAGTGCTCCCCTGATCCCCCTCCATCATTTAGTGCCTGCTGACTGTATGTATTGCACTCTAGATAGATCTTTAGAATGCTGTAATACGGAGACTTGGGTCCTGTTGAATCAGTTCCTCATTTTAAAGATGGAGAAACGGGAAACTAGAGATGTTCAGTCACTTATTCCAAGTGACCCAGTTTGTTAATAATAGATTTGGGAAGAGAACCCATGTTTCTTTCTTCTATGCCATGGTAGCTGGACATATACCTATTATATAAATTATTATAATGTCAGGAGAAACTCTTGAAATAGCAAACTTGACTTTCAGAAATAGGATTTAAAATAATGTTTTAAAAGGTTATTTCCAATGGTTTCCCATGAGCTCTGGTACCTGATAGCCCCAATATCCTTTGGATCCGTGTCACAGGATTACTGTGGATGTGAAATGGACCTGTGACTTGACTTATTGATTCTTCAGATAATAGGAAGCAGCAATACCTTCTCAAGGGCAAAGCATTGTGCTATTATTAACATCCCAGAGCCTAACAAAAAGCAGCCACTCAAAGGGTTCAGAGATTTCTAGGCAAGATCAGCAGAAACTCTCATTTATCACATTTCACTACTTAAATGCTGTTGATCAGAAGACATGCTATTGATAATATGTATCAGAGGAAAGAGAACATCTGAGAAAATATGGCCTTGCTGCTTTTTGATCTTGGAAAATTCATTTAACTTTTTTGAACTCGAGCTTCCTTACCTATAAGAGTCAGATTAGAAACTAAATTTCTTTCTGTGCTAACATTACATAACCCACCCCATGCCCCCAAAAACCCAAATCCTGAACTATAGACTTTTAAATAATAGGAATTTTGATTGAGACATTATATGTGCATATGTATGCCTTTGGCTTGTTCTGTAGACATAATATATGGGAAAGTGGTTTTTTAGTTCTGAAAATCAAAAGCATATGGGTTTAAATGACTTTACAATTATATAGGCTAATCATTTTTTTCTTGGCCTAATGAACAACAGTAACAATACCACCATGAAACTGAAAGTTTTTTAACAGCTATAGAGAAAAAAAGAAATTAATTGTCAACTAAATTAAAATGAGATTTGAGGATGGTATTTGTTTAGTTTAAAAGGGACATTATGTCTATTTGGAAACCCCACAATTTACTCTTATATCTGCCATAAACCACTGTACCATGACAACCAAGATAGCATATTGCTTATTGTATTAAAGCTGAAGATACTATAATTTGCATTCAGGGTGTTGGATTGGGCTCAGGCTCTAGGAACTGATTTATAACTTGAGGTGAAAGCATGAAACCACATGGACTGTTGTCTGAGAATAAGTATGACCAATTACACCTGTATTCCTCAAAGCAAAGGCTACTCAAATCTCAACTCAGCATACTTTTACTCTCAGTAGCATTCAAAAGATATCAATCATATACTGCTTCATGGAAAGAATTCATTTAAGGGGAATTGACAACACTTTTCTGTATTTCTCCAAAGTCCAAGCAATAGGGGTCCAGGAATCAGAGACTCTTAAGAGTGGGAGGAGACGATTTAATTCAGCTTTTTTATTTTATAGACAAGAAGATAGAGACCCAGGGAGGTTAAGCGACTTGCTTAAGGGCACACAGCTAGTTTGAAACATAGTGGGGACCAAAACACAATTCTCCAAACTCCTGGCCCAGGATTCTTTCCTCCACATCCCTGAATTCTGGGTGTAACCATTACTTAAATCCCAAGGTGTGTCTGCCATTTATTGTTTCTTATATGCTGAGGGATATGGTGAGCATTTTACATGCTTCAGGTCATTTAATCCTCAAAATAACTTCATTTAACCATTGAGAAACTGGGCTTCGAGTGGTTCCTAACGTGGTTATTAAGTGGTGGGACCAGGATAGAAATTCAGGCAAGTTAATTTGGAGCCTAAGCTAGGGTATATAGGACACGCAGTTAAATTTAAATTTCAGATGAGCAAAAACATAGTTTTTTGTTTTTTATTTTTTTAAGGTACACATAGTATGTCCCAAATATCGCATGGAGTACCTGAAATTTAACCAAGCATCTTGTGTTTTTATTTACTAAATGTGGCAACTTTAGTACAAGCTATCCTATCCCGTGCATCATCTCCTTCAGAAGTACACTAGGCTCATTTTTTTTGTTGCCATTTCTTTGACCCCCATCATATCTTGAAATTAAAATTGTCCTTTGTTTCTGACGTTTTGATTTCTTATAGTTGGAATTTGATTTAAGCCCATTGGGAGTTTGTGCTAAGAGATCTGATTGGAAGTAAAAGTGGGTAGAATGCTTCCAGGGATAGAATTTCACAGGTGCTGGGCTCAGTACCGAGAGCTGCTGTGCAAGCAGTTTTCTGTTGTAAGTTGGGTGCTTTCTTTTCCTCGATATGATGATATGATTTCTGGTTTTCCATTGGATTTATTTGTCCTCCTTGTTCCCCCTAAGACAACTTCTCTTTAACATAAACTAGGGCCATGACCTATTATGTTATTTGGTTTTACTCCGGGACTTGGAGCTGGGGGTAGTAGCAGTATAACAGAAATCTTTAGGTTAGGGGAAGTAATTGAAGACTCTGAGCCTTCGTGTCCTGAGGAATGTATTTCCCCAAATATCAGGAGGAGAAGGATTTTCTCCTTGTCTCCTCTCTTTTCAAGTCCACCCTGTACTGACATCTACACTGACTCAAAAGCCAATGCAAACGTGCCTCAGGAATACAGGGAGGTTTCATCACTAGAAAATGTTAAATGTAACTCACCTTGTCCCCTCACCCCCACGGGGTCATCTCAATAGACATAAAATATGCATTTGTTAACATTCAATTCCCATTAAAAGGAACTGTAATCTAAAAGTAGAAGGGAAAAAAGAATCTATAAGAAACCTATAGTCAGCAACATACTTAATATTGAAATATTAAACATTCCCATTAAAGTCAAGAGTAATGCAGGGATTTAACATTTTTCTGGAGATACACGTCAATATAGTGAGTGAGGGGAAAAGTAATCAGGTAAGAGAAAAAACTACATTTAGACATCGTCTAATTGTATAGCAAGAAAACCCTGGACAATCAATCGGAAATTATTAGGATTAATTAAAGGGAGTTCAGGAAAGTATCCAGAAATATGATTAATATGTATAAACTGATAGCACCTTACATTTTAACAGTATCTAGAAAAGTGAACAGGAAAAACCCATTTAAAATAGAAAAAATTCCTCAAATATCTTGGAATACTGGAGAGGGACTGTAAGGCATATGTGCAGAAAATGATACAATTTTTTTAGGACAAAAAAAAAACTCTGAATAAAAGAAGAAACATACATTTCCAGATGAGAATACTATGTAGATGTTCACTCAGTTCAAAGTAAGATTTAAACCACTCCCCCACAATCCCAAGAGGGTTCTTTATGTAACACTATGAGCTAACATCATAAACTTGTTCAAGCCAAAAAGACAAATAAACCAACTCAGGAGATATGTAAATTAAAAGCAACAATGAAGTGCCTATCATATATCAGATGGTGACAGAGCTGGTGGGGGCATAGAAATGAGGAATCACATGTAAATTGGTCCATACCTTTTTGGAATCCAACTTGATTGGCAAGTATAATAAGTATACTTGATGACAAGTATAAAAGCATTTGAAAAATAAGTGTGCATATATGTGTACTGTGAATAAAAATGTGTACGAGTTGGCATGTAGAACAATTTTGAAGATTATATTTTAAACCATATGTAGTGGCTATTCTAAGTTTTGGAGCCTAGAATGATGCGACCAACCTTTTTTCTTAGATACTTCTATATTCTTTGAATTTTCTGTCATAAAAATATTTAAAAGAATGGAAATCAGAATCAAGTCCTGTTTTATTTTCACATTTGTGGTTTCAAGGATTGGAGTGGAAATTTCCCCTTACTTCAAGAATAAACCTGTGGCTAGTTTCCTTTAAATGGTTTTTATGTCCTTGAACAGTGACAGAGGTATGAAGAAATAAACCTGTTTTTAAGCAGTGACCATCCATTTGATATCGACTTTGTCTCTTTGGTAACAACTTCTTGCCAGAGCCTGGTAAACAAACAGAAACTTCATGGATTCTTCTAGAAGCAGAAAGAAGAGGGATGAAAGTTTCCCACAAACTCTTGGTGACCCTTGTAAAATACTGGTTATTCTGCAGGTTGAGAAAGTTGTGACTTCCATTTGTCTTTCATATTCTAAATATTTTCTGTGATTTAAAGCATTCATTGCTTCCTTTTGCCGTCAAGGAAATGAAGGAAACGCATTTCAGTAGCACTTTGCTGAATGCACTTATCTCTAGCTACCGCTATAAATATGTAGTGATCAGATTCTCCCAGTGCCCAATAAATCAAGATCTTTGGCCAGAACTTTACTTGTGTCCTGTGAAGAAACAGTCTCCTCCCCAAGTTATATACTGAGTTCTACAGTAACTCCCTTCCCTCGGGACAGAAAGTAACCAAAGGTAAATGTGGGTTTTAAAAATGCTAATTTTGTGGCTTGATTTACAACAGGCTGTAGAACACCTGTGCGAACTTGTGACTGGAGGGTGCAGTTATGTTTGAGAGTCACTCACTGAGTACCGAGCCTGGGCCAGGCACTGTTTTTGTGTGAAGGTACACAGAAAAACAAGTCTTGGTTGCTTGTCCTCAGGCAAGTCTTGAGAGGAAGAAGCCATATTTGGGTCAAATCAGAGGGGTGGCAATGAGTGGGCTTACTGGGAGAAATCTAGCTGTTTTAAGAGTATAAGAATTTGATTTAAAATTTTTGAACATTTCATGGCCTTCTCTAATCAAAATGCTAGAATGACATTGGCGCTGTTGATGTTTTGTTCTTTTTCTGTAAGATTTTATTTGGACTCTAGCCATCATACAGTGTCTTTGAGCACTGAGAGGAACAGAGCTTCAGTTATAAGCATTTCAGGAAAATGTACTGTAGCTCCCTACCAGCATCTCTAGATTTTCCCTACAAATTCCCTCTTAAACTGAGTATGAGGAGTCACTTAAAAAAAGGTTTCCAGGAACAGTTGGATGGAGTGCAAATGTAGACATCCTTAACATATGAACGGAGCACAATTAAGGCAATTGTTCTCCAACTCTTGTGTGAATCAGAACCACCTGGAGAATGGATTCTGATTGTTGGGTCCCATGGCCCAGTTTCTGATTCGGCTGGCTAGGGTGGGGCAAAGGATTTGCATCTCTAACAATTTCTGGAGAGATACTGCTGTTGCTCATGCGGGGACCACACTTGGAAAACCACAGCCTCAGGGCAAGTGTCTCCAGGAGAAAGACAATTCATTTTAAATAGAAAGCCAATAGTCTGAGGTTCATCAGAGTCAGCTTTAAATGATGTGCTGTGAGGATCACAGGTGGTGAACTCAGCATCTTCCTTACTCCAGAAAGAGAGGCAGGAATGTTCATGGTTAGATATTCAGGTTCAGGCAGCCTGGAGTTGAATCTTGACTCTGACCCTCAGTAGCTGTGTGAACTTGGGGATGTAACCTGACCCCTCTGTGTCTGTTTCTCCATTTGTAAAATGTGATCTATAATAGTTTGTATGTCAAAAGTACTTGTGAAGATTAGATGAGTCAATGTATGAAAAGCAGCTAGTAAGACGGCTACCACATGATAATCACTTGGCTGGAATTAAATGTTATTATTCTCACACAGAGAATGGTTTTGCCATGCAGTAATAATCCAGGGGGTTTTCTGTCTTAAATTTTAATTGAATTCTTATTATACTTGTGTAGGCAAAGCTTCAGGTACTCCCTCAAATTGATTGTGATCTAGCCATATATTTCAATGTGATTGAGAAATCTACTCCCTTGAAACCCTTTTATCCCCAATACATTGTTGTGGCCATACCAGCAGATCTTTCCAAACCCCTAAATGCACACTCAGGGGAAGGTTTGTATTGGTTCTGCACTTTTCTGAGTCTTTCTGTTGAGAATCTTTTGCTTCTGTGAATCTCCTGAGAGTCCAAGGAACTGCTTTTCCAAGTTTAACTGACATTTAAAATTTTCTAACTTGGCTGTTTTGTACAAGAAAAAACATTTTTATTATTCCTATTTATAACTACAGGGAGGTTTCTGAATACCCCTAAAGGAAGAGTGTTCTAAAATGTAGGTTTTTATCATTATTGAGGTATTGTGAGAATAGGAGGTGATTGAAAAGGCAGTTCCTCACAGTTCCTCGGAGGAGGGGGCACAGTGCTTCATGCAGGGCCACATGGGGAAGCCCCGGGTTTGGTCAGGAGGCAGGCGGAGCAAGGGGAAACCAAGGGTGACCGTTTTTACTATGCTTTCCCTGGGAAAGGCAAGGGAAGGCAAGGCAAGGCAAGGCAAGCATGCTTAGGACCAGCTCATTGAATAATTTCAGTGGGGCTCTGAGGCCGAGGGGCCATCCCTAGTTTTCTGATACCAGATGCGAGGATGATTGGGACAGGCGGATGGATAGTGGCTCAGCTGTGAGAACCCTTGAAGGAGGTGACTGGGTTTGGGCTTTGGATTGGTTAGATTGAATATGAAAGGTGTGCTCCCTGGTAAGCTGTTTGCTATCTCTAGGGATTAGCTAGCCCTGGGAGGGGGTAGTCCTTCCCTAGCCATCAAGGCCCCAGATGCCAGAGCATCAAGAATACAGAAAATAAGAAAATATAGTTAATATAAAGAGGGAGTGGCAGAGTTGCTTTGAGATGAGGCTGATTATTAGTGTCCCTTACTGGCTAGGTGACTCATAGCTGCTCAACAGCATCTCAGGATCCACTCGTTGGATTCTTCACTGTTAGAGACCTACATGCCATGGGCCAATTCAAATTCACCTGAAACAGATAATGCTACTTTATTAATGTCCATGGGGGAAGGGGGAGTCTTTCCATCCCTTTGGTTTAGAACTGCCTGATAAAATGTAGGGAGGCCCAGTTAAATTTGAATTTCAGATAACCAATGAAAAATTTTAGTGTAAATATGTTAGAAATACTAAAAAATTATTTTTATTTATCTGAAATTCAAATTTAACTAATAGATATTCTGTATATTTAATTACTACATCTGATAGCCTTACTCTATTCTACTACCTATTCAGAGCTTGAAATATTTGTTGAAATAATGAATCCATAAATCCTACTTTGGACTGAATAATTTTGTTTCATCTGTGCCTGAATTCCATTCTTGTGGAAAATTGACTATTAATACCAATTTGCATATGTGTTCTTTTTTTGTAAGCCTGTTCACTCCTGTACTTCCTAGTTCTCGTAGTGTTCCTCCTCCTGTACTTGAGGCTACTCCCAGCTCCCAGACCCAGTTCCTGAGCCCAGTTAGGACAGTGGGGTTTAATGAGCTCTCAGGACTACATAGAAATCTTGGCACCAAGTTGGCCTTGCAGCCCAAGTAGGTTTTCCATGGTTGTATGCAACCATATATCCATGGTTGTATGTAATTGTCACTCTCCTTTTCAGGTAATCGGACAGAGTAGATCACAAGTTCACTTGAACATCTCCATAACCTGTCCAACACCCCAGATTCTCTAAAGCTAAGGACTAAAATTCTTCTTGCCAATTACCATAAACATTCATGTTTTCCAAATTCAATAGCCATTTCTCCAGTCTCATTTCTTTCTTTCTTTTTTTTTTTTTTGAGACCAATTCATTGGGACTTGAATGGATATAGGAATCCAAAGTTATCCAGCAAGGACTGGGTGTTACCAAAAGAGGGCACTGATTGTCTGCTGCAGGACCACCTCACAGGCATGCCTGCAGGATTCTGATGTAAAGCCTGCCTAAGAACTTCACCTTACGGGATTCCTCAGGGTTTCATCCTTTCTCTCTTAATTCTCTCACCATGGTGATCTTGTTCATACCATTTTAGACTACTTACCCTCAAATTTGCATCACTAGCCAGACCTCTTTCTGAGCTCAGGTTCCCAATCTGTGTATTTGGTATCCCTACTTGGAGGTCTTACAGATATCTCAAAGTAGCATATATATTTTGCTCTCCAAATCTCTCTCATCCTTCTAGTGTTCTCCAACATGGAAATTGATAGTAACAATTATTCAGTTGTTCTGGCCTGAAATCTGAAAGTCACCCTTAATTCTCTGCTTCCCTAAATCCTCACCATCATCCAACATCAAGTTCTCAATCCAAACTCCAAAAGATGCTGTCAGTCCATCTGTCTGGTATCCCACAATCTGTCTCCTAAATGTTTTCCCACTTTCCTTCTTGTGCTTCTCCATTCAATTCTCTCCCTAAAACAGCCACACTGTGGATTAATATGTATCCCTCTTTTGTGTAACATTTTTCATTGGCTACTCATTAAGTTTGGAATAAAATCCAAGCTTCCTAACATGTTCTATAAGACCTCCCACAAGCTGGCTCCCTCTGAATCCTTCAAGTCTCTCTTCCAGTTATCCCTGTGCCCTACCCATATTGATCTTGTTTTAACTCTTTAAACACACCATGTGCTTTCCTACCTTGGGGCCTTTGTACTTGCTGCAGCGCTGCCTGGAATTCTTTCCTTCACCTGGCTCACTCTGTCTCATCCTTTGCATTGCAGCTTAAATGACACCCTAGAGAACATGCCCTGACCACCATTTCTAAGGCAGATTTCTTTCCCACCATATTCTCTACCTCAACAACTTACTTGTTGTTTATCATAACACCAATGGCAATTTATCATTATTTTGTCTTTTTGTTTTCTTTAATTGGAGTAAACTTCTTAGGGCAGGAGCCATGCTTATTTTGTTCACTGCAGTGTATCAGGTCCTGGTACAGAACTGGCTCCATAAATATTTTTGAATGAATGAATGAATGATATGGGATCTGCTGATTTTTACTCTACCCTATCCAAAATTTGGAGTTCTGTCGCTTAGTCAAACTTTGGTGCCTACATCCTTCATCTGCTTCCAGAACCTACCTGCTTGCCTGCCTACTTACCTAGATCTTGCAGGGTGAGGAGAGTAGTTCCTGTTTTACGTTTAACCTGCTCACCTGTCATTGCTCATCTGTCCGATGTTACTATATTTCACTTACCATGCTGAACTTTCCCAAACTAGGTCTGCTCCCATTACATAGATATTTTTCTTTAAAATATTTTTTTCCTTGTTCTGGGCTACTGCATTTAACTCTTCAAGACCAACTGAGTCATAGAAATAACAGATTAGATTCCTTTACTTTCTGGATAGATTAGAAATTCATCTTCATATATCCACGGTTATATGTAATTGTCACTCTCCTCTTCAGGTAATCAGATAGAGTAGGTCATAAGTTCATTTTAAAAAGTTTCTTAGTAAATAATTTTAAAGAAAGACTTATCACAAGTGTTATCTGTGGCACAGTGCAAACTGGTTTGGATAGGACTATATAAAGCTAACTATTAAATAGCAAGGCAAAAACAATGTGTTTGTGTTTGTGCTGCCATGTTAAAATGTTGCAGGGATTTTTATCATGCTGTCTTAGTGAGACCATGAAGTTCAGAATAGGAGCTGTACTGTATAATTTGTTTTTCTGGAACATTGCCAGTGATATGCTAGTACATTTTTATCCCCTTGAAAGATATTTGACTCAAGAGACCCCAGTCAATGAGAAGTGGAGGGACATGTGTCAGAATGGATAGTCCAAGTAGCAAATTGTGGGGCCATTATGGATAGAGAAAACAGGAGTGGCACATTACTAATCTGTTGGTTTTTGACTGTTTTTTTCCCTAGGAGATGAAATAATTATTTCCACTTCCCCATGAGAGATCAGGAAAAACATGGAAGTACTTGAAAAAATTCATGGGACCTGCTGTTAATAAAAATAACAAAGGGGAAACTTAGCTTAGAAAATACCTGATGCCTCACTCTACTAGTATGGTAGACATACTGCTATCTTTGTTTTGGTTTACTTTTTTTTTTTGTTTTTGAAGATTTTATTTACTTATTTTTAGATAGGGGGAGGGAAGGAGAAAGAGAGGGAGAGAAACATCAATGTGTGGTTGCTTCTTGAGCGCCTCCTACTGGGGACCTGGCCTGCAACCCTGGCCTGTGCCTGACTGGGAATTGAACTGGTGACCCTTTCGTTTGCAGGCTGCCACTCAATTCACTGACACAGCAGCCAGGGCTACTTCTTTTTTTCTTAAATCTGCTGCTACAAGAATGGTGAAGGTACTTGAAAAAATTGATGGCAATCATGATGGGGAAATTCATTCAACTTCTGCTAGCACAATTTTTTTTGTTTATTTTATTTTATTTTTAAATCATGTTCATTCTATTACAGTTGTTTCAATTTTTCCCTCTTTGCCCTCCTCCACCCATCCCACCCTCACCTCCTGAACCCACAGTCAATTCCCATTCTATTTTCCATGTCCATGGGTTATTCATACATGTTCTTTGTTTAGTACCTTCTCCTTCTTTCCACATTGTCCTCCTTCCCCATCTCCTCTGGTCACTTTCACTCTGCTCCATGTTTCCATGCCTGTGGTTAATTTTGTTAGTTTATTTTGTGAAATAGATTTCCACTTATAGGTGAGATCACATTGTATTTATCTTTTACCAACTGGCTTCTTTCACTTAGCGTAATATTCTCTAGTTCCATCCATGTTGTTGCAAAAGGTAGGAGTTCCTTCTTTCTTTTCTTTTTTTAAAATGCAGATTTCATTTCATTTATTTATTTATTTAAAATCTCAAAATCATTATAAAATATTAAAAAAATTAAATTCATTATAAAGTCTCAGCAATTAAAACAGCATGACCCCAGCACAGAAATAAGTAGATCTATGAAATGAAATGAGCATTCTAGAAACAAATGAATATTCCTGTCTAACAATGTAATATATTATTAAATTGATATTTCAGATCAATGGGGAAAATAAGGCTTATTAAACATATAAGGTACACAGACCACTATTACTTGAAATAAAACAAATATAGAGCCCTATGTCACATTATACAAGAAATATTCAGGTGAGTTAAAAATCAATATGTAAAATCTAAGGAGTTTTAGGAGAAAATACAAAATAATATTTTTCTTACCATGAAGTAAAATATTCAAACCCAGAAGCTATAAAGTAAAATATTGACAATATGACTATATTAAACACTTAAGATTATATAGTAACATACATATAAAACAAAGTTAAAGGACAAGTAGTAGAATAGGAAAGTATTTGCAACACATCTAAAAAAGGGTTAATAGTTTTTTTTAGGGCAAAATCCTACAAATCTTTAATCAAAAAATGGATAAAGAATACCAAAAAACCATTTAAAGCTTCTTAAAAATGATAGAAATAGGCAAGAAATATATAAAACAGGTTTAGTTTCAACAAATAATAAAAGAACAATTAAAATAACACATCATTGTCACAATCGGATTAATACATATTAAAAATATAGGTAATATCCAGTACTGGCAACGGTGAAAGGAACTGGGTATTCATAGACTCTTTTTCTTCATCTTAAAGCAGTCCCTTTAGCATATCTTGCAGTGCTGGTTTGGTGGAGGTGTATTCTTTTCCCCTTCTTTTGTCTTGGAAGCTCCATATTTCACCTTCCATTTTAAGTGAGAGCTTTGGTGGGTAGAGCAGTCTTGGTTGCAGGCATTTGCTTTTCATGACTTGGAATATTTCTTGCCATTCCATTCTGGCTTGTGTTTCTGTTGAGAAGTCAGCTGCTAGCCGAAACAGGGCTCCCTTATATGTTACTACCTCTTCCTTCCTTCCTTGCTACCTTTAGGATTCTCTGTTTGTCTTTGATATTTGCCGTTTTAATGATGATGTGTCTAGGAGTGGGACTCATTGGGTTCCTCTTGAATGGGATCCTCTGTGCTTCCTGGACTTGTGTGACTTTTTCTCTCCTCCAATTAGGGAAGTTTTCCATCATTACTTTTTCAAACAGGTTCTCTATCCCTTCCTCATTCCCTTCTCCTTTTGGTATTCCTATTATACAAATACTATTATGTATCAGGTTGTCCTGCATTTCCCTTAATGCCTCTTCATTCTTTTTGAGCCTTTTTTTCATGTTCTTGCTCTTTCTGGGAGCTTTTTCTCTACCTTGTCCTCCAGCTCACTGATTCATTCCTCTGCTTCATCTAGCCTGCTTTTGATTCCTTCTGCTGTGTTCTTCAGTTCAGAAATTGTATTCTTCATTTCCTCTTTTTCTTATTGATAGTTTCTATGTCCTTTTTCATGCTGATATAATTTGCAGTAAGTTCCTCGTAGTTTCCCTGTAGTTTCTGGTAATTCTCTCTGAGCTCACTAAGCTCATTGAGCTTCCTTAGAACTGTTGTTTGGAACTCAATTTCCGATAGTTGACTTGCCTCTATTTAATTTAGTTCTCTTTGTGGGGATTCCTCCTTTCCCTTCGAGTGGGGGGTATTTCTTTTTCTTCCCATTATTTGTGAGACTTCTTTTTTGCTTCTGCTTCTTAAGTTGATCTGTCTTGATTTCCTGATTTTGTGGTGTGAACTTCTGTGGTAGACCACTGTTTTTTTTTTTCTGTATCTACCTCTGCTGATGTCAGATGTTGTCCCTGTCTGACCTTAAGCAGTCTGTTCGAGACTTCCAGGAATCTGCTCTCTGTGGTTGTCTCCTTCCCCTTTTATTCTAGTCACCATGCACTCAACAGTCAGGCTTAGGCAGTTCAGGGTGGGCAGAGTCCTTCTTGTTGGCGGGGTTATTGGGTCCTCTCAAGCTGCTGCTGCTCAGGGGAATGATCTCCCTGAGCATATGGCTGCTGCCATATGGGGGAGGAATCAGCACCGGGATCCCGCCAGCTACTCTCTCATTTCTCTTCTCAAAGCCTCCTTCCCCAATCTCTCCTTAGATGTCTCTAGCCTGCTCTGCCCCCGCCTTTGCTGGAAGCCAGGGTAAGTGGCTGCAAATAAAAATTTATGCTTTGGTCCTTTAAACAGCTGTTTGCATCTCCAGCCACCTGTCTCTGGCAGAAAGCAATGCTGCTGCTTTTTGCAGCTGGCTTTTATCTGTGTGCTTTTTGGGCTCTTGTGCTGTAGGCTGGAGATCCCTGCTTATGGTTTATACCCTGCTCCTCTCAGGGCTATCCAACTCTATGTTTCAATATCCTTCTGGTGCTGCTGCCCGTGGGCGCCCTGCCCACCTTCTTGGGTCTCTACCGCACTCCTTATGAGTTAGGTTGTGCTAAAGCTGATTTTCTGTCTGTATGAGGTTATAAGGCTCCTCTCTCATTATTGTTCAGTTGTTTGTTCCAGGTGATTTCTCCACAATTTAGTTGTAATTCCAGATTGGTCCTGGGAGGAGGTCAGTGTGACTTCCACTCACTCCTCCACCATCTTGATTCTCTCTTGTCTGCTAGCACAATTTTGACCATCTCTTTTGTTGTTCTGAATTTAACTTAAAAAAGTGAAGTACAGTTGACATACAGTATTATGTTAGTTTCTGGTGTATGACATAGTGATTTGACACTTATATACTTTATGATGTGATCACATGATAAGTCTAGTAACCATCTGTTCCCATTCAAAGTTATTGTGGTATTATTGACTATATTCCCTGTTCTGTATTCCCCATGGCTTATTTACTTTCTAACTAGAAGTGTATCCTGAGCTTGTAATAGAATTGAGAAGTCATGACTGTTGGACTTTGGCTGGATGGTTGGGTGACCAAAGTCCTAGATTCCCAGGACTGTCCCAGTTTTAGCACTTATAGTCTCATGTCCAGGAAACCCCTCATTCCTGGGAAGACTGGGAACATTGCTGAGCTTACTGGGTGGAAAGCTGACAGATCTTTGGGAAAATAGAAAAATGGGTAAAATGAACACTGGTACCCTGTCTAGTATCTTTTTCTCTAAAGAATACACCCACTTGCCTACCCTGTACCCTCTCTCAGATCCCAATAAAAATAAGCTAACATATAATAACAATATAAATTTAAAAATAAAAAATAAAAATCTGTGTGTATTCCTCATTTATACCACTCTTCCACGCCTTTGCCCAAAACATTCTCTCTCAACCTTTTATCTACTTTGAGAACTATTATCTTTAACATCAATCTGAGACAAGCTCTTCTCTCCCAGTCTTCAATGTTCCCTCCTCTTCCCAGAAATTTACAGTAGTTACTTCTTTTTTCTTTGTATCTCCTTTCAGGGCACAAACATTAAGATATATATTGTCATTGGGAATATGAGCCTGTTTCCTTGGGTCTGTTTAAATCTGCCCAGCATTCGGGACCCACTCATTGAAGGTATGAGGGCAGAAATTAGACTTGTAAGTACCTGCTGCCTTCATGCCTCTGTTCTCAGGAGCATCTAGTATTCCCTCTTTCACAGTGGATAGGTAGGGGGCAGTAAAGAGTATGTTCATGAGAGACTTTTGGGGGTTACAAGATGTAGAACAAGAAGGCAATTAAATATGAAATCAATGAGACTTCTATGCTAGGTTAGACTGCCCACTGGGCTTGTCTCTTGCTTGGAGGGCTCTAACAGGAAATTGGGCACTGCAGACTCACAGGGCAGGAGAGCGCAAGAAGAGTATCTAATGGAGCTCTTTGATGTGTGGTTTGAGAACACCATCCAGAATGCAGGTACTATTCTGAGTCTCCCATTTCCATGGCTCCCATGATATTGGAATACAGCATTGGTTTCTCCACATTTAGAAGGCAACTGTGACTGGTTTCTTGTTGTTTGAAGGCAGTGGGCAGTGTCAGTATGATGGGAAACAAAGAGCTGTCAGCAGCAAGGGTGTAGTGGCTTCCCGAAGTCTTCCATAGACTTCCCTTGTAGTGTTAGTCACATTGGTTTATAACTTGTATTTTATACTCAAGCTTTATACTAAATCAGTGTGTTTCTGGGCCCTCGGCACCAAAGAGTTCCGAACAAATAGCTCTCACTCAATAGATATTTGTGAAGTTGAAATGAATGTATGAGTTATTGGTAATGACTGAGCATTACAGTGGATTTGTACAATATATTGTGGAAGATGGTCCTAAAGTGAGCAAAAATCCCTTAAATCACTACTAACATCATAAAGAAGACAAACAGACACACTGTCTCTCAAAAAATCCAGCATAGATACCCTTTTTCCCTACTTGGGTTAAAACAGTTCTTTGGACAAAATGAATTACTTTGCGTATAGTTTAGGGATATTTGTGCAGGGTACAGGTGTTGCATTTTTAAACATGAGGATTGCACTTGGGTTGGTATGCTGACACAGGGAGAGATACTTGGGAACTGAGGGAGAGGAGACAAGAGGAGGTTCCCATCTCACATTGTACTCCCAGTCCAGGACATCTCCTGAGTGAAAGGGGCTGTAGATGGACTTGGACTTTAGCACATACATTGAAATAGTATAAGCAAGAGTGCACATATATCTGCCATTCCCCCCTGGGGTGTTCGTATTGTACACTGCTCAAAATCTTGAGTCAGAAGAATTATCTTCTAACTACTTCTTTAAAAATGTATTTACTTATTTTTGAACAGGAAATACAGTCACTTGATTGAAAATTCAAAATGTATAAAAAGTATACAGTAAAAAGTCTCTTTTTTGTTCTTATAGCCACTCAGTTCTCCTTACCAGTATAACCATTATTTCATACTTGTTAAGTATTTTGTCAGAGGTATTTTATACATATGTGTATCTAAGCATCTTTGTTTCAGAAGATTTTGTCTTCTACCCCTTTTAGACCTCATCAAATCCATCCATCCATCCATCCATCCATCCATCCATCCATCCATCCATCCAACAAATGTTGTTGAGAATCTGTGGTGTGCCAGGCACTGAGATAGGTGCTAAGATAAAATGATGAGTAAAAACAAACATATCTCCTATCTTTATAGGGCTTACAATCTACTCAAGGGACAGAATTATAAAATCATAACATGTGTCACATTGCAGTTGTGACAAATTCTATGAAGAAGAAATACTAGGTACTCTGAGAGCCTAGATTAAGATGACCTGATTTAGCCACTGAGATCGTGGATAACTTCCTGAGGAAAATGAAATAGAATAGAGATCTGAAGGATGAATAGTAGTTAACTAATTGTAGAGGGGAAGAAAAAACATTCCTTGCAAATGGCCAAAATATAAAAAAAACTTCTGCTGGTGAGAAAGGGGGTATGAGGGATTGAATAGAGGTTAGTGTGGCTAGAAGGCAGACATTATAGGAGTGGGTACAAGGTAGAAGAAGAGGCTGGAGAGGTGGGCAAGTTTCAGACCATATAGTCTCATTAAAGTAGGTCAATGGGTATGTTTTTATTTTTTTTCCTAAGAGAAATGGGAAGCCATAAAAGATTTTAAGCAGGGAGTACATGAGCCATGGTCAGATTAACCTATCAGCAGGAGAGAGCTCTCTGGCTGCAATATGGATAACCAGTTGCAATGGCAGAAGGAAGAGGGGAAATGAAGAGTGGTTGAGAGTCTGCTGCAACAATCTAGGTTGTTGGTGGTGGGGATGAAGAGAGATGGGTGGAGTTGAGTGATATTTAAGAAATAATATTTGTAGTTCCTCTCAATGGATTTGTTATGTGGGATAAGGGAGAGAATGGTATCCAAGATAAATACTAGATTTTATGTTTCAGTATAGAAGACTGTGCCATTTCCTAGACTAGGGAGGAGAACCTTCTCCTCCACTTTTAATTGTGAGTTTGATTTTGAAATGACATTACGATTCTCAAGAGAAAGATTCAGATAGCTTTATGGATCTGGATTTATGGATCTGGAGCACATAGAAAAGGTCCGAATTGTACATAAAATATATGAATTATTTGTGAATAGATAAGTTATTCAGCTTGGGTGAATGGGATCATCTGAGAGTGTCAAGTGTGAAAGAGAAAGGGCTGTATTTCAACACTTGAGCAACAAAACATTTATTTTCTAGGCAGAGAAAGATGAGCCAACATAAGGATAAAGCTTTAACATGGAAACAAAAGGAAAGAGAATATTTCAGAAAGGGAAAAGAAGGAGATATCTAGTGATACGTTGCTGAGAAGTCAAAGGAGACAAGGACTGAAAAACATAATGTTGCTTAGCAAAACAGAAGTCATTGATGATTTTAGCCTTGCATTTTTGGTGGATCACTGAGGCAAAAATAATAGAGTGGGTTGGGTTGTAAGCATGAGGTAAAGAAATAGACATCATAAATATAAAATCTTTAAAAAGATAAGTGGTATCTAAAATAATGTTATTAAAAGATTTGATCTTTAAAATATTTAGTGGGGAGATTTCTACTTCTGATTATTGCATGCAATCTGCTGAAGACCTCTTTTCCATTTAGGACAAGTGGAAAAGCTAGCCAAATACTTTAAAAAAAGCTTTTTAAAAGGCCTCTTAAATCTATAAGAAAGGCACTGAAATATTCCAGGAGCAGGATCTGGGAAAGATGAGTTCAGCTTATGGGGCTAACTTTACCCTGGAGTCATTTGCTTATTTCACTTGCTGATAAAGAGCTGCACAGAACTTTCAATGGACTCTTGGGTTTCTAATGCCAGAAATTGGATTTTAGTGTCCTTCAAAGAGAAAGGGTCCAAGTAAACTACAGTCTTTGGGTCAAAACTACAAAGAGCTTAGCATCACTATATGAGTAAGGGTGAACCGGAAATAGACGAGCCCTCATAAAGACTGAAGTTTAGCTTTGAATAATTTCAATTCTTGATTGGATTATGGTGATCTGGGATGGTTAATGCCCCAATCTCCTTGCCTGCCAGAAGAAAGTTAAATCCTCCCAAGATTCAAATCATCTGCCTATTTTTAAATGTTTACCAGGCATAAAAGTAGACAAGACTTGACTATAAATCAAGGGAAACAATAGAAACAGCCTCCCAGGATGTCAGACAATGGAATTATCAGACACAGACTTGAAAATAACCATGCTTAAGGAAGTAAAATTATGATCGAAAATTTCTGCAGAAAATTGGAAATTAAAAAAACCCCCCAGAAATTCTACAGATAAAAACATAGTAATTGAAATTAAGAGTACAGTGGATTGAGTTTAATGGCAGCTTAAACCAAGCTGAAGAAAAACTTTAATGAACTGCAAGTTAAGTCAGGAAGATAATCAGGATAAAACAGAGAGAGACAAAAAGATGAAAAATAGATTGGAAACTAAGAATTACCAGTATATGAATTATTGTGAAAAGAAATAAACATACCTGGAACTGGAATTTCAAGAAGAGCACAGAGACTGAATGCAGCAGGAGCAATATTTGAAGAGGTAATGGCTATGAATTTTCCAAATCTGATAAAGGCTGTGAAACCACAAATTCAAGAAATACTATAAACACAAAGGAAAATAAATAAAAAGGAAAACCACATCTTGGCACATTAGGGAAAAAACTGCTGAAGACCAAGAAAAAGAAAAAACTCTGACAGGCAGGCAAAGGAAAAAAAAATCTATATTACCATCAAAGGAGTAGTAATAAAACTGACAGTTGATTTCTTACAAAAATGCTAAAAATCAGAGTAGAATGGAATAATATCTTTAAAGCACTAAAGGAAAATTGCCAACTTAGAATTTTATATTCATTAAAAATGTCTTTCAAAATTGAAAGAGAAATAAAGATATATATTGAATTAAAATACATGTCAAGTGGGTAGTAAATAGAGTTGAAGTGTTTTAGGGTTCTATCACTGGGAAGTGGTAAAGATTTTAAGAAGTCAAAGATGTATTGTAATCTCTAAGGTTATCACTAAAACAATAGCAAAAGAATGTATAACGAGATAATAAGAGAGGAAAAATGGAATAATATAAACTGCTTAATCTAATAGAACACAATAAAGAGTAGAAACTAGAACATAGAACAGGGAACTAATAAAATACAAATGGAAAATCTTTATTTTAAAGCAAAAAACATATGACAGGTAAAGAAGAGTATTAATAATGATAAAAGGTTAATTCACTAGGAGAATACAATGCTAAATCTTTATGTACCAAATAATTTAGTTTCAAGAAATACATAGCAAAAATTGACAATTAAAAACAGTCAAATACACCATCATAGTGGGAGATTTTTAAATATACTTTTTCATAGTATGACAACTAAAAAAAATTAATAGAAATATATAAGATTGGAGCAACACACTAAAAACTTGATCTAATAAGGCATACATGTATATACTACTACACTGTACCTAATGTCTGCAAAAATCAATTTTTCCTAAGTGCACTTGAAATTCACCAAAGTTGAACATTGCTGTGTCATCAAATAAACATCTCAAGAAATTTCAAAGGATTAAAATTATCTGAATTTTATTATTTAACCCAGTGGAAAGAGATCAATAAACAAAAGATAAATAGAAAACCCCCAAATGTGTGAAAGTTAAGCAGTACACTTCTAAAGATCTTTTAGTCAAAGAAAATATAAATTAGAAAATATTTTCAACTGAATGAAAATGAAAATACATGCATAACATATTTTTATGACATATTATGGGATACAACATATTTTTATGACATGGGATACAGCTAAAACTGTGCATAAATGGAAGTTTATAGACTTAAGTGCATATTATAAAACAAAAAGATAAAAGTAAATGACCTAAGTATCTACCTCAAGAAATTAGGAGAAAAGAGCAGCGAATTATACACAAAGAAAGAGGGAAAAATAAAGATTGGAACAAATATTAATAAAAACATTTCCTTATATACAATAGAGAAGATAATTGAAGCCCCAATTGGTTTCTTGAAAAAAAGTAATTGGTAATAAATACATTGGCAAAATTGAGAGAAGAAAGGGAGGGATAAAAATGAGACTTCACTATATGTCCTACATACATTAAATAATGTTATAAACATAATGTTTGTAAACATTATTACATGTTGATGGCACTACATTAAATAATTCAGATGAAATGGACAAATTTCTAGAAATACAAAAGTACCAACATTTAGTTGAAATGATTCTTTAAAGTATCGATATTTATATATTACCCTTAGCAAGAGAAGTAGACTCACATTTATTCCTATACTTTTTGTCTCCCCCATCAACTCCATCATATTAATATTGTCCAGAATTTTATTTGTAGTTTTTCTTTTTAGTCCTTTAAAATTGTTTGGACAATGATGTATTTTACCAGGGAACTTGATACCCTATTACTTCCCATATTTCTTTTACTTCTGAATGTTTTTCCTTATGTGGGTTTTTGTCTAGTAAAACTTTTTTTTTAAAGATTTTATTAACTTTTTAGAGAGAGGGAAGGGGAGGGAGAAAGAGGAGGAGAGAAACATTGGTTGGTTTCCTCTTACACACCCCCAGCTGGGGACCCGCCCCACAACCCAGACATGTGCCCTGACCAGGAATCAAACCAGTTGTCTTTTGATTCACAGGTAGTGCTCAACCCACTGAGCCACACCAGCCAGGGCTATGTAGTAAAACTTTTGAAGCCTGTGTGACCAAGAATATATTATTATACCCTCACATTTTAATGACAATTAGGTTTCATAGGAAAATCTAGTTTTAATTTCTTTAATACTTTAAAAATACTGCTTCATTGATTTCTAGTACCCAGTATTAGGGCTGATAGGTGTAATTATTGGGTTGGCCAAAAAGTCTGGTACTTTTTTTCCATACCATGGCTCTAGTTAGTTGTTTTTAATTTTTTTAAAAACTATTTTGTTAGATTGTATTGTGACAGCTGTCATATCAGTATGTATTTAAAAAGAACTTATCAAAATTGGTGAATTTTAGTGCAGCTATTTTAATATTGAAGATGGAAGAAAATACACATTTTCTGTGTATTATGCTTTATTGTTTCAAGAAATGTAAAAACTCAGCTGAAACACACGCACGTACAAGATTTGCGCAATGTATGGAGAAGGTGCTGTGGATGATGGAACAGGTCAAAAGCGGTTTGCAAAGTTTCTTGGCACTGTTGACATTTGGCCAAATAATTCTTTGCTGTGGGGCTGTCTATAGCATTGGAAGCTGTTTAGCAGCACTCCTGGCCTCTACCCACTAGAAACCAATAGTAGGAGACAGGTGACGTGCTCAAAATACCCAAATCAATATAGTTATTAGTGAAAATGAAAAATTTCTTTTAATTTACAGAAAAAAATATGGACTTTTTGGCCAACTCAATACAATATAATTCTTGTTCTTTTATAGGTAACCTGCTCCTTTTATCTGGAATCTTTTAGAATTTTTGCTTTGTTTTGACAATCTTAAATTTCATCTCTAAACAGAGATATACTTTTCCTTATCTCCCGTTTGACATTCTATGAGCCTTTTTAATTTATGCCTTTTATCTAGATTTATTTCTAGAAAATTTATCTTCATTATAGTTTCAAGTATTTTCTCTTTATTTTTGTCTTCCTCAAATTCCCATTACCCTGATAGAGGCAGTTTCTTCTTCTTCTTCTTCCTGTCTGAAATGCTGTTTCATTTTCTCTTCCTCCTGTCTCCTGAGAGAGTTGCTCAACTTATATGTTAAAAATTTGTTCTGCAGCAGCACCTAAGAGCTCCTACTTCCCAGGAGGTAGAAGATACCCTGACTGATAATGTGTCAGATAATGTGTTGGGAGAGTCAAAAGAAGAGGACGAACCCCAGGGCACTCAGCCTTGGCTCAGTAGCACCACTGTGTAACATTCTTGTTGGGGATCCTCTCACTAGGTAACTCCCTGCTTGCAGGTTTCCCTTTTAAACCCTCGGGAGAGAAACCATTCTTAGAGGAAAAGGCCTCCTCAGCTTGTACTCCATAGCCTTGGGAGATTGGAAAGGCTGTGTTTTTCTTTCCTCTGAGGTCACAATATTTACCAAATAGCTATATCAAAATCAAGTGAAAACAAGTGAAAAGGCAACAAACCACTCAAAACTTTTAAAACCAAACAAAAATTTCAATACACACATTCCTGGAATATTCCAAACCAGTTGTAACATGAGAAATCTTTTACCATTAGCTGAATGAGTATAACTTTGTGTCTGGTACATTAAAGAAACCCTTCAAGAACAGTACATCCTTGAGTACACATTTTTTTTTTCTAGTCATGTTTCCAGTGTCTGGCGCAGCGCAGTTTGAAGAACTGGGTATGTGTTTAAGTTAGGGGGAATTCCTTCTTTGTCTAATGGACCAGTTTTGCTATTTAGGAGAACACATATATTCCAAACTGGTTAGTATAGTACTCTCTATTGCCACTTCTTGCTTCTTCCTGATCCCATTAAACACAAACTGAATCAAAACAACTCCCAAACAATCCATCTCTAGACTCTAGAACTCCTACATGCATGATAGGCATTTTCTGACTTTTACAAATGTAGTTTTCGATTCCAGTGGGCTCTTCTACACTTCTAAGTCATCCAGATAATAAATAAGCTCCCATTAATAGGACCCAACTTACTAAATAGAGTTAATAACCACAAAAAGCAATCAAACCTAACCACAACATTAGAGGCAGCAACAGGAAAAACAGAAAACACCATACCCTCAAAGTTCTCAGAATAAGTAACATATCTGAGGTCACCTGCAGCAGTCTCTCCTGCAAGGGTTTAACCACAAGCAAAGGTCCCTGAGGCCTGCAGCCCAAGGTCACGGGTGCCATTTGAAGAGTCTTGTGTGTGCGCGCATCTTTTCTACAAGGTGGCAAGGAAGAGCTTTGCCATCAGTTGGGGCAGCCATTCTCTCATTGTATACTCTGCGCAGCCCTGGGCGCCTCCTCTGTGTGGTGCTCTGTAATCGCAGTTGAACCTGTCCTCTTACTGGCCTAGCCAGGAAGCCCTGTAGAGACTGACCAGCTCATGGGGAGGCAGAGTGGAAAGAGTCAGATACTCTGGACTAGAGATATTATTTGACTTCCCCTAGAAATTCATAAAACTTAAGGCTTTCAGGAAAATTGTTGAAATGTAACTTTGTGCAAGTTAGATAATCTTTCTGAGCAGGGGTTGGCAAACTTTTTCTGTAAAGGACCAGATGATAAATATTTTCGGCTTCCTGGGCCCTGTTACAAGTACTCACCTCTGGCACCATAGCAAAAGTGGTGCCACAGACCGTATGTAAATGAATGGATATTTCATTCCATTCATTCCATTTATTGTTCCAATAAATCTTTATTCATAAAACAGGTACAGTGGGCTAACTTTGGACCATGAACAATAGTTTGCTTCCTTGTGTCTTTAAGCCTTGGGAATCTCATGGTTAAAATTACAATCCTTATTAATGTGTTAGAATAGAGTTAGTCTCTAAAGATGAATATTATTTTGAAACCAATGATGTGTAAGTGGTTATAAGTGGGATTTGATTTTCAGGTGGAACTCAAATGCCTCAGAAGATTCAACAGCCTTTCTATAGTTTGGGGAAATCCAGTTTTCTAGATTACAGTAACAGTCTTCATATGGTTTTTCTGGCTACCCAGTAGTCCTAATGGAAAGGTGCTGGCATGAGTCAACTGTCAATACGAAACTTGCAATGGAGAGAACTGGGAGGTAGGAAAGGAAAGGCCTTTAACTATATATACCTGGACTTTGCTAAACTGCCTCTTGGAATAAGTGATGATTTTTCACAAAGCCATTTGGCTTAGGAAATATCCTTTAGTTACTCTGACACAGTGCTCACAATTGCCTTTGTCTTGGTCCTAGGGAGGAGGGCTTAGCTTAGAATCAGTTGCTCTGGACGGTAGAGAGAAGGGGAGCCTTCTAGGAGGGTTGATCTGGGAGACAATAGAACTTGCAGGAAGGGAAGCGCGGGATGCGACAGCACTGTGACCCCAGGGTGCACACGGGTGGCTGTGAGAAGCTCTGCTGTCTTCTGGGCTAAGATCCAGGAGGCCCTCCTCACCCTGGGACCTACCCAGAAAGGGAGCTGGCTGCCGGTGTTGAATGATTGGATGGTTTTGTGTTGATTTGTCCAATTTCACTCAGAAATTGTTTTTCTTAGATGGCTGGCAAGCTTTTTCCTTTTAAAGTTGGAAATAACAGTGCCTGACTAGAGGGTCACAATCAGCTCGCTCAGCTTTTATTTACAATCCATGATCTAATTTTAGCAAGAGAGATTAGAAAACTGCCTTTTTGCTCCTGTGTTTCACATTTGTCCAGATAGTAACACTTAAGTGATTAAAAAGTAGTATCTCTCTCAAAAGCTGTGGCTGACAGTTTTATATTCTTAAATGCCTCCACTACGGCAAAGCAAATTGCTCAAACCCCAACATATAGGCACAGTGGCCCCAGAGATTTGTTTAGGGGATGTGAAAACATTTCTTTCTCTCTTTTTTTTTTTTTGTGATTTCAAACATCTACAACTTAAAGTATAATATGAGCTGAGCAATTTAGTCTGATTAATACACCAGTGAAAAGATACATCTCATTGGTCCTGGGAGCAAGTGTGAAAGCCTGAGTGTGGCTCTGACGGAGGAGGGAGTTACTGTGCGTGTATGTGATGCGGTCTACAGGAGCGGCAACACGTCCAGGCAGGCATGAGCACAGATAAAGGGAATTGCATATGTTATTGGCATGAATGCCACATGGAAATGTTCTTCACTATTTATAGTAATAAATGGTTCAGAAACTTCTATTTTTTTCTTGTGATTGAAACAAACAAAAATAGTATGTCTCCCATAACAGTCCCACATTAGGATGTTGGACAGGTGGGGACTTCTGCTCTATTTGGTCACTTGTTTCCTCTATGCACTTGCTCCAGCTTCAGCATCCCATGGCATAATCCTCACCTGTTTGGTGTGAGCCGAGTGTGTATACAACATTATAAGAATATGATTTATTCCATGGGACTCGATGAAACTATGTTAATTTTAAATGGAAAAAAAGGCATCCAATAACATTCTTTTCTGATATCTTTTCCAGCAACAAAGCTCTGATTTACATTGTCCTTTTTCAAGGAGTGAATCTTTTGCAGGCCTGTTCTAACTGAGTCCTCACTTCCTCATAGCAAAGCTACAAGGCTGGCGTTAACAGAGGCTGGAGCCCTAAGGGGCTCACCAATGAGCCCAAAGTGTGGGGAAGGAGCTGGACGCGGCTGTGAATAATGAGAAAACCAAATGGAATGAGGGTAACAGTGACAACAGATAGCTTTGTCTTGCGAAAATTAGGTTTGTCCAGAGCAACAGAAGCTAGGATAAACTCAAAGTGAAATTTCATCTTCAGGCTCATGTTACTGTCAAAAGCAATTGAAAAAGCAAAAAAGTAACCCAAGCCTCTCTCTAATTAGGAATATTTTTTCCGGGTCATGTCAGCAGAGAGAGCAAAGTCCTAACTGTTCCTTTTGCACGGTGCTGGAAGGCTGCGTTTGGTGGGTGCACCCATCGGCTGGCCCACCGCCGCATTCCTAATTGACTTGGCTGGAGAAACCACTTACGGTATTTTGTGTTTCTCCAGCAGACCCTGTGCTCCCTGCGGCTCACATCTTTGTATAAACATCACACTTTACAGTTGACAGGCCTTGGGTTTCACTTCACACTCAGAGGCAGAGGTCTGTCAGATTTTAAGTGAAAGGTTATAGCCTGTTTTAACTTTATTCAGGATAAGTTGGAAGGAAAGGAGGACTCTGAGTGCTCAAAATGGCTTGTTTTTCTTAAGATAACCTCTGAGGGGCACTTTCATTGGCTGACATATTTCCTGGCAAAACAAATTAAAAAATTCTAGGGGTAGCAAGGCATGGAGGAAGAAATCTGGTTTTTAAAATCAGGCAAAACTGGGTTCTGATCCAAGCAATCCTGAACACCAGCTAGTTAATTGCTGGAGACAATGAGTTGTTCCCAAGTATTCATTTCCCCTTCCTTCATTTGAAAATAAAACAGTGGGCATCATCACTCTTCAGGCTGAAATTACAGTTCTAAGATCCTTTGAATCTAGATGTGGGCAAATGGCTAAGTTCTCCTAAATGAAATGTGAATCGAAGTGCCTTGAGAAACACCTGCATCACCTCTGTAAAGGAAATCGTCAACCCTTCGTCATTATCTGTAGTTGTTTTCATGGGTTGAAACACTGACGTGGCCCTGAAGAGCCGGCGCCCACCAGGGTGGTGAGGACTGTAATGTAGAGAATGGTGGAGCAAAGGTCTGGGTCTCTGAATTATCACCTAGAGCAGCAGAGCCATCCGCCTGTTTCTCTCTGTCCTGTTAGCCGAGAGAAAGTAGAACTGTCTTATTTTGGCGTCACTATATTATTTGGTCTAGCTAATATTCTAATTAATAAATTGACTTTGAGGAACTTAACTCCTCTGCTCCTCAGTTTTCCTATCCTCTTTACAGGTTTATTGTGAAGATTACGCAAATAAATGAATATTAGCATGTTTGCGTGTGTCCTGTTTGGCTAGTGCTGTTATTGTTGATGCATGCATATAAGTCTACCAGGAAAGTACTGATTTTCAAGATAGAAGAAATGAAGATCTATAGCATGTTTTGATTTTCTCTGCATCACAACTAGGATGACCATCCATTCCAGTTTTCCAAGGACTTGAGGGGTCTTAGGGAAGTGAGACTTGCAGAACTTCTCAAGCTAATACAGTTCAGGCAGACCGGATCAAGGTGGCCACTCTTAAGTGGAGGCCTGGCGTATGTGGGACTTTCCAGAAAGACTGAGAAGACTGGTTGGTCTAGTCTCAACACACCAGCTGGAGAAGTTCTTTGAAATAAGTGATAATTCTGGATTTGAAGTAATATGCACCCAAATTCTCTCTCGGGATCCTGTGGTTATTTAATCCACAGATACCAACTCTACAATTTCTTTTTCTTTGAGAGACTCATCATTGCAGATAAGAAATGCCAGTGACATACCTCTGCCATTACTAACTAGCTCATTGCCACCCTGAAGAAGCAGATGTTGTCATTCTTTTGTAGTAAGGAAATGTAGGCTGTAGCTGTAAGTAAAGGGTGATATAGTCATTGGGATCCTTTGGGTAACTTTACGTCCAAATCTAATCGATTACTCGGTGATCACATTGGTGGTTCTGCACATTGGGAAGGTGATTGAAATATTGATTTGCTTTGCTGGGGCATATTTGGTGCACTTATTATGCATGTAAGTTCGTTCAAGGGAGGAAAGAGCAGAGATACATAGATTACTTAACCCACTGGTCCACTACACATTGCTTATGCTATATCTAAAATCAGGTTTTGAATTTACCTACTAATAAATTGCCTTGGAGAGCTTTAACTTAGTGAGAACTTAGAGGATAAAATCCATCTTATTTTTTGATATGGTTTTTTAATTCAGATTTTACTCCTCCGTACCCCCTTCCCCATTTCCTCCTGAGTATGAAGAGAATTACAATTATATCCTAGACCAGGTCTGAACTCATTCCTCCAAATATGACTCAGTGTCTCCAGTAGTCACCTGAATACTAAACACATGTATCTCACATTCTGGCAGGGAGTGCACTGGGCGATGTGGTGGGCCAGGACCCTGTGTCCTCTGCAATTGCTATTCATCTTTGAATCTGGAACTTTTTTGTTGGTCTTTCTAACTGCCATATTAATCTGATAGTGATATTTTCCAGAATTTACTGGCTTTATCTCTAGAAATACCTGGAAGAATTCTTCATCTTAAGTAAAAACATATGGGGACAATAGCCCCTCTGGCAGCAGTGAAGAACACTATATAGTCAACATCAAGTGCAAAGCCAGTGTCACTGTGGGGCTGTGATAGTCACTATTGTTGATTTCACTGGATGTTGGACTGTTCAGTTAGAGGGGTGTCCCCCACCCCTCAATTCTCCCAAGATTCATGCTGGACCAAGAGAGTGGTATTTCCTAAACCTGAGAAAGCTGTGATTTGCCAAGGATATGTGAGTATTGTAGGAAGGTAGGCAGTCCAGTTTTTTCTAGGGAAGGAGTTACATCTTCACAGACCAGATTGCATTTTCATTGCTGAAAGCTATCACTTTCTTATCAAACAGATATTTTGGCAATTTTTGCCAGAAAATCAACCTAATGAAGTGTTACATACTTTTATATACAATGTTTTTCTTTGGCATCATAATGTTATGATTTTAGCTTTTGTAATATTTATGTGAGGTGAAGCACAGGTCTAGAAACTTTTTTTGGGGTCAATAACCAGAAGACTATTAGCTAGAAAAGAGAATGTATTGTCTCATAACCTTGCTTTTTTCATTTTCAATGGCAAGAAGAAGTTCTTGCTATAGTAATGGAATCTTAAACAATGGTTATATGATTTATAAGAAGCCCTACATGGAAAGAGGCTTATTTCTCTCATATTCTGGGGCTTAGGATATTTCTGCAAAGTTTCCTGTTTCAGAAAATTGGAAACTTCTAAGCGAGATTAATATCTCTGCTTCTGGCACTCTGATAATTTTATAAAATTATTGAGAAGAGGAGCTAAAAATGTTACAGTTTTGCATATATTGTCTTTGAGAACTTGAAAGAAAAATAGACATATATTTTATTTCATTGCAAATGTTTATTGACTATATTTAAATGTCTTACTAGCATTGTTTTCCCTTGGGCTTCAGTTTTCTTATCTCGTGCAGAAAACAGATACAATAATACTGCGAAGGCTTCCTATGGGAATTAAATGGGTAATGCTTATAAAGCTCTTGGCCTAGTGTCAGGGGCATAACAAGGACTCAATAAATGTTTTATATTCTATTATTAATGTCCTCATTATCGTTAGACTGTCTAAAAACTGTGGAGGACATAAAGATCTGTCTTCAAAGAATTTGTAATCTAGTTGGTTAGATAGGACTTGAGCTTATGGGTTTTTCTATAATATTTGCCACCATGGGGGCCAAATTTCTGCTTCTATATGAATTGTTAATATTGGACTGGGAACATCCTACTTTAGCCTAGTGGGTGGACCAGAGAGTAGGGACTCCAAGTGCAGGCAGAGGCTGAGTACTGAGAAAGCAAATACAGATATTCACAGCCAGAGTAAGCAATTGCAAGACACAAAATTTAGAGAGCAGTCCATGGAGAAAACTGATAACAAAAATGAACAGCCTAGTTGGGGAGCCAGACATAGGTTTACTGGAAAATTTAAATTGGGCAGCATTTTTTTCTTTATGTTGCATTGTTCCTTTCATATCTAGAGCTTCCATCTTGATTTTTGTCTCATCTTTCCCTGTCTGACTACTGACAACAACTGTATTGGTGTAATTGGGAAAAGTTTCATGCAGGAAGTGGGATGCTAACTTGACTTTTGGAGATGGAAAGAATTTAGACAGGGTGAAGAGGAAACACAATTGCATATCAGATGGGAGGAAAGTGAGCCACTAAATGAAGGTGAGAAGAGCGTGTACCTGAGGCCCAATAGTGAGGTTACATGGGGTTATTAGGGGGTTTATATAAGGGAGTAGTGTGAGAGGTGGGCTGGAGCCATATTGTGGTCAGCTTAATCAGTCAAGTCTGGATTTTATCATTTAGGCAGAGGAAGGTATTGATAAGTGTGAAGATTGCCAATCTTTTGGGGGGAGGGTTCATAGCTTTTATTAACCCCTACACAATTACCTGTTTTCTGGTTATTGAAGCAATAGGTCAGACAATCTTTGCCACAACAATGTTTGTCTAAGTGGCTGACCATAAAAACTCTAGCACCACATTCATCTGAAGAGCACATCTAGCAATGGCTACAGATTGTGACATTCTCATCCACCTTGTTGTATTTCAGGACAGCCAGCTTACCTTCCTTTCTCTTATTCCTATTCATTTTTGGAGAGGTGTACGAGGTCTCCCTTTTCTTAGCACCATCATGAAGTCTCAATATAAGATGAAGGTGGACTCCTCCTGAATGTTATAGTTACAGTATGTCCATCTTCTAGTTGTTTGCCAGCAATCTTTCAAATATGCAATATGATATTATTATATTATATAGTCACTATGTTGTACATTGTGTCTCCATGACTTATTTATTTTATAACTGGTAGTTTATACTGTTAGGCCCCCCTTCACCCATTTTATTCACCTCTTTATTCATGTCTCCATTCGGGAAACCACCAATCTGTTCTGTATCTATGAGCTTTTCTTTTCCCCCCACATGCAAGTGGGATCATCAAGTATTTGTCTTTCTCTGTCTGACTTATTTCACTTAGCATAATGCTCTCAAAGTCCATTCATGTTATTGCAAATGGCAAAATTTCCTTCATTTTATGGCTGACTAGTATTTCGTTGTGCGTATATAGTATTGCATCTTCCTTATCCCTTTATCCATTGATGGATACTTAGGTTGTTTTCTTATCTTGGCTATTGGAAATAATGCTACAATGAATAATGAAGATATCTTTCAAGTTAATGTTTTTGCTTTTTTTTTTTTTTTTGGATAAATACCCAGAGGTAAAATTGCTAGATTATATGGTAGTTCTATTTTAATTTTTTAAGGAAATTACATCACAGTTCTCCATAGTGGCTATAACAATTTACAGTCCCATCAGTAGTGCACAAGGGTTCCCTTTCTCTACATCCTTGCCAACACTTATTATTGCTTTTGATAATGACCATTCTGACAGGTGTAAGGTGATAGCTCATTGCAGTTTTGATTTACATTGCCCTGATAATTAGTGATGCTGAGCATCTTTTCATGTACCTGTTGGCCATCTGTATGTTTTCTTCTGAAAAAATGTCTGTTCAGGTCTTCTGCCCATTTTAAAAATCAGATTATTTATGTTATTAAGTTGTATGATTTTTTCCTATATTATGGATATTAACTCCTTATCAGATATATGATTTGAAAAATTTCCTCCCATTCAGTAAGTTGCCTTTGTTTTTAGTTTTATTTAAAAAATTTTTTTAAAATTAATTAATTAATTAATATTATTATTTTTTCCAATGTTTCTTGTATCTTCTTCAATAAATGTCTCTATTTTCCATAGCACATGGTTGGATACTTTCTGTACAGACCTCATATGTACTATCTCTATCACTGCAACACAAAATGTAATTTTTCAAACCTGTAATACTTAGAGTACAACACGTTACATTATCATTATTGATGTTTATATGCATACTTGCTTTGCCCTAGAATTTTATTCTACTCCCTTCCCTCCACCTATTCATCATCTATATTTTTCACTCTTACCTATCACTTGAGAAAACAGTCAAGTTTTCATCAAAAGACTGATTAGAAGTGTCTCAAGAATAAATTGCGATTCTAATTTACTAATAAAGCATTTAAGGACTCAGAAAATATTTGTTTAATGATTGAATTTAGTGCCATATTTTACAGGTTAATTGCATAAATTTTATCCATATAAGCTGAGGAGACAAGGCACTATTTGGAAATTACTTTCTGAGGGTCGTTAAGGAAAATTAATGGCATTTATTATGTGCTATAGCTGGAATAATACTGTAGAGAAATACAGATAGAGAGTGAAACAAGTGTAAAATATAGCAAACCCTAGAAACATAAGTAGTGGCCCCATCACATCTTAATTTTCAAAATATAATAGCAACCATCTACAAATCTTTGTTTTCCTTTTCAAGAATATGTGACTGATCTGCAACCTATGGAGGAGCAAAAATTATTGGATCTAAGAGGTTTTTGGGTTTTTTTTGTTGTTGTTTTATTTTTTTAAATTTTTAATTAATTAATTTATTTTTTCAAATACACTTGTCTCTGCCTTCCCCCCACCATTTTCCCCTGCCCCCTCCCCTCTCCCTCCCTCAATCCTTCCCCACTTTGGCTTTGTCCATGAGTCCTTGCTGTATGTTCCTTGACTTGCCCCTTCCCTTCCTTTTCCCCTGCCCACCCCACCCTTCTTCCCTCTTGTCTCTGTTGGTTTCTTTTTCTTTCAGTGTTGCTGGTCTTATTTTCCTTGCGTCTTTGTTTTGTTGGTTAGGTTCCGCTTACAGGTGAGATCATATGGTATTTGTCTTTCGCCCCCTGGCTTATTTCGCTTAGTATAATGCTCTCTGGTGCCATCCATGCTGTTGCGAAGTGTAGTTCTTTTTTTCCTTCTGCTGTGTAGTATTCCACTGTGTAAATGTACTATAGTTTTTTGATCCAATCACCTACTGATGGGCATTTAGGTTGCTTCCAGCACTTGGCTATTGTAATTTGTGCTGCTATGAACATTGGGGTGCATAGGTTCTTTTGTATTGGCATTTTGGGATTCTTAGGGTGTAGTCCCAGCAGAGGAATCACTGGATCAAAAGGCAGTTCCATTTTCAGCTTTTTGAGGAAATTCCACACTGCTTTCCACAATGGCTGTACCAGTCTGCATTCCCATCAACAGTGTACTAGTGTTCCCTTTTCTCCACAGCCTCGCCAGCACCTGTTGTTTGTTGATCTGTTTATGATGGCCATTCTGACTGGTGTGATGTGGTATCTCATTGTGGTTTTGATCTGCATTTTTCTGATGGCTAGTGATGCTGAGCATCCTTTCAAATGTCTCTGGGCCCTCTGTATCTCTTCCTTGGAAAAATGTCTGCCCAGGTCCTTTGCCCATTTTTTGATTGGATCACTTGTCTTGTTGGAGTGGAGTCGTGTGAGTTCTTTATATATTTTGGATCTCAAACCTCTACTGATGTATCACTAGCAAATATATTTTCCCATACGGTTGGCTCCCTTTTCATTTTGCTGATGTTTTCTTTAGCCGTGCAGAAGCTTCTTATTTTGATGAGGTCCCACTTGTAGGTTGCTTTTTCATTATGTTGATGGTGTCTTTTGAAGTGGAGAAACTTTTTAATTTTTATGTATTTTTAAAATTTATTTATTTATTGAATTTATTGGGATGACATTGGTTAATAAAATTACGTAGGCTTCAGGTGTACAATTCTATAAAATATCATCTGTACAAGTATATTATATTGTGTGTTTTCCACTCAAAGCCAAGTCTTTTTCCATCACTATTTATCCCTCACCTTTACCATCTTCTATATCCCCCAACCCCCTTTCTCTTTCTGGAATCCCCATACTGTTGTCTGTGTCTGTGAGGGTTTTTTTTTCTTAATCCCTTTACTTTTTTCATCCAGCCCCCAACCTCCCTCTCCTCTGACAGCTGCCAGTCTGTTCTCTGTATCTATAAATCTGTTTTTGTTTTGTTAGTTTATTTTTTCATTGGATTCCAAATACAAGTGAAGTCATATGGTACTGTCTTTCTCTAATTGGCTTGTTTCACTTAGCAAAATACACTCTGGATCCATCCATGCAGTTGCAAAGGGTAAGAGTTCCTTCTTTTTTACCGCTAAGTAGTATTCCATTGTGTAAATGGACCACCGCTTTTTTTATCCACTCATCTATTTAGGGACACAGGCTGCTACCAAATCTTGGCTCTTGTAAATAATGCAGTGAATGTAGGGGTGCATGTATTCTTTCGAATTAGTGTTTTGGGTTTCTGTGCAGAAGCTTTTAAATTTGTTTTTGCTTTTGTTACCTTTGATTTTAGTGTCTGGTCCAAAAAAATCATTGCCAAAACTGATGTCAAGGAGCTAACTGCCTACATTTTCTTCTACCAATTTTATTTAAAGTGGTAGAAGAGAAGTAGGTGTCCTAGCCAGCAGGCTTCTGAGAAGCAAATGCAAGTGCTCTTTGGAGGAAACTGCTTTCATTCCATTCAGGAAAAGAAGCAACTTACTGTTACGATTCACTAAAAATTTTAGGGAAAAAAGTCATCATAACTGAGAACCAACAGAAACAACATGTAATAGATATAGATCCATAAAGACTTCAGATACTGACATTTTTAGGCACAAAACATAAGTGTTTATCATATTTAAACAAATTTGTGGAGGGAATAGTAAGCCGTAAAGAATAAGTAATCAGATTTATATTGCATTCGGGAAATGAATTATTTGGAAAAAACCCCCTCTATTACTATGTTTAATAGCAGATCTGGCTAGTTTCCCCAAAGCACATATGTGTCTATTCTGTCTGCTTGGATTCTAATTACATGGGAGTACTGGAGTAGTGGGGGCAGTATTTGAGCTTACTTTCCATGAATGTCACTTCAAGAAAACTTAACTGACTTGAATGTTACTTGGAAAATCAGGCAACATTTCATACTTTTTCTGATACAATTCCAAAAACCCTTGAAAGTCCTGTGTGGTACTGTGTGAGGTATTTTAAGGGAGTACAAAAATAAATATGCATGGTTTGCATATTCCAGAACCCTCAAAACATTGAAAGAATAAAAAATATAAAAATCTCAGATAAAGAATATACTATGTATATGCTAATTTAGAAGAATTGATGGCATACAGCATATAACATGGGAGTCTGGAAGGCAACGCCACTGGTAAAAATGGTTTTCAGAGGAATTCTGTTCGGGGTAAGTGCTGTGACTTTTTCAGAAGAAATTTCTTTACAGATCATTGTGGGTGGAAACTGAGATGCCAAGTATTCTGAATGAATTGCCCTACTAAGGACAACGCAAGACATTTGTTGGTTGTGGGAGGGAGGGAGAGAGGGAAGGAAGGAGGGAGAGAGAGCTGGACATGGAGCCAGAAGGAAATGCAAGGTTGCACGCTTCTCACTGTAATTCCTCCCTAAGAATGACTAAATCTTCAATAATGCCTACAAACATTATTAAATGGTTAATATAAATACTTTTTCCTAGACTGAGTCATGTGTTCTGGCCTTAGTGAGGCCGAGTGGAGGTATTTTGGATTCAGGGTATAGGCAGCAGATTGAAATGGGAGGATATGAGTCATAGGAACTCATGGATATCAGGAGGAAAACTTCATGCCAGCCCAGAATATGGAACTGGAAACTGGGGCAGGGTAAAGCACATTTCTGAGAAGAATGAGGTCTGAGACAACATTTAGGTGATGCTAAGAAAGCTTGTGTGAGAGAGAGGGTTGACTTGGAACTTTGAAATATGGGCTGGACTTCAGCAGGAAGCTGTGGGGAGAAAAGGAGGCTATTCCAAGAGGAGGAAGGAGCATGAGCAAAGGCACAGATGATGGAAGATGTTGGGAACATCTCATAATCAGTGGCCATGCCGATGGTGTTCACAAATCAGGCTAAGGGAAAAGCAGAGACCAACCCAACTTGAAACGGGATGGTTAGGACAGAATTTAGGACTCCAGGTCCCTTGCACCTCTCCTCATTATAGGTGGCTCTTATCTTTCTATTGTGCTTAGAACCTGGATCTTTGTGGCCACCTTCTGTTAGGCCTGTTCCTGTGGGCTGGCTTTCTGCCTCCTGCCAACAACAGTGGGGGCAGCCTAGGTTTCGGGAATGGGGTACCTGCAGTGGCCAACTGTGCAATGCTGCATCTCCTGGTTATGATTAAGTTGTCGTTTGGCACATTTTTGCTTGGATATGGCTCTCTGGAGCACCTCAGGAGATGTCAAACTCCATAACTGAGCCCTGGGACCAAAGCATTCACACACAAGTAAATGAAAGCAGACCCGTCACTGGGGCCTGCCTTCTGAATTATGGCAGCCCACGTCTTTGAAAGTTACAGACCCCACTGTCTATCATCCCCTATAGATTCTCCATTGCTGATGCTTGTCAGCTCATATGCAACCTGAATCCCCTGACACTGGGGAAAAGGTGAAGTAAAAGTGCAATAAAGCCCATTGTCGACTGGCAGTGCCCTTGAATATGATACTCCAGTTCAAAAAACGATGTTTGAAACAGCCTGGAGTTTCTGATGAACATGTAATTAATGACTATCAAATGCTTTTGATTTAAAGGAGTATGAGTCTAAAGCCACATGGAAGGTGACTTTCTTTAGTCTTTTTTTTTTTTTTTTTTTTTTAAGGCAAGGAAATTGCTTGTATCTTTGAGTGCTATTTAATGACCAGAGAACATTTGTTCAAGGAGTTAGGAGTTTGTCCAACGCTACGTCACAATCTATATTTGATTTATAAACATAGTTGTTCCATCATCAAGTGGCCACTCAACTGAAGTCAAAAGTTATCTGATTACAGGAAAATAACTTGATCATTCTGGTTACTGTCAATATTTAGTAAGCTTATTCCAACCAAGCTCTTGCAGAAACTTTCCATGTTTTCATCTTGTATATATACAACTTGGGTAATATTCCCCCAGTTTTGGACAGAGCTGCAATTTGAGAAGATGGCTTTGAGTCCTTTAAAAATGATTTGAAATTTTTTCCCTGTGTTAAAGAGTTTCAGGTCATCCCAATATGGCCCCAGTCTAATATGATAAATTAGCGATGCACGCTGCATTTAGAGGTAAGATATGGAAAAGTTCCTTCATGCTAATTTCCTGCCCATTTGTAATCACTAGGTCTTAAAATTCCCCATATATCTCTGTCAGGTAGATAAAAGGTTCCAGTTACTTAACTTCAGCTCAGACATTTCACACACCTGGTTTTCAGTGACAGTTCTAGGCTTAGAAGAGAGGAAAGTCTAAGGAAAGAAAACAAGGAAAATGCTTCCACTTTGCAACATCCAATTTTATTATGTTGGGTCATAAACAACTCCAATTAGCAAAGCATGCGCACACTTAAATTTTCCTTTTGGAAAGCAGTTGTGTGTATGTTTCCCTGGGAGCAGTTGGCACCTGTGTACCATCATTGCAGTGTCCTTCATTTTGGAGATTTATAAGGAGAGGTGGGGCCATGTTTACCAAGCCTTCAGTGTTTTCACCAACTCAATTCCTTGTCAGGGTCCAGTCAGATCTCTGGAAGGGGTTAAGTAGGAGTCCAGGGAGACCACTTGACATCTGCTCCACTTACGACTTTTTGATCTTGTTGTTTTTGGCTTTTGAAGGGCAGGCCCACATTGGAGAGTGTGCATGTGTGTGCGCTTGGGGCGGGGGGAGAGAAAAAGAATGGGGGGGAGGGAGAGAGAAATGCTAAGCTTTGGTATGGGAGAGAGAAGGAAAACAATCCCATGATGACAGATCAAATGAAGGCAAAATAACTTTAAAAAAATTGAGTGGGATCACATGCTATGAAATGATGATAATGGGAAGGAAAATACTGGGGGTCTTATGTGTGAAACCCTTTGTGAATAGGAATGTAAACCATGTGGGTGTTTTTGCTATCGTTAACCAGCACTTCAACATGGGTGTCAATGAAAACCAAATTACATACTTCACTCTGAGCCATGGCTCTCAGTTTGACTGAGCCCTCTGGCATGGAACTTTTTCTTTCTTTTGCAAAAACAAAATGAAATCTTGCCAAGAAGAATACAGGGAAGCTTAGGCAGATAGTGGCCCAGTAACTATGGAGTTTACCAGTTGTGTCCTGTCTTCATCCACTTGGGTTGCTGTAACAGAAATGCAATAGACTAGGTAACTTATAAACAACAGGAATTTATTTCTCACAGTTCTGAAGGGGAAGTCCAAGGTCAAGGTGTTGGCAGATTCAGTGTCTGGTGAGGCTCTACTTTCTGGTTCATAGACATTTGTCTTTCTTCTGTTATCCTCTGGGGCTTCTTTTTCAAGGGCACTAATCCTATTATGAGGGCTCTACCCTCATGACCTAAGCACGCCCCAAAGGCCCTACCTCCAAAGGCCAACACACTGGGGGTTAGGTTTCAACATATAAATTTGGAGGAGGGGGCCATAGACATTCAGTCTATGGCTCATCCCCAGCTCTCATCCCCATCTTTCTTGGTGGGGAGTGGGAAGGGCAATGAAGGAGAGGGACTGGGACCAGGAAAGGAAAAATTTCGTAAAGCATTAAAGAATCCGAGTGTTGAGAAGCGCGTTGAAGAGTGCGGCAGAGAAAAGGCGACAGCCGCGGTCGTTGCTGCTGCAGCGTCAGGGCTCGCATGTCAGGGCAGCAGCCTCCTCAGCCGCTGCGTTTCCTGACCAGCCACTGGGCGGCTGTGCGGCCCTGCTCAGGATCCTCGAAGGGGCATAAGAGGGAGGCCTGGAGGTGGTGAAGATGGTCTACCTCAGGGCTTTTAGCATTAATGTGTCTCCCTGCCTTCACCACTCTTGAATGTAGTCCCTGGCTGTTTTTTCCTTGACTTCTCTAAAGAAAATGACACAGCAGAACCCAAAGAAAGCCATCAGGAAGGCCATGGTGTTCCTTGCAGTGTCCCTTCCACTTTTTGTTGGAAACTGAAACTATGAGTTCATTTGGGTTTTAGGTGTTCTCTTGGTCTGCTACGAACATGCTACCCAGGTCTTCTCGGACATGTAGAGAATTGGTTCATTGGAGTCTTTACAAACTGGCACCAATCTGAGGGTGAGAGGCTGAGCTTGGCTGTGGGGAGTGGGAATGTCCAGTACAGGGTTTGGCAGTAGGGAAGCTCGAAAGGTGAGAAGGAAAGGGTAACCCCACAAAGTGGCATGTCACGGGAGAACACAGAAGTCTGACTTTTGCTGGGATCTGGTTGGTGTAAGAGACTCTGAGAGGTTCAATTGCACCCTAGGATTCCACGTTTGTGGAATATCTGCGATAAGTAATTAGCATTTGTACACTGGTTTAGAGATCTTGAAGCTGGCTCGTCTTTAGTCATAAACCTAGAAAGTGGTCAAGATGAGATTTGACTCCAGGTTACTCTGACTCCGGGAATTGGCTCCCTAAATCCTATTCCTTGGTCCTGAGGGACTTGGTGACTAAGAAGTTGCTCAATGTGTGCTTAAGAGTTCATATCCCACTAGAGGAGTTGGTCTGGCTCCTTAATGATAATCCCATCTATACCTAGAGATGAAAGGTTATTGTTTCCAGCAAATTTTATCCTTGGGGGAGGGCACAGTGTTACACGTGGCTGCCGTTAGGTGGAACCTGCCCTGACTACATCTTCACGATCCAGCTGCCCTGGACATCCATCTCCCCACCCTGAGTTCTGAGTCCAGACATCTGGAAGGGGGCATGGGGCTGGGCTGCTGCCCCTCCTCTGCCTTTCATGTCACCTGGAATCTGCTCAGCAAGGTCTACTGTGAGGGCTTAAAACTAATCTCCCATAGTTTATGAGCCCAAATCCATTTGCAATGAGGAAGACCCCGGCTGACCAGTGGCTTAAACAAATGTCCTCCTCTATAGCATTCCTATGGCAAGACTCAAGTTCCACACACATGATGTAAGTGAGAGCCTGGGCAGGCCTTTCTCCCACACGTGGCTCAGAAATCATTTACAAAGCAAACAGAAAAGACAGCCCTGGGCAGGCAACTCTTCCTCTCTCTCTGGGCCAGGTCTGCACTCGCAGGCCACTCCTAGTGGGCTCCTCTGATCTGAAGGTGCGATTGAAAACAGGTGTCTACCCAGTGCCTATAAAATATATACAGGCAATAGGGGAGATCCTTGGAGATTCTTTCAACTGGTAGAAATATGGAGATAATTCCCAACTCTGACTCTGCCTGGATCCAGGCCTTCAGCCCCATCTCTCGGAAAAAAAAAAAGAAATCCCAAAAAACTTTCAGGGAAACTGGGAGCATATGGTTCCACCATCCTGTTCTGTAGAAAGAAATGTGAAAAAGATTAGAGAGCCTCTGTCAAAATGTCAGATTTGGCATTGTGTTGCTGGAAAAGTAGCTCTTGTCCCCTGCCTTCCTCCCCACCCTCCCATCAGGATGACCCAAGTGACCTTGGGCTGTACGGGCAAAGCCGTGACTGTGATTTGGATGCCAGATTTACCCAATTTCTATTTAGCAAATAAATAGAATGTACTGCTGTGCATGTTTGGGTAAATACCCGATTAAAGTCTCTTAAAATATGACTACTATTGCCCATAAAGGAAAGGAATTTCAGCTGGGCAGTGTCTGTCTGGGGCCAGAGGATTGGGTTTCCTCTTTATTTGTTGTCAGCAAGTGCTCCTGCTCTTTCCTACCTTGCAAGCTCATTAAGCAGATGCTTGAACGTGGGGATACTGACAACGCAGCTGTATTTCATTTGTAGATAATTGATGCAATAAATGTAATAACCAAACGAGATATGTTGACTCATGAGCTAATTTGGGTGTAGATGTTACAGCACTAGCGCAGCTGGAAATGTTTGCCCATCACAAATCTGTTTCAGATAAATGCCCCCAGTTCCTGTTCTCAATAAGACAAAAAAATAAATAAAAATAAAATATCAAACCATCCTTTATATCTAAAAATACATGTTCAGAAGTTATGGTCAGGCTAAACTGTTTGAAAGAATATTAATACCAGTAATTCATTACAAAAACAGGTAACTTTAACCCCTTACACACAGGGGGCGGGGGTGGCAAACTGAGGTACTCACACCTGGTTTCCTTAGGCACTTTTGGTCTGGAAACCTGAAAAACCTTAGTTGGAAGGGTGTGGATGCATTGTTTTTCTTCTTCCTTTTACTGCAGGCAGGATTCCTTTTTTATGGCCTGTGTATTTCCAGAAACTCCTTACCTTATGTCTTCTCTGAGTGGTTGTATGTAGGAGGCACAGTTCTGTGACTTTAAAACAGTGGCTTTTGGGATGGGCAGCTTTAACAGAAAGGAGTTTGTAACATATGAAAGACCCACACCTTGAAGCAGTCCTTATTAGATAGCTCATAGCCTAGACAGGGGAGGGTAAACTATGGCCTGCTGCCTGTTTTTGTGTCGCTTGTGAACTAAAAATGGTTTTTACATTTTTAAATGGTTGAAAGGTACCAAAAGGAGAATAATATTTTGTGTCATATGAATGTTGTGGAAATTCAAATATCAGTGTCTATAAATAAAGACTTCTTAGAACACAGCCACACTCATTCATTTCTCATTTTCTGTGGCTGCTTTGGTGGGTAGTTCCAACACTTACCACCGAGCCCTTAACAGAAAGTTTGCCAACCTCTGTTTGCCAACAGAAAGTTCATGGAAGTGAAGAAAAGCTAGACTTGATTGCAGTGTATTTTATATGGAAATTATCTTACTTTTAATTAAATACACAAGGGAGAATAGATGAATCATTGGTTGTCTGCAGAGGTCCTTCCCGAAGGAGCTGTGGTTATTAGCATTTCTCAGTAATAACTGAACCTTCTGCGGGTCACAGTTTGTATGCAAACACTATTTCTAATCTGTTTGAAAATCTTGGGTAATTTTTTATTTTGTAATCTAATTTTTGTATTAAAACTGTTCAACAAATTGTTTTCTCAATAGATATCTTTAAAAGGTTTATTGGGGTAAAATTTTCATACATTATGTAACTTCATAGCTTTATGAGTTTTGCAAACAGTATTTATTTACTTTGTCACCGTCACAATCCAGATATAGAACAGTTTTATCACCCCCAGAAGTTCCTCCGTGCCTCTATGTGGTCAACCACTTTCTCCCCCCTGGCTCCTGACCATCACTGATGTGTTTCTATTCCTATAGTTTTGACTTTTCCAGAATGACACAGAAATAGAATTATACAGGATGTAATAGATATTTCAGAGTACAATTCACTTCCCCCAACTGCAGTTTAGACACCAGTATCTCTTAATTGATAAGCTTCTATTGTGCATGCAACAGACACTATATAATTAAGGTTATATCTATTTTTCTTGGTTATCTTGATGAGGAATCATCTATATTGATATGTTAAACTTGTGGGATGAGAATTCCAAAGTTAATATAAATTTCTCTCTTTAAGAAAGGAAGAAAATTTTGGTATCAATTATACTGAATCTTCCTGGATGGATTTTTTTTTTGGTTATATAATCTTAGACTTTAAATAGCCCCCAAATGATTTCTAAGTAGGTTTCTCTGTGAGTGAAAATAGAGAAACTTTGTTTAGTCCTAATCTGCCAGTCTAAACCTCTCTCTTTGCTTTATATATTGTATCTTAAAAAACAAAAAAATATTACTTGGAGGATAGGATTATTCTCTAGGAATGGGGAATTGGAAGAAGTCTTGTTCACCATGTGCATAAACGAAAGGAAGCTGAGTATATTGTGTTTCTAAAATATACTAGACAGATTTTCTAGCAAGTTGAATTTGCTCTTCAGAAATAGTTGTTAATATGCTCGTTTTCTCTCTAGACAATCCAACAACAAAGGGCGAGATATCTGGATGCTGACTATGCTGTCAGTGAGTGCAGATACACTTTAGAAAGCAATTAATATTCAAGATCATCAACACTAATGTAGTGCCTCCTTTTCCCCCTTGTTTCTTCTCTTCTTTATTTAGTGTCACATACATATATTTAGTAACCCTTTTCTTATTGCCTAGGATGGGGAAACATCCAAAGGATACCCTAAGTGGAAGTCAAGCATGAGCTTCAGTACTATAGTGGATATTTCAGTGTACCAAAGGTCTTGCTAGATCTGGTTTTCTATCTTAACATTTTTATGCCTTTGTATATTTTCCCTCTGGATCCCAGAAGAGTATAAAAAATATGTTTAATACACATACTTTAAGCATCTTTCTCAGTGGTAGGTTTTTATCCACAAGGGCTAGAATTTGCCTTCACTTTCTATACAAATGGGTTTTGGATTAAAACTCGAGGTAGCAAGTTCAGAAATTGGTCTGAAGTTTTCATTTTATTTCAAACTGAACTCATGTTACTCCTGTTGAAAATTGTACTGACAGGCCCATACATATAATTTATGATATTTCCTATCAAGATGTTTAGCTGAATTAGAAACATTTGTGAACAAGTCCTTCTGCAGTTGGTTAAAAGGCATTTTTCTGTTGGGGAAGGGAGGAGTACCTGGAGGGCAGAGGCACAAAGAGAACCTGGAATACCTTTTATTTCAACGACTGTTGATCAAGTAATTGACCGTAAACTGTTTACAACCATGACCCTTGTTGCAACCACAGAGGAGGTGTTTATGGATAGACATTAAGCTCTTTTTTAAGTTGTTCACAAAGTGTGCTGTTTACAGAGCAAATTTCCCCAAACATCTTGTTTTTCTCTGAAACATTGAATAAAGTAGATAACAAAGTTGGTCAGACTTAATATTGAGAAGGAAAAGGAGATGAACGATGGAAGCTTTGCCTATATATTTGGGAGAACTTGACTTTTTCAACAATGATTTCATCTTCACATTTCAGATTATAGAAAAGGGAAATCTCAACATAAGGACTGTTAGAAGCATTTTAAAATGTCAAAGAGACCCTCAGCATTTAGACAGAGGCTATTGTATAGGCTTATTAGATTGCTTAGAGAGAAACAAGATATTGACCACTTGGTTTTTATAAAGGAGCAATAAAAATTACCAGTGAAGAGATGTAATACGACTGTGAGAGAGAAAATGTATTTGAAACTACATTTGCAGGAGGCTGAGTAAGACACTATTAGTTTAAATCAGATTTTTGTCAAGGAAATGCCAAGTAATACTTAAGAAAAGGTTATATGAATTACTTGTCAACTAAAAAAAGGCACACTTATTTTTTTAAAAGAATGCATTTTTGGAAGGTGTGATTGTAGTCTAATGAACAAACTTGTGGAAGAAATGTGGTGCAAATGGAAAGCACCATGCTGTTCATGAAAGAGCAGCTCCCTGGTTGCGTGCACGGTTGACCTCACAGAGACCGAAAAATGATGCCGTCTGATAAGGTATTTTTTGAGGGCCTCCTTTATGTTTGCACTTACTAGGTGCAGCCAAGATGTGAGAGTCATGTTCCTTTTCTCTGGTGAGGCTGAAAGACTTGAACACAGTGAAAAGATAGCGGGCAAATTGAGGCACCACCATGAGCAAAATTTTGACAACTCTAGTTGTCAAAAGAGAACCAGTGCTCAGGAGGCTGCAGAAGAAAATGAACAGAATTAATAACTAGAAGAGGTCTTGGGAAGGAAATATTGGCAAGATTAGTGCCTGGGTTGTGAGAATACCCAGATGACTACTTACCAAGTCAGAGTGACCAAGAGAGATGTGGGAATCCAGGAGGGTTTTTATTTATTTTTAATTTTTACATCATGTTTATTCTATTACAGTTGTCTCGGTTTTTCCCCCTTTGTCCTCATCCACACATCCCACCCCGCCTCGCTTTTCCACAGTTAACTTTCACTCTGTTGTCCATGTCCATGGGTCATTCATACATGTTCTTTGTTTAGTCCCTTCCCCTTCTTTCCACCATTGTCCTCTTTCCCCATCCCCTCTGGTCACTTTCAGTCTGCTCCATGTTTCCATGTTTGTGGTTTATTTTGATTGGTAGTTTATTTTGTTGAATAGAGTCCACTTATTGGTGATATCACATCGTATTTGTCTTTCACTGACTGGCTTCTTTCACTTAGCATAATATTCTCCAGTTCCATCCATGCTGTCGCAAAAGATAGGAGTTCCTTCTTTTTTAAAAAATGCAGATTGATTTTATTTATTTTTTAAATGTCAAATCCATTATTAAATATTAAAAATTTAAATCTATTATAAAGTCTCAGCAATTAAAACAACATGACACTAGCAAAGAAAAAAATCAAGATCAATGAAATAAAATGAGCATTCTAGAAACAAATATATCTGTCTAACAATGTAATATATAGTTAAATTGATATTTCAAATCAATGGGGAAAATAAGGCTTATTCAACAAATAAGGTGCATGGACCACTATTACTGGAAATAAATCTAGAGCCCTATTTCACACATTATACAAAAAAATATTCAGGTGAGTTAAAAATCAGTATGTAAAATCTAAGGAGTTTTAGGAGAAAATACAAAATAATATTTTTCTTACCCTGAAGTAAAATATCCAAACCCAGAAGCTATAAAGTAAAATATTGACAATATGACTACATTAAACATTTAAGACTATACAGTGATATACATATAAAAAAGTTAAAGGACAAGCAATAGAATAGAAAAAGTATTTGCAACACATCTAAAAAAGGGTTAATAGTTGTTTTTCTTTTTTTAGGGAAAAAATTCTATAAACCTTTAATCAAAAAATGGATAAAGAATACCAAAAAGTCATTTAAAGCTTTTAAAAGTAATAGAAATAGGCAAGAAATATACAAAAACAGGTTTAGTTTCAAGAAATAATAAATAATTAAAATAACGCATCATTGTCACAATCAGATTAATAAGTATTAAAAATATTGGCAATATCAAGTATTGGTGACTGTGAAAGGAAGTGGGTAGTCATAGACTCTTCCTTCATCTTCTTAAAGCAGTCCCTTTAGCATATCTTGCAGTGCTGTTTTGGTGGAGGTGTATTCTTTTAGCCTTCTTTTGTCTGGGAAACTCCTTACTTTGCCTTCCATTTTCATTGAGAGCCTTGCTGGGTAGAGCAGTCTTGTTGCAGTCCTTAGCTTTTCATGACTTGGAATATTTTTTGCCATTCCTTTCTGGCCTGTAGTGTTTCCGTTGAGAAGTCAGCTGCTAGCCGTACAAGGGCTCCCTGATATGTTACTACCTCTTTTTCCCTTGTTTTCTTTAAGATTCTCTGTTTGTCTTTGATATTTGCCATTTTAATTATGATGTGTTTTGGAGTGGGCCTCATTGGATTCCTCTTGAATGGGACCCTCTGTGCTTCCTGGACTTGTGTGACTTTTTCTCTCCTCCAATTAGGGAGGTTTTCCATCATTATTTTTTCAAACAGGTGCTCCATCTCGTCCTCCTCTTCTTCTCCTTCTGGTATCCCTATTATATGGTTATTATTATGTTTCAGGTTGTCCTGCATTTCCCTCAATTCTTCTTCATTCTTTTTGAGTATTTTTTCATGTTCTTGCTCTTTCTGGGAGCTTTTTCTACCTTATCCTCCAGCTTGCTGATTCATTCCTCAGCTTTGTCTAGCCTGCTTTTGATTCCTTCTACTGTATTCTTCCATTCAGAAATTGTATTCTTCATTTCCTCTTGCCTCTTATTGATAATTTTTATGTCCCTTTTCATGCTGATATAGTTTGCTCGTAGTTTCCCTGTAGTTTCTGGTAATTCTCTCTGAGCTCACTGAGCTCATTGAGCTTCCATAGGACCTTTGTTTGGAACTCAATATCTGATAGTTCACTTGCCTCTATTTTATTTAGTTCTCTTTCTGGGGATTCCTCCTTTCCCTTCCACTGGGGGTGTTTGTTTGTCTTTCCATTATTTGTGAGACTCTTCTTTTTTGCTTCTGCTTCTTAAGTTGATCTGTCTTGATTTCCTGATTTTGTGGTGTGAACTTCTATGGTAGGAGGCTGCTGTTTTTGTTTTTTTTTTCTGGATCTGTCTTTGATGATGTCAGCTATTGACCCTGTCTGACCTTAGGCAGTCTGTTCAAGACTCCCAGCAATCTACTGTCTGTGGTTGTCTCCTTCAGCTGTTAATCTAGTCACTCTACACTCAGCAGGCTGGCTTAGACAGCACAGGGCGGGGCAGAGTCCTTCCTGGGGGTGGGGTTATTGGGTCCTTTCACACTGGTGCCACTCAGGGGAGTGGTCTGCCTGAGCCAGATGGCTGCTAAGGTATGGGGGAGGAGTCAGCACTGAATCCCACCAGCTACTCTCTCTGCTCTCTCCCAAATCTCTCTTCAAGGGCCTCTCCTCCAGTGTCTCTAGACCATTCTGTGCCCCCTTTAGCTAGGGATCTACTATCTGTGGCTGCCACTGTCTACTCAGCAGTCAGGTTTTAGCACTACTGGGCCAGGGCTGAGTTCCTCCTGGGGGTGGGGCTATTGTATCCTCTCACACTGCTGCTGTTCGGGGGAGTGGTCTGCCTAAGCAAGATGGCTGTTGCCATATGGGGGAGGATTCAGCACCGGGATCCCGCCAGCCACTGTCTCAGTTCTTTCCCCTAAGCCCCCTTCCCCAGTCTATCCTCAGGCATCTTCCAGCCCACTCTGCCCCTGCCCTTGACAGAGACCAGGGTAAGTAGCTACAAATAAAAATTTATGTGTAGGCTCTTCAAACAGCTCTTTGTGTCTCCAGCCACCCATCCCTGGCAGAGAGCAACCCTGCCACTTTTTGCAGCTGGCTGTTATCTATGCACTTTTTGGGCTCTGGTGCTGTAGGCTGGAGATTCCCGCTTATGCTTTAGACCCCATTATTCTCAGGGGGATCCAACTGGCCATTTCAATATCCTTCTGGCGCTGCTACCCGTGGGCACCCAGCCTGCCTTCTTGAGTCTCTACCACACTCCTTACCAGTTAGGTTGTGCTAAAGCTGATTATTCTGTCTGTCTGAGGTTATAAGGCTCCTCTCTCGCTATTGTTCAGTTGTTTGTTCCAGGTGATTTCTCCACAATTTAGTTGTAATTCCAGATTGGTCCTGGGAGGACATCAGTGTGACTTCTACTCACTCCTCCACCATGTTGATTCTCTGGGTTTTGATGAAGAGGATGCCATGCTTAATTTCACAGAAGGTGATTTTAAGGAGGTTCTGGAACATCCAAAGAATTATGCCCAAAGATGGGGGGAATTACACCGTAGATGACTCTTAGGTCATTTCAATAGTAAATGCTGGTTTTGACAGTTAAAATATTAATGAGATGGTGTGTTGAACTGAAAGGCAGTCATTTTTGACAGCATCCTCTATTGCTAAGGAGCCCAAGGAGAAGAAATCACTGGAGAAAGAAAAACAGAAAGGGAAACAAATATTTCCTGAAGAATCAAACAACTCTTGGCAACAGGCCATGTGTTTGGCATGCTTTCTTCTTATCTTCATAATATTTCATCCTCCTTTAAGCTAGGTGACATGAGCTGCTTGGATGTGCTCAAGGAGGTTTTATCCCTACTTCACAGATGAGAAAACAGAGGATCAGAGAGGTTCAGCAACAGATTCACAGCCTGAGATTTAAAGCCAGGTCTTTTGGACTTTTGAAATCCATGGCCTTTTCTCTGCGCTATGCAGCTGGCCTGGCCTATGTTTGTTTTCACATTTCAGTTGTGGTTTTTATGGCCTTCTCCCCATCCATAGTCCTTTGAATGATTGCTCACTAGGTTTAAGACTTCCATCTCCTATTTATGGCATTGCTGGACATAACTAAGTGTGAGAAAATGAGCTCCGAGGACTCAAGTGTATCAGGTCAGCAGCTGTCTACACCATCTTCAAATGCTATACTCATTTCTCACTCACATGACTGAGCAAAACTATTTTGAGTAAGTTGTTCAGTATCACGGAAAAAACATCTATTGAATAGTTACTACACTCCAGACATGTAAGGTGGGGAATACCAAAGTGCCTTCTAAGGGGGTTGGGAGCTTCTCCCTGGATGTGGACACAAGTCATACAGATGTCATAGGAAACTTTATTAAGAGATGTATTTTCTTTCTCCTCTTGTATTTTACCCTCACCTGATCTACAAAGGTAGTTAGGCTCCCTTGGGCCCCCCATAAGTCTTAATGCAGAGATGGACCTCAAGACACTGGCTGCCTTCTGTTTTCCTAAAGGCCAGGCTCATGGGAGGATGGAGTGGATGGGGAAGAATTTTATGCTTAATGACTTGGAAGGAAACAGTGGGGCAGAGGGAGGGATTTCTCTGAGACCCCGAAAACCAAAGAAGAGGGGACTCAATTTCCTTGTCTGTGGCAGTGCAAGATGTTAGAGGAAAAACTGCATAGCCCCCTGAGTGAGGCTGGCTCTGTGCTCTCTAATTCTTACCTCCATGGGAATTCCTATAGCCCATGTGTGCCTTGTGTACAGAGTTCCCAACTCCAGAGGAACAGACTGGGCTGGGACAATTAAAATGTGAACAGCTGAATGACCCAAAGTAACAGTAAGTCTTATGTCTTTGAGTGTAAACCAGAAGTGTTCTTCCCTTTATGTAATGGACATCCATGGGGATGAAGCCAAGAATCAGATTCAGTTTGAATTAAAGAAATTGGAAGAAGATATTTTTTATACATCAGGAATATAGGTTGAAATTCCTGCCTACTATTTTTGTATGTAGTACGTTTCTGATCAGATTCATGATCATAGATGGGCTCCAAACGAGAGGAGAACCAGAAGTAAATGTTGAGGGATTTCTGCAGGGGGTGAGGTCTTTATGGGAAAAAGGAGTCCAAAAAGGCTTTGTTGAAGATTTAAGTATAACATTTGTGGCAGAAACTGCTAGTTCCCTGCCCAATGTCTTTTTTTTCCCGTTCCTTTTTATGAATCAGACTCCAGAAAAATGTTAGTCCCCTTGTAGTTTGGGTAGTGATGCTACATATGTCTGGTCAACAAGATAAACAAGGCAGGGCTCCCAGGATGCTTCATTATTATTTTTTTAGATTAAAACAAAGGCCAGACTTAGCTAGTTTAAAAGACTTCTGCCTTTACCCTTTACCTCTTCTTGTCTGGAGTGCACATGTGATGCGCAGAGGTGGGATTAGCCATTTTACAACCTGAAGGACAAAAGCCAAGGGCTAAGTGAGATGGAATAGGAGGGAAGGGCCTGGGCCTTCAATGAGTCCTTGAGCAACTGTACCAGCCCTGAAAGGTGTGCTTCCAGAATTCCTGGGCAGGAAAATCAAATACCTCTTGGGTTAAGCAACTGTCAATGGATTTTTCCTCCAGGAGGCTAAATCTTAATTGGCAGGGGCTTTCCAGAGAGGATCTAGGGAAGCAGAGAGGAGAGGGGAAGGCCATTCATGGGAAGCACAGAGGCTGGAATGATGGCATGTTTGGGGAACAAGGCATTGAATAGTCTGGAGAGTAATTTATTCTGGCTGGAAAATATCTGGTGAAAAGATGGGAAAAAACGTAAGTATTGAACTTATTAAAGTTTTGAGCTTTTGAAATACTGAGACTAATAAATATATTTAGGGCTAATTGGATTAGATCTGGCTTTCACTGATGATAGTCTTGTTCTGAGAAAAATGGTCTTATTATCCATTATTAGAACATGTCAGATATGCCTTCATAATGAAAATTCCGCTGTATTTTCCTAGAACTGGCTGAGGATTTATGGAGGGTGGGATAGCAGATGTTATGTTACTGGTATATGATACAGATTGTGTCTACACAATAGAAAGCAAAGTGGAAACCTGGCAATGATTCTGACTGATTGAATTTTTCCTTCTCTGCTGAGTGAAGCTTTATTATTCAGTGAATAGCATTCAAGCAGAGGCTTGGTGAATCCTCAAAGAGCTTCAAGTAGCTTCCTTCACCTTTCCAGGGGCTGTTGGACTTCAGTAGGCATTAGATTTGCTGGGAGACTTTGTTCAGTACAGATTCCTGGGCCTGAGCCTCAGAGAGTCTGGTATAATAGGTCTGGGGCGGCCATCAGGAATCATTTTTAACAAGTGCCCCTGGTGATTATGTTTCAGGAGGTTTTTGGGTGTCACTTGAGATGCCCTGGCCTATATTCTGTTCCCCTTCTTTATTTCCTTTCCTTCCCTGCACTAGTGTTGTGGTGCTTTCCAGAAAGAAAGGAATTTTTGAAGGTGAGGATGTCATTTAATCTCCCATGACTTTCTACTACTGGTTGGGAGGTTTCACCAAAACACAGTTTTTCACATTCTTTTCATATCTCTTAAATGTTTTTGTTTTTCAAATTCTAAAGGAATACTGTTTATTCCTTTATTTTAGATAATTCTGTTTTACTGCAAAACTTGTAAAAATTCAGGAAGGGTCCCATAAGAAAATACAAATCATCACCATTCCTCTACTTAGAACCATTGCTAATGTTCTGGTATATTTCCTTTTCTCTCTCTTTTCATAAAAATTGAAACCAATTAGCTAAAAGACCTATGTTGTTTTTCATATCCTTCATGCTATCTTTTCAGGCTTACTGATGTTAGGGTCCTGATTGCTAATATGAAAGTGAAGATACTCTGCTTTCTTTCATCAATCTTCTGTTCATCATTATGTTATAAGATGTCTCTAGAATATTATGCACACATCTCTGTGTTATAAAGTAAAGATACCCTTAATAAATGAACAAGGTCTGTTGGTTAAAAATAAGTACTGTAATCATTTCAGGAAGGACTTGGACAGAAGTCACTTCTTGTTTTTGTGTGAATTTAAGTTATAAGCAGCTCTCCTTATATCACTTGCACTTAGAGCTGTACTTGTTATTATTTAAGAGGACACCCAAGACACCAGTCCACCATAGCTCTGTGGATTAATGACAATAAATGGTGATGTTGTAAGAGCCGAGGTAGTCAGCTCCTTGAATCAACCAGGAATCTTTGGTTGCAAGCAATAGGACCTGACCTTGGCTTATATAAAATGGGAAATTTACTGGCTGGACAGAAGCAGCTCATAGAACTGGAGGAAAAGCAGCAGAACTGGGCCTCAGTGAAGGTGGAAGGACAACTCAGGAGACCTAGGTGGCAGGGGCTAGAGGGTCATCTCTTCTGAGCACTTGTTCCAGAAGGAATCTTCACTCTGTTCCTGCCACTGGGTCCCTCCTCTAAGGGGACACCATGTTTACTGTTTATCACTCATTCATTCGCTCTTCTAGGTTTTAGGGTTACAACAGTGAGAAAAACAGACAAAAGCCATGCCCCCATGGAGCTAACACTGTAGTTAGGGGAGATGACAGTAAAGTACTAGACAAAAATGAATAAAACATTTAGTATGTTAGATAGTGATAAGTGTTATGGAAAATAAATGAAGGAGGGTATGGGGCAGATAGGGAGCTGCAGCAGGAGGGTTTTGTGATTTCAAATTGAGTGGGCAGAAAAGGCCTGGCCCGGAAGGTGATGTTTGAGTGGAGACCTGGAGCAGATTAATGTGGGTGTTGGGAGATGAGCTTTCCTGGCAGAGGGGACAGTGTTGACTTACATTTTAAAAAAGATCACATTGGTTGCTCTGTTGAGAATACAGTGAAGGGGGCCGAAAACTGAGTCCAGGTCACCAGGGAGAAAGCTTATGCAGTCATACAGGTGGCAGAAGGTTTGGGCTTGGGCCAGAACGATCTCAGTGGGAGTGATGATGAGAAGTGACCAGGTTCTGGATCTGTTTTGAAGGAAGAGCTGTCAGAATTTGATGGCAGCCAGGATGTAGGGTGTGAGATGAATCAATGGTGACTCCCAGGTGTTTTACCATGAGCAGTTTTAAAGATGGAAAAGACTGCAGGAAAGGGCAAGTTTGCTTGGGTTGAGAGTTTGGTTTGGGTGTGCTAAGGGTGAGACCGGGTGGAAGTATCAGGAGTAGGCAGTTGGACATGCGCAAAGGCAATCTGGGGTTCATGGGGGAGGTTTGTGCCTGAGAATGGTATTTAAAGTTAAATATTTTAAGTTCCTATAAAGCCAAGAGGTTGGCTGAGATCAACTTGGGAGTAAGATGGAAAAATCAAAACCTGAGGTGATGGCAGGGGCGGGGAGGTCTTGAGAAGGGGCCTGAGAAGGAGTGATCTAATTGACTGGACGAACTTGCATCTTATGGCCATGCCTTTGTCTGGGAGTGGGAGCAGTCTTGCCAAGCTGACAGCCTCACCGAGGCTGTAAACAGTGGTGAAGGTGGTTCCAAGGCATCGTTCAGAAGAAGGAATGGGCCCCGTGCAGGCATAAATAACACATGGCCACGGGACTCCTCTTTCCGCGGTTTATTAGATGTATATTTAGCTCTTGTCACAAAAGCATGAAATAAGTAAGTTGCATATGAGATATGAAGGCACACTGATCTGGATTAAATAAAGTTGCTAGATCCTTTTGCTAATTCATGCTATTTCATTCCTTAATGAAATTAAGTTCAAGAATCCCCACCATCCCTTGACCTCTTGAAACTCAATTTGTTTGCCAAATTGAATACTAGATTGTAAAACCTTAAGGTTTTACAAGAATTGTATCTTATTTGTCTCTGGGTTCCTAATACCAAACACTGAGCTTGACTTAGGTTATGTGTTTGAAATTTGCTTTTAGAATAAATTAATGTGTGGATCATTTGGTGCAGCTAATACCTTTTATTTCCTTCAAGGCATTGGGTGATGAATCTATCAGAACTGTTTGTAGGGCAGAAACCCAGCTAAAACTGTCTTAAGCAAGAAAGGAAATGTATTTGTTTTCATGATTGAAATAAGGCAGCGATTTCAGGCATGGCTGGATCCAGGTGTCAGATAACATTAACATGTGTGTCTCTCACTTCTGACAGTGCTGCCTTCTTTAAGGACATCATTCTCACACAGGGTCTCCCCCACCCACACCCCATTTTCTCCAGGTGGTATTTCACCTGTGAGTTTACAAGCAAGTGTTGGCATGCTGTGTGCAGACATTTGTATAATGACTAGAGCACCCAGAATGCCACAGATGAAAACCAGCATGCTGATCCAGACTTACCTTACCAGCTTATCAACACTGTGGAAAGGAAACATCTGATAGTTCCTGAAGATGTTCTTGGACATGGGTCACATTTCTGTCACTGAATCAATCACTGTGGCCCGAGTGATGGAGCCCTCTCCTTGGGTAAGCCTGGTCACACATTCACCTGGAGTGCTAGGACCCTAGGGTAGGCACCTCCCAAGTTGCATCATCAACTAAGACGTGATCTCATCAAGAGAAACTGAGGTGCTAATAGCTGAAGATGAAAGAATGAATTCTGAGCAGGAAGAAGCGACAGATGACCACTATGAATACAAACTCCATCATAGGAGCTCTTGGGGGAAGCAGTCAAAATCTTTGACTCTTCTGTGGTGTCTATTCACACAGAAACTGCTGCACCTGGCTTTGGTTTGGAATGAGTTGGCAAATCTTAAGCAGTTGTGCTTGAACTTCGTAAACCAGAGCACCACTAGGGCAATGCTGACGGTCTGTTTCCGGTCGCTCTCTCTGCACCTTGGGCTTGGGAGAGCAGCTCCAGGCACTGCCTGCCCTTCCGAAGGCTCACAGGGCGGAGGCCACCTGGAGCCCTGCCCAGAGGACACCCTGTTAAACATGGAGATGAAGTTATCACAGGCTTGGCAAATTTTCCTCTGGCTGTTTTATGATAAAACCCTCAGCCAAGGAGATGATCCAAGGCATGGTGCTTCAGAACAATGAAGCCCCTTGGTGGAACGCCACAGACCCTGGAAAAAAGAATTTTAATACCCTGTGGGGAAAGTTGCTGTAATTTTGAAGGTGTTTTACTCAGGAAAGCAGCCTGTGATTTGTGAAGCAATACTAATCTGCTCATGGGAAGCTGCAGCATGAAATGAGACAAGGTGTGATAACCTGTCAAGTTCCAAAGAGAGATGATTTAGGGGGAGATAGTGGTTTGAAAATGTGAGGATGGGTGTTACTAACTTAATCCATATGATGCCTTCAAAACAAAAAGTATATTAGGGGCAAAAGGCATGAAACAGACATTATTCATTGTCTCCAGGTGATATTTCTCCTGTGAGTTTACAAGCAAGTGTTGGCATGCTGTGTGCAGACATTTGTACAATAGATTAGAGCGCCCAGATCGCCACAGATGAAAAGTAGGGGGGGACACCTTTGACTCTTTCCTTTCCCCCTCTAATTTATCTATCTCATTTATTCCAGACAAGAACTCCTTTCCTTTGTGAAAATTAGAGACATCTGTAGTTAATACAACCTGAGTCGAGGATAATCAAAGCTCACGCTGCCAGGTGTGAACAGATTGCTTGCCGGGTCCGGAAGGTGACTCTTTTCCTCCTCCTCCTCTCATGGGCACCATCCGCAGTCATTAGGAGGTGTTTTCCGGGAGTGGATGAGGAGGGAGGGGAAGAAGAATCGTGTTCTGGTGGGAGAAGCAGATGCTGGCTGGACCAGGATGACTCATACAACTGGCAATGTGCTTCCACTTCTATAAGACAGTTCCACAGACTCTGCTGATAATCTTGGGGCTTGGGGTGATGCCGTGAAGGGGGAACATGGACCCTTGAATGGTTCCATATTTGGGTAATGTTCCATCTGCAACAACTGACTTTTGCTAGGATGTTGGAAAGGCTTTCCGAATCTAGGTAACAGATTCTCAAATGGTCTATTGCCCCTGGGAAGATGGGACTGCAAGGAGCCCCTGCTTAGAAGGAAATGAGGATGAGGTTCTGTGGTAATTCCCATATGCTTTTTGTTTTGAAGTTGAAATTTTCTTTATTTTTAACTAATTTAAACTTAAAAACTGATGCACAAGTCTGTCACTGGAGAATTTTAAAATTTGTTTGGAATAACTTGGTTATGTGAAGCTACTTTAGAAAATATTTGATTTTTTGGAGCAGTTTTAGATTCGGGACAAAATTAAGGGGAAGGTACAGAGACATCCCATGTGCCCTCTTCCCCTGTGCACGCACGTTTCCCCCACTCTCAACATCCTCCAGCGGGGTGGTGCGTTTGTTACAATGAATGAACCTGCTTTGACATATCACACCCAAAGTCCATAGTTTACGTTAGGCTTCTTCACTCTTGGTGTTGAGCATCTGAGGAATTTTAACAAATGTGTAATGATGGTATGGACCCACCATTTTAATAACACACAGAACAGTTTCGCTGCCCTAAAAACCCTCTGTGCTCTGCCTGTCCATCCTCTCCCGACTGCCCCTGGCAGCCACTGATCTCTTCACTGTCTCTGTAGTTTTGCCTTCTCCAGAATGTTATATAGATGAAATCAAACAGTAAGCAGCCTTTTCAGATTGGCTTCTTTTACCTAATAATATGCACTTAAGATTCTGCATGTGTTTTCATGGCTTGGTCATTTATTTTTAACAAATTATTTTATTTTTCCATTACAGTTAACATTCAAAATTATATTACCTTTAGGTGCAGAGCATAGTGGTGAGACATTTATGTAGATGAAATAATCACCTCGATAAGCCTAGTACCCACCTGGCATCATATACAGTTATTACAATATTATTGACTACATTCCCTGTGCTGTACTTCACGTCTCATGACGGCTTTTATAACTGCCAATTTGTGCTTCTTAATCCCTTCAATCTTTTTCCCCTAGCCACTCCCCCCCCCCAACTCTTTCCCGTCTGGCTTGATAATATTTTACTCTCTGGACGTACCACACCCATGTGATTTGAAACAGTGGGTTTACTCCCTTGGGACAAGGGCTGTCACACATAGTGGGGCAGAGCCGAGGACTGTGTGAGTCATGAGCTCGCTTTCTTCTGCTTGCTGACACCAGAGCGCTGCTTGTTGCAGTGATTTAGTGGGCATGGAAAACTCTTGCTGTCTTTTCACCTTTACTTATTGACTGGACTTCTTTGTGCCATCATTGAGAGCAGAGTGGTAGGAGGAGGAAATGAACATGGAGTTTGGATCCAGGAGGATCTGTGTTTGGGTCCTGGTTCTGCCACTTATGAAATATGGGATCTTGGGAAAACCATTTTATCTCTGCCTCTGAGCTGTGGTTTCTCCATCTGTGAAAAAGAAACAGTGATCCTAGCTCCAAGGAAACTTGTGAGAATTTAATAGTGCATGTCACAAACTATGTAGCACCTTTTCCAATGTTCATTTAATAATTGTTCCAAGTGAAATGACTGAGTTACTGGTTTTCTTTTTTTTTTTTTTCCTTTTTAACCTTCACCCAAGGATATGTTTATTGATTTTAGGTGTGGGAAAGAGAGAGAAACATCAATGTGAGAGAGAACCATAGATCCGTTGCCCCAGGAGGCGCCCTAAGTGGGGATCAAATCTGCAACCTAGGTATGTGCCCTGACTGGGGATTGAACCTGCTACGTTTTGGTGTATGGGACGATGCTCCAACCAGCCGAGTCACCAGGTCAGGGCTTCTTTCCACTCTGTTTCCCAGTTATCCCACTGATGGGGAACTGTAGGACCACTTCTTGCATCGTCGTACACCGAAGGGCAGTTCTCGCTGAGCATGGTCAATTTTAGGGGCTAGATATGCTCTGTACTTGTAACTCATGAATGAATCTTCACTCACCTATATCGACCCCCATCAGCTCCCAAAGTTACACTCCAGACACTGGACGTCTCTTAGACCAACCTAAACATGGACTGCTCCAAACTAAATCTGAATCACTCCAGACTCTATCCAAACTGCCTCAAATTTAAAATTCCCAGCCAATTAGTTGACAGTTGGTTTCTTGACCATATTATTAGTTGGGTTATTTTCCCATGCGTTCTTATTGAAACAAAGCAAGTTCTGGGTGAAATTGAGGAAGCTGTTGTTTATAGGGACCCTTAGGAATACAAACCTTCCACATTTCTCTAGCTAGGCCACAGGCAGCACCGGTTCAACCATATCATTGATGCTTGGAGGTCTGATGTGTCCCTTACTCTTGACAGAGGTAGTTATTGCCTTGAGGACATAGCAATCATTCCTCTAAGTTATTCCACTGAAAATGCAATTCAGAAAGTCATTGTCAATATGAAGGGTGGCCTCTCAGATTACCTATTAGGTCGCAGAGTTGGGTTGTGAATTCTAACCTCTCTGACTCTCACATGAATGTAGGTCTGGATCCTCCAGTATGAGGTGAGCTCCCCAAGGCCAGGAGCATGTGTCTTATACTACTTTCCTGTCCTTTGCAACTTGCAGAACAATGATTGGACTGATTTGGCCTGAAGAGGTATGAAAATGGCCCAGGGACTTTAGGAAAGGGAAACCATTTTGTAGATATTCAGTAGTTCAGAAGAGGTGATCATTTAGGCATAACATGTGTAGACTTCAAATGAAGAAATGGATAGCAATGCTGGCTTCAAAGTTTTGCAGTGGATTTGGGCAAGGAAAGTAGCCTTGTGGAGAGAGGAGGTTGAGGTTCATAATCTATAGAGAAATAGATTTCTTTCACCACGTTAGCATTTGCTTCAAATCCTTTTTTTTTTTTTTTTGGAGGTAGAAATGGGCATTAATGGAGAAAAGAGTGAATATTTTGAGAATGAAAAAGAAGGCATTCCCAAAATGTATTCATAAAAAGACTGGTTCTTTGGGTCTTAGATGTGTGTTTCAAAATCTAGAGGCTCTATGGTCAATGTGCCAAGTTAAAGCTAACTAATATTTTGTTGTTGCTGTTAGCCTGTGAATGTCAACTGTAAATTTCTGAAAAGATTTCTGTAGTGTGTATCATTTCTCAAAATTATTTAATCATGGGACCCTCAGAATACTTCAGTGCTTTATTCTGTACTATGATTACTTCAGAGATTGCAAACTGGATGTTCCATTTGCCTGTTAAAATGTTTTAAAATATGGAATTTAAATACCTTTGAGCAGTACATAGTCTTACTAATTCTCCGCTAGATTCTCTACTGTGTTTATTCTCAATCTGATGCAGACAGTTAGTTACCTGCCTATAAGCATCTGGGTTTTCTACTCTTCTTAGAGCTCACTGTGGAGGGTTCAGAAAAGAAAGGAGTATGGCCTATGCATATTGGAATTAAATGATTTTCATGTTCTTAGAAGGCAAGAGGAACCTAAGACATCCTCAATATTAAAAAAAGAAAAAAGAAGGAACGAAGATGGTAGGGCCCAAGGAATTTAGCCTTGAGAGTGTAGGTCTTGAGGACGGTATGAAATGGCAGGAGCAGTGCTGAAGGAAGTCTAGTCTGGAAGTGGTATTTAGGATATGTTTGGGGGGCTGGAGGCAGGGACCACAGCTCCAAGGCAATTGGAATAAGGAAGCAAGGATCATCTGCCTTGGAGAACCATTTTGAAGGGAAAAGATGTGATTTATTTGACTGCAAAGAGGAGGGGAAGAAGGGTTAGATAAATATGACTTTATAGTTTCCCACCTGGTTGATGTGGATAGTGCTGGTTCCATGGTCGAACCTGAAGAAATACATGATTTGGATGAAAGAGGCTGATTTTGTTTGGGACAAGATTGGATGGCAGTATGGATTTGGGGCATCATTCAAATTACATGGTCCAGGAAACCATTTGGAGATTGGACATGCCTGAGCTGCTGCTGGCAAAGAAAAGTGTGAACAATGGGCTCATCTCTGCTTCTTAGTGCATGCCCTGGTGTTCATTTCTGAGTAGCAGACAGGTGTGTGCCTGGTGCAGAGGTTGGTTAAGAGCAGGTGCTTCATAGTTGGACAGATCTGGGTTCAAACTCCTCTCTGCCACTTACTAGCTGTGTGACCTGGGCAATGAGAGGAACCCCCCTGAGCCTCAGGACAGTCATCTGTAAAAGGAGGGGTAATAGCACCAGCTTCGTAAAGGCATTGAAAGTATTAGATAAAAGTATGTATGGCTTGTCTGGATGGTTCAGTTGGTTGGAGCATCGTCCCGTGCACCAAAATGTTGTGAGTTTGATTCCAGGTCAGGGGACATACGTAGGTTGCGGGTTTGGTCCTGGTCGGGGCGCATATGGGAGGCAATCAATCGATGTTTGTCTCTCTCTGTCCCCTGCTTCTCTCTCTAAATCAATAAACATATCTTCAGGTGAGGAGTTTTAAAAAGTGGGTATAATTTTGTTTACAAAGAAGTGTGCTGTTATGCCGATGTCGCTGCTGTCTGGCTGCCTGCAGCAACTGCTCTGTACCCATTGACGGGCCTGGGCTCTCAGGAGGCTGTTCTTAGGGACTAAGACTGTTCTGAGCTGAGACTGTTCTGCGTGTGGGAATCTCGCTGATAAACTTTTCATTACTGAGGAGCTGCTGGGCAGAGATAAAAGCATTCGTCCCTTTCTGAGAGCCTGGTTGGAGAAAGATAGTCACTCACCATGGGTGAAGAGTATTTTCTTTAGAGTTCCCACACCTGCCTACCCCCTGACTTTGAAGGGAGAGCTAGCTTTGTACAGCTGCCATAACACAGCTACCGTCCTTTATAAGTCTTTACTAGCTCTCCCCACCCTCAGGAGCTGCCTCTGAGCTCTGATATCTGAGGGCCACGGTGAACTCAGAACGATCATAGGCAGCAGCCTCTGACCTTCCCCTAATACTCCAGGACCTTCCTCACATACTCCAGCTCCCACATAGACATGGACTTTAAGTAGTCTCCCCATGCCAGGTTTCAGGATGGATTTCAGATACTTACAGGTCACTTGGCACTGGCTACAAGCCCACAATGGAAATACCAGCACAGCTGTTTCACGTGTTGCGATGTCAGCAAATGCAGCGTGCAAACAAGCCAGGGTTGGGTGGCCTGTGTGTGGTAACATAGGGGAGGGCAGCCAAGCCTGTCTGAATGCAGAGAACTCTGGGAAACATGGACGGGGACTCTTGGCAGCTTTTGGAGGGGCCGTATTCCTCAGCACAGGGCTTGGGAAGCTAATTATACTTAGATTACTTTTTTCTTAGTAATGTAAGAGGTGTAAGTCTGATAGTAGAACACCCTAGGGCTGTGAAAAAGTCTCCTTTCTTATGTCAACTTTATAGCAACTTCTTGGAAAATGACTTTTTCCTTGATCTAGCTGCTACCTGGTCAGGGGTGGATGGGGGTGTGTGTGTGTGTGTCTAGTTCTCAACTGGACAGCAAAGCAACTGCATACCACTCTTCTGGACAAATGACTCAGGCCAGAAAGGCTCAGGGCTCCATATCAGCACTCAGGTTTGGTCATTGGCCATTCCCATTTGGCACCCAATGAATGCTGTCTTTTGTGTGGTTTAAGTGTGATTGTAGCTAACGGTTTTGAAAGACAGATTTGCATAGGTAAGCATCTTGTAAAATATTTTTCTGAAAGCATTTATCAAGGATAAATGGAGAAATGTGCAAGCCCGAAGGTGGAAGGAAGCTGGGGGAGGGCGGAGGAGAGGAGGTGAGAGCGGAATACCAAAACATGTGCTTTTCAGCTGCCCTGGCTGATCCTGGAGCCCGGCTCCAATGGGGCTGGGGGTGAAGCTCACAGGTTGCAGTGTGGATCTGAGAGATTTATGCCCTGCACACTGAACACATATCAATGACTCTCCACGGCACAATTTTGAGAAGGTGATTATGGGTCTGACATGAAGAAATATTTTATATGAAATTGCTGAAAGATCTCTGGGTACTAAGCAATAATCACTTTAATGTTTTAGAAAGTCTTCCAATTTGTTTCCTATTGGCTTCTTGGAGCTGGGATTTGCATGCCACTTAATATCCAATTCTGGGCATCCTGCATGCCACCATACTAAACATAGTGTCTCCCCTTGAAAAAACATGCACTATGGATGGGGCATAAGTCTCAGCAGCTTTAAAAATGTGCATAGACTTGATATCTGTAATTCTACCTCCTGGAAAGTTTTAAAGAAAAAACAATAGGAAAAAAAGATTTTCGTTGAAAAGATGAATGGTCAAAGATGTTTATCATAGTGTGATTTTTTTTGTTTATGTCCTTCCAGGATTTAATGCCATGCACTTTACACCCACACATTTTAAGAGAAGAAGTTGGAAATGCCACAAATGTGCCAAAATAGGGGATTTGGTGTTTTAAAAAAGTACTTATGATAATGGTGGAAAGAAGGGCAAGGGACGGGTCAAAGAACATGTGTGAATGAACTGTGGACGTGGACAGCAGGGTGGGGACTGACGGGGGCGTTGGAGGTGGGCTGGGCAGAGGAGGCCAAAGGGGAAAAATTGGCACAACTGTAATAGAATAACAATAAAAATATTTTAAAAGTACTATAGAATATTATGTATTACTCAGCCCAAAACACAAGTTGTAATACAGTATATGTATGTGCCATGATTCTATTTTGTAAATGCATATGCACCCGTATTTCTGTGGGAATGAATTCTTGAAAGGCATGTTACCTATGGGTGGTAAGGATATCGGTGACTTTGCTTTTTAATATGTCAGCCTGACAGCATTTTTTGTGATAAACACAGGTTATTTATGTTGAAGAAAGCAAGTGATGCTGCCTTAGTGAGGGACTCTGTTGTTGGCTTTGGTCCATTGCCAAGTGGGCCTCTTGAATAGTTTGTGCTCATGTGATGTTCACAACGTGTGGAGCCGAACCAATTCTGCTGTTGTCTTGAGGTGTCCAGTGGGCTACTTCTGCAGCTTAATGGAGCTGCTGAATGTAGGCCGAGGTTGCAGAGACGATGACAGGCAGCTCTTCTTAAATTCTGGTCGATGCTAAGGGAAGGAGCCATTGGTTAATTGACATCTTCCATCAGCTGAACTTGGGCTACCGTGTCAGACTTGTGGGGAGAACATGGGCCTCATTACTATTACTGTAATGATTGTGTCTGGCCTATGGCCAAATGTCAGTGCACCAGGAGACTGCTTTTCTTTTTAAAATTGTGTTATCCATTTAGATACTGGTTCCATCAGCATCACGAGTCTTTGCCGCTGAACCCGAGTCAAGGAAGGAGAAGTACATTGGAATCGGGCATTTGTGCTTTGTAATTTGTTATCCTAGTCAACAGGTTAGTCTGAAATTTTTGGTGTAAAGATTCACCACATGGCGGTGTAGTAGTTATCAGAAGACTGTGTCCTGATTTCTTCCTTCTGTGTCTTTTCTCTTAAGGTAGGGTGGGAGGGACTTTGTTTTTTAGCATAGCTGGCCTCTAAAATGAGCCTAATTTTGAGAAGTCTTTTCATGTTTCCCATTATTGTCCTACTACTAGGAAAATGAAGTTTGAGCGGAAAGAAATACTCTTGAGCTACCAAAAAGACAAAAAGAGACTCCCTCACTTCAACTGTTTTTCTTCTTTTCATGTGTGCCATTTTGGAGACAAATCAATTAAGCTATTTTGAAGCAAAGAACCCAATACTCATTTGTGCAAAGAAAAAAATGATGTCCCAGTATCTGCTCTCAGGTTCTGTGCCAGTAGGTCAGGAAGCAATGAGTGTCTACAATATCTGCATTAAAATTGGGATTTCTTTGGTTATTGCTGGCATTGCATGGTGAGATGTATTTCTGGAGCCAGATATTTGGGCAGCCTTCACATTTTCAGTTTTAGGAATACACTGAAGGGCCTGAGATAAGGTGTATAAAGGGAAATTACGTGGCATTGACAATGTGCTAGGTAGTTTAAATCCATGTTTCGTTGCTGGGTTAAGATTATACTCAGCATTCTGATCCTGAAGTCCACCATGGGAAACAAAGTGGATTACTTCTCCAGAGCTGACAGTTTGTTTTTCTTAAACAAGTTTTTTTTTTTTTTTGAAAGGAGGACTCTCCTGTTTCTTTTGAAGTAATAAAATGAGTCTGATCAAAAATAAAAATATTTTAGCTTTGCTTAGTCCAGTTAACCCTGAAAATCACTGGGTTGAGTTTTGTGCTTAGAAAGAAACCATTTTGTTGACACCTATAATTTTACTGATAAGAACACTGAGAAAATAGGAGAGAAGGGACTTGCTCAGGTCGCACAGAGAGTTGTAGATCAGGTCCCTGAATTCCAGGATTCTGGTCTCCAATTACTTATGATGATACTATGTAAGAACTGACTTCCATTCAGTTGATTATTAGCCCACTCCTTTTCCTCATTGTTATCCCAACTCAGCAACTATCTGATGAGAAATGGTTTAGGGAGGAAATCTCCCATCTGGATCCAACAGTATGGACAGGAAGAGTCAGCTTCTAGTTTCTGATGATTCTTCAACCATGAACCTATATGCTGCCGGTTTCCTACATTACGTTCATGTCCATGTTGAATCCTGAATGAATGATGACAAAATGGAAACTCAACCTCACAGGGCCCAAGAAAGCATTTGTTGTACCCCAAACCCTTTGGAAGATCCCAAGAGAAAAGAGACAAGAGCTACAAAAAAGTGATCCATTTATCCCCTGAACAGTTGGCAGATGAAGCAACAGATATCTGTGACCACTGACACAAGTATTGATGGACATGAACCATATTTGGACAAATAGAATAAAATTATACAACTTAATATACTCATATGTATATACAGGGTCCAGCAAAAGTAATGCCTGCTTGAGCGTGGTTGGTAGGGTAATAATATGGATGTAATAATTTATAGTTTTAATTTGAAAATTTCACCTAAAATGTCATATGGTGTGCTTGAGTGTGATATTGTTGTTAAATTACATGCTTATGATTTTGTAATAAAAAGAAGTGTTATTTGTGCTGGACCTTATATATTTTAGGCCTTGGAGTAAATTACAAGTTCAACTCCACAAATGACAAAATGATGTTACTGTGTAGATAAAAATGTAAAAAAAAAAGTTAACATATAGAAAAAGTACGGATTTTTTTTTTGCGTGTCACAAGTTATCTTTTTTCTATCATGAATTAATGATACATTCTATTTTTTACTGGCGTGTTGCCAAAAGTTTCACCATCCCCACCCATCCCATTGGCGGAGTTTCTAGAAGGTATGTAGCAGCAGATTTGGTGTTCTTGCCTAGGTCACATGACTCACAGGCCAACTATCTCTCAGCCTGACACTTACCTCAGGAAAGCTCAGCTTTTCACACTGTCAATTTCTTGGAAAAGTTGTGTTGGAAAATAAAAATACATTTATGTAAAAGATATTTTTATGGCTATTGTTTAGCTCAACCCTCCATTTTTTATACTAGTGATATTTTAACCTTTGAAAGATGAGGAAATGGAGGGTTGGGGAGGTGATAGGAATTAACCAAGGGCACGCAGCTCACAGCCAGAGCTGGGACTCAAATCCAGGACTCAGGCTCTTTTCAAAATGGTTTTCCCACCGTGTCAGAGTTTGATCTTGTGATGGAGAAATGCTGGGTGGGGCAGCACTATTGTTAGTTCGAATGACACATTGCTGTGAGCTTTGTAGATTGTTCATAGGTTAAAGAAAACACTGCATGCACCTATCTGTTAGATCAACTGCGATGACAGCGCTCAGTAGCCACCATTTTATTAGGAGAAATTACGATGAGCTGAACTCTTCACCTTACCCTCTTGTTCCACCGTTGTTGAGGGATCAGAGCACGGTTTCAATTTTCAGCTGTGCCACATATTGGTTGTATGATGTTAGGCAAGCATAAGCCTCAGTTTTGTGAAAAATGAGGAAAATATCTACTTTAAAATGTTGTTGTGAAGCAAAGTGTGTTAATGTATTAAAACACCTAGCTCAGTACTGGGGTAAATAAATATTAGCTCTTACTATTACTGCATATGAAATTCTAAGGATGAGACAATGAAATAAATAGCGTGAAAAGCTGTCAAAAAATTTAAAAACATGATTATTCATTGATCAACATCACTGAGTGATTTTAATTGGAGACTTAATCCACAGAAGCTAATAGAGTAGCTTCTTAAGTAGGGAAAGGTCTCAGGCATTATCTAATAAGTTTTCTTAGAGTAGAGGAAGAGTATTTCATTAGATTTTCCTAAGAATCCTACAGGATAGGTGTTATTGTGTACATTTACAGATGGGGAAAATGAGACTTTCAGAGGTAAAGTAATTGACTTATAATGTGTAAGCTGGCAAAAAAGGGACTTGAATGCAAATTGATTTCACTTTGATAACTCACTGAGTGTCTGATGCAACCTGCGAGAGTGTCTCTGTGATGGTAAAAAAATAAAAGCCCAGTTAGCTCCCCTGATTTTTCAATTTACCATGGTGGGTGTTAAAAAATCCTGAAGTAGATTCATCTGTTTAATAGAGTGATAGTTCTACTAGTTATTACAGACTTTTTTTCTTTTTCCAGCATTAGACATCTTTTAAATTGAATTGATAGTGTGGAAGATTTGGAAGGCTTTGTTTATATATTTATGTATATTTTACAAGTAAGATGCAAATTATTTGTAAATGAGTATACAAGCACATTTTTGCTTAAGCTCCTTATGTTTGGTTATGATGCTTTATGATGAATGGAATAGAATGGGGGAGAAATGATTGACACTAAGGACATTTATTTTAAATGAAATTTTGGGCTACATTAGTGACTAATATCTTTGAAATCACTGTCCTGAAGAGCCCTGCTTCTTCATTCAGTGTTGACTGCTCCCCCCATCCTCATTTTACAAATGGATTTTCTACCCCTCCATGTAAAGGCTTAGATTTTTTTTAACAGAAATTAGCATTATATACAACCCCTGATAAGTCAAAAACATCTTAAATAAGAGATTCTTTCCTTTAGGAGATAGACTTTTAAAACAAGGTTTTGATCTGCATCCTGGCATTCTGGTTACATTGTGAGAAACAGCTGTATTCTTTGTTAGCATGACATGAAAATTTCCTTTCCTTTGTAAAGGACCAGGGACAGTGAGAAGGACAGAGAAGAGGGAAAGACAAAAGAGCAGGAAGCTGAAGAATAAGGCTAAGTGGGAGACAGGTGGAGTAGAGATGGAAAGAGAGAAAGATGGAGAAAGAGAAAAAGATGAAGAGAGATGTGGAATGAGATAAAAATGGAAAGATGAAAGGAGAAATAGCCCTGGCTGGTGTGGCTCAGTGGAGCTGGTATGACTCAGTGGACTGAGCACCGCCCTATGAATCAAAAGGTTGCCATTTCGATTCCTGGTCAGGGCACATGCCTGGGTTGCAGGCCAGGTCCCTTATTGGGGGGAGTGTGAGGGGCAACTTGTCAATGTTTCTCTCCCTCTCTCCCTCCCGCCCCTTCCCCTCTGTCTAAAAGTAAATAAATGTTAAAAAAAATTGAAAGAGAAATAAAGAGATGGGGACAATGGAGAATAAGAAAGGGGGTAGAGGATCAGAGGGAGAGAAAAGGAGAGAAACCAAAAGGGCAGGACCCATCTCCTCCTGAGCCCAGCAGGGAGCTGGTAAGAAAGAATTTGAGGCCAGAGGGACATATTATCCAGAACCAGGAGTTGAATGTAATTGTAAGCAGACCCTGCCCGCCCCCTTCAGATGAGTGATGGACTCCTGGCATGTGACCTAGCTTGGCAATCTCCACCCCCTGTTCGGGCTGCCATAAGGAGATACGTAATGTCTAGAGTGATGGGAAAGTCATGCCTGCAGATGGTACAGATGGAGCGGCCTCATAAAATGACTCACTGTGAATCCTCACTGAAATCTCCACTATAAAAATGATAATGGAAAAAGCAAAAGAAAGGCTAAACAGGCTTGAAAGAAATTTGTTCCAGCTTGTGGAGCTCCCTTCAAATTTTGAAAGGAGGAGGAAAAAAAAAAAAGACCCTCTAAGTACATTGCAAGGAAGATAATGTATCTTCTTCCCTCCTGGCTATAGCCCTTCCTCACCCAGACCTCCTTTCTGACATCAGTATGTAAATGAAAATGGCAAGGGAAAAAGAGGAATAGTTTTGGAGGAAGATGTAAGAATTATTTATTAAGCAGTAGGGGGATGTTCTGGAGAGGGAGGGCTAGGAGGCTCCGAAGAAAGGGAAGGGCATTTTGGAGAGCAAAGAGGAAGCTTTCAGGGAGCAGGAGAAATTGTGTTTCATTTGATGTCTATGGTAGATATTGCCAGAGTGAAGTGGGCCTCCCAGAGAGTGAGGTCAGACACTGGACGAGGGAGCATATAGCAGTTAGTCATGAAGACCTCTTTAGCAAGAACAGGAAGTGTTTATGTCCAAACTGCAGAGAAATCTAAGAGTAAGTATTATCGGCTATTCCACAGTCACCCAATACCACAAAGCATCTACAGGTGATCTCAAATATTGCTAAGTTTTATGAATATGGAATTTGTCAGAATTTGAGGGTATTATTCAATGGAAGGTCTTATGACTCGCATCTCCTTGTTCCCTGCTGTGGCAGATCTGCAACTGCAGGAGATCATAGGGAGATGCTAGTAGCTGGAGCAGAGTTACATGATTGAAAAGCAGGTGTAGTGGGAGCCCAGACCCTGAACAGCACATGGAAGCTGGGAGTCAGGGTAGAGTTGGGCTTCAATATAAGGGGAAGAGCACAGAGTGAGGTACATCTACTGTACTGATGATTAGTGCAAGGTGGGTCGGAAGTATGGTGTACATGAATAGCGTGCATTGGGCCAGTCCCATATCAGAAATGGTCCAGGTAGACATTGAAGTCATGGGTCTCTTGCTTGTGTAGTTGCATGTGAAGAGACCTCAGTTGCAGTGTTCTGAATAGGCAGAGCCTAATGCCTAGGGGCATAGCATGATTGGGACACTTGGTGGGATGCACAGGCTGGAAGTTCCCTATTAATAGGGCAGAGTCATCTTAGGTAGGGGGGTTGGTGAATATGGCAGGTGGGGTGGGATGGCAGTTCTGGAGGCTAGAAGTTGAGATCAGAGTGCTAGGCTGGTCAGGGGAGGGCTGTGTTCTAGGTTGCAGACTTTTCTTTGTGTCCCCACATGGTGGGGAGTGTGAGAGAACTCTTTGGGGTCTCTTTTGTAGGAGCACTAATCCCATTATGAGGGCTCTATTCTCATGATCTAACTACCTCCCACAGTCCCTATCTCCTAATACCATCATGCTGGGCATTAGAATTTCAATGTATGAATTTTGGGGGGACATAAACTTTCAGTCCCTAGCGGAGGATATGGAGGAAAAAAACATACCCTGACCTTTTATTCTTCTCTCTCATCTCCTCCTGGTACCTACCATTAGTCAACCCAGCCTGGAGACAGCAGCAAGGGAATCCATGAGATCAGCCTTCTGGAGCACAGAAGGGTTGAAGGGAAAACAGAGACTGACCAGCATATATGCAGACTCATCCAGATGGCAGCTGTTCAGTGCCAGGTAGTTTGTCTACTTGTGTCTAGGCCAAGTCAGAGGCAGCCAGGGCTACCCCATAGGGAGAAGGCCACTCAAAAGTACATAGGCTCTTGGGTCCAGGCTATGATGCACATGGCTCTAGTGCTGATGAGCAATGACAGTGTTAATTGGGAAACTGATGTACAGGCCCTAGCCTTTGGAGAGCTCCCATATGATGAGAAATGGGGGAGGTTATACTAGGTATATCTGGGAAAAGTCTAGCCATTGTTAATGTAATGAGAACAGTTTGCAGGACATCGATGTAACCTGGCAGCCAAGGAGAGTGGACTGGAATACGCATGTGTGAACAATGATGACTTCACTGTACTAGTCAGTGGGGGTGGTAGATGCAATTGAGTGAGCATGTGTCCTGTGTAGCTATTGCATTCAAAATGCCTGAGTAGAGCAATGACTCTGCATCAAATTTTACATTATGCTTGAACAGTCTTCCATGGAAACTATTTGGATGATTCAGAAGGCTTTTGGGGATGATGCAATGAGTGCAGCACAAATAAAAGTGTGGCACAAATGCCTCAAAGATGGTTGAGAATCTGTTGAAAGTGATCCATGATCTGGAAGGCCTGTAACAAGTAGATCACCTGAGAGTCAATGTGTACAGGCTGCAATCAACAAAGATTAGCATTCGACAGTGCAGGACTAGAAGCTGATCTGGGGATTCCAAAAACTACTGTGTTTGAGATTTTGACTCAGGTTCTTGGCATGAAATATGTCATGGAAAAATTCATTCCGTGGCTTCTGCCAAGAGAGTAAAAGGAACATTGTGCTGCATTTGCTAATGACTTGATTCATAATGCTACCAATGAACCAGGTTACCTCAAGAAGGTCATACCCAGAGATGAATTGTGGGTCTACTGTTATAGGTACGATCTGGAAACAAAGGTCCAGTCATGCCAATGGACATTGCCTGGTTTTCCACACCCAAAGAAGGCGCAGCAAAGCCATGGCAAGATCAAGATTATGTTAACTGTATTTTTGGATTGGGAAGGTATTGTTCATCATGAGCCCACCCCTCCAAGCCAAACAATTAATAACGAGTACTACCTCAATATTCTCCATCAGTTGAGAAATGCAATACGATAAAAACAGCCACAGCTATGGGCAGCTGGGGATTGGCAGCTTCATCATGACAGCGGGCCTGTTCATGCATCACATCTCATGAAGTTTTTTGGTGAAAATCAAATCACCCAGGTGACTCAGCCCTCCTACAGGCCAGATTTGGCTCTCTGTGACTTCTGACTTTTTCCAAAACTAAAATCACCTTTGAAAGGGAAGAGATTTCAAGATAGTTGATGAGATTCAGGAAAATATGATGAGACAGCTAATGGCGATTGGGAGAATTTTGTGAGGTCCCATGCAGGTGCCTACTTGTAAGGGGAGTGAGGTTTCATTGTTCTATATACAATGTTTCTTGTATCTTGTATCTTCTTCAATAAATGTCTCTTTTTCATAATACATGGATGAATACTTTCTGGACAGACCTTGTAGTTCAGAAAAAGGCTTACTACGTAACTTGGCTGTGTATAATTGACCTAGTATTGGTTCCATCAGATGGGGATGGCAGCAGGGTGCTGATGTCCAAGTTTCCGTCCTCATGGGCTCAGGATTTGGACTGGGTCTGGGACCTCCCAGAGTTACAGTTGTTGGAGTTGCTGTGGGGTCCAGGGAGAAAGCCTTGGTTGATAGGGGAGGGTGGCTTGAGTGGTGGACTAATTAACACACAGGGAATACAGAAGCCCTATAGAAAAAGTTGAGAGTGACCAAGAGCCTAGAGAATTAGCTTCCAGGAGCTGAAAGGGGCCATATGTGGCAGAAAACAGGCCAAGGTGGCATCTGTACAAAGAAGGGCCTTGAAAACAAGATGTCTCCTTCACACCAGAGCTTTTGTTTTTGTTTTGGTTGTTAAAGAGCCTGTCTTCATGTTTTCAGCCTGGGCCATGTGAAAGGAGCAGGATGGAGAATAACCCGCTGAGCAGTATGGTAGAATAGGGAGGGGAAATATAAGTATGGGGGAGAAAGATCTGGACACTCTCTGGTCTCAGCCCTACATTTGCTTGCAAAACATCTGTTAAATATCTTCCTTGAATGAGGATAGCACTTAAGGGAGGCCTCTCTACTTCATGCTAGAGTGAATGCTTGCCCTGAGCTGGCTTCTGTATTAGCTGATGAAATAATTAATTGACTCATATAAGATAGATTTTTGTTTCATATGTTGATAAAAAATACTAAAACAGGTTTTTAGAGGTATACAGAGTATACCTTCAATTAAACTCCGTAATCTTTTTCTTGGGTATTTATGAAGAAAATGATGATTATTTTCTAATTATGCCACAGGGCACATTCTGGAATTTTGAAATCATGGTTGTCTCTGTCTTGAAAAACTCCTGTGTTGCTATTTTTTGTCACTTTCCCCTGGGGCAGAAGTGGGTCATCTTCTTGGCTGTGGTAGCTGTATGTTAGTTTCCATCTCTGGAATTGAGAGGTTTCTGCTCTGATTTCTTGTTACCCGTGGTTATCATTGTTGGAACAATGACTTCCAATAAAAGTTAATTATACAGGGTCTGGCAGAAGTAATGCCTACCTGAGTGTAGTTGGTAGGGAAGAATATAGGTGTAATAATCTGTAATTTTAATTTGCACATTTCACCTAAAATGTCATATGGTGTGCCTGAGTGTGATATTGTTATGTTACAGAACTACATGCTTATGATTTTGTAATAAAAAAGGGGCAGTACTTGTGCCAGACCCTGTATGTCAATTATGGCTCCAGTGTTAGATTCGAAGTTGGAAAACTGAAAATTTCTGGAATGAGTAAAAAAACCCCACCCTGAATCTGTCCCTTGTGTCTTCAGAGGATGTTAAAGGACGTTACTGGTGTTTATATGCATTCATATGGGTGGATTGAGAAGATAGATACAGCACCTCCCTCCTCTGCAGAGAGCAGTTTAGACCAGAGGGCCGCTATGTGCGCCGGCCTCCCACGCCCACTTCTGGGACTTGCGTCTTTGAACCATTTTGCTCTCGTATTCTCTGCCTCATGCTGATGTTTTGTGGCATCATTTAAAATTTTTTAAATTTAATTTTATCGAATTTTTAAAAAATAATTAAAAACATTTTTCAGTTACAGTTGACATATTATATTAATGTCAGGTGTTTTTGTGACATCTTAAAATTAGTTGACCGAGATATCTCAGTCATCTTATAACTGAGGTGATATTGAAAGACAATTGTGGGAATTACAAATAGAATAAATAGTTCACTAAAAGTCTTTGAAGAATTATTTAAACTTTAAGTATCTAGTTCTTGAAATAAGTAACTTCTGGATTTAAGTGATTGTGTCAATGTTAATAAAACCTTAGGTTTGAGTGAATTATTTTATATTTTACTATACTTCTTGGATGTACTGTACGTAGCTTTATTTTTGTTCCCAAAACTTTATACTAAATTTTGGGTCTTACCCTTTAGCTAATTATATCTGTAATTAAACTAAGCCAGAGGCTGTTGTACCCTGTGAGCTCCGGGGCAGTACGAGATATCCTGGCTGACCCGAAGGGCAGGCCCCGTCTTGACGCTGTTTTGTGAGTATCAGTGAAACAGTAGAGTCACAGACTCTGTATGGCTGAGTCTCCGCAAAGAGTTCTAATGCTAATGCTCTGTCTTGCAGCGTCTGTAAGTTCAGTGGGAACTGTTAGGCTTCAGGTCCCAGTTGTAATTTAGAAAAGAGTTCACGCTCCTTTCCGATCTTCCTGATCCCCCTGACTTGTGCCCCAGGATGTCTGCTGACCTGACTGGTCTGCTGCGGGCCTCACGCCGATGCGCCTGTGGTCCTTCCTACCCTCATCCAGTTAGTTCTCTGGTATCTGCCATTAGGTTCCAGGCAGAGGTCGTTGTCTTTGGTTTTGGATAGGAATAAATAACTTTGGTGTTATTGAGACTATTATCCTAGAAAAGATAAAAATCTTTTTCTGTGATTTTCTTTCAGTCCCCCTGTGCTATTTCTGGGCAGTGTGGGCAGTGTGGGCTAAACAAATGCCCACCTCAGCCCAGACTGGAGGAAACCTCAGAGAACTTGAGAACCTTTCCTGCTTTCCCCAGCACACACCTGGGTTACAGGGACATGTGAGCTGCTGGCTGTGTCTTCCTTCTCTGCTGCTCCCCAGAGAGAACATAGGAGAGAGAATATGGTCATCTTTCCAGATTTTTCTTCTGATATGTCTGAAGAGCGAAGTTACCTTGCTTTTATAGGTTTCTGATTTGTAGACTAAATTTGCCCTTCTTGACTTTCTTTCATTCATATCAAATTGTGAATATTTAGATGGGTAGTATTATGTTAAATTAGTGTTGCTGGAAGATTTCCTTGCAGCCTCCTTCTCCATTATACCTTTATTTAGTACTTTTATAATACTTTTGCTTTTCTGCTTATGAAAGTAATATAAAAAAGTATAAATAATTTATTTCTTTAAGACAGATTCTTAGAAGAGTACTAGAATCATGTAGCACATAAATATTTTAAAGACCCTTTATATATATTTCTTAAAGAAACTATATATATTCTTTAAAATATATTTCACTATATGTAAAATAAATATATATAGTGAAATTGTATTCCAGAAAGTTTGTGCCAATTCACCTTCCTGCCAATAGTGTAAAATGAATATTTTTTTAATTGAAACTGAGTATTACTATTACTAATAAACTCTTTGCTAACTGTGTAAGTAAAAATATCTTATTTTTACTGTATTTTAAACATTACTAGTGAGCTTTATAAAAAATATATAAATAAGCAAATACATACATATTTATTAGCCTTTTGTACCCCCCATCATTGGCGGTAGAGAAATTAACATTTTAAGAACTAAAATATATTTACTTTTTCTTTGTTTTCTTTTTGCTATCATCCTCCCCCTGCCCCAATAGGATTTTTAATTTGCCTCCATTAACTGTCTGAATTTTAAAAAGAGTCTTGGGCTGGGGGCTCATATCCTGATATCAGCTCATTCAACTTTAACACCTGTCTCATCCCTGGTAGCTTTTCCAAAACTGCTACCTTCACTGTGAAGCTCCATGAATTTTCCGCAGGTCAGACTTGGGCTTCTTCAGCATTCTGCATTTTCTCACAAAGACATCAGAAGAGGATAAATAGATTGGCAAGCCTTTTCTGTGTCTTTCTCAGTGATACCTGGAATCAATTTATTGACCACTTCTTCCAAGTCATTTGTCTGCACCTCTTGGGTCAGGATTTCCGTTATCTTCTTCCAGAGTTGGCGGACCTGTTGATGCCGAGCACGGGAGGCCTTCTGAATCTGATTGTTGTGTTTAGTAAAACCAACATGGAATATATGAAGCAAATAACCATCGGTAGTCTTAATATCAACATGAGCTTCGATCCTGTTCTGCCACTTTTGACCATGGAGCACATTTTGTCCTGGGTATGATCCACCTCATGGAAATTAGTCAGGCAGTTTTTGCCCTGAACATCCTCAGAAATTTGCTTGGGTTTTCTAAATGCATCTTCATCATTCTGCAGACCAGCTAGACTCACTTCAAAACACGACCCTTGAGACCATCAGATATAATTTTGGTTCCTTGAATTCTCATGACTAGTGGTTTTCCATACTTCCTGTATTGAACATAGCTACATAGCCAGTGCTTTCACACTGTGCCAATCTTTCTTAGAAAGCAGATCAACCACCTTCTTCTTGGCTCCCTTTTAGCAGCCTTTCATAAGGCGTTTGTTTTTGCTGACCACCATGGCGCTGCTCAGAGAGCCAAAAAGCTGTGCTTCCTTTCTTGAGAGTCTTTTTTCATCCAAAGTTCACCTATATTTTCCCCGTAGATTTTAAAAATGATTTCATTTAAAAACAAATTAATTCCTTGAACTTTATTTGAATGTGTGCCATATGAAGTGAGGATTTAAATGGTTTTTTTCTTTAAATCAATAACCAATTTTTATCAGTAAACAACGGAACCCTCTCAGGCTAGCTTAAGCAGACACAGAATATTCTGAGGATTTTGGGGGGCTCACAGTCTCTCTGGGTTGGTTGGGGTGGTAACTTCTGGCTGGGATCCGAACTTATAACAGCAGGGACTTTTTTAATGATGGGTCAGGTGCCGAAGACTGGCCAGGTGAAGAACCTGCTATGGTCTCTGCTACGTTCTGTGCCAGCAACGCTGAGGCCAGGCCATACTCAGAACTGGTTTTCTCACATACTTTTGAGAAAAAGTCTCACATGGTTGCACCTGATTGGGGAAGCAATTTTTCTGGAATTTTTTGGAACGCAGTTTTCATAATGTGGGAAATTATCAAAATATAGGGAGAATAGGCACACGATTGGGTGGCCACAAGTGACTGACCCAGTTGTTGCAGCAGCTTTAACCACTGATTGGTGATGCTGCTAATTTGTTAAATTTACATTTTGGAAAATGTATAGATTAGTATGATCAGTTTCTTATGTGTACTCAATTCTATTTGATTATTTTATATTCTTGTCCTAATGTCATAATTATTGTATTTTTTTGTTGTATTATCTTTTAAATACTGCTAATGTACCTTGCTCTTCTTTTCCAGTTCTTAGTCTTGCCAAGTGAACTTTAACCACTTTATCAATTTACAAAAAACAAATGAAATTTTTTTATTAGAATTCAGTAAACCTTCATATTAATTTGACAACTATTGACCTTGTTAGAATATAAGTTCTTTCTATCTATGTATGTGATATATATATAAGTTGGGGCACAAGTAGGTTTACAGTTGTTCATATGGAAAATGATACAGTAATTCATAATAATACAAGGATAAACTGTTTTACGTACTCACAACTGTAAACCTACTTGTGCCCCACCCTGTATTTTCATCTAATTAAAGAGTTTTAATGTTCCTTAATAAAATTTTGTTTTCTTCATATGGGTATTTGTATTTCTCACTAAAGTTATTCTAATGTATATATTATTAATATAAATAGACTTCATTTTCCTTTTATTTTTCATGGTTTTTCCCCCTACCGGTCATTAAAGTTGTTAAATTTTGCATATGTATTTTGTGATAGGAAGTTAAAAAATTTATTAATTCTAAGAAAATTTTAGTTAATTTTGTTAATTTGTAAGAATACATCTATCTATCTATCTATATATAAAAGAGTAATTTTGGAACATGATAAGGCAAACAACTAAAAGAAAGGACATGAAAAATGATTTATAAAAAATTAATTCAATAAGCTAGGTGTAAAAATACTCTGGAAGGGAAGATGTTTTTAATTTTGTAATAATGCTTGCATCCCCTCTGTAGGAATACTCTAAGTAACGTGTAAAGCTGGTGATTTATAGAACCCAGATATGTGCATAAAGTCAACCACATGCCTGCCTCGGTTTCCCTGTAAATCTATACTGCATACCCAGACTCACATAGCGTTTTCTCCCCAAATGCAAGTTCCTAAGCTCCACACTCAGATTCTGGGTAGCAACACATTAATTCAAGCAGGATGATGCCTCAAGAAGTCTCTGTAGCATTGCCTCTCTGTGGGCTCACTGACGGAGGGGATTTCATAAATGAAAACAGGCCGGGGCTGATTCAGTTCAATCTTCCTGCCCCAAGCCACTCTCTTCCTTTCGCCAAGTAAGCCAGGTGTTTGGAGTACAGTGTCGGTGGGGTTTGTGGAATGTTACACTTAGAAGGTTTTTTTTTTTTTTTTTTTTTAAAGTCAGTAAATAAACTCAAACAAGTGGAAAGAATTTGCCTGCTTTTAAGATTTCAGAGACTCCAAATTATCCTGTCTCTCCCAGGCAGGCTAACAACTAACAAAAGGGCATTAGTTAGTTGTATAGAAATTCCCTAAAAAGCTTTGGGAAGATTAATGCCTGAGGTTTATAATAAAGCATCATTGGATAATAGCTCCTAATTCCATAGGATATAAAATATACAGAGATAATTAAGTTCTGAATAGGGACAGGATCCTTCTTGGCAGGTTTTCCCAGGGACTGTAAAAATTTTAATAAGTATTCATTTTTATTTGTAGCCTTAAAGGCAATTACTAGACAGCCCCACTCCTTGGTTGTTCATTGGCCATCTAGTCATACTATGTAATATCTGAATTTTGCCTCTTTGGAGTACAAATAAAGAAAATGAATAGACTGGGCTGAATCCACTTACCTGGCTTGCCCCATTCTGAGATCCACACAAGAGGGTGGGATTTGGGGGTGTTTTTGCCATAAGACAACTGAAGGTCCTATCTATTTTTCAAGGTTTTTTTTTTGTTTGTTTGTTTTTTAAACACCAGGGACTTTTTTTATGATGGGTCATTTTAAGTGGGTTCTTAATGAACTTAGGTTTTTGGTCATTTTAGTTTGGCTATTAATGAATGTAGGAATTTGGCTCTGAGCCAAAGCAAGTGCAGTTGATTCTACTCTTTCTGGTAAGAAATCCAGTAGTGCGACAGCACCTGGGAAGGCCTTGTGGTGAAGTGAGGAGGTGAGTTAAGTCAAATATATTAAAAGGCTAAGGTAGGAGCTTTCTGAATTCTTGAAGGGTTACAGGATATTTGAGGTTGGAGGAGGCTGCATTTACAGCAGGAAATGCAATAGCTCCTGTCACATCTTGAGGGAGCTCCATAGGGGCTGGACTGGTCTCCTGCTGGGCTTAAGTATTAGAATCCTTATGCAGCCCTTTCATGAGCCCTTCAAAGTCTGCTGGGTCTGACTTTAGTATGGACACAAAACAATGCTCCACATAGTTCTGGCTGGCTAGCAAAAACTAAATGCATGATTGCCAAAAAGTTTTAAAAAATCAATTTGATGTGTGGTATGGGTAATATCTTGTGGTGATCCTGCTTTAGAGAATTTGTATAATTAACCATTTTTGCTACTAATACTGTTATAATCAGATTTGGAAAAACAGATACAATCCCCTTAAAGCTTAAATTTCATTTTGGAAATCAACTAGAAGTCTCCTAGAGCAATGGTTAATTCTACAATTATCAGTTAATTTTCCTGATAATCAATTTATGATAAAATCTTGCCTTTTTTCTCTCATTTTTTGGAAAGCAGCTTCCTTCTGGTTGAAAAAGGGCTGTGAGGGTTTTGACATGAGGAAGTGCATCAAGCTTTTGGAGTTGTGAACCTAAGGTTTCCTGCTTTTAAAATCTTTACTTAAATGTGATTTATTTTAAAAAATTAAGTAATGACAGAGTAATTATTTTAAATTAATATAATAGAAAGTTACATTTTTAAATAAAAAATGGGATTGAGTGGCACAATATTGTTCAACCCAGGTGTCTGTCTCTTGATAAACCTTTATATTTGGATCACAGGTTTCAGGCACCACTATCTACCTGGGGAAGTATCACAGAGTAAAAACTATGCTATTCAGACAAACTCAGATGCAAATACTGAGGGCAAAATCACAGATCACATAATAGCTTTTTCCTCCTCCAATGGACTTATTTGGACTGTGTAACTAGATGTATTTTAAGATATTCACGTGTGTTAATTTGTTTCCCTTTTCTCTTTGGTATGTATTAAGTCACGTCATTTCCTCAGGGAAGTCAACATCAGGGTTGAAAGGGAAAAGGGAAGCCATTCTTAATTCCTCTTGGATTTTGTTTTCAAAGGCCAATCCATAGAAGGGCTTAAAGTACCACACAGGGACCGGAAAAAAAGGAAAAAGAGAGGCAGTTTCACAGAAAGAAGCAGTGTAAGCTGGCAGAATTAGGAGTTCACAGAAGGGCTTGCTGTAGACCAGAAGAATATTCTACTGCATTAGATGGAAGAAAGTTGAGCAGCCCTAGAGAAGTGGGGGTCCTGACTTATGCACCCTGCAGAAAGAGCAAGAAGGTGTATGTATCTAGGTTAACAAGACTGGAGAGCTTCTCACAGAAATTAGTGTTGTTGGACCATGGGAACAGTAGAGAGAAATTGGGCAAATTGTGTAGACAAATGACTGATTACCAACAAGCCATCCCCTGTCACTACCCTTGGAGTTTACACATAACCTAAGGAAAGAGGGGTGACCACAGAAACACTGTCATTGTTCTCTACCAGCTTGTCGGAGGATTAACTTGACTTTCAGAAAAGAAAGATGTGCTATCTCTTTTAGATTTGATTTTATGGGTTAAAATTGGTTCCACTAAGTTGCTTAAACTGATCAGTTATCACTATAGTGGAAACATTAAAGCTGTTTGTGTATAGACCCAGTTAAAGAATGGATTTCTACATGATTCAGTCCCAGAATGAAGGTTTCTGTTTCTGATGGTGGTGAGAAGACTCACATGCTACTGGAAGAGAACAATGACCTGGGGCACTTAGAAACACAATGAAAATTAATTGCCTGCATGACAATTAAATTCTACCCTCTATTGACTTCCTTTTGTGTGTGTGAACTCTTAAATTCTATTCTCTTAACAAATTTTAATTCTGCAATATTGTATTACCAACTATAGTCATTGCTTTATGTTAGATCCTCAGACCTTATTCTATTGACTTTCATTTAATGTTGCAGTCAGAGATCTAGAAAGAAACAGGTGAAATACTCAAACTGGAGAATTTGAGAAGAGACTGATAAGAAGGGCCTGTTTACAAAGGGCAGGAAAAATTTAGGGAAAACAAGGAAGGATGGTGCAAAACCTTGAGGGCAGTAAAATAGCAAGTTCTTTTCATCCTTGATTATTATCACCTTTAAGCAGATGTTTGGAAATGGGAATGACTGCATTTTTTCATTCTTTGCATATTTATTGAGAAATTAAGTAGGACACATAAATTTCTCCCCTAATCTCCTTTTGTCCATCCTTGCCCCTTGTACTTTCTTCAAAATAGGTTCTTCAGCATGTGCAAAAGCCTCATCTTTAAAATGAGGATGTACCAAGGGGAAATGCTTTCTCTCACTTAAAAAAAAAACAAAACAAAACACTTTTGGTGGAGTGAACTCTGTCAGCCTTTTTACTCATTCTAGGGGAGCTGTGTTGACTCATCTGATCGGTAAACTTTGCAAGAACTGGTCACGTTTATCTTGGCTTGATTCTCCTTTCACCTATGAATGAAAGTGTGTGTCTTTCTGTGTGTGGAGGATGTGAAACCTCTGCTTCCATGTCAATTATTGTGGCATGTCCTCCCTAGTGGGGAGGGCCTGCTGCTCAAATCATGACTGGGTAAGTTTATGTCTTTTTAATTCTAGGTCTCAGTATTAAGAACCCTGTTCGGTTCACAGAATTATTCATGAAGCAAAACAAAAAACAAAAAACTCGTTGTCAACTAGGAATAGAGGGAAGTTTCTTAACCTGATCAAGGGCAACTAGAAAAGCTTAGATCAAAAGTCACGGTTAATGGTGGAATGTTGGAAACTGTCCCTTTGAGAAGAATGGGAAGGGGATGTCTGCTATACCCTCTTCAATTTAACATTTTATTGGAAGTTCTAGCCAGCGTAGTAGCCAGGTAGGCAAGGAAACAAAACAAAAAAGTAATTAGGAGGAATTAAAATTGTCCTTAAGATGAAATAACTGTATAAATATACAAGGGCTTTAAAATAAATTATTAGAAGTAATAGGTACACTTAGAAAGGTTGCTCTATATTAAGTCAATATACCAAAGTCAGTTGAATTCCATACATTATCAACAATCAGTTAGACAATATAATTTCAAAGAATTTTCTATTTTATGTTAGTTATAGAATTATAAAGTCCACAGGAATCAATAAAAATAAAATGCAGATACTTCAAGGAAATTATGGTATTGTTAAAAGCTATTAAAGTTCTTACACCAATAATGAACTATCAAAAGAGAAACTAAGAAAAATAATCCCATTTAGTATAGCTACAAGAAAAATAAAGTACCTAGGAATAAATTTAACCAAGTAGGTAAAAGACCTGTACTTGGAAAACTATAGAACCCTGAAGAAATTGAGGAAGATAACATATAAATGGAAGCGTATACATATTCATGGATAAGAAGAATGAACATCACTACTATGTTCATACTACCCAAAGCAATCTACAGATTCAACACAATTCCTACTAAAGTACCAATGGAATATTTCACATATCTAGAACAGCATTTCAAAAACTTATATGGAACCAAAAAAATCCCAAATAGCTTCAGAAGTCTTGAGAAAGAAGAACAAAGTTGGAGAGATCACAATACCTGACATCAAACTATACTATGAGGCCACTGTAATCTAAACAGTGTGGTATAGGCATAAGAACAGCTGCATAGATCAATGGGCAGAATAGAGAGCCCAGAAATAAATTCATGTCTCCATGGTCAATTAATATATGACAAAGGAGGCACAAATATACAATGAAGTAAAATAGCTTCTTCAATAAGTGGTATTGGGAGAACTGGACTGGTACATGCAAAAAATGAAACTAGATCACCAACTTATACCATATACCAGAATAAACTCAAAATGGACAAAAGACTTAAATATAAATCACGATACCATAAAAGTTCTAGTGGAAAACATAGGCAGTAAAATTACAGATATCACATGTAGCAATATTTTTGCCACAATGTCTCCTCAGTCAAGGGAAATAAAGGAAAAAAATAAACAAATGGGACTACATCAAATTAAAAAGTTTTTGCATAGTGATAGAAACCATCATCAAAATGAAAAGGGAACTTACTTTATGGGAGAACATATTTACCAATTATATACTGGACAAGGGTTTAATCTCCAAAATATATAAAGAGCTCATACAACTCAATACCAGGAAGACAAAAAATCCAATTAAAAAATGGTTGAAGGACCTGAATAGACACTTCTTCAAGGAGGACATACAGATGGCCCATAGACATGTGAAAAAATGCTCAACATCACTAGCCATCCAAGAGATGCAAATTAAAACCACATTGAAATATCAACTCACATCTGCCAAAATGACCATCATTAATAAATCAACAAATGACAAGTGCTGGTGAGGTTGTGGAGAAAAGTGAACCACAGTGCACTTTTGGTAGGAATGCAGACTGGTGCAGCCACTGTGGAAAACAGTATGGAATTTCCTAAAAAAAAAATTAAAAATGGCACTGCTTTTGACCCAGTGATTCCACTGCTGGGAATATACCTTAAGAATCCCAAAACATCAATTCAAAGGAACATATGCACCCATATGTTTATACCAGTGCTGTTTACAATAGTCAAGTGTTGGAAACAGCCTGAATGCCCTTCAGTAGATGAATGGATTAAAAACTGCAATACATTTACACAATGGAATAGTACACTGTAGAAAGAAAGAATACCTTTTGTGACAGCGTGGGTGGAGCTGGAGACTATTTTGCTAAGTAAAATAAGCCAGTTGGTGAAAGAAAGATATGATATTATCTCACTTTTAAGAGGAATCTAATGAACAAAATAAACTAATGAGCAAAACAGAACCAGAGACATGGAAACATAGAACAGGCTGACAGCTGCCATAGGGGATGGGGAAGAAGGGAATGGTGGAAAGAAGGGGAAAGAACTTCTCGTAAAGATGGTGCAATAGGCAGACATGGCTCTATTCTTCACATAACTACATGAAAATTACAACTAAAATATATAACAACCATCACTAAGGGCACTCAGAAATTGAGGTGAATGGAAGTCTGACAACTCCAGAATTAAAGGAACCACATCCATCCAGACTGGTAGGAGGGATGCAGACATGGAATGGGCTGGCCCCTCACCCTCGTGTGGTGGATAAAAATCCTGGAAGGAAACCTTGGGAGTGAGGCCTCCCAGCCCCACACCAGGCGCCCCAGCCCAGGGTTCCAGTGCCAAGAAGATACATCCCCACAACTTCTGGCTGCAAAAACCTACAGGGATTGAGTCAATGGAGAAACTGGTGGAACCCCAAGAAGTTCCTCATAAAGAACCAATACATGAACTCACCTACTCAGACTTCCAGTACTGACTTAGCAGCTTGAAAGGCACAAGAGCCTCATAGGGAGGGACTGAAGTGTCTGGCATCAAGGAAAGCAGAGGCTGTTGTCCCTTTTCTAAACCCTCCCCCCAACAAAGCCAGCAAGCTGGTGCCATATTGGAGACTCCATAAACCTGACTGATGCTGTTTGAACTGCCTTGGAGATCCCCAGAGACTCTGTCCCACCCAATGTATGGGCCCACACAAACTGCTACTCCATATGAATGGCTGAACTTGGCTCATGCTCCACAACTTCCTAAGTTCTATCATATAAGCAATAGCTGGCCTCTGTGAGCCCCAGGACCTGCACTAACAACAGGCAGCTTAGATTTACAGCTTGGCTTTGTCTGGGAATCTCCAAGCTCAGCACAAGTAGCAGTCATCTCAGATTCCTTTATAGCTCAGGTAGGGTTACCCTGGGCAAAACACAGGTGGGGTATGACCTTGGCCTGTACTACCTGGGAAACCCCAGGGCCAGCACATCCAGTGGACAGCTACAGACCACATTGGAGCACCACCGCCCTGTCCCTGCACAGCTGATCCTCCATGGAGGGTGGAGGTTGGTGGTCAATGGTCACAGCTAATCCTTGCAGCTGACTGGCCTGGGTAAATACCTCTCCTTGATCTGCCAACAGCAATCAAGGCTCAACTACAAGAGGAGGGTATACTTAGCCCACATGAAGGGTGCACCTCAAGTACCCAGCTTGGGTCATAGGTGAGGCTGTGCCACTGGACCCTACAGGGCACCAACTACATTAGGCTACACTACAAAGACACAGAGTCAAAGCAGCTCTACCTAATACATAGAAACAAACACTGGGAGGCTGCCAAAATGAGGAGACAAAGAAACATAGCCCAAATGAAAGAACAGATCAAAACTCCAGAAAAAGAGCTAAACACAATGGAGATAAGCAATCTATCAGATGCAGAGTTCAAAACACTGGTTATAAGGATGCTCAAGGAACTTAGTGAAGACTTCAACAGCATAAAAAAGATCCATTCAGAAATGAAGGATACACTAATTGAAATAAAGAAAAATTCACAGGGAATCAACAGTAGCGTGGATGAAGCTGAGAGTCAAATCAATGATTTGGAACATAAGGAAGCAAAATCAACCAATCAGAACAACAAGAAGAAAAAAAAAGAATCCCCCCCACCAAAAAAAGGATAGTATTAGCAGCCTCTGGGACAACTTCAAGAGGTCCAACATTTGCATCACTGGGGTCCCGGAAGAAGAAAAGAAACAGTGAGAAATTGGAAATATATATGAAAAAAATTGTGAAGAAAACTTCCCTAATTTGGTGAACAAAATAGACATGCAAGTCCAGGAAGCACAGAGAGTCCCAAACAAGATGGACGCAAAGAAGACCACACCAAGACTCATCATAATTAAAATTCCAAAGGTTAAAGATAAAGAGAGAATCTTAAAAGCAGTCAGAGAAAAGCAGTTAGTTACCTAAAAGGAATTCCCATAAGACTGTCAGCTGGTTTCTCAAAAGAAACTTTGCAGGCTAGAAGGGATTGGCAAGAAATATTCAGTTATGAGAAGCAGGGATCTACAACCAAGATCACTTTACCAACAAAGCTATCATTTAGAATCAAAGGGCAGATAAAGATATTCCCAGAAAAGAAAAAACTAAAAGATTTTATCATCATCAAACCATTATTATATGAAATGTTAAAGGGACTTATTTAAGAAAAAGAAGATCCAAACTATGAACAATAAATATGGCAAAAAATACATTATCTATCAACAATTGTATTTCAAATACAAACTAATCAAACAAGAACAGAGACAGAGTTATGGATACAGAGAGCATTTTGATGATTGCCAGATGGGAGGGGTTTCGGTGGAATGGGTGAAGAGGTGAAAGGATTAAGAAGTACAAATAGGTAGTTACAGAATAGTCATCGGGGTGTAAAGTCCAGAATAGGAAATGGAGTAGGCAAAGGACTTACATGCATGACCCATGGACATGAACAATGGTGGGGTGATTGCCTGAGGGAGTAGGGGTGCTGGGTGGAGGGGGCAAAGGGGGAAAATCAGGACAACTGTAACAGCACAATCAATAAAATATAATTAATAAAAGGTATTCCACGCCGCAATATTTTCACAGATATGACCCCTAGAACAAGGGACATAAAGGAAAGAATAAACAAAGAGGACTTCATCAAAATAAGCTCCTCCACGGCTAAAGAAAACATCAGCAAAGTGAAAAGGAAACTAACCATATGGGAAAATATATTTGCCAATGATACCTCAGACAGGGGTTTGACCTCTAAAATATATAGAAAACTCACACAGCTCCTTGCCAGGAAGACAAACAATCCAATTAAAGAAACGAGCAAAGGACCTGAACAGACACCTCTCCAATGAGGACATACAGAGGGTCCAGAGACATATGAAAGGATGCTCAGTATCACTAGCTATCAGATAAATGAAAATTAAAATCACAGTAGGATACCTCTTCACACAAGTCAGAATGGCCTTCATAAACAGATCAACAAACAAGTGCTGGCGAGGTTGTGGAGAAAAGGGAGCACTAGTACATTGTTGGTAGGAATGCAGACTGGTGCAGCCATTGTGGAAAGCAGTGTGAAATTTCCTCAAAAAGCTAAAAATGGAACTGCCTTTTGATCCAGTGATTCCACTGCTGGGATTATACCCTAAGAATCCCAAAATACCAATTCAAAAGAACCTATGCACCCCAATGTTCATAGCAGCACAATTTACAATAGCCAAGCACTGGAAGCAACCTAGATGCCCATCAGTAAATGAGTGGATCCAAAAACTATGATGCATTTACACAATGGCATACTACACAGTAGAAAGAAAGAGCTACTACCCTTCATTACAGTGTGGATGGAACTGGAGAGTGGATGGAGAGCTAAGTGAAATAAGCCAGGGGGTGAAAGACAAATACCAAATTATCTCACCTATAAGTGGAACCTAATCAACAAAACAACCAACCAAAGAAAATATAACCAGCAACACTGAGAGAAAAAAACCAAACTGTCAGTAACCAGAGGGGAAGATAGAGCGGGGTAACCGGGAAAAGAAGGGAAAGGGTCAAATCAAAGAACATTTATAAAGGACCCATGGACAAACCTAAAGTGGGGAAGGATTGAGGGAGGGAGGTGGGGGTGGGTGGGGCAGAGGAAAGTGGTGGCGGGAAAATGGAGACAAACGTATTTGAACAATAAAAAAAGGAAGGGAAGGAATTAGTCAAATAACATGGACATGGAAGATGGTGTGGAGACTGACTGTGGGAGCGGAGTGTGGGCTGGGCGGGGGAGGCAAAGGGAGACATACTGGGACAACTGTAATAGAATAAACAATAATAAAAAAATAAAAATAATAAAATATAATATTTACCAAGAAAGCTATTAAAGTTCTAACTAAAAGGAGAGGTATTTCATATAGTTGGATAGAAAAATGTTACTCCTTTTCATATCTATTCATAGATTCATAGTAATTATGATTAACATACAAATTGGGTTTTTTTTGGCGTAGTCAACAGACTTTAAAGTTTAACTGGGTAAACAAAGTGTTTTTGAAGAATGAAAACAGCCTTGAAAAAGAATAAAATAGGGATTTGAACAAGACTTATGTTGCCACAACTTTCGATTAAGCTATGGTAATGAAGACAGTGTGATATTGGTGCAGGAATTAATAAAAGACCACTGGAACAGAACAGGAAGTTCAGCAACAAAGTCAAGGTATGTTGAAACATGCTTTACAATAAAGTTGAATATGTGTATACCCTAAGAGCCAGTTTTCATTCCTTAGGAAACTCTTAGAAAACTTTACTTTTGTACACTGGGAGACAGGTTAAAGAATGTTCACAGGCGTAATTTTTTTTTTTTAAAGCAAGCAAATAAAAAACTAGAAACATTTCAACAGGACAAAGTAGGGTATATGCTTATAATGGAATACTATGCAGCAGTAAAAGGAAATGGACTACAGCTTTAGTATCAAGATAGATGAATTTTAAAAACAGACTTTAGAAGTCACAGAAGAATATATTTAGTATATTCATTTATATAAAGTTCAAAACCAGGCAGAGCCAAGCAATACATTCTTTAGGCATGCATTATTCTTAATAAAATCTTAAAGAAAAACAAAGAAACAGTCACTAAAAAATTCAGAGTAGCAGTAACCTGTGTAAACCCTGAGGATGGTAGTGGGGTGAGGGGAACGCTATTAGGAGGGAGCTTCCAAATAATAGGTAAACTTCTACATCTTAAGCCAGATGTTGGGTACATGGGTATTTATTTTTATTTTTCTAACTGCATGTTAATACTATATTTTTATATGTATAATATATTTCAAAGTAAGCACAGCCACAAATCATATTGGGCAGGATTTGAAACTATGGGAAAAGATACAATAGGCAAGAGACGACATTTGGGGAGTGTAAAGAGGCTAAGTATAGTGCATTTTGTTGCTTGGGTTTTTTTAATATCTTTTTTAAATTTTATTTTTTTATTACAGCTTGCATTCAATGCCATCTCATAGTAGTTTCAGGTGTACAGCACAGCAGATAGACATTCATGTAGCTTATGAAGTGTTCTTTCCAATAATTCAAATGCCCACCTGGCACCATAGATAGTTATCACAATATTGTTGACTATGTTCCTTATGCTTTATCTTACATTTCCATGCCTATTTTGTAACTAGCAATTAGTGCTTATTAATCCCACCTCCTTATTTCACCTTGCTCCCCCTACCCCCAGGACTCCTTCCCTCTGGCATCCATCAATCTGTTCTCTGTATCTTTAAGTCTGTTTCTATTGTTTTTTTTGTTCTTTAGATTCCACCTATAAGTGATATATGGTATTTGTCTTTCTCCGTCTGGCTCATTCCATTTAGCATAATACCCTCTATGTTCATCCATGCTATTGCAAATGGTAAGATTTCATTCTTCTTTATGGCCAAGTAGTATTTCATTGTATCTATGTACCGTAGCTTTTTTTATCAATTCGTTTATTAATGGGCACTTGGGTTGCTTCCATATCTTGGCCATTGTAAATACTGCTGAAATGAACATGGGGTGCATTTATTCTTCTGTATTAGTATTTTGGGTTTCTTTGGATATGTATCCAGAAGTGGAATTGTTGGGTCATAAGGCAGTTCCATTTTTAATTTTTTTGAGGGATTGTTGCATTGTTTCCCATAGTGGTTGCACCAATTGATGGGAACGCTGCTTGGGTTTTGAGCTATAACCAGCAGCAGCCTGGCTCAATGTCACCACTGGGCTCTTTCTACTGGATCTTATACTTTATAACTTGTGGTGGATATAGCTCTTGGCAAGAGAAGAGGGAGAACGTGGGTTTGCTTCATCAAGAGTATCGGCCACAGAAAGTGCAATAGGAACATCACAAGTGTTTTACAAAGAACTGAAGGTGTAAGTCACGAAAGATCAAACTTGTCATTCTCCTAGCCAGAATGAAGCCAGTGCATATTCTGATATCTTTAGAAGTCAATAACATCCTGGGCTGCTCAGTGGTTAAGGCAGTAGGTCTCACTTAAAGGATAGCTATGAATTTTATCATATGTAATTTTTAATTACTAATAACTACAGTGCCTGTTTCCTAATAACTTGAATTTTGAATAACTTTCTGGGTCTTAAAAGTTTCCTCCATGATATGTCCCTGTGCACTGATACCCTTTCTGCCTTCTTAAATGGGAGGAAAGTGGCATTTCACTTAGAGGTACTGTGAATACTTATGATTAGAAACTAGTTTAGTATTTGACTTCTCTGGCAAATGTTCTTGAGGGAGGGGAGTCAATCAAATCTGACTTTGTGTCATTGTTAAGAAAACCTTGAGAACTGCTGGGCTGAAGTACTACAGAGAAATGCCACAAGGCTGCTTGGAAAAATAACTGAGCACTTTAAATAACCCCCAAGACGGATGTCAGCAAGTGGGCCTCAATCTTACTAAGCGGCTGAAAACATGCTGAATGCTCTCTGGAAATATTATGGCCATTGTGCAGCTCAGTTTTGTAAGTCACAGCTATTAACTAAACTCAAATGCCAAACTGTGAGGCAGCCAGCTCTTTCCTTAGCTGCTTGTTTTCTACTTTCTCTCAAATGTGTCTTGTCAACTGTGGTACAGAAAAGAGAATAACACAACATGGTTGCTTGGAGTCAGTGTTTCTGAGTTCTTCCCTTCCTTTCCATTTCTTCCCAATGCTGGGGAGAAGCAGATACCAGCTGGACACCTGCAGGGGATGCTGTCATGACAAATGCTTCCTAGCTCATCTTAAAGGATGGCAAGGAGATGAGAATTACTGGTAGTTTACAAATCCTTTTGGACACTGTGTATGGATGGGGAAAGTTCAGAAGCTGTGTGCCAACAGTTGGCACATTGGAAATATTTGCTAAGGGAACAGCAGACCCAGAGCATTCTTTTCTTTTTCATTAGCCAGATTGCAGGCCAATGAAGAAGTAGAAAGTTCATGGATTTTCTTTTCTGGGATGCAGGCCAGGCTTGTGGAAAACTGATCATAGAAATCTGATTATGAAATACTCAGGAACTAGGAAGTGGCATCGTGTCTCCTCTCATTTCCTCACGCTGGGAGTTCAGGCTATTTAATGCCACTCAGAAGTGAGCTTGCAAAATGCTGTCTGTCCGTTTGTCTCACTTTCCTATACTTGTCAAAAATCATTGCCAATTATTTTTTATTTGTTAGAAAAGTAAATGCTGTTTAATGATTTGTAGTTTTTGAACACAAGAAGGAAAGATGGCAAATCCAGATATAAATTTATTGGTTTTAAATTATAGATTTTTTTTGTTCAAAGAGTATATCTAATGATATATTATGCTGCACCATGTCTACTTTTTATATTTAAATAAATTATTGTTACAAAATTATACAATTTTGATTGTTACGTGACATAAAAAATCATAAACTCATGATCATGGCAAACAATAGTATTCTTAAGAAAGAATATTATGTCGTAATCTATATGTATGCAACTGAATATATATTCTTCAAATAACATTGTATTATAATTTTCCATATTGCTCCATAGTCTTCATAGCCATTACTCCAAACAGATGATTAATAGTAGTACTCTTTAAAGAAAATGTTGAGGATAGTTTTAAAAAATTGTTAGTTTTCTGAAAATATCTGCATATTTTGCTTTGGTCTATTTTCCATCCATACTCTAAAAATATTTACTGTGCAATTCAGTATCCTGTTTTTGACACTTAACATAAAAATTTTTCTTTTTTATTGCATAATCATCATACACATAATTTTAATGGTTGCACTATATTCCATTTCGTGGATTTACCAACTATATATTTAAGCATTCTGTGATTGTTGGCATTTGGGTTATTTTTTCCAACTTGCTATTAGGAAAATGCCATTATAAACATCTTCCTGTATGTAGCTTTTTCTTTAATTGGACTGTTTCTCTAGGACATTACTGGGTCAAAGGCCAACCAGTTTTCTAGCTCCTGATGATTGTTGCCAAATGGCTTTCTAAAAGTATTTCATGAATTTACACAGCTACAAATTTTGTAAAATAGAGCCAGTTTTACCCAATTCTCCATGTAATTATTATTAATTTTATGGCTGTTTTAATTTTTATGTATTCAATTAATAATGAAAATGATTTCTTATTGTGTCTCCTACTGGTTTTTCCATTTTGTGAATTGTTGGTTTACATAATCCATGTTCTTTTGTTATTTACCTTTTACAATAGTGTTTTTTTGATTGCATTGTATAAAATTTGGTGTTATTGCCATGCATATGATTTTTCCTTAGACTCTTATTTTTTTTGACATACCAGTACTGCCATTTTTGGTGGCCACTTTCCTCTTCTGTGGTATCACTTAGAAAGTCATTTTCTCTCTGAAGAATTGGTTGATGTTCAATCCTATATTCCTCTAGAGTTCTTATGATTTAAATAAAGCAACTTCTCCAGTAATATGAAATTTTTATGAAGAACTTACACTATACAGATATGAAAAAGTAAAAAAAAAATAATAACCAGAAATTCTGCTTGCTAGAGAAAATCATAGGTAACTTTTTTTGTATATGTCCTCAGACTATTTACATTGTAAACATAGAAAAATAAATGTATAATTATACACATTTTACAAAAATGGTATTGCATATTGAATGTGTATTGTTATATAAGCCTTTTGTTTTTCCACATTAAAATGTAACCTACCTTTCTAAGTTCGTGGCTATAGAATGCCCCTCAGAATTTCAAATGGCTACGTAGAATACCATTGTATATAACTATTCCTTTTCCTTTGGACATTTAGGCTTTCTTCTATTATAGGCAAATCTGAGTTGAACAATCTTCTACAAACATTTTCTACACCTGTTTAGTTCTAAGCATGGGGTAATTCCTGGGGCCAAGACATTTTTAAAAAGATTTTTTATTATTTTCCTAAATTGGTTCCCAAAGTTGTATTGGTTTCAAGTTCAAGTTAAATTTGACGGTGCCTTTATCTATGTAATTCTCATTCATCTTTATTAGTTAGAAAGCTACAATATAAATGTCTCCTTGTTACTCTAATTTGTGTTCTTAACTTGATTTCCATTACGTTTTTATATCTTTGTGTAATTTGGTTTATATTTTAAAAATCTGATGCAGAATGCCTGCCCCTTTCCCTTTTTAGTGGGGTATACTGCCTTGAAATCAGTCCTTAACCTTAGAATTAAGAAGCAAAAGTACTTTCTATGCCAGAGCAACATTACGCTTGCTGCCATCTGCATGTGTAGGGAAACCGCACTCCTGTTATTCTGAGCATGGAATTGCAATTTCTATTAAATTGTAGTAATTGCTATCAAATAAGGCAAAGCTACATTAATGTGTATATGGGGAGCCATTCTCCCCTAAAAGTGAGGAGGAGAGATGTCTCAGAGACTTAGAAACCAGGATTGAGAGAAGGGATCCTCGGGGGGAACAGAGGAGGTAGATGGTTCTTAAGCAAAAAGACGTCAAGACTATCATTTGTGAGTGTAGAAAAGCTCCCAGTAGGTGAGATAAAACAGTGCTCATACCTCAACATGGAGATTCCCAGGGCCGGTGCCACCTCGGTAGGAAGGGTGCCTGGAATAGCTGGGAGCTCACAAGCAAGTGCAAACACCCTGACGTGGGGGAGGAGCTTTGAGGATCAAATTGGCAACTTGGACTTCAGACTGCTAATTGTCTTCCAATATTTTAATAATTAAAAGACCAATCTATGGTTGGAGGATAGCCATCCATAACAGAGACCATATCCTGCAATTTCCCTCGCAGCTGTTTGTAGCCATGTGACTGACTTCTGATAAAAGAAATGTGTGTGCAGAAGCAGAATGCATCCCTTCTGGGAAATGCACTTAAGGAGAATGAGGATGCCCTTTTATCCTTTTTGCTGCTCGGAAGTGGATTTGATGGTTGCACAACATAGTGGACATTGTTCATGGCCTGCTCAGCTCCCCTTAACTGGGCCAGGACCCCCACCCCACAGCTGTTGAGAATGTTGGCAGCTCTTGGCTCACAGCTGTCCTCTTCTCCAAGGAGTTGTCCCCAGTCAGTTTTTCTTTCTGGAAGGGGGACTGTGAGCTGGAAACCAAGTATAGAACAATGAAGTAGGAGAAAGCTCTTTCTCTGTGGATTGTGACAGTCTGCTTCTGGAATTTTTATGTGTAAAGTGCCTTGGCAGTACTTGGGCTGTTAAGAATAATGACCACAGCCTATTGGTTCCACTTGCTTTTGTGAGAAAGAAAAAAAAAATTTCATGTTGATTGTAGCCTCTGTTTAGCAGAGGATTTTCCTGAGGATGTCACATACTAGATCATTAGCCCCCAACCTTTTTGGCACCAGGGACTGGTTTTGTGGAATACAATTTTTCCGCAGACTGGGGTTGGGGGTATAGTTTTGAGATGATTCAGGTGCATTACATTCAAGCTCACGTCTTGCTTTGTGGCCTGGTTTCTAACAGGCCACAGAACAGTCTTGGTCCGTGGTCCAGGGGTTGGGGACTCCTGTAATAGATGACCTCAGTGGGTAGAGATTTGACCATCTTACTGGGCATTTAATGTAGTGATGATGTATGGGCTTCCACGCTCAGACAGTTAAAATCCTGGCTCCATTGCTTATTCTTTCTGTGACTTTGACATTTCCACTTATAAAATAAGCCTAATACTACCAATATCACAGAATTGTTATTAAGATTTAATATGTAAAACATACCATATAATGCCTGGTATAGGTAGGTGTAAGTAGAGCCATTCTCCGTAAGTACAAATTCCTTCTCAGCTTTAGGAAAGGAAAATAATGAGATATTTGGAAATTTTTCAGAAACCCTTTCCAAACTAGTACTTTTAGGTTATTCTCATTCTCTGTAAGGGCATTTCCCAGGAGAGGGTGCATGGATTTACTGACAGCTTTTCCCATAGATGATTTTTCATGGAAGAAAGGAAGCTGGAACTTTAATCTGTTATCTTCATGGCTTACAGAACCCTAACTAGTTGTGGGAGAAGTGTCTGACGCAGGCATGCCTTCTTCTTGTTCTCTAAATACCTGCAAGGCCTCCACAGGAAGTCACTGGTATGATTCAACATGAAAATCTACACCAAAATTAAGAGTTGTTGAAGTTCCCAAGCTTGACTGGGTAAACTGAATCCCAAAGAAAAGAAACCGCTGCTTAGAACAAGAAGATTCAAATAGTCTAATGAGACCAAAGGGAGAGGGCAATTGAGGGACAGACATCGTGTTATAGTGTGGCCCTGACAGTTAACAGATAAAACACAACAGAGTCTGTTGTAATTAACTATTAACACAAATAGTTAATGCTAACTATTATTATTATTTTTTTTACAATGTATAACATCTTTTTTTATTTTATATTTTTAAATTTTATTTTAATTTATTTTTCAAATACATTTGTCTCTGCCTCCCCCCCCACCACTTTCCTTTGCCCCCTCCCTCCTTCCCTCCCTCAGCTCTTCCCCTTTGGTTTTGTCCATGAGTCCTTGCTATATGTTCCTTGACTTTTTAACTACTATTTTTGATTGATTGAAATACTTGGGCTAACATTTCCTTTTGAACAGATACTCTGCTAACCAAAAGATGGGAAATTTGAAAAAGGAAAGCAAATAAAATTATTTGCTTTATTGAGGATTTTGTATTATCTAACATTTGCAATTTTGCATGCTTTTCTGACTATCCGTATTCATGAATAATTAAGAGTGTCGAATATGGTATGGTGGCAGCTTTTCACAACGTCTAACTAGGACATGGCCTATAAAAGTTGTTTTGGTAATCTGGATGGGGTAAAAAGAAAGCAGTGAAAACTATTAGATAGAAAATCCTAAGTCTTTCTAGGCTGCATAGTAAGACCAACTTACTTTTTGTCTGTATAAACAATTTACTTTTAGAGCAGAGCTTACGGAATGCAGACCTGGGATGGCAAGGTAAGATTCAATTTGTGGGGTCATGCTTTGGTGAGAAAAGTGTTCCCAGAAATAATATTTGAAGAAGGATTTCATTCTGGATCCTGGTCAATTTCTTACCTCCTGGCAAAATAAATTATGGTGCTGGGCAGGTTTCAAGCATCTCCCCTTCCTTCAATACCTGCCCCCACTCCCCACCCTTCCAGTGCCAGAGTTGATATTCAATGAGGTTCTATTTGGGGCTTTTTATACACATTTTAAGTGGCTGCCAAAGCATTTGCCTTTTTACTACATCTCTGTTGAGCACTAAAGCTCGTCGCTTGATGTGCTGTACAAGCTGCAGAAGGAAGTAGATTTTGACAGCTTGGTGGGTCCACAGATTCAACAGGGGCTGAGATCAACTGGCAAAGGAAGGAGAGACACAGCCCCATGGTGGGACACTTAGACATAACTTTGATTTCCCTTATGAGGATAAGAAACACCTCTGTCCCTACTCTAAAAAGGGTAAAAAATGGTCAAAGAGTTTTGGCTGAGGATTTGAAATAAGCTTCACACACACACATGCACACACACACATTTGTGTGTGTAATTGTAACTATAACATGTAATTATATATGTCATATATAATATGTAATTATATAATATATGTGCATGAATACAGGTAGATATATATTTTCTGAGTGCACCCATGCACACACAAACATTCAAATTCATTCACATATATTTTTTTCCTCTGTGGTTTTGGGCATATTAAAAATGAAAAAAGACTGAGTTTAGATTAAAAAATTATTTGGTATCATTTATCACTAAACACTGAATCTGCAATAACTAAATATGATTATAACTGTGATTAACAAACACATCGTCATTGATTTAACAATCTGAAAGGACTGAACATTGAATTTCCGCTGTGTGATAAACACTGATCTGATCCGTTGTCAACATTCTTTACAAGAAGATTGAAGTCAAATCAGTATGGAAAGGTATAATTGAAATCACTGGAAGAATAAGAACTAGTTTATCAAATAGATAAGCAAAAGAAATGCCTACAGCATAGTGAGTGACAACAAAAGTGGCACCAAAATGCCAGGATGTTACTAGATGGATTTGGTCTTAGTAGAGAAGGCAGATTTATGGCTAGTAATTTGTGTCCTTCAGAATTTAGAGTCAGGAGGCAGATGAAAATATAGCATGTTCAGCAAACCTCTCTCTACAGCCTACTCTTGGACAAAAACCCAAGTTTCCTGAAAACTCATGGAAAAGCCATTCGGAGCCCTAACTCCCAAGCCTTTATTATGATTGTGGAGAAAAATAACTTTTAAAACCTGATATGTTCACTTATGCACAAAGATATATTTTTACAGTATTGCAAAAGTAAATTAGGAATTTTTAAAAAATTTCCAGTGACCTGGTATTATTTTATTTTGTCATAAATTGCATGTATCCCAATATGATTGAAACCCTACCAGGGTTTGAAGTTATAACTGTAGCTAATGTATTTGAAAAAATAAAAAGCTTTCTGTCAGTATGGTTTTTGCTTCATACTGTGCAAGACACACTTATTCTCCAAGATAGAAGGACCTTTTTTTTTTTTTTTTTAAACAAAACCTTAAAAGACTAAGCAGGAAATAACACACAGAGAGAATTTTAGCCAAAAAGGAATAATTGAATGCAAGTGAGAAAAGGGATTTATTTTAAATTAAAGAATTTTGACAGGACATCTAAAGAACAAAGGGCTGTATTCTATGTTACCTATTTTCCCAGGGGTTCCAGGCTCTCATAGACTTCAATGGGAGGGCTGCTCACAGGAGGGAGGGCTGGAACTGAAGAATGTGGATCAAAGCAATCAGCGTAAAGCAGCTCAATCTGCCTTCACTGGGCCAGCTGTTCCGAAAGTTCTATGGCCTTCCACAGTAATGCCTGGCCTTTCTGAAGTGGCAGTTGCAAGAGTTAAAATCCCAGGCTTAATGACTGGGTTTGGTTTAAAATACTTCATTAGTTTTTTGTTTTTTCGGTATATTTACATCATGGTTCAATGGGGTTTAAATAGGTTAACTAGGGAAAATGGGCTTTTGATTGATGGGGAAAAAATGCAACCTAAAAATGACTGTTTCTTGGCTGAATTCCATAAAGAAGGTACTTCTTACAAAGGATGAGATTTGGCCTTGGCCTCTTGGTGCTCACAATGTAAGCCAGAGAATAGGTGTGATGCCGAGGAAAGAGTGAAAGATTTGGGACCCATCAGATCTGGGTTTGAATTGAGTTTTGCTAGTTCTCACAGCAAGATGATCTTAGACAAGTCTCCTACTCCCTTCGGGGCTCATTTTCCTCATTTAAAATGGGGCTCATAATACCTACCTCAGGAAGATGAGGTGAGGATTAAGTGAAAGCTGATGTGAGAGAGAAGAGCAGAGCATGTATGCCTTAGTAATCATTAAATCCAATACACATTAGTTTTTCTTAAAGAGTTCAGTCTCCCTGACTGCTGAACTAGGTTCACTTTCTAGTTCCACCATTTCTCCAGCTGTGACGAGGATTTCTCTGAACCTCACTCATCAGAAAAATGCAGATGCAAATAGGTCATACCCCAAAGGTTTGTTGAAAACAGTAAAACAAATATAAGATTAAAAAAAAACCAAATAGAACAAGATAAAGCATTTAATATGGATCTTAGAATATAATAAACTCTAAAAAACAAACAAATAAACAAACAAACCCAAAACAAAAAACTATCTCCTCTACTGTGTCCCAGTTCTCGGTTAGTCTGCCCGGCTATGTTTCTAAACCAATCCTAAACTTTCCTCTAGAGCCCGAGTTTTTCTTTTTTAATGCATCCCCTTCCCCAGCCCTGATAAAGAGAGAGGCTGCCTGTTGGAATATGCATTAAAGAGCAGTCCTTTGTTCTATCTTCAGTGTTTGAAAACAGCATGAAAACTGCTATACCAGTGGGTGTAACATTCCAGTGCTCCTCACACCAATGTCCAACCCCTTCCCTCTGGGCCATTCTGGTTTTGTTTCCTGTGGGATAACAGAAATGACAGTTTTGAGATTAAATCAACCAGGTAATATTTTATAACTTTGATGCACTCATAGAGAAAAACTATATACAGAAAAAATATATGTTCTATATATTCCTATATTGCTTCTTTACTTATAAGGAACAATAAAAAGGACAATGGCATTAAAAGATATAAATGTAAACTCAGTTGGAACAGACCTTTCCATATTCTCTACTTCCTCCTTACCAAACACCTTAAAATTCGTGCATTATATAAACTGAAGGATTTGTTGTGTAAGACTTAAAATAAAAATAAAGAAGATCCTCCATATAGTAGGAAGGTCTTATGCATAGGATGAAAGTAGACAGGTAGACTTTTTAATTACGCCCACCCACCCTCCCCACCACCCTCTGGCTAAACTCCTTTTATATTTTCCTAGAGAGGTAACAATGGCAAAATGACTTTGGATGAGGGCTTTTGTTGTTGTTGCTGTTGTTTTGGGTTTTTTAAAAAAAGATTTCATTTTTAGAGGGGGGAGGAAGGGAGGAAGAAAGGGAGAGAAACTTTAATTGGTTGCCTCTTGTACGTGCACTGACCAGGTACCAAACCCGCAACCCAGGCATGTGCCCTGATGGGAATGGAGCTGGTGACCTTTTTCTTTGCGGGATGGCGCCCAACTGACTGAGCCGCACTGGTCAGGGCCGGATGAGGTTTTCATTGTACCATTACTCATGGTATCTTTAAGTCCCCAAATTTCTCGAGAATGGTTTTGGGCAGGGCAGATAAACTCAGTTTCTTGTGCTCCCAACATGGTATTGTAGAATTTACGAGGAACTTGTTGGAAGACAACTTGAGTTCTGTTAAGTTTTGTTACTTAATAATCATGAAAGCTTGAGTAAATCACCGAATTTCTTTGGGATGCAGTTTCCTTATCTGTGATTTGGATATATCAATAATAACTAAGATCTGTCCTTCCAAACACACAAACTGGTTGTGCGAGTCAAATGAGAAAAGCATCTGGGGGCCAATGTTACACAATGGTGGGGCATTATTAGGTCACACATACAATATGTTTATTATGTGCTAGGGCCTGTTTATCCTCCTTCTGTGGGCATCACATATAAATAACTCATATGAGCATGCACGAAGCTTATGACCATAATGAATCAATGATTTGTAATTCTTAGACATACCTATATAGACTTTTATGCACTGTTTCGGATCTAGCAGCATTAAATGGCCTACGCAAATGAAAGTTATCTTACTTTTATCACTGGGAAAGTTTCCAGGACATTATCAACACGTGCTAAAGTTTCCTACATAGAATATAATACTGAAACCTCTGCTACCTTACACTTGGGCTCACAACTTCCATATGATTTGCCTCTCACATATAAAAAAGCCACAGGCCTTGTCAGCCAAATTCCAAAGTGACATTCAGCAGTGGAGAGTTGGATTCTGTTTTGGTTTTGCTTTCACTGTCACAAAAAAACTACAAAAAGGCTAAACACATGTATTCCCATTCCCAACCTCTTTTTTTTTTCTTTTTCTAGAGCTTGACTAACATGACTAACATGCTCATTTCAAAACCACTAACACACACATTTACTTTCCACATGCTGATCATAGATCAATTTAACTATACAGCACTGCCCTTGGTTATCGTCCCTCCTGAAACCATGTGGAATACTCATCTTCTCTAATCCTGCTCTATAGTATTTCCAAAGTACTTTACAAGCCCTGAGTAAGGGCCTCTAATGCTTTGCAGCAGCTGAGCTGGTAGCACACATGATATCTTAAATGTAACAATCAAAGGAGCACGCGGGATCTTGGTATTTCCGCTGGCTTGCAGATGTGCTATGTCCAGGTCCAAAATCTGTAATGTCAATTTTAGACAAAAGAAGCTTAAAAAAAAATAAAGTGTCCCTGCTTTGTGTCAACAACTGAGCTAGTGGGAGAGAACGCTCTTGGATAGAGAAGATTGCGTGTATTGTATATCAGTTATCTGACCCCTACAGTAATTTTTTTGGAGGGGTGTGGGTCCATAAGCAACCTTACTCAAGATTTATGTAATGGAGGCCATTGTTTTATTAATCTACACCATGTGGAACTCTCCAGGTGCTAAGCTTTGATCTTCCTGCCCTCCGGTGCATTACGTTTTCTAGTAATCATTGACAATGATGTTTGTGATTTAAAGCGCTCTTTTCCCTACTGCAGAGGGGGAGGCAGAAAGGGCTCAGGTAACTCTACATTGAACCGGAGACCCTGGCCTCCTTGCCTTGTTTGGTCTCAGTTTGGTATAAAATTTACTCTGATTCTGTTTAGGAGAATTTGATCAGCACTCCAAGGAGTAAAAGAATAGCTTTCTGAAACATTTTATAGCACAGTAGATTACTGCAAGAAATGCTAAACTTGGCTGACTGGTGAAGCTTGGCCTTCGTCAAAGCGGTATGGGGAAGATGGGAAAGAAGTGACGATTTTCCGTTTTTCCCGGCTGAGAGCAAAAGGGAGAACGGTTTGAGAGGGATCCAAAGAGACACAGACATCCAGAAATATAAGTCTGTCATGACTCTAATAGCATTAAGAACAAAAAGTATAATGACAAAGCAACCTGGTGTGTTGTATTTCAGCAAATACAGAATTACATTGGAGGAAAATGTAAAGAAGTGTCAAGCAGGTTGAAGGCAATAGAATGTATATTCCTTAAGGATGCGGGCCCTGGCATCAGCCTGCCTGTTTCAAATCCTCTTTCTGCTACTTACTAGTGTCAGATTCCCTACTGAAATGGGGATAATAATAGCTATCTCCCAAGTTATTGAGAAGATTCAATGAGCACTAAAAATAGGGCTTGTATATCCTAAGTGGTATGTGTGTGCTAATAACTTACCTAAGCCATTGGCTATAATACGTGTGATTTGCAACATGAATTACTTTGTCTTCTTACCCTCATTTCTATTATTAAATAGTGTGACATCCTTGAACTTTCTAGGCTGGCAGAGATCAAGGCTGGGTTCCGACAAGGTATGTCAATAGAAACCCTTTATTGGGGAAGAGAATAGATTCCAACTAGTACATTTATGTTCAAGAGCACTATTATTAGAGGGAGAAATTAGGGAAGAGGCACAGGGATGTTCTGGGGTCATGGAAGCCTTATGGCTCTGCAAGGCTGTCCCTACCTTCTCTCTTACAGGTAAGGGGTGGGGTGCCCTGTTCCTCAAACCTCTGCCTCCACAGAAGAATACAAAAAAGGTGCTCTCTCCTTCATCACCACAGATTTGTTTTGCCTCTTACTAAACTTCATATAAATGGGATCTTACATTAGATACCCTTCTGTGCCTGGCTTTTTTATTCAGTAACAAATCTAGGATTTATGCATTTTTTAAAACCCCTCACCTGAGGATATGTTTATTGATTTTAGAGAGAGGAGAAGGGAAGGAAGGAAGAAGGGGGGGGAGAGAGAGAGAGAGAGAAAGAGAAAGGGTAACATTGATTAGTTCCCTCCCGTACATGTCTCAGCTGAGGATCAAATCCACAGTGTAGGTATGTGCCCTGATCAGGGATCAAACCCACAACGTTTTGGTGTACAGGATGACAATCTAACCAATTGAGCCACCTGATCAGGGCTATGCATGTTTTGTGTATGTCAGTAGTTCATTCGTTTTTATTGCTGTGTAGAATTTCATTATTTATTTGCCCATTCTACTGTTGGTAAGTTTTCAGTTTTTGGAAACTAGAAATATAACTTGAGCATTACTTTTAAAAGACATTTTAATAGTCTCTTACATCAGCAGTTTTGTAGTGATGTGTATACTAACTTTCTTATTGCTCGAAATTGAGTGGAATTCAGGAAGCCTTCATGTTCTCTAAGCAATGTAACATAATGTGCTTTGGGATGCAGTTTCCTTATCTGTGGTTTGGATATATCAATAATAACTAAGATCTGTCCTTCCAAACACACAAACTGGTTGTGAGAGTCAAATGAGAAAAGCATCTGGGGGCCAATGTTACACAATGGTGGGGCATTATTAGGTCCCCTAATAATAGGTGCCCTAGCACATAATAATTCATAATTCATAATTCTGAATTTTCCTTTTCTTACCTTATTATGGGGGTATTTTTTTTTTTGTCTAGATCAGATTGTCCTTTAAAAAAGGATTTAATTTTCATTACTTGGGTCATTGCCAACCATCTTTATTAAAAATTATAGCTAGCTTAACAGTAACAAATGATGATCATGTGAGATTCATCATGTTTTTTGCAAAACCACTGATTCCATGACTCATTTGTTCTAGCTCAAAAGAGATGAAAAGGCCAAGACAGTGAAAGATTCATGTTTCTAAACTAGTGTGTGGAGGACGATAAAGGTTTTTCTCATGAAGGCTTCTACATCCATATTCATTTTGAGGAGATGAGTGTGGGACACTTTGAAGCCAGCTCAATTGCTAGACACAGATGTCCTAGGATTCCATGTCCTGCTCCTATAACATTAGGGAGAAGTTAAGAGACAGTGTACGCCAGAAGTCTATGAGGGGATGAGAGGACATGCATTACTTTGAAAGAGTCTGAGCCTGCCCATCACTCTCCAACAGTCAGTGCTGGAGACACAGGTCATGGGGGTAACACAGTTGGAAAGAAACGGAACGGGTGGGGGAACTAAAGGTGAGGTTCTAGCAGCCTGATTTCCCTCTTCAGGATGCACTGAAATGGATAAGCAGCCTTGAGAGATTTTGTAACAATTGACAGTGGCCAAAGAAAGAAAGGAAGGCAGGGGAAAGTGCTAGAAAACGCTGATGCATTCTCTTTAGAAATATATATGTGCTGGGAATGCATTAAATTAGACTTTCTTGTCAGGCTCAGGAGGAGGGTTTTCCACAAGCCTGGGACTTTTAGCGTTAAAACTGGGGAAGTCCTGGGAAAACCAGGAAGATAGGACAACAAAACAGATTCCATAGATCCCTCAGGGTTCTAGGTTTTGCTGTAAGGGATCATCTAATCCAGTTGTTTTAAAGTTTGTTTCACAGAAGACTAGCCTCTCTTCTTATGAATGCAGAATGGAGGCATTGTTTTAGAAACTTGGACCGATAAAACGGAGATGCCCTGTTCAAAGCATGGTGGGTGTGTGGCTGTTCAGGGGAGTCTTCATCTAGCCATACCAGCCTGTGTTACAGATAGAGAAACTGGGGCCCGAGACATCAGGCACTTGAGCCACTACATCTAGTGACAAGCCTAGGACTGAATCTCTAGTCTTTTGTCTTTTGAGTCCCTATCACTACAATCCCTCAAAGTGTGAGCAGGGCATCCCCAAATCAGAATCATTCTGGGTGCTTGTTAAGCATACTCACCAGGGGACCCATCCCAGGTCTATGATTTTAGAATATATCAGAGAGAGGTTAAGGAATGTACATAATAAAAAGTTCCCAGGTAATTCTTAGGAAGATGTGGCTACTTAGGTCCTCACCCTCACCTCTTACTGGAAGATTCCTACCTGAGAGGTGCTGAAGACCACCTAGAGGAGTATCTTACCCATGCTGGCCTGGGCTGGCCTGAGGAGTCACTCTCTTTCTGTCACTGTGGTAGAAACAGTCTTTTCCTTGGACAGGGATAGATGAGTCTTCCCAAGGTCCCATTGAGACGCTCTGCCCTTTTGACCTGGGGGTTGGCATTGCTCTTGTGTTAACTCCAGTGAGTCCTATGGTGACTCCAAGGGCAAGAACCAGCATGGTGTGGCTTATAGGACTTTTCTAATCTCCCCCCCCCCCCGCTACCCCTTCCATCTCTTTCAGAAACATCTTCTCCTTTTGTATTATATGATTGGCTGTGGCTTTGGCTTTGAGAAAGTTGAGGGGGATAAGAGATTGGAATGAGGATATCTTGCAAACTCTTCAAGTTTTCTCATGAAAATATCCTATCCTTATGATTTTGGGGTGGCTAATGTAAGTATTAAGAAATAGCAACTGCTGTGTTGATTTCTTCTATGCTGTCTTCTTCTGAATTTAAAATCTGAACAATATTTTTTACAATGAAAATTGTTTACAGCTTTATTCTATATATTAGGTTTGCCTTAGTTTCTTCCTTGGTCATTCAAATAATACTTCCTTCCACCCTCACCCCAGAACCCTTCCTTGTAATCCCTGGTCACAGGTCTAGGGGTCCTATGGTTCTTACATCCATGTGCCCAGTGCAAAGAAGATGGGTGGGCAGAGTAGGTCAGCTGTGTTTGGTAAGGAAACCACTTTCTGGTGCTGAAGAAGACAGACTGACAGTGTGCTACATAGGGCTGCAACAGGGTATAGGGTTAGAGATCCACCTCTTTAAAGTAGTGTGTAGGCAACGAATTGCCAGCTACAAATAAGAGGACATTTAAAAAGGAATGCTTTGAGAGCAAAGCCCTGAGACTCCAGACATCAGTAATCATTTTGCTATGGTCATTGAAGATGGCCACATTTTTTGTGGAACAGAATCCATAGAGGTGCCACTTCTAGTGATTCAGAAGTTGAGTATGCCTCGGAGAGGTTAGGAGATGCCCTTGAAAGAAAGAAAAGGTTTGGCTAAAAGAAATTGGAATATAGAATTACAGGAGAAGTAATAAAAAAACCATAGGTATCAATGTACAAACATAGCTCATCTAATATCTATATTCCACAGTAGCCTAGAGAGAGGGTATTTGGTAGGGAACTGTGTGGTACATATTTGGGGTACTGCTGTGAGTGTCATAAGTGTGCCTGGAAGGGGAGCTCTGAGAATGGCAGCAGGTAGGTATTCTTTCTAGCCATTTGGGAGTTGGAAGTCCAATGAGGGAGCCCAATTAGGTGACCAAGGAGGATAAAGCTGGGACATGGCGTGAGGACTTACCTTAAAAATTAGGTCAGGTGTCAAATTGCTGTTGTCAATTATAACTACGCTAGGCTAACGAAAGATTAAATAGACTTTTCCTCTTACCAAGGAAAGCCCTGTCTGGGGCACCTGCAGTTATGACCCTAAGGGGTAACCTGGGAGGTCAGGGACTGTTGGATTTTTATTATCTCCATATTCCCAGTACCCAGCTCATTGCTTAGCACATAGTAAGTACTCAGTAAGTATTCATTGCTTTGAGAATAGGGTCTAAAGGAACTTGTGAGGGGTATAAGATATTTTGTGTTGGAGATGGAAATGGAGTCAGCTCTCATGAGTGAAATGAAGAAATCTGATCTCTGTCCAGGGTAATATGGTTTGCCTGTAGTATTGGGAGGATGAGGGAAGGTATCTAACACAATGCTCTAAATTTTGAACACTTAGGAGTGAAGATCCCCTGTGGCTATCATTCTGGTTGCTTAGTAGAATCTCTTGACATCTGAGGAACCTTGTTTGGAAACCATTGTTAGAAGCTCTGCTCAATAACAAAGGCTCAGTCATAAAAGCAGAAAAGGAACTCTAGATCTAGCATCATATTTGACATGCATATTTGCGATTGGCCCAATCTTCCATAAACTTGTATCTGAGTTTTAGGGAAGCAACAAAGGGCAAAGAAAAAATAATCATTTTGATAGAAAAGCTTTTGTGACACTGTTATTTTTTAAGAAGGCTTACTTTAATACCTGTATCAGTTATTACCACAGTAATGCCGCATAACAAACCACCTCAAAATTCAGCAGCGAATTCAATTTTCATTTATTCTCATGCTCATGCTTCTGCAGGTTGGCGGGGAGACTCCTTCGGTCAGCTGGGGTGGCTGTTCTCCCTGTGGCTCATGCTGGGGACCAGGCTACCCAGCGTAGGTGCTCATGGTGATGGCAGAAGCACAGGAACAAGACCAAAGGCACGAGCACATTTAAAGCATCTGTTCATATCTTATCTACTAACATTTCATTGGCTGGAGCAAGTCATGTAGTCAAGGCAAAAGTGAAAGGGCAGGGAAGTATACTCTGCCCTTTAAGAGGTCATGGTAAGGATGTGGATATATGTAAGTACCAGAGACGAGTACAGATGTGAGAACAATAATTCAATCTGCCACAGTACCCACGTAGAACAGTGTAATCACCAGTGGGGAGGAAGACATTCTCCTGCTCTCTGCCCAGACTACAGTACAACTTCTACACTTTGAGAAATCCGGAGAATCCAGACCTGCTTTAGCACTTGGAGGCTTCCAGGAATCAGAGGCAGAACCAGATGGAGGTTATGGCACTGGTGAGCAAGGTTGATGGTGCTTGGTAAGGGCAGCTAGACAGCATGGCATATTCTAGAAACTGTGGCACGTGCCTACAAGAAGGTTACTGTAGCAGATATTAAAGTAGGACTTGCAGAAAAGAAATGTGAAACACCTCTAGAGACTTTTAGGAACAACTAGGAATGACTTTTGGTGGCTGAACAGGCAGTTGGAGATGGTTTTATTGCTGTTAATGCAACACAATATATCCCAATATGCTGACATCGTCCAGGGAAACATGGATTTCAATAATCAGATCTACAATCTCAGAGTTGAAAAGGACCTTAAACCTGTGCAACACAATCCCCAACTCTACAATATCACAGATGAATGTCATTCAACACCTGTTTGAAAACTAATGATAGACACTCCCCATGGGCAGCCCATCCTGCTTTGGACACACAGCATTGACACTGACCTTCTGAGAGTGTGACATGCAGGACTAGAAAGCATGAAACATGATATCAAGGAGGTAAAAGTACAAAACAAGAAGTCTGAAAATTTTCTACTTTAGAGAAGATTATTTTTGTTGTATTCGGAGGTAGAAAAATGAGGGAGTGGCCAAGAGAAGATATAAAGAATAGGAACTATTTTTCTCTTTTGTTTTCATACTCTTTGTGAATTTGAAAATTAAGTGTGGTTAAGAGAATAAAACCTGGGAAGTGGAGAATATAAGAGCACACTTGGCTGTTCCCAAGAGATTGTGTCTATCATGACCTTGGGCAGACAGAGATTTTGGGGATAAGATCTACAAATGGTTCTACTACAAACAGAGAAATTAAATCTGACACTTTGCTGAATTTTGACCATGGTTTACACATTCTATTTCCCTTTTCATGAATTGCCTTTATAGATAAGGGAGCATATAGACAGAGATAAGACTACCACTGAGTAATGTTACAACTAAGGAATAGAAATGTTTCCTTCTAGTCCTACTCTAATAAAGCCCATCTTGAGAGCTGATAAAAACTCCATGATGACTCCAGGGTATATGCCTGAACGTGGTTTATGTAGTCAGGAACTTTGCCCTCAGTGTTTAACTTTTAGGGAGTTGGAAGCCAAAGCAGCTCTCAGATTGTTTCAACAATAACACCAAGCTCAGCTGTCAAATCAGTCAGGGGGAAACTAGTCAAACTGGTTATTTGACTTCTTATGTGTAACTAACTGGAGGAATAAGAACCACCAACAACAAAGTTTAAAGACTGATATTTTAAACTTTCAACAAGCTGTGTTGACATGTAGCCATAACCTTAATGTGCAAACCACTTCAAGCAGAGCGGGTTTTAAAAGCTGTAAATTAAAATCACATTTCTTTTGCGAGCCCTTGAAACCTTCGAGACACAAATCAGTCAGACTGTCCCCTATTGAGAATCCCAAGTTTCTCCAGCAAACATTGAGCTCGAAAAGAAATGAAAGCAGAAACTGAAACTGTGATTGTAGACTAGTGATTTACTGCCTGTTAGGGGATATGACCCATATTGTTGTTTATTTGATTTAATAATATTCTCCATCCCCTGAATCTTAAGATTTGGGTTCTAATGTAGTCACCATGCTGGTCAGCTGAAGCTGGACTTTGCTGGTATGTTCCATCCCTTCCCATGGTGATTCCGACATGCGTTGAATCCCGGTGTGTTGTGGTCAGAGTGCAATGACATGCATGCTTATGGCCCTGATGGCAATAGACTGGTTCTCAGGAGAGATACAGCCACATAAACGTGGCCTACAGCTGAGGTCTTTTTAAAATCAAAGTTAGTAACATTGATTGTGATCAGAATTATTTTGCTCTGAAATACCTATTGTAAGAAGTGGAGACACAGGGATTTCTCAAAATCAAGGTTTGAGATGTAATTAGTCCATCTTGAGAAGGTTAGGAATGAAAATGAAAAAAAAGATTAGGAATAATTATTACTATATTAAAGCATGTGAGCTTTTGGTCAACAATAAATTTGGTCAACCTAAGTATTTATGGTTCTAGCTGCCTTAGGGAGACCTGAGGCTGTTTCAGGGATCTAGTTTATGTATATGTGTGCGTCTTTCTATTCTCTGTGAGATCACACATGGAGGTTTTGGGACCGTGGCCCAGGCTGCAGTACAAACTGTCTTGCCCCTTGAGTCACGTCCTACAGTATTAGTTAGGGCAATGCCGGGGTGCTGTGACGCTCCCTACTGTGCAGTCTTTCCAAGAATAGGCAAACTCACCCTGTCATCAAGGCAGAGGGAGGGCACATTCACTTGCCTTTGTGGTCCATTATGAATATGTTTTTATGGGGTTCACAAATTCATTGAGAGGCATTCCTTGAAAGAACTAAAAAATAAAAAAAAACCCTTCAAAAAACCAACTAATCAACCAACCAACCAACCAACCAACCAACCAACCAACCAAACAAAACACTAAGAAACCTCAGTAATTCCTTAGTGATTTAGCAAAGATACTGCCCTCTAGAGGAATAACCATAGTGTGAAATTTCCCTTCTATCAGGGATGGTTTAAACTATACCCCATGGCTGGGAATTATTGGAGAAGACAGTGGCTGGCATAGCCAGGGAAGCAGCAGGAATGGCCATTGGGAACAGAACAAAGGTAGAACCCAAAAATCTCTAGCCTGCTCCTCTATTCCAGCCACAGGTATCATTTTGAAAGCTAAGAAGGGTGAATGTTTTAGGAGGTTTGTAGTGGTGCATGTGTGGTGAGACAGGCAATGGTGATCAATGAAAATAGAGTGGGAATGAGTTGTAAAATTATTGCAACTGGGAAATCTTGGGCATTGTGGGCATGACTCAGACCACTTTCAAATGGTCAGAAACATCCAACAACCCTCCATTTCTGCAAATGTCTTCTATTCTCAGATGGGAAGATTAGGTGGTGAGGGTAGGGAGAGAGTTTTAGTTGTGTGTATTTATAAATTATTTTGTTGCAATGTGGATCATGTGTGTATATGTGTGTGTGTGTGTGTGTGTATGTGTGTGTGAGAGAGAGAGAGAGAGAGACATACTTTATCCTACAAATATTTATTTTATTATTAATTTGACATCCACTGAGTACCTATATTATACCAGCCTATGGAGTAGGTGATGAGGATGAAAAGACGGAACAGAAACAGGTATCTGATCTGAAGCAACAACCTAGGGAGGGAGGCAAGCAGGTTTGCAAACCAGTGATCACAGTAGAGTTAAAAGGAAGGGGCTATGCAAGCAGAGTAGCAGGGGCCCCTGACCCTACCAGGGGAGAAGAGGCCAATTGCATTGTGTTTAGGGGGATGAATAATGGCTCTTTCAATTGACATGGTTAATGGGGACCAACTGCCCTGGAATATTGCACAAGAGGAGCATATAATTAGCTCAGTGTGGTCAGAATGTATGGAACATGGTGGCATAGTGGGGGAGAGATGGGAGGTAAGGCTTAAAGAGATGGCCAGGATCCAGATCAGGAAGGGCCCTGAATGCCACACTCAGGAAAGATGGGAATCCACTGAAAGGGGCTAAGCAGGGCAGTGAGGATGTGATCTGAATTAATTCTATAGTTATCGCTGAATGTCGACTACGGACAATCCGTGCAGGTGTGCCTCTCTTCTGGGCTTGGAGTGACTCCCCTTCATCTATACTGCATCTACCATGGAGCCTATAGTAGAACTTCAAACGGAAGTTTGTGATCATTCTCAGAAATTAGCACAAGACTGGAGCATTAAGGCAATAAGAAGAGGCAGAACACCCTCAGGGGTGGAGCCCTGAGAGCTTTTAAGAGCCAGCTCTATCATCCTATATCCATGGGTATGAGAGAGTGTGTGCAGGAGGAGGGGATGGCAATGTCTGGCACACAGCAAGTTGCCAGGCTGGGGTGGACCCCCGAGACAGAAGGAGCTCTGCCCTGGCCTGTGCTGTGGTGCGAACAATCCTGCTTCTTGAGTCAAATGATTCAGAAGATCCCAAGGTCCTAGAGGAGTCTGAGGTAGTAGAGGAAGCCACGCTGCGGGTGGTCACCGCACAAGGGCCCTAGGTTTCTTGAGCGAGGCCATATCACCTGTAGCAGAGAACTAGACACTGTTTGAAAAGCAGCTTGTGGCAAGCTATGAGACCCTAAAAGATAACTGAGTGTCTCATTATGGAATAGCAAGAGACCACATGATCAGAACTGTCCAGTATGAGCTTGGCATGTCAGACCCACTAAAACAATGACTCAATGTAAGAAGGAAGAATACCATTTAGTATCGTCTTGAGTAAGTTCAGAGGGTGCAAATAGCTGAGTGGACAGATGGCACAGATCCCACGTCACCTACCACTTTTGCACTGATGCGTCTCTTCAGTTTACACCCATGACCAACTGATAGAAAAGGGTGAACCCTGAGCTTTTTTCATGAATGGGTCTGTGCGAACCTAGAAGCACTGTTGCACTACCACCTCATCCAGGGGTAGACGTAAAGGACACTGCTGAGGGGAATCCCCATGGAGGGCCAAGCTTCAGGCAGAGAACCTGGTCACTTTGTGTGGAGGGACAGGTGGTCTGAGATAAAAGAGCCTGGTTGGAAGACTGGGAACAATGTGGTCTGGGATAGAAGCATATGGATGCGCCTGTAGGAGTGGGAACCACATGTGAGGAACTTTGTACTGCACAGTGATGCCCACCAGAGAATATCCATTGCAGAAATATCACTAAATAACCAAGCTGACAGGATGGCAGCCAGCACCATCATTGGCCAACTCACTGGCAAGTAGGTTACACTGGAAATTTTCTACTGGAAAAATCAACAAATCATCCTGCGTAGGATTAACACTTACTCTAGGCATGGTTTTTTCTTTCCTTCCTACAGTGACTTCATTGGTATGACTATGACGGCTCACAGAGTTATCTGAAAAACTGACAGGGGACCTGCAAAACCTCGCCTTGAATCAAGGGACCCACTCTGTATCAAAGGAGCCATAACAGTGAGCACAAGATAAGGGCACCCCCTGGTCTTGCCTCATGCCATTCCTTTAGAAAGTGCAGGCCTGATATGATGGTGGAATGATCTCTCAGAGACAAAAGCTGAGGTGCCAACTCGTAGATGACACCCTGTGGCGCTGGGGTGCCCACCCTTCAGGATGAGATACACGTCTTGACCCATGGCCACTGGAGAGCACACACGGCTCTGGCAACTCAGGGATGGAAATAGGTGTAGCCCTGCTCCCCATCCCCTCCAGGGGTCCACCTAGGGGATTTTTGCTTCCTGTGTCTGCAATTTTAGGTTCTAATTCCCAGAGGGGGCTACTTGCACAAGGGTTGCAGTAAGAGTCCTACTAAACTTAAATTCTGGCTGTAACTGGTCCCTTTGGATTCCAGGTGAAGAGCAGGCAGAAACCAGAATTAGGGGTAACTGGTCCCTGCGGGGAAGTAGGGCTGCTGCTGTGTCACGGCTGCTGGGAGGAAGGTGTTTTGCATTTAGATGATTCACCAGGGCATCCCTTCCATGTTCAAGTCTAACTGCAAATGGGCTACTGTAGCGGCCCTGATTTGGTCAGGTATGATGAGCAGGGCCGCAGTGTCTTCAGGGAGGAGGTCTGAAGCCCCCACCAGTCGCATCCCTAGACCAGCAGCACTTCTCGTTGAGGGCAAAAAGATCTAGACCGGTGGTAGCGGAGAGTGATGAATTGATGAGTATCAGTTCTGGCTCCGGACTAACCTAGGACCTGAGACTGTACTTCTTCACACAAATGCTCTCCTTATATATTTCCCTAGACATGTTTGATCAGGCAGAATCCCAGAGAAGCTGTGTCTGGAAGGATGAACATAATGTGGGAAACAAAGGGCTCTGAGCAGTGCGAGAGGCGGACTCACCAGCTGCTGGTGGTGGCTTGACTGGATCCCTTCTGCTGGGCTCATGCTCTCACAGCTTCATTCTTGTCCAGAGAAACCCCTCCTGAGATCGGAGCTCATGCATTGCCCCCTCCTGCAGGGGCAACCTGCAACCAATGACCGCATGAGGTGGTGGTAGTTACTGGCGTTCTGAGTTGCAGTTTATGCTCCTCAGCTGCCAGTGGCATTAGGATGAAGCTTGACATCCGCTGAAATCCTGTCTTTGCTTAGCTTCGTACCTAGCCCTATCTTGTTCTCCTAACTCCCTTGTCCATTTCTCCTGAAACTCCTTGAGAATCGCTCTCTCTCTCTCTTTTTTTCTTTTCCCTGCTTCCAGGGAACCCAACCTAAAACAGCTGAATAGAAGAAATATTTTCTGAGCAGGCGGCTCTCCCCTGTGAGCTTGGGCAATACCATGCGGGCTCCTGAGCCCGCTTCCCCCGCCCCCAGGTGAGTGTGTGTGTGAGCGCGTGCGTGCACGCGCCTGCAGAACACTTAGTCAGACTTCAAACCAGGTGAATCCCTCTTAACACTGACCCTGGGATACGGTCCTGGCATTTCGCCAAGTAGTTACCTTTTTAAAATTCAAGCCCAGTAGGTGGGGAAACAAAGCCTAGCTTCTTCCACCTGGCATCTTCCAGAATAGTGTGAGGGCTCCCTGTGGATCTCCCCCCTCTCATCTTTAGGCGCCTTGGGCTACTCTTGTCAGCTTGAGAACAGGAGGGCAGTGGGTGGACAACACCTGGTGAATTAATTTACACGCTGAAATAATGGTTTCCATGTTGGTTTTTCATAATTAACTAAACAGGCTGGAGTTAAGTTTCATATGTAAAAAACTTGTGAGGAACTCTTGACAAGAGATGAAGGTTGATGAAGGCAATTAAGGTTTATAGAAACTCCTTTCCTCCTTGAGCTCTGTTTCTCTTTCTCTCTCTCCCTCTCTTATCCTTTCTTCCTCCACACTCCTCCCCTCCCCTCCTTCCTTCATCCTCCCCACTCTCTCTCCTCATAAACCTTCCTTGGTCTTCTTTGGGTTTTCATGAATATCCCTACGCAATCCCCTTCCCAGAGTATGTGTGTGAAAAGAAAAACAGTAACATCAACAGATTATGTGGGTGCTTCTGTAATTTGAAAATTGCATCTGCAGATGCGCCTCTGATCCTGAAGGAAAAAAAAAAAGTTTTTGCTAAGTCTCCAGCAAAATAGGTTTGGAAAATAAATGGGGTGGCAGGTGGTGAGAGAGCTGAGACCTTCAAGCACAATGGAGGACCCCATATCCACACTGGGAGGGGTGCTCAGTCTTCTCCTTGCACCCCAGTGGCTTGTCTAGGGTGGGAGGGGGACATGCTGTCAAAACATTCCTTGTTTGTGAAGACAGACCTTGTACTTCTTGGGTAAGAGCCTGCCTTATCTGCAGAAAGAACAAAGGCCTATAGTTCGGTCCTGGTCAGATTTTGGCATTTTGAAACTTCACAGCTGATGTCGCTGGCTGGGACATGCTGCGCTCTTACGTGATCTCTATAAAATAATGGCCCAGAGAAAATCTGTTTTAGAATGGCTAACTGCTGCCTTCAGGAAGTTCTGCCTTTGGGATTTTATGTCTCCTCCTCTGAAAGCACTACTAGAATTAAGTGTTTTCTTTGCTTGACAGTCAGAGGAATGTTGGCACTGACAATGAACAATTATATCTTCTCATCAGCTGTTTCCTCAGAACCACAAACCTTAAAAAACTAAGACCCACCTTTGCAGATGCCACTGGGCCTTTGAGACCCTCAGTTCTCTGTTAAGGTCTTTCAGGGTTGGGCTCCTTAACTAAATAAGTCACAACTTTCTCATTGTATGAACTCTCTATGCCTGCTGTTTTTTTCTAGAGCAGGTTTTCATGAGTCGTACAATGTGGGCTTTTATAACCTTTGCTCTGACATGGGAGGCCTCATGCTAAGGTTTCTCTTTGGGATTGGACAGAGGCTGTACTTCCTACAGGATTTCCTTGGTGGGTTTGGAGTAGAAGGTGGATGTGTCTGGTGCACTTGTTCATCTGAAGTGTCTTCAGTTCCCATCAAACACTGGAGTATTGAGATGCTGTATAGGTAAGTGGGTGTGGAAGTCCTACTTAACTGATAAAACCAAATTATCCACAATGATTAACATATTGCTCCAGAGATCCAAGTTCCTGGAAATAATGTAGTTTTTAGTGTTTTAGAATTGTAGGGCAACAAAGTTTATTTACCTGCCTTTGCTCCTTCCCATAACTTTTCTTTATTATATCCTCTTTTATTAGAAAAATTCTCAACCATATTCTCTAATTTTGATGGATTTAGGAAAATCATTACTCAGCAACAGATCAAACAAGACTTTCTAGCTTATTGTTGAAAAACCAAATGAATGGTTTTTAATGTGGTTTCACCTACCAATACAGCCATTTCCTCTGCCTTCCTTTCCTATATGTGCCCTGCTCTAGTATACCCATCACTTGCACAGCACTATCTTTTGTTAGGAGTGCTGGCCTCTGCTCCCACCATCATTCTCCCTCTTGAACTTGCCTGCCCTTCAAAGATCAGCTCTCTTCCTTGCCTTTTCCATAAAGACTTACCTAACTGTTCCAGCCCACCTAGTTTGCTCTCTCTCTGGATTGCTGTTGCATTTGTACTCAGTTCTATATAGTTCAGTGCATTCTCCACCACTATAGAGCTAGAATGGTGGTAGAGGAGAGTGATGGATTGATGAATATCACTATATAGTTGTGTGTTCTTTAATGATTTTATGTTAATTTCATTTTTTTCCAATTCTTTTTATCTGGTAATCATGGTGACAATTTAAAGTACCTATTATATGTTAAGAACATTAATTATGTGCATCACCTCTAAGTTCTACAATAACCTTTCAAAGTGTTAATATCCTATTTTAGAGTTAAGAAGGTGGAGGCTCAGGGTGGTTAATAACTTGCCCAAGTGGCAAAGCCTGACTAGGAACCCAGGCCTAATTTCAGTTTTCATGATCGCAACTCTTACCTCATTCAGCTTTGCCTCTCAAGGGCAGGCACTGAACTGTGTATTTCCCTTTTAGTTTCACATTATTCAGTATGCAGAGGGATACAGTAGAGGTGACATGAAAATTCCCAAATGGGTCTGTAGTAGCCACCACTCTGCTCCCTATTTCTATGAGTCTGGCTTTTTTGATTTCACATATAAGTGATGTCATATAGTGTTTGTCTTTCTCTGTCTGACTTATTTGACTTAGCGCATTACCTTCAAGTTTCATCCATATTGTCACAAATGGCAGCATTTCCTTCTTTTTCAGGCCTAGATAATATTTCATCATATACGCACATCACATCTTCTTTATCTTTTCATTGGTTGATGGCCACTTGGTTTGTTTCCTATCTTGGCTATTGTGAACAATCCTGCAATGAACATTGGGGTGCAGATATTTCTTAGAAAGATCCTGTTTTCATTTCTTTGGGGTAGATCCTAGAGGTGGAATTGCTGGATCATATGGCAGTTCTATTTTTAATTTTTTGAGAAACCTTTACACTGTTTTCCATGGAAGCTGTATCAGTTTACACTACCATCAACAGTGCACAAAGGTTTCCTTTTCTCCACATCTTACCAACACTTCTTATCTCTTGCCTTTTTTTATGATAGCTATTCTGACAGGTGTGAGGTGATACCTCATTGTTTTGATTTGTGATTTCTTGATGGTTAATGATGTCAAGCACCATTTCATGTACATGTTGGCCATCTGTATGTCTTCATTGAAAAAATGTCTATTCAGTTCTTCTGCCTATTTTTAAATTGCATTTTTTTTTGCTATCGAGTTGTATGATATATATACAGGGTCCCCCTTTTTATTACAAACTCTTTTATTACAAAATCATAAGCATGTAATTCTGTAACATAATAATATCATATTCAAGCACACCATATGCCATTTTAGGTGAAATGTTCAAATTAAAATTATAAATTATTATACCATATTATTACCCTACCAACCACACTCAAGCCGGTATTATTTCTGCTGGATCCTCTATACGTTATCACACATATAATTTGCAAATATTTTCTCCTCTTCTGTAGGTTTTCTTTTTATTTTGTTGATTGTTTCTTTTGCTGTGCAAAATCTTTTTAGCTTGATGTAGTCCCACTTACTAATTTCTAATTTTGTTCCTTGTGCTTTTGGTGTCATATCCAACGAGTCATTGATAAGATTGATCAATATCAAGGAGCTTTTTTTCTGTGTTTTCTTTTAGGAGTTTTATAATTTCAATTCTTATGTTTATGTCTTCAATCCATTTGAAGTTAGTTTTTGAAAGTTGTATAAGACAATTAGTCCAATTTCATTCTTCATGTGGTTACCCAATATTCTCAACACCATTTATTGAAGAGACTATCCTTTCCCCATCAATTGTTTTTGGCTCCCTTGTCAAATATTCGTTGACCCTACATGTGAAGGTTCATTCTGGGGCTCTCAGTTATGTGGCACTGGGGAGACTTTATATTTTTGAGTATATTGTAGTACCCCTATGAATTATTCATGATACGTGGATGTAGGTAGCATGTAAAAACCATGGGTTTAATTAAAAGACATGCTAAGTGTAAAGATTTTATTTTCTGTCATTTATATGTCATCACATATGCACAAAAAAATGTGATTATGTTTACTCTTTTTAGCTCTGGCTTACAGCCAACAAGGTTTATCTAAAAATTTGTCCTCTTTTATTAGGTTGAAGGATTTTTTTTCCTTCTCATTTACCCTAGTCTGGGTCTTCCTATAAGAAGTCTGCAGTCATACCGTGAAAAATGCTTGTAGCACACACATATGCAAAGTATTACCACTTTGCTTTAATCACCAGAGCAAAGTCGCTCCATGAATAATTTGAGCCACAAGCATCCTGTTGAAAACCAAGACCTCTGGGTTGTGAGTCATCTGTTCTTTTTGTGGCAGGTGTTGGGGTCAAAGTACTTTGGATCTTTACTATGGTTTGTAGAAAGGACAGTTAGCCATACAAGTCCCAAAGCTACTGCAGTCTGTGCACCTTCATTAGACGAATATTCATTTGAGGTGGTTGTATGCTCTGCTAGAGAGTTTGCCTTTCTCCCTATAGACCTGGGTTTTTGTTCTTTCCTCAGTATTTCACGGGGAAGCTACTGTTGATCCACTCTAGACATTCAGAGCTAGAGCTTTATCTGAATCACAAAACCATTAAGCATTTTAACATGCCTATAAACCTGTATGGTCTGTTTCATGGGGAGCCAGGTATGGGCAAAGGTTGGAGAGACATGTATTGCTGCTGCCTAGATCCTGCGTTTGATTTGATTGACTCTTGCCGATATTAATGATTGTTATGTCAAAAGTAAATGGGGAAAAGGACTACAGTACAACATAATTATTTAAGAGAAGGGTAGTATGAATTCCTGAAATATTGATTTAAAAATCATAACTATGGCTAGAAAATATCCTCCCTCCTTCCCTCCCTTCCTCCCTCCCTTCCTTTCTTCCTTCCCTCCTTCTGATAAGATACAAGGTTAATTCATAAGTGGGTTTATATGTGTAGATATCTTGAAAATTTCTGAGGATGCTTAAATTTTCTCTCTGAAGATATTAAATATATAGGAATATAATGTTGGATAATTTTTTGAAATTCCATAATTTTCTCTTTCTTTCTGATGAAGAGGCTGAAAAAAGTGAAAATGCACTGGTTTCATCTTCTTGCAACCATGGGCAAAGTGTGTATTTTGGCCTCCTATGTCTCTGGATAATTAATAGCTTCTCTGGATTTCTGTGGTCAGCAAGAGAACGCCCCCGGCAAGTCTTTGGGTGGAAGCCCTGAGATTTCTGAGGAAGGAGGCTGGAAATTTCCTGTGACATGGTAAACAAAAAAGTGTGGCCAGCTCTAGGAGCTGACCTGGGCCTCCTCCTGTGCCACTGAGCAGGGATGGCAGTGTGCATGTCTGAGATGGGACACTAAGGAATGCTTGTCCCCAGGCAAAGGACCTGGGGGTACCCAGAGAGGGGATACTACAAGCAGAAGAGCTGTCCCCTCCAGTGGACTTGCTTGCTTAGTCAAGGGACATCTCAGAGTGACCACTGACATGCTTCCTTTTAAGCAGCAGGGGACCTTCTCCAAGTTGCCCTAGGGTCCCTCAGCTGGAGAAGAGTCCACAACGAATTAAGAAACTGGGGTCCCACATACTCTGCTAAGAATGGGCATAGGTAGTTCAATTGAATTTAGAATAGTGCTTCTGTAACTTTACTGTGTGTATGTGTTACATGGGATCTTGTTCTGATGCCATATGTCTAGAATGGGGCCTGCAATCTTGCAGTTATAACTAGCTCCAGGTAATACAAATGCTGTTGGTTTATGTATCACACTTTGAGTAGCAAGGTATGGAAAAATAAAGAATCATGGCATTTTTCACACTGGAATATTTAGGAACAAATACACACACACACAAACACACACACATGCTTGTATATATACAGCCACACACATAACAACAGACATATATCTATCTAGATTTATCTATGATATGCCTCAATGAAGCATTTTAACCTTTAATCAAATGGTAGGCTGTGGACCACCTGCTTCAGAACTGAATACCTAGAAGTGTGTCTTAGGGATGTAGATCCCTGGTCCCAGCCCAGACTTGCTACATCAGAATTTGGTGGAGCCTCCTGGCAGTCATGGCTACAAGGTGAGAACTTTTGGCTAGACTTGCAGATTCTGCAACTGGTAACACCTTAAACTTATGTGGAGAGTTTGTTTAAGAAACCCTGTCTTCATTCCAAGAGGTAGTGACTTAATTATTCTGGGGTGGGGTCTGGGCACTGCACTTTATTATTATTTTTTTAATCTCCCCTGGTGATTGTAATGTGCAGTCAGGGTTGAGATCCACAAGGAGGTCAAAAGCTACATAGCTAAAGTCAGACTTCACAGTGAGGCCTGGCAGCCACACTTCCTACCAGGGTGGCCTGGAGTAGTCACTTAACCTTTTAACCTCAGTGTCCTCATCCATAAAATGGGGACATTATAATAAATATCTCAGAGAGGAGAGAAAACATGATAAATATTTGGTTATAGAGCCTTACACCGGCTGAACAATAAATGTTAGCCTTCGTATTTCTTTTATAATCTTATTTGTCCTATTTGTGCCTTTTGTCTCTTATAAAAGGTGTATTTACCAAGCAAGGACAAATTTCAATCCAACTTGTGTTCAAATTTTCACAAATTCAGAATTTTGAAAATTTGAATTTGGATTACATATATAGTCAATATTTATGTTTTGTATAGGAAGGTTAATAGCTACTTCTATTAATTTTTCACTTGAAAGTAATTCATACTCACTAGAAAAATGGTTGAAAACTTAGAAAAGTAAATAGAAAGTAGAATTCACCCATGGTCCTTCTACTTGGGGTTAACTATTATTAATTTTCATATTTTCCTTTTAGTACTCTCAAGCACACATACAGAGCATATATGCATATGTAATAAAATTTGATATATATGTATTTTATAAAATTGGAATCATTGCTATATGATTTGTACCATGTGTTTTTAACATTAATATTTTGTTATACACATTTACGTATGCTATTAAATATTCTTCAAAATTATGACTTTTAATTTCTACCTAATATTCTGTTACAGGGCTATACTCTAATTTACTGAATCCTTTCCCTATTATGAGATCTTACCAGGTGATAAATATTTTTGTATATAAATCTTTTACTACATCCGTCGTTTACTTAGGATAGATTTGTAGAAGTGGTATTATTTATTCAAAAGTATGAGCATTTTTATGTTCCTTAATACATATTGCCAAATAGCTTTCCAAGTTAAAATTCTAATAGCAATATATGAGAATACATGTCCTTTTACTCCTACTAGTATTAAATATGACATTTAAAAATATATTTCAATTTGATAGGAATTTTAATTTGTTTTAAAAAATCACTAGTTGATTTTTAAAGTCTAGTGCCCACTTTATTCTCTTATAACTGTTCTGCTCATGTTCTTTCTTTTTCTCTTAACCTATTAATGGTTTTTCTTGTTGATTTGTAGATTTAGTATAGATATTTATCCTTTATTATATTTATAGCTAATCACTTTTTCTAATTATTTAACATTTACTTAGAGTCTGTTATAGACATATAGGAGTTTAAAAAACAATTTAATGTATTCACATATGCCAGTATTCACTTTATTTGACTAATTGTTTTATACTTTGAATGGCTTTCCTCAGCGTCAGAGCAGTCAAATAGCTTCCTATATTTTCTTGTGCTGTATTTTAGAAAGTGTATGATTCTTTAACTTTTATGAATGTTGCTTTGGTACATAAGACATGGCTCTCATTTTATTTGAGTACTGGCAGAGAACCAAGTTCTGGAGCTGAAGGCTTACGTAGGTCTCATAGGATGGACTCCAGAAACTTTCTCCTTTGTTATTGAATTATTGTGCAGAGAGCTAATAGAGAAGGGACTGATTGTGTTCTAACCTTGATGTGAGATTATTCATTATATTCTCTCCTTGCCCCACCTCATCTGGTAGGAGTTAGTAATTTTACTTTTGAACATAGGTTTATTAATCACTAATTTCACTGTGATATGTTTAAAGACTAAGGCATATATAGATATTATTGATTAGGCTATTAAAGGTGTCCCAGTTTTTCCCCTTTTGCCCCCCTCCACTCAGAACCGCTCATTCCCTTGGCAGTTCCCCCCTCAGTTCATGTCCATGAGTCATGCATACAAATTCTTTGGCTCCTCCATTTCCTATATTTACTCTTAACATCCCTCTGCCTATTCTGTAACTACAATTTGTACTTCTTAAACCCTGTACCTTTTCCCCCATTCTCTCTCTTCCCCATCCCAACTGATAACCCTCCAAGTGATCTCCATATCTGTTCTGCTTGTTTGCTCAGTTTGTTTTTTAGATCCAATTGTTAATAGTTGTGAACTTATTGCCATTTTAATGTTCACCCTTTCAAGCTTCTTCTTTTTCTTAAATAAGTCCCTTTAACATTTCACATAATAATGGTTTAGTGGTAATGAACTCCTTTAGCTTTACCTTGTTTGGGAACCACTTTATCTGCCCTTCGATTCTAAATGACAGCTTTGCTGAACAGAGTAATCTAGGTTGTAGGTCCTTGCTTTTCATCACTTTGAATACTTCTTGCCAGTCCCTTCTAGCCTGTGAAGTTTCTTTTGAGAAATCATCTGAGAGTCTTATGGGAACTCCTTTGAAGGTAACTCTCTGCTTTTCTTTTGCTACTTTTAAGATTCTCTTTTTACCTCTGATCTTTGGTGTTTTGATTATGATGCGTCTTGGTGTTGCCCTCTTTGGGTCCATCTTGTTTTGGGCTCTGTGTGCGTCCTGGACTTGTAAGTCTATTTCTTTCGTTATTTTCTCAAATAAGTTTTCTATTTCTTGCTCTATCACTCTCCTTCCAGCACCCTAACAATTCAAATGTTGGTATGTTTGAAGTTGTCCCAGAGGCTAAGGAGCCTCGTTTTTTAAAATTCTATCTTCGTTTTTTTAAATTCTTTTTTCTTCTTGCTGTTCTGATTGAATGTTCTTTTCTTCCTTATGTTCCAAATCATTGATTTGACTCTCAGCTTTATCCATTCCACTGTTGATTCCCTGTAATTTTTTCTTTATTTCATTTAATGTAGCCTTCATTTCTGCCTGGGTCTTTTTTACGTTGTTGAAATATGCAATGAGTTCCTTGAGTTCCTGTGTTTTGAACCCTGCACCTGACAGATTGCTTATCTCCATTTTGTTTAGTTCTTTTTCTGGAATTTTGTTCTATTCTTTCATTTGGGCCATATTTCTTTGTCTCCTCATTTTGGCAGCCTCCCTTTGTTTGTTAATATGTATTAGGTAGAGCTGCTTTGATTCCCTGTCTTGGTAGCATGGCCTAATGTAGAGAATGGGCGCTCATAAGGTGGAGGGGCAGAGCCTTAGGTAAATACCAGGGTGGGGCAACCCTTGTGAACCATGTTGATTGAGTCTCAGATATGGTGTCTCTACTCTGTGGCTCTCTATGGGGGAGGGCTCAGAAAAAGGACTATGGCTGCTGCTAGGCTCGGGTTTTGACCAGGAGGAGGCTGTCCCTTGGCACTGACCCTGAGACCAGACACTTCAGTTTCTCCCCTGCCACTGGTGCCCCTCCAGCTGTAGCCCCAGTGCTGGAGCCCAGAGGAAGTGAGTCTGCATAAATCCTGTCCATTTTGAGCTCCTTAAGAGGAGATGCCTCAGAACTCTGCAGTTTCTTCCTCTGCCTCAACCCCCACTGATTTTTACAGCCAGAAGTTATGGGGACTTACCTTTCTGGCACTAGAAACCTAGGCTGGGTGGTCTGTTGTGGGGCTGGGATCGCTTGTTCCTGAAGTATCCCTCCCAATTTTTACCCACCACACATAAGTGTGGGACCACTGTTTCCATGTCTCTGCATCTCCATCCCTCCTATCTGTCTGGATGAATGTGGCTTCTTTAATTCCTTGGTTGTCAGACTTCCATACAGCCTGATTTTCTGATGATTCTGGGTGATAGTTGATTTGTATTTTAGTTGTAATTTTTGCTATGGTTATGTGAGGAGGCGAGATGTGTTTACCTATGCCTCCATCTTGACTAGAAGTCTTGAGGCCTATATTTTTAATTCATTAGTTTTTCATTGTGTCTCTTTATGCAGCAAAATCATTTTCTCACTCTTTCTATTTTTAGAATTGTTAAAACAATTAAATAGCCCTGTTGAGCTTGTTATAAAAAGCAGGCCTCTCCCTCTGGCCCCAATTTCCCATCACTTGTACTTCTCAGAGGCCATCACTTCTAGCCCTTTCAGGATTCTTTTAGCATTTACCTCTGTGTGCCCTGTGACATGTTAATATTGCTGCTTCCCAAAAGACAAAGATTTATTCTTCTGATTTCCCCAGAAACATAAAGACACACAGACATACTCAGGATCCTCACACCCCACAGACCACACACTTCTCATTTTCCCCTGATATATTTATATATTTACAGGATAATTTTGGCTTATTTTTTTATTCGGTATTTATGTTCTCATTACTACATCAATACGTTGACAGCCAAGGAACACTTGGACAGGCATACTGATTATTGGTGTCACTGTATTTCGAGCTGACTGGACTGTTTCTCTGGAAACCACTGTTGTTTAAATCTTCCTTTTCAGACAGGTAGGATACGCTAGATATGGCTTTTCTTATTTTCTGCTTAGAGTGAGAATCAGACCTGGTTGCTTGAGTTGTGTGAAGTGCTCAGGAAACGGGGCTGGCACCGAGGGATGGTGGGTTTCAGAAGGTGTGCTTAATTCCTTTATTTCCAGAATGGCTCAGGACCCTCATTCTCACCTGTATCTGGTATCTTCTTGCTCAGGACCTTCTGTTATATTCTATCTAGAGATTAAACTTCCAGTCTTATGTATGAGTTAGGGGGAACTTGGGGGAGGGGTGGCCAGTTGCCTGGCCACATGAAGTGGTGGAGGGGATGTGGGATCTCGTTACTTCTTTAAACAGACTCGCACAAATCCCTCTTTAGTCTGACCTTCACCTCCCACTTACAGAGGTACCTGGTGCTGCCAATTTCTGAGTCTTTTGGGTGTTTTGTAGGGTAAATTGGGTTTTTCATGGGTTTTCCCACTGTCAGCTTAGGATTCAGCTTTCTTGGGTCTGCTAAGTCAATTACCATGGGCCATCTGCTTTCCAGCTTCCAAAATTTTGTGGCTGTTGTCTTTTCTCCTGCTCTCTTTATCCTAATGGGTTTATATCTTTATAAAGGTCTCTTTATTGTCATTTTAGTGGGGAATGTTGGGGATAGTGTATGCAAACACAAGCACTCACTTTACCTTCTTTTTCTAGTTGCCCATTTTTCTTTATTAAAAAGAACTCCATATGTTCATTTTATAAAAGTTAGAAAACACAAGGTAGGGAAACTAAAAATTACCCATAATTTCACCTTCTAGACATATCCATTATTAGTATCATTTTGATACAGAGCTTTCAAGATAGATATATTTTTATTTATTAAATATATTTATAGGGATATGGGATTATTATATGAAGACTTTTGGTAACCTTGTTCAAGATCATTTTAACCTGGTAATAAAGTATACTTAATTTTTCATAATAGTCTTAATTGAAACAGGTAAAAAAGATTGTCTAAGTAACTTTATAAATATGGTTATAATGCTGAATACAGATTGTTGAAAGTTAAAAATAATTATCTTGTAACTATATTCTAGCTTTTTGTTTCCAGATTATATTAAACAAAGAGGAGGAAATGAAGGTAGGTAGGAATGTGAAGCATAAACTGCCAAATCATTTGTATTAGATAATGGGGCATCAAGAAATTGTGTTTTATTCTTGATTTTGATAATCAGAAAAAAGTAGATTAAAAATTATTCTTTTGTTTAATTTTTTCAGTGAAGACACAAGCAAAAACATTGTCAATGCAAAAATAACAATGAAGTAAATACAGTACAAAGGAAAAACACAAAGACAGAAAAATAAATGATAAAAAAAATTCTTTGTGCAGTTTTCTTTTTCCTTTTCTGTTATTCCTGTCAGTCCTTTGCAAGTTAATTAGGTTGACTGGACCACAATGCCAACCACAGTAAAAGCTACCTTTTTTATTCTAAGAATATTTCATATAAAAGTGACCCTAGTATGTTGATATGGCACAAATGTGAAAGGCTGGCAGCTCAAAGACATTCATAAATCGTGGAACAAGAGATTAGAATACACATCTTTTTCATTGTGGGTCAACTGTATTAGATTGTAATATAATGTAATATACGTAACAAATATTCTATATTTGAAAATGGGCACTATTTATTGTGCACTTGTTAGGCACTGTGAAGCATTTAAAAATATGTATACATCATCTCTAATCTTTACAATAATAAGTGTAAGGTATATATAATCCAGTTATTTACCACATAAGGAAGTAAAAGCTCAAGAGGTTGCCCAAGTTAACTTAGCTAAATATTATATTACAGATTATGGACTTGAACCAAAATCGTCTGATATCCATTTCTGTGTTCTTCTATAAGGTGCTACCTTGAATTAAAAGTCTACATAATTTCCCACAAAGTATTAAACTGCGCCCCATTGTAATTATTCCTCCAAAGGCTAATATTTGAAAAACTGTTAGGTTGTTAATTAAGAATTCCAGTCCTTGGAGAAGTTTAGGTACTGCTATGTTGAGCAATACTTACATACTTCTAGAGGCCCTGAAAATGGTGCGTGTTGTGAACCATCAGAGGAAAGTACTGTGCACCCAGATTTATAAAACTTCTTGACCATGGAGCCCTTTTTGTTTCTGTTATTCCTGGAATTGACTCACATGGAATAGCCTCATGGAGAACACTGATTTTGGACATTATGTTCCAGTGATGATCATACATTGCACTATAGGATCAAATGTACTGAATCTTGTGACTTCTTTCTCTTTTATGAAAGAAAGAAATGGAAGGAAGGAAGGAAGGAGGAAATGTAGGAAGGAAGGAAAGAATACCAAAATGAGAGAAGAGGAGGCAGCACTTACAGGCAATGTCCTCTTCTTAAGAAAAGCAGGCAATAGGCTATGTGTTTCGAAGAGATTTTCTTTGGTTTTGGAAATTATGATAGACCAAGAAACAAATGATAAAACATTTCATGAGTGAAAGAATGTGTTTTAATTATCTTTATATGTATAGTGCATAACACAGAGCCTGTCACAGACTTGGCGCTCAGTAAATCAATGAGTGAATGAATGAATGAATGAACAGAGCTGCAAAATCTGAGGTACGGGAGCACTGGAGACCTTGGGCACTGCCCTTGAAACCTCTGCTCCTCTTGGGTGAAATGCAGATGAATCTTCCTTTGCAGGGTGTTGTGAGGATAACACAGATGGTGAAGTCCCTACCACAGTGACTAGAAGAGAATAAAATCCTATACATTTCAGTTAACTTCTTTTTCTATTCCAGGTGAAGATTTTATGCTTAATAATGGCATCTTATTTTAGGAATCTCTGTTTCTTAGGGACACCTTACTTAATATCCCTAAGAAATGGGATTCCTAAAGTCTGACAGGGGTGGCTAACATTTAGTAACCTTTCAAGGAGAACAGTGAGTTTCTCCTTTTTCCTGGTCACTGGGTAGAATAATTCTGTACGACGTGTGTTTGTATGTGTGTGATGACACACAGTAGGAAAATGCCTTCAGAGTAGAGCAGAGACAGTGTCTGATTTCCCATAGGTGTCTGTAAATTAATGTGCTCTTTGTATTCAGTCATCTTCAGAAAGCTCAAGGAATTTTTCTTCAAATAAGTAGTCCCCATTCCCATCCTGTTACCCTCTTTTTGCACAAGATAATGGGTTGTCTAGACTCATATGCTGAGTATTGATGGAGGCCCCATAATGTACAAATTTCTCCTGAACATAAATATGGAGGTTGTTTTGATAACTATCACTCAGTTGGTAATCCTCGGGGAAGCACTGTGTGGTGCTTGGCTAGGAAAGTTAACATATAAAAAATAATGGGCTCTTCATTACATGGGGCATGGAAGGAACCCCTTGGGAAGAGACAGGCAGAAAACAGTAGGGGATGGGGCAAAGTTCATAGCAAGCTCATAATGAACAAAATTTGTGTCTGAAACCAAACAGAATCTCTGCAGGTACTGAATCTAACATTTTCATTTCACCCTCTCTTGTTTCTTTCTCACTTGCTTCTGCTCTCTGCCATGGGTGTGTTATCAAGGATGGAAGGCTGCTTTACCTCCTTTACCTCCTTTACCTCCTTTCATAGGCTTAACAGTCTCAAAGAAAACAGGAGTGGTCAAAAGAACACCTCATAACTCTTTAACGAAAGCAGTGATTTTCCTTTTTCCTGGTCATTGGGTGGAATAATTCTGTACAACTTGTGTTTGTGATGAGTGACAACATACAAAAAGAAATGCCTTTCAGGACAGATCAGAGACAGTGTCTGATTTCACAACCTGATAAGGCCCCTGAATGGAAAAGGAGAAAGAGAGTTAACTTTAGGTGCTGAATGCAAATACCTTTTGTTGCCTCCGTGGCCTTGCATTCTGAAATGGTGCACAACTGGACTTCTCAAATTTCCTTACGCTTCTCAGCTTGGTTTTTGAGCTGATGGTATGTTGACGTCTCTTTCACCAGCAACAGCAAAACTGTCTATGTATGCTTCTTTCATCTGCATAGATGGATTGCTTTCTTCCAAAAGGCTTTAGCTGCTACAGGTGGATATTCTCTTCAATGTTTTCATTATTTTCACAGGAGAGCAAGGGTAGGGCCCTTGTCAGAGTACGTGTGTATTCTTTAGGACCCAGTGAACCACAGAGCACATACCTTGAGCATGTTTAGAGATATCTCCATTAGTTCTCAGCCAACTAACTGCTTTTAGGATAAAGGCCAAGTCATTTTCTTTTTGTCTTCAAGGGCTCCCATCAACTAACCTCCCCTTATTACCACACCTCCTGTTCTTGCTCAGACACCTTCCCTCCCTCCAGCACTGCTTGCTGACCTGTCTCCCTCATGGACAAGCTTTGGAAGTCACAGAGCTCAGTGCTGGAGCAACTGGGGCTCAGAAGATCCTAGTTCCTCTTTAGGGACAAATGTGGTGGAAAGACCCCAGGGCTGTGAGTCAGAGCCACTTACTGCCTCTGACCTCCAAGCAAGACTTGAAATTAAAACTCAGTTTTCTAATCTGTAAAATGGGGTACTGAAAATCAGTTTTCTAATCTATACAATGGGGGTAGCTGTATATGGGTATATGGATTTGTAAGGATCAAAATAATAATCACTATGCAAGCACTTTACACTTGGAAAAGTCTTGGACTTTCATAGTCATGTGGCTTCAAAGGAGGAATGCCCCTGCTTATTTTCCTTTTCCATATCTTGGCAATTCCCCCCTTCCTCTCAGCCCAGCAAAATCCTTTCTACCCTCAGGGCCTTTCTTTTGTCTTCTTTATAATGCTTTACCCTGGTCCTCTGACCATGTAGGTCTCTTTCTGTTCAAATCACCTATAACCTTTACTGGCAGAAGAATATATTGTGTTACTTTAACAAATCAATCCAGCTCTGTGTTTGACTTAACTTTTCTGCTTATAATTCACAATGAATTGATCCTCCTTCTGACCAGTCCCACTAGTATTATATTCAGAAAATATGTAAGTTCAACATCTAAAATAAATTGAGCATCCATTAGATCTTTACTATAACCTTTCTATAAACACCAAAGGGCATGACATTGCATGACAAACTAAAAAGTTTTCCTCCTCAGCACAGCAACTTTGTTTCCTTCTTAAATTCTGTGTGTGTCACACACTGGTGCCTCTTTCATCCATCCATCAGGGTCTACTTTCCTTTTTATCCTCAGTGAGCAGCTCTCTGATATTTCTAAGGTAGATGAAGTTAGACTCTCTGACCATTTGTAGAGAATGGAATAATTGTGAATCCTTCACTACCTAGTACAACACTGTTCTGGGCATGGGGCAGGTGTACCCTCAATAACTGTTGTATCGAATCTATTCTATAATAACCATGCAGGTGCTGTGATGAAGAAACTCAGATTGGTGGTGCCACATTCTTGGGTCCTGAGGTGGCCACATTGAGGCTGGGAATAGCCATGCCGTTGGAGCCTGGAGTAATATAAGAAACAAGAGCCTTCATCCCATGACCACGCCTGTGTTTACAGCCTGGCAGCGGGTCAAGGCCTGCAGCTCACCGCGGGTCAGTGGTGGGTGTGCGTGTGGCCAGGCCCAATCAGGTGGGATCAGGCCCAATCACCTGGCCTGGCCCTGTCTTCCCCCTCGATCAGTCTCCAGTGCACGTTCCCCTCAGTGGGCCCAGTGGCCGGGATTTACATAGTTGCTTTTCTGGGGAGAGGAAACTTGTGAGCACCTCTCCCACAATCTTGTTTTACTACCCAGCCAGGCTCTTGCAATCCCAGTTTTCAGGCCAATTTCACATATTTTGTTAGACTTTGATATTCAGAATACCCATGGAAAACAGACAGTACAGAACTTCGAAACCCCTCTTTCATAGATGAGAGAAGGGAAATAGAAGTACAAGGTTTCCTCTGTCCGTCATTGGCCATAGAATGTCCTTCTCAAACCCTTTCCAGTGTATAGTTATCCCAGTCCTTTACCTCTAGTTGCATACATTTCTACTACAGGTTGGGGCAAAAGTAGATTTACAGTTGTGAGTAAGCAAAACACAGAGTTTATTCTTGTATTATTATGTATTAATTATTGTATTATTTTCTACACGAACAACTGTAAACCCACTTTTGCCCCACTCCCGCAGTTTAATTGATGCTATGGTCCATTCGTCTTGCACCCTTTAGGTTTGTCAGCACTGGAGACAAATCCTAGCCATCTAATATCATGGAAAGGGATTCAGCAGAATATTCTGCATGTATTATGGAAAATGCTTCTGTTGTGTTGGTGTTGACAACTGCATACCTGTTGGAAGTGGGTTTTGGGGCCACAGATGGTGACCAAAGGAACAAAGATAATTTAAAAAGGGTCTCTTCTTTGACATGCAACAAAGTGGAAGGTGCACCTGGACTCTCACGGGTGGGTGGGTGGGGGGAGTGAAAGGGAAATGATTTCCAGGGAAGAGGCATCTTTAACCAGCTCCACCCAGTCCATCTGGGTTAACTTTTAATGCAAACCCTGCACTGTTTACCCACGGTTTTGCGAGTATCATCTGGTTAAGAGATGCAGGCCAGCCCTTTAATAAGTTAACCAAACCTGTCACTGTTTGGGTTCCAGCTGTATTTTACTGTTATCACTTCTATGATCGATGTTTCCAGATTTCAACCATGAGAAGTAGTGGGTTCCTTGAAATCACAGGTCATAAGGTGGTAGGCTTTGGGCTTCGTTAGCCCACAGATGTGTTTTATTTAGCTTATTAAGAGTTAAAAAAAAGAAAACAGTTTCAAATTTTACAAATTGTGACATTTCATGTAAAGTTGTATTTTTGGCATCTTTAGAAAGTTAATTTGTCTGGGGCCATGGGGGTTGAATAATTACACATCAGTGTTTGGTTAGAACCAAGTAGTGGCCTGTGGGCTGTTGTTTGCTACAGTCCCTTATGGTGCCTCCCTCATCTTTGTTGCTTGCCTAGACCCTGGGGCACTTGCGTTTCCCACTCTTGCTTAAAAGGCACGCTGCCCCAAACTTATTTTCATAGAGACATAATTTGAAGCTGAGAGACTGGGGCGGTTGGGAGATGGTGTGGAGAAAAAGGAAGCATTGCCTGGGAAATCTCTTTAGGTTTCATTTAAGTTTTCTTTTTCCATTTCTACTCTTCTCTCTCATAGGTAACTTAATTCAGACCAGGCTATTGCAAAGCAGGGACTGGAGGCAAGCTAGGTTTGCCCCATGAATAATAGGTTACGCCAGTAGTTCTCAATCCCAGCTATACACTAAATTCTATACAGTTACTTAGAACATGCCACTGCCTGGGCTCCACCTCAGACCAAATGAATCAGAGTCTCTGAGGGTGGGGCCTGGCCATCACACATTTTAACAGCTGCCTTAGTGGGTCTAATGTGCATCCAGGATTGAGAACTGCTTGGCTAGGCTTTTAAGGAGGTTTATCAAGGATCTGCTAGGTCTTTGAACTTATGAGTACCCTTTACTCTCTTGTTAGGCCGATGTAGAGATGTGTTAGATGAACATCGTAAGCATCTGTGTGCATCGGCTCATTCTCCTGAGTGAGAGGGCACACTCCTCACTGCTCTACTCTTCATTCCCAGAGTCATCTGGGAAGACTGAGGATAGGTTTCTTCTCCATCGAGGTAAGGGGTCCAGTTCATCATTTACTCTCCTGCCACAGTGGAGAGTAATGCATGTAGCAGCAAGTGCCATTGGTTGTCACTATCCACCAGCCAAATGCTCCATCCACATTCCTGAAACTTTTCTGAGGCACTAGGATTCTTTAACTCACACGCTGAACTGTGGAATAATAACCAGGATGTGCTATCTCCTTTCCCATCCCTAAATAAAGTATTAGAACACAACAAAATATTCTTTTTTCTTCTTAGCTTCAAAACAGATCCCAGCAACACAAACTGGGAAATTTTGCAGCTCTATGTAGGGAAGTAGGATCCGCAGACTGGGCTTGTCTCTCTGGCACGAATTCTAGCTGCTTTTCAAATGCTACTTTTCCTACACAGGTCAGAGCCACATGTGTGAGTAATTCTCCATAAGATGAATAACTGATACGTAGCTAATGGGTACCTCCTGCAAAGGCGGGTAGGTGGTTTACCTCAGGGGTTCCTAATCCTAGCTAATCATTCTATTTCCTCTGAAACTTAAGAAAAAGACAGATACATTATTTCGGACCTCACTTGAGATATATTTCATCAGAGTTTCTGAGAGCATGGGGCATCTCTATTTAAAAAGTTATCTCTGCTCACCCCTAGTAGGTCTTCTCATATATTTCTGAAAGACTTGCAATTAGTGGACCCTTGCTTGAGAGGGCAATCTGATTCAATCAAAATGTACATGCACTGTCTTTTGAATCAGCAATTTTACTGCATCCTTTGGATGTATTTATACAAGTATCAAACGTATATCCAACTCTGTGATAGTATATACCTGGAACAACCTAAACACATTAAAATGGAGCTGGTTAAATAAATGAAAATGTAGCTACACAATACTACATAGTTGTTAAAAATAGTGCTAGACCATTTGGGAATGATCTACATATATTGATATGGAAAGAGATGCATATATATATTTTAAGTGGAAAAAAGTAAGTTGCGGAATAATTTGATTACTTTGCTTCCTTTGTGGGTGTATATGTACCTCTGTATATGTCTATATGTATACATATACATATTCAGACATAAATGTACACATACATATATACATGCACATACACATACATCCCTAGATCTTAACTTTTGGAAGGATATACTGTTAACCGATTGGATTTATTTGCTTTGAGCATATTTCCTAGGCCTCTTAGTGCTCATCAGGCATGTCTGAGAATCAGTGGTTGCGCTGCCTTCATTGGATTCTTGGGCCAAGCCAGTGATCCTTGAGGTCTCCCAGGAGACATCTGTGAGTGTCCATTGCTAACTGAAGAAAAAGCCACTGGGCATATTAAGGTAGCAAGTGGATTGATTTGGGGATCACCTTGAATGGTGACCCCTTGCTGGAGTTTCAGAAGTAATATCTATATTTTCAGACAATTTCTTCTTTTCACTCATGGGTGAATCAAATTCAGAAATATGTTTTTAGAATTAAAGAGGTGATCTTGTTCTTCTAGAGGAAGTAATATTTAAATGACTTTGACTATATAAATCTTATTTTATAGGTTTTATTTTCCTAAGAGTTTCTTTTTACATTTTGTTAGTATAAAGAGGAGACTTATGATGATGAAAATTCATTGGAATCACTTGTTTTACTTCAGGAGAGAAGGGATGTTGAGAAGGGTCTTTTCCTTACTGATGGTTGTAGGTACGGCATCAGATGATGGGGTACAAACATAGTTTCTCATTAAAATGAAAGGGCTACTGTTTTGTTTATCCTGCCACCAACCTTTTCCTTCCTTTCTGCATTTTCAGAGGGCTGTGCACTAAATGCAAGCAATATGAAAAAAAATTAAGTGCTAGTTAGGTATTGTGCTTAATATAAATTGTTTCATTGCTTTCCTGAATAATCCTGCAAGGAGATATTCTTTTTTTACAAATGAAAAAACATAGTGAGAGGGATTTTGTATTGCCCAAGGTCTTATCCAGTCAGCAAATGTTAGAACTAGCAGTGAGCCTCCATAGGCCCATATATTTTCCACTGCCTCTACCTAGCAAACCCCAAACTAATTTTTGTAATAATATTATGTTGGGTATTAAACCAACATGGCAGTCACTCTATCAAGATTGGCAAATGTTGATAGCATCTTAAAGTGCTAACATTTTCCCAGCTGAAATCCAAAATAATTCTTATTATACAGGTCTTTCTTACATTATATGAAATGGTACCGGCAAAATATTTTTATTTTCCCCAGTGCATTTTGTCTTTTTCCAGTTCAGTCAAATGGCCTGGAAATATTGATTGCCTTAAGGAAATATTGATTGCCTTAAGGAAGGAATCTTGTGGTAGCAATAATAAAATCTATATTAGTTTGCTATGGCTCTATAACAAAACACCATAAACTGAGTGGCTTAAATAACAAAACTTTATTGTCTCACAGTTCTGGAGGCTGGAAGTCCAAGATCAAAGTGTTGGCAGGATTGGTTCCTTCTGAGGGCTCTGATGGAGAATCAGTTCCATGCTTCATGCCTAACTTCTGGTGGTTGGCTGGCAACCTTTGATCTTTCTTAGCTTGTAGAGGCATCATCTTCACATAACATTTTCCCTGTGTTTGTGTCATTGTGTCCAAATTCCCGCTTGTTATAAGCATACCTTTGTATTGAATTAGGGCTTTGCCCCACTCCAGTATGACTTCATCCTAATGAATTACATTGGCAACAATACTACAAATAAGTTCACATTCTGAGTTACTGGGGATTAAAGTTTTAATATATGAATTTTTAGGGGACACAGTTGAACCCATAGTACAATCCCTGACACACTGAGGGTATTTGAAAGCCAAGGAGACCTGGGCCTCATTTCTCTAGGAGATAAGACCTTAAAGTGGAAATGGCCAGGTGATGGGACCACACAGAGCAGTCTCACCCAAGAGGAGAGGAGAGCAGCAAAATGGTCCTATGTGACTAAGCAGGGCCTAGAGGAGGAGCCCTAAGAGGACTCCTGATGTTTCCTGAAACCCCGTAATGGTGCTGGATCAGCAGAATGTGTTGATGCACTGAGAAGATCCCCCCCTTAACCCAGAGTGAGATTCAAACGAGAAGGTCTTGTTGGACAAAAAAGAGAAAAGATGGAGCCACCGTATGCATGGGATGTGGAGGAAGGAAAGTGATCTCAGTCCTCTGACTGTGGAAAGGACTCAACCCTTCTTCTTCAACAGGACTTGTGTCTGGAGTGTGTACTTGGGTGAGCCAAGCTTGGCTTGCACTAGGCCAGACAGAAATGAAGTCCAGAACTGTTCATGCCTTTAACACTAAAAAAGAAAAGCCCCAGGAGGGTCGGGGTGGGCAGGCAAACCTGAGGCTCTGAGGTGTTATCTCAGACAACTGCAGAGGATGGGGCAACTGCAGAGGATGGGGCAATGAGGGACTTTGCAGGGTGTCTGTCCAGTGAAACAAATTGATTGGCCTATTAGCCAATAGTTCACTGCACATTGGGGAAAAAGAATACAAACCATTTTCCTCTTAATTGCTGTTTATAGGTTGAAACTCTTTCATAATAAAATGCCATGAGACACTAGAAGCCAGGTAGATCACTAAATTTTTCAAATAAAAACAGACTTTTCTAAACATTGGCAACAATTTCCTTTGTAAATAGGTTTAACCTTAGACCTGCTGTCATCTTGCATTTTTACACAGGAAATTAATTTTCTCCATCCCCTCGGTGTTTGAGAGAAGAGGGAAAAAGTTGAAAAAGTCCCTAGGATTTCAAAAAGCTGCCATATAAACTTTAAAATTAAACAGATGTTATGTGAATCACATGTAAATTGGAGCCATGGGAACCTGGGTCGTAAATTGAATGGGACAATCTGAAGCAGAAGTGGATTTTGGGGCAATTATTGGGGGCCTCATGGATCAAAAATATCAAATGAGGATGGATCCTTGGGTTTCAGCAAGAGTTAGAAGATATTCCACACCATAAATCCTTGTTTTTCAGAATTTAAACTTCCCGAGGGCAGAGGCCTCATCTTCCTCCAGTTCCTAGCTCTGCATCCTGCAAGGACCTCGCATGCAGCAGACACCACAGCATTTACTGAGTTCAGTCCCCTGGGAGCAAGCACTTAGCCACAGCAGGTACATTTTAAGTGCTGAGATCCCTAGCACTGGCCTCGGCGTCATTGTTCAGTGTTCGAGCTTAGGTTTTCCCCAAAGCAGAACCTGATGTAAGGACTTGGGCGCAGGTAGTATATTTGGGAGGTGATCACAAGAAGGAATGCGAGGAAGAGGTGACCATGAGCCTGGAAAGGAGGAATAGAAAACATGAGGGAGAATTATCGAGGCTTCTCCTAAAGGCAGTGGTGGGGAGTTTATTTTGCTGGAATTCCTTTGAAAAATACAGAATTCCTCCCAGATTTCCATCTCGGGGACAGCAGCTACAAAACTTATCCATTGTTCCAGTTCCCCACGTTGACAGAAGCTTTCAAGGCAGAGAGAGGTGCCTACATGCCCTCGATGGGGGACACGGTTCTCATGAGTTCACCCTGGTGGGGGCTGGAATCAGAGGTGGGCCAAGGGGATTGGGGCATGGAGAGCATCTCCTTCATTTATTCCAATGACTTTCCTTCCCTTCCTCCTTCTTTGAGGAAGAGTCTCTCATTTCTTTTATCCTGGGTGGTGTTTATGGATGACTTTAAATACCTTTTAAATAGAAACAGATTCATCCTTTATTTCATGTGATTAATTTTGCTGTTTGGAGTAACAGGCGGGGAGACTAAGGCTATCTGAAAGCCTGCAAGCATATTCTTTTCCCATACTCCTTAGGTACCTGCTGCACCCTTTATAGGGAAAGGGTCTTTCTATCCCAAGCTGAACCCACTCAGCCTTATCACCTTTGTTCAATGCTTCCTGCAGTGCACACTGGCCCTACTATACCCACCTCATTTCTGCTCATGTCTGCTGATTCAAGGTATTCTTCAGTCAATTCACTTCAAAAGCCATCTTCTCAGTTTTATCCCCCTTTCTAGGTGTTATGGTTTGGACTGTGCTGTTCCCCATCCCCAATTCTTATGTTGAAATCTTAAGACCCCCTCTTCAACCCCCGATTACATGAGATTGTGACCTTATTTGTCCTTAAAGTTGTCGCAGATGTAATTTGTTAAGATGATGTTTCCTTTTTTATACTTATTTTGGGCTTTGTTTGTTGTTCTTTTTCTAGTTCTTTTAAATATAAAGTTAGGTTGTTTATTTGAGATTTAATCTAGTGTGTCATTTAAGGCTGTTGTTCCCTTTTTGGTTTTATTTCTAAAGATCTATCCATTGAAGTTGTGAGGTGTTAAACTACCTGATTGTATTTTTGTTGATCTCTCTTTTTATGTCCATTAAGATTTGTTTTACAAGTGGTGGTGGGAAGGTGGAGGCAAATGTATTTGAATGAAAAATAAAAATAAAAAAAGATTTGTTTTACATATGTACATCTTTTACATATACAATATTTTGTCCTATGTCCAGTGCATCAGTGTTTACTAGGTCTATACCTTTTTGTTGGTTTCCTCCCTTTATATTTATGTAATTTCCTTCTGTTTCTCTTACTATATGGTGTTAAAGTCTATGTCGTCGAATACTATGTAAGTATTGCTACTCCAGCTTTTTTTTCCCTTTTCATTTGCATGAAATACCTTTTTCCAACCCTTTACTTTTAGCCTGTGTATATCTTTCAATCTAAGGTGGGTCTCTCAGAGACAGCATGTACATGGGTCTTATTTTCTTATCCATTCAGCTACCCTATGTCTTTGGTTGTAGCATTTAAGCCATTTACATTTCAGGTTTTTGATAGATATGTATTTATTGCCATTTCATTTTTAAACTCTTTTCCTCTGTTTTTCTTTTTCTTTTTCTTCTTTCCTTCTTAAAGCAAGCCCTCTAACATTTGTTGTAGTACTTGCTTGGTATTAACAAATCCTTTAGCTTTTTTTTTCCTCCTTTGGGAAAGCTCTTTATTTCTCCTTCAATTTTAAATGATAGTCTTGTGGGCTATCATTTAGTCAGCTGGGTAAAGTAGCCTTGGTTTTAGGTCCTTGCTTGTTATCAATTTAAATACTTCTTGCCAGTCCCTTCTGGCCTGAAATATTTCTGTTGAGAAATTAGATAACAGTCTAATGGGAGCACCCTTGTAGTAAGAACCTGCTTTTCTCTTGCAGCTTTTAGGATTTTCTCCTTGTATTTAAGCTTTGCCATTTTAATTATGATGTGTCTTGGTGTGTGTCTCTTTGGATCCATCTTGTTTGGGACTCTCTGTACTTCCTGAACTTGTATGTCTTTTTCTTTCATCAGACTAGGGTAGATTTTGGTCATTATTTCTTCAAATAGGTTCTCAATTGCATGCTAACTCTATTTTTAGTATTACATAATGCAGATGTGGCTATACTTCATGTTGTCCCAAATATTTCTTAAACTCTCCTTTTTTCATTCTTTTTTCTTTTTGGCTGCTCTGCTTGGATGTTTTTTTCTACCTTCCCTTCCAAATCTCTGATTCGATCCTCTACTTCATCTAACCTTTTGTTTATTTTTTTCAGTGTATTAATTATTTTAGATATTGCATTATTTATTTATGACTATTCCTTTTTTATTGTTTCTAGGTCTTTATCCTTCATGCTGTTGAGTTTTCTTATAATCGTTACTCTAAACTCTACATCCGATAAATTGCTTGCCTCCCTTTCATTTAGTTCTTCTCCTGGGCAATTCTTTAGTTCTTTTATTTGGAGCCTGTTTTCTTTGTATTTCCATTTTGGCTGCCACTTTTTGTTTGTTTCTGTGCATTAGGTAGATCTCCAAAGACTCTGTTGCTGACCTATTGCAAACACTGCCTTTAACTGGCCCTGGGCAACCTGTTTGGGACTATCAGAAATATATAGCTTCTGGCTTCTTTGGTAAATGCACCAAAGCCAGCCTTTACCAGCCTGGGCCAAGGGGAGAGTCAGCTAAAGTCTCAGAGCTCCCAGAGATCTGCCTTAGTTGTTAAACTTAATCACTTATATAGCTTCAAGCTATACTCAGCACAGAATGGGGCAGAGTAGTGCCTGAGGGCAGGGCTATTGCTTCCCCTCAGGCTAATGGCATTTGGAGGGGAGTGCTCAGCCTGAGAAAGATGGCTTCTGCAGTATGGGGAATAACTCAGTACCGGGATCCTGGCAGTAGTTACTTCAGTTCTCTCCCCAGAGCCACTATCCCAAGATTCTCCTCATGTGTCTCTAGTCTACTCTGCCCTCCCTCTGCCAGAGCCCAGGGTAAGTGGCTGCAAATGAAATTTTGTGCATTGGCACTTTAAGAGACTCTCTTTGTCTCCTGCCATCGCTCCCTGGTGAACAGAAACCCTGCTGCTTTTCACAGAGAAAACCCTGCTGGGTTTCTTTCTGGCTCTGGTGCTGTAGGCTGGGGAGCTCAGCATGGGGTTTATACCCCACACTTTTCAGGGGAACCTCCCTGGCCACTGAATATCTCTTTGGCACTTCAGCTGCTGCCCATGGGAACCCAGCCAGCTCTCTTGTACCTCCTCTGCACTCCCTACCAATATCGTGGTGAAGTGGTTTCTTCTGTCTGTCCTTGGTTATAAGGCTTCTCTCCAGCTAGTGTTCAGGATGATTTCTCTACAGTTTAGTTGTAATTCTAGATTGATCCTGGCAGAAGGTTAGTGTAGTTTCCTCCACTATCTTGGATCACCACTGAATTTTTAATGTTAATTGCTATGGCCGTTAGTTTTATTCTTGTCAGTATATTAAGAATGCATATTTTTAATTGTAATTTTTCAGTTACAGTTGACATCCAATATTATGTTTGTTTTAGGTGTACAGTATAGTGATTAGATATTTATATAATTTATGAAGTGATCCCCCTGAAAAGTCTAGTTAGTATCTACCTGGCACCATATATAGTTATTATTAATATATTACAGGCTATATTCCCTGTATATCTCCATGACTATTTTGTAACTACCAATTTGTGCTGTTAATTCCTTCACCTTTTTCACCCATCCCTCAACCCCTTTCTAGTTGGCAACCATGAGTTTGATCTCTGTATCTGTGAGTTTGTTTCTGTTTTGTTTATTTTGTTTTTTAGATTCTTTATATAAGTGAAATCATAAGTATTTGTTTTTTTCTGACTTATTTTATTTAATATAATATCCTCTAGGTTCATCCATGTTTTTGCATATAGTAAGATTTCATTTTTTATGGCCAAGTAATATTCTGTTGTATATATGTACAAAATCTTAACCCAGTGATTTGTTAATGGACACCTAGGCTGCTTCCATATTGGCTAATTTAAGTCATGTTGCAGTGAACATAGGAATGCATATATCTTTTCAAATTAGTGTTTTGGATTGATATTTTTCTGGAGTTTTTGCCTTTTTATTTAACATGCGGCATAGATGGTGGCATATTTTAATATAAAACTAATAAATCTGTAAAATAGAACGATAAGGTTATAATAGAGTGAACATTAACTGCAAAGAGAATATATACATTTGACATTAGAAAAATTTTGTTTAAAAGTGAAATTTCCAACAATGTACCTAGATGCTCAATCCTAGGGAATGGCATATAGTTATTTAGTGATTTATTTTTTAGCTACAGAAATTGTTTGCTTTACACAGATTGTTTACATTTCATCAGCTGTAAATAAGTTTACTCCAAAATGCCAGCTAGAGTGTACCCTTTTACTCAGGTAGTGCAGGGAGAAATTTTATTAAGGAAAAAATTCTTCTCTGTGCCAAACAATTAGTTTTTGGCAATGGAAATGTAAAGAGAATTACAATTCATTATTATTTAAATTTTTTCCTTACTACATATATAACTGACATAGATACATAATAAATTGAAATATGCAACTGTATCAACATACCCACTCCCCTGTGCTAACATGCTTCACATGTTGGTATTGGTGTATGGCTTGTTTTATTTTGCTGCTTTGGAGTTTCTAACACTCTTATACTAACCTGTGTTTTATTTTGTTTTGTTATTAATTCTGAGTTTGCAAGTTATAAAGCTTTCTAAAAAGTTGTAGAAAAAGCACTGGACCAGAGTTCATGATTCTGTTCTCATCTCTGCTACTGTTTGGTCTGTGGCCCTAGACAGTCCCTCATCTTTTGGATCTTGATTTTAACTATGTGATTAAATTGGACTAATAGAATGGACTTTGGGAACAGATGGATGTGAGTGATCTTGGGCAAGTCCTTTAACCTATGAGATCCTTGTTTCTTTAATTTATAACAGGGGTGATGTCTTTTCCCTCTCAAGTCAAGGTGAGCATTAATGAGACATATCTCAAGTCCTGGTTCATAGTGAGTACTTAGTTATTTGCTTCCTTTTCCCTGTCCTTTAGATATTGAAAGCTAATTCCTTTCTCCCCGGAGGAGCAGCAAATATGGGAATTTAATCTTCCTTATCTTGTTGGTGGTCAGAGTGTTGTAGCTTTTACTAGGCAGAACTGGGTCTCTGTCCTTCTCTCTTGGTGATCAAAGAATATATGCTTAGAAAGGGTGTGTATTGGAGACATCAGCTACTATACATTACACGTATTGGGAGCATCATGCCAGGGGAGCATGCAGTCGTGTGCAGAAGCAGAGGTGCACACATATACACAGTTTGAACTCAGTGTCTTAAATTGAGTCAGCCATACATGTACCTTTCTAATCTTCTTGCTCACTCTTGCATAATACCATCAGAGATAGAAGGAGGAGAGAAGAGGTGGAAAGGAGGGTGGGCTCTTGTATTTGTTGAATGATTATACTCTGATGGTATCATAGTAAATCTAGAGTAGGTCATCAAAGAAAAGTTATCAAGAAATGTCTTTACAGAGGAATCAAGATGGCAGAGGAGGGAGTGGAAGTTACACGAACCTCCTTCCAGGACCAATCTGGAACTACAACTAAATTGTGGAGAAATCACCTGGAACAAACAACTGAACAATAGCGAGAGAGGAGCCTTAAAACCTCAGACAGACAGAAGAATCAGCTTTAGCACAACCTAACTGGTAAGGAGTGTGGTAGAGGCTCAAAAAGGCGAGCAGGGTACCCACGGCAGCAGCACCAGAAGGATATTGAAAGGGCCAGTTGGATCCCCCTGAGAAGAGTGGGGTCTAAACCAAAAACAGGGATCTCCAGCCCACAGCACCAGAGCCCAAAAAGTACATAGAAAACAGCCAGCTGCGAAAAGCGGCAGGGGTGCACTCTGACAGAGACAGGTGGCTGGAGATGCACAAAGCTGTTTAAAGGGCCAACATATAAATTTTTATTTGCAGCCACTTACCCTGGTCTCCAGCAAAGGCAGGGACAGAGGGGACTAGAGACACCTGAGGAGAGACTGGGGAAGGAGATTTTGGGGAAAGAACTGAAGAGTAGCCGGCATGATCTCGGTGCTGACTCATCCCCCATGCAGCAGCAGCCATCTTGTTCAGGCAGAGACCACTCCCCCTGAGCAGCAACTGTGTCAGAGGACCCAATAGCCCTGCCCCCAGGTGGGATTCCACCCTGCCCTGTGCTGTCTAAGTCACCTGCTGAGTGCAGAGTGGCAGCCACAAACATTAGATCCCTGGCTAAAGGGGGTGCAGGGAGGTCTGGAGACACTTGAGATATTGGGGACAGAGGCTTTGGGGAGAGAACAGAGAGAGTAGCCAGTAGGATCTCACTGCTGCCTCCTCCACCATATGGAGGCCACCAGCTTGCTCAGGTGGAGACCACTCCCCTGAGTGGCAGTAGTGTGAGAGGATCCAAGAACCCCACTACGAGGAGGGACTCTACCCTGCCCTGTGGTGTCTCTAAACCAGCCTGCTGAGTGCAGAGTGACTAGATTAACAGCTGAAGGAGAAAGCCACAGACAATAAATTCCTGGAAATCTCAAACAGACTGCCTAAGATCATACAGGGACAACGTCTGACCTCATCAGAAGCAGATCTAGAAAGTAAAAACAGCAGTCTCCTACCATAGAAGTTCACCACAAAGTCAGGAAATCAAGACAGATCAATTTAACAAGCAGAAACAAAAAAGAAGAGTCTCACAAATAATGGGAAGACAAAGAAATACCCCTGACTTGAAGGGAAAGGAAGAATCCCCAGAAAGAGAACTAAATGAAATAGAGGCAAGCAAACTATCAGATATTGTGTTCCAAACAACGGTTCTATGGAAGCTCAATGAGCTCAGTGAGCTCAGAGAGAATTACCAAAAACTACAGGGACACTACGAGGAACTTACTGCAAACTATATCAACATGAAAAAGGACATAGAAATTATCAATAAGAAAAAGAGGAAATGAAGAATACAATTTCTGAGTTGAAGAACACAGCAGAAAGAATCAACAGCAGGCTAGATGAAGCTGAGGATTGAATCAGTGAGCTGGAGGACAAGGTAGGAGAAAAGCTCCCAGAAAGAGCAAGAACATGAAGAAAAGACTTAAAAAGAATGAAGAGGCATTTAGGGAAAGGCAGGACAACTTGAAACATAATAATATCCATATAAGAGGGATACCAGAAGGAGAAGAGGATGAGGGATAGAGAACCTGTTTGAAAAATGATGGAAAACTCCCTAATTGGAGGAGAGAAAAAGTTACACAAGTCCAGGAAACACAGCGGGTCCCATTCAAGAGGAACCCAATGAGTCCCACTCCAAGACACATCATCATAAAAATGGAAAATAACAGAGACAAACAGAGAATCCTAAAGGAAGCAAGGGAAAAAGAGGTAGTAACATACAAGGGAACCCCGATATGGCTAGGAGCTCAACAGAAACAAACTTCTCAACAGAAACACTACAAGCCAGAGGGGAATAGCAAGAAATATTCCAAGTCATGAAGAGCAAAGGCCAGCAACCAAGACTGCTCTTCCCAGCAAGGCTCTCAATTAAAATGGAAGATGAAAGAAGGAGTTTCCCAGACAAAAGAAGGGTAAAAGAATACATCTCCACCAAACCAGCATTGCAAAATCTGCTAAAGGGACTGCTTTAAGTTGAAGAAAAAGAGTCTATGAATACCCAGTTTCTTTCAGAGTTGCCAATATTTGATATTACCAATATTTTTAATACATTTTAATCTGATTGTGACAATAATGTGTTATTTTGTTCCTTTATTACTTTTTGAAACTAAACCTGTTTTTGTATATTTATTACCTATTTCTATTATTTTTAAAAAGTTTTAAATGACTTTTTGGTGTTCTTTATCCATTTATTGATTAAAGGTTTATAGAATTTTTTCCCTAAAAAAAATGCAACTATTAACCCATTTTTAGATGTGTGGCAAATACTTTCCCACTCTATTCCTCATCCTGTAACTTTATATATATATATATATATATTACTATATAGTCTTAAATGTTTAATATAGTAATATTGTCAATATTTTGCTTCTAGCTTCTGGGTTTGAATATTTTACTTCAGGGTAAGAAAAATATTAGTTTGTATTTTCTCCAAAAACTCCTTGGATTCTACATATTGATTTTTAACTCACCTGAATATTTCTTGTATAATGTGTGAAACAGGGCTCTATATTTGTTTTATTTCAAGTAATAGTGGTCCATGCACCTTATTTGTTGAATAACCCTTATTTAACCCATTGACTTGAAATATCAATTTAATCATATATTGTTAGAGATATATACGTTTGTTTCTAGAATGCTCATTATGTTTCATTGATCTACTTGATTATTTCTGTGCTGGTGTCAGGTTTTAATTGCTGAGATTTATAATGGTTTTAAATTTTTTAATATTTTATAATTGGCTTTGACATTTAAAAAATAAATAAATGAAATATGCATTTAAGAAAGAAAAAGAAAGAAGAGAAGAAAGAAAAATGGAATTCGTACTTGTTGCAACAGCATGGATGGAACTGGAGAATATTATGTTAAGTGAAATAAGCCAGTCGGTGAAAGACAAATACCATATGATCTCACCTGTAAGTGGAATCTATTCAACAAAATAAACTAATGAATGAAATAAACTACAGGCATGGAAACATGGAGCAGACTGAAAGTGACCAGAGGGGTTGGGGAAAGAGGACTGTGGTGGAAAGAAAGAGAAGGGACTGGACAAAGAACATGTATGAATGACCCATGGACATGGACAACGGAGTGGGGATTGACTGTCGGAGCCGGGGGTGGGGGTGGGATGGGTGGAGGGTGTAAAGAGGGAAAAATTGAGACAACTGTAATAGAATAAACATGATTTAAAAATTAAAGAAGAACATTGTTTAAAAAAAAGAAATGTCTTTATAACCCATAGCATGTAATCTTTTTAGGATGTTGACTTCTCTTTGTAATTTTACAAGACCCTTCAGCAGAACTTTTGTTAGTAAGATTGAGGAGTGTCCCAGGTGACCTGTGAGCTAACCAAGGTGAGAAATAGTTTCCTGGGTCAATTCTTGGCCTTGTTACTCTCCAGAAAGGAAGAGATTTCAGAAGGTCCACTCATTGTCCTTACGGTCATCATACAAATGAAGGACTAGCCTAAGGCAAGAAACCTTATTTCTTGACCCTGCGTTGCCACTAACCAGCTGTAACTTTCTGCTAATATTTCAATTTTCCAGCCCTCAGTTTCCACATTTTAACATTAGAGAGTTAGACATCATTGATCTGTAAGGTCTTAAGTTCTAGCATTGTATGATTTGAACATGGGATTTTTCTCGAATATATTATAATGCATACAACTCAATATAAATCTATTCAACAAAATAAACTAATGAATGAAACTTAATTTTTATGTCAACTTAATCCATTTTTGCCTTTGTCTGTGCAGTATCTAGACTAGACAATGCTTTACTCAATATTTTTTATTTCAGTCATGTTAAAACTATATTCTTCCTCAGCAGTAATATTCATGAACTTACATACTTGACCACACACACACACACACACACACACACACACACACACACACACACGTACACCCCCATATCACCAGCTATTAGCATTTTTTGCGTTCTTACTGTAGTAAACATTTTGGAAAATGCTGCTATGGTATTTTTGAGAGAGATTAATATAAAGCTACTCAAATTTAATTTTTCTATCTTGAATAGTTTATCTGGTAGAGATTATAAATTGATGTGCCAATATGTATGCTGGTTCATAGGCTATTTCGCTTTAGCCACAAAAAAATCTAAAGTGTATCATTTTGGCTCCGAAAACATTTGAGAAATGGTAACCTTGTCTTACCAGTAACACCTGTTGATTTACACCTGAAATTCTGTGTAACACAGCTGTAGCATAGATTATAATGTCAGAAGAGCAAGAAAGGGGGCCTAAGGAGAGTTAGAAAAATAATTCAGATCAAGTTATGGGTAATAGAACTTTCCTTTTTTTTTTTCTTTAAACTAAGGAAGCATTGGGTCCTATGATAATGCATTATGTATGTTCTTCTATCTCTTCTATATTTTGGCATTGGAGCTGAGTTGCACACATACCTCCTTTAAGTTCCCTTTTAGGTATTTAAAATATCTAATGTGCTTACATTTAATTAATTAGTCTTAGAAGATGAATTCCTTGCATGTCTGGTTTTGAAAGTGTTCCACAAAAACTGGAACTCATGAAACATACAGCAAGTTTAACCTAGCCTATTTTGAAATCACCTGATATCAATTAGCATTCCTCCAGTTTGGGGCTGATTTATGATGCCCTTGTAAGGCCCTGAAAATATGAAAGCAGAGAAGCAGTATTTCAAAATGCAGCATAAAATCAACAATAAAATGTATATTTATAACCTGAAAAGTATGATTTCATCTTGGAGAATTACCAACCCTATAGCAGTAATAAGCATGATTTTCATTGTACCATATTGTACTTATTAAGCACTTCAGGGGACTTGTGAATAAATCAAATTGTGGGATCAGTTTTGGATATCTGAATACATATTTTTAAATATTGTAAAAATGTGGAAAAGTATCAGAACTGGTTATCATTTGTTCGTGTTTTCCAAAGGGTTTAATAAAAAACTCATTCTTACATCCTCCTATAAGCTGGACTGAGGCTGGAATGGCCTGTAAAGTGACATACTTTTAATAAATGCAAATTTAATATGGTATTGAGATAAGACTAAAGAACCCCATTCAAGTACCACAGATCCTGATTTATGCTCATAAAAGTCAAGGAGAGCTAGGTGGTTTGGAGGATGCAGTATTATCAGATAATTTAGGGTGATGTATACGCCTGCTTTTTATTTAAAACTTTAATAAAAAAAATCAGTATGGAAAGTTAAGACACTGAATTGAAATACCTCAACTTGCTCTGTTGGCCTTAGTTTGGCTCCCACAAGTCAAGTCAGTTCAGTCCAGCCAGCATTTATTGACAATGAGCAATGTGTCAGGCACTGTGATAGGTGCAGGAGCTACAAAGGCAAGGGACGGCAGCCCGGGCGGGCTCTCTCTGGCACATGGAGCAGTGTGAGAGGGCTGAAGTTCCGGGGTGACCCCAGAGCAGGGCCTTCCCAGATTTGGTTAGTATTCTGACATAGTATTTAGATTAGTGATTATGGATTCCAGTGGGACAGGGATGCATGGGTTGGCATAGACCTGTAGAGGTTAGTATCCCCAACAAGTCATTTTAATGTTACCTTGGGTTAAGTTTCTACTAGCATTTGGGTTAACCTGGGGAGACAGGCTTAAGCAGCCTCAGAAGTATAGCTTATCTACCGAGAAGTTACCACTTCTCTGTGGCCAGAGGGACTATGGCCTGGACATCTCCAAGAGCTTTATGATCAAGACAAAATTAAAAAAAAAACACAACATTTTATTGACACTCCTTTTTACTGGGCTATTAGAGCATAGCAAAAAATAAAATAAAATAAAATAAAATAAAATAAAATAAATAAAGTAAAATAACTTTTGTTTCTGATGTATGCATGTAGCAGTGTGTGAGGCCCCTGCCAAGTTCCCCAAAGGAGGTGATAGAAGTGAATGAGCCACAAAGATTTGACAGGTGAGTCCTCAAGTGTGCTGCTGAGGAGGGTGATGACATTGAATGTCACCATTAGGACTGGATCTCCTCCGAGCTCTTTAATTGTTTGCCACTGCTGAGTTGCCAGTTCAATGGTGAGAAAGCCATAGGCTCTGATTATCAGAACGGTATATTAGATATTGGGGGTTTGCTCAGGCCAACCTGCCCTGCCCTTTATCACCCCAATGCAGGAGATTCAGAATCTCTGCTTATAAGCCCTTGGGTTCTTAGCTTCAAAATAGCTGACCCATAGCTTCTGCAAGCCACATGTACTCAGTGATGTAGTCAAGGAAGTAGCTTTCATCACATGCTTTAGTCTCTTTCTAAAGGGCAAAATATTCTGGGAGGTGACTGGGTGCAGAGGAAACCAAATGTAAGGTCATGTAGATTATTTAAAATGTTTTCTGTTTACTTTCCAACAGGTTGCATTTTCAGTTCCAAATTTGTTTGGATACCAAATTCTGATTTTGACTAAGCAATGAAATGTTGTGATAATTTTGGAAATGAACATAAAATCTGATGTGTCCCTTAGCACATTGAACTGCTCTGTTCTCCTTTGGTAACATATACTGCGCAACTGTCTTGCCAGAGAAGTGCAGATCACAAACAGGAGCCAAATTTCAATTGCATAGCCTAATAAAATCAGCCAACGGCACAGATAGGTTCAATAAGCAGAAACTCCAAATTAATTTGCATCTGTGAATAATAATAATAATAATAATATTGGTGGCTACCATGTGATAAGTACTTTGTAGGAGACTTTATGCTATGTATTTTATATAACATGTTTTTATTTAATTTGAGACTCACAATATTTTTGTGAATTAGCTATCATTGTATCAGTATACCAGAAAGATAAGAAAAAAGGCTTACAGATTTTAGGAAGTGAGCTGAAGCCAGAATCTAAATCTAGCCAGTTTTTATTCCATAACCCATCCATTTTTATTATTACACTCTTTTGCTTAGTTTGAAATTATATGTCAAGTTTTTCTGACGTAATTTTCATGTTTTTATGAGACTAGGGGTACACCTTTCAGCAAAACCCTTTGATGGACCATTTGGACCCTGGAAGGGAGGGCTGTGAAGCAGTATGTTTCAGACTGTGGGTGTTATGAACTGAACGTCTGTATTCTGCACCCCCCGCCCCAGTTCATATGTTAAAGCTCTAACTCTAATGTGATGTGAGGTGGGGCCTTTGGGAGATAATTAGCTTTAGATGAGGTCAAGAGAGTGGGGTGCCAGGCTGGGATTAGTGTCCTTATGGAAAGAGGAAGAGAGACCAGGGATCGCTCCCTCGGTGCCTTGTGAGAACGCGGCAAAGAGGTAGTTGGACAGCTAGGCAAGCCGGGAAGAAAGCCCCACGGGGAATGGAACCTGCAGGCACTTTAATGTGAAATAAATTCCTGGTGTGTAAGCGTCCCAGTTTATGGTATTTTTTACGGCAGCCCTAGCTGACTACAATGGCGGGTTGTACCCAGTTAATGTGTCATAAAATCAATTATCAATTGATCATGTCAATATTATTTTTTTAGAAAGAAAATAGAGACTAGAATAGAAGATATTAGAATACATAGTAGCAAGGGTAACTATTGTTTCATGAAACTTTTGGTATATTTGGTATATATATGTATGCATACACACATAATTTCTTTTCATACATATGCTTACATATCATATGTGTGTGCATGTGTATATGTGTGTTCACAAAATAAATTATATTTTTTCCTATTGATTTCAATCAAAAAGTTTGAGAACTGTTACCTTAAAATATGGATAAGCAGGGGAAGACTTAAGATTAAGAGATATCTAATTTATTCTGCATAAGGAATGAAGAGGGATTTCGGGATATTTGTCAGGGGGTCAAGCTAGAGAGGAGTAAGCAAAAAAAAAAAAAAAAAAAGAACAAGCAAAATAGAAACAGACTCTATATAGATAGAGAGCAGGCTGACAGCTCTGGGGGCTGGTTAGTGAGGTGGAGAGACCAAGCGAAAAGGAAAAAGGACTCATGGACATGTACAACAGTGTGGTGGCGAGGTGATATAAGGGAGATATTGTAATGGGAAAAATACAATAAAAATAAGTAAATAAGTAAGTAAGTAAATAAATAAGAGCAAGCGGGTTCCAAGGTATGGCAAGGGAATGGCCCCTGAATGGAAAAAAAATGAGTACAATCTTCCAGGATGAAGAAATAATGAGGAACTTTGAATAATAAGAAGGTTTATTTCTTATGTTTGATTTTTTTTTTGTGCAGTTCTGCACTGCACCTTATCTTTACCCTCACCCTCTTTCCTTGGTTAGAAATCCTCAGCTGGTTTTACTAGGTATACATTTGAGATCCAGTAGAGAGGTGGAGTGTAAAGAAACTAAGGAGGTGTCCAGCAAAAAAAGTAGAACAAAAGAATTGAGCAGAAATAGAAACTGGGAGTTGAGGTGACAGGGGTTACTGGGAAGAATGCTGGCTTTTGTACTGCATCCTAGGAAATGAGGGTTGAGGTCAACTTTGCTTACATCCAAAAGTATAATGTGCCTCTAGTAAGCTGGTGATGGAGATCCCATGTATTTCTCCTGCCCACTCATGCCTCTTTTCCTTTTGTTTCCTTCCTGCCATACAATGGATATCACAAAAGAGTAGGCAGGAGGGATGGAATAATATTAGATCTGAAAGACAGACATAATGACTCAGACTGAATCTCAGACACTTTGAGAACTAAGTGTGTGTATGTGCATATATCTCTGTACCAGGCCAGATGCTTTCATGATACCAAAACTTATAGTATATGTGATTTGTGGTATGTGATGTTTCCAATACAGTCCTTTCCTAGGGTGATTTTATCAGCTTGACCAAAAAGTCTGTATGTTTTTTTCCATAAAATAAAAGACACATTTTTCCTTTTCACCAATAACTTTATTGATTTGGATATTTTGAGTATGTTGGCTATCTCCTGTGAGGTGCAATGTTGATTGCTCTCAATTAATGTCTCGGTTTGATCTCTATCAACTCGGTTTAATCTCAACTGGTCTTCCTGACTGTGAAGCATCATCTAGCAAGAAATCTCCAGCACAAAATTTTGCAAACCACTCTTGGCATGTATGATCAGTCACACAACACCTTTTCCATTCACTGCACAAATCTTTTTTTTTTTTTTTTTGCGTTTCGGTTGCGTTTTTACCTTCCTTGAAGTAATAAAGCATAATATGCTAAAAATGTTGTGTTTCTTCTTCCGTCTTCAATATTAAAATGGCTGCACAAAAATTCACCAATTTTGGTAAGTTTTTAAAAAATTCATGCTGATATAATAGCTGTCACAACACAATCTAACAAAATTGTTTCGAATGAAGTCAAAGACAATTAAGTGCTACTGGAGTCACCTAATGGAAAAAACCAAATGAACTTGGCCTACCTGATATTTTCATTGGGTGGAAGCTTGAAATAGTGATCTGGTCTCACCTCCAGAGGTGTGCATTCTTGTCTGCTTTTGGCCTGTTTCCACTGTGAGTTTTTGAGCAATCTATCACTTGAGCTCTCTTCTTATAAAAGGGAGAGGATGGATTTCATTTTTTCTGCTCTGTATTGGCTCTAGCATTGTTTTATAAGAGTCAGTGTTGTTTGATGTAATATGAGTGAATGGTGTTTCATATAAGTCCTTGGAGGCTACCTTGAGACCCTTAAGCAGTTTCTAGATGGCCCGGGGGAAGAAGGATCCCTCCCTTGGGCCTGTTTCAACTCCCTCCTCACCACCCTCCTTGGCTTCACCAAGTACAGCTCTGCGTTTCTGTCTGTTGTATGTATTGAGATTCCCTTTACAAAAAGAAAAAAAAACAGTGTGAAAAACTACTATACTAGACAATCCACAAGGGAGGCTGTTCACTTTTCAATGACTAAGAAAGGGCCGAAACCTGAAACCAATAGGAAACCAAGCAACTGAAAAATATTTTCCATGGAAAAACTTTAAAACTTCAAAATTACAAATGGATATAAAAAAGGCCTCATAGTCCATTTTATGGCAGGTGGAGGTCAATTTCATTAGTGACCAACATGTTCTAAATATTTGGATGATAGTTGATGAACTGTCTTTACATATTCTAAAATATTTAGTGGGCTACATTAATAAAGTGTCTTTCTACAGTTATGAGATGGCATAAGTCAATGAGTTAGCAAATGGAACAACTTAGTTTATGCTGGGACTAGTTTAGTTCAGGTTGAACACACAGACTTGGCCCAGGTCTCCCATATCTGGCTCACTTCTGATGGGAGTAAACCTTCTCATTCTGAAAGCCTGAGACCAGCTAGTTCTACTGCCAACCTGGGTTGGTGTTGACCAGATTGGAGCTGACTTGAGGAGCAGAGAGGAAACAGCAAGTCAGTCATGAATACCAACAGCAGCTAACATTTACTGAATGCTTATTATGTATCAAAATCTGGCCCAGGTGTTTTTCTTATAACACTTACCACAACTCTGTACAGATAAAAAAAGAACTAAGACTGATTGAGGTTAAATCATTTCCCCAAAGTCACTACAGCTGGTGAGTGATCACCCACAATGTCTCCAGTTTCTGTTCTTCCTTAATTATGCTGTGTGGCTGCTCATAACAAAAGACATGTTGACCCTTATTCCTTCTAAGCATTGTTGAGCCACATTCTAATATGTAGTCTTTAATCTCAATTTATAATTATGAGTTTATTTGATCAAAAATAATAATAGAGCATGTGCTATGTGAAAGGCATTATGTATGGAACTTGGAAGTTAAAATATAATTTAAATATGCTTCTTTATCCACAAAAGCTTAAAATTTAGCAGAACAGGTAAGCCATGTACATAAAAAATTACAATTCAAGAAAGCAAATGACTGATGTCCTATGAGAAGGTATAAATGTTGCGAGATTCAGAGGAGGAAAATAACACTTTCTGTAACATCAGAGAAGTCTTGCAGTGGAGGTGGCTTTCTGATTGACCCTTGAGGGGGATATAATTGATACATGTAAATTTGTGTTCAGAAGGGAATTCTGGGGGAAAGAAACAACATGAATAGAGGTATGTGTTAAATATGTAGTGGTGAGTGGATAGGAAAAAAGTTCTTTGGCTGGAAAGTATGGTATGTGAAAGAGAGTGATAGAAAATTACATTGGGGAAATATATTTGATTGAGTTAGAACATGGCAGGAGGGCAATGTCTTGACTTAAGCTAAGGAATGTGGGCTTTGTTCTCTGGGAATGGATGAAAAGACATCAGAAATTCTTGAGCAGGAATGTGGCATAAAAAACAGTGCCTCAGAAACGTTAACCAGGCCATAATGCATGGGATGCTCATGCAGAGACTGGTGGAGATAGACAATTCAAGAAGCTTTTGAGATAATCCAGGTCAGGGACATTGAGTACCTTGAATGGGAGTGGGGAATAGGAAAAGAGAGGAGGGAAGAGTTGTGAACATAAATATGGAAGCAGAGGTGAATGACTGGGGCAATGGGCGGGGCCTTTGACTGAACAGGGAATATGGAAGAAGCAGCAGATTTCCAGGGTAAGAGGATGTGTCAGTTTGGGACCTGCTGAATCAACCCATTGGAGGGACATCAAGAGCAGATGAGTACACAGCTGGGGGACATGAAGCTTAGTGCTATGTAAATGTGAGTAAAAGGGACTAACACTTAGTTGAGATAGACAATACAACTTAACACTAAATTGTATCCAAATTAACACTAAATAGAATGTTTTATCTTGGTGATGGTAGCAGGATTTATGTTTTCATCTTAATTCCCCTGCACCACTGTTGGATGCCCTGAAAGAGTAGTGAGGCATTGCCCACTGGCCGGTGGGATATTCCAGACGTTGGTGTTTTAATTCTGCATTAATACAAAGGATTTGGTTTTGGTTGAATGACTATTGGTATTTTAAGACATAGTTATTTTTGTCAAACATCTGTTTTGTTTTAGAAAAAAATTTTCCCACTGAAATGACTGATGATTTTAACATCCCTGGGATACAGTCATCTTTGTCAGAAGGGAGAGGCATCAGCCCACTGGCTTTGAAATCTGCCTAACAGTTTGGCATCAGGGAAATCTGGTCATCTCCATGGATCCTATCGCAGGGGTAGAAACATAATTGGTATCTTGTGATAGCATTAGGTCTGAGGATAATATATCCTCTATTTGGATGGTTTGTGTTTTTTTGGCAGTGGAATAACTTTTATTGCTCCTAAGTAAAGTTTAACCGTGTGGCCTAATTTACAAGCATGAAACCACATGATACTAAACAAATATTTACTTTCCTGACTTTGCCCTTTCTGTGGCTTTTCTGGACCAGGTTTACTCACAATGTTCAGCTCCTCTTCTTTTTTTTGGGTTCTGGCATTGATAGTCATTTTTCTACTGGTTAGGGTGCCAATGTTTTCCACCGGAGCACTGACTGGTCTCCATATCAATGCATATGATCAAATGTGTTGTACAGATGGAGATCCTGAGATGTAGTTCTTGTTCCTTGATGAGTGGCATGCAAAATGGAAAGCACCAGCCCCTGGGATTGGACCTAGATCTCTTAGTTTCAACAATGACATTTGTGGTGACTTGTTCTAGAAATCCTACAAAAACAGAGTTTAGTGATTTGTGGACTGTTAACAGGCTAAGTTACTTCCTCCCTTGTGTCTGTTCTGGTCTCATAGTTCTCAGATCTTATGGTAGGAAATACCCAACCACCGAGCTGCTGAAAGTAAAACCTTGATAGGCTTGTCTGCTATTAAATGCATTCTCTAGGAGAGTCCTTGTAATGTAAGTCCATCTCCCTATGATTCATGGGTCAATTGGTATAGTATAAAACCTAGCTGGAGGAATGTGTCATGAAAATAAGGGACCCTATTTACATGAAAAGAGAAAATCCTGAACTATATTGGACATCTCTGAATATTTTTGCAACCAATTATTTATTATTTATGCTCTTAGAAATTTTAAATTCATTGAACATCATTGTGAGATAAAGCCAATAGGATGAACATGTTCTTTGCATGGCTCTTGGTGGTTAAGTCTTATTTCTTGACTTAGTTTTGTCTCCACTATCAAAAGCCATTTTTGGAACAAGAGATTTAACGCTCAGGAACTTATAGAGTTTTTAGGAATATGTGATGATTTTTGGGGGAACTAGAAAGTCAGAACTGAAGCTGGGGTATAGGTGGACATAAGATGGGAAGCCAGACCAGGAGGAACGTGGGTAGTGGTCGAGGGAGTATGAATCAAAGGAAACTGAGGAGGTGCTGGCTCCCCCAAAGTAAAAAGTCCTGGTTAGGGAGAATGAGGAGCATTCTAATAGCTAATAACTACTAATGAGTGTCAAAGGGGAAAAATACCTGAGGAATCCCTATGGCAAAGTATAAATCATGTTTATGTTGTCTTTACTATTTTTATTTCCATTTTTTCTGATGAGAAAGTAGAAGATCAATGTGTCACACAGCTAGAAAGTAATGAAACCAGATATTTTTCATTTCAAAGCCATACTTTTTATCTGTAGAAAAAAATATATTAGAACCTTTGTTTAAATAAAGTGTCCATTTAATTGGAGAGACTCCCAAGGCTGTAATCTACTCTTATCTATATCCCTAATCTCTTTTATGGAGCCCTCTATGGCAATGAAGAATGAGGGTTTTCTTGGTTTAGTCACCTCATTCGCTTAAAGACCAGTTTTCTTTTTAACTTAAAAAATTATGATTTGAAGTATTGATTAGGGCTCCGAAGCCATTGACATTTCATTCTGCAATCTTCTAGTACGAGTCCGGTAGGTCTGGGCTCAGATTATTTTCCTATACAGGGTTATGTGGCATAACTCCAGGAAGCCCCATTCATGCTGCCTTCTATGTAAATGCTCAATGCAGATGCTACCCATGGAATTGTGTGATGTCAGGATCCTGGTCCCATGTGACCCCATTCTATTCAACTACATTCCTGATGTGAAAGATGCCCGTCATTTCACCCTATCTCAGTAAGCACAGGTTGGCTTGTTAAAGTATGAACTCGAAGTGTGGACAGACCTGATACTGCATGGCTCCCAAGGCATGAATGGTAGAGCTCTCTAGGTTTTGAGTGGAGAACTCAGGATCAGGTAAGGGGCCAAGCAAAGGTGGGATCAGCTTTGGAGTCACAAATATGTTGTGCTTGCCCTGTTGGGTTTAGGGAATCTGCTTCTCATGAGCACATGCCTGCACCTTTTGGTGACCACTTTCCCCCTAGTCTCAGAAATGCAGAATTTTAAGAGCAGGTTGTAATGTACTAATATGATATCACATAATTCCGTTTTGGACTAATAGTTATGAAATAACAGGTCAGGGACAGTTTTACACATTAATCCCATTACAATAAATAGATTGATACAGGGACATTGTAATTCTTCCCAACTTGATTTACTCCCATAGTCACATTTGCATTACCTGCTCTGTGCAAAGTTCAGGTTCCTTTCCTCTAGAAATCTAAGACCCACTTGCCTACCAATGGATAATATTTGTTCTGTGGAGTGATTTACCAAAATTCTATGTATTTATACTGATAACATGTATGCTACTTAAAACTTTTGCAGATGTATAAAGGCTAGACAATGGAACAACACAACTAAATCATTTTTTAAATGTGAAAACTCAATATTGTGAATATTTCAAAATTTCTGAAAACTATAGATTGTATTTTCATTTGAACTCTACATCTACCTGCTGTCAGTTTTTTATTCTCTGTTTTTTGTGCTGGGGACTCCTCTCTTCTGGCTCTTATATCTTCATCTGGCTCAAGGACTTTGGGACTTTTCCTCTTATCAGTTAAGAACTAATCCAACACACATCTTTTAACTACTCCCAGACCACCATTAACTCTGACTGCTAATTGTTTAAAGGCTTGGTAGTTGAGTGGGCCTGGCTCAGTGTGGAGTCTGCTCCAGCAGAATTCTCTGGACAAGCTGAAGCAAAGTCTATGACTTGCCCCTCGCCTTAGGACGGCTCTTCCCACTGAAGTGCTGTGTCCATGGCCTGTGGAGGGATGCACAGGCACAATGATGGCAGGTCTCATGGGCCCCAGCACCCACGGAGGCCCTGTCGGCATTTTTCTGGCTGTACATTGTTGTCTTTGCTAAACACCAACAGCAGATTTTGAAACCTCTGCTGGCTTCCTCTTCTCATCCATGGTGCCATAAACTACCCCCCTCTAGACAGACAATGTGTGTTAAAAGATACAAACTAATGTGAACCTGGCATATAAATCGTAGACATAATATCTGAAAACTCAAAAATTAGAAAAGTTTTCTGTGTGCTTTCTCTTTCTCTCCTTTGTTTTTTTTTTAATACAAAAAATATGACACAAGTTGAGTTTTGAGGTGACCTTTGTGCCCTTTCCCTCAACATCGGCATTTGACCTGTTTGATGAAAGAGGGCCAGTTGTGTAGTAAACGATACACAGTAAAGTCATGATTGGGACTTCAAGTAAGCCATGGGCTCAGCTGGCTTAGGATATGTGTTCTTTTGTGCTTACTGTACAGGATCCCGTGTAATACCACAATGGTCCTATCTTGGACCTTAGATGAACACCACTAGGTTAGGGAGATCTCCAACTTCTACTTGTATTCTGTGAGATCTCCAGTTTGCCTTGGCTTTCTATGTGATTATCTGCTCTTTGTTCCTTCTCTCATTCTTCTCTACATACTAGATGTGAATACTTAGAATCTACACTTTTGAACCCAGAGTGCTGGAAAAAAATGAGGGTTATTGTGCTTGAAATAAAAGCATTTTAGTTGTTGTCAGGAAAGAGTAATATGTAACTCATTCACTTATTCTTTTGGCAATTATTGCATTGTTGAGTACCTTCTATGTGCCTGAGAATGTTCTAGAAATTGAGAATACAGGGACCTAGAAATCTCAGTTTTGACCAAATGGAATCTATATTGTTTTGTCATTGATCTTCAACTAATGTCTTATGTCTTAAGTAAACTCACTTGAGGTCAGAGACTGCCAGTTGTATTTACACAGTCACGGCTTTCTTTTCTTCTTCTCCTGAGTTGCTCAGCCTGATGGTGATTTTGAGGCGCTGAAAACACTTGGAATCCTGTCCACACCGAATGTGGCATTCTGTTTGCAGAGTAACTGCTATCTGCACCATATGGAAGGATTAGTTTCCTGAGTAGGATATTTAGATCGTTATATATTTTCTAGGATGGTCCAATGACAATTTCATGTAATTTAGGGGTGGGGTGGGGGATCAGTCTGCTACATAAGTAACTTAAGTATGATCTTATTTAAAAACATTTTAAGTTTATTTAGAAATCAAAATACAGGGTCTCGCAGAAGTTAAGGCCTGCTTGAGTGTGGTTGGTAGGGTAATAATATGGGTGTAATAATTTATAGTTTTAATTTGAACATTTCACCTAAAATGTCATACAGTGTGCTTGAGTGTGATATTGTTATGTTTCAGAATTACATGCTTGTGATTTTTGTAGTAAAAGTTTTTGTAATATAAAAGGGGGCATTATTTGTGCCAGACCCTGTATATTCTTACCAAACTTGGAATACTAAATTTTGGTTTAGAAAAATATGCAGGGGCATAGTATAAATGTATGTTGATAGTTTTCATTACTGTCTCAGCACAGCTGACATTTACCTCGACTAGGAATCAAATTCTGATGGCAGTTTCCAACTTTAAAAGTTTGCATGGCCAAGCAACCAAAAGTAAAGGTAGGGAAGTCCCAACCATGGGTTTGTTTTCTGTTAAAAGTAGTAGTTTTATGGATCTGGTTAAATAATGTGTTCACAAAAGAATTGGATGCATTATTGTGCCAAAGAAGAACTTGAAAAGTAGTTGCCCCTTCCCTCCTCTACTCTCTGTATGAATCTGAGCAAAAACAAATATAGTAGTAATAAAAATATGAGGTAATAAAAATAAAAATAAAAATATGAGGTACTGATAATCTGGAGAGTCTTGATATTACCTAGTACAGGTCTTGTGCATTTGGAGCTTTTTCAGGCATTAGGATGGAGGGAGTTGGAGTTTTTGTTCTGGCAACTGACTTGCTTTACTAACCAACAGCATCAAACCAAAGCAGGCTAATGATTGACTGTGGATTTCACTGCTCCTTACAGACTCATCCAGGGTCTTCCTAAATTGTGTAGAAGCATGGAATTGCTGTCTTTTGTTTATCCAATCTGCCTTTTTTTGTATTGAATATATTCTGGTGACATTGGTTAACAAAATTATAAAAGTTTCAAGTGTACAACTATATAATACATCCTCTGTATATTGTATTGTGTATTTACTACCCAAAGTCAAGTCTTCTGTCACCATTTATTCCCCCTTTACTGTCTTATACTTTCATCCACCCTCTTGTAATCTCCATATGTTGTTTGTGTGTATGAGGTTTTGTTTGTTTGTTGTTTTTTTTTTTGCTTAATCCCTTCACCTTTTTCACCCAAACCCAGACACCCTCCTCTCTGACAGCTATCTGTCTATTTTCTGTATCATGAGCCTATTTCTCTTTTCTTTGTTTATTTTGTTCATTAGATTCCATATGTAAGTGAAATCATATTGTATTTATCTTTCTCTGACTGGCTTATTTCACTTAGCATAATACTCTCCAGTTCCATCCATGCTGTCACAAAAGAAAAGATTTCCTTCTTTTTTATGGCTGAGTAGTATTCTCTTGTATAAATGTACCAATATATATGTACCCCTATGTTCGCTGCAGCATTATTTACAATAGCCAAGACTTGGAAGCAGCCCAAGTGCCCATCAGTAGGTGAGTGAATGAAAAAGTCAATCTGCCTTTTCATTGCATACCCTCTGGCTTCTCTCATCATTTTCCCTGTGAAAGAACAAAAATCTAGTCTCTTTTTTTTTTTTTCCCCTTCAAGAAAGAACTAGTTTCCATTTTCTCCTCAGGTCGTTGCACCAGCCAACTTTGTAGGCTTAGAAAGAAAAAATGCAACCATGAAAGAGAGTGACATCTGCTGGAGTGTTTATGCCCACATTTAATGCCCGACTCGGGTTAGTATAAATGAAAAGGTGGAAGTCATTTTGTTTTTTTTTTTTAAATGTTTATTGATTTTAGAGAGAGAGGGAGGGAGAGAGAGATAGAGAAACACCAGTGTGTGAGAGAAATATTGTTGGTTGCCTCCTATCGGCAATTGAACCCTCAATGCAGACGTGTGCCTTGACTGAGAGTCGAATCCATAACCTTTCCATTTCAGGATGATGCTCCAACCAACTAAGCCACTCCAGTGAGGGCAAGGCATTTCATTTTTTGATGAGAATTTATTTCTTTTACTTTGTGTGTATGTGTGTGTGTGTTTTGCGGAGAGGCGGGGAGAGGATAATGGAATGGGGTGGGAAAATCCAGTGGAAGTGTGTACAGTGTGGTTCAGAACTTAATGAATATGAGACCTAGTTTGGAAACAAAGTTATATACCTCCTCATAGGCTTCTAACAGAATTTGTGAAGCATAAAAAGAGGGCTCAAAACATCCATATGTGGGAGTGCAGGTAGGACTCATCTAGACTGTTGACGTAAGTTACTAGCTTTGATTGAACCAATTGTTAGGTACCAGACACTGTGAGAGCATTTCATGTGCATCTCATATAATCTTTATAACAATCTTATGGGGGAGGTAATATTAGCACCATTTTTAGATGAAGAAAATGGTGTCCTGAGCAATCAAATAATTTGTCAGATTCACACAACTGCTCAATGCCTGAGCAGGGACTCTTGCCTTCCTTAAAGCCTCTTGGGTTCCCCCAGTGAGACTCTCATAATGCTATTGAAAGAAATGCCAAGGTACCCTTGAGTATACTGGCTACAAGTGTCCGGTTACACATTCCTGAATGGCTCCAACACTGGGGTGGAGGAAACGAGGCATATGTGAGAGGAGTGTTTATGATGGAAATAAAAACAAGCAGGGTTCAGGCAGAGGATTTTGCATAATGTTGCTTCCTACCGGGGTCCCAGACTTCGCGTGGGAAGAAAGCAGATTCCTGAGATCCTCGGGAGGTCAGGGGTCTGAAAGTGCAATGGTCTGCATGTGAAATGCTGACACTCAGGTGTAGGTAAGGCTATGCGGTGTGTGCAAAGGCACTGATGCTGGTTGGAACCTTTTCCCCTTCAGAATACCCAGTGAACCTCAGAGAAGGAGGCTTCTTGTCGAAATCTATGTCTGAGGAGAGAGAGACATGGGTAGCTGCTAGCAAATGATGCCAAGATATTGGTTAGGAAACTCAGCTCCATATGCTCACTCATTTCACAAACCCAGAAGAGTATGTCATGTATAATATGAATCAGAAAACAGAGAGTGAACTCTAGGAATAACCACAAGACCCGTGCAAAGACAGGGTGTTTCAGAAATTATTTTAAATAAGGTGCCAGAGTTAGGCTTAAGAGACACTTTATCCAGCATGTTTATATTTCCTGAAGTTTAGAGTAGGCTGTTCAACAGTGAACTAGGTGCTCAATTTGAGTGAGGGTCTCTGTTCTCTTGTGATTCAAATTTTGGCCCATGGCACCAGTGTCAACTGAAAGCTTGTTGGAAGGGCAGAATCTCAGGTCCCATCCCAGACCTACAGAATCATTTTCATTTTCAAAAGATCCAGGTGGTTTGGATGTACAGTGAGGGCTGTGAGAAAACATACTAGATATAGGACAGTATATCACCACCATTAATCAGTGGTCTCCATTCTGGCTGCACATTCGTATCACTTGGGCAGTCCCAGCCCAGAACAATTAAATCAGATACTTTTGGAGTAGAGCCCAGGTATTGGCTTTTTTAAAAAGCTCTATAGTTTGCACCTAGATGGTGGATGCCCCATATGAATGTGGGAATGTTGTGTTTTTGATTAGTTCTGAAATTGTTGACCCCTGATGTGGTATACTTAGCATGTTCGTTAGTGATTTAGAGGAGTAAGTATAGGACATATTGATTCCATCTGCCACGGATAGGGAATTGCACAAGACTGATAGCTAACATCCTGAAACCCGTCAGGACTAAAATGTTAAGTGACTGTGACAAGAGGGGAGAAAGTGTAGACACGTGTAAGAGCCCTGCTAGGTCTCAGACCTCCATCCTATCACTTCAGTATTCAGAGGTCAAAGTGAACTGCAAGTGGACAATGATTCAGCAATGGAGAACTGTGAGCAAAAAGGCAGAAAAAAAAAATCAGAGCATGTGAAATGCAAAGAGCAAGAAATCATGCCCTCACTTCCCTCTGCACTTGATATGGTTAGGATTTATATTGTATTGTCCAAGTTAGGATGCTGGGACTGAAGTGCAATGTTGATGAACTTTGGATACTTTCAGAGGAGACTAATAAGTATAAGACATAAAGTAAAGCAAAAAAGGTTGATTTTATTTAATGTGTTGAAAAGAAGACCAAGGGGAGTATTCAACATTTTTCAAATATAGGAAAAAATGTTTTTGGTGATTTGCTGATTTTTTTTTATCAGGAAGACAAGAAAATAAAATAGACATTAGAAAGAACTTTCTGACATAGAATGTGGGGAGACTGTGAAAAGGATGTGAGGAAAAGAGACATATATGCTGATGTTGCCTTGGGGTCCAAGAGGCAAAAATGAGTTTTAATAGTATATTAATATCTGGAATGTGAAGCCCTCTCCCAAAGGGTAAATAAGTGACTCTTGTAACTTGCTCTCTCTCTGTAAGGAGTAGAATATTGCCCTGGAACTCTGCAAACCATCACACATTGATGAAGCTGGTGCACCTAGAGTCTGCTAGACACATGAGCCAACTTTGATTCCTGTACACCCAGTCTTAGTCAACCAGGACTATAGGAAAACTTCTTTATCCTGATAAAGGCATCTATAAATTACTTTCAGCAAACATCAGACTTGATGGAGAACACATGTAAGCATTGTCTTAAAGACGGTGAACAGGACAAGGGTGCCCTCTATCACCATTTCTAGTCAACATTGTATTGGAGTTTCCAACCAACATGAAGAGACAAGAAAAAGAATTCAGACCTATAAAAGCATTAGAAAGAAAGAAACAAAGCTCTAATTCACAGAAGATATGCATAGCTATATAATTAGGTTTTTTTTTTAAGAAACCTCAATGAAACTATAAATAAATTATTGGAATTAGAGAATTTGATGATGTTGCTGGATATAAAAATAAAAAATTTAAAAACCAATCACATTTCTGTATGCCATTATAATTTAAAATTTGTTTTAAAAAGGTAAAACTTATAGTAGGATCAAAAATTCTGAAGTATCAGAATGTCACTTCTATTAATGGCTTACTAGGATAGCACGGAACAACCCTCAGAGAAAGGCTAGACAGAATACACAAAATGAATATTTGAAGGTGCAGAGAACTAGGTAGGCAGCGAACAGAGATATCTTGAGACAATTAGAGATTCTGAAAGCAAAAGCAGGTCTGAGAAATACAGAAATGACCAGAGTTTTCAGGACTATCCGGGCTGGAGGGACAAAAGTAGAGTTCAGGGCCCGTTAACAAGAAGATGCTCTGGTAAACATCCTAAACTGTGGTTAGGACACAAAAGGGCTACAAACTAGGATTAAGTGTGAACCAGAACTGGCTAAATCCTCACAGGACTAAAACTCAAATCAGTTTAATCCCGATTGATTTAAGGTGATATGTTCCTACAGTAACTGTCTATAAACTTAAGTGTAAAATTAAATCCTCTTTGGAGGATAATAACATCATTCAGAACAACATATTACTTCTACAATTTTTCCTAAAAATGTCCTGTATGCAATAAAAAATAATTAATATACAAATATACAAAATAATTAATGTAAAAATATACAAAAGGACAAGACAACTCAAAAATAAGAGAAAAAAATATAGCAAAATCAGACCCCACAGGGAGGGCCAGTTATTAGAGTTATTAGATATGGACTTTAAAATTGCTGTGATCAGTACATTAAATAGTAAAAAGAAAATGCAGAGAATATTGGCAAAGAATGAGAAACTTAAGAAAATCAAATGGATATTTTAAAATAGAAAAAATACAATATTAAAGTTAACACATTGGATGGGTTTAACTTCAGCTTAGACACAGCAGCCAAGAGAATGAATAAACTCGTAGACCAGAATAAAATACCTGTAATAAAGAATGAAATGGAAAAGGATAGACAGTTTTAGAGAGAGCATGAGATACGTTGGACAGAGTGAAAATGTCTAACAGAATTTGAAAAAGAGATTAATGTGGCAGAAGCAGTATTTGGAGAGGTGATGGCTGAGAATTTCCCAAAATAGATGAAAGACTTTAAACTATACTTTCAAGAGGTGTTATCATTTCCAAAAAGGAAAATAAGAAGAAAATTATACCTGGGCACATTATTTTCCCCTGCCTTCCTCCTGATGTTTCTTTTAGATCAGCTATCAGCCTTGCTATTGCACCTGTGAAGGTCCTATATCTCTTTTCCTCTGACTTGCTTTCCCCAATAAATGGTTATAGGCAGAGGGGTAGAAAATAGGCCACTCTTGAATGGAAGAGAGAGACTAGAAATGGACCCAAGAATATAAGGACATTTGTAATAACTATTTGGCAGAGTGGAAGAAGAAAGATATATTTTAAACAAATGACATTGAGACAATTAAATTTGATTCTACCTCACACCATATTCAAAGATTACTTCAGGTGCATTAAAGATCTTAATGTGAAAGGCAAGATTATAAGATGTTTTGAAATTAATATAGAAGGATATAATTGTGATGTTAGGATGGAGAAAGATTACCTAAGCAACAAAAGCATAACAAATAACAGGAAATATTGATGAAAATAGTCTACAATAAAATTATGAATTCCTGTTCATTGGAAAAGCAAAAATATTATTCAGAATACACAAATTCCTACTAACTAACAAGAAAGAGAAACACCCTAATAGAAAATGGGCACATGAAATAAATAGCAATTTTATAGAATCAGTTTCACATTACAAATCGGTAGGTGGCCAATTTTATTATCAGAAAAATGCTAATTGAAATCACAATGATCTACCATTTCATGCTCGATTGTTGGACAATACCAAGTGCTAACTAGGATATGGAGATATAGGAATTCTTATCCACTGCTATTATAAGTAGAAATGAGTCTAACCTTTTGGAAATGTTTGGCAATGTTGAACCATGAGTGTGCCCTATGACCTATGTATTACATGACCAGGTGTATACCTCACAGGAAATCTTGCATATGTATACCAGGAGACATGTACAGAGATATTTATGTTACCTTTTCTTATGAACAAAAATATGTAACGTATTTATGTAAGTTATGAGTATAAATAATATATAAATAAGCTAATTGTTTATTGTGGTAATTAATTTTATGTGTTAACTTGACTGTGCCTTGGGGTACCCAGATTAAACTGTATTTCTTGGTATATCTCTGAGGGTGTTTCTAGATGAGATAAGCATTTGAACTGGAGACTCAGTAGATTGTTCTCTCCAATGTGGGTGGACATCACCCATTCTATTGAAGGCCTAAGTAGAGCAAAAGGCAGAGGAAGGAGGATTTCACCCTTTTGCTTCCTGCTTCTTTGAGCTGACTTCAGTGTTCTGCCTTTGAGCTGGGTCCTACACCATCAGTTCCCCTGGTCCTCAGGCCTTCAGACTTGGGCTAGTACTACACCACTAGCTTTCCTGGGTCTCTGCAGAGGCAGGTCCTGGTACTTCTCAGCCTCTATAATTACATTTGCCAATTCCTCATTTCTTATATGTGTATAGATATGATCCCTCTCTCTCTATCAATCATCTATTTACCTAATAGAATATATATTGATACTGCTTCTCTGGGAAGCCCTAACAGATTTATCCAAAGAAAGATACAAACTTATATAGTGGAATACTATATAGCAGTGTTTTTAAAAATCATTTTTTGTGCCTCTCAAGGATCACTCTTACAAACACAATATTAAATTAATAAAAGCAAGTCACTATAGAAGAATATATGGCTATAATTTCATAATTATAAAGTACAAATATATAGAAAAACTGCATATTGTTTCAGGATACCTACTGAGGTGGCAGGAATAGGCTGCTATGAGTGACGTTTACAAGTGGCTTTAGGGGTGTGGTTTTGTTCATCTTTTTGAGATGGATGGGGGGAAGGGTTGTTCATTTAAGAAAAATACTGTAGCAACCTTTCTGTTTGGGGCTGGATGACATTGCCCAGTGAGTATGTAGTCACCTACATCCTGGCAAGTGATGTGCATCTTGAATGAGCTAAATATATTGAGCCAATTTTGGTGTTAGCCAAATGTCCAGTTGTAGTTATCCTTTGAGCACTTTCCTCTTCAAAACAACCCACTCATATTCACGAGAATAAACCGAACCCATCACACTTCAAATCTTTTGTGACCAAATTGCCAAAAGCAGTTTTTGTACAACTACTTACTTGTTTTCAAAAAGTCTGTGGAGACTTGACTACACCCTTTAAAGTTTTCCTTCCTCTGCCTTGCCCAACTCATTCTGAAAGGTTTGGGATGATTCAGTTTTTCTAAGCTGATGGCTTCCATGCAACATCAAGTGATCGTTTTCTCTCCATTTTGATTCCACAAACATTGTTTCACCCTCCTGCCCTGCATATTGTTGTACATTAATTCTCCTGAGTCCAGAAGAGCTTTTTGTTCACTGTAGGAGTTCAGGTGAGCTCCAACCCAGGGATTTGGAAAACTTTCTGAAGGAGGAGCTTGCTGTCACATAGGGGCTTCCAGTTCAAAGGTGACCCTTCATTCCACGCGCCAACATCATCTGTTGTTTGTACAGGCTACTGGGTCTTCCTTCCTCTAGCTGTTTTGAGTAGGTGAGGGTAGAATGCAGGATAGTGTGTGTGTGATTTGATGGGGGAGCCAGAGTTTTCACAAAGACTCAGTTCTACTTCATTTGTTTACTGCTGCCTATGCCCAGCCTTTAATCCTTACAAACCTTTCCCCAACTTGGTAAAATACAGTGGATTTCAGCTTTTCTTACCTTCCTGGTGTTTTGGTGCTAAGATGTACCTTGAACAATGTATTATGTCCCCCTCAAAAACCTGGGAAGGAGAGAAAGTGGAATTATAGCCCTCTTGAGTGAGTGGAGGGTGAGTAGTGGGAAAAGGGTGGATTGTTGGTATTTTCCAGAGGGAGCTGCACATGCTGTAAGTCTTACCAACCTTTGCTGGTAGGAAATTATTGATAATAACCCTTGATTATTTTCTTCTGAATATTTGTGAATGACCATGATGTCTTTTATTAAGCTAGTAGTAGTAGCCATTCAGTTTTATAATAGGGGAGGAGACACTGCCTCATAGCTTTATGTACTTGTGGAGCTGAAATTATATAAATGGCATAAGCCCTCCCCATGTCCCCACCTTAGACCCCATTGTGGCCTGACAGTTGAGAAAAAACTCAGGAAGCAACTGAAATACTGAATGTCACAAAAAGAGGGTCCAGCCCCAGCTAACTGTGATGCAGACTTAATGGGGGGAGGAGGTCTGCAAAAGAGAGAGGGAAGGAGGGGGGAAGAAGAAGGAGAAGGGGAGGGAAAAAGATGAAAGAGAAGAAGAAGAAAATAGAAGAAGAAAGAAGGAGAAGAAAGGGAACATGTGAGCAAGCCAGGGGACCACTTTTATGTGGTTTTGAGGCTTTGTAATTGTATGTATACTGCTGGATTCCCCTGGGTTATTTGTTTACTTAGACTGGGTATAAAAATGAGAAGACCCTGCCTAAGTACTTATCCAAGTACTTTAAAACTATTTGATTGAAAATTGTATAAATGCATCAATTAAAAGAGGTGGGTGTATTATGCTGGCATCAGGCTGTGGTAATTCAACAATTCAGAAATGCAGAGAAGGAAAGGAAGTGGGATAGAGCTGAGTATGGACCACTGAAAAGCCATCATCCCAGGTGGAGTCCTGGCACCTTCTCTCTCTCTTGGCCAAGGGAGTTCTTTGCCAGGACCTCCAAAGGGCAGAGAGCCTGCGACAGCTAAATCACTGGATGCTGGCCAGGGAAGACCCTGCATTCATTGGGCCTGCTTCTATTTTATGGCCTGATGGATTTGGATCTCCCTTTCCCTCTTCAGAGGCCTACAATCCGCACCAAATGTTTCACATTACTCAGTGTGAAAAACCTCCTATTCTTTCAGATTTTTTACAAGTTCATACATCCGTGGAAACCCGATATTCCATATTTCATTCTGCTTCGTGGATGTCATTGTGAGGGATGCGGGTTCACATGCAACAGGCCTCCTTTGGCTTTGATCAGCTTGACCGCAACTAATTGTAAATGGAGAACAAATGAAAGAAATATTTACAAATTTCATGGGAATTCAGGCGGGGCCTAAGCCTTCCCTAATGCCTCCATTCACAGTAAATGTTTATTGAACACTTTGACTCTACTGTGCACCTCAATATTTATATAGTATTAGGTTTTAGCTTGTTCTGAAGGGATCCAAAGAGTTAGTAAAATGACCTTCCCCACCTCCCCCTTTACCCCCGTCCCTTCTGCAAACGTCCTTTCTTTCGCATCACAAAATCTGCTGCTGCCTAAAGAAAACCAACTCAAATTCCAAAGCTACAGCTGTAAGAAGGGGAAGAGGAAAAAGGGAGAGAGAATTAAAAAAAAAGACCATGAAATTTAAAACAAATTTTGAGTTACATAGTAGAGTTGGGAAAAGTCAAATGAAAATGTTAGAGATTTGTTCAAAATAAAGTCATAAATGTCTGGAGCCAAGTTAAGCAGCTGTTGGGTCAGGCAGGATAAGGCCTGAAAGGCAGCACCAGCTAAAAGCTGAATATTATGCAATTAATCAGCAGTTGCTTGGTTATAAAGAAACATGCGTAGCCCTGTTGGAGAATTTCTGATTTAGATCATTCCATTTCTAAGCATGCATTTCCAGAAGATTTTTGTTTATTCAGGAACCAAAATAACCTTTGTGAGTTCTCCCTTGAGGTTATGAACAGGAGGAGCTCTGTGGCTTGGGGAGGGTCAGCTGACCTCCCCTCAGCTCACCTGGCTCTTGGCATGCGCTGGCACCCCATCAAACCCTAGCTCCTTACCGCCGCTGTCATGAGCAGCCGGCACTTCCAGGGCAGCTTAGACTGACAAAGAGCCAGATGCTGAAGGGAGGAGAGGGGGTGACCTCTCTCTAGAGAGCCCTTTGGCTACCATCTTGGTTGGCAAGTGCATCTGGGGTCAGCCAACATCGTCCTAATAAATGCTCTAACAAACGCTCTTTTAATTAGGAGCATTTCACATCTGTGTCTTCTGCACCCTGGGCCCTCTCCACTCCAGGAATTGTAAAAGTCAGGCTACATTCTGTTATGTACAGAGGCTGGGTTAACCTGCTGTTCTCCAGCTTTCCACCCAGACATGAAAGATGTGATTCGCGGATTTCACAAACTAGAGGTGAATGACTCCAAACAACCCCAAACGTCTAATGAGAGAGTTGCATGCAGAGCAGGTAGTTGCAAGTGTCTTGGGATAGATGGTTTGAAACAGAACAGCAGAGAGCTGAGAAAAGCAATGGGTCATTGGAGAAGGAAGTCAACTCCAGCGCTGATAAGTATGGGAATGGGATCCCAAAGGGGAGTGCTCAGAGCATTCTATCAGTATTAATTAACTTTATAAAATCAAATTTTAACTTTTACTCATTGGAGAGTCACCAAAACCATTTTTAGGAACACAGATATCAGAAATCAGCAATATAGATTTTTAAATCATACCTTTTGGTGTTTTTGTTGCACAGCATTGAGAAAAATCCTTACTTATAAAAATAAATAGCTTCAAATATTAAAGTTTTAAGCAGTTCCCTTTGTAACTTTTAGTCTTAAAATTAAACTGATATAAAAACTTGAAGAATAACTATTCAATGCTAATGTTTAAAAATTCAATGCTGACAGTTCTTCACTAAATTAAAAAGCCAAATAAGCATCCCAAAATTATAAATGGTAAAACTATCTGTATAACTATAAATCATGATGAAACATGTAAAAAGTTCATTCCTTATTGTATAACTGACTGTTGTGTATTAATGAAAGAATGGTCAACATTTAATTAAGCAGAACACACATTCTCTAATAAGAGTGTACTGATGTATTCAGTTTTACATGAGTGGACATCAGCAGGTCTGATTGAAAACAAAAATGCGATGTCTGGTCACACAAATTCTACTCAAAAACCTGCATACATGAAATTCATTCATTATTTCACATACTGTAGTGTTCATTTTTATGGACATTAGAGTGCTTCTGAAAGCATACCAAACCTTAGGGGCCAACTTTTACCAGTGATAGGTGTCAGGGTGGGATGGGAAAATGAAGACTATATGCATTCCTGTGGTTTTCCCAGCCATAGACCCAGAATTCCGATCTAGGCAAGGGCAAGGAAAAGATCAAGCGAAGAAATAGATTAACCCAACGGTTTGGACCTCTTCTTCAGGGAGCAGGTCTCTCTCTCTGACACTGTCAGAAAACAGTTCTCTGTAAGACAAGCTGGCTATGTTATTTCCCCGATGAGATCTTTCCTGAGGCTGTGGCCTTATTTTAAGCTTGTTCCAGGCTGGGTGGAAGAGTGTCATGCACCAGCTCTGCCCCTTGTATTGCCTGGTTCCAGTGGGTGCTCTGTGGTCCTACTGAGCAGGACAGAGCAGCCATCAGTAGACCAGGTAGAGCTGTGCTAATTCTCCAGAAGTCAGTCCCTGAAAATTCCAAGTCAGGCTGGACCGGCTGAGTGATGTCCTTGTTCTTCCAAGTTTCTCCTCTTGCCTCTGGAGCTGCCATTTGTTATCCCCAGAAGTCCTTCCCCTCCCTCCCCCCAAAGAGCATCTTTCCATCAAAATGCACTCTTATAGCCTTGTTTACCTTTAAATGTAAATAATTTCAAACTGTTTTCATTCTTAAAGAATATTTTCAGGAAGCTGAATGGACAGAACTGAGGTGGTGAAATTTCCTGGCAATGCAGCAGAGCAGGGAGTTGTTTGGGAGCGAACTAACTGACCACATGCAAACAGCCTGAGGTTGCACGTGGTCAGTTAGTTGGGGACAGAGGTCTTGGCGAGTAATGTAGTGCTCTGTAGGTTCAAAGGGCAAGGCAGTGTGGTGTTTAAGGATTTCAGTTTTGGGACCGGACTAGCCAGGTCAAATCCTGTCTGCCATTTATTAACTGTGTGGTAGGAAATTTTCTCCACTGCTGTCTCAGATTCCTCATCTATAAAGTGGGGATAATAAAAGTGCATCCTCCATAGCGTTGTTTTGATAACTGAATGAGTTAATATACGTAAAATGTTTAGGGAAGTACCCAGCACATAATAAATGGTATATCAACATTACCTATTTTTATAATTTTATAAAGAGGCAAGAGACATAATCTTTATCAGAGCATTCATTAAGTTCCTGCTGCCATCTTAGCAACAGAAATGTCTATTCAAGTCAGATCTCTTTACTTTTCTAGAGAGATCCTCTGCTGTAGGGCCTTTCTGGGACTAACAATCCTATCAATTTACATTTAGTACTCAGGGGTTTTCATGTACATGTTTTAGTTATTTCTTATGAATTCGTGCCATGTTTTCATGTAAATATTTTAGTAACTTCCTATGAATTTAATTTAATACTATGTGTATATTTTAAAAATTTAATCTTTATTGTATTTTTTCCATTACCATTTAGTCCCCTGTACCCCACTCCCTCAGCAATCACCTCACTGTTGTCCATGTCCTCGAGTCCTTCTTCCTTTCTGCTCAATCCCTCCACTCCCTAACCCCCGCCTCCCACCAGCTGTCATCTGCTCTCCATCTATGAGTCTGTCTGTTTTGCTCATTAGTTCAGTTTGTTCATTAGATTCCACATATGAGTGAAATTATATGGTATTTGTCTTTCTCTTGCTGACTTATTTCACTTAGAATAGTGTTCTCCAGGTCCATCCATCCTGCTGCAAAGGGTAAAATTTTCTTCTTTTTTACGGCCGAGTAGAATTTCATTGTGTAAATGTCCCATAGTTATTATATCCCCTCATCTACTGATGGACACTTGGGCTCCTTCCATATCTTGGTGATTGTAAATAATACTGTAATGAATGTAGGGGTGCTTATGTTCTTTTGATTAAGTGTTTTGGGTTCCTTTGTATATATTCCCAGAAGTGGGATCTCTGGGTCAAAAGGCAGACCTGTTTTTAATTTTTTGAGGTACCTCCACACTACTTTCCACAGTGGCTGCATCAGCATGCATTCCCACCAACAGTGTAAAAGGGTTCCCCTTTCTCCACATCCTCGCCAGAACTTGTTTGTTGATTTATTGGTGATATCCATTCTGACAGGTGTGAGGTGGTATCCCATTGTGGTTTTAATTTGCATTTCTCTGATGATTAGTGATGCTGAGTATCTTTTCATATGCCTATTGGCCATCTGTATGTCCTCTTATTTTAAGTCACTTACAGGGTGGGGCAAAAATAAGTTTACAGTTCTTTGTTTTGAAAATAATACAATAACTAATAAACAATAATACAAGAATAAACCCTGTTTTGTGTACTCAAAACTTAAACCTACATTTGTCCCTGTATGTATTTTTAAAATGTATATTTTCCTTAAGAACTGAGAGGAGAAAACCCACCCACGGTGCATTTGCAGAATGCTCTATTAGAACACTCAGTATCCTTAGATCAGTTTTTGTCAATGTGCCTTTTTCCTAATTGTTTGTTCTAAAGATGGTGATAGTAATTGTTCAATGGTCATATATCAAATGAATTGTCCAGAAACAAAATTTAAGTGTTTGTTAATCATTACTGATGGAAGCAGGAGGAGGAGATTGTGGACAATTGTAAAGCAATGTTATTTACCTTTCTTATTAAGAACGTGTCTGAACTTCCATGAACAAGGTACAGAAGACGTTTATTCTACCTGCAATCTGAGCTATGAAAATTGTCCTGTGTCTTAACATTCTTAGTACCACCAGCATTTTTTCTAAACTACACTTTAAAGGACAAGAAAGTAAGCAGTTTACAAATGGTGCCTTTCTACACAAACGGATAGCATTCCAGATGGGGTTTTATGAGGCTCCGCCTACACTAAGCTGACTGAAAGGAAGGTAATCCAACAATAGATTCCTTTATTGTATTATTTTGACACAGAACAAGTGACATTCCTCAGGCCCCTTTTCATGTAACAGTCTGCCACAAAATATGTTGGTATTCTTACCTGTGGAACTGGGTTGTATCAACTCCAACACTTTCAGGCTTATCTGATAGCAAATGAAAGCTGATACTGGTGTAGAAAGTCATGACAGCTTGGTTACCAGACAACATCACCTCTGTGTCTAAGTTCTTTGAGCAGTTTCAGTTTAACCCTGAAAAAAATGTTTATGAGCAGTGTTGCATACCCACATATCCATGAATACTTAAGAAAAATAGGGAAATATGTATGTATGTGCTCTTTGTATGATATATTATGTATTCTTGTTTAGGTTAGACATTGCATCATGATTATGTATGCATACAGGTTTTGTGTGTATACCAGTTTATGTGTTATAATGTGACTCTACTTGTATAGGTGTACATTTATGTGGATATCCAAGCATTTTTCCATGACACTCTGAAAACTGTCTATATGGTTGTAGAATGAACAAAGCCCCAAACCCATTGATTTATGTGAATGCTGCTCATATAATTTGTAAATCCTACAGCATTCCTAAGTCAGAATTGCTGGAAAAGGAAGGTGTTCTTAGACTGTCTTCTATAATATTCCTTGTGACATCATGATTTAATTGTCCTGGAACGTAGCATGAGATAGATTTGCACCTTTTCCCCACCTTGAGTACTGAGAAAATGATAGTCTCTGCCAAATGACAAAGAAACAAAGATCTGTTGAAAATAAACAATCTATCTTATGTGTTTTATTAATGATGACAAAACATTATAAATATGCAATAATTACTCATACTATCATACACATTTAATATATTCAAATTTTCAACTTCAAATGTTTTCTCGAATGCTTCTCTGCAGTTATATCTATTATCTTTGGAAATTGTATTTTAGCTTCAGCCTTGGGTAAATTTCAGAGAATCACAGATCACTGAGAGTGACTCCAAAAGCCACTGAAAATAGAAATTGAAACCTGTTAGATAGCACACCAGATTTTGCAATAGGAATTTTTGTCCACTTAGTATTTGTGTGTGGGCATGTGACATTTTATTGAGGTATAATTGAAACCCAATAAAATGCACATATTTAATGTATACAATTTGATATTTTTGGATAAAGTTTTATACCTATGAAAATGACATCACAATCAAGACAATTACTGTACTCACGACTACCAAAAGTTTCTTCAAGGCCCTTTGCAATCCCTCCTTCCTTTCCTCAGCCCCTCCAGGCAACCACTGATCTTCTTTCTGTCTCTATAGATTTGTTTGCATTTTCTAGAATTTTATTATCTGAATGGAATCATACAGTATATACTCTTCTGTTTGGCTTCTTTCACTCTGCACAATAATTTTGCGATTCATCCAAAAGTCAGTGATTACAAAGGTTTTCTCCCATGTTTACTTGCAGTTTTAATTTAGGTTTTGCATTATTTTACATATTTACATTAACAAGGTCTATCTCCATTTTAGGTAACTTTTTTACGTTGTCTAAAGTATGATGGCAGTTCATTTTTTTTCACATAATATCAAATTGTTCCAGCACCAATTGTTGGGAAGACTGTGCTATATCTACTGCACTGCCGGGGCATGCTCTCAAGGTGGGCAGTTGTGGGCCAACTCATTTTCCATTTCTCAGAGGTCACTATCCCCCTTTGACTTATGCCCCATGTCTTGAAAACCATTGTTTCTTATATTTTGTCTGTTTTTTGTTAATTTCATATGGGAGGATAAGTGTGATCCCTGCTACTTCATTTTGATCAGCAGTCCGCACTTAGTGTATTTTTGAAATAATCTAATTTGTTTCTAACAGATAAAAATTAGGAGATCCTATATTCAAATTTAGATTTCTGCCTTCTCAAGAGAAAACTGTGGATCTGGCAAAATGAGACACATGCCACACAGCATCAATCAGTTGAGGAGAACACAGCTCCCCTCCTCCTTGGCGGCGGGAGCTGCCTGGTTTCTCACAGTCACCACCCTGCTCGACCCTCACAGGCCTGATCAGTCCAAGCCTTTCATTTTATTTAGGAGGAAAGGGAAAGAGCAAAGTGAAATGGAATTGGATCTGGGTTCTCTGGCTCTAAATCTAAAAGTATTTCCACAGAGATTGGACAAACATGTTGTATGGAGATGAGCAAATGGAAGGTCTGAATAATTAATCACTGGCACATTTAGATGCTCTTTGCCTGTAAGTCACACTCTTTATTACATCTCTTGATTAACCTGTGAAGTTTATTATAATTTATATGTTGGCATATTTGGAAGCAAGGATTTAACTGTTACTTAATTTCTTTAAAGGAATTGTTCATTCAACAAAACCACCTTTTGGGGATTATGATCATTTTAACTCATTAAATAAATCACCTGCACATCCATTAGATTGGCCAAAACCTGGAACACTGACAGCACCAAATGCTGGCAAGGATGTGGTACAACATGAACGCCCATTCATTGCTGGGAATGCAAAATGGTACAGTCTTTTTGGAAGACAGTTTGGCAATTTCTTATAAAACTAAAATACTCTTACCATCTGATCCAGCAGTTGTGCTCCTTGGCATGTACCCAAAGGAGCTAAAAACTTATTTCCACACAAAAACTTGCACATGAATGTTTATAGAAGCTTTGTTTATAATTGTCAAAACTTGGAAGTAACCATTATGTCATTTAAGTGGGGAAATTTAATCTGGTAGCCTGGGAAATTATGTGATAAAAAGTTTTATCTACCTACCTTTTTCCTTTCTCAGCTGTTAGCCAAAATGTTATTAAACTGTTCTGCACTATATAGGAATAAGGGTCAAAAAGCAAACCACAAAACCACTAAGAATCACATGAAGTCATACTTTCTTAGTAATATGTAAAAATGCATATGATGCATTTTGGGAAATGGGTCCAACATCTTACAAAAATCTTTCTCTTTACTCTCAGATGTTAGCTACGTTGGACATATAGACTGTGTAGAACAATTTATAACTCGATTTCATATTCTGGATTTTTAAAAAATGTAGATGCTGTACAAAAAGTAGAACTGAAAGCATAACATGGAATTGTTTTGGTGGTGTTTTACTGGGTTACAAGAGATGCTTATTTCTGATTTAAAAACAAAAAGGAACTGTCAAATTATCTTATAATTTTCATGTTTATGATTACATTAAACACCTAAAGACACTGTTTTGCCTGCTTGCAAGAGCTTTTACAACTGCCTATGTGACAAACAATACTGCAAGCCACTCCAAAAGCAAAGGCTAGGGCTCTGGGCAATATGTCCCTGTCCACACAGGACCTGGAGAGCCACAATGGCTGACGGGACAGAAGAGAGAAAATTAGGGCCTTAGTTTCTGCTTTCTGCAGCTGATGATATATGAGTGCAGGATAGTGTATATATGTTCCCAGCCAGCAAATTCTGCTCTTTTAATAGATTTTTCAAGTTTTCGTCAGAACCACCAAGCTACTTTTTCTATCTCTTTCACATAAATTCTCTTCATTCTCATTTTCTCTCTTCCTCTCTTTGTCTTTCCCCCTTCTCCTTTGCACCTTCTCAGGACTTGATTGTTTCTAGATTCAAGAATGTCGGTATATTTCTCTCTTCAAGAATTCTCCCTTAACCACATTTCTCTCCAACCTTTTTCTTCCTTACATGTCTCTTTAAACTGCTGAACAGGAGATTCACACCTAGTGTGTCTCCTCAAATCCAGCAATGTGGCCAGTTTCCGCCCCCAATTCCCCTTCAAAGCTTTTACTCTGGCTAACATCTCCTGTGGCGTCCTTCAATCAAGACAAAAATCGAACAGATTCTGAATTTTATAGCAATCTCATACCTCCTTGGGCAATTTGTTTGTTTCTCTCCTCTCTAAGCCTCTCTAGTTTGAGTACCCGAGACATTGTTCTCACTTAATTTTTTTCTCACTTCATTTTTCTTCCATTTTCTCAACCTTTTCCCTCCAGTCTTTCCTTAACCTGATCACCAACTTTTTTGAGCTACTCACTCAACATCAATTTCCTCCCAGACTGTATCTCCTCTTACTGCATTTTCTACATGTTCATAGGGAATCTATAATTTTGGTTTTTCTATTTTTTGGCCCCTAAGCTTGTAGATATGCTGGTAAGTTTTTAATAGTCTGGGTTTCTTTCACCATCTCCCTTCACTCCCCATCACTCTTATATTTCCTTTATTAAAACCAAAAATGTTATCCTCACCACTGGGAGAGATCAGTTACTTAAATAGATTTTCTCAAGCAAACAACACTTACTTTTGACATGCAGTTTTGCAAATCTCCTTCCTTGTTGCTACTCTTCATGACCATTCATTATGAGATTTTTACTTTGTTTTTGTGATTCTTTAGTGTTTTACCCCCTGTCTCTTCTTTCCCAAATCCTTTCTAAGCCTGTGACTTCTCTGCACTGAGGAAAGTTGTAGATGGGCCTGAGGATGAGGTGCTCGAAGTGGTTCCTCCTCCCTCCTCCATTTCCTGGCTTCTGCCAGTGGCAGCATTGGTATAAGAACTTAAAAAAGAAATACAAGTCTATCAGGAAAAAGCAGATAAATAATCTTCAGACAGCTTCACTCACCAAAACAAAACAACCAAACCACCAAACTACCAACAATGTAAAATAGTCCCCACGTGACATGCAAATTATTTCTTAAGCAGGCCATATTGATCAAGTCTCATACATTTAAGAATGATCTTACCTCCTACCATTTATTAGACTTTGAATTAAAAAAAAAATCTTCCTAAATGAAAAATAAAAGATGATGGTGTGTAGACTCTTAAAGTCTTCAAATTGAAACTCTCAGTGCTTGAGTTCCTCTCAGTGGATAGGAACAAGCAAGTTGGAGCAAGATTACATGTTTTCTCCATCCTGCTTGTGGTTTTAGGAGCCACCTCCTCTGTGATGCTCTTCTGCTGCCTTCTCGTCAGAAATAAAAGTGGAAAATAACATAGCATTTATGCGGGAAAAACTCATCAAAAAGAAGTCACTAGGAGAGAACAGTCTCCAAGGAACAACAGCTACCGACCTGCTTTGGCCCATCCTGTGATTCCAGATCTTGACTGTAAAAGCTTGGTCTGCCCAGCCCAGGTTTCCATGCATAGCACCTGCAGCAGTATCTTGAGCATGGGGCTTTTTGAAGATTAGCAAAAAGAAGCATGATGGTATAGTGAAGCATAGAGCAAAGTGTGCTTCCAGATCTGGGACTTCACCACAGTCCCACTCAATCTGAAACTCTGGAGGCGTAGCCCGAGGACCCATGATTTTAACAAGATCCTCAGATAACCCCCCGCTGAATTTCGATAAGTCTTTGCTCTTGTGGTTGGCTTTACTGTTTCTGGTTTCAAATCCTGGTTCTGCCTCCTTTTAACTGTGCAGCCTACAAAAGATCTTGAAGCTTTCTGGGTCCCACTTCTCCCCTCTATGAAATAGGAATAATGATTGGACCCCACCTCCTAGGGTCCTGCTGAGAATTATTTAAATGAGATAATGCTGTGAAACACTTATTACAGTATATGGCCCATATGAGACACTCATAAATTCAAGAAGCTATCCTTCTTATTAGTATAAAAATTTTATGAAGGATATCAGAATCTCCATTGTGAGAGCAATATAGAATGTGTGTTTAAAAGAATGAATACAAATGATATAGAGAGTTCTGATGTTAAATTATAGCTTCTCTTTACTAAGATGGTTAAAGCAATGGTCACTTCCCCAGCTTTGCCTACATTTTTCCTGTCCCAGATTCTGCTGACACCCTTTTGGGTGCTCTCTTTGGTCCCTGTCCCTCAGAGGCAAGGGTATGGCCCTCTTTTGTTGGTTTGAAGGCAGGACCCCTGAGCTTCTGCTTTTGAACCAGTTCCAAGGGGAGTCTTCAGCAGATGATTTACAAAGAGGGCTTTGATGTTCTCTAGCTTGCCCTGCAAAATGCGGTCAGTTTTCCTTACTTGTTAACCCTGGTGGCCTTTGCAAGAAAGGCCCTGCAGCTGTCTCTCTCCAGTCACTCTCCTGTCCTCGTCTGCATCCTCTCTTTGCTGCACTCAGCTTTCTCTCCTGACCACAGTCTCTCTGCTGGGATTATGGAGTCAACTTGGTGGGACAGATCCCTCTTTTGTGGCCATTCCCATATTCTGGATAACGCCATTAAGTATCAAATACTGTATACTCCCTCCTTCCCACAAATTGTTTTCTTAACTTTTTAATCACTTTAAATTTATTGGTGTTTGGGGATTCTATTAACGGCAAAGAATCACTGATTCTGAGGGTTGGGAATGTTCTTGAGTCATACTTTATTTGACTCTTTTCCAGAAAATATTTTAGGATATAATGAAATAATATAGTCTGGGCAGCTTAAATAACTTAAATTTATTTCTCACCATTTTAAAGTCTGGGAAGTGCAAGATCAAGGCACCAGAAGATCCAGGGTCTAGTGAGAGCTCTCTTCTAGGTTTCCAGGTGACTGCTTTGTCATTGTATTCTCACATAGCAAAGAGAGAGCAAGCAGGCATTAATCCCATTCACGACATCTCCACCCTCATGATGTAGTTACCTCCCAAATGACCACCTTCAAGTACCATCGCAGTGAGGATTGGGGGCTTTAACATATGAATTTGAGGGGGACCCAAACATTCAGTTTATAGCACATGCTGTAGGGTCTATGAGAGATTACCAGAGACTTTGATTGTACAACCCTCAGCACCAGGGCACTTCGAGTCTTGTAGTTTGGTTTATGGTAAAAAGGCAGACTTGAGGCTCATGGTCCAGGTGAGGGCAAAGGGGGAGAGCATGCCTGGAACCTAGTCACGCTGTTCAGGGGGGTGCAGGTCCTCATGGTGCCCCAGAGGCCAGCATAGGGGTAACCCATGTTCTTGGACAGAGAAGCCAGGAGACAAACAGGCTCTGAGAGGGCAGGAGGGAGCGCCCCCCACACTGTTGCCACTTTTGCTGGAGGATAGAGCTTCTGAGACTCACAAACAGCACCTGTGTATAGAGGACCAGGGCATGCATGGGCAGATTCAGGCCCAACAGACATTGGCAGAGTACCAGCTCTAAGCCAGGTCCTGCACTTGGTACTTTTTCTTCTATGACCTTGAGCTCTCCCAGCTTGTGGGGATAGCGAGCTCCTTCCTCTTCATAACTGCAGGTCCTGGGAACCAGAGTGAATAAGCTCAAGGTTCCTTAGGGAATATGGAATTGGCGCTGGAGGAGCTAGAAGGTCTGAAGTAGAATACATGAGCTTACAGTGCTCAGAGGCTTCTGTTCCTTGGGACCTCTGTGCGTTTGGGACAAGATGTCAGTGTGGCAGAGTGATCATAACATTTAGGAGCTGTGGAGTCAGACAAATCCGAAATCAAATTCAAACTCCACTATTTGTTAGCAGAGAACATTTAGGCAGTATGTAATGTTCGCAACTAGCATTTATTAAATGCCCACTATGTGGCAGATGTCAGACATTGATGAGGTATTGATACCTTGCAAGTATTAACTGACAAGTATTTTTAAGTATTTAAAAATATGCTATGAGCTTGATGTTATTAACTTCATTTAACAGAATAAAAAACTTAGGCACGGGGCATTAAGTAACTTGTCTGAAGTCATTCAGCAAAAATTGGAACCCAGGGAATGTGCCTTCAGTACATATGCGTTTAACTGCTAAGCTCTCCTACTTCTGTTCCTTTACCTGTAAACAAGGGTAAAAATAGCAACCTCAGTGATGTAAAGATGAAATTAAATGAGATGCCAGTAGATGAAGCAGCCATCTTTGCCTGGCTCACAACAGTACTCAGTTACCAGCAGCTGCAATTCCTATCTTGCTTCTTTCAGGACCAATCCATTTTCTAAGCAAAGCTGGAGCCTCTTACTGCATGTGTGTCCAGCTCTCCTGTCCCTGGGTTCCCTGCTGCCTGCTGCTCTTCTCTTTGTACTTGGAGCTGCAGCTCCACCGTCCTCATGGCTACACTGTCTATAACTCATTACAGTTTCTGAGTGTGAGGCTTATGTTGCACAACATTATTTTCCCACAGGCTGCTCCCTGGCCACATCTGTCTGTTAGGTTCCTTAATCTCATGGGTAAGGCTTCATCACCTCACACTATGGGGGTAGATTATTTCTGGGAATAGCTTCTCTCTTTGTGTGACTTCTCTTTTAGTGATAGTCCCTCTCATGAACTTTTTCTGGTTCCCTTTTCCCAAAGTCACCTTATTTTGGCCACTGCTCTAGCTGTGTCCCCTGCAGACACTGCAGTGTCTGAGAATCCCTTACAGAAGGCTCCCCACCCCTAAATTCCAGAGCTTCCATTCCTGTGTTAGAGAGGGCCCATCCTGGTTCATTTCCACTGGCAGCTGACAGCACACCACCGTTATCCTTTCTCTCTGTTCTCTACCAGGCCGTATGTCTCAGAGGCTAGCCCCTATGCACTGTATTGCCTGTGATCTCCTGCCTCTGGCTTCCAGATGGGTTTGGCCAATGGAAGTCACCAGGAGCAGATGGAGAGTGATCAGTAGCTGCAGTCCTCAGGGGACTCCAGTGCAGCAGCAACAGGGGTCTGGGTGGGAGAGTTGACCTCTCTCAGGGCCTGATTCCAGGGCTAGACTCATGGAGTCCTTAGAAGAGAATAAAGGACAAGTTTGTAGATTAAAAGTGAAAGCAAAACCCCATATCCCTCTTGGTCTTCCTAGTTCCAGTATGGATTTGGAAGCAGAAGGAATAAAGAAGGCTAGCAGAGTGATTTCTTGGTGTCAGGCAGTATGCTAAGCAGTTTACATACATGATCTCATCTAATCCTTACAGCAGCCATTTGATCCCCAATGCACAGTTGGTAAAACTGAGGCTCAGAGGGATATGGTACTTTGCAGAAGGACACAGTGCTGAAAATTATCTCAGCTGTGGCTGTGCCAAAGGATCAGGCTTAACTTTTTCAGCTTGGTTAAATCATAAAATCGTTCCCACCTTCCTAGTCCTCACACGCACATGGGTCTTAACTTCCCCACAAAGTTCAGGTAAACGGGGTTATTTCATTTGTCCTTCTTTTTGGGTCTGCTTTCATCAAAGTTTGCTTACCTTTGCTATTTTAAATTTTATTTTACTTCTGGTCTTTTGCCAAATGGAAGATCAGTTACTTTCTTGCTTATTGGTTGTCTTTTGTGCTTTTTCAGAAATCACTATACCTGGGAAAAGTCAAGGGATGAGAGAAACAAAATTGGAAAGGTCTCCCTACAAGGCATGGCTGTGACCCACGTGGCAGTGCCTTCTTGTGGAGGAAGCCCGGAGGGAAAATGTCTCTGCCCTATGGGTCATGTCCAAGGCCACCCTGCCAGTAACCCAACACCTTCTCCACCTCCAGTGGGCAGACCATGTTAGCTTTTCACTCAAGATAACATCATTCACCTTGACAAAGTCAAATCTCTTATTTCCACTTTCTCTCAGCCTTCACATTTTTATCCAGACTCATAAAATCATTACTAGTTCCTTAATCTACCGGTTGTTAAAGTAGTTTCTAACTACTTTAATTTGAACAGTTGAGTCACACGTTTGTAGCCATGTCTCAGAGAAATTATGGGCCATTTGTGTGAGACAGAATTTTTCTATCTCCAGTGCTACAACTGGATCATCTCTCACTGACCTGGGTGACAATTGTGCACTGGAAGAATTTGACATCAGCATGTACCAGGGACCAGAGTAACTCAAGTGTGTGTACAAAATACCCTGTGGGCTATTTACCTTAAAAATGGTCTCACTTAAAAATAATTACAGAAAACTCATACTTTCTGTATGTTGTGATGAAAAATACTGATATTTCATGCATAGTATGTTTGAAACAGTTGGCCTTAACAGACTTTTCAAGTTCTTGTTCATATTTATTTTTCTCCTCCAATGGAGGGGATAAGAAAGAATGAAACTCGCATTCACTCAGTAGAGGGGGACATGGAAAAGTCACCAGATTAATAAGCCATTTATACGCATTCTGTTTGCTAGTTTGTTTTTGTCTCTTCCCTCTCCCTCCCTACCCCTCCCAATTCTTCCAGTTACCAGTCTCTTGTGTCCTTGGGTAAGTTGCTTAACCTCTCTGACCTTAGCTTTGTGCAGTTGTGCTATCCTTGAGAGCAGTGGTTCCTAGCTGTGGGGTCAGCCTTGTTCCCCAGGGGTATCTGGAGATGTTTTTGGTTGTCACAGCTGTTTAAAAAGGCTGCTGCTGGTATGCTGCTGTTGGGTAGAAGCCAGGGATGCTGCTAAACATCCTACAAGGCACAGGACAGTCCCCACAACAAAGAATTGCACGACACCAAATGTCAGTATTGCCAAGGGCTGAGAAATCCTGCTCTGGAGGATGTGGCAAGGAGAAATATTAGAGTTAAGTGCTTTGTAAATTGCTTAGAGCTGTTACAGTATCTTCCTCCAGACATGGGCACTAATCCAGACTCTGTAACTAGTTAGAATCCAACATGCCCCAAGTGCCATTTAAAATTCAGACTCCATTTCTTTTTTATTAAATGTATTGGGCTTCATGATCTCCAAGATCCTTTCTGGCACTACATGGGAAACTCATTATATGTCAAGCCCAGAGTTGACAAAATCAATAGTTGCTAATTTCAGCATATTTTTAGCCCTCATGCAGATCACTGACCTGAATCTTTTCTCTCCAGATAAACCTGAGGTTTGCTACGGGAGAGGAGACAAAAGAATTCTTAACTTTTCGCTTTTACAGGCAGTGTTTCCTCTTGCACCACATAGAATAACAGCAACATCATGTAACCTCAACAGCTGACAGTGACGCTGTGCTCACCTGGTGCCAGGCACCTGAATACCCATCGCGCGTCAGAACCTCCCCTAGTGCTCTAGCCACAAGAACTCGTTATATCATCACACCAGGCCTGGACTGTTGGTATTGTTGGTTCAGTTTTACACGTGAGGAGTATGAGACACAGGCAGGCTACGTAACTTGTTTGAAGTCACACAGTTAATGAGTCCTTACATTGCTTTAAAATATATAGCTAGGGAGAAAAGGGGAGTGGGGGTCTGGGTGGAAGCGGGCAAGGGGGGTGGGAAATGGGGACATTTGTAATAGTGTCAACATTAAAAATAGAGTTAAAAAATGAAATACAAGGCCTGGGTGCTTTCCACTTCTCTACATTCATACTCAAGGTGGTCGTTTTAATGAAATTGCGGTGGTGGATTAGGAACAGTAAAGTGAGGGCCGTGGAAACTCCATCATTTTGTAAAACTTCATGCTCTGCAGGCAGATGTGTGGCACCTGGTACACTGGACAAGAGACTCTGCAGTGTTACCTCGGCCTCAGTTTTCAGACAGCAGGGCAGCTTGGATAAGTGGCTCGTCTCTGTCCTCTTTTGAGGAATTAATCAGTTGGCTTCTGTGGACAGTGCTAAGCTCCATGTGCTAGGGATAATATTATTGATGGTCATTGAGAAAACAGTGGTAACATGCAAGTGCTATAGGTTTTCAAGGTTTTCTCAATTACTTTACTCTTTTATTTTTTTCTGTGGTTTTTATTATATTTTATTGAATAGCATTGATAAACACCACCTACATATTTCTGCATTCTGTCTTTACACATGGGAGATAAGAGCAAGGATTTCAGATTGTGACTGAATGAGGTTTTGACTGTACAGGGATCCATTATTCCTCTTTGGTGACAGCAGTCCTTCTGCGTCCGTGGATTCCCACTTTGGCTGTCCTTGGGAGCCTTTGAAAAACAAAAACCAACCCCAACGCACAGGCCGCACCCAGGCCATTTAAATCAGAATCTCTAGCTGGGACCCAGGCATTAGCAAGTCTTAAAACTCCCCCGGTGATGCCAATGGGTAGTGGAGGCTGTAAAGCAGCGCTCTATCGTAGTGGCCCTTAAACTTCCGTGTGCGTGAGGGTCACCTGGGGCGCTCGGAGGACGCACAGCGGCTCAGGCTCTGTCCTGCTTCAGTGACCTGGGGGCCCTGGGATTCGTATGGACTCCCAGGTGACTCTCATAAAGTTGAGAATCACCACTTTATTTCACTCCTCTTCAGGTTTTACTTTAGTTTTAAAATGAAAAAATGACTTTATTCCAAGATGAGGATTACGTAGGTTACACACTATGTGTAGGTGGATCAGTTGTGAGTCCGGAGGAGTCATTAGCAGGCTGTGGGCCAGCCGTCCTGTAGGTGCCAACCTCGGCTTCCTCAGCCCTTTCCACGTCCTCGCTGACCTTGACCCAGGCCCAGTGTGGAGGTATCTCTCTGTCCTAATTTGAAAGGACAGTATTTTTACATACATATAATTAATAAATGTCAGTTCCATAGAAATTAATCTATGTTATATATAAGTTAATGTATAATTAATGTTTGTTAAATTTATATACATATTTATGATGAGGAATCTGCTGGTATGATTATGGACACTGAGTAGTCCCCTGGTCTGTGGTCTGCACGCTGGAGACGCAGGAAAGCCAGCGGTGAGCCTCAGCCTAAGGACAGGAGAAGATGTGACGACATGTCCCAGCTTACCACTGAGGCAGGAAAAAGAGCAAATTCCTTTTTTTCTCTGCTTTTTGTTCTACTCAGTCCCTCAATGGATTGGCTGATGCTCACCCACACGGGGGAGGCAACCTGCTCAGTCCACTGGTCAAAATGCTACTGTTGTCTGGAAACACTGTCACGGGCACACCCCAAAATAATGTTTAATCAGGGCACCCCACGTCCAGTCGACACCTTAAAATGAACCTTCACAAAACCTTACATCTAATTTTCCTTCTGGTTATTCTCAGAACATTAGATGGCTAGCATTTGAGGCCTTCTGAATTGCTATGTCTCTAAAGGGACCTTTGCTATTTTTGCAACAGTTCCCGTGTTCCAGGAACACCCAGCAAGCCTCCCAGGACTTGTATCGTCTTGCACCTCAGTGCTCTCTAAGTTTAAACATTTGAATCCCTGAAGCTCAAATTATTTACATCATGGACACAGTTCAGTCCATAGCAGGTTGGCTGCCCGTTTGTAAGCTTCTGGGTTGCTGGGAGAGCTAGACTTTACTAGGCTCATTCCATGCTTGGATCTTCTAAAAACATAATTCAGCTCTTGCTGGGTAGCTCAGTTGGTTAGAGCATCATCTTGCTATGCTGCCAAGGTTGATGGTTCAATCCCTGGTCAGGGCACATACAAGAATCAACCAATGAATGTATAAATAAGTGGAACAACACGTCAATGTTTCTCTCACTTTCTCATCAATAAATAATATAAAAAAATTTAAAAACCAAATTCATATCCTGCCTCTCCTCTGCTCAGTTTCCCATCTCTCACAGGATAAAAGCCAACTGTCCTACATAGTTTGTGAGATCTTCATAATCTGCCCCTTACATCTCTTCCCCTGGTTCACTGTGCTGGAGGCTCCTGACTTCCTCTTTGTCCTCTGAACACACAGGCATTCTTTCAGCACAGGGCCTTTGCACTGGATGCTCCCTCTCCTTGGTGTACTCTTCCTCCAGACACCCACATGCCTCTTCCTTCAAGCATGTGCTCAGATATCGCCTGTGCACCTAGGCAAACCCACCCTGACAAACCTACTTAAAATGCTCCTCAGCCATGTCATTGACACTGCTCACCCTCTTTACCCTGGTTTATTTTCTTCCCCAGCACTTAGTAAAATCTAATAAGCAAATATTTACTTAACAATTTTCTTTATTGTCTATCTAGCCCCTTTAGGATGCAGGCAGGCATTTTTATCTGTTTGGTTCGGTGTTGTTTCTCCAAGGTCTAGACCCTAGATGGGACTTGGCATGTAATATATATTAAATAGATACCCAATGAATGGATGAATTTTCTTGCTGAGGCAGAAAGAAGAGCCCCTAGAGCTGGATAGACCTGGAGCTGTGCTATTTTATTCCATTAAATGCTTTTTATTCCATGCTTTTCTGTTCTATGTTATGCTCCATTTTCGAATAACTTAACTAAAGTTAGCCCTTGGTACAGGGCTGCAGGGTAACTGGAGGCAGTTTGGTTCCTCACCCAGGTGTCTGGGTAACTAAGGGAAGCAGTTTCTCACAGCCTTGAAGGGGCCTGAAAAAGTAGTGTTCTCATGGCCTCAAGACTGGATCTCATAGCCTTGAGTCTGGGTCCGATAAACTGTTCCCACAGCCTTGAGCAGGCTTGCATGCGTGGTATGAAGCTCTTTCGAATAAGGTCTGTTGGCACCCTGCTGGCTTTGTTTGTCTTAGTACTTAAGAAGGTAGGGGCTTCTCACTGAGGGCACAGACATAGACACACAGGGGGAATGCAAGGGCCCACACTGGGTGCCACGCAGAGGGGACAGGTGACATGCAGGGTGATACGCAGCTTGCAGTGTACATGGATCATCCACCCTTGAATAAAAGCATATCAGACATACAAAGGGCTCCATGAATATTCTGCCATATGCACAAATCCCATGAACCTGCCTGGCCCTGAACGGTTGCAACACAAGGACCAACCTTACACAAGTGTTTGTTCTAGACATTTCAATCCTCCAAATGAACTGCATGCTCCCAGGGATCTCCCCACTGGCCTGGCAAATGTCCCAAGTAGTCACTCCAGCATATTTATCCAAGTGAAATTATCTTACTGAGAATACCAAGAGTAAAAATAATGACAGATGTCTGTTCAGTGCTCTGCATGCGCTGCCAAGCACTGCATGAGGCATTAATGTGCATTAAGTAATTTCATTTCCCTACTAACTGTATATGAGCGGGCACTGTTGTGCTCCTGTTACAGCTGAGGGACTGAGAATTAGTAGTGGATACAGAAGGGGACTTGTTGAGCAGGACAGTGTCCAGGGAAAGAAATAGCATATTTGAAAGTTTAGAGGGAAGGATGGGTGCAATGTATTGGAGTTACCGGGAGGTGATAAAAATGGCAGGAGTGGACAGTACACATGAAAATAATTCAAGTTGAGGTTGGAAGATTAATAGCTGTAAATACTTTAGGTCCATCTGCCTACAAATTCCTACACGTATATTTTGGTTCATATTTTAAAAATCTTTGGATTTATGAAATTCTCATCTATCACTATAGCTATGCCTCCAACTTACAGGGAGTTTGTCAGTTGTTTTCACCTAAAGTTCTGGTGTTTTTCTGGGCATCCCTATGATCAGGGAAATGCAGGCGTTCTTAATTAAAACAGATTAATAATTTTGTTTTTGCGCATCACCAGATACCTTTGTATTATAAAGAAAAGTGACATAATTCACAGATACTATTCTGCCCTTAGGTCATAAAACAGAATGTGGCATTACAGAAGTTTATATGCTAATATATTTGTTAGGATTACTACAATACTTCACTTGAAGATCAAGCAGGAATGCTAAACAGGATAGTTTTTACTTGATTGCAGATATCAGAAAACAGGATTTAGGGATGAATTGAAGAGAAAAACCAAAACACTTAAGCTGGTAAAAAAAAAAAAAAAAAAAGCATTTACATACAGTCTTTCTGGATTTTTGCCTACTTGTAACAAGTGTTTTTCTTGTATTATATATATTGATAATTAAGTTTACATATATTTTATTGTTATAATTTGGTAATTTGTTTAGAAAAATAGGACCAAATATAAGATATCACAGAACAAATATAAAAGTTGACAGTTGCAATCATATTTGTAATAAACAAATCATAATCCTTGCATAATAGATCTTATCAGGCTTTCAGAAAATTAACATGATGGCAGATTTTTTATGTACACTAATGGGAAGTCAGTTCTCCAGATTCACTTATTAATTCATACATTCAACAAATACTGAATGCCAGTTTGCACCAGGCACTGGTATAAGCACTGGAAATATAGCAGTGAGCAAAACAAAGACTTTTCTCATATGTAGTTTACATTCCAGTGGAGAAAAACAGACAATGAACAAGTCAATAAATATAAATATTCATAAAATGTCAGATGGTGATCATTTCTAAGCAAATGGTTAAGTGACAGATGACACGGGCTGAGGATAATGTGAGTATGGAAGGTAAATAGCAGCAGGTAAAAATTAGGTTACCCACGAAATGGCTGAGCAGGCAGCTGACAGAGTGTGGTAGAGCGTTCAGTGGCTCTTTATGTTTCTGGTGCTCCCTGCTCTATTTTCACGTAGAACTCAATGTGTGACCCTGAGTACGTATTTTCTGAGCCTCAATTTATTGAATTGTAAAAGGAGAGGGCTGTCTAAGTGGGTCTTAGAGGCTTTCTCTGGATGTGCATTTCTGGCTCCATTCAAAATTGGTTGAATGCTTAGCTGTAAACAGGCAAAGCTTGCAGAACCTGAGCACTTAGTTAAGAAGTCTGAAGAAAGAGGAGAGTCAGAGAGTATAAATACAATATTCCAATTCTCTTTCCTTGGGCTGCAAAATGACCCTCAAAGTACCAGGTGCTAATCTCTGGAACCTGTAAATGTTACCTTATTTGGAAAAGGGCCTTTGCAGATGCAATTAAATGAAGGGTCTTGACTTGGGAGGATTATCCTGGATTATATGGGTGGGCCTAAATGCATTCACATGTATAATCAGAAGAGAAGGGCAGAGGGAGAGTTGACACAGACAGAGACAAGACTGTGGAGACAGAGGAGAGATTTGAAGACTCTGGCCTTGGAGACTGGAGTGAGGTGGGCACAAGCCAAGGAATGCTGGCAGTCACCAAGTGTGGGAAAGGGGCAAGGTACAAATTTTCCCTTAGAGTCCCCAAAGGGAGTGGGGCTCTCCCAACACCTTGGTTTCAGCCTAGTGATACTGATTTTGGACCTGTGGCCTCCAAAGCCATAGATGAATAGATTTGTGTTGTTTTCATCTACCAGATTTGTTGTGATTTGCTACAGCGGCTTCAGGAAACTAGCATAGCAGGATTGCATTTCACTCCCCTGTCCACCTGAAGTTAGATGTGGCCATGTGGCTACTTGGACTGATGACACTCCAGTAGGTGGAGGTGATATATGTTTCTCAGAGCCAGTGTGGGCTTTACCAGGCTCTTTTCAGCTTGATGATGAGACTGATTGGACAGTGGCTGCCTGCTTAGCCTGGGTGTCTGGGTGATCATGATGAGCAGATCTCCCCTTTTGACTCAGAGGATGAGAGTATGACTGAAAAATTAACCTGTGTTGTTTAAAGGTCCTGAGACTTGGGGATTTTTCTGCTAGCCTGTCCTGATTGGAGGCAAGGAAACTGGTTGGATGCTATGAAATATTCCCAGTAACCCTCTCTTCGTTGTACTGTTTGCTCCTCAGTGGTCCTCCGGATCCCTCGAACCCCCTCCTCCAGTATCCCACCATGCCAGGACAACCTCACACCTTGTCCTCCACATCAGTGACGTGCCATGTGATGGTGATACTCCAAGGTTCTGTGGTCGAATAGGAGAAATTCTGGGATAAGAAAGGAGAAAGAGTTTCTCTCACTGCAAGACTTCTCAGTGGCTTCCACATGCTACTGTCCTCCTAGTGTGAGTCACTAGGAGGAGGATCTGGCACTGCTATGGAGTGAATATTTGTTTTCTCCCAAATTCATATATTGAAACTCTGATCCCCCGTGTGATGATTTTTGGAGGTGGGGCCTTTAGGAGGTAATTAGGTCATAAGGGTGGAGTCCCCAAACCTTTAAGATGAGATTAGTATCCTTCTACAAAGAGCCACAAGGGAGCTTTCTCTCTCTCTTTCTCTCTACACACACACACACACACACACGCACTTCTCTTCCACTCTGCCTTGTTCTTGGATGTAATGAGAAGAAGGCCATCTGCAAAACAGGAAGAAGGTTCTCACCGAGCCCAACCATGCTGGCACCCTCATCTTGGACTTCCAGTCTCCAGGACTGCAAGAAATTAATTTCTGTTGTTTAAGCCATCTAGGCTATGGGTTTTTGTTATACCAGCCTGAACTGACCAAGACACTGTTTTAAAGCCCTTTTTGGCATTGTGAGGCATTGCATTGTGCTGTGACACTTCCTGTGTCAATTGTTAACACACCACATTTTTTCCAGCCATCTAACCCAGGGCAGCCTAGAGGAGGATAGTTTTAAAACAGTTTCCTGGCCCTGGCTGAGTAGCTCAGTAGGTTAGAGCATCATTCCAATGCACCAAAGTTGTGGGCTTGATCCCTCGTCAGGTCACATACAAGAAACAACCAATGAATGCATCAATGAGTGGATATTTCCCTCTCTCTTCCTCCTTCCCTCCCTCCTTGCCTCCATTCCTCCCTTTCTCTCTCTCTGAGATGATGATAATAATAATAATAATAATAAAACAGCTTCCTGTTCAATATGTAATAGACTATATTAAGTTGTTAGAGAGGCAGTTAAATACCTGACAAATTGAATGTAAATTTTACCTGACAAATGAGGAAGCAGGCTTTAGGCACAGTGATGAGGAGATTTACCTCAATTTTCCTTACTCCCTGCACTCACCCCCTTGAGCCTGCTCAAAAGCCTGCTCATCTGAACAGGCAAGGGCTTGAACTTGGGAGACCTGCTCCCAGCTTTTACTTGTTTGATTTTGGATGGAATTCCCCTCTCAGTTTCCCAGACATTTTTCCATCTTTTCAATGGTCGAGATCTCAACCCTGGAGCTCTTGGAGCTCACAGGCACTAAGAAACAGGTCCCTGCTTTTTATTAGCTATAGTCCTTGGAAAGACTTAAAGTGTTCTTTTAACATCCAAGACCACATGAATCTTTATGAGAAGAGTGAAGTTTGCCAAAATGAAGAATCAGCATGAGACTTCAAGTGACCTGACTAATAAAAAAATAAATAAGTAACAATAAAAGTGACTTGACTGGTCCCACACTTCATGGAGCCTGGAAAAGAGCTCAGCTCTTCTGGCGTTGTTGAGTACCTGCGATAAATTCCAAAAACGGGCCCCAGTTCTTCACTGCTCCCCACCCCACTTGCTTTTCCGTGTAACTTCACCGAGCCCTTCCCCTCTGGGTGGGTCATTCTGGCTCACCCCTTCACTCTGACCTCAGCCATATGGCTTGCTTTGGATCAATAGTGTACCAGCTCTTTGGGGGGAAAAAGTCCTGATTTGTAGTGTTTGTCGATTTTTTTTTACCTCAATCTACCAGCAATATAATATCTGACTCATGAAGTTTCTGAATATTTTAACAATAGGCTTTTGCATTCTGGAGGAGCCAGCTCAAGCAAACTGCTGCTCTGGGCCAATAGGATGTTGGTGAATATAACACAAACATAGGTTTAAAAAGCACTCATGAGACTGGGCTTGCTCACTCTTGTTCCTCTGCCATTGCCATGAGAATTGCCTGGTTGAGCCTGTTGAAAAATGAAAGCCATATGGAGTAGAGAGCCTCAGTTGCCTCAGCCAATAACCAGCTGACCCCCAAATGACCTCAGACACACAAGTAATAAACATACTATTAAATGTCTGCAGCTATATGGTTTGTTACACAGCATGATTGCAGCCATAGATAGCCGATACAGTGCTTAATGGCAGCAATGCATGCATGAGACATTCCACACCTCTTTTTTTGACTGCCCCCTATTCGGATGGGTATCTGACAAGTGTCAAAGATTAATAACCTACTCTGCTGCCCCTTCCCTATTGGAGGCAGAAACTATGGGTGGAGTAGCAAAGCTTTTCCTCTTCTTGAAAGTCTTTTGAAAACTTTCCTTCTGCAGGGATACTTTGGCTGTTAAAGCTTGGGGCTTGCCCTGGGTGTGCTTTGGCATTGGAAGAACTTCCAAAGATTTAAGTTTGCCAGAGAAAGGGAGGCCTTGGAGGAAAGGAGAAGGCAAGAAGCTGTTTGGAGTTTTCAAGTTTGTAAAATAGTGTCCCTCAAAGAATGGCCTGCAAAAGTTCCAGTCAGAGAGAACAGCAAGTGCAAATTCCTTAAGGAGGGTATTTATAACTGGCCTAAGCCCCCTTTTCAGCCAAGAAAAAAACAACAAAAAACAACATTTAGCATATTTGTTTGGTATGCACTGGTGCCTAGGGTAAGTATTGTATTTGGTGTGTCTGGGTCTCCATGGTGACAGTTCAGGCAGGTGGGATGTCACGCACAGACATTGCCAGTGCCTTGCTGATAGCCCGCAGAATTAGGCACCCTTCAGTGTGCTCTGTCGAGCTCCTACTGTCAGTCTCTGCATTCTTGTGCCTGGTGGCTTTTCTCCAGAGCCCAGCAAGCCTTCTCTATCCATGGCCAGAGGAGCAGCTCTCAACCAATGACCCTTGGGAATCAGTGCATAAATACCATAGTTCCCTCACATTTTGGGTTGAGATGCTTCTGAGGTGTCAGTTTTGCATAAGTCCTCAGTGTTTCCCTGTGGGATTAAGCTCCAGGAGCCCCCAGTGGTAGTGGCTTGACAACATACCTTTTTTTGGTTGCCTTTCCCTGTATCCCACACTCCTACCCATGTTCCCCACACTTCCTCCACCCACCCCCCAATAAATGTTTTGTACTTGAATTTTTATCTCAGGAGCTGCTTGTGGGTGAACTCAAACTAGAACTTTTATAGTGAAGGCAAGCTCATATTGTAATAAGCAGCCAAAGATTAAGCAAATAGGCACAAGGCAGGTCTACAACCAGCTCTGTCATTCTACTTGGGTGCCCCGGTTAACAGCATGCATGGAAGACTCACTCTGGGGCAGGTGCAAAGCTCTCTGAGAGCCAGGCTGGGCAGCCCCATGGCCGCGCAGGTCACAGGACATCCATGAAGTGGGGGCGGGGGTTCAGGACAACTGGCCTGCAGCCTTGAGCTGACCACTGAGCTGATGGTGCTAGCCAGATCTTTCTCCTTTGTTTCCTTCCGAGCAGTGGAGCCTTTACAGTATTTCTAACTAGTCACCTATGTTGAAATTCTCTCATTTTACTAATAATAACCTAGTACTTGTTTTGGTAATTAACTTGGCTTTTGGATAACAATATTTTAAATAACCAGTACTCAAAGTATTGCTTTTTGATTGGAATCCCTCATATTCTAGTTAACCATTCCCTCCTGGGGTATTGAGATTTGATATAGGAACTTTCAATAACTTTACACACTAAGTGCTTGGGGGATTTAAATTAGAATTAACTTGTATACACACATACACTTTCTTATATACACATATATAAACACATGCACAAACATGTCACGTTTTACACTAAACTCCCCACACACAGTATAACAGTAGAAATGACTGTGTATATTCAAACAGTAGACTATATACACTTGGTAGTGAGACCCAGAGAAACTTGCCTATTTACAGTGCCTGACATCATAGTAGGTGATCAGTTACACCCATCTGTGTAGGTTTTGCCTCATGCCTTGCATTGTTTTAGATTTGAGGAATATGGCAGTGAATACAGTAGATAAAACCTCTGCCTTTATGGAATTCACATGCCTTTGTGATATGCAGACAATATACAACAAATGACTATATGATATTTTAGTTTAGAATAAGTGCTACTAATAAAAATGTAGCAGGACAAGGGGAAAAGGAAATCCTGAGGCAGGGCAGGGAGGGGTGAGTGGAGGGTCCTTGCTATTTTATCCTGGGAGACCCTCACTGATAAGGTGACATGTGAGCAAAGATCTCAAGAGAGCACGAGGATCTGGGGAAGAGAGAGGACAACTCTGGACAACTGGTGCAATGTCCTTAGGATAGGAGTGTGCTCTGCAAGTTCCAGGAACAACGCAGAGGCCATTGTCATTGGCATGTAATGCAAAGGAGAGAGTTGCAGTTGGTGTGTTTGGACAGAGCAGGGGCTGGGTCATCCAGGCTTTGTGGTGACTTCAGTGGCTTCCACTTTGGGTGAAATGGGTGCCAATGGAGGCATGGAGTACAGGAATCACCTAATCTGGCTGTTGTTATTTTTTGTTGTCTCCCATTATTAGAGTTAACTGCTATCAAGTGACAGGGCCAGAACTGGACCCTGGATCTGTTTTGTATCCAAGTTTATGTTTTGGCATTCCGCCATTCTGTCCTGTTACCTGTCACGTCTGTGGTCTCAGGGTCCCTGCAGTATAAAAAGAATCTGAATCTCTAAGAACCAAGAATGGAAGACAAAGAAAGAATCCAAAATGGTAAAGACCCTCTCACCCCCTCAGCTCTGCGGTGTTTGCCAACCTGGGCCTTTTCTCAACCCCTCATCCATCCCCTCCTGCCTGTTCTCCAGTTTAGCCTAGTTTATAGGAAGAACTTAGAAAAAGATGGACTTCCCACAAAGGCAAAGGAGCTATCCTTACAGAGGTTTGGGATTTTTCTTTTGTGCTCTTTTGCCTTCTTGGGACTCATAACACACACTGGATGAAGAATATCTTATTTCTCAAAGGCAAACGCTAGTGATATTTGGCCCAAATAACCTTTCCTGCCCTTGCTGCTTTCACTGAACTCATCATATGGGCACACGATTTACATAAGAAGTAGATCTGTAATAAATTTCCCCATAAATTCCTTCCAGCAGCATGCAAACCTTTTTAGTTCCACGGTGTGTGCTCATATAATGATCCTCCACCTGGCTTGGGACCTTTTTATGTGGGAACATTAAACTAATTTTGCTCGGAATGTGGGATGGTTTCTCAAGATGGCACACCTGATTCTAAAGTGCAGATCACAAGGCTCCTTGGGAAGATGGATGGATCCCTGGAGGCTCTTTAGGCTCTCCCTTGCGTTCAAAACTTCTCTCAGAGACCAGCTCAATTCTGACAACCTTCTGCTTCACATTTGGTATCCCTGTGACAGCCACCGAATGATTGGGTGGGGTCAAGAAGTCAACTGACTTCCTCATATGCTTCTGCCATCACTCCATGCCTGGGTGGGGGTGGGAGCCAGCTGAGGTGTCTTGGGTCTCTGCAAGGGTGTAAGAGTGACTAGGATACTGATAGAAGTACAAGATCAGTTAGAATACTTCACCGGGCATGGGTTAAGTAGCATATCCCATGCATGGCTTTCGCCCGGTTACAGCAAAAACTCTGAGCAGTCCAATGATCTCGCTCCATTGCTTGGGACATGAGGATATGCCTTCCTTCTGAAAACAAGTTGATTCTTAGCAGTGCATAGAGTGGTGCTATGGGAAACTACTGGGCTCATTCCTGGCAGTGTGATGGCTACAGATGATACTCATTAAAGTTTTTCATGTCAGCTACCAAATGCCACCACATACAGAAGCCAGGGATGGGTCTGGGGGAAGCTTGGCATAAAAGGTCTAACTTAGTGAAAAGGATCTAAGGAAACATGAAAGTGTTATGTTTGCAACTGGAGGAAAAGCTAAACCAGGACCTTGTGCTGTTTGTTACCTAAATGGTAACTCCTGCTGCATTCCTAACTTTCAGAAACCTCAGCTGAATCTAAATCTCCTGCTTATGCTTTGTGGAGTATCTCAGCTTAAAGCAAAGCTACATTATCCCGCTTGATATAGCTGGGATGATTGCTGGGTTATGAGTATACTCAGAAAACCCTGGCATGAAAGATTGTGAATGAACAAATGAATAGAGCAATCAAAGGGCCATCTAATCAAATCTGAGCAGATTAGAACTTCATGCAGCCTCAGACACGAAAATAGATGAAGTGCTCTATGATACATCAGAGCTGCTCATCTAAGATGCTCATGTGACTCTCCAATGCTGCTCAAGAGTCTGTCCTCAGCTCCGTTTTTTTCCCTCACGGGCATCAGTCAAATAAGTATTCGTGTAATGGGATCTCAACTTTCAGTATTGCTGTAATTTATCTTACAGTTTCTCATTTATAAGTATTTCTATGTTTAGGCTTATTATTTTTATTATTTTTATGATTATTATTATGGTCATTTTCTAAGCAGTGGCTCTCACCCTGGGCTGATTGTTTGGAGGCATTTTTGGTTGTCACAGCTGCAGGGGGCAGAGGTGATACAGACGTCTAGTGGTAAAGGCCAGGGATGCGGCTACACAGGACAGTGTACAGGACAGGTTTCCACAAAGGACTATTGGATTCCAGGTTGGGAAACCCTGATTTAGAGGGAGGATGTCAGCAATGTTTGCTTCAGAGAAAAAGTCCCAAATTATCACTGACATAGGCCAGGTCCACATTGTATCTTAAGTAGACTATTTAAATAATTTTCAGTTTTTAGTAATCTGATCACATCCCATTTATGTCCCTTACAGTGTATGCTCCAGGTTCCTTAGCATGACAAACAGAGTGACTTTCAAGTCTCCCCACCAAGTTCAGCATCAGGACAAGTCAGTACTACCCAAGTCACGAATCTCCTTCCACTTACCATCGCCATAGGAGGTGGTGCTCTCCTGTCGTGGTAAAGAGCAAGGCTTTGAAATAGATCTGGGACTAAAGTCCTGGCTCCTCTATTTACTAGCTCTATGACTTTGGGCAAGCTCTGTAACCTCTTTGAATCTATGTTCTCTTAGTCATGATGTCAAGATAGTTATAGAAGCCCACGGGGTTGTGTAGGATAATGCCCTGTGTGCGTCCCGCATGACACATGAACATTGGACACTGTCCTGTCTGCTCAGATGCTAGTCTGTTCATACCAGAATGTTACTGATACAATAATTTCTGGATTGGCCTCTCTGCCTCTTTTCTTAGGATAATCTAGGATAGTGGTGCATGTATTTTCTCTTGGAGAATAATTTAGCAAAACCAAAAGAAAATTATTGGTCAAAGCTCTTTCTCATTCAAAAAGAAAAAACATAGCTTTATTAAATTTCAAGGGGAAATACATGGATTCTTCCAGGTGGGGTTAATTGCTGTATGCAATTGAAGTGAGAAAACTGTGAGTGATTTTAGCCACCAGAAAGTTGATGGCTGGATATGTTTGAGAATAGCAATAAAAAAGTAGCCTTCTATTCTTTCAATATTAAAATAGATCACAGACTTTATTACCAAGCTAGAGGAGTTCTGTGCGGCCTCAGCCTCCAGGTTTCTCACTGCTAAAGTGGTCCATTCATCACATTCATCACTCTGCCTTGGACATCACCCTAAACACAACAAGTTGGGTGGTGCTGGTGTCCACCACTGGGTTCAGTCATGGCTCTCCAGTTTCTCAGTGTTGTGTCCAATGTCTCTGCCATTCAAGCCCACCCTCCATTTCTAGTTTTCTCCCACTTTATTCCTTTACTAAGCTGCTGCAGCTACACTGAGCCATTCCTTAAACACACACTGTAGTTTTCATACGTGTCATTGCTCACTTATGCTGTTCTCTCAGCCTAAAAACCTGCCAAACTCCCATCCCTGCCTGTATAAATCCCACCCTTCACTCATCTGAAATCTTCATTGAATTTTGTCAATCAGACAAAATCACTCAGCTCTCTGTGCTCCTTTTGCAATTTTACTTGTATTTTTGTTAAAACATTGGCTCAATTCTCCCAGTTATAAGCAGCAATTCATTCTGGCATTAGCGGTGGTCTATATCAGTTTAAAACTCTTATTCTACTTGCTTATCATCCACATTTATGTCACAGTGCTTTGAAAATGATACACGTTCAACCATTGCTCTTAATATTTTTTCCCCAATTAAAAGAGGAAACAAATTACATATTTATTAATAAGTTATATGTTCTTCAGCATCATTAGGACAAAATGAACTAATGTATATTGACATTTTATAACCGGCACAGTATTTTTCAAATAGTTTTTATTGCTGTAATTATTGCACAATGCTAAAGCACAGATACTCTTGTCACACAGACTTAATTCAATGTGACCCCACAATTTCCTAGGTGTCATGTTGCAGGGGTTAAAAGCTTTTGGAGCAGGTTTGAAGCAAGTTACTTCACACTCTTTGCCTCAGGGTTTTTTCCCCCTCATTTCTATAATGGGATCTATATGAAGAGTTAAGTGAACGAGATAGTATCCGTAATTTTCTTTTTTTTTTTTTGGTCGTAGAATATTTTTATTCAATATATTTTCCCATGCAAGGGAAACAAAAGAAAAAATAAAGATGTAATTTTGAAGTATAAATTGTCACAAATTTTTTTAATTTTTTTAATTTTTTCAAATACATTTGTCTCTGCCTACCCCCCACCACTTTCCCTTACCCCCTCCCTCCTTCCCTCCCTCCATGAGTCCTTGCTATATGTTCCTTGACTTTCCCTTTCCCTCCCTTTTCCCTGCCCCCCTTCCTTCCCTCTTGTCTCTGTTCATTTCTTTTCCTTTTAGTGTTGCTGGTCTTATTTTCCTTGCATCTTTGTATTGTTGGTGAGGTTCCACTTACAGGTGAGATCATATGGTATTTGTCTTTTGCCCCCTGGCTTATTTCGCTTAGCATAATGCTCTCCAGTTCCATCCATGCTGTCGCGAAGTTTAGTAGTTCTTTTTTTCTTTCTGCTGCGTTGTATTCCATTGTGTATATGTACCATAATTTTTTGATCCAATCATCTACTGATGGGCATTTAGGTTGCTTCCAACACTTGGCTATTATAAATTGTGCTGCTATCAAAACAATCTGGTACTGGCACAAGAACAGATCCATAGACCAGTGGAACAGAATAGAAAGCCCAGAAATAAGCCCAGGTCTCTATGGGCATCTAATATTTGACAAAGGGGGCAGAAGCATAAAATGGAGCAATAATAGCCTCTTCAACAAATGGTCTTGGGAGAGCTGGACGGCTACATGCAAAAAATTGAAATTGGATCATCAGCTGACACCATACACAAAAATAAACTCAAGATGGATAAAAGACTTAAATATAAGTTGCAACACCATAAAAGTCCTAGAGGAGAACATTGGCAGGAAACTCTCAGATATCCCACGCAGCAATTTTTTCACTGATATGTCTCCTAAAGCAAGGGACATAAAGGAAAGAATAAACAAGTGGGACCTCATCAAAATAAGAAGCTTCTGCATGGCTAAAGAAAACATCAGCAAAATGAAAAGGGAGCCAACCCTATGGGAAAATATATTTGCTAATGATACATCAGACAGAGGTTTGATCTCCAAGATATATAAAGAACTCACTCAACTCCACTCCAAGAAGACAAACAATCCAATCAAAAAATGGGCAAAGGACCTGGGCAGATGCTTTTCCAAGGAGGAGATACAGAGGGCCTAGAGGCATTTGAAAGGATGCTCAGCATCACTAGCCATCAGAGAAATGCAGATCAAAACCACCATGAGGTACCACCTCACACCAGTCAGAATGGCCATCATAAACAGATCCACAAACAACAGGTGCTGGCGAGGCTGTGGAGAAAAGGGAACCCTAGTACACTGTTGGTGGGAATGCAGACTGGTGCAGCCACTGTGGAAAGCAGTGTGGAATTTCCTCAAAAAGCTGAGAATGGAACTGCCTTTTGATCCAGTGATTCCCCTGCTGGGACTATACCCTAAGAATCCCAAAATGCCAATTCAAAAGAACCTATGCACCCCAGTATGCGTAATTTTCTTCGGCTAGAACTTGACACATCAGAAATGCTCCATCAATGTTAACTGTCATTATGACAATTAAATATATATATATATGTATGTATGTATGTAGGTGTGTGTGTGTATATACACATATAGACATATATATGCGTATACATATGTGTATATGTATACATATATATAAATCATTGCTCAGCTTGGTGAATAATGACAAAAAATCAGAGAACTAAAACATAGCATCTCTCTCCTGCATGCATTTCTCTAAAGAAAAGGTGACATTTTGGCAGCAGATGAGCTGTTGTCTTAGAACGGTTCCCAGTATAGGACCGGTCAATTTTCTTTGGACCAACACTGTGGCCCTATATGCCCAGGCTTCTCCTTGCGCTTGGTATTGGGAAGCCTGCCTTGCTGGTAGGCTTGAAGCAGGTTCACTCTGCTAAGATAATAGAATGTTTCAGATTTTGGCTGACAGTAAAGACAGATGCTGTGTAAGGTTGAGTGAAGAAACATGATCTCTATTTGGGCATACATTTTTTTTGTTACATTTTTTCTTCTTACAAAAGAAATATGTGTTCATCTCTAGTTACCATGGAATTATCACTTGCTACTTACTGTCTGTCCCGCTAAATGTATATGTCTTTATACTTACTATAACTACTTCTTTGAAGTTTTTTCTTTATATTTCCAACACTTACACATTTTATGATCTTCTCAGGGCACAAACTATTTCTTTTGCTACTTTTTATCTTTCACAAGGAAGCCATTGATGGATTAATGTAAATTCCTAAAATAATCGTAACAATTGAAAGTATTTTCTATTACAGTTATAAATATGGGAATAGGTAGGTTCATAAATCCAGATCCCTGTAGGAAGAGGCCGGGCAGGTATCCCACAGGAGCTGGTGGGTTGGGCTGGAGCTGCAGGAAGTGAACAAGGGCAGGCTCTGCCCACGGTGAACCTTCAGCCTCAGCTGATAGTTGTTATGCGCAAATGCAAGCCAGGCTTGCATTCAAGTAAAGGCAGAAACCAAGAAATTGGAGTCATAATTCTGGTTCTTGAATGTTGATGACTACTTAAGTTATTTTTAAAACACCGTGTAGACTAGACAAGATGTCAGTGGGCTACCCTGGGCCTCTACTTTGTGACCTGTGGTGTATGCAGTCATTTTCCATTTAATGGGCAAATTAAAAATCTCGATGAGTGTGAAGGAGTGACTATTCCCTAACAGAAAGCAAACCTAAAAGTACCTTACCACATTATTCTTGGACTGTTGGAACTAAAGAAATACTAAGGAAAGATATTTAGTATGTGAGCAGGACTGGTTCTGTTAATTTCTCAAATATCTTAATATGGATTATTTTAATTGGGAACAAGCGAAATAATAGTCCTAACTACTAGGTTTTCTTTGGAAGTTTCTTTTTTGACTCATATGGCCTATGAGCTCTCTTCTCTAAACATTTCAATACACGATCAGGTTACCAGATGGTAGTGAATCAAAAATAAAGCAAAGTATTTGCTTGTGATCATTAGTAAACAGAAATATTTTCATTGCCTGAGGCTGGGTTAGCCTTTTACTCTGAGGTAGATCATGCTGGTTGCTCACCTACTATCCACTTTCCCATTCTTCTTTAGCACCAGGATCTGGATTTTTGGCTAGGGAGAATAGCAGTGTGTCCAGAAAACAGACAAAACCTTAACAAAAGAAACACTACTTCTGCCTCTTGCTCCTGGGTGGTCATCTGACTTGCTTCTGGCCAATGAGAAGCCAGAAGAAATCTCTGGGTGAAGCTTCTCAAAGAGGCTTTTAAAGGAGGACAGATGCACCTGACATGCACCCTTTGTTTCTTCTCTCTTCTCTCTGCATGGGACCGGCATACAATGATGACAATATTTTTACCCACTTACTTCCCTGGTACTTCTCTCTGATACTTTTTTCCTTTACAATGGCTAAATCTTTTCCTTTGACTTTTATTGTGGCTCTGATTTAGTAATATTATTTTCCATAGAGAAACTGTAAAGGTTTCAGTCTTACAGAATGGTTGATCACAATTTGATTGTAATTATTGGTAAAAAGTAATGATAAAAACAGACTTCTGGGACTTCCTACAAAGGTGCCCTCTTTCCTATAGCACCGATCAAGATTGGACCCTATAAATCCAGGAATTCTGTTAGATTTAATTTCATATAATTACTATTTAAAAGAAGAAAGAAAACAAACGTGATGTGTTTATAATAGCATCGGTTTGTTATGAAATTTGTTCCTGAAAGGAGAGAGCTTCCATTTTGGCTATGTCAATAAGAACCTAATTCCCTAACCCTCTGCCTACAGATTTATATGCTTGATGACTGGCAGAATATTCCAAAGACTTACACTTGGCAGTGAACATTTCAAATTGTATCTTTTCGTCACTCCCCAATTTATCCAGTGCTGGGTACTACAGGGCATGTTTGTATTGTTGACATGACATTTGTTCCTGCATCTCTGTATCATAATATTGGGTGAGTTGACATTTTGGGCTATAGAAGGCTTCCTGATAGTTACTTTTATATCAAGACGGCCAGCAATAACTTAAGTAGACACAGAAGTGACTAAACCATGTATATATATCTTCCTGAAACCGAACAACATCTATGCCTATCTCAAATTTCCTTTCATCAGATCCCCAAAATATCTGCGACCACTTGGAAGATTTCTTTCAGCAGGGGAAGTAAACAGAGAAGCAGCTAGTGTGGAAATAGACAGCAACCGAAAAAGGTTATAGTTAACATATTGTGCTTTTGCAAATTTTACCATGTCTTATATACCCCTAGTAGGGCCTTGGATGAGATGTGTGCAAATGAGCTTAAGCTTCATTAGCTTCTGGGTAAATTTGCCTCTGTGTAAAACTTGAACTGACTATAGACATATCTGCCCTTTAAAGGTAGACTTAATTAATATCAGTGGGGAAATAAATACATTTCTGTCCTGCTCTTTTCCCCTACAGACACTCAGGTATAGAGTGTTAGAAAAAAAAAATTTCAAAGCATTTTTCAGTTCTTCTATGACATCAAAAGGTAGGTTTGAAAGTGACGATTTGTTTTAGCTAAATACATATGCACAGGAGAGACTGAGTATAGAAGAGAAGAAAAAATAAATCACGTAATAAAGGAAAGAGAATTGAGTTTGAAGACAGGAAGTGTTTCCTCTATCTATTTTTATGGAACAAAACATACCAAACATAGTGGCTTAAAAGAAAATCTTTCACTTATTCTCTCTCATGATTCTGTGGGTTGACTGAGCTCACCTAGGAAGTTCTGCTTCATGGGGTGTCAGCTGGGGCTGCATCATTTGGAGGCTCGACTCTGCTCGTTCAGCCAAGGTGGTTCAGTTACATGGTTGGCAGTTGCTGCTACCACCTAGGAGCTCAGCTGGGACTGCCTGCTGTATCGCCTTGGCCTTACTCCATGTGGCTGGTCAACATTACATAAACTTCTTGTACCATGGTCCAGCAAAACTCTAAGAGAGAGTGTCAGAACAAAAATGAAAATTGTAGCTCATTTAGGGCTCAGCCTTAGAAAGTGATATAGAATCATTTCCGAAACATCATATGGATGAAGCAAGTCACAATCCAATCTAGATTCAGTGGGAAGAGAAATAGATCCCACTCCCTGGTGGGAGGAGTGGCAAAGAATGTGCGGCTACCATAGGAGGTAAGGATATCCAAAGTTTTGCATTTTTACAAGGTTGTACTTGACATCTGGATTCTAAAAATTGAAATTAGCGAAGATAGAGAGACTGACTGATACATAGTATAGGTGCTTAAAATAGTTCATTGACTTAAACTTTACGGGTCAGGTTTTTCAGTCTGTGACTTTGAATGTATAAGGTCTTTCATTTCATTCCATTCCATTCCATTCCATTTCATCCTCACCCAAGGACATTTTTTCATTGCTTTCAGGGACAGGGAGAGAGAGAGAAACATGGAAACCTAGGTACGTGTCCTGACCGGGAATTGAACCCTCGACCTTTTGGTATATGGGATGACACTCCCACAAACTGAGCCACACCAGCCAGCGCATGATCTTACATTTTAGATTCTCCAAAATGTTTATATGGTTGACCCTTGAACAACACAGTTTGAATTGTATAGGTCCACTTACATGTGAATTTTTAAAAATAAATACCTGTACTGTTTTTGATTCGTGGTTGGGAGTCTGTGGATGTGGAGGGCCAACTGTATACATTCATCTATGCCATATTATATTGGGTACTTGAGCATCCACTGATTTTGGTATCCACAGGGCATTCTGAAGCCAATCCCTCACGGATACTGAGAGACAACTTAAGTTTTTGGGAAGTCAAAAGTTGCACAAGATTATCCACTGTGTGCGTGGTTGGCATCCCTAACCCTAGGGTTTGTCAAGGGTCAACTATACTTTCAAGTGCTCTGTTTTAGTCTCACGTTATTCATCAAACTGAATATCTTCTTTGGTTCAGAAAATCTGGTCGCTGTACTTTAGATTACTTGCCTGTGGTGTTCACATGTCTAACTTTCTCCCATTTGGGTTTCATGAGATTATTTAGAGCCTTGTTGCTTTCTTTTATACTTTTCTTTGCTCAACAGGCATTTCGGGGCAAGGGCAGGAGAAAGGAACTCTTAAGGCTGGGGTTTCCCCTAGCCTGTGGGCTCAAAGCCAGTCTGAGTCAATCTGTCAAAGGGGATGAGCTCTCTGACAGTGGGAGCGCTTTCCCCAACCATAGCGCACCTTTGTTTCACAGCACAATATTCCTACTGACAGGCAGAGGAGGGGGAAATGAAGTTATGAAGAAGGAAGGAAGGAAAGGAGAAAGGGAGAAAGGGAGAAAGGGAGAAAGAGAGAAAGAGAGAAAGAAAGAAAGAAAGAAAGAAAGAAAGAAAGAAAGAAAGAAAGAGAGAGAGAGAGAGAGAAAGAAAGAAAGAAAGAAAGAAAGAAAGAAAGAAAGAAAGAAAGAAAGAAAGAAAGAAAGAAAGAAAAGAAAGAAAGAAAGAAAAGAAAGAAAAAGAAAGTTTGGGAGATGGAGAGGAAGTCAGGGTCTTGTTTGTCTACATGAAATATTAATTTGAGTGCCAGAGGAAGCTATGAGACCCATAAAGATGAGGTGGGGATAAAAACCCTTGATGCCTGTACAACTCACCTGGGACTAAAACCCAAGGCCATCCTGGAACCTGATATAACCATTCATGTTGTAATCTAAAGCCTTGTCAATGTATCGCAGGTGCACACCACATGACCAGGTGGGGAAAAAAAGAGGTGAAGCCAACTGGGAAGAGATGTGGTGGTTTCATCTTCAACATACATACATCCCAAGGTGCGAGTGCGCATCTGGTTTCTATTTCAGAACTTTTTACTAGTAGCTTTACCCAAAGTGGGGCAGACAATTCTGTGAGTTAGGGAGACCACATGTTAACATGGGCTGGGAGGAACATGGTGCGGCAGTGATGCTGAGGGACCTACAAGGCCTGCTGGGGACTAAGAGGATGAAATTCAAGGATCTGGAAGGAGGTGTCCAGACTTGAGGTTGAGCCACCTAAACAGTCATATGGTGCTTGGCACTGCTAAATCTTCAGGGAGTCGAAAGAATTTTGAAGACGTGAATTAAAAAAAAAAAATGTTTTGAGAATGATTGCATTTTGGACAGAGCTAAAATGCTTTTCTGATGTGGAACAGATGAAAAGTCACTGAATTCTAGAGCTGGAAGGAATTTGAGAGTCATCCAGTCCAGCTTTTTATTGACGGGTGCATCCCTAAAGGCCTCATGTGTCAATCGGGTTCTTGACCTGCCCAAGGTCACAGAGTCTGCCTCAGATGCAGCCTAGAGACCCATATTCCCACCCTCGGTGCAGTGTTCTTTTCTTAAATGCACGCCGCTATGTGGAGCATTAGCCACGAGAATGTGTTAAGACTCCTCTGGTCTGAGATTCCTGGGCCACTTCCCTGCCATTGAAATTCACATTTGGGAACAATTTTGCTATTTTTAAGCACAGTAACGCTATGGTTGTAGTGGTGCTGGAAGCCTCTCTCCATTGTTTGGCAACATAGAGATGTATTGGTTTTCATCTGGAAAGCCATTGTCTCTACTTCTAGAAAGCAGTGCCTGGCCATCCACCCCCAGTGCAAGCCCTCCTCACCAGTGTACTTTGGAGGCTACTCCTGAGCTCTTGATTTTGTTTGTATTTATGTATGTGTGTATTTATGTATTGAGGAAGGCTGTGTTGAGGACCTGTTTTAGGCAAAGGACCATGATAGGCGCTGTAGGGGTGACATATGCCATGGACATGAACCCAAAACTTAAGAAACAGACTGTTAGGTAGGGTTGAAAGTGTAACACTACTTTTTAAGAAAAAGAATTTATAGTGTTCAGTCAAAAGAGGTGAGAGGAGGTTGGCTTTACAGCTCAGGCTTTTGATCTGGGCGTTAGAAGTTGAGTGAGACGTGGTCGTTGAGAAGGGACGAGAAGCACATGGATGGGGAAGGCTGTGTGATCAGAGGCAGCTCCCTCCCACCTCCAGGAGCCAGAGTCTCAGCGAAGAGCGTGGCTGGGCTGGCCCCACTGCTGCTGCCACCGCATCGGCAATTGTCCCAACTGTTTACTAAGAGGAAAGTATTTTTCAAATTTCCCTTTCCTCTTCTTTTTCCATAATCTCTGGCATTTTGATTAGACATTAATAAAGAAGAAACTGGGAAACAGATTAGCTGTTTTTAAAATATCATCACATTATCCTCTGAACCTGAGTCCCTTTAAAAAAAAAAGTAAAATGTACAGCCAGTGTCTCATACATGTCAAAATAGATTTTTTCCCCCCTGAAAGCATCTACTGTTGCAGTCTCTGAGGCCTTCCCATGTTTTGCATTATTTTATTCTCCTTGAAACTCTTATTGCATACTCTTGAGCAGTTAGCCAACTTGACCACGCAGGACTGCTTCTCTGGATGGGGAAGCTCCCGGGAGTGCCTCCTCTATACGGCCCCAGGGCATCCCAAAGGCCCACTGTGCTTGTCCTGGAAGGTCTCCCAAATGAAACCTTCAGTGGCACGTCAAGGAGCGGTGGGTTGGGATGTGTGCTTTTGGCAGTGCGGAGCTTCCATGAGCATCTGTCAGGCCTGCTTTTTTACGGCTCCCTCTGGACAGCTTGAAAGAGATGAAAAGGTTTATTGGGTCTGAGGAAGAAAGTGGTCAGGAAAGAGCATGAGGAGAGTGAGGCTCCTGGAGAGCTCAGGTTCCCCTCTGATGTCTCAGAACACACGGTTCCTTGCTGGCCAAGTGGGGTGTGTGCTTTGCATTCTCGTTCTCTCCTCCCAAACCCCTCTTTCTCTTTTCCCCTCTTACTCTCACTGGGAGCCGTCTTTGTGGGTTATCTGTGGAAACAGATGGAGGATGGGTAACTGATTCAGTGGAACAGAGGCAGTTAGAAATACCTCTTTACAGAGAATTATGACAAGAAATTAGCCATTACTTTCCAAAGGATCGTGAAAGGCTTCTAGAGTGTTAGAAGCCAGGCTTACACCCTCTGGGTAGGAAGTCAGGGGACTTTCCCTTCTCTGGAGAAGCAGGCCTCCGAGAAAAGCTGCAGATGTTATTATGGAAGGGGCTCTAAGTGAAAGTCCCATTATCCTAAAATGATGCTCAGTATTAGTTTACAAGCCTAGTTCAAGCAAAGAGAGCTTTTATTCTTTACTCTTTCAACATGAATAGAAGGTCAAAAAGCAATGGATAACATTAAGTGCTAAGACTATAAAATATCAAGTAATAAGATTATGAGGAAGACATGATTTAGGGACTAGAAGAGGTAAGGGAAGATACTGCATCTATGAAATGATGAGAAAATGGTACTCCAAAAAGGAACCATAAGAAAGAAGTCTAGAAAGTAAATTCATGACAGGCAATATTGAAATTTAATAGAAGAGAAGGAAATGCATGTAAGATGAAAGCAAGGATTGCTCCCAGAATGTAGAAAAAAAGATGAAGAGAGATTCATAGGAGAGAGTACTTAAGCACATTAGAGAACTGGTGCAGAAGTTAGAGAATGACCCAAAGGAACAGAATTTTCAGAATCAGAAATGGAAGATAGGAAATTTTCAAAGAAATGATACCAGAAAAAATTTTCATAGTAGAAGGAACATACATTTCCGTGTTGCAAAAGTCCATTTATTCCCTAAAACCATGACCAGAACCAGGACACATTCTTATGGCAGGGATAGAACCTTCCAAAAGGCAAAACACAACTCTGAAAAGATGAGAAACTAAGATGACATTGTTCAATAGCAACATGAATCAACCCAGAAGATAAAAGAGGAAAGCCTTCAAAATCTGGAAAGAGAATGATTTCCAACATAGAATCATATACCAAGAGGGACTCATAAACAAGTGTGAGGGTAAAATATAGACAGATATTTTCAGACTTGGAGGTTATCAAGGAATCGTCTTCCCGTACTTCTTAGAAGCTACTGGAGAAAGACATGGGATCCAGGAAATAGAAAATGCAACAGGGGAGAGCAGCAAGGGGCACTGCAGCAGGATGGAGAGTGACTGTTCGGTCTGACGCAAGAAGAGAAGGCAAGAAGAAAATATAATTAATGAACTTACTTTATAGACTTTAATCAATGGAAAATTGTATTGAGGGGCTTTGAGAGAATAAAGGACGATCAGGTCATAAGTGCCTAGAAAACTAAGCAAACCCCAGGAAAAGAAAAAGCTTTGTAAGAAAGGAAAGGTAATGCTACTTAACAGTTGTCAGAGCAGTGAATAATACTCAATAGTCGCACTGATATATATATTAAATTATTGCATAAACCTGAACAGCAGATTGTGGGGGAGGTTAGTGGAGGTATGGGGAATGGTCATGTATATGAGCTAAAATATCCTCTACCATAGTGAGAAATCAATCTATATTGGTTAAAATTGACAGTGGGAAAGAATAATATAAGCACAGTATCTTAAAATAGTTTCAGACCAGAAGGACAGCTGAAGGAGCTGAAAATGGCTGTTTCTGGGAAAAATGGTGATAGTGAGGTAGGGAGTGCGAGTCAGGAGACTGTTGTTCTTTGTTACATACCTTTCAGCATCATTAGTTTTAAAAGCTATGTATACTTGTGACTGACAAGTAAGCATTGACTGAAGGGAAACTAAAAAACGAATGAATGAGATGAGATGGAGAGCAAAGGGTTTGCGGTCCCTGTGTCTGTCTTGGCGTGTGAATGGGATGAAAGAAAGGGAATCTGCCTTCCAGAAGTAGCAACTTAGTTTACCCAGGGTCAGTACACATGATTAAGGAGTGGACCCTTTTCTGTATCATAAGTGCTCGACCCCATCTGGTTAAAAATGGTGTGCATCCTCTTCTGTCTGAATCAAAGGCAGGAAGTAATGTACATTCCTACCCTCACCACAAGGGTTACTCTCACATGAATAGCATGGTAGCAAATATGATTTTTATTTTTTGGAAATAAACATTTGGCCTGGATTATAACACGTTTGAAAGTCCCCCTCAAACCATGCTCTTACCCTTTCTGAATGTTAATGAACTGGATGGGAAAAGCAGAACTATAGGCATGGAGGTCAAGGGGAATTTATTTATAATCTTTGCTGTACTCTGATTTGCCTGATATACTTGAGTTTCAATCTTTTGCACATTTTTATTAACTTCAAACAAAAAATGGTATACCTCTATATTTAGGGGTCCATGAGGTGGCCAGATGATTAGATTCTTTGGGGTAGTGATTCACCATTCAGCTGAGAGAGAGGAGAGCTGCTATAATGGCATAGAGTATGTATGGAAACAGGAGAGGCCCTGTTAGACCCATAACCTTAGGGAGCATTCCTTTAAACCAACATGCCCATTTTATGTTTTTTATTATTGTTATTATTACATGTGATATCATTTCAGGAGAAGAAACTTGATTCTTTTAACAGGCCTACTCTTTGCAAGGTTTTATACTTGGCGCTTACAAGTGGACCCCACATTATATTTCAGGAAATCTTGTATATATCTGATAAAGAGTGAAAAGCTGACATCTTTTGTAGACTGAAGTGTCATGATGCTTTTGGAAAGAGGGGGTATAATTTATAGGACAGTGAGTCTGGTTAGATATACCAGGTAGTCTGCTGATTCCCATTTCATCATAAATTGTAGTTCAAAGACAATCTAAATAGGGCAATGTGGTGATCTCCCATGTGTGGACATGTAGAAGTGTGTGAAAATTCATACACACATATGTTTAAGGTAAGAGTAAATGGGCACCTACACACAGCACCGATAAAGCCATGGTTAAGAAGAAAGGACATAACGTCACTGGAGTGAACCAAGGACGGGAGCATCAGGAATGTAGCAAGGGAAGATTAGAAGAAGTTAGAGGATTCATGCTAAAAGGTGAAAGGTGAAGCCTTTTTGTGTACCTGGACGTTTTTGTTCTACTGCCTTTTCAAAAACGAGGAAATCGCTGCCCAGGTGGGAGGAAGCAACATATTCAAATCACATAGCTAGTTAATGGTGGAGTTGACATGGAGAATAGGTGAAAAATTAAGAATTTATTCCAGCAGAAATGACCTCTTGTCCACCAGAATTCAGGCTGGGAGGCTAAACACTTCAGAGATGACTGAGGATAAAAAGAAGTTCAGTTCATCTTAATACATCAGTCTCACATGTTCATTCATGCCGAGTGGGAGTTTGAGAGAAAAATAGTTTGATTACGATTTTTATGATCACTTTTTATGTCTTAGAAGTAATTACATTGTAATTAATTGCATTCAAGAATTGACTGAGGGTGTTAAGATTGGCTGATGACTAAGCATGGAGAAGAGGGCATGGGGCTTCGGGCACAGTGACAGGGTCCAAGTACGGAGAGTAAACAGGGACTCCTTGAGTGAGAGAGACTAGCAGTTGTTCAGTGTGTTGTATTAAGCCAGAGTCCCCACAGGCGATAGATGGCATGCTCAAGTGGGGTAACTGAGAGTTTAACAAAGGAACTATTTGCAAAGGTGTGGCCTAGATGGAGATAAAGACTCACTGATATTGCCAGTTCTTGGAGCTGGCAGCATGGAGCCCTTACCTGCTACGCCAGAAGCAGCAAGAGGATAGAACCTGCAAGGGAGTGGCTCCAGCTCTAGGCAAGAGTTACTGGCAGGAGATACAGATATAAAGACATAGCCAAACCAGGCGATCTGGTAGGAGAGGAGGCAAAGGAAAAAAACAAACAGATCCTCACTTCACTGTTTTCCAGCACTGACCTTTCCCTGGTCCTTCTTTACCATTCCAACAGGAAGCTGGGGGGCATAGAAGTTCAGTGACATAGTCTATATGGGTCAGCCTCCCAGGGCTTAGAACAGCGCAGAAGAGGGCAAAAATGTGTCTGAAGTGGCAACTCCCAGGTATCCAGGACGGGAGTCTTGAGTGACTAACAGACTTTCTAAAGAATGCATATTGATTTATTATCTGGTTAAACCTGTTCCGTGTAAAACCACTTTCCCCCTCAAGATAGTGACTTATGCTACCAGTACCAGGTTTTGGAAACAACTGCAAAAGCCCGACTCGGAGAATGCTCCTTCCTTAGAATGCTTCTGTCATCCCTTCTACCGCACGGTGCTGTTCTTTAACCTAACACAGTAAGAAGGCTTTCCCAGGCTCTTTGATAAGTAAGTTATAAAGCCTTATTTGACCTTACATGCTTATAAAAAATTCAACTCTCTTGACTAAATTAAATGTATTATTCACATGGCAGAGTCTACTGTGATGACTTAGTTTTTTCCCCTTTAGTCCTGACCCATGATAACCACTGTGGCTTCCAGGTACAAAGGAACGTAAGACTCTTTAGTTTTGAAAGTACACTGATTTCAGTGGTGGAAGGATAGCTTGTTCCCATAGATCCACAACGTAAGGCCAAATCCTGCTTCAATGTTTGTGAGTTCAGAAGTATATTTTATCAGCCCAGCTTGGGGTATTTAGACCTGGTAACAGGCTAATTTGACATTATGACTCTAGCTATAAATTAGAATGAAAAAGTAATTTAAATATACTTAGAAATACAATTGCCAAATGAACAAGAATGCTTGTTTGGGTATTTGATGGATTCTCTGCATAGCGATGATGATGATGATGTTAGTGCTGGTGATGGTTAACAGTTATTGAGCCTTTACTATGTGTATAGGAGAGTTTTATATATCAGCAACCCAATAGATAGGTTCCTATTTTACATAGGAGGAAATAGGCCTGGAGAGGTAAGTAACTTGGCTAAGGTCCCACAGCTAGTAACTAATAGAGTCATTATTAGTTCTAAGTGATGATTATTTGATAATCGTCAGGAGCCATCTTACTGAACCAAACAAATATTAAGCCTTTTTAACTAGTTGGTACAAGGAACCATCCTAGGAAACAGATTCCAAAATGGGATTTTGAAACTGGATCATCTATCAGCTGGCTGGGAGCGAAGCCCCCTTTGAAACCTCTGGGATGTGGATGTAGAGCGATTGTTAAAATTTTACTGGTGTTGAACTTGAATGAGACACAGGTGGAAGGGAATACACTGCAATATTTCACCTTTTCAGTGGTCCATTTAGTAGTTATAAGGATGATGGGATTGGATGCCTATTCCTTGAAACTATTGGGGAATTAGAGAAAACAGTGATAGACTGAGGGTGATTAATTACCAATTTAAACTAAGAGTAAAAGCTGGAGAGCCCATGACAACATATAAAATGATGCTCATCTGCTGCAGTTGGAGAACAGGAAAAGCAGATGATACATAACTTAATTCTAAAATTTAAGAGTAGCGGAGCACAAGGGAAGGTTAAAATCTCCACTCTGGCAGATCTGGTCAGCCAAGTTTAGGACACTAATTATAAAAAAGTGGCACATTGAGATTTGGCATGATAATGATACACTAGAAATTCTGTGTCCTCAAAATTTTTCTTTTCCCCCTGAACCATCTGGGCCTACAGTAGGCCGATTCTTCCCCCTATAGTCTAGTACTCCCCCCTTTTTGAAGAAGATGAAGAAATATTTGCCTTGGACAACAATAGGTAGCCCTCTTAGAATCTACGTCCACCACCTTCCTGGCCAGTAGACCATGAGTCAGGGTCAGGTTACAAGATAACCTAGCAGGGAAAGGGGCTCTTATGCCAAGGGAGGAAAGGAGCTATACCTCTAAGAAGCAGTAGAATTTAGCCAACTTATATCAGCAGGAGCTAGGAAAATACGGATCCTGTGGGTACTGAATAAAGCGGGAAGGTGAGATACAGCTGTGTAAAAGAAGCTTATTGATGTAGGTATATATTTCCTATGATATAGAACTTAAAATCTGTAAAGGACCCCAAAACGTGATGCTTACATGCTGCTAGAATTCCTCTTAGAGTTTGAAGATAGTGATGGTCCATGCCGAGTGTGGCAGAGATGCCAAAACTCCCATGGCAGATGGAGGGTGTATCAAAACACCCAGAGAAGAGAGCTTGCTAGTGTGCAAAATCCACCAGCCAACCATATTCTATGAGAGGGTTTAGAGGACACTCCTCTTACCAAAGTGGTAAAGCATGCGCTGGTGAGAGGGAAGGTGGGGCGCAGTATTGGTAAGAGGCTCAGGGGTGGCTGTTCTCTGAGGCCAGGGATGAGGGAAAGGGCACTGTTATAGAACTGGGCTCTGATGCAATAGGATTGACTAGGGTCTCACAATATAGGTTAGGTAGGGGCACTTGACCATCATATGAGAGCAATTCTAGTAATATACAGCAAATTTGGAGCAGTAGCCAGTCAGCCTGATGTACAGAAAGCTATGGAGGTGGTTAATTGAATACAGAGTTCCTAGGGGCAAGATAGGTGCCCAGCCAGTGATAGTATAATTAATCAAAGAATTAATTATCTGGATTAATCAAGAATTGATGATCTGGAGTCAGAGGGCAGCTGCTTTAATAGGAAGTCACAATTCCTAGCTCTGCTTCAGGACTTGATCCACTCTTCACACGTGAAATCCAGTGACTAAAGAGAGGCTGAGTATTTAGGACAAAAAGACCTTCCAACGTCATGACAACTATACACATTAATATACTCCCAGTCATTCCCCAAAGGGACCAAGGCCATTTACTTGGGAAACCATGCATTTAAAAAAGGCATAAATCAAATATTTTGCAGACTGTTGGACACACAGTCTAAGTTGATAGTGATTTTTAGGGCCCTAAAACATCATCATTGCCTTCCTGTTAAAGTAAGGACACATGGAGACCAGGTTATGAATGAGAGACTGGTCAGGTTTGGCCCATAGTGGGTCTATTGGGTCCAGGGACCCATCTAGAGGTCACTTCCTTGGTCCTGAATATAGAGCTGAAATAGAAACCTTTGGTAGTCAGAATAACTCCCCCATTAGTTCACTGGACTGTGTGGTAAGAGCTTTCATAATGAGGAAGACCAGTTGGAGGCCCTAGAATCTGCCATTTGCCTGGATGTTTAAGATAGTAAGTGAAAATAATAGCACATCCCACCAGAACTACAGAGACTAGTGCCACCATTAGAACCCTAACTAATGCAGGGTTGGTGGTATCCATTATATTCTCAATTAATTCACTACTCTGGCACTTACAAAAACCCAAATGATCCTGGAAAATGATATAAACTTCCACACATTCAACCAAGTTCTTTCCCTAATTGTAACTACTGTATCTGATGAGGTAACCTTTATAGATTACTATGTCCTTAGGTACATGTGCTCTTTGATTTGGTGAATGGTCTCTTTGAAGAAGGGAGACAGATGCAGTTTGCATTTATAGACAATGATCAATAATACACATTCGTGATCCTGCCCCAAGGCTGTGTTTACTGTCCCACCCTCAGTACAGTCCAAAGGGAATTTGACCATTTGGATATTTTGTAGAACATCACACTGGGCCACAATAATGATGATGTCTTGTTATTTGGACCAGATGAGAAAAAATGCGGGTGATATACTGGAGCCTGTCATAAAACACATACAGTCCAGAGGGTGGGAGAAAAGATTCAGGGTCCTGCCATATCCGAAATTTTAGGAGTCTTGCGGCCTGGTGCATGTTAGAGCATTGCCTTCAATAAAGGGCATCTTATTCCTGCCATCACTAAGAAGGAAGCACAGTATCTGGTAGGTCCTTTGGGGTTCTAGAGGCAGCATATTCCATATTTGGGGATAGTGCTTTCACACATTTACCAATTGGAAAGGAAGGCTTCCTGATTAAGTGTGACACAGAGCAGGAAAGGGTTTTGTAGCAAGCTGAGGCTGCCTCTTGGATTGTACTGTCTAGGAGAGCCTATGGTATTGGAGGTAACTGGATGACGGCAAAGAGGCCATGTGGAGTATGTGGAAAACAGTAAGGGTTCTAGAGTTAAGGCTATGCCATCTGTAGCAGAATATTAAACACCATTTTAGAAATGGCTTCTGGTATACTGCTGGGCTCTTGTAGAGAAGGAGCACCCGGACATGGGACATCAAGTGACCATTATGGGTTCAGTCTTGGCAGAACCACTCAGTCACGGACCAGGTGGGCCCAGGTGGGCCCCAGCAGAAATCCAACGTAGATAGAAGTAGTACACCCAGGACTGAGCATGAACATGGCCAGAGAGTGCAAATAAGATGCTCACGCACACTCCCACCATGTCATCTACCACTATCTGGTTATTCCACCTCAGCTTGTGCCTGCATGAGGAGGGGCCCTATTTCCAGCTGACAGGAGAGAGCAAAGTCTGAACCTGACCCACGCATGCGTGCGAGCTGAAAATGGTTTGCTGCTGTATGACAGCCCTCCTTGTGGGTGGCCCTGAATTAAGACAGAGGAAATCCTCCCAGTGGGCAGAGCCCTAGCAGGTTTGTCTGGCATCCACATTGTGTGGAAAGAGATGTACATATACAACTATGGATATGAGTAGTAAATGGTAGTTTGCAAAGAGCTTGGAGGAAGAAAGATTGGAATATTAGGGACAGGGAAGTTGGGGGAGTAACAGGCATGTGGATGGACCTGGGAGAGGCATGAAGTTTGAAGGCTTTTGTATCACCTATTATTTCCCACCAGGAAACCTTCTTCGTGGAATGGGCTCTAGAAAGAATGACTTGAACAGCCGATGTCAGCCAGGCTGTAATTAACCACTTCATTTTTGGCACAATGGGCTCATATACAGAGTATTTTTCATGACAGGGGAGGGAAGTTCTGCATGGGTCCGACAATACAGGCTCCCGCTCATCAATGCTGGTATGGCTATTGCTGCTGCTGAATGTCCAATCTACCAGCCTGCCCAACCTGGGCCCCTGATATAACATTGTCCTTCAGAACCGACAAGCCTCTCCTTCACCCTGAAAGGGGGCAGTGAATCATCTCAACTGGAACTGTTATATATTCCAGGTATGGATTTGCCTTTCATGGTGGTAGGGCCATGGGCATTATACTATCTAACATCTTATAGGGTGTTTTATTCACTGAAACAAGATAGCACAAAATATTGTCTCAGACCACGAACTCACTTATATCAAAGGAGGTGTGGCAGTGAGCACCTGACCAAGGGCCCACTGGTCGTATCACACACCAAACTGTTCAAAAACCATCATCATGCAAGGGAGGTGAAGCAGCCTATGGAAGGTATAGCTAAGGTGCCGCTTTGGAGGAGATAACAAATAGAGTACCATCCTACAAGTTGCGGTACACACTCTGAATTCATTTCCATAGGTTATGTCCCTAATAGGTGGAATACTTGGGACTAGGAACCAAGGGTTGGAAATAAAAGTAGCCCTGTTAATCATCATCACTCCCAGTGATCTACTTGGAGGAATTTGTACTTTGTGTTTCTGCAACTCTAATCTCTTTAGTTCTAGAGGTCGCCTGAGGTAGAATACTCCCATGAGGGAATGCAGCAGGACTCCTTTTACATTTTTAGCTATTACTGCCACCTAACCCCTTGGGACTCTGATTTCCAAGACATCAGCAGACTAGGAAATGTATCATCAACCCAGCAGGAATAATTAATTGACCCTGATCATTAGGAGGAGAGAGAGCTGGTCTTATACAATGGGTAGAGAGGAGCGCCTTTGGCACCCATGATGTATGGAGATGTTTCTTAGTTCTTTCCTGTACAATTTGATACTAAATGGACAAGCACTGCAGTTACAGCCTGAGAAGTGCATATTGACGGGGGAGGGGCTTAGACCCCTTAGGGATGAGGGAGAACCACCAAGATCTATGGAGGTGCAAGCAGAGGGTAATAGGAATCTAGAGGTAGATAGTGAAGAAAGAAGCCAAGTGTGTTCCTGTGACCAGCTCTAAATGCTGAAGTTCTAAGTTACCTCAATAACTGCCCTTTTGATATTTTCCCCAGGAAAAGACACAAGCCAGAAAGAATCCCATGACAGTTGTTTTCTATGGGAACAAGTGGTTCTGGGTGGCAGGGAGAGGCCTCTAGGGGGTCTGTACTGAGCCAAATCCTGCCTTAGGCTGCTGACCACTCAGAGATGAGTCCCTTTTGGGGAAATGCCCTCAGCTGAATAAAGCTGCCTCACCGGTGCTTACACCCTTTCTCTGGTACCGGCTGTGTTGAATGATTGGTCAAAGCGTGGGGACTAATGTCTGGCTATTTTGGCTCAATTTGGAACACTTTTCTTGGGCCGTTCCAGCTCCAAAGGTCTCTGTGGAATTGTCTGAGGCTATTGTTACAGCACTGTGGTTCAACTTTTCCCTTTGCCCAATCCTGCTTTCCCTGCTCCCTCGAAGAAGTTATTCGCCAATTAATATCCTTCATGGAACTCTCCATCCCAACGTCTGTTTCCTGAGAAACCTAAACTAAAACAGATAAACAATCCCTAAATCATAAAACACAGGGGATGCTGACTGCTCCTGGTCATGGTGGGTTAGGTTTTGTTAATTTCAGTTTTTATAGAGGGACCTTCCAGACATTTAAGTGTATCCTACATGCATTCCAGTAGTCCTCTATTCCCTTATTGCATTAATTAGAAACCCAGAAATTCTCTGAATTCCCAGCTGCAGGAAGTGTCCACTGAGGAAGACATCATCTTGATGTGGATTTGCATTTTTCTATGGGCTTATTTTGTGGCCATGCCAGCTGTCATTTTCAGCTGCTTTGAGTTGGCCCGTGTTGTCATAGCCCTCTGGATGCCATTAGAGAAAAATTTGATTCATTATTGTGTGCCTACTGTACTGACTAGGTATTTTGACACAGATTGCTTCATTTAGCTCTTGAAACAAGACTGTGAATGAGATATGATTCCTAATTAACAGAAAAGGAAAATTGAAACTCGCTGAGGTTTAATATCTTTTTAGTACAACTAGCTAGTAAGTTTTAATAGTCCACACTCAAAGCCAGATCCTGACTCTAAGTCTAGTATTCTCTTCTCACCTGCAAACGATAACCATTCAATGTATATGGACTTATATCTAGTGCCTGGACATGGCCCAAGCGATTCTCTACATTAAACAATCATCTGTAATGAAGTGGATTCTCTTAAAAACCTTTGAAACATTTCCACATCCCTTTCCTAACTGACATGGATCCATTCTAAATCATGAATGTTGTTTTCTCCCTTTTTGGCGAGCCCCTACATCCTGGTTGGGGAGTTGCATCACTGTTCTGGCTAAATGCTTCTCTCTTACAAGTGGTCTGCTCAGCGAAGTGCTCATGTTTAGGCATTCATAAATATCCAGTGGAGAAACTCCGCAAACTCTTTCATTCTTATTTATTTACTTGTTTGTCTATTTATTTTATCATACAGTCAGTATTACTGGGAAAGTCACCCCGTGTAGTCACAATGTAGATTTGTAGTCCTTGGTTGGGAAAAGGCTTGTTGGTGAAGCCTGATACCAAAAAGTGATCTTCTTCAGGAAATGAGTCCAAAGAGCTGTTACTCTCTGTAATAAGATAGAAACAATGAGGATCCCAAGAGAGAAAGTAGTTTGGCAAGTGATGGACAATGACCATTATAGACTGAGTACTCAAGTAAAAATACCTTTCAAACCCTGAAGAGTGGGTTTCTGCATTTTAAGTATGGGATCTTGCTTTTTAAATGAAACTGCTTCCAAATGACTTTCTGACTCAAAGGGGTAGAGGTAAAGAACAACTGAAGACAGTTGTGTGGTGGGAGGAAATGACATGAGACTAAAACTTTGGAAACTGCAGAATATGTCTTCTGGTGTTTTATATGTGAAACAAAGAAATTAGAAGTATCCATGTAAGAATATGTAATAGCATATGTGTTGAATCCAACTAAAGTTTTGTGGTAAATTATCATCAGTGCCATTGGTATAATCCAGAAGGCTCAGCTCGACTCCTAAACAAAGCTGGATACTTTGGAAGATGATACAAAGCAAAAAAATATAGGCCAAACTTACAATGCTGACAAGTCCATGTGATTATTCACTTAAAAAAATTGATGTATTCTTAAAGAAAGGAATCACTTTGCCATACAGCTTCCCATTTGGCTGGTGAAACTAAACTCAAGGAAGCAGCTGGTGAGACTGATCTCACCAGGATGGCAGATTCCTTGGCCATTCTTCAAAACACATTAAAACAAGAGAGGGAGTGATTTCTGCCATTTGCCCTGAAAGTGTGACTGTTTCATGTGGCTTTCAGAAGAAGACATGATGGGGAAATAGCCTCCAGTAATTCCGCACGTGAATTTTGGCTTGATGTTCCTAAAGGATTTGAAAATTCTGTACGTGTTGTTGCAACCCAATTGATTTAAATAGTACCAAAAACATGAAAACTGAAGACCTATCCTTTGGTTACCACATTCTATGGCATTTGCACTTAAACATACTGTCTTAAAAAGATTCATCATGGCCTGACTTCCTCCTTTTTTCTCATTTCTGTCCAGGATTTTTTTCTTTCAGGAAAGTTTTAGGTTTAAATAAAATATTTTTTTTATGACCAGTTGTCTAAATTGGAAATCTCTTTCAAATAAAGATGCGACTTTTGAGTGTTATTAAATATTTTTTAAAATCATATTTTTATATATGTTTATTTTTTCAACTCATTATGTGTTGAGTGAGTCCTCTGGCCCAGGCACTGTTCCAGGTCCTGCGTGATGACATAGGTAAGAAAAGGGCCAGAAACAGGGTAGGAATTTGAATAATTGTTCAACTGGCCTGCATACCAGCTTCTGGCCTGTGACTGAAGGCACCGCGGCTGGAGGTTTTGGGGAAAATGAGTACTGTCGATAAGAACAACATTTTGCTAAGTGCTCAGTTGATTAGGACCTTAATTTTATAATGTATATTTTAAATGTTTAAATGGAGATTCCTGAACTATTAATAAAAACATCTTGAGTAATCTAAAATATGCACCTCCTTAAGTTCTTATTGAGCCAATTCTCCAAAAATAATTCCCCTTTCTGAAAATGTTATCTAATTAAAAATAGTAGATACATGTAAAAAGTACTAGTTTTGGTTGTTAGCAATGGAAACCAGTGTGCGGTAGCTGGGGGAAAAAAGGGAGATTTATTACAAAGGAACACAAGTTTTCTCAGGAAATCCAAGAATGAGAATGCAACTGGGCTTTAAGAATGAACTGAAAGGACTCACTGTCAAGATCTTTCTCCGTCTGCGATCCCGGTTCTTCTCTGTGTGTCAGCTTAGTTTCTCCCCTTGCAGAGTGAGGAGGCTTTGCCACTGAGAAGCCTCCCATTTCAATTTGATACAGACCCTCAAGCACACTAGACGAGAATATCACTCCATGTAATTATACCCAGTTCTCTAACTCAGTTTGGGTCACATGATTCACCCTGGACCAACAAAATAAGACTGGCTGGATAGGTAGCGGGGTCTCATTATAAGAACTGGACAATGTGGGTGGCTAAAGGATGGAAAAGGCAGGTCTCAGGAAAGGGTGACCAGGGGTCTTTGAAAGAAGCTATACAGTCAACAAAGTAGTTGTTCACAGAAAATAAGCTGTGTTGTCTACATTTATTGCACATATATATTTCTTTTAATTTTCAGTAAATTTGGCAATAAACTGGAGTTGGCAAACTATGATCCACAGGCCAAATCCAACCCATGGCTTGTTCTTGTAATGGCCTGTGAACAACATTTAAAAACGATTGTTAAAAAGAAGAAGAGTCTCCCACAGAAATTACATGTGGCCCGGGGACCTGAAATTTGTATTGTCTGGCCTTTTACAGAAAAAGTTTGCTGACCATGCTCTGTAGCATGATGGGTGAGCATGCCGGCTCTGCCTCTAAATCCTGGCTCCGCCACCTTAGAGGGAGATCTAAGGCAAGTCACAAAACCTATATGCATCTCCGTTCATCTTTTGTTAAATGAAAATAATAATAATTATGCCTCTCTTGCACAGTGGTCATACAGAGTGAATAAGTAAATATCTGTTAAGCCATTTAGAAGAGTGCCAGATATAATATGTTAAGAATGTTAATTATGTCAAATCATATACAATCTCAGGCATGTTTACATGTAAATAACTATATATGAATATATATATACTATGTATGAGTATATATTATAGATAAATATATTTATACACATGTATACATAGAATGTGTAGGAATATTTTCTTTTTGTGAATACAGTGGCCCATGAATGTACTGTTAGAGAATGTTGTTGAAAGGAAGCCTATAATGTGATAATTTGGGAAGAAGAGAGTTATTTTTTAGAAAGGAAATTCCATATATATGTATATATATAAAAATGGATATTTACAAATACATGTAATTATTTATATTTATTACATGTTATATAATAAATATATGATATACTATAAATATGTTAAATATATTTATAAATATAGATTAACATATAATGTATCAATATATATGTAAAAATAAATTCTTAAAGCAGGACAGAACTATATTTGGATGTGATCATATTTAAAACCAATAGCTCATACCAAACCAAATATATGAATTTGACATGGTCCTAAATGTTATTTTTTCCTTTAAAAGCAAAATTTTACCTTCCAACACTAACAGGGAGCATTTGTGTTATAGCAATACGAATGTTTCAAAATTAAAACATTTACCAAACTCCACTGATGCCACTTTGAACCCTCACAGTTCTTATTTAACATGAGTACAATACAGATACCCAAGTATAAGTTAAAATCTGCATGTACACAATAATTGCATTTTATTCAGGAACATCCCAATTTTGGTCTCTTCCTTCTCTTTTGTTCTTTCTTTTTCTCTCAGATTTATGTAAGTTTGTATACACACTCGACATGAAGTCTTAGAAAGCATGTACAGAGAAAAAAATATAGGCACAATCTATATTTATCTGTAACCACATTTTACATTACATACCGTCTACAGAAAAATCACCCTTGTAATATTTTTGTCGGAAATAAAGTCTAGGGGTAAAAAAGTATATCTTTCTGACTTTATGGTACTTAATTTAACACATACAGTATAAAGCTCCATTTGGAAAAGATCTTTCTGAAAAAGGGGTTATCTCATCAATCAAGCACTTCCTGTGTATGTATTGTAAATAATAAATGTATGCCACATGTGTGGCTGGAGGAATGCTGAGAAGCTGTATTGGCATGCCAAGGAAATACAGCTAAAATAACTTCTACCAACGCAGTTCATTCCACTCAGCAAAAATTGGGCAAGCCAAATTCATCAATATTGATTTCAGGTTTCATCAGCAGGGATTTTTTTTCAGCAAGACTCGTTTAGTTACATTTTCCGTTTGACATTTCTCATTAGACTCAAAGTGTGCACTGTGTATAAGTCTTCTCATGTAATTCAAAACTGAGCTCATCAACCAACCTTTCCGATAGAAACAGTAGACACATTTGCTTCTTGAAGAAGTGAATTACTATATTGAGACGTTCTTCACATGTCAACCCAGAATCCTCACTTCCTCTTCATCCTGTGTTTTGGAGTAAAGATTTTTACTTGTTTGTTTTTTTCATCAGTCACAAAGAAAGATAATGCCTCCGTGTCAGAGAGATATTGGGAGTACCACGAGGCACTATTCTGAAGAATCACTCCGCTGGCTGTTTAATGGAACATAATGATCTAGTTAGGGCTTTTGGAGTCAACGACATTCTGTCCACTTGACTCTAGAATGAGGATCCCTTTGTGAGTCTAGGTGACTTACTTTTTCTGAGCTCTTCGTATCCATTGGATGAAGAATAAATCACAAAGTAGCTCTTATGTGTTAAATGAATGTAGAGGGTCAGGTTGTATGTTATATTTGTACATATCTTCTTCTTTTACACCTCCCTGACTCCCACCTTCCTTTGAAGAAACTGAACTCCTTGAAGACGGTTAATATTAAAAAAATCCAAAACTTACTTTAATGCAAAAGACAACTTCTCTGGTCACAGCCATTCACCTCTGTCTGTGAATAGGCACCATGTACACTAATCCTGCCCCTTGGTTGATCTAGGAATAGGCACTTGATCCAAATTGAGTCAACTAGATACTTGCTCCTGGAAATCTGAGACATGGACTGGAAAGGTCAGAAGCCCAAGACTCCTTGGAGTCGAGTAAGGAGTAAATCAGTTCATTGGAGAGAACTTCTGCATAGTTATGCAGACTAGGGATGTCTTCCTGCCTCTTGTTTTCAAGGCTTGGCTGTCCAACAGTCCCTTCAGTTCCAACAAATTACTGCTCTTTTGTTTCAATTAATCAGAATTGATTTCTGTTGCTTGAAACCAAAACAAATATACATATTTTTTTATCATCTGGTATTACATACAAAGTAATCAATTTTAGACATTTTAATGTGTATATGTTGGGAATGGGAAAGTTGGAGTAATTGAGAAAATAGTGATGAAAATATTTATGTGGTCAAAGTGGTAACACACTAGATTGAAATTAGATGTAGTCCAGCTGTAAAACTCTACCAATCAAAATCTTTTTAAAGTATAATTTGTGGGCATTTATGATGATCTACATGTAAACTGGAGAGACATCATCTTCATAGCTCTTGACATTCCTGGATTATTCTGAGTGAATAATCCCAAGCCCTTCTGTTAGGATAGCTCTCTGTGCTGTGTGCAGGTGGACCCAGACTCAGATTCTTCTGTGTAAGAGAACAGTGGCGTGAGAAAGAAGGGTAAAAATTAGGCTGAATCACATGCAGCCATCAGTGAAAACTTAGTGGTTTCTTTTTGTGAAGGAGTTTACTTTCCACCAGCAGTTTTCACTTCATTTCTGTTGTACTTATTTATGAGATGCGATTGTATGAAACATTCTTATGGTTAGTCTGCATCTTATTCAACTGTGTCCCTAGTACCAAGTGATTCTTGGCACATGGTGGGTATATACAATGAGTATTTGTTGAACAAATGAGCATATCTATAACATAAATCATCTCACCTCAATTATCACTTGAGGACCTAAAAGTTTTTAAAGAACAGAATTATTGTTAGTTGAATAAAAATTTAGGTATATTAAGGTCATGTGTTATTTCAAAAAGTTTTATTGTAATTTCTTTTGTGATGGAAATGATCATCTCCAATTTATGCTTCTGATAGTTTGGGTTGTCATGTCACAGCTTTGCTTACATCAAGGTATGGAAGTAAATACTTCTCACTGTAAATAATGTCACTTATCTGAATGTGATTATAGGGGCGTAGGCCTCAGATAGCACTTATCAAAAATTAAAGAAGAAAACTCACAATAGTGGGGTGGGGTGGGTGGGAAGCAGAGGAGAGACCCACACTGCAGGGAAGCGTGTCAGAGGAAATTTAGTGATCAATTAACAGTTCGTATCACAAGCAAGGTTGTAGGAACATCAGAGTTTATTTTTCATCTTACATATTCACAGACATGCATGATGTATTTCATAATTAGAAAGTTTTAAAATTTAAGCTAATTGAAAAGAGTTTTAATATTAGGTTGTGGGTGTTTTTAAAATATGTTGATTGATTTTAGAGAGAGAGAGAACGGGGAGAGAGAAATAATGATGTGAGAGAGAACCATTAATTGCCTGCCTCCCATTCGAACCCTGACTGGGGATCAAACCTGCAACCTAAGTATGTGCCCTGACTGGGGACTGAACCTGCAACTTTTTGGTGTATGGGACCACACTCCTACCAACTGAGCCAAATGGGCCGGGGCACATTGTGGGTATTTTTGACATGTAAAAAAATATAACTGCTACATAATTATACTGATCAGATTTATTTTCTTTCCTTTCAGAATTAAAAAGAATGTCCTAATTGTGAAATACAGATTCCCCTTGGAATCCCACATAAAAATGAGGGTATTACTCAAATATACGATACTTCAAAAAATATGTTTAAACTCATCAGAAGCTCCTTAATATAATAAGAGGCTAATTAAACTCAGTGGCTTATAAGTACCACTGGTTGGTTATTTTGAGAGGGCATTTTAATTACAACAATTTACAATTTACAATTACTATTACAATTTAGTGAGATTAAAAATGGAAATGTGACCTATTTCCAGAGAAATTTCAGAATGTACCATGTTTTCCTACCCCCTGTAGGAACATGAACTTTTGCCAATCCTTTTACATGGATATCATTTATTCCTTTTAAACATTTTGTAAAAGCTTTTTGACTTCTTCCCCGAAACCAATTAATGACCACTCTCTGTGAAAAGATGAGATACACTGAGTGATGGGGCTATATGGCCTGCTGTGACCTAGAGATTACTTGAATGACACATTGAGACTCAATTTAGAGATGGGCCTTGTTGCTTTTGAGGGATGACGGGTAGGTTCACTCATGCCTGGGCAGAGTTTAAATAATCTTTCATACTCCTGCACTGAAAACTAAATGAAGATAAAAGAGCAACCTTTACAACGATCATTTTTATTATTTGCAAATCTAGTAATTGTATTAGTTTCCTAGGGCTGCCATAACAAAGTCCCACAAACTAGATGGCTTGAAAAGACAGTGACATATTGTCTCACAGTTCTGAAGGCCAGAAGTCTGAAACTAAGGCACCGGCAGGGCTGGCCCCTCCTGAGGGCGCCGAGGGAGCATTTTTTCCTCCGCTTCTCTCTTAGCTTCTGGCTGTAGCCGGCCATCCATGGCATCCTTGGCTTGCAGATGCATCACTTCAATCTCTGTTTCTGTCATCACATGACACTCTCCCTGTATGTCTTCTTTTAAGGATATCAGTCATATTGGGTTAGGGGCCCACCCTACTCCAGTATGAACTCATCTTAAGTAATTACATCTGCAACTACCGTATTTCCAAAAAGATCACATTCTGAGGTACTGAGGATTAAGGCTTCAACATATATTTTGGAAGGACACAATTTGATCCAACAACAATTATTTGAAATAATTTTTTTAAAGAGGTGAGGTGCCTGTTTTCTCTAATATGGAAGTGGAATTATTTGATGAATTCCTTGGAATCTGTCCTGGGGGGAGGTTCTCTCTCCCCTGACCCACTTTGGAGGTTTCCCACCAAACCAATGGAGGCCGTCCATGTTGTAGATTCACGACTTTCAAGTGAAACCCGTCTCTCTGTGAGCCTCCTGGAATCCTAGACTTTGGCACTACTTACTCAGAGCATTAGAAGACACCTAGTCCTGTGCTCTTTTTAATTTAATTTAATTTTTCAATTACAGTTTACATTCAATATTATTTTGTATTACTTTGAGGTGCAGTGCTTTTCAAAGCAAGGAATCCAACTAGATCTCAGGGGGCAGGCACTTTAGGGCGAAACAGAGAGGGCAAGACCTGCTTTCCTTGAGGTGGCGGAGCAGGTGGTAGGGCCCTCACCCCAAAACTCCAGGGCTGCCTCCACTAGCCTTGCATCAGAATCAGCCCAAAAACTAGTTAGCAATGGAGATTTCTGGGTCCTCCTCCCTCCCTGACCTACTATCTTCGTCTTGGAGGTGGAGTATTATGAATATGGGTTGTGAACAAACTTCCTAGGTGATTTTTTTAATGCTCTCTCAGGTTTACCAACCTTTCTCATAGGAATTTCATGGAGCACAGTTAAAACTCCCTGACCTAGATCAACCCCTCGAAGAGGAAGAGGCTGAGAGGCAGACAGGCTAGCGGAGGCTGGCCAGCAGCACGTCCCATGCTCCCCCAGCGCCTCTGGTCTCCAGCCTGCTTGCAAGTTCTGTACAGGAGGCAGCCCTTTATTTTGTAGCAGAAGTGGGGGAAAAAGTCCACATGTAAACTCTTTCAGAACGTTTCCCATGCATCACTTATCACTAAAAGGTATTTATTTCTTTATTTTGAGGGTGAAAAATAAATCCATTACCCGTGTTTTCACCTAATAGAACACCATATTCCCAGGGGTCAGCATTTAGGCAACTTGTAAAAATCGATCTCCCGAAGCTAATGGTTTCGAAGAGGAGGCAAAGATTTGGGTTCTAAGCTTCCTCTTTTAACTAATGGCTCAGTAACAAGACTGAAACCACTTGGGACTGGGAGGAATTTCCACTGATGAAGGAGCATCTTAATCAGAAATGAGTGGGATAGTGCTGTAACCTTGAAATCTTGGCACTTTCAGCCTCGTAAACCTGCCTGAGTTTCTGAAAGCAGCCTTTGTGGCTCGTCTGGCACCATGTGTGAGAGAGATCCCAGGTTTCCCATGAACTGAAGTAGCTGGAACGATGCAACCGACCGTGTGAGGTGACGCACACCAGGCCTTGAAACTGCCTGTAAACCAAGTGCCCTCTTAGCATTTGGGATTGAACTCTGGGCAGAAGTCATCAAAGGACTGTCCGCTCCCTCCCCCGACCCCTTGTCATTCCCCGTGCCACTGGTTGGTTGTTAGAGGCATGCAATGCATGTTGGAAGTACATTAGAGAAGGGGACACTTATTTCCATTAAACATAGGTGTAACTTGAGTTTGTAGTAGAAGGTGAAATAAGACAGGACGGTCAGCCCTCATAATTATCAACAGTATGAACCCCCCTTCAAGTCCTGCTGGGATGTGTACACTGTTTTAGCACCAATTAACAGCTGTTTTCATGCTGCTGCTGCTGTTCTTCTGGGAAGTTGCTAGCTCTTTCTGCATCCCTCCTTTGTTGGAAAGTGGCGCAATGGTTTCGCAGAATATAGGCCAATTCTTTCGAGATTCAACATTGTAACAGGTCTTGGAAGCTACTCACATGTCTATTTCTAAAGAAGTTGTTGCTATCATAAGGCCTGGGCAAGAGCTGGAGGGAAAACTTTCCTTTCTGCCTTCCTGCCAGATACAGATGCAGCTGCACTTTTATGGTAACAGTGCCATCTGGCACCCTCCCCCGACATGGATGCTCCACTTGATGACCCAGTTGTGACAAAGAGAAACAGAGCTGCTGCTGCATGCCTTGGAACGCTGTGTCGCCACGGTGAGCGTCCCTTCTTTCTTCTGTGGGCAGGCTTCTAATGTGAGGCAGTGCTGGCTATGTGGTTTGTGGGGCCTCTTGTTCAAAAAGCAGGAAAAAATTGTCACTAAAGGAGCTAAGATAGAAAGCATTTTCCTTTCTTCTGTGGTCTTTCTCTCAATGTGTCTTGCTATTTTTATTTACTATTTAATGTCACTTTAAGCAAAGAAAAATTAAAAATTTAAATTATTGGCATGAATTTTACTCTTTATATTTTGCAATGTCAGTTTTAAATGGAAATTTAATAACATTTAACTTATATGTACAAAATTACACAATGTATATTTTGTGTAATTGTGTATGTATTTCATTCTTACCGATATGGTGGGATTGCTACAGTTGCTAGCACAATTGTTTTTATTTCACTCCTTGATTTGTCTTCATTGTACCAATACTATCACTTTTGGCTTACCCAAGAGTAAGGCAGAACTGAAAGGATGAAGAACTCTGGGTTGCCCTGTCTTTTCCTTTCTATGCCGTCATTCAGCATAAGTGACTAATACAGAGAAGTAACACAGGTAAGAAAAGATGAGATAGGGTTCCTTGGTAGTTCTTGTTTCTTATAACTCCATTGCATCCTTTCTGTGTTTGAAGCAAATTCTGGTTAGAACAGAAAACGTGGCATCCTTGCTTACTTGGTGCTCGTGCTTACTCAGTTGTAGACCCACATTGTTTTCTTAAACTTACCTTGAGTGTCACTGAACTCCCATGCATTGCGGGGCCACCAGAATTCTGTGCTCACAGGGCAGTGCAAAGGGGAGAACACGAACCTTGCCTGTACCCGCTCTGCTCATGTGTGTCCACCATTTTCCCACTGGGCTTCACTTACAAAACAGAAGTTTAAAGATAAAATTACTAAGAATTTCAAGATAGCGAGAGTAGAGCATTAAGCCAAGGGTGGGGCCCTTCTGATCACAGGGACTTGTGTGACTAGACAGGTGGCATGCCATGAAGCCAGTCCTGATGGAAAGCTATAACCAGAGGGTGTTTGGTAGGCAAGAAATAAAGTCCAAACATTTTAGAAGATCTCAAGTGACTGCTATAGGGAATTAAAAGCCCAGGACATGTCCTACCTCAAATAGCATTCAGGTCTCAGGTCAGGTGTCACCTTTGCAGAGATGTTTTCCTAACCACCCAGTCTAAAGCAACCCTTCCTTCATCATTCTTTACCATAGCAGTGGTTCTCAAACTTCAGTGTGCATCAGCTTGCTGGATCCTGTCTCCAGAGTATCTGAGTCAAAAAGCTGAATGAAGTCTGAGAATTTGCTTTTCTAATGGGCTTCCAAATGATGCTGATAAGCTGATTCAGAGAGCAAACTTTGAGAACCACTGCTCTATTTCATAACTCTGCTTTATTTTTTCTTACAGCAGGTACCTGAAATTTTATTTATTTACATGTTTATCCCTAGAGTTTGAAATATGCTTAACTCAATTAATGTTTGTTTAATTAATTAGTGGATACATGACTGGGAAGTTCAATGAATGGTCATTAGATGGCGGTGATTAGGGTAGGGTTGGGCCACAGAAACGCTAGTACCCAGGACTTAGTGCTGGTCAGATTTGCTTCTAGGCAAATAAAATGCAAAGTTGCAAATATAGGGGCAGGGAGCTGTAATCCTGAAACATGATGTTAGGGAGTCAACTGGGTTGTTTAAATGGCGGGGATGGGTAGGGGCTTCCTGAATTCCTTTCAGACTTGAGTATTTGGCCATTGCTAAAAGAGAATTACATGCACAGGTCCCTCTTGTCCATAGATGGATTCTAGACTCTTGGCAACTCTGCATGTGTAGGTTCCCCGCATGGCTTTTGGTTGACAAAAAGCAAATCTTCAAGCCAGACCACATATTGCAGCTATCTTTGTGTCTGTGAATTGGGGTGAGCAGGATGACCTTCCCTGACGATCCCAAGGGGAGTGACCATGTTTTCCGAGCAACCCTCTCGTGAGGCTGGCATACTCTGACTCTGTAGCCCCAGGGAAAGCTGGAGACTTTCAGGGATTTTCAGGTGTAACTTGTGACATCTCATGCGTGACCATATAATTCTTGAGTCCCTGAGCTGCTTCAGCCTTCCATCTCTTAGCAATTGACCAGCATTTTGGTCAGCTTGAACTGATTCTTTTCTCTCTTTGCATTTTTCTTTAAAAAACAGATTGTCATATCATCTTAAAACACTCCTTTGCACTGTCTTTCAAATAGCTTTGGTTGAAGCACATCCTGAGGGGAGAAGTTCCTTTAAAACTCTTAGAAGCTCAAAGAAAGTGGCGGTTGCCCTATAGGGAGTCAAGTTAAAGAGAAGGAAGAACCAAGAACACACCGTGGGCACCTAAGAGTGTTTCTATGGCGAGAGTGGGCCCAGCACTTGGCCACAGTCAGAGCAGGTCAAGGTGAGCTGTGATCTGGAGAAGCCCTTCAGCCTCTTGGGGAGAAGTCCACGTTGGTGGTTCTCAAACCCTAGTGTGTTCGATTGCCCCATCTGTAAATTATGATTCGCTGTATCTGGGGAGGTGTATTAATCAGCTTGGGCTTTGTAACAAGATACCAGAGCCTGGTTGGCTTACATAAGACATGCTTATTTTCTCATGGCTACAGAAGCTGAAAGACTGAGATGAAGGTGTGTCAGCAAAGTTGGTTTCTTCTGAAGCCTCTCTCCTTGGTTGCTTCTCCTGGAATCTTCACACGGTCTTCCCTCTGTGCTTCCCTGCATACTTACTTATCTTCTTATAAAAACACTAGTGATATTGGGTCGGATCAGGGCCCACTTGACTTAATTTAACTTTAATTACCTCTTAAAAATCCTGGTTTCCAAATACAACCGTATTCTGAGGCACTGAGGGGTTAGGACTTCAATGTAGGAATTTGGAGGGGACAAAATCAGCCCCATAACAGATGAAGCCTGAGGAAACTTTATTTCCAGCAGTGTCTCCAGGTAATTATGATACAGCCAGGCTGAGAGCCAGTGTTTTGTAACCACCGCAAACACCTGCTATATCTGCAGCCCTTGTCCACTGGCACAATCCTTGCTTTTCTCCTTTGCAAATGAGAGCTTCTCTGCCAAGCCAACTGATTTTCAACGGGATTGTAACAAATATGCTCCGGAAGGACTCGGTAACCCAATATCTTGCTGCCTGCAAATATAATCCGGGTTCATCTGTGGCCGGACTGTTGTGTTCAACCCAGAGACATTTCATTTCCAATGAACTATGTCCTCAAAAGAAAAGCAGGTTTGGTCTTAGCAGAAAAACATGAATCTGAAGACAGGTTATGAGTGAAACTTTGCATGCTGGAAAATGGATCAGATGTAGACCTAATTGCCTATAATTTATTTTCTGTGGCTGCAATTTGGTCTGCTCTCCAAGAATCCTCATTAAATCTTAAACCTCAGGATATACCTCCCTGTCCCCTAAGGAACATTGCAACACTAACGAGCATTTGCCTGAAAAGTCCATCTTCAGTATATATTTCCCTCAAATAAACCCTTTCTTTCTGCCAACTGTCAAAACTGTCTATATGGATGCAGATAACTCATCCATAGTGGGAGCTGTTCTCTCTGCATGTGTGTTTTTGGGGTAGGGAATATGGAGCTGAGGTGGGTTAGGACTAGCCTCCCTTCATTTGTCTGGAAGGCTTTAACTTTAAGAACATATTCCCCTTTCCATTTCTTGAGTTTATGAAGTAGTAAATCTGTTCCTGCCTGGAGATAATATTTTCATTAGAATTGTGTGGGGCAAGAGCATTTTTTGAATTGTGCCTTCCACGTCTCAGGGGCGCGAGAATGATGCGGTTTGCGGATTGACCGCGCCGTGTTGCCAGCGGCAGCGCCAGTGCCACAGCCTAGGTATATAATTCGCTGTTGGTGTGGCCAAAAAGGCTCGGCCATCCCTGCTTGTGATTTTGGACTAAAAGGGAGCCTAGGCACAGGGGCCGTACCATCCTTCTAGAGGGTTTGGAAATGTGTGGGGGTGTTTTTTAATGCTTATAATGCATGGGGGCATTCCTGGAATTTAATGGTGGGAAGCAGAGAAGTGAAACATCTTACAATGTTCCAGTTTTGCACAACAAAGACTGATACACCAAAAATACTTCTAATAGCCCAGTGGCGAGGCGCTGATGGATATCAAAGGGTATACTTTAGTACAAGTAAAGATGGAATGAAAATCAAAGTGGTACTTTCCTTCGACTCTCCCTCTGCCTCCCCTACCCCTCCGCCCCCAGCACCAAAGGTTAAATGGAAAGGCTGGTCTGAATTCTTTTAGCTAAATTGTTTGGGGACAGAGCAAGCAAGCAGATCTTGGCTGCATCTCTCAGAAGCAGGTTGTGCCTGGTCTGTACTCCCCATGCAGACTTGGGGGAGTGCCCCTGAGCTTTAGTGCTGCTGGCCCAGGAGAGGTAAGGTGACCCAAGTAAACATAAACCCCACCCATAGAGAAATGTTGTCTCATGAAGGCAAGTTAGAGAAACAAGGAGTGGGGCGTTGGGTAGAGTGAGGGTCATAAGTTCTAGAACTTTCCTGAAAGGACAGAAGAATTTATATGGTTCTGTTTTATGGACGACTATTCCTCCTTATACACTGAACTTAATTTGTATAAACCTGCATGAGTACTTTTGTCATGACTTCCTCAATTTCTCAGCATTGTCCACAACGAATAGATCTTTATCTTTGCTTCCACTAAAAAGAAATCAGTATCTGGACTGATACTTCCAGCGAAGATGGAGGCATAGGTAGATATACTTTGCCTCCTTGCATAACCAAAGGAAGGACAACAACAAATTTAAAAACAAAAATAACCAGAAATGCCAGAAAGTTGAACTGTGTGGAAGTCTGACAACCAACAAGCTAAAGAAGAAACAGTCATTCAGACTGTACCACAACGCAGCCATGTATGTTGCCCCGCCCTGGTGAATATCTAAGGCTCTACCCCTTACAATGTAACAAGAGCACCGGGACAAAGAGATATGGCCCTAATGAAAGACTAGATTGAAACTCCAGAAAAAAATTCAACCAAGAGATGAAGAGAGAGCCAACCTATCAGATGCAGAGTTCAAAACACTGGTATCAGGATGCTTACAGAAATGGTTACAAAATTTTGAAGATAAAACAAAAACAAAAACAAAAACAAACTAAACAAACAGCTAGAACAGGAACAGAATCACAGAAATGGAGATCACATGGAGGGTTATCAGTGGGGAGGGTGTAGGGGAAGAATTGGGGAAGAGGTGTAGGGAGTAAGAAGCATAAATGGCATGTACAAAATGGGCAAGGGGGAGGTTAAGAATAGTATAAAAAATGGAGAAGCCAAAGAACTTATGTGCACAGCCCATGGACATGAACTAAGCGGCGGGGGGGGGGGGGGGGGTGGTAGGCTGGAGGGAGGGGAGGTGCAGGGCAGAGAGGAAAAATAGGGAGGAAAAAAAGTGGGGCAACTGTAATAACAATCAATGAAATATATTTAAAAAATAAAAATCAGCTATCATCTGCAAAGTAAAATCACAAACTTTTATTTTAATTCTAGTCGCTGTTACTTTTTTTTTTTTTTTTAGATGTCCTCACCTGAGGACATTTTCTCATTGCTCTTCAGAGAGAGAGGAAGGGAGAAAGAGAAACATTGACTGGTTGCCTCCCACATACACCTGGACAGAGGATTATATGTATCCGGACCAGGGACTAAACCCATAACCTAGGCATGTGCCCTGACCTGGAATTGAACCCACAGCCTTTCAGTTACAGGATGAGACTCCAACCAACTGAACTACGCCAGCTAGGACTATACACTGTTTGTTACCTTTGACCAAAGAGTTAATGAGAGCAAAAGTGTATTTTTAAAAATTTCACTTGTTTCTGTTCAAGTTACCATATATGATTATTTAAAGCAACAATTGTTTTTGAAAGCATGCTCTAACTATTTGTTGGTCATAACAGGATACTCCCTATAAAGTCTGAAAGCACTCTTTATCTGAGATGACTTACAGTTAGAAACAAGATAATTTTTCCAGTGATTAAAAAGCATATGTTATCTCTATAACTCAAGGTTCAAGAATACCTATTTTTTACAGTAATGACCAGCAATATGAAAATATCATTGATTACTTATTATGGAAATAGTTATTTCAATTTAAAATATTATAATCATTCCATTTTAAAGATATTTCTATTTTATCTGTGTAGCTGAGACTCCAAATGTTAATTTATTTCCCCTTTGTGGAAAGTATCTTTTTACATCCAAGTCTTTCTTTGTTCTCCAAAGGAGTAACTATAGATACAATTGACTTTTCAATTTCACAAACCTTTATTGTGAACCTATTGTTTTTTGTTCCATTTTTAATCTTCACCAGAGGACGAGTCTTTAGAGAGATAGTAAGAGAGAGGGAGGGAGAGAGAGAAATACCTATATGAGACACTGGCAACTTCACTATGCTAGTCAGTGGGGGTGGGAGGCACTGAGTGAGCGCGTGTACTGTGTGGCCGTCACATTCAAAATGACTGAGTGAGCACAACAATGAATCTTCATCCAATTTTGTGTTAAGCTTGAACATTCCTCCATGGGAACTATTTGGATGACTTAGAAGGCTGCAGTTGTGCCCAACTGATGATGGGCAGCTTCATCAGACAACGTGCCCACTCACCTATCACACCTTGTGCAGAGTTTTTTGGTAAAACATCAAGTCACCCAGGTGGCTCAACCCTCTTACAGCCCTGATTTGGTGCCCTGAGACTTCTGGCTTTTCCCAAAAGTAAAATCCCCTTGGAAAAGGGAGAGATTTCAGACTTCGGATGAGGTTTAGGGAAAAATGACAGAGCAGCTGATGGTGACTGGAAGAGCTGTGTGAGGTCCCAAGGTGCCTGCTTTGAAGGGGACTGAGGTGACTATGACAATGTTTCTTGTTTCTTGTATCTTCTTCAATAAATGGCTTTATTTTTCATCGTTTATGAATGGATACTTTCTGGACAGACCTTGTAAGCCAGATGTGTCTTCATTTGCGTATATGAGAAAAAACTTGCCAGACTGATTTTATCCCCCTTTGTTATGGAAAATATGGGCAGTTCAGGGTTGTTACAGTAGCTTTGCAGTCTCTGTAGGGAGTCAGCCATGTTTCTTTCTTCTTGGCCCTCTCTAGCATCTGGATTCTTCTCTCAGGGTGTCCTCATGGTCCAAAGTGACTGATGAAGCTCAGCCATCATATCTCTGTTCTAAAAACAAGACTGAGGAAAGTAAAGAAAAGGATTATTGCTGGAACATAATACATGGCCATAAAAAGTGAAAGGGAGGCAGAGAAACTGTGTTTTAAGTTGGCTATGACGTACTGAGCTAAAAACCAGTGTGTGTTTACCAAGAAAGAGGGGAGAATGGACATTAGGCAGCACCTGGATATCTCTTTGTCACCTTCGAGGTACATAGCACCCTCATTTTAAAGATGAGAAATGGTTCTAGAGGGCTTACGAGGCTCTCACGGGCAGTACACAGCAATGCTGACGCTGCACCCCAGGGCTGTGACTCCAAGGTTCATGAGCTTTTCTTTACTGGGCATGCAGGGCTGGGGAGGTAATGGGGAGTTCACCACATAAAGCTAATAGTGGAAGCCTGAGAGATGATGTGATTTTCCAGGAAGAAGATAGAAATATAAAAAAGCAGAGGGGCTACAAAGAGAAATAAAAAACAAAAGGGCTTAGAAAGGCCTCAAATCAAAGGCGGAAGATAAATGGCCATTTGGGGAAAATAGGATGGAAGAGTTGAAGAGAAAGCAAGCCAGGGAACCAAGGTGCCGAGCAGGAAGGAGCAGGTCGAGGCAGCAGTTCGAGGTGGAGGGATATTGGCCTTGTAGTTAGGGAACTGGGGTTCAGATCTCAGATCTGTCACTTTCTGATGACACGACCTTGAATGGTTCTTCCACAGCCTGAATTTCATTGCACTCATTTCCTAGTAAACAGAAATCACGCTCAAGTCATTGCTGGAGAATGTCAAGGCAGTTTATTTTTAAATACAGCCACAAATATTGTCGGTGAGGAGGGTGTTCCACCAGTCATGCACCCTGAGTTAAAAGCACTGCGTGCTAAATTCCTGCTCTTTTAATAGTTTCCACTACCTTGGATGTGGCCTAGGAATATGAGTTGCAGTTTATGATGCATGTCTTAATTCTGAATCACTATTTCTACCTCTATTTACAAAACAAGTAGGGAATTGCCAAAGGCAGGGCGAGGTCAAGCCATTTCTTCCCATGATCCACTGCAGAGCCGAACAGCTCTGATGTGGCAGAATGTGCCCATGCCTGGAGTGGGTCTCTGACACTGGGTAACTTCAACTGTCCATCCATCTCCTTGCTCTCCCTTCTCCTTGGACGCCCCCACCATTGAACTTGACTTGCGGGTCCTTTCCTGTGATTTGGGAGAAGGTGTTGTTATTGCATTGGCTCTCTCTATGATATTGTGCAGTGCTCTGCACGTTTATAGCTTGCATAAATATTGAATAATAATAAATAACTACAAGGATGGAAGAATATTATAGGCTTGGGAGAGTGAAAGATGCTGAACTCATTATTCGAGGGCCAATCTCAGGCCTCTTGGCTATCTCCTTCAAAGAGATTTGTTTGCCAGCTGTGTTGAGAAATATACTTTCCATATGATGAGCCCAGAGAAGCAGCCAGTTTCCCTACAGAGCTCTTTCAGAGTAGCCCCAGGAGGGTCCACAGAATCGTTAATGGTGTTTCAGAGAGGATAACCCCTCACACCTCCCTGGCAACTGGGTTAGAGGAAAGCCCTGGGGGAGACGGGCTGTAGCAAGATGATGAAATTAGAGGAATGGGATAGATTCCCTTTATTTCATTTTCTGATTCCATGTGCAAACAGGGAAGCTTTCCAACCATTTTATGGATGCCTCCTCGGCTGAGAAGGTCGCTTGCTTTTCACTTCACAATGATCTTGGCTCAAGGAGGGCATTTCTCGTTTAATACGTAATCCAGGTTCAGTGTGTCAATCAGATGCTATCTCCATCTTAAGAGCTGGTTTTTTGTTTGGTGTTTATGAACCAGTTAAGAGAGACAACTGAATTCTTAAATTTAAGTACAGTAAAATATTGAGTCAATATTTACAGAGCTGGAAGATTGGAGGAACTATAAAAAAACCAAAATGCAAATCAGTTGGACTCACAGTTTTTGTAGTTTTGACTGGCTATAGCCCAGTCCAGCAAAGGAGGTGTTTAGTAAATAAAACTAATGCCTCCTTTATAGCATGATCAGTATCTGCATGTTGTACAGAAAATGTTTCCATTGTTTGTGAACAGGTTGGTTTCATTCACTTAGAATATAACTACCTTGGGATGGAAATGAATTTCTTCCCAACTCTGGAATAAACAAGAATGAGCACTTGTTTTGCCCATACATCTCCTCACCTTATTTCTTGATGGACTCTTGTGATAGCCAGCCTGTGGCTGAAACACTGTAGAGAGGGATGCAGAGGAAGAGGAAGGTGAACTGGACAGAAGTCAAGAGCAGGACATAAAGGTGGATAGAAATGGTGGTTTTAAGAACAGCAGCTCGATGATAGTCTTTAGATACCAGGGCCCTGGAAACCTCACTGTGGGTTTGACTTCGCAGTGGTAGTTTGCAGCAACTGGTACTACAGGTGTACTTAGTGGGAAAAATGTTTGTCAGAGACCCAGAACTATTTGCAACCAAAGTTTTGAGAATCTGATTTTGGATTTCCAGCTTTTTCCTAATGACAGCTGATGATGTAGTATTAAAGCTTTTCTGATTTGTCTTTCAACTATCTCCCAAAAGAAAGTCTTTTATCTTTTAGATTCTGTTCTTTTCATGGAAGACTTATGTCTAGAACTGGACTAGAAAGATCTAGAAAGGACCATCCCTGATTATTTCATAGAAAGACTGGCCAAAGAAACTGTCAATGTTTCACCCAGAAAAGAAAAGATTGTTTTTGGGCCTTCTATGTCTTCTTTTATGTAACATTTTTGAAGGAATGTTACAGAGAAGAGAAATTCAGTTCTCAGGAAGGCTCTTCCTGGCCCCTTTAACCTACACTAGGCCTTCCCATATCTCTTCCCTCTGTTGGTTTTCTTCTTAACACCTTTTACAGCTTGCAATTATCTTACATATTTGTCTACCATTTTGGTCCGTTTCCCCTCTGCAAAGTCAGGAATCACATTTGTCTAACTCCTGTCTCCCGAACTTTGGGTGTAATACCTGGAACGCAATTAGTGCTCAGTAAATATATGGGGAACACGAGTAAATGGGACAGCTCAGGAGACCCTGTGTTGTTCTTTTTGAAAAAAAATTTTAAATATAGTTTACATTCAATATTATTTTGTATTAGTTTCAGGTGTACAGCATAGTGGTTCTTAAACATACAAACTAATCCCATTGTAAGCTGATGGGCTGGCTGCCCTCTGCCCTGGAATTACTGGCTGCCCCTAATTCTACTCCTAGTCCTGTAAGTTGAAGTATAAATCTATGCAGTGGGTTGTTTAGGGGTTGATATCAGTGCGTTGGTGTAAAAAAAGATAAAATGAACTAAAAAGTGTATGTTCTGATAGTAGTTTCCTTTTTAGGGAAGCATTAAAGTAAAAAGATCCCCTCCTCACCAACTCTTCAAACACACACATACAAAAAACCAAAACAAAACAAAAAAAAATAGGTAGCTCAGATTTACTTTCAGGCATCACTAGTAGATAGCAGCAGACTATAACTTCAGTCAGGAATTAAACAAATTAAACAGACTTTGTGCTTGAAATGTCTTGGCTACTTGGTGAGGTGCTGAGGGGTTGATTATCTGTCAATCTAATGTAGTGATGGGCTTCTACTCTGTCCTGAGTCAAAACAAGCAAACAAATAATGGTCCTGAATAAAACAATTCTCTGCCTCTAGCTGTTTGTTGACCTCAGATATATAATATAAAAATATCTCTTCCAAACCAGACATTCAAAAAACAAAAAAAGTTTGTTGAGCTCAATCCTGCCTTCTCATGCTATCTCAAGGTAACGGTTTTGCAGGATTTCTTCAATGGGTGGTGACCAACCACACCTTTGACAGATGCATTCTCGGTAGTTCAAGAAATGGTCCTGCCTCACCTCATACCACAGAATTAAAGGACAGCTTCTAATGTGTTTGCTGCATCCAGTATGCCTGTCAAGAGTTTACCAACAGGGTGAGTAGAATATAGGAAATAGAAGTTGTGTAGCATATGAAGGGTTGATTGAACCCATCAATATTTATTCTTGATGCAGAAGTTCTATCAGCTTTCTTCCTGAAGATGGAGGAAAACAAAAGGCAGATTCTGCAAGAAAAAAGGCCACTTAACAGTCAGTGGAATCAAGTCCAGGGCTGTGGCAGGAGTATACACCGCTAATGGAAAGTATTCTCATGGTTTTCATGGCCAGATCCCAAGAATCATTCAGACTGTGAGCCACAGTCTGAATGAGGACAACACATCTCAGAATACTTCATTATTGACAATTCTTCCTGTGTGGCCCAATGGGAGTCATTTTTTTAAGTGTTTGGTCAATGTTCAAGAAAAATACCCTCCTGTTATTACAGGAAAATAGGAACATCCTCTCCCCTTCCCTCTCCACTAAAGACAATTTGTCATTGTCTGCTGGGTGTCCTAAGCCTCTGTTGGACAGATTCTGGGGAATGGAGGAAGGGAAGAGTTGAGGAGAATCAAGACTGGCTTGATTTGATTTTCATTTGAAATTGCAGACAGGAGAAAGATTCTAAAAATGTGGAAAGGAGAAGAGACACTGAAGTCAATGTGGCCAGCTTGGGGAAGTTTCAAGTGAAGTAAGAGAGTCTTTGGGGACCGTGACCCCTGGTGTGAAATTATGAGACGAGGAGGTGTGGAAAGGGGATTTTAAGAATTTGGTTATATATTATGAATATATGATCCCTATTTGATATTTTGTCAAGACATTGCACTAAAGTACCACATAGTTCTGCAATTATTTTTGAATTCTTGGCTGATTGATCTTTGAATGCAAATCTGTATCCAAACTGGATCATATGGCAGATGTTTTAAGGTTTGCACAGTTATAAGCTTACAGATAAATGTACGTAGTGGTTGTATTCTGAACAAGATCTCATGCATCACTGAAAAAATCCTCTGAATTAGGAAATAGATGTTACTACTCAAAAGCGGAATTCAAGACACCATGACATCCTAACATGATATTTTGATTTTCTCGGAGTCATTGAGGGACCAGAACCGTCAATGAGGGAGATGATGCTGTTCCATTTGGTTTTTGGTGTTACATCAATCAGTTTGCATGCTACATGTTATGTGGTAAGGGAAAAGTTTTCAGAAGGAGATTTTGATCATCTAATTAAGCAAAGTGACTGTAAAGTCATTACTCTTACATAATGGGCTAAACAAATTCTGTAGATAAGAAGAGATTAAGAGTGGGCAATATGGAAGTCACATTGGCCACAATATTAACAACCATGTTAAAGTCTTTTGATTTCTTAATGGTTTTGCTGGGGCAAGCAGGGAGGAAAAGTTTCAGTGAAGACATTTCTGGAAAGTTTTGTGTTGTTTTTGCCCCCAGAATTTCTTTTGCCCATTCTATTTTTCAGGGTTTCATGGAGATTCCATTTTCTGGGCTTTCAGGAATGGTGTCATGTTTTAAGACTTTCCTGACATTATACCAGCAGAGGATAAATTTCTCAAAACTCTTCAGTAAATCTTACCTCATAATTAGGGTAAAAATAAGAGTAAGAAATATACAAATTTGGGCTTCCAATGCTAAGTTTTTAGCCTATCTTGATAGTGCTTTGGAATTTATTGCATCCTGCCCGCCCCCCAAGTGAAGAACATTCAGCCTCTTAAGATCTATTCTAAAATTAGCACAAGCCCTTCTGACCTTTCTGTGGCTTCACAACATCTCTGCTCTGTTCCTTCTATTCCCTTCTACCATTGATGAATTCCTTAATGTTAACAATCCATCAGAATGAGAATCACTCACCATCTCCTTTCTTTTATGAAATAAAAGATAAATCTCACTGTGTAGGGTCTGCACATAGCCTCAAAATAAGATTCCACAGTGTATTATCACCACTGGATGTTTACTAATTGAAAAGGACCAAGGAAAAATTCATGCTAAATTTGCAAGACTAGTATAAAGGAAGATCATTTCAAAATGATTCAGAGTATTTGTGCCCCAGCTGGTGTGGCTCAGTTGGTTGGGTGTTATCCTGCAAACCAAAAGGTTGGGGTTTTGATTCCTAGTCAGAGCACAAGCCTGGGTTGCAAGTTTGTTCCCGGTTGGGTTGCATATGAAGGCAACCAATAGATGTTTCTCTCTCATATCGATGTTTCTCTCCCACATCGATGTTTCTCTCCCTCTCTTTCTTCCTCCCTTTACTTCTCTCTAAAATCAATAAGCATGTCCTCGGGTGAGCATAAAAAAAATAGATTCAGAGTACTTCATTCCATATCTCTGTTTTGTTGGTTACTGCTCTGTATCAATTATTTATAAAACTAGGATTTTACTGAGTATGCCTAGTGAATTCGATTAATAGAGGGGACCTATTAATAAGAGTTCACACGTTTGTTATTTGGCAACATGTCACTTGACATGCAATACAGCCTTCTCTGATTTATATAAATTACTAATGGCATAATATCTCCACACATAACAAAATTTCATCCTGATTTTATGATTTCGTAAATCAAACGTGAAAAAATTGGAGATACTGCTCTGTTAACACTCTCCTAGCTCATTTTAATCCTAAGAGCAAGACTTTGTCATTAGTCCAGGTTAGCTTACAAATCTAGAAAATTTTTAAACATGCCTTTTTATACTTATGTTTGAGCTCCTCGATATATATTTTAAGTATCAGTTTTCCTTTCATAATTTTTATCTCTTTATCCTTCTGTGCTGTGTTCTAAGTGATTTAATCAATTGTATCTTCTAATTTACTAATTATTGCTATAGTTATGTTAGTCTATTGTTTATTCTGTTCATTGAGGTTTTAAAAAAGGTAAGTTCAAGATTTCTATGCATGAAATTATTATCATTTGCTATGGTTTTATAGCTTCCTGTTTTTGTTAAATAGATAACGATTTTTCTCTTGAAGATTTTAGAGACCCATACTTTAAAATTGCTTTATAATTTTTATTTTCTTGGCTGTCAATTTTTTGGTTATTGTTTGATATCTATCTTTCCCAGTGCTAGATTTTTCTGTGTACTTTGTAATCATTCAAAATGTACCTTAATTGGGAATTTTCTTTTGAATTATCCATATGCTCAACCCGCCCGTCAGAGGATTCGGGTGATGTCTCAGCCTCAGCCTCACCCTCAGGATACACAGGTTGGAAGCAGGTCTGACTTACCAGATTAGAGCTCTTACCCTGCAGGAATATTGCAGTTGCAGGCTCTTAGCCAGACCAGGGCATCATTCAGTTCCCAGTACTGAGGGTGTATCTGCTACCTCCCTTCTCCACAGGCTGCAACCCCATGAAGCAAGTCAGACCTAATCGGGCAGAGAGTAGAGTCTCAGATTTCCTCCAGGCTTGTGCATGTTTGATCTCTCTTCTCCATAGACATGATTTTCTAATTTGTGGCTTAAACGCGTTGTCATTTCTTTGTCTTATTAAAATGAATTTTAGTTCTGTCTTCTAATTTGTTGTTGTGGGGTATGTGTATATGTGTATTTAAAGGGAAGTGAAAAAATAAGAGTCTCAATCAGTTACATAGGTAATGATTCTTCCTCCTCAACCCTGACATTTTCAGCCATTAAAGATAATAAGGTAATAGTTTTTCTTGGTGCTTGACCAGAAATCTGAACCTCAATTTAAGAATAGGGTAAGAAACTTCTAAGAGATCATATGGCTTGTTCCAGGTTGGCTATTAAGTAGGTGTAAAAGTCAGGATTTTATATGTACTAGGTCTTCTGGCCTCTTTGAATACTAAGTACAGTTATTAATCCTTCAGGATTCATTATAAATTCTCCTATTTCATGTGACAAGTATTTAAATGTAACTGCTGGTTCCATTATTTCTTGGATTGGAGTCCTACTGTGTGAGATTACGAGGATTCTCCCCATAATTTCTACTATGTAGTGGCATGTATAACAGCAACAGTATGTTAAGTGATTGAGGCTAAATCCCTTTCACATACATCTGTTACCGGCCTGCTCGTGCTCCCTTGCCTGTTATGGCAAATCATCAGTTGTAGTAAGACTCTATTTTAAAACTTGAATTAGGTGAAAAAGGGTGATTCCATGCCATTTTAAGCCTTGCAAGATAACTACATCAATCCAGCTCAATGCCCTGAAATGACTTAGAGAGTCAAATATGCAATGTGTGTGAAGGAGAGTAAGACCGTTTACTTTTGGGGGTCAGGGAAACTTATGAGGGTGTATTAAATTTTGCCATGTGAACTTTGTTTTGGAACCTTCAAACTATTTCCCACCTCCACCCTCTAGTGATGAGGGGCAGGGTACTCTCCTTACTTCAGTACACATGCTTGAACCACAGGATCTGATTCACACCTTGCATTCTACCTGTCTATAAGGTGGGCTTTGTAGAGTTATACAAAACAAATGCTGGGGAACCCTCCACCTACAAAGGTTTTAATTGGGGTGCATAATCTGGCTCCTGCCTACCTGTTTATTATCACAGACTGCCACACACTCTATGAGCTTATACTAAACTCTCTCATACCCCTGTATCTTTGCTTATACTCTTTCCTAAGATTTCACTGCCACACTGCATGTCCCCAGACTAGTCCCTCAGACACATGCCTACTCATCTGTCTAGTGTGCCCTCACACAAGACTTTCTCCATCAAGTTTTGCCCGATTCCACCAGGCAGATGTAGAGAGGCTCTGCCCGTTTTGTGCACCTGGTACATACATCTGTCATTGCAGTCACCACTTCTGGTGTGTCTTTGTGTGCCTGTCTGTAAGGAGAGAGACTGTGTTGCCTCATCTGATTATTTCCCCAGGGCATTACATAGGGCATTACAAATGCTTGTTGAATGAATGACTGAACCATGGCGTCCAAAGAAACAGCCCATGTGCTGCCATCAGGGCCAAAGACTAACTTTGGGCTGAGAGGTAAAAAGCGAACGCCCAAGCTCCAGGGCTTGTTCAGTCACAGGCATCTCAGTGTCTCTGAATCCAGGCATAACTGAGCATAGCACTGTAAGCACAAGAGAGAAATGGAACCAGGTTGTTGGCAAAATAGCAGCTGAAATTGGGTTTGACTTCACTGAAATCTAACTCTCCAGAAAGGAATAATCCATTTACCTCATTGGATCAATTAGCCTTAGTGAGATCATACTTCTTAAATGCTTAGCAGATACTGAAACATCCAGTTTGTTAACAGGCAACATCTAATAATGAACAAAAGTGTTTTTTTCCTAAGTGTTGAAAATTTGGGGGTACAAAGGCTTCTCCAACTATTTCCAGCTCCCCTCTCCCTGCCCCCTTCCTGTGTTGACAGTTAACTTGGTTGAGTTACATTCAAAAACACTGTGACAGGTGGGTACACTTCAGCACATGAGTTTCTACCAGTCTGTATCCAAAGAGGATTATGGGTAACCAAACTCTGAATTTGAAAAAGGAATGAGGTGTCCCTAAAATCCCCATTTTCATAGCAGTCCTCATGGGCCAGGGGCCAGGGATGTGCTGTCCAGCTGCTGTGCTGGGTGGATGTCCCACACAGCCTGGTCTGGAAAAGGCTCCCAAAACACAGATGCGCTGACAGTCCTCATGGGTTCCAAGTGCCCCACTGCACGAACACTCTGTCAGTTTGGCACTGTGGGAATAGGCAGTAGAGGTGGCCAAGCCCCGTGGCTCCTTGTCACGTTGCTGGAGGAAACAAGGGAACGTCAGCTTTCTTCCACAGTTGTTATGGATTTTCCACTGGAGCTCTCAGACTATGGAAAATAACCATCTCCATTTTCTCTCACTTTTCATCTTCATTTTGCTTTGCTTATAATTCAAATACAATATTTATTGAGGAATATTCATTCTGAGTTTAAAAGGTATATTAAAATTTGTTCTTTGTGCTGTAGGTGTTTAAAATGTTCTTAACATGTTAGAACAAATAGGTTAAAGCTTGAAGAAGCCCTATGGATAATTGTTTTTCATAGAGAAACTGAGGTGCTATGACTTCTGGAATATCATCTGATAGCAATATCATTCTAAAAGTGGGGCGTGAATCCCGGCCTCCTTTGTCAGGCCCCAGGCCTCTTTTTAGTGCATCAGAAAACTTTACATGTTTGTGGTTATAAAGAATCTTAGGTCATAATCTCAGTGAAGTAGGACTCTTTAAAATATTTAATTAAATTAGTTTGTTGACATTATAAACAAATGGAAATCGATCTGAGTGATCCAAAGTGTAGCTTATTTTTCGTTTCCATTGCTGGTCTTTGCAACAACAAATATATCTGCAAAATAGCTAGCAGCCTCAAAGAAAACATTACCAGTGGAAATAAGGAGGATTGAAATGATGACTGTCAGCCCGTGTGTACATTCCAAATAGAAATACAGAGTGATTTTGTGGCTGATAATTATGCCATCTGATTTTCTAACAGAGTTTTAGTTCTAAAAATGAAATAAAGTCATCAATCAGAAACTGTTTCACAGTATTCGTCAAACTTACCTTTTTTATTTTTAAATTAAGAAAAATCAATTTCTGATAGGTAGACGTCTGTAGGCCCCAGAAGACAGGTGTCACTGGGGTTAACTTCCCTTGAACTTTGCATGGGGCTACACATGAATGATTCAACTAAAACCGGATGTTTCCCAGCTTCCATCTTTCTTGGGTAAAGGGTGGAAGGTGGTGAAACTGGAGTGGGGAGGTCTCCAGCAGTTGGAATCCTTGCTCAAACAGAATAAGGAAGACTTTGCCTTTGATACCTAACCACGAGCCAAACACAACATGGTCTAGAAGTCTGAAGATTTCTGGTTTAATTGCTATACCTAAGAGACTGACATATATACCAATTCCCTTGAAAGCTGTCAATCTGAAATTCTCTTTGAAAGTCAGGCGACTTGCTTTCTACTCTGCAGGCGGGAACCGGGGGCTCTCAGTGGGTCACCCAGAGCCCTCAGCAGAAAAGCTTATGCTCTTTGTAATCCTGTGCCTCTTCTTTACATCTCTTTGTGATTCTACATTGATCAGTTGGGATGTGGAAGCTGAAAGAATCTCAAGACATGTTGCAAGGCTGTAAATCCTGAGAATTCTCTGGGGAAAATTCACACTCTTGTCTATTTCTTTTCTGTAGATGCTGGCCAAGATAAAGTGATTTCAGAAACACATGGACTGTATTGACAAGTGTAGGCTTGCTCTTAAATATCTGATTATTTACGCATACAGGAACTGAATCTATGTAACCTGTATTACTGGTGCTGAAAATCAATCATTATAATAAGGATCTCTTTTTCCATTAAAACCAAGGATGTCACTCATTGAATTCAGGGAAAATAATATTTATTATAAAAGTAAATGCCACATCCAAATCTACAGTTGATATGAACTTCCTCAGCCATTCCCAAGATCTTTTAAAAAAATTATAAATATTATTTTTTAATCCTCACCCAAGGATATGTTTTTAATAATGTTTAGAGAGAGAAGAAGATGTTGGGGAGAGGAAGGAGAGAAAGAGAGAGAAACATCAATGTGAGGAAGATCTATCTGTTCCTTCCAGTAAGTGATGGATAGAACTTGCAGCCTCAGAAAGTGCCCTGACTGGAAATTGAACCTGTAATCTTTTGGTGCATAGGATGATGCTCCAATCGACTAAGCTACCTGGCCAGGGCCCTATTTTATATATATATATATATATATATATATATATATATATATATATATATGTATATATATATATTTTTAAGTATTGATTAATTTTAGAAAGAGAAAGGAGGAGAGGGGGAAAGGATGGGAGGGAAGGGGGGAGATGGGGAGAGAGAGAGAGAGAGAGACTGAGACAGAGAAAGAAAGAGAGAGAAATGTTGATTTGCTGTGCCCCTTAATTGTGCACTCACTGGCTGCCTCCCACATGTGCCCTGACTGGAGATCGAAGCCACAACCCTGGCCCACCTGGGCAACAACGTTCTAACCACCTGAGCCACCTGGCCAGGGCCCCCATTCCCAAAATCTTTTAAAGAAGAATGGAGGGAATAAATTTCTTTGGCACTGGGATTGCCCTTTCCAAAGCAGAGATTTAAACAAAAATTATTTTAGGTACAATAAAACAGGGAAGGGGGGGTATTGGAAATGTGTTAGTGAAAAGAGCACAGGTCTCACAAGCAACAGGATGTACGTAATAAGCCAGGTGACTGGACAAAGTAACCTCTCTGAATCTCAGCTGTCTCATCTGTGAAGTGGGACTAAGAAAATTTCTCTTACAGTGTTGCTCTAAGTACTCACTGAGATATACTGCATGTGAAGTGCCTAGCTCACAGTAGAAACTTAAATGCTAATTCCTCCCCTTGTTAGTGACTTGATAAAGCTTTTGAATGATGTGCTGGTTTTGCCCTGAAAGTGGTTTTCAGGTTCAGCCGCTGCTGTTGGCTCCGTTGGAAGGGCCAAGGGAATGAGGTTGGGCTGCGTCAAAGACCCATCCCCAAGAAGCTTGAGGAATCAGCACCTTGTCAGCCTCTCCATACAGTGTGCAATCATGGGTGTTGCCTCAGGTCCCAATGCTCAAATCTGCCAGCACCGGTACAGTGGTTTGTAACACCTGCCTGGTGTATTGTTCCTAGTGTCCAATATCTTCTTGGAACAGCTGGAGAAAACTGCATTTTGAGAATCTATGGGAGGTCAACAAATTCTCTCTTAGCACTGGGCAGAGATTAGGTTAGGTGTGGGAGTCAAATGGAGAAACAGCTCCAGGGAGGACATTAACAACAGGGGCTTATCCTTACAGAACATATAGCTTGTGTGATGACTCTGTGGAACTGGGTTTTAGTTGGGGACTCAGGCAACAGATGTGCACAGCTGTGCCAGGGAAACTAACCCTGCCAGACCAAGAAAAGCCACACGCCGGTTGTTTACTTCTGAGTGAGATGGAGGGGAAATAAGTCTCTTTCAGTAGAGAAAAGTAAGATTGTTAATGTTTATTACTTATTAACTTAATTCTTTCCCTTTATCTTAAAACCTAAATGGGACAATTTGTCTTTAACATGCTTTTCCTGATCTAAATATAAGAGAATGATTTTGCAAAAGATGTTTCAATTCAAGTGACTTGTTTTAAAAAGGTTTCATTTATTCAGTAATATATAATTTTTAAGAGGCTATATTTTTCTCGATAATTTTTAAATGTTAGGTCATGAAAAGGAACACTGATCCTGTGCACAGAAGTATTGCTTTTATAGTCACGTATTTTTCCTTTGAGAAAATGTATTTTACTTAAAGCCACCACCAAAAAATATCATTGCTAATGGTCTTATTTACAGTGGGACTAATTTTCTCTGGGGTGGTCAGTCCAGCAATTTCCAACCAGGATGCTACATGAATTTTTAAAACATGCAATACCTGATTGTTTAGTCAGGGGCACTGACCTCCTTTCCCTTAGACTGTCAAATAAAAAAATGACAATAGCCAATACAACAATAATTGCCTGGTGTGAGTCAATCAAAATTACACATTTTTTTGCCAGATAGGCATAAAATATGTTTTTTAGCGTGCCACAGAATTTTAGTCATCAGCTTAGGTGTGCCATAAGATAAAAAAGGTTGAAAACCCCTGGGTTATTGAGTTGAATATTATCTGCTGTGACTTACTCATTGCTGAGGGTAATATCATGGTTTCTAACAAAAAAATATTTAAAATGTTGTCATGTGTTATTAAGGAGTATTTACATTTCTCAGACTGTTCTTAAGAAAACCAGAGTACTTTTGTAACTGAGTAACAAACGGAACACATTCAGCTAAGATTTATAGAAGGAAAATAGAGTACAGAAGCCTTGATTTTATAGTTTATGTTTATCAAATGCTAGGTTACCTGGAAAAATTGGCTGGGGTAGAATATTGCTGAATTTCAACTCCTTTAAAATGAGCTTTCTACTGTGTCTGTGCATATACAGAATGGTGTTAAAAATGCAAAACACACAAGAAGACAGTATATAATGGTTCTAAAGTCTCTTAACTTTTGTAATTAATTATACTGGCAATTCAAGTTGGAGATATTAACACACTAGGATAATATGAAAAGAAAGATTAGACTAGTAAGGGAATAAAATTAGCAGAAAATTTCCTTCCTTCTCTCTTTTTTTATGGGAAACACTGGGAAAAATACTTGGTTTAAACCGCATAAGAAAAATACCTTTTCAGTGTTAGACTGCCCTTTACGTTCCAGCTATGCAAACACTTTGTATGACCCACCGGGGGCTGAGTTCCTTCGCTGTGTAAATACTGTGCAGGTAGACATCCAAGAGGGGGAGTGATAAAGTCAGACAGACTTGTTAACACAGATTGCATCTCCTGGGCCCATGATTCCAAGTCCTAGAGGCAACGGTGGCATTTTGGGCTTCAGCAATAGTGAAGGACCACTGCCACCTGTGGACAGCAGTAAGCATCAACCCCGACGTGCTGCAGGCCAAGTGGAGAAGTACCAGAGATAAATTATGAGTGCAAGAACTGGGCCACCTGCTGAGTCTGCTAGTCTAAAATTTTTCAAACAGCAAATGCTTTTATGGATACATTTGTGGCCCAGGTGGGACTTTTCCCCCCACAAATCATAAGCATCCTTGCAACCATATGAAGGATCTGATTATTGTGTGTTAATAAAAAGCACAGAGCAGGCAAGTTAAACTCAAAGGCCTTCAGCAGGCAGGTAGATAAGGTAGATGTAACCGGATAAGAGTGATTAGGACAGTGAATTGGAAACCACATGCCCCACCTAGAGGCATTCAGTTTTTATTTAAAAAAAATTTTAAAGGAAGATTATGCTTCATCAAGCAACACAGACACAGACACAGACACACACACACACACACACACACACACACACACACACACACACACACACACTTGCAGCTCAGGTTTAACCTGCACCATCTAACACTGGAGGTCAATGAATGAATGTGCAAGATTCCAGTTGACATTTGTACAGACAGGAACAAAAATCCAAGCATACTTCATTTCCCTATTCATTAATGTATTAATTTACTCATTCACAATAAAGTACTTATTAAATGCTTTCTTTATTGTAGGCATCACTCCATATTGATAGACAAGTTGGGAAAATAGGTATTAAACAGATAATTACCCAAATAAAATTACAATTGTGATAAACATAATGGATAAAAAACCCAGGCAACTATATAAATGTAACCATGTTTCATAAAACTTGCTTTAATTCACATCACTATTTTATATACTACTAAGAAAAATAAAAACCTGCCAATCAAATTATAGCCCTATGCTTTCTTATCTTTAAGAAACCAAAGCCTTATGCTTTCTTGTTTATGTATTTTGTTTCATACTTATTGAAAGAATTCATTTTAGACTTATTGGAACATAAATATTGTTACCATAATCCCTCTTGTGCATACATCAAAAGGAAGATATAAATTAAATACAGCATTTCTAAAACTTTTTCACATTGAGAATCAAATGAGTTACCATCATTCATCCTTATCTATACAGTGTGATTCTCTGGCCAATAAGGGAGTTGGGGAGTAGCATTTCTTAAAAGGATATTTCACTATTGTCTTGAATTTTCACCCAAGAAGCTGATACCAATTTTTAGAGTTTAAATGCTGGTGCTTCCTTGATTTTACAAAAAGGTGTCAATGGAAGCTTTTCAGGCAACTAGAATTTCTATTCTTTCCTCAAAAGGTCCTCAAATAGTTTGTTGAATAAATAGGCAAGGGGCTTCAGTTGTACAATCATGTTGCTAGGACTAACAACCATGTTTTTGCATGTGCTTGCAATGATACAAGGCCAGGTCATGGTTGACCTGGGCCATGAGGTTGGAAAACCTCCCTGTTAGAAAGCCACATCTAGATTGCAGAGATGTGAGAGTATATGTACAATGCAGAATCCATGGAATGCAGTCACTTGATGATTTGACCTGGTTTTTGGAGCCAGTGACAGTCTCTTGGAGGAGGTAATTTTAGGCCTAGACTTGAAAACTAAGAAATTCTCCCTAAATTGAGGTAGAAAAGTGTCAACCTAGAGGAGGTAGAGCCAGATTACAGGGCAGTTTAGCTAAACAGCTCATGGGGCCCAAATTACACGGGTGCTTCATCATGCCTGTTTCTTGCGAGAGCTCTTAATGTGTGTTTACACAAGTTTCTTGGTGCAGGTATATCTGAAACTGGCAGTCACAGTCTTATGAAATTCCAAAACCACATCAAACATGTTGTAGAATAAGTGATAGGCTTTGTGGTTTAAATGTTAAAAATCCCCTTTTAAGTATACCGTTCTACCCTCTAAGAAATGATCCTTTGTATTAATTGACAAAAGAAAGCTGAAGAGAGACAAAAACTAGAGACTAAATAAAAATAGTGCAAGAAATTGAAAACTTATTTGAGAAAATAACAAAAGAAATAGACTTACAGGTCCTGGACGTACACAGAGCCCCAAAAAAGATGTACCCAAAGAGGGCCACACCAAGACACATCATAATTAAAACGCCAAACGTTACAGATAAAGAGAGAAACTTAAAAGCAGCAGGAGAAAAGCGAAGAGTTACCTTCAAAGGAGTTCCCATAAGACTGTCAACTGATTTCTCAAAAGAAACTTTGCAGGCTAGAAGGGACTGGCAAGAAGTATTCAAAGTGATGAAAAGCAAGGACCTACAGTCTAGATTACTCTATCCAGCAAAGCTGTCATTTAGAAATGAAGGGCAGATAAAGTGCTTCCCAGACAAGGTAAAGCTAAAGGAGTTCATCATCATCAAACCATTATTATGTGAGATGTTAAAGGGACTTATTTAAGAAAAAGAAGAAGCTCAAAAGTGTGAACATTAAAATGGCAATAAGTTCACAACTATCAACAACTGAATCTAGAAAACAAACTGAGCAAATAAGCAGAACGGAAACAGAATCTTAGATGTGGGGATCACTTGGAGGGTTGTCAGCTGGGAGGGGGAAGGGAGAGAATTGTGGGGAAAGCTGCAGGGATTAGGAAGTACAAATAGGTAGTTACAGAATAGCCATGAGGATGTTAAGAATAGTATAGGAAATAGAGTAGCCAAAGAAGTTATAGGCATGACCCATGGATATGAACTAAGAGGGGGATTGCCAGAGAGAATAGGGGTACCAGGAGGAGGGAGACAAAGGGGAAAAACTGGGAGAGTCATAAAAGCATAGTCAATAAAATATATTTATAAAAAGCAAATTAGGTTCACCCCTCTCTCACCAGATACATATTGAACAAATAGTTAAAGACTAACTGAAGGAGCTCTAGACTATTGGTCTTTATGGACATAGACAGATTTCTAGCTTGCACTGGCCAGCAAATAGGGTGGCAAGTTCAAGGAACCATCTGAAGGGCTGAGCAGCTGGGATACGGAACAGGATGAAAAGGGCGTGCAGGGAGGAAGGCTGGAGGCTAGCTCAGAGCCTTTCCATGTAAATTCTCTACTAAGGATTTCAGTCTTCATCCCAAGGGAATTTGGGAGTTATTAAAAGTTTTTCAGCAATAAAATGGCATGATCATATTTGCATATTTCACTCTGGCTGCTGTGAAGCGAATGGACTGTTGAGAGCCATGTATTTTCTCTCTGGGCAAGGCACACTTCACGTAACAACACAGATTTGAAACGTTGGTGAACCTTCTTTTAGGCATATTTTCAAAAGGGGTATGTGAATTATCAGTCATTCACAGCCACATTTGGAAATTTTACAGAGCTGAAATTAATAACTACAATAACAGTAATAAATCTGCAAGCAATCTGTTAAATGGAGCCTTCAGTGGTTCTATTTCTTATTTTTGTTTTGAATAAATGAATTAAATAATAAATGAGCAAAGTCAGGATTTGGGACCAAAAGAAAAATTTTCCCATGAAATTTTCCTGTAAAATAGAGTGAAAAGTGGTGATACACCATATGTAAACCCTTTGAGTAACACACTGTAAGTTGACTCTCAATACCTTAAAAAAACGTAATGACACTGAAGTATTAAACCATTAATGGAAGTTTTGGTTCAGTTGGTGGTAACCACTTACTTTTGTTGAAGAATCATCGAGTTTATTTCAGGAGCACTTAGTGATCAGAGCTGATGACAAAAATAGGTTTGGGCTCACCAGTAGTTGGCTTAAGTACTTCTGTACATGGCATTTGAGCTAGGTGCTATGCTTATGTTTTTAAATTCTTTAAAAAACTTTTTGGTATAAACATATTCTCATTTTATACCCTCTATCTGAGCATTCCAATTAAATAGCAATAATTTTAATAATGGTGATGGAAACTAATATTAACGCAGTGCTTATTGAGAGCCAAGAACTTGTTTAATCTTTACAACAGCCACAGTAGAAAGCACTGTTCTGACCCCATTTTAATAGATCAGGAAACTAAAGCACAGAGAGGTTGAGTAAGTTGCCCAAGGCCACACAGCCTGTAGGGAGCTGTGAGGCTGGAATTTGAGCTTAGGGAATCTCGTTGCAGATTCTATGTGCTTAACTACTATACATATCACCTCTTTAAAATTAATGCTTTTTGAAAAGTCAGTTCATGATTTATACATATATGTATACACAATATTTTTCTCTTAAACATTTTCATAAACCCCTTTAACTGAATCACCCCATCATAAAAATATGGGAGTTTTTTGAAACTGAATCCAACTTTACAGCGCAAGATGAGTAAAGTTTAAGAGCAAACAGATGTTTGCAAAGCATATAAAACTCAAAATTGCTCTGCACTCGATGTTATTTGGAACGCAGGCATAATTCTTTTCAAATATGATTTTATCTAAATGGTGTCCCTTAAAACTTCATTTTAACACCCAAACGATCCCCAGCTGTTTGGGTAGATTGGCCCCTGCTGGGTCTGTTTCCCGACACTTCCCATATTCCACCATAAATATTCATGAGGCATTGTTCCTGCTGGCCCAAGGGGGGGGCAGGATCCATTTTTATGAACTCCTCTCAACTGGGATTAGCATCTTTCACCTATTACCCAACTCCTGAATTATGGTTTTGTTCTGCCGTGGTCTCCATTTTCTTTCTTTTTACTGATATCTGAGAAGTCTGAAGAGAATGTGAAGTGTGAAAGAAACTTCTAATTCCAGGAAGTTGGCCCAAGGAGTATACAAAATCAATTTTTAAGATACAATATCTTATTCAAACTTTACACCCAGACCAGTGTGAAACCACTGTTTTCTTAAGTTGCCAGATTTCCTCGGCAACAGCCATGCCTCTGTAAGAGGTTCGTCCCCTTAATCCGAGGGCTAGGGTGGGGGTGATGGAGGAGCTAGGTGGAAGGAACACTGTTTCTATAGACAAAACATGCTTGGGCTACAAAAGTGATGATCTTTGTATATGATTTATGTTTGTGCTTAGATTCCGGAAAATATTGATACTAGAAATACATCTGCCCTCCTTGGGATTGAGAGGTGGCAGAAGTGCGAATTCTCTTTCCCACCTTTGCAGCTCTCTCTCTTTCCCCCTCTCATGTTTTGTGGGATTCTTAAATCCAATCTCCTATGTCCCTAGGTCATGTTTATAACATTCTCTTGTGTACCATCAATGCTCTTGACTTCATCCAGACTCACATCAGGAAACTATGGGAAGAACCCTTAATTTTTGACATAAGATTTCAATTTTTATACCTGCTTGGTTCTAACCAGTCAGATACACTTGGATACAGTATTTAACTTCTTGAAATCTCTGTTTTTGCATTTTTAAAATAGAAGTATCAGTCACATGTGCCTCTTGTGAAGCATAAATAAGGCTGGAAGATTGAGTACAGCTACTGAAGCGTCAGAGGAAGAAGGGAGTTGTGGGAGATCCACCTGGTCCTTAGCTCACTGGGGCACAGTGGTCGCTTCCCGCTCCTCATGGGTTTGCCACATCACACAACAGCAAGCAAGAGTTCAGCTTCTGCACATTCTCGAAATGCCATCCCGTTCTACAAAGATTTCTGCCATAATATGAGTGGATTGTGAAGAGAAGCTGACTGAATTAACTACACAGTCTAGATTGATAACTACATAGAGGAGCAGGTAGTATCTTCATCTGATCTTTCTGTAACTGTTATTCTGCTTACTTAGAAATCCATTGGAACCTACAAATTGCCACCAACTCTGTAAAAAATGCACAAGAGGAGATGCTGGAGACATAGTTACTCATCAGCAAGGATGTCTTATGGAGTTCCTGGAAATGGACCTCAGAAACAGACGCCTGCTAACACCCTCACTGCCCAAGTCAGAAGCACTGGCTAGAATGGAGTCAATGCCCCAAAACTCTGGGGGCAGTACGTTGAAGTCATTAAGGCTTGAGATCTGCTATCAGGCTGCTGGGGTTTGAATCCTATCTATTTTTTGCTTAGCACTGTGACACTTTGCCTGTTGCTTAAGCTATCTAAGCCTGGGTCTCTAGTAGCAATAGGGCCTGTCTCATATGGTTGTGATAGGGATTCAATGACATAGTCTAGAGAAAACATTTAGCACACTGAACATAGGGTTGGCACAATGTACTCATTTATATAAGCTTAAAACTATTGTTGAAAGAACTAGCTGAGAACAAACATCACGTTCCATCCCACATACTTAAGCCTAGATACTTAACTGACCACACTGGCAGGGCCTTGAGTTGAAATGCAACAAAGGTATTCAGTTCCCCTGAATACAGAGTGTGTTTTAAACAAAACTGAAGGCTACTTTATATTTGTGCTCATATTTTAAGGGCTGATAGTGTGTTGCTCTGTGTAGGGAGGTAAGTAATGTGTGCATATGAGAGGTGCAACAGTGCTTTTCAACATATGCATATGGGAAGATCATGTTTTTTATGTGAAATAGAAGTTACTATATGCACAGCCTGGTATCACTTGCGATTCCATTTCTTAAATATAACTGTCACCCACCAGGTAGAGAGGTCTGTTCTTTTATCTCCGGCATCTTCAGGCTTGCAGTATTATTTTAAGTTGTGCTTCAGAGCATTTCTTCAGTTTTCTTGCTTCTGGTTACATCACTTTAGTCTCTCTTGAGCTTTCTCACGGTCTCCCATGCCACTAAGGAATCCAGCCCAGCTGGGTAGTGAGGATTGTTTAGATGTATTCCAGCACCATATTACTGATGGTTATTTTATGTCAATTAAAATTAATTTAGCTGAGTGGTAACAATAATAAAACTGTTCAAGAAATTAGATGTAACATCATAGTGCTTCTGAAGTGACAAACTTGTCAAAGTGGGGTCAGAGACTGACAAGGAGAAACATCATCCTCACTCCCCCTGCACACCCTCACTCTTACCTGTTTGCTTCAGTGTCTCTGCATGGAAAGGCCCGCTATGTGGATAGGAGGCAGTCATGTTCGATGAAGAGCCTCCTATGGTGTCTGTTACCCCTCCAACTGGGTTTAAGCCTCCTTTTTAAAATCTTGTTTTTTTAATCATAGTTGACATTCAATATTATTTTATATTAGTTCCAAGTGTATAGCATAGTGGTTAGACTTAAGCCTCTTTTGATAGAGAAGGAGGGACAGAAATGGACTAAATTCATGGAAAGCTGTGGGTCCAGTTGAGGCTGTTTTGGCCACAGGTCAAAGGTGGAGCACAGCAAATCGAGAGAGGTCAGGCTCCCCAACTCTGTCCAGAAGCTCACACTGTCTTGTCTTGTGAGGAGTTGGCAGCTCCTTGACTGCTTCAAGCATCATTGCTCAGGAGGGCACCATCAGCATCATATTGGGGTGGTTCCTTGAAACAGCTTCTCTTGATACTCATAGGTTTAGTGGGAATGGGAGAGGGAAAATTGGAGATCAATAGTGACTGGAGCTGACAAAATGGCTCACTTTGGGGGCCCCAGAAAATCCTGGGAGAAACTTTGAGGCTGTCTCAATTCTTGCCTGGTAGATCTGATTGGTAATAGGAATTACTAAAACTATTGTAATTTAAATATTTGAATTCAATGTGATTTTAACTTTCATAATGAAACATATTTTTGGGGGAATGTTTTGGTGTAACCACTTTTGGAATATTCTCTTAGACAGAACTAGAAAAGGATTCTGCGAGAAGTTTACAGAGTTAGTAGTCTATAGGGAATTCACTGCCTCATTGTAAGTAAGTTGTTACAAAAAAGTAGTTGAAGCAAAACATGCACGACTTATCAGATAACATTATTTATGTGTTTAATATTATTTTAGGAGACCTTCCGAATAATGGTGAATCTCTACAATAACCTGTAATAAGATGATCAGTGATCTGAAATAATATTATTTTATGCTGAGATTTGCTGGCTATTAAAACAGTTGTCTGATTTAAAGGCCTTTCTTGATCTGTTTCCACTTCTCAAACCATGCAGTTTTTTGAGGATAAAAGGAGAGATTGCATAGAAGATTTTAATAATTCATAGACCACTACCTCTATAAGTTATGAAGGGCTTAACTTAATTCATCAATAAAGGCAGGATTTTAGGCAGGAAAATTCCACTTTTAATTTAGAGGCTCACTTTTTGGGTAACAGTGTCTGGGTATAAAGAAAACTTTGAAAGTCCAGGTAAGAAATGCAACAGTGAATCTGGCAGCCATGTTTTGGGGTGCCTGTCCGCCCAGAGACTCTTTCTGGAAATTGCTCCTATTTATAACCGCTCCATCTGAGGCCTGGAGAGTCATGCTATTTCATGACCCATTCTGTCAATGACAGCAGATTGGGTCAGGAATGGTCATAGCCTAGTTGGAACAATCATACTGCTCCCCTAGGATCTTGAAATGAGGACATGGAAAGAAATTAAGTGTCCTGGGTTATTTTTCCCCCAAAATTGCAGGTAAGGATTTGAGTAAAGAAGTTATTTGAGAAGAGATCCCAGGAAGCATGTGTAGGGGAGTGGAATGGAAATTTGCCAATAAAAGGTACTCATCAAACAAGTGACCACTTGGGAAATGGAGCTTAATCCTGTTAGAAAACTAAGTGTGAAATATATGTCTAAATTATCTTACCCTATGGGGTGAGAGAGCTAAGGTATTTATCCTTCAATTGGTATTGCCTATTGGTTCAGGGCTACTTCCAAGAGGTGTTAATTCACAGGTCTAAGCAGCCAGAAATAACAATGGGGTCAAGAGTTACAGGTGCTGGCATGAGATACTGAACCAGTAGGCACAGAAGTCTTCAGGGCTAGGGCATATGAGAAGGGTAGGGACAGAGTCTCATTACTGTGTCAGCTTGCTGTTTGTATGTGAGTCCTTTAAACAGAAGGGCTGAGAGCAAAGCTTTAGGCCTTACATAAGCTGTTAAATAAGAAGAGAAAACTGGCTTTCCAACAAAAGCTGGAGAATGTAGTAGCAGGTGCACAGAGGCAAATGTGGAAGAGAAGGCATGGGGCCCCTGAAATACAGTGAAGGTGAACTGTTAGTGAAGATGCTCCAGTTCATCTAAGATTCGACTGTCTTTCACTTTTTTGTTTCTAGATTACGTGAAAATAACTGATCCCTGATCTTCTTCCTTTTAATTTAGTTAACCTGAGTAGTGACCATTCATAAGATGAGGCATTTTTCTTCCAGAAATGGCCCAGCAGTGTTCTCAGTCTTGCATGCTCATTTTGCTTATTATTTGGATTCCCCTCACCACACCCACACACACTGAGTCATATTGAAATGCCTGGGGCCCTTGATATTGACCTTGGAGGCTCTTTACATTGGCCTGCCCACCCAGACTCCCGTGGAAACATCCAGTGTATACTACCCACAGTGTACCATTGAGTTAAACTATACCTGTTACTTTTGCACCCAGTGTTGGATAAAGATATCATCACAAGCTTGTCTGCTTTCAACTCAAATAACCAGTGCCTTCTAACAATAAGGGCTACAAAACCTTAACAGTGCTGTCCTATAGAAGCGGAAACGTCAGCTCTGGGAGGAGTGGGCAGACAGCTGTGGCTCGGGGCCTCATGGCCTGGGCTGTTACCTGTTGCCGTCTTCATGGGACAGATATTCTGAAGCACAAAAGCTTCCGTCAGCAGCATGCATGTCCCCTGCAGGAAACCTGAGTTACCACTTTGAACTAATTTCAGGGTTCCCAGATCCGCCTTTTTCCCTTCTTCTTCTCGGTTACTTGGTTTAATATTTCATCTGCCATCCACTGACAGACATCGAGAACATCCTGCTGTCCTGGGCCGCTGTGGTCTGCCCTGCAAGCTTCTCCAAATGTTGCTGGAAGGAAAGTTTAATGGGCCATGCACATTGACAGCCACATTTCAGAGCAGAGCTAGCCTCATGGTCCCTGAGTCGCTGCCATTCCACAAAAAATCAGCTGCCAATCTGTCAACTGAACACAGGCCTTTCAGTTTAGCCATGGTGAGGTGTGTGTAAGTGAGCCTGGAGGACAAACACACAAAACTATGCATGTCCACGCCGTCCTAGACACCCAGCACCCATTCTCCTCCTTTCCTCTGTTTTTTGTCTTAATTCTGTAATTTAAAAGGGAAAACCGAACTTCTACTCTGCTTTCTTTCTCCCAGTAATCCTCGGTCAAGGATTAGTGTCTGTCACCCTTTCTTCCCCAGTGTAAACAGCACTGATCTTTTCATTTTAAGTGTTGCCCTGGGAGACAAACCAGTTCTCATTTCTACATTCAGGCTGGTCCAGAAAGTGTTTTAAGACTTCAGATTATGCTTGGTAAAGTCGTGCCCGGTGGGTCGAAAGGGTACGCAGGGCTGGCCCCTGTTTCTCGGCTCTAAATTCATTGATTTGATACAGCTTCTTTTGTTACTGCTGAAAAGGGGGCAGGGAAGACTTGGATTAATAAAAGCATGAAATAAAATACACATGTAAAATGTAGTAAATAACAAGGAAGAGCGTAGGGGTGAGAGCAAAGAGCTAAAGAAGCTCATTGTGCAAAAAGGAAGGTTTCTGTGGTCTTCATCGTGGTTTATTTGGGAAATTATGACATAGGCACCTCAAGAAATTCACTGATGACTGTTGACTGATAGATTTCCAAATGAATAGCTATACATGAGAAATTAATTTCTAGGTGTGCATGACAGCTTAATTTAGATTTTTTCCCTTTGGCTAATGTGGCCACAAAGAAATGAGTATATTGTTTGTGTCATTCAAGGTAGGCACTCTGCATCCTGTGGGGCATGGTAAAATGTCCACTCAATATAGGCAAAGACGCTGTTCAAGGATTTTGTCTTTATTTCAAGAAATGTCCAGACTATTTGGAAAATGCCAAAGAATTTGACAATGCTACATGCAGTTAATGTTTTACATGAAAAATAATTATTAGCCAAGAATGTCAATATGATTGACATTCAAAGTTTATGAGAAAGCAAAATAACAAAATACTTCCATGCTATATAGAAACGAATGCTGTGTTGTAGTTGCTGTGGTCTGTGGTTATCATGGTCATTATAAAGCAGTTATGACAGATCTGAACTCCATCAGAAATTGTATAAAGAGACACAGGGAAAATCCCTGACTTTGGTACTAAATACATGTATGATATGACCTTGTGTAACTCCCTTAACCAGTCTTATCTATTAAATAAATTGGTCTAGATAATTTTGATTTCCATTTAAATTGTAAAAACTCTGTGATTGTAAGTCTCTAAGACTCAATGAGCACTGATCTGAAGCACAATGTACAAGGTGAATTGTTTATGTTGTGCCTGATGGGGCCATCCGTGCATTTATGGGTAATAAGAGAGCAATCTTAAGCTATGACAGGGGAGGACAAAGGATTAGATTTTTCTAGTCCTACAAAAGTCATTTGAAGAACTTCACATTAATTCCTCGCACTTCAGTTATTTTAAGTGGCATCCTAGGACAAGCAAAAGGTGAACTAAAATTCCTTCAGCAGATACTAGAGCACAAAATGTTGCGGAATTGTGGGGCAGGCCTGGCCCAGAGCATCTGTAGCAGATATCGCCAACTGCTTTAGTAGTTTCATCCACTGTTTTCATATTTCTGACAAAAAATGCTTATTTAGTTTGTCTTTTTAAAATGATCAGAAGGCATCAGTTATTTGAAATTCATAGTAGATTTCACTATTTGTTTTCAAATGATTTATGATGTATTTTATACCATGTCTTATACTTTTATTTGCTTATTATTATAAAAATAATGTAAAATTACAGGGAATTTAAGAGCAATGTCAAGCTCCCGTAATTTCTTTTTAGTTTCCAGCAACTTTCACTTTTTATTTATTGCCAATGATTGTATCAATGCAAAATAGGTCTATACACAATTATTACTGTGTTTGGGTATAAATCTTTTTAGTCACCATCAGTATCAGTAATTTTTCACTTTCAATTTGAGAGTTCTTATGTAGGTCAGTGTATTTTTTCTTTCTTTTCCTGTTTTGATATCCCTTTTTAAAACAGGATAATTAAGCACAAATTAAAAGAAAGACTAACAAACAAAACTGAATAACTCTGTAGCTAAGCAAATGAATGAGATGTAAACTCAGTTCAGAGGCTGGAAGTCAAATGGGGACAGAAGCATGTACTATCTGATCATTGTCAGAGAGGAAGAAAGGAGAAGGGCTTGCTGTATGTGGAAGTAAGGAATTCTCTCAGCTTGCTCTGTAGCCGTCATGTGTCCTGTGCCTAAATCATTAGTGTTGGCTTTTTCCCTTGATTAAATTATCCATATCTCCTCCACTTTGAACTCTGTTAATGAAGCTGGTAACTGTCTGTACTCATGAAAAGGGTGGACTCCTGTTTGACCAAGCAGTTACTTGGTCCGATGTTGAGAATGACTGCATTACTAATTGGGCTGTCTTGCCAAGGTCGGGATTGAGACCGCCAAGGCTCTAGAATCACAGACATAAGAGATTATCACACATAGTCTGTAGCCCCAAGTAGGATCCACAACACAAATATTTCCAACTGATCATTCACCAGCTTTACGTCTTCCAGGGGGAGGATACTCACTGTTCCAGAGGTACAAACGCAACTACCTGTGGGGGTTGGTTATTTAAGAGGTAAAAAAAGCAGGCCCAGAATAAGAAAATCAAATGCAGAAATCAAGTCAAACTATTTTTATAGTTACTGAACTGTGGCATAAGGATGTAACATGATATAAATATGTAAATATTTTAAATTCAAATTTGAAAAAAGAAACAATGACTTTTTCAACACAGCATCCTTTGTATGCATATTAAACCCATATGCCTAGGCTTTCTCTCACTTTTCTTGAAATGTGTCCTTTTCAATCTGTCTTTTATTTTCCTACATTTGCTATAGATGCAGGTTCAGAGAACTAATTCCCTACTATAAGGGAAAAAATGGATGAGCATGATGCTAAGTGGCAACTGATATGAACCCCAAAGATAGGGAGGTGATAGGCCTGTGGTCACCTGGCGAGCCCAGGGCCCCCCAAAGTGGGTAGCCAGTGCTCAGCTCCAGACAGCTGTTGACACTTGTTGACATATAGGAATGTGGGCCCTGTGTTACTAATCTTCTCTTTTCTCAAGTATAGTTAGGAATCTGGATTTTTAGTAAAATTCTCCAACTTTTAATTTTTTTTTTTTGAAATTTTAAAGCACAGTGTGGGTCAAAGAAAACATGTCTGGGCCCCTGATGACATTTGTGAGATGCCATTTTACTTTCCTTGGCCTATTCCAGGGCTTGGCAAACTGTGGCCTGTGTGCCAAATCCAGCTACCCCCTGTTTTTGTAAATAAAGTTTTATTGGAACACAGCCATGCTCATTTGTTAATGCTGTCCATGGCTGCTGCTGTGCCACACTGGCAGACTTCAATAGTTAGAATAGAGATTGTATGGGCTACAAAGACTAAAAGGCACACTCTCTTGACCTTTACAGAAAAAGCATATAGGCCTCTGATCTACTCCAATCTGGTAAAACCCTTAATGTTTAGAAAGTCTATTTTTAATTAAAATCTGCCTTTCTGCAACTTTCATTCATTGCTCTTGTGTCTGTTCTTTATTTTTCTGGGCATTCATAGAAGACCTTTGGACACTCTTAGATTATTTAGTCATAGGCCATCCAGGGATGGGTTGAATGTCTTTCACGTCCAAAAGCTGCCACCCAAATTAGACCTGATTTCTTGGATAAGTGGTGTATCTTGGAATAATCTAATATGTTACATGTTCATACAGAAAGTGAATGGAGTTTGTGAGCCAGTTACGAACTTCCCTCCAACCTCCAAAAAAGCCCCACGAGTGGTTAATAGGAACACCAGATGAATGCAGCCTGTGAGAGGTTGACTGATGGCATGTCTCTATGCAGTCTAAATTCTTCCTTGCTCTTAGAATAACATCTAAATTTTGTTCTATGGGTCACAATGTTCTGCACTATCCAGTCTGGCCTTTCCATCCAACTCTCCTCTTCCCCCCAACACCCATATTTCTTTGGTCACCTGGGTCTTTTTTCAATTGCTTAGACATTCCAAGATCTTTTATCTCTTAGACTCTTAGCACTTGCTATTTTTTTTTTCTGCCTGAAACTCTTGTCTTCGTTTCTTCACAAGGAGGATCTTATCTTTTTACAGACATCTTCTCTGATCACCCTCTCTTAGATGGCACAGAAGTGACCTCTTAGCACACCTTTCCATTTATCAAATTTCTCTTAGTGGTAAGTGTCTTGCTTATTTATCTGTATTCTCATTTACTGCCAGTCTTGCTCTATTAAAATATAAGTGTATTGAGGCCAGAACTTTTCCTATGTTATTCATTGTTTTCTTTCTAGGACCTAGAAAATTGTATGCTCTCAAAAATATTTGAGGAATAATAAATACACATTGGAAGTAGTTTAGCAGTATATAAATTTCACCTCTGATTATTTTGTTTGAACTGGCAAAACCAACCTAAAAGCATCATAAAAAAATCTTCTTACCATGAGAGGATGCTTTGAATTAAATTATTCCTGCTTAGTAGTAACTGAATAGCTACATTTTGGTGAGCATATTTTTAAATGTTGTGGTTAGTGAAAATCTATAATCATGTATAAATATTTTGATTATTAACTAAATTAACAATATGATTTTTTTATATGATGCTTTGTCATACACAAAACCCATATTCAAAAAGGTCCTGCTTTGCAATTCTCTCATGAGAGGAAAATCAAAAGGGGCATTATTGATTTTACACTTTATTTTTACACTTGAGAAAACTGAAGCCCAAAGAGATTTCTCAAGATCACCCAGCCAATTAGGGGCAGAGCCTGGAGGACAAATGAATTTTGTCAGCTTCTAAGCATTTAACTAACTCCATTTTTCTTTGTTGGTGATTGGTTTATTTTATAGGTTCTGGTGGCAGTGAGAACACCTCATGACTTCAAAATAGCAATTTTTCTTTACAAAGTACCCTTCACATGAATGTTCTGTTAGATCCACAGTAATCCCATGAGAAAATTTGAACAATTACTATTATCCTATTTTTTTAATCTTCACCTGAGGACATGCTTATTGATTTTTAGAAAGAGGAGAAGAGGGATAGAGAGAGAGAGAGGGAGAGAAACATGGATGTGAGAAACGTTGATCGGTTGCCTCTTGCATGGGCCCTGACTGGGAATCGAACTCACAATCCAGGTGTGTGCCCTGACTGGGTATTGAACCCACAGCCTTTAGGTTTATGGGATGATGCTCCAACCGACTAAGCCACACTGGCCAGGGCACCCTATTTTTGTTTTTAATTTAAGAAATGGTTAGGTGGAATTTCGGGTGGCATTAATGCCATGACCAACGTGTCAAAGGTAGAAATGGAATTTGAATCTAGGTCTTTACCATAGCTCTTTCTTACCTTTTGATGTGGTGTCTGACTGTTTTCATTCTTAATTTAAAGTGGAAGTTATAATTTAATGTTCAGTTTAGTGATTAACAAAAATGTAGGTACTCAATATATGTTAAGCACCCTTATGATGATGTACTGAAATATTAACTATTTGTGGATTCATAACAATGGCAAAATCTTTTTATAAATAGTACTCAATATATGTAGTCATGGTTCTAATCACTTTGCATTTATAAACTCATGGCATTTTTGCAGACAGCCTATGAAATAGATACTATCCTATCCCCTTTTGACTGTTGGGGGAACTGAGGCACAGGAGATCAACAATCTTTTCTTTTTTTTCATCCTCATGTGAGGACATTTTGTCATTGCTTTTTAGAGAGATAAGAAGAGACAGTGAGAAACACTGATCTCAGGGAGAAACATTGATTGGTTGCCTACCGTGTGTGCCTGGACCGGGGATTAAATGTTCCTAGACCAGGGGTCGACCCCACAACCTAGGTATGTGCCCTGACCGGGAATTGAATTCATACCCTTTCGATTATGGGATGATGCTGCAACCAACTGAGCCACACCGGCCAGGGCTGAGATTAACTGTCTTGCCTGAAGTAACATAGGTAATGACCAGCAAAACTGATTTAAACTCAGGAGTCCTGTGTCAGTTTCAAAAAATTGTATCAGTTTAGTTTCTTGCAGACCTAAAGAATCTTAAAATTGAAGTCATTGACCTGTTATGAAGGTCGATCTTAAGCCCTGGGGAACTTAACTCAAAAGGAAATAGCAGAATTCTAAGTTACTAGGGCTACCTGTCTCTTCTCCCTCACTGCATGTGGCCTGTGGAGAAGGACTTTCTGCCGCCTTCTGTGGGAAAGTGTTGACCAAAGCACTTTGCTTCCCATGCAACCTGGTAATTGGCTCTGCTCCGTGCAGGAGGAGGGTCGTGTTTGGCTGCTGAAATGGTGAAAGCCTGTCCTATGTTGGGCCACACTAATCACATATGACCAACTGTGTCAGTCAGAGTGAGGTGTTTCCCCTCACAGTTGGAGGCCAAAGGCCTTGTTCATAATGATTAGCATGACATTTGTTAGTGTCCCCACTGCTTCCCCATCTTGTGACCTTGTGGTTGTCATTATTGGTGCGAAAGAATTTATTTGTTTGGGAATTGCCAAATATCTTTGCTTCTCATCAGAGCAAATGTTGGATAAAGGGAAAGACTTCAGTGTAGTGATGCTGGAGACAGGGAGGCCATTCAGGGGGCCTTGGTGCTCACAAATGAGGGAAAGGAGACAACATCTCCTTGAAATAAAGAAGTTTTGTAGTTTTTTCCAGGGAACAGAATGCAGAGTAAGAGCAGACTTCATTCACTGAACAAATACTTGTTGAATTGTACTATGTGCCAGGCCGTGGGCATTCAGCTTTGAACAAAAGAGATGCTGTTCTTGCAAGACATACATTCTAGTGAAAAGAGACAACAAGAAAGTGATTAGAGAAATAGGATAATTTCAGAGAGGGAGGGCTCTGAAGGAAAAACAAACTGACAGAATGACCATTGAGGGGTAGGAGAGGGGCTACTTCAATTTGGGTGGTCAAGGGGGCTCCTCCCTGAAGAGGTGACACTTGAGTGATTAGGAGCCAGCCTGTGAGCTTCTCTGGAGGAGTGTCCTCGCAGAGGGAACTAACTGTACCCCGACCTGCTTCTCCCCTTTCCTCTCATCTCAGGCATGTGGTCAATTTCCCAAATGCCTCTTCCATCCTGGAGGGTGTGCCTGCTCTTGTCGTTCCTGGTTTGCCTGATTCCACCAGTGAAGAAAGCTCAAGTGTTAGTTGATGTCAGTAAAGACTATTGGGTGCTCTGTCAAAACAAGAGCCCCTCTCTCCTACAAATCTCTTAGTCCAACCCAAAAAAGAAACGAGGTTAGTTTGGCTTGATGTGTTTCAAGGGAGCATGCTACTTCCTTTGCAAAATCCTCAGAAGCCATCTGTTTAATAATCTACTCTTGAATTTATGCAGGAGTTGATGTCATGCGCCTAGGGATTGAGTCTCTTAAATTCACCATTCCTCCTCTTTTGAAAATATGAACAATATTGTAAATTTGCAATCTTCTGGAACCACATCTGCTTTCTACTATTCCTTAAAATTGCTGACACTGGTTCTGTGACCACATCTGCATGTTTCTTTAATATGCTAGGATCTGGTGCGCAACACAGGAAACCTCAACTCATTTATTGCAGCCATTTCCTCTGTATCTCCCCATGTATCATTGGCAAACGCCCTCTCCTTTTAATCTATTTGTTATATGTGGTTTTCTGATTAGAAAAGTAATACATGTTGTAGAAAATTGTGAAATATATAAAAACAGACCCAAAATAACTTATATCCCTATTATCTAGTGATGATTACTTTTTACATCTTGTGATATATCTTTCCAGCCTTCTCTCCACTGCCTCCCTCATGCTTACATATATGTGCACACACATACCTACAGTCACATACATGAACATGAACACGTACACTTTCATATGTTTATACTTTACAATTTGGTAAATAACACAAAATCTACTCGTAATATGATTTTTAATTTAAAGATATATATATATATATATATATATATATATGTATTTTTAATCCTCATCCACAGATATATTTCCATTCATTTTTAGAGGGGGTTAGGAGGAAGAGAGAGAGAGAGACAGAGACATTGATGGGTTGCTTCCGATACCACAACCCACAACCTAGGTATATGCCTTGCCCAGGAATTGAACAGGCAGCCTTTTGGTGCACAGCACAATGCACCAATCAATGGAGGCTCACGGCCAGGGCTACTTTCAATATTATTCTTTATAGTCCGAATCTGTCGTCTCGAGTAGAAACAATGCTGATGATAACTAAGGCAGTTCCTTGGATGGCCTCTTGCAGTAACAATACCTTTTCTGGTGATACGGAGTTCAAAAGGAACAGCACACTTTTCTGCCTCTCTTGGGACTTTCAAAACTCCTTGCATCAGGACTGTGTCTCCATCTCGAATTTGGGGTTGTGTTACACTTCAGTCAGTGCATTTGTTCAGGTAACTTTCTCCAGGTAATTAATGTCATGCCAGTTAGCAGAGCCTTCTTTCATGGGTCTCCTGGGAATATCTGAGAGAAGAAACTAGCATTCCTTCCAAAAATTATATGAAGACATGCAATTTACAAAAAGAATGATATGTCATACACACATCCAACAGTAAAAGTGGATACATCTTATATGCAGTCCTTCAGTCTACAAAACCCATCACCCCATCTGCAACCCTGATTCTGCTCCTGAGCTGACTGGGGGACAGGGTATGTGGGGAGAATTATGGGATGTACTAGCTTTCATGTATAACCTTCCAACTTCCTAGGTCTTCTTGCAAGCTCTGATGTCAGAACTCTTCAGCTCAACAGTGCGCGGATCCTCACTGATGGACCTGTAATTCATGCCTGTCCCAAATACCTCTCTCCCAAAAATACATACCAGAAATTGAAAACATTAAGAGAAAACCCTCCATGCTTCATCTAAGCTAAATTCTCATTTGACAGGACTCCCTGGGCTCCTAATTTTGTGCACAATCTTCAGTTTGCAGGACCTTTGCCAATATTATAGAGTAGGGAACATAATTCATTTTGGAGAGTGGGAGCTGTTGTCTGTATCCTCTCTGTGTCTGCCTCAATTATTTAGGTTGTCTGTAAGCTATTCTGAGAGGCTGGCCTTCCGAAAACCTCTCTCTAGTATGTACCTACATTGTATTTCACAAAGTTGGTCATGTACCCTCTTTTCCTGTTTCTATAAACAACATGTAGCAATCTGAGTTCATCAGAGCCGCCCTGTTGTAGCACACAACTAGATTGTAAACTCCGGGAGTGCAAGGCCCATGTCCGCTGCTCAGGTTGTATCTTCAGGGTCTAGCAGAGTGCCTGGTATAAAGCAGGTGTTCGACAAACATTTGCTGACCAATTTAACAAATATAACTTGATATCTACAACATGCTGGGAAGCATTTCAGAGTCTTGGGCCACCCCAGTCAACAAAACAAAGTCCCTTCCTTTATGGAGTTTAAATTATCATTGTGGAAAACAGATATAAAAATGGTTATAATGCATAAGTAAATTATATAGCATGTTAGAGCATGGTAAATGATATTGAAAAATTGGAGCAAGTTAACTGGATTGAGAATGCTGTGAGTTGCAATTATGAAGAGGGTGGTTGTGGAAGGTCTCATTTGAAAAGGTGACATTTGAGGAAAAACTGGAATGAAGTAAGGGGTTGGCTGTCTGGTATCCGGGGGATATTTTCAGGCAGAAAGCAGGTAGGGCAAGGCCCTGGAAAGTGTGAGAACTTGTTGGCAAATTCAAAGAACAGCAAGAGGACCAGTGGACACAGGGAAACCATTAGAAAGTGAAGTCACAGTGGTAATGAATGAAGGATAAAATTGCCATCAACTGAGATGGGGAAGACTACACATGGAGGAGGGTTATGTGATGGAGGTAGATCATAGATTCATCTGGGACGTGTTAAGTTCAAGATGACTATTAGATCTCTAGGTAGAAAGGTTCAGTAGACAGTTGAATATATAAGTCTTCAGATGACTGGGCTTAGAAGAACGGGCTGAGTTAAAGTTTTGGGAGGTTTCAGTAGAGAAATGGTTTAAAGCCAAGAGACATGATTTACACATACACATGCAAGTGGTTGTGTATATTTAGAAAAGTGGACGGACCAGGAATGGGGTCCTGGTATACTCCAGTGGCAGGGAATCTGGGTGAAGAGAAGAAACCTGCAAAAGAAACTGAGAAGGTATGACCAGTGAGACGGGAGGGAAATCAGGAGAGTGCAGTGCAGAAGCCCAGGGGAGCAAAACCTGAAGGCAGCCATCAGTGCATCCTTCTGGGAGGTATTTTCGGTGGACTTGCGGGCAATATTTTCAATGTTTTTCTCACTTTTTTTTTTATCCTCATCCGAGCATATGTTTATTCATTTCAGAGAGAGAGAAGAAGGGAGAGAGAGAGAAACATTGATGCGAGGGAGAAATATTGATAGACTGCCTCCAGCACACACCCCTACAAGGAATAAAACCTGCAACCCAGGTATGTGCCCTGACCAGGGATTGAACCTGCAACCTTTTGGTGTCTACAGAACCATGCTCCAACCTCTTAAGCCAACCCACCTGGCCAGGGTTCACTTTAGACTTCTCAATAGCAGTTTTAGTGTCCTTCTAATTTTGATTATTTTTTTCCTGATATCTTTTATTATTATCATCATCACAATCCATACGTAAAAGGTGCTGTTTGCTCTGACAGATGATTAGGCTGAGTAATAACTCCTGGGCCACATTCCATTTTAGGCAAATGTTCTCTGGTTTATAGGGAAGTGAAACAATGATGCGAGCCTAAAACCAGTCTGACTGAGGCACCTTACACAGGGCATAGAGATAATTATGGATGTGAAAAGAAACCAGAAAGCGTTATGTCTGATAGTACTTTTATCCAAGTCTCTTTGTCTGATATTAACTTATGTATCAGATCACTTGCTTATTCTCAGGAACTGAGGAGTATACATCAGAACAAAACCATCAATCAACAAATATAAGACTTTTATATTGATGGATAATATCAGTTAAAATGATAAGAAACAGCACTTTCCATGTAATGCATTATAATTAATGTCATCAGATTTAATGTAAAATTGCTAGAGTGATAGTTCAATTCCAAAGATACATTTAAGAATTTTATATGGCAGATGTGGGGTAAATTCACAGAAACATGGGACCAGATTTGTCTGTGCTATTGGCAAGACTAAGCTGCTATAACAGGAAAGCTCCCAAAGACTATGGCAGAAAGAAAACAGATACTTATTTTTTCCCCCACAAACAGATCTGAGATGAGTGGTCCAGGTTGGCAAAGAGGCTGTGCTCACTGTCATTCAGGAACCCAGGCTCCTTCCCTCATTTCATTCTGCCATCATTGAGAATATTATCCCCTGTCAAACCACTTAAGCTTGGATCCCCTTACGAAAGGAACCCTTCCGCACTGCTGGTGGGAATGCAGGCTGGTGCAACCATTGTGTAAAGCAGTGTGGAGATAACTCAAAAAGTTAAAAATGGATCTGCCTTTGACACAGCAATCCCACTTCTGGGAATATATCCAAAGGAACTCAAAACACTAATTCGAAAGAACATAAGCACCATTTTGTTCATTGCAGCGTTATTTACAATCTCCGAGATATGGAAGCAGCACAAATGTCTATCCATAGATGAGTAGATAAAACAACTATGGGATATTTAAACAATGGGATACTACTTGGTAGTAAAAAGACTATACCCTTTGCAACAGAATGGATGGACCTCGAGAACCTGGTGAAGTAAGCCACTCAGAGGAAGACATATACCATATGATTTCACATTTATGTAGAATCTAATGAACAAATTGAACTAACAGACAAAACAGAGTCAGACTCATAGATACAGAGCAGGATCACAGCTATTGGACGGGGGCAGTAGTGGCAGGTTAGGGGGTATAGGGATCAAAAAGATAAAAAGACTCATGGACATGGATAGCAGTGTGGTGATTACAGGGAGCTGGAGGGTATAAGAGGGTTAAATGGTAATGAAAATTTAAATGAAAAATTTATAAAAACTCAGTGATATTATGTTGTGAAACACCCTGCCTGGTTTCAGGGACTACAGCCTTCCCGACAGGCAAGAGGGCCCCAAAGCTGGAGCTGAGCAAGGAGACCTTGGGAAAATAGGCCACTAAGGAGACAAAACCTGTCTCCCTGGCAGGGGCTGCGCCCCTGCTTCCCTCACATCACCCTGCTTAGCCCTGAAGGATGGCTGGTTAATTAATGATGGGTAAGACCCCCTCGATGGCAGGGGCAACCTAAGACAGGCACAGTCACATGGGGCCATAATGAGAAGGACTGGGGGACAGGGAGGAAGGGCAAAAGACCCTCACCCCTCGGCTTTGATGTGGCCAAAGTCCTTATTCTATCTGAAAGAAGTCTCCTTGTCTCTTGGCTGCTCTGCTCCACCCCCTGACAGGGTCAATGAAACAATACTAAAGGCAGGTACAGCCCTAAACTGGATTGGGCAGTTCCTGGGGACAGTTAGGCCTGGAAAAGGAATACATTCAATTCTATGAAACTTACTTTGCTAAGAATACCCTTGAGTTAATGAGTACTGATGTTTGGGGTTGAGCATACACTATGATCAGTTTCCCAGGTTTCAGGGCTGAATGGGCACCACCCTGTCTACCAGACACTGACCTGAGGCAAATCTCTTTTGTTCCTTCAATTGTTATCTATGATCTCCATCTGTTTCCTATAAACATAGCCTTTGACATTGACTGATGAGCTTTGAATCCATGCTGTATACCCCTGTGCATATGGTTCTCAATAAAAGCCACTTCAAGAGAAGGGCTTGGGGCATTCTCCACTAGTGGGAATCACCAGCCCTTTCCATGGCAGACCGAGAAAAGTGTCTAGGATGACTTATTTTAATTCCCCATCTGTGATGACCTGGAGCGTACTCTGTGGGACAGAGTCTGTCCTCTTTCTCAATATTACCCATGCCATTTATATCATAATCTAATGGAAGTATCTGAGACAAAGGATTTGTCTCTGCTCCATGCTGTCATTCAGAAGCCTAGGACTTTTATTATCTCCCAGCCTGACCAACTTCCAGGGGTCTGGGATCCTATACTGTATTCTTTGGACCCAGGTGGTAGGCACAGGAAGAGTGACAGAGCATGGAGATTGGTTGAGAAGGTTTCGGGTGCCAGGGGACAGAAGCACGTCCAGGTACCATTGACCACAACCTGGTTATATGGGCCCACCTACCTGAGAAATGTAGCTTTTCTGTGTGCTGAGAAATAAAAATATGCGGAGTTTGTTGTACCCATAGCAGTCTTAAATAATTAAATCTTGATTATGGAAAAATATAAAAAAATTAAGCAATAGTCTATAGAAGGCAGATAAGGAAGCAGAATGAAATGGCTTAAACTAGTTTGAAATTTTGACATAAAATTTTGCTGCAAGTTGTGTCACATGGAGTGCAAGTGTGAGCATGCATAGCTAAGGATGTTATAAAAAATATCAGACAAAATCTAAACCTATATCTCATAGGCTACCATACTTCCTCCTACCATATATAATCTCTTTCATCTCCCCATTGTTTTTTTTCCTCCAGATCACATTTCTTCCTTTGGTATGCATCCTCCTATATCCAAGCATATTCCACCTGTAACTACTATTCTAAACATGATGTTGACTCTATCCCCACTATTCTTCTTCCCTAGAAAAGTTGCCACACCAGCAAGATACACCTATGAACCAAGAGAAAACCACCTATACCGGTTATATTTGAACTGACAAAAGATGGATGGATGCCTGACTCTAAACAGGCTAGGCAGAGTCATTGGTCTAGGAATTTATAGTTGAGACCTAAGTCTGTAAGTAGTGCACAGGGATGGACATAAATGGCTCAGTTGCCCACTTGCTGAAGTGCCACCATTAATTCAAGTACAATTCAAGGTTATGGCAGAGGATTCACAGGAGCCTTGCAAAGGAAGATGCAGTGAATGAGACAAACATTTAAAAAAAGAAAACGTGAGAGAATGAGTACTTCAAAAAAAAAGAAAAACAGGTTTCCTGAGACAATGAAACCCAGCACCTTGTGCCTTTGGGCTCCATGAGTATTCCCTGCCAGGACCCCTAACCCTAGGGTCTCCTCAGACAAGAGCACTGACTTCTCTTTCAGAAAAGAGCAGTGACCTCTCTACACTAAGCATGACCTCACTGCCTGACCAAAATGCCCAGAACTCGGCAGAACTTGGAACTCTGGTTATCAGGCAGCCACATTCTAGAACTACCCCTCCCTGGCTGGCTCATGTGGCCAGACACACCTCCACCCAACAGGGTGTTTTTCTGTTGTCTGCCCATGTCCCAAGGCTGTGGCGCCAAGAGAGGCAGCGGGGACAGTACATTCTGCCGAAGCCACTGCTTGGCCGGACTAAGCCCAGGCACCTGTGGCCCTTTACATGGTGAGACCCAGAGGTAACACAGGGAGGCCCAGGGAGGTTTACTTTAGGCCAAACCACTACTGCCATCCCACATGAGCAACCTATGACCTCTCTAAGTGTGTGTGTGTGTGTGTGTGTGTGTGTGTGTGTGTGTGTGTGTAAGGGAGTTCTCGTGGGGAAGGCCTGCCCAGAGCAGGAATAGGCTGGAGAAGGGTCAGAAGCCTAGAGGGCAGGTTATGTTCACAACCCACATCAGAGTTGGTGGGGTGGATGTAGAGTGTGGAAGGCACCCTCTGCATGAGGTTTATCCCGAGCCCTGGAGGTGAACCCCATTTCCCCTGGGTGAAGGTTTGCACAGACACAGGGCTGGGCCTAACTGGGAAGCAGAAGGTCCGCTGGGCAGAAGCAGTAGCAACTAGGGCCAGGCAGGGCTTGAGACCTCCAGACCAGCTGCCCGTCGCTATCATTGTAGAACTCGACCCAGGACGTAGAGGAGCAGAGGCTGGTTGACGGAGACCCCAGCCTTGTCTCTGCCAGGGAGGCTCAGGTGTGCCACAACATTGAGGGCAACGGCAGGCCCAAAGTGTCCGTGACCACCTGGGGGTCTGGGGAACCTGCACCCCCAGACGGCCTGAGAAGCCACCCAGGCTCCCAAAACAACTCAGGATGTATTGGTGAATATGTTCTCCTATTCTGTGGGGTGTCTTTTTATTTTCTTGATGGCCTTCTTTGCTGTGCAAAAACTTTTTAGTTTGATGTAATCCCATTTTTTACGTTTTTATTCTTTTGTTTCCTTTGCCTGGGTAAATGTATCAGCTCAATTATTGCTAGGAGCAGCACCTGAGATTTTACTGCCTATGTTTTCTTCTAGGATTTTTATGGTTTCAGGTCTAACATTTAAATCTTTAATACATTTTGAATTTATTTTTGTGTGTGGTATAAGAAGGTGGTCCAGTTTCATTTTCCTTTCCAGTTTTTCCAACACCATTTATTGAATAAACTATCTTAAGCCCATTGTATGTTCTTACTTCCTCTGTTAATTGACTTTAAAGGTGTGAGTTTATTTCTGGGCTCTATTCTGTTCCATTGATCCATGTGTTTGTTTTTAGGCCCTTACCATGCTGCTTTTATTACTATGACCTTATAGTATAATATCGATCAATAATCACCTTAAATGTAAATGTAAATACTTGTTTCTCAGAATTTAAAGTTCCCGAGGGCAGAGGCCTTGTCTTCCTCCAGTTCCTAGCTCTGCATCCTGCAAGGACCTCGCATGCAGCAGACACCACAGCATTTACTGAGTTCAGTCCCCTGGGAGCAAGCACTTAGCCACAGCAGGTACGTTTTAAGTGCTGAGATCCCTAGCCCTGGCCTCGGCGTCATTGTTCAGTGTTCGAGCTTAGGTTTTCCCCAAAGCAGAACCTGAGGTAAGGACTTGGGCGCAGGTAGTATATTTGGGAGGTGATCACAAGAAGGAATGCGAGGAAGAGGTGACCATGAGCCTGGAAAGGAGGAATAGGAAACATGAGGGAGAATTATCGTGGCTTCTCCTAAAGGCAGTGGTGGGGAGTTTATTTTGCTGGAATTCCTTTGAAAAAATACAGAATTCCTTCCAGATTTCCATCTCAGGCACAGTGGCTGCAGCACTTACCGCTGTTTCCAGTTCCTCACATCATCAGAAGCTTTCAAGGCAGAGAGAGGTGCCTACATGCCCTTGATGGGGGAAATTGTTTGCATGAGTTCACCCTGGTGGGGGCTGGAATCAGAGGTGGGCCAAGGGGATGTGGGGCATGGAGAGCATCTTCATTTACTCTAATGACTGCCTTTCACTTCCTCCTCCTTTGAGGAAGAGTCTCTCATTTCTTTTATCTTGGGTGGTGTTTATGGGTGATTTTAAATACCATTTTTTTATTATTATTTAAAAACATTTTTTTTTTATTGTTCAAATATATATTTGTCTCCATTTTCCTGCCACTACTTTCTCCTGGCTCTCCCACCCCCACCTCCCTCCCTCAGTCCTTCCCCACTTTCGCTTTGTCCGTGAGTCCTTTATACATGTTCCTTGATTTGACCCTTTCCCTTCCTTTCCCATTACACCCCTCCTTCCTTCCCTCTTGTTATTGTCAGTTTGTTTTTTCTTTCAATGTTGCTGGTTACATTTTCCTTGGTTGTTTGTTTTGTTGATTAGGTTCCACTTATAGGTGAGATCATATGGTATTTTTCTTTCACTCCCTGGCTTATTTCACTTAAAATAATGCTCTCTAGTTCCATCCACGCTATTGCAAAGGGTAGTAGCTCTTTCTTTCCCTCCTTCCTTCTTCCTTCCTTCCTTCCTTCTTTCCTTCCTTCTTTCTGCGGCATAGTATTCCATGTGTAAATATACCATAGTTCATTTACGGATAGGCACTTAGGTTGCTTTCAGCACTTGGCTATTGTAAATTGTGCTGCTATGAATATTGGTGCATAGGTTCTTTTGAATTAGTGTTTTGGGATTCTTTGGGTATAATCCCAGCAGTGGAATCGCTGGGTCAAAGGGCAGTTCAGTTTTTAGCTTTTTGAGGCTATTCCAAACTGTTTCCCACAGTGGCTGCACCAGTCTGCCTTCCCACCAACAATGCAGTAGGGCTCCCTTTTCTCCGCAGCCTCACCAGCACCTGTTGTTTGTTGATTTGTTTATGATGGCCATTCTGACTGGTATGAAATGATATCTCATTGTGGTTTTAATTTGCATCTCTTTGATGGCTAGTGATGCTGAGCATCCTTTCATATGTCTCTGGGCCCTGTTTATGTCCTCCTTGGAGAAGTGTCTGTTCAGGTCCTTAGCCCATTTTTCAATTGCATTGTTTGTCTTCATGGAGTGGAGTTATATGAGTTCTTTATGTATTTTGGAGATGAAACCCCTGTCTGATGCATCATCGGCAAATATATTTTCCCATATGGTTGGTTCCCTTCTTTTAAATAGAAAGAGATCCACCCTTTATTTCATGTGATTGATTTTGCTGTTTGGAGTAACAGGGAGGGAGATTAAGGCTATCAGAAAGCCTGCAAGTATATTCTGCTTCCATACTCTTTAGGTACCCACCACACCCTTTATAGGGAAAGATTCTTGGAGGGTCTTTCTATCCCAAGCTGAACCCACTCAGCCTTATCACCCTTGCTCAATACTTCCTGCAGTGTATACCGGCCCTGCTATACCCACCTCATTTCTGCTCATATCTTTGAAGATTTAAGGTATTCATCAGTCAGTTCACATCAAAAGCCATCTTCCCAGTTTTATAGCCCATTCTAGGTGTTATGGTTTGGACTGTGCTGTTCCCCATCCCTAATTCATATGTTGAAATCTTAATAGCCCCGCCTCCCCACAGTACCTCAGAATGTAACCTTATTTGTTCCTAAGGTCACAGATGTAATTATTTAAGATGAAATTCCCTTTCTTCCAGTCACTTTGGGCTTTATTGTTCTCTTTCTAGTTCCTTTAAGTATAAAATTGGATTGTATATTTGAGATTTTTCTTGCTTCTGGAGGTAGACTTGTAATGCCATGAATTTCCCTCTTAGGACTGCTTGTTGCGGGATTCCACAGATTTAGTGTTGTTCTGCTTTCATTTTCATTTGTTTTGAGGTATCTTTTGATTTCTTCCTGATCTCATTCTTAACCCATTTGTTGTTTAGAAACACGTCATTTTGCCTGTATATATTTGTGTTTTTCATTTTTTTCTTGTAACTGATTTCTAGTTTTATACTGATGTGGTCAGAGAAGATATTTGATATAATTTCAATCTTCTTAAATTCATTGAGGCTTGTTTTGTGTCCTAAAATGTGGTCTATCCTGAAAAATGTTCTATGTGCACCTGAAAAGAATGTATGAGTTTTGTCCCTGAAGTATTCAGCCATGTAAAATGAAAACTAGGGACATTTATTGAAGAAGAGAGAGGATACAAGAAACGTTGTTCATAGCATCATGATGCCTCAGTTCCCTTTAAAGTAGGCACCTTGGGACTTCACACAGTTCTCCCAGTCTCCATCAGCTGCCCCATCATATTTTCCTGAACCTTTCCAACAATCTTCAATCTCTTCCCTTTCAAAGGTAATATTAGTTTTGGGAAAAGCCAGAAGTTTCAGGGCACCAAATCTGGGTTTTAGGGAGGCTGGGTCACCTGGGTGATTTGATCTTTCACTAAAAAACCCTGCACAAGATGTGATGCATGAGTAGGTGTGTTGTTGTGATAAAGCTGCCAATCACCAGCTGCCCATAGCTGAAGCATTCTGAATCATCTTAATAGTTTCCATGGAGGAATGTTCAAGCTTAATGCAAAATTTGGTGTAGATTTGTTGCTTTGCTCACTCAGGCATTTTGGATGTGATGGCCACACAGCACAAATGCTCACTCAGTGGCATCTACCACTCTCACTGACTAGTACATCGAAGTCCTCATTGTTCGTGCATGCACTTTTCAGTCCACTCTCCTTGGCTGCCAGGTTACACTATCAATGTCATGCAAACTGTTCTCATTACATTAACAATGGCTGGACATTTTCCAGTCAGACCTCATATAGTCTGCTACTTTGGGATGAAATGCACAGAAAATACTAATGCAATCCATTTGGTCTACTTTGTCATTTAAAGTCTCTGTTCCCTTGTTGATTCTGTGTCTGGAAGATTTACTCATTGATACCAAAGGGGTCTTAAAACTCCTACTATGGATTTTGAGGAAAAAAAAAAGATGGCGGAGGAGTGAAAGGGAGTCACACTGACCTCCTCTCAAAACCAAACTGGAATTGCAACTAAATAATGGAGTAATCACCTGGAAAGCAGTGGAGCGATAGTGGGAGAGGAGCCTGGGTGCCGCGGACAGCGGATTCGACTCTCACACATCCCAACGGGTGAGAATTGCGGTGGAGGCTCGAGAGGGTGGGCTGGGTGCGCACGGGCACTGGCACCAGAGGGACATTGAAACAGCCAGTTAGCGTCCCCCCGGGAAGAACGGGGTCTGAATCATAAACAGGAACCCCTAAACTACAGCCGCTAAAGCCGAGAAAATACAGACAAAACGCAACCCCAAAAAGCTTAGGGGCACTCTCTGCCAGAGACAAGTGGCTGGGGATGCAAAAAGACATTTAAAGGGCAAACGCAAAAGTTGCAGCGGCAGCCACCCTCCTTGATCGCTGGGTACAGGCGGCAGCAGGGTGGGCTGGTGCCTGGGAAAAGACTGGTGAGGAAAACTTTGTGAAGAGAACTGACTCTGCGGCCGGTGGAGCCCGGGTGATAACGCACTTCCCACTCTGCAGCTACCATCTCCCTCAGGCATAAGGGAATCAATTAACCTGCCTTTTGTGCGCTCCGCACACAGCTTGTGCGCCTGTGACCTGCGGGGCTGAGTGCAGACTGTCTGGGAGAGCCTTGAGGAGAGACTGGAGACAGTGGCGTTGGGGAAAGAACGGGAGGAGGAACCGGGGGAGTCCCGACTCCCTCCCCGTTCGGTAGTCTCCATTGTGGGCTGGAAAGGCGCGACCCCAAAGAGGCAGAAGCAGGGCGCGCATGAACCAGACTGCCTGCGATTGAAACGCAGTCCGCACAGGGGTTGGATCCTCAGCCGAAGGGGTCACAGAACTGCCCAGAGGCCCCTGAGGGGAGACTAGAAACGGAGGCATTGGGGAAAGAACGGGAGGAGGAACCGGGGAGTCCTGACTCCTTCTCCTTGCCGAAGTCTCCATTGCGCGGGAAGAGGCCACACCCCCAAAGAGCCAAAAGCCGAAAAGCAAACATAGACACCCCCAAAACACCCAGAGCAGGCGCGCACACTTGCGCCGAGTGACTGGCGAGGGTTGGCGAGCGTGTGTGTGACCCACCCGGGCTGGCAAACGCTTGCACCTGCCGGCAAGGCCTCACACAGACTGGCACCCATACGGCCTGCGAGGGATTACACAGAGGGGCAAGGGCAGGCGTAAATTGACCCGCCCGCCGCGATTGCAGAGCGGCCCACAAAATAAGTAGAGCTGCCCAGAGTCCCTGGAGGAGAGACCAGAAACAGGATTAACCGGAGAGCTGATTTCCTCCCATTTCCATAGTCCCCATTTGGCGAGGGCAAGCAACGCACCCAAAGAGCCAAAAGCGGGGAAAACACACAATAGAAGACTCTAAACTGACCAGTGCCGGGAAGCTCGCGTGCCAGGGAGGTCAGATGAGCATGGGAGGTCGCGAATAAGCCCTCTGGTCTGGGGCAAACACATGCAAGCCCAGGCAGGTGGGGGACCCTGCCGCGCTGGGAACGCGCTCAAGGAGCTCTCGTGAGAGCGCAGAGAGATCCCAAAAAATAGCCCAGCCCTGACCGAAGGGGTCACAGAGCTGCTCCAAGCAGGAGTCAGACACAGGCATTAGACTCCTGAAAGGCTCAAACAAACAACCCAAGGCCCTATAGGGTCAACAACTGACATCATCAGAGGCAAGCCCAGAAAGAAAAGTAAAGGACAAAAATACTTAACAGACTCTCACAAAAATGGGAAGAAAAAGAAGTTCTCCCCAAATGAGTGGAAAAGGGGACTCCCCACAGAGAGAGCTCAATGAAATAGAGGCAAGGGAACTATCAGATATGGAATTTAAAACAATGGTTCTAAGGAAGCTCAATGAGCTCAGCCAGCTCAAAGAGAACTATGAGAAACTGCAGAGAAACTATCAGGATCTTACAGCAAACTATATCAGCCTGGAAAAGGACATAGAAACTATCAAGAAGACACAAGAGGATATGAAGAATACCATTTCTGAATTGAAGAACACAGTAGAAGGAATCCAAAGCAGGCTGGATGAAGCTGAGGATCGAATCAGTGAGATGGAGGATAAGGTAGAAAAAAGCTCCCAGAAAGAGCAAGAAATGGAAAAACGGCTCAAAAAGAATGAAGAAGCATTTAGGGAAATGCAGGACAACCTGAAACGCAATAATATCCGTATAATAGGGATACCAGAAGGAGAAGAAGAGGAGCAAGGGATAGAGAACCTCCTCGAAAAAGTAATGATGGAAAATTTCCCTAATTTGAGGAGAGAAAGGCTCTCATGGATCCAGGAGGCACAGAGGACCCCACTCAAGAAGGACCCAAGGAGGTCCACTCCAAGACACATCATCATTAAAATGGCAAATGTCAAAGACAAAGAGAGAATCCTCAAGGCAGCAAGGGAGAAGGAGAAAGTAACATACAAGGGGGCCCCGATACGCCTAGGAGCTGACTTCTCAACAGAAACACTCCAAGCCAGAAGGGAATGGCAACAAATATTCCAAGCCATGAAAAGCAAGGGCCTACAGCCAAGGCTGCTCTACCCAGCTAGGCTCTCCATTAAAATAGAAGGAGAAATACGGAGTTTCCCAGACAAAAGAAAGCTAAAAGAATACATCTCTACCAAACCAGCACTCCAAGATATGCTAAGGGGACTGGTTTAAGCAGATGAAGGAAAAGAATGAGACGGAGAGGAACACAAGTACAAAGAGAAAAGATGAGTAAGTTTCTATCAGTAATATCTCTCAATGTGAATGGACTAAATGCCCCAATCAAAAGACACAGGGTAGCTGAGTGGATAAGAAAACATGACCCACACATATGCTGCCTACAAGAGACCCACCTCAGAGCAAAAGACCTACACAGATTGAAAGTAAAGGGATGGAAAATAATATTCCAAGCAAATGGACATGAGAAAAAGGCTGGCGTTGCCATACTTGTATCAGACAAAGTCGATTTCAAAGCAAAGGCCATAAAGAGAGACCCAGAGGGGCACTTTATCATACTTAAAGGAAGAATCTATCAAGAAGACATCAATATTGTAAACTTATATGCTCCCAATATAGGAGCCCCCCAAGTTTATAAGGAAATTGTTGGATGACTTCAAAAAAGATATAGATAGCAACACACTGATAGTAGGGGATTTCAACACCCCACTGTCCAAAATGGACAGATCTTCCAAACAAAACATTAATAAACATATCGTGGAGCTGAATGAAACACTGAATCAAAGAGACTTAACTGACATATATAGAATCTTACATCCCAAAGAAGAAAAATACACATTCTTTTCAAATGCTCATGGCAGTTTTTCAAAGATAGACCACATGATAGGACACAAAGCAAGCCTCAGTAAATTCAGGAAAATTGAAATAATACCAAACTTTTTCTCAGACCACAAGGCCTTGAAACTCGAAATCAAACTCAAAGAGAAACTTCAAAAACTTGGAAACTCATGGAGACTGAACAGTACACTTTTAAACAATGAATGGGTCAATAATGAGATAAGAGAAGAAATCAAAAAATTTCTGGAAACAAATGAAAATGAACAGACAACTGTCCAAAACCTATGGGACACAGCAAAGGCGGTCCTGAGAGGGAAGTTCATAGCAATACAGGCTTACCTTAAAAAGATAGAAACATTTCAAATAAAAGACCTAACACTACAACTTGAAGAACTGGAGAAACAACAACAAATAAATCCCAGAGCAAGTAGAAGGAAGGAAATAGTCAAGATTAGAGCAGAACTGAATGACATAGAGACAAAAAGAACAATTCAGAGGATCAACCAATCCAGAAGCTGGTTCTTTGAAAAGATTCATAAAGTGGACAAACCTTTAAGCAGACTCATCAAGAATAAAAGGGAGAGGACCGAAATTAATAATATCAGAAATGAAAGAGGAGAAATAACAACTGATACCACAGAAATACAAATGATCATCAGAAACTATTATGAACAATTATATGCCAAGAAATTTGAAAATCTGGATGAAATGGACAAATTTTTAGAAAAGTATAATCTTCCAACACTGAAGGAGGAAGAAACAGAAAGCTTGAACAGACCGATAACAGTTGGGGAAATTGAAGCAGTAATCAAGAAACTCCCAGCACACAAAAGTCCAGGGCCAGACGGTTTCCCAGGAGAATTTTACAAAACATTTAAGGAAGAGCTAACCCCTGTCCTTCTCAGACTATTCCAAAAAATCCAAGAGGAGGGAAGACTGCCAGACTCCTTCTATGAGGCCAGCATCACCCTGATCCCCAAACCAGATAAAGACCCTACAAAGAAAGAAAACTACAGGCCAATTTCGCTGATGAACATAGATGCTAAAATCCTCAACAAAATATTGGCAAACCGCATCCAGCAATACATTCAAAAGATTATCCATCACGATCAAGTGGGATTCATCCCAGAGATGCAGGGATGGTTCAATATACGCAAATCAGTAAACGTGATACACCACATAAATCAAAGAAAAGACAAAAACCACATGATCATCTCGATAGATGCAGAAAAAGCATTTGACAAGGTACAGCACCCATTTATGATCAAAACACTCAGCAAAATGGGAATCAATGGGGCATTCCTCAACGTAATAAAGGCCATATATGAAAAACCTACAGCCAATATCATACTCAACGGGCAAAAACTGAAAGCTTTCCCACTAAGATCGGGGAACACGCCAAGGATGTCCGCTCTCACCGCTTCTTTTCAACATCGTATTGGAAGTCCTAGCCACAGCGGTCAGACAAGAGAAAGAGATAAAAGGCATCCAAATAGGAAAGGAGGAAGTAAAACTATCATTGTTTGCAGATGACATGATAGTGTACATAGAGAACCCTGTAGACTCTACCAAAAAACTCCTCAACCTAATAAGTGAATTTGGCAAAACAGCAGGATACAAAGTCAACATTCAGAAATCAAAGGCGTTTTTGTACACCAGCAATGCAATAGAAGAAGAAGAAATCAGAAAAAATATACCATTCGATATAGCACGAAAAAAGATAAAGTACCTAGGGATAAATTTAACCAAAGACACAAAAGACCTGTATGCAGAAAACTATACAACATTGAAAAAAGAAATTAAGGAAGACACAAATAAATGGAAGCATATACCGTGCTCATGGATTGGAAGAATTAATATCCTTAAAATGTCCATACTACCAAAAGCAATTTATAGATTCAACGCAATCCCTATTAAGATACCAATGACGTATTTCACAGAAATAGAACAGACAATTTAAAAATTTATATGGAACCATAAACGACCTCGAATAGCTGCAGCAATTTTGAGAAAGAAACACAAAGTAGGAGGGATCACAATACCGGACATCAAACTCTACTACAAAGCCACTATACTCAAAACAATCTGGTACTGGCACAAGAACAGACCCATAGACCAGTGGAACAGAATAGAAAGCCCAGAAATAAGCCCAGGTCTCTATGGACATCTAATATTTGACAAAGGGGGCAGAAGCATAAAATGGAGCAATAACAGCCTCTTCAACAAATGGTGTTGGGAGAGCTGGATGGCTACATGCAAAAAATTGAAATTGGATCATCAGCTGACACCATACACAAAAATAAACTCAAGATGGATAAAAGACTTAAATATAAGTCGCAACACCATCAAAGTCCTAGAGGAGAACATTGGCAGGAAACTCTCAGATATCCCACGCAGCAATTTTTTCACTGATATGTCTCCTAAAGCAAGGGACATAAAGGAAAGAATAAATAAGTGGGACCTCATCAAAATAAGAAGCTTCTGCACGGCTAAAGAAAACATCAGCAAAATGAAAAGGGAGCCAACCATTTGGGAAAATATATTTGCTAATGATACATCAGATAGAGGTTTGATCTCCAAGATATACAAAGAACTCACTCGACTTTACTCCAAGAAGACAAACGATCCAATCAAAAAATGGGCAAAGGACCTGGGCAGATGCTTTTCTAAGGAGGAGATACAGAGGGCCCAGAGGCATTTGAAAGGATGCTCTGCATCACTAGCCATTAGAGAAATGCAGATCAAAACCACCATGAGGTACCACCTCACACCGGTCAGAATGGCCATCATAAACAGATCAACAAACAACAGGTGCTGGCGAGGCTGTGGAGAAAAGGGAACTCTAGTCCACTGTTGGTGGGAATGCAGACTGGTGCAGCCACTATGGAAAGCAGTGTGGAATTTCCTCAGAAAGCTGAAAATGGAACTGCCTTTTGATCCAGCGATTCCCCTGCTGGGACTATACCCTGAGAACACCAAAACGCCAATACAAAAGAACCTATGCACCCCAATGTTCATAGCAGCACAATTTACAATAGCCAAGTGTTGGAAGCAACCTAAATGCCCATCAGTAGATGATTGGATCCAAAAATTATGGTACATATACACAATGGAATACTACGTAGCAGAAAGAAAAAAAGAAGTACTAAACTTCGCAACAGCATGGATGGAACTGGAGAGCATCATGCTAAGCGAAATAAGCCAGGGGGCGAAAGACAAATACCATATGATCTCACCTATAAGCGGAACCTAACCAACAATGCAAAGAAGCAAGGCAAATATGGCCAGCAACACTGAAAGGAAAAGAAATCAACAGAGACAAGAGGGAAGGGGGGGCAGGGAAAGGGAAGGGAAGGGGAAAGTCAAGGAACATATAGCAAGAACTCATGGACAAAACCAAAGGGGAAGAGCTGAGGGAGGGAAGGTGGGAGGGGACAAGGGAAAGGGGGTGGGAAGGCAGAGACAAATGTATTTAAAAAGTAAATAAATTAATAAAAAAAAAAAAAAAAACTCCTACTATGACTGTATTACTGTTGATCTTTCCTCTATGCCAAGGTTTGCTTTATGTATTTAGGTGCTCTCATGTGGGTGCATAAATGTTTACAACAGTTATTGCCTCTTGTTGGATTTCTCTACTTTTTTCATCACTATGTGGCCTCCCTTTTTGTCTCTTATTATAACCTTTGTTTTAATATTTTTGTCTGATATAAGTATTGTTGCCCCAGGGTGTTTTTAATCTCCATTTTCATGAAACATCTTTTCCCATCCCTTTACTTTCAGTTTGTATGTGTCTTTTGTTTGGACATGGGGCTCTTGTAGACAAAATATATATGGGTCTTCTTCTCTTATCAATTCAGTGACCCTGTGTCTCTTGATTTGCATGTTAAATTCTTCACATATAAGTGATTATTAATAGGTACATATTTATTGCCATTTTATTCTTAATAACTGTTTTCTCTCTCTTTTTCTTTTTTTAAAAGTCTCTTCAACATTTCGACTAATGCTGGTTGAGAGCTAATGAATTCTTTCAGCATTTTCTTGTGTGGAAGTCTCTTCATTTATCCTTCCATTCGAAATGATCGACTTGCTTGGTAGAGTAGTCTTAGTTATAGGTCCTTGCTGTTCATCACTTCAAATATTTCATTCCAATTTCTTCTTGCCTGAAGTGTTCTGTTAAGAAGTCAGTTGAGAGTCTTATGGCAGCTCCCTTGCAGGTAACTTAATTGTCTCTCTTGCTGCTTTTAACATTCTCTCTTTGTTTTTAACCTTTGCCACCATTTTAATTACGATGTTTCTTGTGTAGGCCTTTTTGGTTTCATGATGATTGGGACTTTCTTTGTTTCCTGGACAGGTGTGTCTTTTTCTTTCACCAGGTTAGGAAATTTTTCCACCATTATTTCTTCAAATAGGTTCTCAATCCTTTGCTCTCCCTCTTCTTTTTTTGGTACCCCTATGATATAGATGTTGTTATGCTTGATGATGCTCCAAGGGTCCCTTACACTTCCTAATATTTAGAAATTGTTTCCTGCTTGTGTAGTTTTTGGCTGTTTTCTGTATTTCTGTTATCTTGTCCTCTAAATTGCTGATTTGATCTTCAGCTTCACCTATCTGCTGTTGATTCCTTCTAGCATATTTTTAAAATGTTTAGTTATTGATTTTAGAGACAGAGGAAGGGAAAGAGAGAGAGAAAGATAGGGACAGAAACACTGATTTGTTGTTACCCTTCTTCATGCATTCATTGGTTGATTCTTGTATGTGCCCTGACAGGGGATCAAACCCTCAACTTTGGCATATTGGGACAATGTCCCAGCCAACTGAGTTAACCAGCCAGGGCTCTAGTGCATTCTTTACTTCATATACTGTATTCTTCATTTCTGACTCATTCTTTTTGATGGTATCTATGTCCTATTTTATGCTTGATATCTGTTTAAGGTTTCACTGAATTTATCCATTACTCCCCCAAGTCCCTTGAGCATCCTTATAACCACTGGTTTGAACTGTGTATGTTGTAGATTGCTTGTCTTCATTTCATTTAGTTCTTTTATAGGGAATTTCTCTTGTTCTTTAATCTGAGGCATGTTTCTTTGTTTTTCCATTTTGGTTGCCTCTGTATTTGGTTCTATGTATTAGGTAGATCTCTTATGTCTCCCAGTCTTGGTATGATTGCCTGGTGTTATAATAGGTGTGCGGGGGCCTAAGTGGTGCAGTCTCTCTTCACCTGAGCTAGGTGCTCCAGGAGTGTGCCTTGTGTGGGTTATGTGAGCCTTTTTGCTGTAGTTGAGCCTTGATTGCTGTTGGCTTATCCACGGGTGGAACTGACCCTCAGGCTGGCTGACTATGAGGATCCACCCTACCATGGTACAGAAGTTGCTGCGTGGGGGCTTACCTCACAAAGAAAAATTCGGCCCAGCAGGGTCTGGTGCCTGCTAGGATGCCCCTTTCGGGGTTGCTGCTTGTGGAGCTAATAGAGTCCTGGTCTGAAACCCATGACTGGGTGTGTTTGTTCTGTGTCCTTTTGGAAGGGACTATGGTGCAGGTCAATGTCAGACACTGCCTGCGAACAGCCCTGGGCTACCTGTTTGGAGCTAAAAAGTGATTCCCAGTTTATGGCTGCCTCTGCAGGGCCTGGCTCTGCATGGGAGGGGCCATGCTGCACACCAAGGCCATCTTTTACCATTACCAAGTCCAGGGACAGGTCAGCAGAATGCTCAAGGCACCTCAAGATGTGCCTCTGCCTGCTATCTGCCCGTTAGGCTCAGTCACCAAAAGAGCCTTGTCAGTTCGCGAGCTGCGTGAGTAAGTTCTCAGTAAGTCACAGTGTAGGGCCAAGTGGTGTTCAGATTCAAACTCACACCTTTGTAGGGTCTGAGGCCACTCAGCAAATGTCTTAGAGTACCCAAGGCCAGCGGCCACATTCCTGGGGCTTTTGGACCTTTTTGGTGGGGAGAGGTCTCAGTGAGTCATATGGGTGAGGCCAGTAGAGCTCATCAGACTAAAACACATTAAGAAACACATCAACGTGGAGGGAGGGCTCTGCACAGAAGCAGTGTTTCTGGTTGTATATGTGAGGGAAAAATGATTCTCATCCCAGAGCCACAAAACTCAGTGTCTTTCTCTCCATGTCTGCCATACCCCAAATCTGCCCACACCTCCTCCAAGGCCTTCCAAGAAGTCTGCATCATGGCCCAGGCTGACCACAGCCAACTGACTCCTCCACAGGGCATGAACTTGGCAGGTGAGGCCACAGGGAGCCGGGAGGATGGGGCTAGTGCATTCCCCCAGGGGGACGCGTTATGCAGGGGAATGTTCCAGGTATGAAAGATGGCCTCTGTGGGCAGTGTGGGAAGATGGTCTCTCGGGGGGTCCTTGGAAGCTGTCCTTCTAGTCCTCTCCATGTATGACTCTAATCTGTCTTGAGCCACCATCTCTCTGCTGTGGCCTGGGATGAGTTCCCACAAATGAGATTTTTGTGGCTTGCCCTTTAGGATGGCACCTGGTTTATATCAGAATACTCCCTCCCTGGCTGATGGAATCCCAATTGATTTTCACAGCCAGATTTTATGTGGGCATGTCTCCCTTGTTCTGGTGCTCTGGATAGTTAAGTTCTGCATGGGGCTGAGACCCCTGCTCCTTATGGGAAACTTTTGCAGCTAAGATATTCCTGTGGATTTTCTACCGCAACACGTGGGTGAAGGGCCAGTCCTTATTGTGACTGTGTCCTTCTTACCATACTGGATGTGGCTTCTTCTGTATTCCTTCATTATAAGACTCCTGTCCATTAGTCTTCATTTGGTTACTCAGGTTGATTGCTCTATAATTTAGTTGCCATTTGCATTTGGTCCTGGGAGCAGGTGAGTGTACCTTCGTCCTATTGTGTTGCCATTTCAATCCTCCCCAACCCACCACTGTCTGTGTAGCTTCTCTTTTGAGGTGTCTGTCCATAGGTTACGGCCCTTTTTTAATTGTATTTTTTGTTTTCTTATTTTGAGGATTAAGAGTTATTTCTCTCTCTATATGTATAAAATATATGTACACACACACATATATAAATATAGATAGATAGATAGATACTTGTTCTTTATCAGGTCTGTGTGTCAAAAACACTTTCTCTGTGTCTGTGGCTTACGTTAAAATCAATTAGAAGACTGCCATCCACAGAAGTGCCCTCCTCTCTCCTGCTTTTTCTTCCATCAGAAGCTTCCTTCTCTACCTCCGGAGAGAGCCTGGTGAGCTCCACCTTGAGGACCTATGTTCTCTGGTTGGGTTGGGGGGCCCCATCTCTGAGCAGATGAGAGATAGGTCATTGACCATGGCCTCACATGGTTGCCTGAAACCAATGGACTCCATCTGACCTGACTTTGAAGGAGAAGAGGGCTCTCTCCCTCATCTCTGCTGAGCAGAACCCCACTCACAGGAGGTGGAGGTGCTGGGTATGAGGGCCGGGGTCTGGCTCAGGGCCAGGGCAGCGGTCACTGCTGGAGGGCCTCTGTGGATTGGATGCTGTGGCGTGCTCCAAAGCCTCCAGCCTGATGTTTTAACCTTCTGGCACTCTCCACGAGGCCCAGTGTAAAGTTCCTTCCATTCGCACAAGCTCCAGTGGGTCCTGCTGTTGCAGCTGAGCACTTCACCTGCATAAAGCATGTCCATGGTGGTCCCTGTGACTGACGGAGCCTCCCTAGATCTGCTTTGCTGAGAGACAGGAAGGGGCTCTGCTCTGGGAGGGAGGGGGAGCAGGCCAGGATGTGCAGGATGGCACATCTGTCCTGGATGGCAGGGCTTGGCTGCCCAGCTGAGTTGAGCTATAGAGAAGGATATGGGGCCAGTGTGGGCTAGGGTTTGTGGGGGGACATGAGACAAAGCAGAGCCAGGGCAGATGGGACCCTCAGCTGGGCACGTCACCCCCAGGTACGTATATCTCCTCCTTTGCCCTCCCCTTCCCAGGCCTCAGTACCCCTGGTTCCCCTAACAAGGCTGAAGTTGGATAGGGTGGTGTCAGATGTGGGGAAATTTTTCCAATATCTTTACATTTTGTTTATATTAGACTGAGAAGTTCCACTTCTAGAAACCAATCTTAAGTAAATAAAGATTTCTGGACCCAGATGTTCCCTTCAGCAAAATGATGGGAGTGAAAAATCAGAAATGGCTCATGTTCACAGAAGGGGCTCCAGAAGTTCTTTGTGGGGACACAGAAAATGCCAAGGAGGAAGAGGACTGACTGGCAGGATCCACCCCTAGGGAAATGATTTTTTGCAAGGGCACGCAGAGGGTAAAACTCCTTGCCCCACACTCAGAAGTGCACATGTATACTAACATATGTGAACATGCACAAGCACTCACACATGCACACATGAGTGTGGGAAAGCAAGCACACACACATGCACCTGCCAACACAACATGCACACACATGGAAAGGACTGGAGCTGCGTGTACCCTGTCAGAGCTCTCCCCACTGGAAGGACTTAGTTCTTTACTTGATTCTGAATTGCTCTAGAATTTGTTTTGTGCTGTAATAAACTTTTATCTTTCTTTTCCTAAACCCTTTAAAATACTTGGTTGGCCAGAAAGTTGATTTAGTTTTTTCCATGAAAGAAAGGATATATTTTTCATTTTCACCAGTAACTTAAATGACTTGAATATTTTGAGTATGTTGGCCACCTCCCTTGTGGTATATCATTGATTGTTCTCAATTAATGTCTTGATTTTATCATCATCAACTTCAGCCTTGAAGTCTACTTGATTGTGGAGCATCAGCTAGTGAGAGATCTCCAGAACAAGACCTCTCAAACCACTTTTGACACATTTGATCAATCAGTAACTTCTCCATGCACTGCACAAATCTTCTTTTGTGTTTCAGTTACATTTTTACCTTTCTTGAAATAAGAAAGCATAATATGCTGAAAATGTTGCTTATTTTCTTCCTTCTTCAATATTAAAATGGCTGCACAAAAATTCACCAGTTTTGATAATCTTTTTAGTGCACACTGCTATGACAGCTGTCACAACACAATCTAACATAATTGTTTAGAATGAAGTTAAAAACAACCAAGCACTACTAGAGCCATTTTATGGAAAAAAGCAACTGAACATTTCGACCAACTTAACAGCATAAATAATGACCCCTCCATCCTTCTCAAAATTGTATGGAACTTTAGTTGGTTTAGGAGGTGGAAAGAGAGAATGACTATACGTATATGTGTATGTTCTGGGCATTTGATAGGGAAATTCTGAATGGAAAACTTACAGTGTACTGAATGTTATTACTCCTAGAGATGATGCAATTCTTTGGATCTTTTTTTGGTGTAAACTTTGCCAACTATACAGTCGTTGGGACATAGTTTAATAAGCATGTTGGGAAATCCCTGACATAGCACAGCACGACCCCGTTATGCACCTGCTGGAGGGCTCAGGAGCATGAGCATGCGCAAGCCCTCTTTGGATGCCCACACAGATATAAGGGTATGGCAAACATTTCATGGGCTGCTTGTGATGGGTCCAGGGGTTGGAGCAAAAGAGAAATTGAGTCTCATGATGAGGCTCAGACTGCCAGAAAAAAAAAATCCCGTTAACGTGTGTGAAGAGGTTATTGAATTCCAACAGTTTTCCATGCTTTTATGGGTGCTGTGAAGAGCTATAGAAGCAGCAGGCTAATGTTGTGGGTGGTGGGGAGGAGGAATGCATTCTGTGCCCATGTATCACCTTTAAACTTCTCTCTTGAAGGACCTGGATAGAAAACAGTAAACCTCTGGTAGGCCTGAAATTAGCATGACAAAAAGAAATTGGATATGATATTATTGTTGAAGATGCTGTACACAAGGATCCACTCCAGAAAGTGTATATAACCTGCTAACCCACCTCCTCTCATCACAGCCTTTTAGAACAGTACAATGCAACCTCATAAATTCAGTAAGACAGTATGTTATGCCATTGTACCTCTCCAGAACACAGAAAACAATATACTGGGTTTACTCTTGTCCCTGCATATAGATTTGAAAACCTATTTAATAATGGACTAATCTGGAGGGATACTTTGCCATCTCCTTGGGTAATTAGGCTGCTGCCATTTATTCTTTTTATACAATCTCCATTTTCCATTAATAAGTACACCTGGAAGTGAAGGTAGTTGGACACATGGGGACAATCTGGGAAAGTTAATTATTTGGAAGTCCTTAATGCCATTATATACCCTTGTATATATAATGAAACCTGTATTAGGAGAGAAAATTGGCTTATTTTCAGAAAGGGTATGAAGGAGGTCCTGACTACGAGGGCTGCATCCAGTGGCTCCTTGATTGCCCAGAGCCCTTCAGTTCTGGGTAAACCTCCACACCCCTCTCAGCACACAGAAATGCTGTAAAAAACAGACTCACCCTTCTTTGGAGGTAGTGTGGTGACCGTTCATGGCCACTCTAACATGTCTTCTGAAGGGGCATACTTTCTCTCTTCTAAACAGGTTATGATGGACTCTTAACTACATATAGAACTTTTCTTTTTACTGAGAGGAGCTCTCATAAATACACATGTTCTTACCTAGTGCATTATTTAACCAGTGATGAGTTTCAGTTCCTTGTAGTAACAAGGCAACTTCCCAGCTGGGCTTTCTCGTAAAAGAACTTTGCCTACAAATTCTATCTTATATGTAATAGTTAAAAACTTGCAGTTTTCAAATGTACTTTGCAGTTAATCATTTGACTCACAGATACATAAGGATTGTTATTTCCAATTTACACACGTAGAGGATGAGGCTCAGAGTTGGAGATGCCTAGATGTGGTGCAAAGTTAAAGAGGAAATGAGGAGGAATGAAATCTTCTGGAGTCCTCTTAACCACTAGAGGGTCATCTCATACATTGGTGAAATGCTTTGTTCCAAATGCTTTGTTCCATTTGCAAACATTGAAGGGCTGGGAGCATAAAAACAAAACCCTAATAAAAGGCTGGAGCTTTTCAGAATGTTTCCTGTATCCCGTATGCACCTGGATGACATGCCTCAGAGGCAACAGAAGGAGCCTGTGCTTTGTGCTCCCAATTTTGTGTGGCTAGAAAGCATGGGGAAACACTAGTGAGGGACTGGGATCAAAGGGACCACCTTAAAATAATAAGAAGTGGAGATGGGGGAGAGCCATGAGTACTAAGAACTTGTTGGAAAGACAAATTCTCCTAAGGATGTGATTAAGCAGATTCCTAGTCAGACAGTGTCCTGTCAGTTGTGAGATGGCCTGGATGGTGCCTTCAGTGTCCTTGGCAGTGTGACTGAGGTTTGTTACTTTTTCTATGACTAGGTCACCATCTCAAGGGCAAGGTTCAGTGCTTTATGAGAAAGGAAGATATAGTTTCCTAAACGAGCCCCCCTGGATGAGTCACACAGGAGAAGTGGGCAATGGGCATTCAGGCCATTTTACTCTACATTTATTAAATAATATTCGTTAGGTAAGGTGGTGAGCCCTCCGAGGGGAAGGACGAATTAAGCTCTGAAATCCAAATGAATTACTTGATGCTCAGCAGCTATGGTGTTGCAATAACCATAGATCCAGGTTTTCTGAGATAGTCCTAACTTCAAGTCTCTGTCCTGTTGTCTTTATCTGGTATCAAATATTTCAGAAATGCCATCATGTAGGTGGATCTTAAAATCAGTAATATTGATAGCAAACCCACCAAATATTCACCAGGTGTGTTGCTGGGGACTAATGACACAGATCAGAGTTTCTGGTGCCCCTGATCTTAAGAGTCCAGAGAGGTAGGCAGTCCTAGAGACAAAGAATTACAAGAGTCTTGTGAGTCTAGGATTGTGGAGTGCATCCAGTCTCTGAGAGAACGAAGGTGGGCGGCCTAATGCAGGCTGGAGGGTGGGAAGCCTTCCTATGTCAAGGAGCATCTAAGCAGAGACCTCTGGGAGCAGTGAGTGATGGCCAGGTGGAGGGAGGTAAGACAGAAGTTTAGATAGAGTGAGTGTAGCATGGGAACAGTCTGAAATCACAGAGCAGAGTGTGCTTGGGTCTATCAAGACGTGTTGTTTGATTTTAGAAACAATGCTTGTATGTCAATGGGAGTTTACAAGGATGGAGGTAGTGAAAAATAAATTTGGGCAGGTGGGCCACGAAGATAAGAATATTTATGCTAAGATCAATGCTTAGGTTTATGTTTTACCAATTTTTTGTGACCAACTGTGGAAGATGAATTAGGGCAAGTCAAGACTGGATGCCTAGATGCAACTCGAAGGCCAGTACAGGAATACAGATGAGAGGGGAAGAGAGCCTGGCCTAGTGTGTCAATTTTGGGGATGGAGAGGGAAGAAGACATGTAAGACCTCTACAGCAATGGTCCCCAACCTTTTTTTGGCACCAGGGACAAGTTTCACAATTTTTCCATGGACCGGGGTCAGGGGGATTATTTAGAGATGATTCAAACACATTACATTCAAGCTCACTTCCTGCTGTGCAGCCCCCTTCTGAGCAGGCCCGGACCTGTACCGGTCTGTGGCCTGGCGGTTGGGGACCCCTGCTCTCCAGGAGATGGTGAGCCCTACCTTGTCAGTTCTCTATTCTTTTGCTTTACTTTCTTTCTCCACTTATGAATCATGCTGAAAAAAGGAACATAAGAACAAAAGCAGGTTGGGGAGGGGAGGATATGAGTTTAGTTTGAGACATGCCAAATATGATCCCCAGATGGAGATGTCCCATCCATAGGGATTTGGGGCTCAGGAGAGATCAGTCTGCACTATGAATATTTCTTTGGGGGTCATTGGCCTCAGGATGGCAGTTGATATAGTGAGAGTGGATGGGTGAATTTTCCAAGGAATGATGGCGGAAGAAGAAGAGAACAGAGTCAAGGACAGACCCCAAGGAGAGCACCACAGTCGAAGATTGGCCAGATGAAGGGGAGGATGCAGAGCAGACCCAGACAGGGAGGCCAGTGACTCGGAAGGTAACTAATAGACCAAGGAAAAAAAGGCATTTCAAAAAGGAAGGTGTTTTAGGAATGTTAAAGTGCCTCAGAGAGGTCAGAGGGCAAAGGGTTTAGGAGCAGCCATTGGATTAATTAATCAGGAGCTTGTAGGAGATCAAGTGCCAATCATCTCATGTCCAGAAAAATTGTACAAAACTGTATCAGATGATGTGTGTTAGTTTTATGATAGCTTCCCTGCACCCCCACACTCAGTACACACATTCCCCAGAGTTGGATTACTTATCTGTCTCTCCAACATGCTAAATGCATCCTTACCTCTGGGTCTTTGCAGCTACCCTCTCTCCTGCTAGAGATGTTCTTTCCCTCCTCTCTTTGATGACCTTACTACCTCTTCTCCTTTCTCAAGGCTTGGCTTGACTGCTATTTTGAAAGTCCTCCCTACTTTTTTAAACTCTGCCTCCCCTCCCCTCTATACCTCTGTCTGTTCTCCCAGCATCTACTGCCAGCATATTTGTTTTCTGTTAGCCTTTGTGTGTTCATCCTCCTAAACGAAGGCTCTGTAAGGTCATAGTTTATTTGAGGACAGGTGCAAACAAATTATATTTTAAAATACCATGAAATTAGGGAGTACAGCTCTCATGAGCACTTCTTAAAAATCAACTCCACAGCATCTTCCCTCCAAAAGATGAACCAAAATAAAGAACTCAAGAACAGAAAATACCTGGTAAATATAAATATAAAGTTAATATAAATCTAAATAGAGAGCCACAACTTAGTAACGAGTGAATACAGCTGGAGAACAGAATGGAATTTTCCTTTGGTAGACATGAGGATTTGAAGTAAAAGGTGTGGCACTGCCTCTGACTCAGTGCATTCTTCCTCACTTCTTGGTGCCGGTCACCACTGTGTTGGTTGAATGGAAAGTTCCCAAAGAGTGGTGTTTATGGTTTTCATAATCTCTAGGGATGTTAAGCCATTTCAACACAGCAGATTTTGGAAGTAAAATATATATATAAATGAATAATTTGCCTAAGTGGATGTGTTGAACTTTGTCAGTAGAAGATGTCCCGCAAGCTCAAACCAAAGCCTTAGTCTTCCTGAATTACAACTTTAGAAATAATTATAAGGAATGGCAAGGGTCAGGGGAATAAGGTAGATTTTGACAAAATGTCTCCTTTCCAGGACAAATCTATGGTAGACATTGAGTTGTTTTTTTTATAAGTAGGATTCTGTGGAGAATAAGGGATAAAAAGAAGTTGACTACTTGTCCAATACACCTAACCAGTTTTCCATCCACACTTTTTTGAGGTTGATTGTGTCCTCATACTTTCACAGCTTCTTGCTATTATTAGCTAATGAGTCCAAAAGGTATCATTTCCTTCCTCTTTCCAGATGGCCTGCATATGCTGTTCATTCTTCCACTCCATGTTGTCTTTGCTCTATCAATCAAAGATTGACTATTTCCTCATAAGGCAGACTCCTTGGGTGGTCGGTTGGCCTCCAGGTTTCTATGTAATAATGGAAGATGAGGAATTAGGCAACATGTGGAATTATATAAGGAACATTAATGGGAAGATTTCTGGGATGGAAAGGAATGGTCCCTTTTTCCCCTTTGGGTTCATTGAAGGTTCCACTGAAAGCAATTTAATAAGTACAAGAGTCAGGCAATAAATCCACATTTTTAAAATAAATAGTTCCATTGCAATGCAGGCACAGACACCACAGACTTTTTTAGACAAAGAACTCTGTTTTCAAGTATTCATCTCTAACAACAAGAACAAAAGCACTGTGTATTTTAATAGCCTTCTGCCAAGGCAATAATCAATTGTCTGTAGTCAGTATGATATAGTAGTAGAGCTCTTAAATTTAAGAGCAGCTAACATCTTTTGCACTCATGAGAAATCAACAGAGACTTTCTGAAAACAAAAATGGGAGTGGGAGAGTCTGAATTCCTGAGTGCTTCACTAGACTCTTCTTTAGAGATATGTAAATTACCTGCCTGTGTCTCCTGGTGGGTTAACATATTCTGTAAAGGCAGTACACTGATTTTTCATGAAATAAACCCAGGGAGTGAGGCAACTAATGAGAGCAGAGCTCCCTTGAGAAAGAAAGGGAAAGCAGAAGAAGTGTTGGCTCCATAAGTAGATGAGACTGGTAAGCATTATAGAAAGTCCCTTCATATAATCATCCAAGAGATTGGCCAACTTAGCCTGGGGGCAAGAAATAATGTCTTCTGAGTTAGGAAACATAATTTGTTGGATGCAGTACATATATTAAAATCTGTAAGTGATATCAATTTCCCACTTTCAGGCTTTGAGGCTTCTGTGAAGGTATTGTTTAGATGAGATTTAACATTTAAATCCTTAGAGTTTGGGCAAAGCAGATTGCCCTCTATAACAAGGGTGGGCCTCATCCAGATGGTTGAAGGCCTTATAAAAAGAATGATTTCCCCTGAAGAAAAGTCATTCTGCCAGCTGACTGGCTTTAGACTTGAACTACAGCATCAACAATTCCCTGGGTCTTTGACCAGCCAGCCTACACTACAGATTTTGGACTTGCCAGTTCCTTGAAATCAATCTCTCTCTCTCTCTCCAAAAACATGCACACAAACCCTGTTTATTCTGTCCTGTTTTTCTGGAGAGCCCTGGCTACTATAAGTCCTTACAAGAGTCTCTCTCAAAAGGAGAGAGGAACAAGTCCCCGGTTCCAGAAGGTACTCAGGGTGTGTGCCTTTGGTGAACTGGGTAAAGCAGGAGGTTCTAATTGGCCCTTGTGTATTTGAGATTAAAGCCAGAAGTGACCCTGATCCAGGTTGAGTCAAGTTAGGCAGAGACTATTAATTGGATCTTAGGTCTCAGCACAAGCTGATCTTATGATCCAATACCAACTGATACCCAGGAAGTGGCTGTGCATATAAATGGAGCTGGGAGCATAAAGTGTGATGCCATCTGGCTATACCACCTACTACTCCTTATTGTTGCTGTCATCTATTTACTGATTGTCATGCTACCCCATCTCCAACCCTAGATCTCTGGAAATGTTGGCTCCTGGCCCTAATTCTGTCATCATTTTTCATGATTTCATGACCCATCTAACACCCTGGCCTCTCATTCCCTTACTTCCTCATTTCCAACAACATATTATTTTCCAATGCACTGCAGCCAAGTTTCATCTTACCTTGTCATCGCCAGTAACTGCTGCAATTCCGAAGTCTCAGTTTTGAAATTCACTTACTCTGTATACTGCTTCCTAAACTTCCAGCTTACTCACTGTAGCACCCTTCTGCCCCAGTCATCAGGGAGATCCATAAACTCCTTGATCCACTGATTTCTCACCATTCGTCAGTATCTTCCTATTTTGTCTGAACCATTCCTTATTCAGCTTATCAGAGGGCCCCTCATTATGCAAACACCATAGCGAATGCCTTAAATTAGGTGGAGGCAAAAATGAATGGACATCATTGACCATTTGAACCTGTGAATTCTTTTTAGAAAAATTGTTTTAATCATCACTTGAGAATATGTTTATTGATTTTAGAGAGATAAACGTTGAGGGCGGGGGGAGAGAGAGAAAGAGAGAGAAACGTCAATGTGAAAGGGAAATTGATTGGCTGTGTCCTGTATGCACCCTGATCGTGAGATAAACCTATAGCCTAGGTATATGTCCTAACTGGGAATTGAATCCTCAACCTTTTGGTGCATGTATCATGCTCCAATCAGCTGGGCCACCTAACCAGACCAAACCTGTGAATCCTTAAACAACTAGGCCCTCATCATTTTCAAGAGAAGTATATTCTTAGGAAATGTGATGAGGTATCAAGGGCATTTGGTAGCCATAGGCAGCCCTAAATGAGTGGTTCACTTGGTTGGATCATCCTTTCATACACCAAAAAGGTTGCAGGTTTGATTCCCAGTCAGGACACATACCTAGGTTGTGGGTTCAATCCCTGGTCAGGGCATGTATGGTAGTCAACCAATCAATGTTTCTCTCTCACAATGATGTCTCTCTCTCTATACCGCTCTCACTCTCCCACTCTCCCTAAAATCAATAAACATATTCTTAGGTGAGGAGATAAAAAAAATCTGTGAGGGAATTTGAAGCAGATTTCTCAGCAAGTAAAATACAGTTATTTTTTTTCCAAGTTTATCAAGTTGGGGCTCCTTGTAAATGGTCAAAAATTAACTTTGACTTTTGAAATCCCACTGATTGAAGCAGCTTAATGTAACCACCAGCTTTGGAGACCTTTCCCTGCTCTGATTGTGTAAAATCAGAGAATATTTTTGTTTCATAACACTTAGGAAACTTCGGGAGCTTTCTGGTTTCTTGTATTATATTGAGTAAAGAGACTCATCATCACAGTTTTATTTTCAAGTTGCTGACTGTTCAATCTAAAAAGAGCCTACTCATACTAATTCCAGGGGGTTGGTGGTTTGAATGATCCCTAAATAATCTACACATGTAGACAAACCCATACTCACATATGGCTATTTAAAATTAAGTAAAATGAAGTAAAATTTAAAATTTAGTTTCTCAGTCAGACTAGCCATATCTTACATGTTCAAGAGCCACATATGTCTAGGGGCTACCACAGCGAACAATGTAAGAAACACTTCCACCATCTATTAGGTGGTGCTGTCTTAGATCAGGGATAGCAAATTACAAGCACTAGGCCAAATCTGGCTTTTGGCTTGTTTTTTTGTATTATACTATAAACTAAGAATGGTATTTACATTTTTAAAGGATTGTAAAGGAAACAAGGAAGTTATATGATTGAAACTGTAGGTAACCTACAAATCTTAAAATATTTATTACCTAGCCTTTTACTAAAAAATACAAAAGTTATCAAACCTTGTCTTAGAAAATAAATCACTTTAAATGTCTGTGTTTTTATAATGCATTGTGAAATATAACTGCTTGTAGTCAAAAATTATATTTTTCATGCTCTTGTATGAAATCCAGTGCAAGTTTTATGTTTTTTGAGTATTAATTCAATTAAATAAACATTACTGAAAGCCTTTTAATTGCCAGTTGCTGGAAACTTTTAGAGAAATAAGACATTTTGGAAATTCAAAGAATTTATGTTTTAGTGGAGTAGGTAGACATGAAAAGTCCGAGCTGTAGTATTGTTTAGACTGCTAGTACTACTAATAATGATATTAAACACAGTAGTGTTGGAGTATAGAGTACAGAGTGATGAGTTCTGACTGGGACAACATGCAGCTGAGGAGTAAAGAATCTAGCGTACAGAATGGACTTTGAAAGATGAGTAGGAATTAAATAGACAGAGAAGCAGGGAAAGGCATTCCAAGCTATGGGATTGGCAAGACCATGTGTGTGGAGTGGGAAAAAAACATAAGGTATGTTTAAAGAAATATCAAGCAGCCAAACATGATTTGATCACAAGATGAGTAGGCAATGTTCCAGGAAACAAGGAGGAGGGGTTAGCATTTGATGAGATGCTGGTTTTCTATCAAACTAGGTAGTGAATGGGCCGACTTGCACAAGATCTCAGAATAAAGCCCTACTGTGCTGACTGCCTCAAATAAGAAGTGGTATGTTCATTTTACACCTCTAGGTCTGGCTTCCATACTTATCAGGTGTGACCAAGAACTTTAAAGCTGACAGATGGGTGGAGTCAGGATATTAGAGCATTAGGAAATTGATAACAGCACCCCTAGTAATTTAGCTTGGCTCAGAACTTTTCAGCTTTCATGATACTTTGGATCAGTGAGTCTTGCTATTGGGACAAGTGGATTGTGATGGTGGTCACAATAACTACCATAAAAATGTATTTTTGCTTGACACTGCAGGCAAATAAACTGGAAGAATTTCTTTTGGAATAGTTATTATAGAATTCATTGTTGTTTCTAGAAAACAGCAGAGTGATAGAGCATAGTAAAAATAATATACAATACTATACAATAGCATGGGATTGCATCTAGTGAATTTGTGCTCCAGCTCCATTTTCTGGAATTTTATAATCATGAACATTTGATAAAGAGCTTAGTTGAATAATTTGAAATACAAGTACTTAATTTCTAGGAACAAATCAAGTGGCCTCTGAGCTTCTTAAATAGCATACATGGTTGATCCAAAACCTCTGAAAAGGGGTTTGGACTTTCCCCTTGCCACATGAGGCATTCAGTGTTTTATCATTAGCTGCACTTGTTCAGCTTTTTCATTTTTTTTTGTCTTGATATTCATTTAATCAAGAGACTCTTCTTTAGCCAATGACTATTTAAGGGCCAAATACAGAATAGATGGTGCCAAGTTTAGAACCTATTCAAAATTCATGGGTATGAAGTTTCAACCTGAACTCAAACCTTTTGATGTCTGAATTAATTTATATTTGGCAAAGAATAATATCTAGGTTTCAAAAAAAGGGAAAATGAAACAAAAGAAACTTCGGTGGAAGCATATTTTAAGGTTTCATGAATACCATATACCTCTTCTAAAAGAAAATACACTGATATTTTAAGAGAAAGACAAACAGAGACACATGGATTAAATTGCCTTCAAAGGAAAGAATGCTTTAAAAATTAAGAGGCAATAGGACTTTAGAAAAACCTACTGATGTTTTCAAAACCCAAAAGTTTGGGAGAAAATAGAATAAATCCAAATACACCCTTAAAATAAATGTCTTTTTATCAACCCAAAATTATCCCTCACTAATTTATCTCCTAATGCCTCTGATTTGTGGACTCGGAAATTGTGACGGTAGGCCTGCAAATCATGCCACGTGGAGATCAAGGATTTATCCATGAGCTGGTGATGTCACTCACTCTTGTCTCGGAGTGTGGGAGGTGCAGGCTGGTGCAATGCTTTGTCTGTGAGTCCTAGACATAATGATCTGGAATCATGGTAAACTTCTACAGTCCTTTGGACAACCGTTGCCCAGAGAGGAGCAAGAGAAACACAGGATCTTTCATAAAACCTGAATTTTGAGCTGCACGCTCACTAGGTCTTTATACATCTGTGTAATGGCACTGCATCATAAATGCATGTAATATATGCAAACTTAACTATTAGTGCTGACTGAAGTTTAAATTGAATATATATATATATATAGAGAGAGAGAGAGAGAGAGAGAGAGAAAGAGAGAGAGAGAGAGAGAGAGAGAGAGAGAAAATTACAATGATTGTGGGTGATTCTAGTTACCATTCTACCCAGTGAGCATAAGATGGGAGGTAAATCCCTTCAGCTTTGGGTGATCTCTAGTCCCATGTAACTTTCTTAATGAGAACATCTTGCTGCACTGAAAGTAACTCTAGTGATTAAATATACAGGTAGGTGTTATGTATAAAATGGTCCCCGAATGCAAACAACCACTTCAACTACCACTCAACCTAAGAAATGGTGATTTATTTTCCAAAGATAACTGTGATGGATTCACTGGAAAATTGCACATTTGCTTGCAATGTGACCCCTTTCTAAGATTTTTTTCAAGAGGAAATTTGATATTACACAAATTCTTTTCTTATGCCCTGACTTTAGAACTTAGCCACTAAATAAAATGGAATTCCACTGTTATCCACCTGCAGAAGCCAGGAACGGAGTGAAGACAGGAGATTCAGAGAGCTAGGATATTGGTACCATCAAGTAATGTTAGTGCTGAATGGAAAACATTAGAGAGAAAAGGAAGGCAGAGCTGGTTATAAAACAAACATGGGCAAGAAGCATGTTTTGCAGAACCCTGATTTTCTACACCTAAAGGAAAGACTAGGATGTAGAAATAGGATATAGAGAAGAGAATTGCAACCCTGGCCAGGTGGCCCAGGCGGTTGGAGCATTGTCCCCTATGCCAAAATGATGCGGATTCAATCCCTGCCTGGGGCACATACAAGAGGCAACTGGTTGGTGTTTCTCTCTCACATCAATGTCTGTCTGTCTGTCTTTCACTCATCAATGAACATGTATTCTGGTGAGGATTAAATAAAAAGAAAAAGAAAAGAGAATTTTAATGGCAGGAAATAAGTGAAGGAGAAAGATTACACAGGAATGACAAATGAAGAGAGATTGCAAACATGGGAGGAACAAGTGAACCGTACCAAACAGGTAGACTCCATGTAAAGGAATCTTTGTGCTGGGTATTCACATGATTTTTTAGTATTTGGTTACTAATTCTAATGGAAAATGGCATACCCTAAGTCTCCTCAAAATCAGTTATGAAGGTAGCAGTAATTAATGTAGAAAGCACACAGAATTTGGTGTCATATTATGAACCTCACTTCATCTGCAAAATGGCTATAATAATAAGGCTTAGCCCACTGCATTGTTAAAAGGCTTAAATGAGATATGAAAAAGTGCCCACCATAATAATGTTTGGCAAATGGAAAGTAGAAAAGCTGAATCTTTACTTGGGGGCGTGCAGAAATTCTCTAAAAGTAGATGAGTCTGTCAGATCTTCTACAACCTTGAAATAAAACTTCAGCATCTTGCATATGTAAGATAAGGGCTGTGTGTAAAGCTTTGGAGTCAAACAGACATGAGCTATGTTCACTTCCACATCTCTAGCTGCCTGATATCCTTGAGGTAATAGCTCAATCTAACTTTCAGAGTTTTTGTAAGAATTAGATGAGGTAATAAGTACATTGAAAGAACTTAATAAGTGGTTTTTACTAGGATTCTTATTCCTTTCTTGTACAGTCTTTTTTATTTTTTTTATATCTCAAACAGCTCTAACACAACTGAAAAAATTAGAATTACTTCTACTTGTGAAGTTCTGAATTGTATTTTTAAACTTCATAATGCTGCAAATATTTCTAATTAGCAACTTTTAAAATAGTTTTTTGAATTTATAGCAGTGTCTAAACACTTGATTTCAAATATATTCAATCTTTTTACCTCTGAGATTCAGTTTATGGTCTGTTCATAAAGTATCCAGCCATGTAGTATGAAACAGAGACATTTATTGAAGAAGATACAAGATACAAGAAACTTTGTTTATAGGACAATGATGCCTCAGTTCCCTTCAAAGTAAGCACATGGGAGTTCTTCCAGCATCTCTTCTACTGTTCAAAACACTGCAAAATCCTTTGTTGGAATTGCCATCATCTCCCCCATCATATTTTCCTGAATCTCATTGATGGTCTGAAACCTCTTCCCTTTCAAAGACGATTTTAATTTTGGGAACAGCCAGAAGTTGCAGGGCACCAAATCTGGGCTGCTCTGGGGCTGGGTCACCTGGATGATTTGATGTTTCGCAAAGAAACTCTGCACGAGACGTGATGCATGAGCAGGTGTGTTATTGTGATGAAGCTTTCTTGCCCATAGCTGTGGCTGTTTTCATCATACTGCATCTTTCAACCAACGAAAAATATTGAGATAGTACTCCTTATTAATTGTTTGGCCTGGAGGGGCATACTTGTGATGGACAACACCTTCCCAATCCAAAAACACAGTTAACATAGTCTTGATCTTGCTGTGACTTTGCCGCACCTTCTTCTGGCATGGAGAACCAGACAACTTCCAGTGGGACCACTGGGCCTTCGTTTCTGGATCATACCCATAGACACCTGATTCATGTACAGTTATGACTTTCTTGAGGAAATTTGGTTCTTTGGTAGCAGTTTGAATCAAGTTATTAGCAACTGCAGCATGATGTTCGTTCTTCTCTGGTGGTAGCAGAAGCCGTGGAATAATTTTTGCCATGACACATTTCATGGCTAGATCCTGTGGCAAAATCTTGGACACAGTAGTTTTTAGCATCCCCAGATTAGCTTCCAGTTCTCACATTGTCAGACGCTGATCTTTGTTGATTGCAGCCTGTACACATTCAACATTCTCAGGTGTTCTGCTTGTTGCATGTCTTCCAGAATGTGGGTTACTTTCAACAGATACCAGATCATCTTTGAAGCATTTGTGCCATACTTTTATTTGCACTGCACTCATTGCAACATCCCTGAAAACCTTCTGAATCATCCAAATAGTTTCCACAAAGGAACATTCAAACTTAATGCAAAATTTGTTACTCTAGTCAATCATTTTGAATGTGACAGCCACACAGTACACATGCTCACTGAACAGCGGCTACTGCTCCCACTGACTAGTTCAGTGAAGTCATCATTGTTCACGCATGCTCATTGCAGTACACTCCCCTTGGCTGCCAGGTTACACTGATGTCATGTAAACCATCTTCATTACATTAACAATCACTGGACTTTATATATATGTGTATGTGTGTGTGTGTGTATGTATATACATACATATATATACTCTTTATATAGATATACACATACACACATTCACACACAAACTCATTATATGTATATATGCACTCTAGGATTCCTGGAAAAAGAGTAAATATATGTATATACACTCACTAGAATCCTAGTATACATGGATAAAGAGAATTATATTTGTTAGTGTTTTTGTGGTATGATTTACTTATAATAAAATTCATCAAAGTGTGCAATTTATACTTTTACATTTTGACATATGTATAAAAGCATGTCACCACTGCCACCATAACGCTATAGAAGATTTTCATTATTCCCTGGTACTCTCTTTGCAGTCAATATCCTTCTGTCACCGCCTGGTCTTTGCCAATCAGTAATTAGTACCTTTCCTTTCACTACTCTTGCCTTTCCTAAAATTTTATACTAATAGAATCATACAGTCTGTAGTCTTCGGCATTTAGATTTTTTTCCTACTTAGCATTAAGTTTTTGGTAGTCATTCAGATAGTTGAAAGTATTATTAGTTTGTACCTTTCAACTGATAATTTATCCCTACACCACAATATTCATCCATTCACCAGTTAGTGGACATTTGAGTTTACTCCAGTTTTTGGATATTGGGAATACAGCTGCTATGCACATTCCTATATAAGTCTGTGTGAACATATATTTTCATTTCTCTTGAGGAAATTCCTAGGTGTGGAATTGCTAGGTCTTATGTTAAGTATATGCTTAAATTCATAAGAAATTGTCAAACTGATTTTCCAGGTCTCTTGTTCTGTCCTCTGTCCTCACCAGCAATGCAAAACAGTTTCAGTTGCTCCACCTCCTTCACAGCGCTTGTCAGCCTTTTTCATTTTAACAATTTCTAATGAATATGTGTGATTATTTTGTTGTGGTTTTTATTTAAATTTCCCTAATCACTAATAATGTTGAGCATATTTTCATATGCTTATTTGCCACCCACATATCTTCTTTGGTAGAGTATCTTTTCAAATCTTTTGTCCAACTTTTTTTTGGATTGTTTGTCTTATTATTATAGAGTTGTAAGAGTACTTAATAGATTCTGAGTACGCTAAGTGTATTCACAAGGTATTTTATCACCAGATATATATTTTGCGAATTATCTATCTTTCTCTCTGGTTTGCATTTTATTTTCTTAATGGTATTTATTGAAGAGCAAAGTTTTTAATTTTGATGAAGTATAATTCATTAATTTTTCTTTTATATTTCATGCTTTTTTGTGTCTTAATTTAAGAAGTCTTTGTGTAACCCCAAGTTTTACAGTTTTTTTCCCTATGATTTCTCTTTAGAAGTTTTATAGTTTAGCATTTTTATTTAGGTCTATAATCTATTTTGAACTATTATATGAGGTAACGGTCAATGTTAATTTATTTTAAGATGACAATAAAATCATTCCAATGGATTTTTGTGAAAAAAATTCTTTAAAATAGACATATTTTGCTACATTAATCAAGCATGAGTTGTGAATTTTTTTGTGAATTTATTTCTGGACTTTCTATTTCATTGATCTGTATGTTACTATTTGTCTTATTGTAGCTATAGAATAGTTATTGAAATCATATAGTCTGAGTTTTTTACATTTATTCTTCACTTTCAAAATTAGTTTTTTGATTCTGGATCCCTTGGGTTTCCATATGAATTTTAGCATTACCATGCCCATTTTTACAAAGAAGTCATTTGGGATGTATTGCCTTTATAGATCAATTTGGAGAAAACAATCTCAAAATATAAAATCTAATCATGAAAATGACATAGTTCTGCATTTGTTTTTATTTAATTTGGCTCAGTGGTACCTGCAGTTTTCTGTGAATACAGCTTATGCATATTTTTGTTAAATTTATTTCTATTTATTTCATGTTTGATGCTGATATAAATTTTTTTAAAATTCTGATTATTTGTGGCTTATATATAGAAATGTAATTGATTTTCATATATTGACCTGGAAGCCTATAATCCTGCTGAATTCACTTATTATTTCTGAGAGCCTTTTTAGAAATTCCTTAGGAATTTTTATACAGATGAGTGTGTCCTTTGTGAATAAAGACAGTTCTAATTCTTCCTTCCTAAACATGTATTCTGTATATCTCACTATCTTCATTATTACTCTGGCCATGATTTACAGTAAAATGTTGAATAGAAATAATTAGAACATAAATCTTAAGCCTACCTTGAATTACTGTGATTGGGTTCTATGGTTGCCCTGTAATTTCTTTATTTGGTTTTGATATCAAGGCAGTGCCGGTCTTGTCAGTGAGTTGGAAAGGATTCCCTCATGGTGTATTTTCTAGGAAAACTTGTATAAAATTTGCATTATTTCTTATTCAAATACTTTAAAGAATTTTCTAGTAAAGTCACTCTACTATTTTTTGAGGGGGAGTTTAGAAATTATTAGTTCAATTTCTTTAATAGATATACAAGGCTTTTCAGGTTACTTGTTGATTTTATGTTAAACTTTGGTAGTTTTTATCTTTCTAGGAATTTGTCAATGTCATCAAATTGTTGGTCTTCATTTTTATAAAATTCTTCATAGAATTTTTATTTCATTTATATTCACTTATGAAAATTTTAACATATGTAAGATCTTTTGAGATGTCCTTTCTTTTGTTCCAGATATTTGTAATTTTCAGCAGTTCTTTTCTCTTTCTTTTCAGCTTCCTAGAGCTTTATCCAGCTCACTGATGTTTAGAACCAGCTATTGACTTATTGTGTTACCTGCTTTATTTTGTGTTTCATTAATTTCTGCTCTTCTCTTTTAAAAAATGACCTTCTTTTTACTTTGGGCTTAACTTGTTGTACTTTATCCAATTTCTTAATATGGAAGTGCAAATAATTGATTTGAGATACTTCTTTTCTTCTAATACAGGCATTTGATATTATAAAATCTCTTATAAACACTGCTTTAGCTGCATCCCACAAATTTATTTGTTTTATATGTCTATTTTCATGGCATTCAAAGATTTTCTAATTCCCTTTTAATTTCTTTATTGAGCCAATTTTATATTTTAAAATATGTCATTTAATTTTCCAGTGTTTGAGGATATTACATATACCTTTTTATTATTGACTTCTAATTATGTTTTGATCAGCTAATATACTTTGTACAATATTATTAATTCCTTCTAAATTTGTTGATACCTGTTTTATGACCAAGGATATGGTCTATTTTTGTGTATGTTCTGTGTGCACTTGAAAATAATGCCTGTTATACTGTGTTCAATAAATGTCAAGTTGATTGTGTTGTTCAAGTCGCCTATATCCATACTGATTTTCTGTCTACTTTTTCTATGATAGAAGTTTTGAATTCTCCAATAAACTTTTAGAATTCTCTCTTTTTCCTTTTAGTTCTATCACTTATTAGCTTACTATTCAGGGGTTGGCAAAAGTAAGCTTACATTTGTGTGTGTGAAACAGAGTTTATTCTTGTATTATTTGTGTATTAATTATGTATTATTTATCTGTATTATTTATGTTATTTTTTTATTGTATGATTTATCTTTTAGATAATAATGGCTAATAATTTAACATACTTTTGTCCACCCCTGTATTTTAAATTTTTGTTACTGAATGCACTTTTTTTCTTCTTGATAAAGCGACATTTCTATCATTACAAATTGGTCTTTCTTACCCCTGGTAATAGTATTTGCTTTAAAATCCACTTAGTCTTATGTTAATATAGCCACTCTATCTTTCCTTTATTTTGTAGTTATATGGTATATCTCTTTCCATTCTTTTACTTTTAGCATTTTCTGTCTTTATTAAAATACGTTTAATATAAACAACTTAAAATCAGATCTTTCTTTTGTATTTATCTAGGAGTCTGTGCTCTTTGTTAAAATATTTAGAACACTTACATTTAATGTGATTATATCAACATGGTTGTGTTTAAATCTACCATCTTGCCACATGTTTTCAATTTGTTCCATCTGGGTTTTTTTTTTTTTGTAGCATTTCCCTCTTTATTTTGGATAAACTGCATATTCTTATAATTCTATTGTATCTCCTTTGTTGGCTTATTAGCTGCATATTTTGTCATTTTGTTTTATTAGTTGCTCTAGTGTTTATAATATTCATCTCATGCTTGACATTTTACGTCACTTTACATCAGAGTAAGAATCATATAAAACATACTTCCATTTACTTCCTCTTGGCAATATTGCACATAGTATTTTTGTAATATGTTATATATTTCATTATAGTTCTTGTTATTATTATTGCTTTGAATAATCATTTATCTTTTCAAAAAATGAGAAAAATGTCTTGTATATTCATCCATGTATTTACTCATTTCTGAACACTTCTTTCTTTTGTGTAGATCCAAATTTTCATCTGGTTTCATCTGCTTATGCCTAAAGGACTTCCTTCAGTATTTCTAACAGTGTTGGTTTTCTTATAGTGATTCATCTTAGCTTGTTTATGCCCAAAAAGCCTTTATTTTGTCTCTGATTTTGTATAGAATTCCTGACTGACAGTTATTTAAAGAGTTCATTGCATTCTCTTCTAACTTTCATTGCTTATAATGTGAGGCTACCTTTCAATGTAGCCTTTGTTTCTCTGGCTGCATTAAATATTTTTTATTTATTTATTTTTTTGACAATTTGATTGTTACAATGCTCTGCTGAGGCTTTCTTTGTTTCTTCTGCTTGGGGTTTGTTGACTGTTTTGTATCTGCATGTTTATGATTTTCTTCAAATTTGGAAAATTCTGTCATTATATTTTCAAATATTTTTTCTTCCCCATGCTAACTTCCTTCAGGGGCTTTGATTGCATGTATATTTGAATGTGTGATGTTGTCCCAAAAAATAATTGATGTTCTGTTCATCATTTCAATTTATTTAATTTCTATTTCTTCTTCACTTTTTTTTAATCCTCACCCAAGCACATTTTTTTTTATTGCTTCCTGAGAGAGAGGAAGGGGGAGAGAGCGATAGAGAGACAGAGAGAGAAACATCAATGTGAGAGAGAAACATTGATTGGTTGCCTTCTCGTATGTGCCTCAACCAGGGACTGAACCCACAAGCTGGGTAAAAGTGTCTTGACTGGGAATCAAACCCATGACCCTTCAGTTTATGGGACGACACTCCAACCAACTGAGCCACACCAGCAAGGGCTATTTAATCTCTACTTCACTTGGGTATAGTTTCTTTTACTATGTCTTCTGGTTTACCAAATTATTCTTCTATGATGTCTAAGCTGATGTTAATTTTTCTATTCATATATTGTATTTTTCACCTATAAAATTTTGTTTGGGGCCTTTTTATATCTCTTATATCTCTGTTTTAACACCCTTGCCTGTCAATTCTATCACTTATATCATTTCTGGGTCTATTTCTTTTGGTTGCTTCTTTCTCCTGGATGTGAGTCATGATTGGTAATTATTATTAGACTTAAAAATTCTGAATTTCACATTGTTGGGTGTTGGGTTTTTAAAAAAATATTGTTGGGACTTGTTTTGTAATCTAGTTATTTATATTTTGATCTTCTTGAAACTTGCTTTTTAACTTTGTCAAGGCAAGTCCAGAAAACCCTTTCATCCAGAATAAATTTGGCTTAACCATTAAAGAAATACCCTGCTGAGAATCACACCTGTGCTCTGTGTTAGGAGGTATTTCCAGTCAGGGTTTTAGGTATCAGAATTAGCTCACTAGCTATTCCTGAGCTCCAGAGTTTTTTATATTCTTCCAGTGGTACTTCTGCGGTACCCTTCCCACCCCCTACACACAATCTAATTGTGAACAAAAAACAGACACACTCAAATTGAAGGGAAATTTATAAAATAATTGGTTTGTATTTTTAAAAATGCTAAGCCATGAAATACAGATATAAACATAAGGAATTTTTCAGATTAAAAGAAACCAAAAAAATAGGACAACTTAATGCAATGAAAGATCCTAAATTGGACTTTATAATAGGGAAAACAATGTAAAAGATATTATTGAAACAACTGTAAAATTTGACAATGATTTTTGGATTAAATAATAGTAATGTAATAAAGTTAGATTACCTGATTTTTATAATTATACTGAGGTTGAATAAGTTATATTCTTATTTTTAGGAAATATTTGCTGAAATATTTAGGGATTGGGGTATGATATATGCAACTTTCGAATTGTTTAAGTACATGCACACACATAGCACAGGGATAAAGCAAATTAAGGAAAATGTAAGTTGTGAATTTGGGAAAAGATACACAGAAATTCTTTATATCATCCCTGTAACTTCTTTGAAAAGTTGAAGTTACGAGAACAAAGTCACCAGAAGTGATTTGGCTCAAACACAGAATTATTTCTTCCTATTGCTAAGTATATATTGCTTAGCCCCTTGGGAGAGTTGATGAGTTCAATCTAAACCTGGAGAAAAATGGAATGATTTATAATTCCCTCCTGATGGCTCCCCCTTTCCAGATTAAATCTGAGCCACAAACCAGCGGCTCTCTGATGCCAGGACTGATATCTTTGTCAGTCAAGGATACAGTTTACTACATGCCTACACATCGTTGCCCATTACCAATGGCATGAAACTGACACTGAAAGAGAAGAGGGCATTAGAAATCGTAACCCTGGCTTCCTAGAATCATTCATCATAAGCTCTAGTAGCAAAATGTTCCCAAACTCTTCATGTAGCCTCATGAAACCAGAGCTGACTTCTTGCTAAATTCCAATATTAGTCACAGTTCTGTGGTCACGGGGCTTCTTTGTGTTTTGTTTTATTGTTTTTTGAATAAAAAAATTATCATGACTGTAACCATTTATTTTGGGTGGAGGCTGTAGAGCTTGGGGTCAGGGGAGAAGAGGAGGGAGGGTTGTTTTTCATCCTCCATTACAGGTGACCACAGACGGCACTACAAGGGCAGGAAAGCTCTCAGAAAGTGGTGGTAGTCGTCAGACTCGGTCAAGCGGGAACAATGTGGGCAGTGTTACAAGTCAATGAAAACTTTTCAGTGAGGGTGTATGTGTTCAGGGATGGGGGACCATATGAAAGGTAAAACAACTCACCATGAGTTGCTCACAGCTTCACTCACCTAGTCCTGCTTACAGATAACCCCCCTCATCTTTGCTCCTTAACAGGGAAGAATGCATGATCTTCACGTCTTGTCTGGATGATTAATGGGGATGCTGTTGCAGGGTTAAATGCTGCTTCCTTTCATGCACCCTTGGCATCAAGTCGCACCTGCTCAGTTACCAAGGGGTGTTATCTTACAGTCAGTAGATGAAGTTGGGGTGAACCGGAGTGAGTGTCCTGGACTAATGATAATATTTAACAAGGCAGGAGAGGGACGCCAGAGGGTCATATGTTTGGTTCCTTTGATCCATTTGAATATGACCTGGGTCAGAATCACAGATTGTTACTACCTGAAGATCATCCCATGAAAACTGTCCTCCCTAACATATCAACTTTTTCCTCGGGAATACATTTACGGTTCCAGATAGGATAATAGAGTTATATTTTTTACAAGATTGACCCTAAACGAAATCACTTTCTCTTGTTATGCCCCACGCTCCAGTTATCCTTATGGGTACTCTTGTCTCATTCATCCCTCCCCTCAGAGTTAGTCTTGTTATAAGCCATAACTTCAGATTTAAGATTGAGCCCTGGAAAGCAAAGGTTTAATAGGGAATGGTAAAGTACTGGCCTAGATGATTTAACATGATTTAAATAGTCTATTGTTAATCTACAAACATTCTATAAGTATTATTACCCCTACTTAGAGATGAGGAATATGAGGTGGGTACCAAAAAGACAAGCAGTTTGGGGCAAGCAGGTAACATTGGATTCAAGCCCAGCTCTGCATGACTCCATTTCTTTGGCACTCAGTTTGGAGATGAAAGCTCCTATCCTACCTCTATCCTTCCCACAAAAAACTGCCCCTAAATCCCATCTTTCTTTCAACACATATATCTTGAATACTCTATATGTCAGACATTGGGACAGGTGTTGGGGATTCTAATGAAACTTAATATGATTGCTGCTTTTCAAAAACAACATAACGGGGAACATCAAGATTAACAACTAACACATAAAATATAATTACAGAGTTTGATAAGTTTTATGAAGGAAAAATGCATGGTGATATAAGAGAAAATATATATGTAGGAAGGTGGTCTTTTTTGCAATTAGGTTAGAGACAGGCTCTCTGAGCTGGTGACATTGAGATATGAGAATCTAATGTTGGGAAGGAGGAAGACACAGAAAGCCCTGAGCTAAGGGCATATGCCCTGAAACAAGGAAGAGACTGTCTTTCATGGCTAATTAGCCATTAGCCAAAAACGGTGATGGAAGTCCATTTTTTAGCCCTTCTCACCTCTTGGCAGGTCGGGGGTGGGACTGAAAAAATTCCAGTCTTCTAATCACATGGTGGGTTCCCTGGTAAGGAGCCCTTATCCCTAGGTGCTATCTGAAAGTCACCTCATTCACATTAACAAAAGACAAATTCCAAGGGCTTGGGGAACTCTACGCCAGAAACAGGAACAAATAACAAACAATTTCTTATTATAAATCAGAACATCATAGAGGGGATTCAGGAGTGAGGCTGAGCCTTGGTGGTCATGAAGATCCTTACAAGATTTGATTGCACTCCAAATATGTGAGACAGGTGCCAGTGATCAAGGTACCAGAAGCTCCAGCGTGTATTAAGGCTTAGCTGTTCATTGCCAGGGAATCTTCAACGTTGAGCTGGTTTTGACTTTCATCTACACCTTCTCTTGCTGATTTTAAAGATAAATAACTGTTGGTTAAGTGGAGAGATTCTGTGTAACCATTCTTGCTACTTCCCAAGCAGTATCTATTGGGTTGTCCAAAATTTCATTTAGTTTTTTTTCTGAATGATGGTTCTAGTAGTGCTTAGTTGTCTTTAACTCCCTTTGAAACAATTTCGTTAGATTGTATTGTGACAGCTGTCATGTTGTGCACTTAAAAAAAGCTTAACAAAATCGGTGAATTTTTGTGCAGTCACTTAATATTGAAGATATACATTTTTAGTGTATTATGCTTTATTATTTCAAAAAAGGTAAAAATGCAACTGAAACACAAAAAATGATTTGTGCAGTGTATGGAGAAGATGCTGTGACTGCCCGAATGTGTCAAAAGTGATTTGCAAAGTTTCTTGGTGCTGTTGACATTTTGGCCAACGCATTCTTTGCTGTGGGGCTGTGTTATGCATTGAAAGGTGATTAGCAGCACCCCTGGCCTCCACCCACTAGAAGCCAATCGTTGAAGATAGCCATCGTACTCAAAATATCCAGATCAATAAAGTTATTGGTGAAAATGAAAAATGTGTCTTCTATTTTACAGAAAAAACCACATGAACTTTTTGGCCAACCCAGTATCTTCACTGACGATTGTACGCTCAAATGTCTCCACAACTGCTGATGTGGTTTCAGTTCCCAGAGCCTGTCATGGTGACGCAGGGGTGAAGAGGGTGAGTGAGAGAACATTTCAGCTGGCTGCTGCCTCTAATCCCACCTCATACTTTGTGCTTTTGCAAATTAAATCAGTTAAGATAAAAATCTTTGTCATATGGACCGTTCAGTTTCAGACCCCCATGTAGTTTGCATATCTTTTGCACAGTTTTTCTTCTTTCTAGGATATCATTTCCTATACCTTGACTATTTGGCATCCTTCAAAGCTATGTCTCTTATCAACTTCCTTTATTTGAGGAAGAATTATTCTTGCTACGTCTGTTCTTTTCATGTACTTCTATTACTTCACCTAATTTTAATTATTTACATACATGGTTCATGCCTTTTAATAATGTCTGAGTTCATTGTGGCTGTTGACCTTGTCTCATTCATCTTTCCATCCTTAGCATTTAGCTCAGTGCCTAGTGCCAAGTAGACTTTAAATAAATACTAAATGAAATGAATGTCTCGTGAAAGTTCATGCTCTGCCATTAACTCAGAACTGTGATGTGTGGTCTTACGGGAGTCATTTACCTTCTTGGGGGCCTCAGTGACTTATATAATTTACAATACTGTAGTATAGTGGATTAGATACTTAGTAATATTAATAACTATTGAGTACTTACCTTGATTGAGTGCTTACTCTGTACAACCTCTATGTTAGGTGCTTTGTATACATTATCTTAATTGATCCTTTTGTCAACTCCATGAGGTAGTTATAGATATCATTCTCATTTGACAGATAGGAAACTGAGATCCAGGGACAAAAAGTGACTTATGCAATGTCACACGAACTCACAGAGATTAACCAGATTCAAACTGAATCTGTTATGTCAAGACCCACGCTCTCAAGTGTCCTGCTGAATTGTCCTCATCTCTGGGTTTGTGAATAAAGGTGAACTTGATGAGGTCTCCTCTCCACCCCTTTCTTTCTGATTTAGACAGTGCTTAGGCCACTGCAGTGGTGATTTTTTTTATTTGTTGGCTTGTTTGTTTTTGTTTCTTTGTTTACTGTGATGGGTGAGAAAGTGGAATCTTTTCCAGGCTGAGATGAGGCTAATAGTGATGAGTCTTCAACAGGTGTTCTGAAAATCATTCAAAAGTGAGCTTTTAGGGATGGGTAAATTCCACTGCCAGGGCTGCACCGTCTGCTGAGAGAATCATGGAAGACTGGCACCAAGCCAGAAAGAGAAGCTGGTCTGAGGCCTCAGAGAATCAGGGTGCTGGGACAGATGGTGATAGCAGAGCTGGGTTTGAAGATTTGAAGGTAGAGGGCTTATAGCAAAATGTAACCAGTTTTAAACCCAAAGACTTTGAGACAAAAATAGTTAACATTGGAACATATTATATTTAACTGGTGGAGATCTAACAACATGCCTCTGCATTTTAATACTGGGAAACAAACATGGCTCAAGTTATAAATCTCACAGAAATGACTGCAGCAGCCTGGGACACAAGACCGCCAGGTGGGAGGAATCTATCACTGGAATAAGGCAAAGCCAGTCGGCACCTGGCCTGCATCATGGCTATGGGTCTGTCTTGCTAGGTTCTGCTCACACCAGCCACCTTAGAGGGGACAAATGTCACAGAGCAGGGAGAAATACAGCATCACATAGGTGCATCTTACTAACATATCAATGGCATCGGGTTCTGTAGTTCATCGTCTAGGGCTGAGGGACTGGCCACTGAGCTGAGTGTGGTGGAGAGGTGGATAAGGGAGAGTGGAAAAATTCACGTGTGAATGTATTCAGAAGGCTTCTGTATCTCCAGCTCCTGTCCTAGCACAGAATGACCAGCAGAGCCACAAAAGTCAGACACCAAACCAAAGGTCTAGTTCAAGAAGTGGACTGAATCCTGAACACTCTTCCCGCCCAGTCTCCTCATTTTTCCCTCTGATCTTCCCCAGGCAGCCAAAGCCCATTCCAAACACTCTTCCTCATTTGATTCTTGAAGGCCAAGAGTCGGTTTACCTATCACTTCCTGCTTTACTGAGCTTTTTCACACATTATTTCCTGGCAACCCTGAGGCATAAGCTATTATTACTATTCCCACTTTACACATGATGAAATGAAACTCTAAGAAGCTCAATGATTTACTCAAGGTCACAGGCTAAAAAACCCCCATATTTGTTAGGAAAAAAGTCCAAATCATTTAACTACATGTATTTGGTTTTTCGTGTGTGTGTGTGTGTGTGTGTGTGTGTGTGTGTGTGTGTGTCCATATTGACTTTCACAGTTACTTCCCAAGAAAAGCCTGTATCAACCCCCTTTGCACAACCGACTCTGCCCTGCTTCTTTCAGAGAAGATTACTATGTCTTCAAACCTCAACAAATTTTACATTTAATTTGGTTGGGGAGAACTCTGGATTCATAAGTTGCAGTTAATTTCTCCCCCAAACCACACTTTCCTTAGGGTGACCATAAAATTTATTGTCAAAATTAAGATACATCTGAGATTAAAAGGAGCAATAAAAATAAAAATAAATTTTGAAATATTTAATTGAATAATTAGATCAAACAGTTCTGTTATTCATCTGTCACCACACATTTTAACTAGATGTATTGTAGAAAACATTTTGCAATATATACAAATATCAAATCATCATATATAATATATAAAATGAAACTAATATAATGTCATATGCTAATTACAACTCAAAACAATGATCAAATACAAAATTTCTCCTAAAAATAAAAACACATATCAGTTAATATGTACCAAAAACTTTTATAAAAATGTGTATTGGTTATAGAAATCCTAAAAATAATATATGCAAAATAATTATACTGGGTGTTTATTGACCTACTTTAATTAGTTCATTAGCCAAATATGTTTCTAATATCATCTTACTGATATTTTCCTTAAAGAATGTATGTTTTAGTATCACCATATTATTATTTTTAAAGTTTGACCTCTTCTTCAAGGTAGCATTTTATTAGTAGCATTAAAATTTTCAATACTTCCATTGAATCTACTTTATAGACCATAATGTTATTAATTAAAAAAAAAGTTCTCTACATGGAAGCTCAGAGCAAACCTTGCTAAGTAAAAATATTTCCAGTTGTAATTTTTTGTACTGAATGTATAAATTTTTCAGTGGTACTATCATATTGCCTTCATTCTGTTCATCTTTCTTTAATAAATAATTTTATTTAAAATGTGATCAACTAAATTGTTCATATTTATGATTATTTTAATTATTTTACCAAAAGTAGATATTGCAAAATGTAAGCTTTCCCTTTTTCATTCCATTCTGACATAGACTATAAAGTTATTCAATTAAAGAGCAGCTCCATTAAACATTTGCTACTCAAGGTATTCCAAAAAACAATTATAAAATTTCAAAATTAAATCTTGTGTACCATTAAAATTTTCATTGTTTCATTTGTTTAGCTTTTCCCTAGGTTACATATATTTCCTCCTGATCTTTAGAGACTTAAAGATTATAAACTAGTGAACTCACAAGAGCATGTGAATTTAAATACCATCCATACATTTTCATAATAGTCCTCTGGCCTCTACTGAGTGATATTTTTACCCAAAGTAAATTCCAACATGTGTAAACACTAGAACCGGCATAGAGATAATCACCCCCTTTATTCATAGATCACTGCAGAGCTCTTTTCCTTGTGAATGAGTGTGCGCTTGGGCATGTTTTTGGGGTGTATGTAGTGTATGCTTTGTGTGTATGAGTTTACAGGATGCAGAGTGAGACTTGTCCCCTGGAGCGGGGTTGGTCAACTCTATGGAGAAGTGCTTACCAAACACTGGTTTGTGGGACCAGCAAGAGCAGAATAACCTGACACATTTGTACGTTTTGGGGCCCTATCTCACAACTCCAGATTCCAAAATTTCATGGGTTTTGGGGTTTATATTCTTAACACTGATTCTGGTCATTCTTTTCTGTAGGCTGGAACAAAGATTTGGTTTTTGTGTGTTTGTTCTTTCATCTGGAATATTAACTAGGGAAAATCAGCCTTAGGAGGGATTTGTTGATAGAGGGAGAAGTGTTGGAAGTGAGGAGTAGGTTTGCAAAAATATCATCAGGTGACAAGTTTCTACAAAAGATGGAAAAGAATGAGTCAGAAGTAACTCAGAGGTCAAAGGCAGTAATCTGGGGCACTGGCCACGCTCATCTAAATGACTGCCACTTGGGAGCATCACAGCACATTGCACAGGAAGATGATTCACATTAATACGGGTTACAAGTAGATAATTTAAAATATGAGCAGTTAAATATATTCAGATGCCTCTCTTTTAAAAATAGAGGCATTAAGAGAAGTGATAAATTTATGAGCATGGAAAGTAGTCCATAACATACAATGAGGGAAAGGCCTGCTTAGATTTGGAAACTTTAGAGAAAAGGGAAGTGGTTACCAAGACAGTTTTATTAGTGACTACCTCTTTGGGGAGAGAAAGAGGCTCTGGACCGGGCAGGAAGCAGGAGTGATTGTTTCAGAGATGTCTACAGTGCTCTGTTAATTGACCCAGTGGTGGGTGCGTCAGTGCTTGCTTTATAACAATCCATCAAGGTGTATGTTAATATTGTGTGCCCTTTCCTGGTTGTGTCATCTTTCTCAAAAACTATTTACTTTAAAATAATTCCTCTAAAAACCAACAAAATTTTGAACTTTTCACACCAACAGCCTCATGTTTTGATTGCCTGGAAAATTTATTTAGGATGAATGCCCTCATTGAGCTTCTTATCAATTCCAAAAGTAGAAATTTAAAACATTTACATTTTCTCATGATTCATAGGACTTTATTTGATTTTAAGCCCTTGCCATTATGAATCTCTTGAAAATAATTTGCTGGTTTAATAAAACAAACTACTCTGTAGAACTGTATCATGATTCCTTGGCTTAAGACCAGTCCATAGGGTTTCAGTCTCTCTATTTTGTTTTTCATTAAAACTTATTTTTTCCCACCATATTATTTTATGTTTCTCTTTAATTCTAAAAGCTGATACTTTTTGTAGGTCCCCAGCACCCTGTGGTTCATAAGCTGCTTTGTCTATACTGTTTATTTGATTTGGTTTTTAGAGTATTTCTCTAAGGTGGTGGAGAGGTAACCACTAATCTCTTTAGGCTCCATGCTCTTCATTTGTGAAGTGAGTAGAATTCACTTAGCTATTGTCATATAGCTAGTGCTGGCTGGAATTGGGAATCAAACCCTGATCTTGTGAATGTAAGTGCAATGCTCTATCCATTCCTTAGCTGTCTTTTTTTTTTAAAAAAAAAGAAAAGACAAATGTCCTCCAATTAGTTTGCTCTCTACTTATAAGGCTCATGATTTTATATTTTGGATTAATGGTCCTTGGTGGAATGAAAATTTTCCCAGCTCTGGCTTGCAGGACCCAACTGTTATCATTTAGTTCTACTTTGTAGAGAAATGAATTGCTTAACTGAAAAAAATTTTTAAATTTTCCATTCAGTTATAATATACGTAAATATAAGAGGACATTGGTGGGTCAATTGATTTTTACAAGATGGACACAACCTTGCAACCAGTACCCAGATCAAGAAATAGTGTTTACCTGTATCCCAGAAATTTCCTCGTGTTTATTTCCAACCAGTATTCATACTCCATAGCTACCACTATCATATCATGCCTTTTAGCACCATAGATCAGTTTTGCTTGTTTTTGTGCTTTATATAAATGGAATCATACAGTCTGTATTCTTTTGTGCTTGGCTTCCTTAGCCCAGTGTTTTATATATATGCGAGATTCATTCATATTGCTATTTGCACTTGTAGAATACTTGTTCTCTTTGCTGTCTAGTATTTCATTGTATGACTACATCACAATTTGCTTATCAACAGTTGGTGGGTATTTAGTTAGTTTTTTCTTTTGGGAATAGTTCCACTAGAATACTGTGATCATTTAGTCCAGGTCTTTTAGTGAGCAAGGATACACATTCTTGTTAGGTGTATAGCTGCAGGTACAATACCTGGGTCTTAGCTTATACGTGTGTTAATATTTAACAGATAATGGTGAGAACTTTTTCCAAGTGGTTGATACTCCCATATACCCCATTAGAGCCAGATAGGGAGAGGAAAGAAAGAGTGACAATTGTCTAGGTTGAGACAATTAAATTTTCTCATAAGGGATTTGAACTTAGAAACTATAGAAAGTCAGCGGTGGGTTTCAGGCTTTCTAGAAGTGGAGAGAGAGAGACAATAGTTCAGGTTATAATGGCAGAACATCAGTTTCCAAAGTCAAGGTGCCAAGGCTGCTCAGATTTCAGAGTTTTCTCAAAGTCCCTCTCCCAGCAACTACGGTGATGCTCATTTTCTGTCTCGGCGTCCAGGAGGTCAGTACCTCTACAACCAACTCCAGCAGTTTAATTTACCTAGATTGACTGCATTGTTTGTGCTTTCAACTAATATTCTTTGGTGTTAAAACAGTTGAAAACCATTTGTTGGGTATTGTTTTGTGGAAGCTGACAGTTTATGGTCCCTGTGAATATTTTTGCACTGGAAAAATTAAAAAGTAATTACTTAATGCTACTTACATTGCTAAATGCTATAACTTAAATAAACGCAAAGAACACTACAAACAAAATAAGCAAGTGGCCCAGTCTATGGGGGGGGGTGCTCACTGTGAAATTAATGATGCTTAAGAGCCAGGGTCTTTCATTGGCACAGAACCCTTCCTAAGCTCTGGAGGGACCAGACTCACCGTGTTTCCGTAAATGGTGCAAAGTAAGGTATTTAAACTGCAATTAGTGAATCTCTGTTTTGTATTATTTTATTTTTAAAGAGTCTTCCTCCCTGCAATTATGTATCCTTTGGGTTCTGCAATACTTGGATCTGCCCCTTTCTGGGGAGTTTTGTAAGGACTTCAGAGAGGAGGTACCTTGAGCTGAATCTTGAATCATGAAGAGTATCTTCTCTGGTGGACAAGGGCAGGTGGGCCAGGCCAGGCCAGCAGAACAGTGTGTCCTAAGGCATGCTGTGTGAAACAAACGTGACTGAAGACAGACAGTTTGATACTAGAGCTGAGCGGCCAGTTCCAGAATGTAGGTAGAACTATTAATCTGAGAAGGTGGGTAAGCGTCAACCATCAAGACCCATATATGCCATGATTCAGATCTTGTATTTGTCCTGTGGGGGATGGGAGCTGAGGGAGAGAGAAGGCGTAGATGGAAACTTCCCCAAAGAAAAGTGATCCCAGTTCCAGAAATTCTCAACAACATCAGGAATTGTTGCAACTGCTCTATCTGTAACTTTGAGGAAGAGAAGACATGACAAAGGAGAGAGAAGGAAGCAAAAACCTCTATATTTGGAAAGATAATATATCAGGTGAGGATAAAACAGAACTTGAAATATTGTTAAAATATGCAGTTGAAATAATTGTAAGCAGTTTCTAAGATGTCAAGGAGAAAGACTAGAAGGGAGGTGGACATTGAAAAGGCAAATATTTGTACCTGTTACTACTTAAAGAGTCCTTTTCCATAGTATGTCTCCATTGAGGAAAAGAGGACACAGTCAGCAGAAATATCCAGTGGTTAGAATTTCCCCAGCACCCTCCAGACGTGCTTCTATAAATGTACACGCATTAAGTGCTGCTTAGTGTGGTCAAGGACATGAGGCGGCCTAATGTGGCAGGAAGGGGCCGTTCCAAATGCCCACATCCTAATGAGCTATGACTCCCCAGCCACTAATATCACAGTCTTTCACAAAGTGCAACGTAACCCATAGCCAGTCAGCTCTAGGATTTCAGCCTTGGCTCTGCACGCCCGTAACCCAAGTGTCTTGGTAGAAGTTGCCCTGTCACCCCTGCTCCATAATTCTTATCTGGGCATGAGAAACTTTTAAATTGCATTTGGGGCTAAGACCTCAGCAGCAGTAAGTTATATCCTAGAAATAAGCATGTTATATTGTATGTGTACTTCCATAAAGCTGTTGTGTCAAACAGGCATCAGATAGATGGTTGCTCCAAGTGTGGCCACCAATAGATTTCACATTTTAGGGAGGGGCTTTTTCTTCCTATATTTGCCAAAGCTATGGGCCAGTTGGGTGAACAGAAGCTCATGACTTAAACCCTCCACATCAAGATTTCTCACTATGGGTGCTCTGTGGTCAGCACATGGATACAATTTTTCAACTTCAGTGCTAGTGAATCTCCTCCCAAATGAGCAAAAGCCATTCTGCTTCCTGTATGTGGTATCATCTGACACCAGCATGTCTGGGCAAAGGGGACCCAACAAATAGGTAGGAATTAGGTCATTATTTTCTCTGCCTCCGCACCCACTTCCACAGTCTTACAGCATCAACCTTCTGTATTTATTCCATGTATTTTAACAACAATAAGAGACTGAATCAGAAATAAGGTGTGATTCAGCTGAAGTTTGCATTGCTTCAATTAATAAATTTTTTCTGGCTTCTTGTATGTCTATTAGAAAGACATTAATTAAATCCTAGATTTCCTATTTCACTTTTCAGGGAAGAGAGGGCCAACTTACTGTCTTGTGAGCTAAAGGATATTGACTAATTTTTTGTCTCCTATGTCTTTCTTGGATCCTTCAATTCAATGCCAGTAATGGCTCTTCAAGCCCAAGTTCTGACAAACTTCCAACAGGACAAGAAAACAAGAGATGAAGCCAAGACATTAAAAATGATTAAGATTTTCATGTGTGGGCTGCCCAAGGCAAGACTGTGAGGTTAGATCAGAGAATGATATAGTGAAAGTTACCACATTATCAACCCAGTTATTTATGAGGAAACTGAGGCACAGAGAAATCAGGCAATATGCTCGGAGTCGCAAAATTAATGAGAGACTCAGGACATGTACTTAAGACATCCTATTCCTTACTCCATTATCCATTGCTTCATTTCACAGGTGAACTTTTATCATTGAAGAACATTCTTTCAGTTTCAGCAAAGCTTGCCATCCTCTTCATAATACCTCTTTCCTTTAGGTGTGAAATGCTCCTATCTATTCTCTGTTCTGTTAACACCTGAATCAAGAAACTGTGTTTCTTGATTCAGGTGTTAACAAACATGGTAAAACACGTTAACGAACACAGTAAAACAAAACACAGTTTGTTTTAGGAGTAGCTTAACTCCCACCCCTCCCAGGCATATTTACACAGACAATCTTATTCTAGTGCAAGGTTTTGAACAGGGCATTCATTGTAGAACCTTGACTTATATATTAGACAGTCGCCTCCTTGGCCTATGTGTAAAACCCACCTAATTATGACAGCATTTGGAGCTTCATATGCATGTAGACAGTGACTATTTGTGCAGGTAAATGTTCCTAAGAGGTAGACAAATATATTTCTGGGAAGCACTGTATCTAGAGCTCCCCAGTAGAAAGGATGCTTCTTCTGTCCCCAAACGTTGCTGAATTACTTGCCAAGTGAGTTCTCAGATCATCAAATTCTGAAAATGTGTACTCTACAATTTTTCTTGGGATGCCCTGTGTCACAGACTCCATCTCACTAATTCAGAGAAAAGATCTTCCCTGGTAACACACAGCCACTCACACTCTTTATGGAGCACATTGAAGACAAGCAAACCTTCATCTGCTTGATTCTCCTACTAGGTAAGCAATGGCTCTGTATCAGGGTTCAGTACTGAATGGAAGATTTCAAGCCCCAACTTGAATTAGTTATGAGTTGCATCCCTACTGAGAAAAATGAAGCCACCAGCCCTGGGTACTGAAGCAGACAATGTGTACAAGTTATTTAATTCCTGGGGACTATGTTTTCAGGGTGTCTTAAACATACTGTCTAGAGATAAGCAAGATCTAAATGGAGGAGAAACCATAGGCCTGCCTGAGATTGCTTAGTAAAAACACATAGGTTATGGATTGAACTAAATGTGAAGACTGAGCCACTGAGGCTCATCAGAGATGTCTTTTCTGAAACTCTTTTTAGGCCCAGTTTATGTAGGCATATTTAAGGACATGTGGCTTATAATTAATCTATTGTATTCCAACAATAAAGGCTGAGAAGGCTCATGGAATGTTTTATACTAAAACAAGAATAAGTTTAACATTGAAAGTAATTAAAATAACGATTAAAGTAGTTTTTATATTTTATTGGAGCTGTGTCATACTTCTTGGAGTAGATTTTCTGGTTTCCTTGACTATGTCAGAGTAAGATGGGAGGTAGTAGAAATACAACTTAAGGTTCAAATGGTACAGGAGTAAGAGTGGAACTGGTGACTCGTATTTTCTAAAAAGGAGTCCTTGTGTTTCAGAATGAGAATTCAAGGCTACTCCAAGTTCAGTGATCCTTTTCACCAGTTACCTTGCAACCACAGGGCATAGCCTTTCAGTCAAACTGCAAGGTACTGTTTATGCCTGAGTTACCTGCACAGCAGATCCCCACGTGAAGGGCAGCTGGGGCAAACTATAGAACCAGGAATACTGGAGTCAAGTTATGTCCCTGCATGCACACCAATGAGTAAACAATTTTCCTACAACAAATAGAATCCGTGTCATGGGATGACTCCTTATCCCCAGGTACTAACATTATGATAGAATTCCAATGTATCACTACTATATACAGAGCCAACACCAATTATTAATGAATTTTAATTGCAACAAGGTAAAACTCATTGTGTGTGCCCCTTTTAAGGTACCCGGAACATTCATTATTATTCACCACTTCCCTTCTTCCCCTGAATGTTAAGTAGAGCATAGTGTTGAGCACATGAGTCCTGGAACCAGACTAACGACATTGCAATTCTGTCTCTTCCACTTACTAGCTATGGAATCCTAGACAGATGAGTTATCCTGCCTCTCTGTAAAAGGGGCATGAGGAATGGTATAGTATAGTACAGCCTATTATTTTCCTCATTCTGTCTTAGAGGTGAAAAAACAACTTAGGGGGATTATTATTAGAATTGAGTTAATTTATGTAAAGAAATCATGCAATACCTGGCACATAATAAGTGTTTAAAGTGCTATTTGTTCCTATAACCATTGTCTTTTTCAAAATCTGAATTTCCCTTCCCACTTCTTTTGAGGCAACAGTAGGAAAAGCTGGGCATTGTCGTCAGAGATTTGGTTTGCCACATACTGAAATACAGCATTAGTTAAGTTATTCCCAACACCTGATTCAGTTTCTTTTTTTATAAGATGTTCACACAAACAATAATATTCACCACACAGTAATGTTCAATTAATATTAGTTTTCTTCATCCCTCCTGTTTGATTCACAGACCTCCTAAGACAAAGAGACTATTCACATGGCCTTGTTATTGGGAAGGGAATCTGTTTTCCCACATTCTGTAAAAAGAATGTGTAATACTGAAGGCTTCTAGCTAAGAAAAAATATTTGATGAAGGTGAAAGCTCCAAATCTCTGCTTTGCTCCTGATAACAAGAGAGGTAGGGAGAGGCGTTGATGAGCAGTTAACTAAACATAACATAGCCAACCCTGGAATTTTTATTTTGGGGCCCTATAGGGTCAGAATTTAAAAATCTGACACTGCTTGGTTGTCTTCTTTGTAAAACATTGTTAAGATATTAGGAGGAAGCAGGAATATACAAGAGATCAGAGACACAATCTTTTATTTATTTTTCAGGCAACCAATGATAGTTTTTACTAATCTCCATAGTTTTGCCTTTTCCAGAATGTCATATAGGGGGAAAAAATTGTTTCTTTTTTAAAAAAATTGTATTATACTTTTACCATTACCATTTAGTCCCCTTACACTCCCCCACCACATTCACCAGACTGTTGTCCATGTTCATGAGTCCTATTTCCTTTTTGCAGTCTCTCCACCTGCAGTCCTCCACCCCTGCTTTAGCTGCATCCTCTATCTATGAATCTGTCTCTATTTTGCTTGTTTCTTTTACAAAAGAGTTCATAGCCCATTTGAAGTAATCCAGGGCCATGTAAGCTCCCAACCAGATGAAGACACCTATGGTGGCCAAGAGGTAGGAGGAGAAAAGGTGTGACCTTGCAGAGGGGATCCATAAAGTCTAATCAGAGACCAAATAAGCCTCTACATTTGATCATAGTATAAAAAGTGTCAAAAGTACTATGGCTTTTTAATTCCAGGGAAGGAATAGCAAATGCTTAATTACTGGGGTGGCCACAAAGTCCTTTTAGTTTTTTTCCATAAAATTAAAGACACGTTTTTTGTTTTAACCAACAACTTTATTGACTTGGATATTTTTAGTATGTCAGCTGTCTCCCACTGTTGGCTTCCAGTGGGTAGAGGCCAGGGATGCTGCTAAACATCTTCTAATACATATGACAGCCCCATAACAAAAGATTATTTGGCCAAATTGTCAACAGTACCAAGAAAATTCACAAACCACTTTTAACACATTCGATCAGTTATAGCACCTTCTCCATATACTACACAAATCTTTTTTTGTGTGTTTCACTTGCATTTTTACCTTTTTTGAAATAATAAAATATGCCGAAAACATGTATTTTCTTCCATTTTCAATATTAAAATGGCTGCACAAAAACTTACCAATTTTGATAAGTATTTTTAAATGCATGCTGATAGGACAACTGTAACAGCACAATCTAACAACATTGTTTCAAATGAAGTTAAAGACAACTAAGTGCTACTAGAGCCATCATTTGGAAAAAACTAAATGAACTTTTTGGCCAGCCTGATATAAGATGTATTATTCCCCAAAGCAAAGGATGGTTAGACAATTATAATATTTGTTCATTGATATGCTGATGTAAATTGTATTTGAAATCAAGTACCATTAAATTCAAAATATTTTTTGTTTTTATCTTTATTTTGATATAAAATTCAAATTGTATTGCAAATAAGATGAATGGTCATAAGTATAAATAATCAATTAATCTAGATGATTGTGGGAGGTGGGAAATGACTTAAAATCTAGGGACCTAATTCTTGTAAAAAATGTTGCAACATATAGCAAGGACTCATGGACAAAACCAAAGGGGAAGAGTTGAGGGAGAGAGGGAGGGCGGGAGGGGAGGGGGCAAGGGAAAGTGGTTGGGGGAAGGCAGAGACAAATGTATTTGAAAAAATAAATAAGTTAATTACCTCCCCCCCCCAAAAAAATGTTGCAACAGAGATATGGGCAAGCTTCTGGAACATTGATAAAGTATCTTACGAGTGAAACTGGAGGTTAAAGCTGCTTTTTCCTACATTAAGTTGATAGCTTGCTTCTCTGAATATCCTTTTGAAGTGTCAGCACTGGAGGGTATATCTATGAAGGAAAAAATTTAACAAATCCCTGGAGGACAAGAAGATAATAATTTTGCTTCTAATGATGTAAGATCTCTCTGGGTAAAGGTTTATTGTTCTTTGTACTCATTTGGTTTGGTCTTACTAAGCTGCATACCCAAAGTCCAGAAACTAAATCTTTCCTATATTCTATTCCCTTATTATAAAATGCCTAGAACCGTACAGCATCCTTCAAGCCTTTATAAATGTTTATTGGAAGCTGAACAATTGAATTCCACATAAAGCATTCTGCTTATCTTGTAAGAAATTATTCTGATCTGGTAACAGTCCTTAACCCAAGGTGTAACTTAGCTTCACTAGCGTGGCGTGGACTCCAGGAACTGGCAGCTCAAAGTATTAGGTATAATGAGACCAAGGTGACATCTGGGAATGGTGGCCATCTGGTTCAAAGAAAGTGAGACCTGTTATTGGGCAATGGAAAGTTGATTGGTTCCAGGCTTTCTGTTCTTACTATGCATCTCCAGGCTGTTGGAATCCTACAGCAACTTCCACACAGCAAGCTTGCACACAGCTGCATGGAGTCCTGGAATAAGCTTGACAGCTATGGGCCATTTAGCCGAAAGAGCACTGTGCTTAACTCAGTGTCCCAGGTGTCCCATGGTCCATTTGCCATTGGTTTCCAAATTCTGTAATGGAATAATCATCAGAGAAGTGCACCAGGGATCCTGCAGGAAAGTATACTTTCATCAAGGTCAGGCCATGAGAGGGGGATGGTTGAAAACTTTTAGAACTATGGACGTGGAAAAAAGCATTTATCCCTGCCAGAGATCTTCATGAATCTTCTTTAAAAAATCACCTTGTTCTTCACTTAATCTGGATCAGAGGTTCTAAACTCTATCAGACTAAACACCCACCCTCTCTCTCTTTTTTCACAGTGGACATTTATAATACCCCCAGTGGTATCCTGAATTGAAAGTGTGTTAAATAACATACCTGCACCTACATTTATAAAAGATAGTATAAGCCCTAAAACTAAATGTAAAATAAAATAAAAATATAAGAGAAGTAATTAATAATAAAATAATATGTTTGAATATATGTACATTTTGGGTGCAAGTGAGATACAATTGCAAGTAAGATACAATTTTTCCTTTATAAATAATTAGTACCAATAACAAATGCACATGATCCAGGTGTTTGTTCTGGCTAATATATGATCACAAGTGGTATTGTTATTAATGATGTCATTTTTCTGAAAATGTGAACACATAAGCAATAATCTTTCTTTAATTTTCAGAGTAGTTACACTCCTAGAAACTTTGACATAGATTAAAACAAAGCAAAATATATATTTTTGTCTATATTTAAAATGAAGGATCTAGCCTTGGCTAATTCTTAACAGATGGGTATCTGGCAAGACATTTAGGAATTGTAAGAGATGTAAAAAATTCTTTATTGGAAAGGACTGTTCCATACATTGTATAGGGATTTGCATCTTTGACCACATCCTCTAGTACCTGTAGTAGTCCACACTCTGCAACCACACAATCATTGTGACAACCAAACACCCTCTCCCAAATTTCCAAACAGCCTGGAATATAGGTGTGTTAGTTCAGGAGCCCATAAACTATAATGCTATGATGGGATTAGACATGTAAGAGACTTATTGAGAGGAAAAATTGGGAGGGACCAGAAAGAACTGGGAATGCCATCAGACCTTAATTATAGTCCTGACCCTAGAGAGGAGAGACAAAGGGAAAGAAAGAACAAAACTCTTAGACTGTTGTGTGCTTTTATAGAAGTTTTGGTAGGGTCAACAAGAAGCCAAAGTTACCCACCAAAGGAGTTCCCCACCTTCCAGGACTGGGCCTACCTTAGTTTCCCTGCTGAATTCTGTCATTGGCTGGGAGCTGCCCATGAGAAGCATGTCCTTGGCACATACAAGGAAGGATTTTACAACACAGACACTACCCACTGCAAGCAGAGACCCTGAGAGATACATTTTCATGCGACCATGCTGTGTTCCCCCTCTATACTTATTTATCTTTACCTGTATTTTAGTTCAAATTCCCTCTCTCATCTAAAATTTCCTCAAACACTTCTTCCAGACTCTTAGGGTAAGTGCTTTTGACCTATTCTACAGTGACAATAAGTGTAGATAGCTGATCATTGACATTCATAGATTTGACACATGGTTTCTGTGGAGGTTTATAATGGGTAATAATTTGAATTTGACTGAGATTTTGTCTTAAATTCTAAAAACTGTGAGACTGACTTCCATAGTGAGGCTTGTGGCCAGTGATCAAATCTAGTTAATCACTTAGTGATACCTTGATCTTCTTTGCAAACACAGGAACTATAGTAAAGTTGTTAAAGCTTTCCTTTGAGGGTAATTTTTTTTCCATAAAGAAACATGTTGCTGGTAGCAGTAATGGAAGTGAGAAGCTGCTGAAGAGTTATTGGAAAGCTATTTTCTTACCTAGTAATAGGCTATATTATATATGACTTTAGTATGACATCAGGAAAATTATTTATGTCTGAAAGTACCATTTAAATATATTTTTTACTATGTTTTATGAAGGAAATTGTGTGATATATAAATTTGGGAATGCAAGAAAGTCTTAAGACATAGCTTTTAGGAACATCAAGAGCCTTTTTCACTGCCCAAGGGATATTTTATGAACCTTGTCTTAGATCACCAGGTAGAAGTGACTCCCTGAGAATAGGGACTATTATGTCTCCATAGCTCCTGGTATGGGTTCTTTTTCAAAAATACCCAAGATATTGCTCAATAATATCCAAAATTTTAAGTACAAATGTAGACCATGCAGTTAATGAGAAATAAATCAGTAAAACACACATTGAGCTGCAGCAGCTGGGGTGGGTATTGGTTTCCGCTCCAGGTTCAGTCCCAATGGCAATATGGAAGTCACTCATTCCACCGAAAGTTAAGCTGGTTGCAGTCGTGTCCTCATCACTACAGTTATGAGCCACGCTTAGAGGCAGCTGGTCAGAAAGCTCTCAAAGAAAGTTTTAGGCCATGTGATTGGAATTGGAAGCCATTTCTTGGAAAAAAATTGGTTGTCACAAGGCATTTAAGTGTTGGAAGAAAGTGACCATCTTTAAATACAATAAATAGAGCTTCCTGTTTAAAAAGAACTTGGAGCCTTTGAAAGTGCAGATTGGGAATCTGGGGCCTTCACAGGCTAGTGTGAGGCAGGGCTGCATAAGGAGGACACAGAAGAGGAGAAACAGAACTAGGATGCAGGGGAAGTTCAGCAGGGCTGTTATCCTAGCTGCATCCCTCAGTGGGTTCAACTGGAGTAATAGGGCCGAGGGACCGGAAATGTGCAATCGGGATTTCGTGATGCAATGTAGGTAGTGGGGCACAGCCACGCTGGGGTCAGGGCGCATCATTCTCCTTCTCATTTAATATGGAAGAGTGAGTGATTCCTCAGTGAGAGCATCCCTCCATGTATCACTGTAGGAAAGGAATAAACCTGGAATGCCTCGTCTGCCTGTTGCAGACAGATGCTGCTACTCAGATTGGGCAAACCCATGCAAGGTACATCCCTATGGTGAATGCTGCTTTAATAGAGTTAATTTCTGTTTGGGTAGACTATTTGTTACATTGCTTTTAAAAGAAGCAGAAAAATATATTTTCCAAAATGATTCAGTAGGTCAGTACTAAGTGGTAAAGATTTCTCTGGACTCTAAGCCTCACAATAGAAGAGGCATTCAAAGTAAATTTTACAGTTCTCATAGCACTTAATAATCAGTCCAGTAGTCTACTCAGATAAATATTTGATGATTACAATAAAAAGTGAGGGAAAGAAATAATTAAATTATGCTTTTGGGTGTCACCATTCTAAAGTTTTCAGAAACCCTAGATTCCAAGTAATGTGTCTCCGGAGTCCATAAACATTTTTATTCTTGGCTATGAGTCCTCAGTTTTTATTTAATATAATAAGGACATCACTTCAAAACTCAAAGTGGAAAAGCCAAACAATGTTTTGAATTTATGAAGCACATAATTCAGATGAACTTAAGGAGAAAACCATGTTATTGAGGAAATTACTGTCCAGAAAAATAAATCTCTTTAGATGCTCTTGGTTCCATGAGTTTCTGTATTGTTTTCATTGTATTGTGTAGTTAGTGTGGTTACAGCTTGCCTCTTTTCTGAAGGGGATAGAGTATGATGAGGTGTTGGCTTCCCACGCAGTTCTGTGTTTTTTCTATACTTTTTCCATTGTAAATTGCGGTAAAAGATTTTTAAAGTCAGCAGCAGTGGGCAAATGAAAAATACTGTGTATTTTTAAGATTTCAGCATTCAATAGGTACTATTTAATGATCTAGCCTCCCAACCCATGCAAAGTTGCTAGCCATCACATATATGAGGCAGTATGTTCTTTTTAGCTTCTCCAAGCAGAAATATTTATTTAAATGCTATGCAAGATTCTGTTTCTGGTTATTCCTGTTTGTATTTGGTTAGCCATTTGCACATTCCCTTTACTGTGAAAAAATGTGAATATCCCCCGGACGGGAGCTATGGCATATCTATCCTTAGACCTCCGTACAACACATGGCAGGATGCCTAGCACAGTAAACTTGTGTTGAATTGAATTTCATTGAAGGAGGTCAGCAAAGTTTCTGCCCTTTCAAAATAACTGTGGCTCTGAGAATCTAAATCTTTAGTGTCTTTAGGAGGTTTTTCCAAGGTGAGTGATAATTCTGAAACCAAGAATTTCCTAGAATTTGGAATCTGGCTGGTTTATCACCTTAGAGTAGCCTATTCACTCACGGATGTGGGTGATGTTGTGGGAAATGTATGGGGTCTGGAAGAATAGGCAATTGCTACATTCTAATAGTAGAGGCACGATGGAGTTTAGGCCATAGTTGTAGCTGGCCTGTAGCTGTGTGGCTTACCGAAGAAAGAAAACAGTAAATTTGGTGTTGAGGAAAATGCAAGAACATTAGCTTTTGTCAGAGATGGACACATATTCTAGCATTAGCTGTGTGACTTTGAAAAACAAAGATATACCATTATATCAGTTAGGAATTTTGATGTTTCATTTAAAAGAAGTCCAGCTGAAATTGGCTAAAATTCAAAAGGAATTTATTGGCTCAAGTATCTTATAAATCTAGGGGCAATCTAAAGGCTCAAATAATATACACACATGGAGTTTCCTGGAATCTCAGTTCTGCTTTCCTGTGTGTGATGGCTTCATCCTGAACTGACTTTCCTTGTGATATAAAAATGGCTGCAGGAAATTCAGGCCTGGATAATTTTAACATGATCAAGTCCAGTGGAAGAGAGAAAACTTCTCTTTCTTAGAAGTGTGGACATACATTTCCTTGAGTCTCATAAATTACGACTAGAACACCCTTCCCATCCATGAGTCAATCTCTGTGCCCAAAGGGAGTGTCGTAGGCTGACTTATATCACCCCAAATTTATATTTTGAAGTCCTAGTCCCTAGTGCTTCAGACTGTGACTGCATTTGGAGAGAGGGACTTTAAAGGAGTAATTAAGAGAAAAAAAGGTCATATGGGTAGGCCCTAATCCAACATGACTGGTATCCTTAGAAGAAGAGCAGATTAGAACAGACACACATGTGCACACAGAAAAGACCATGTGAGGACGTAGCAAGATGGCCACCTGCAAGCTCAGGAGAGAGGCCCTGAAATTTCAGAAGAAACAAAGCTTGCTAACATCTTAATCTTGGACTTTCAGCCTCTAGAACTGAAGAAATACCTTCTGTTTTTTAACCATATGGTTTGTGGTATTTTGTTGTGGAAGCCCTGACAGACTAGTATAAGGACAGAGGATACACTGGTATGAGATAATCAGGGTCTAGTCTTAGAAATGGGGATGTAGTAAACCTCTTTCAACTTTATGGTTAAGAAAGAGTGATTTTCCAAAGAAGTTTCCAGTGTCTGTCTTCAGATGAAGGGGCGATGAATCCTGAGAAGTCAAATTCAGATGCTGACCCTTAAACAACATGGGTTTGAACTGGGCAGTTCCACCTACACAGATTTTTTTTCAATAAATAGCTATATTGTTTTCGCTCTGCCGTTGGGAGTCCATAGATGCAGAAGGCCAACTGTATGCATTGACCTCTGCCATTTTATATAGGAGACTTAAGCATTTGCAGATTTTGGTACCTGTGGGGGTCCTGGAATCAATTCCCCATGGAGTCAAAAGTTACGTGTGGATTTTTGATTGTGCAGGGGGACAGGACAGTCCCTTAACCTCCATGTTGTTCAAGGGTCAGCTGCGTTGTCTGTGCTGCTCCAGTTAGCCTCAAAGCTGTACCTGCTGCTTATCTGTCTCGTCTACCCTCCAGTCGAGGTTGCCCTTCTAAGTTGTCACCTCTTTCTTCATAGATTACCTGTTAATGTGACCAAATTTAGGACTCATGTACCGAAGACCTAAATTCATGGTCACTAAGCCCTTCACAGACTATGGCTGCCCTACTTGCTGATTTATAATCAAGTGGACCACATGATTTCCACGTATATTCCTCCTTTCCCTCATGGGTAAGAGTTCTACCTTTTTCTGATGATCCCAGTTAAGTTTCTAGCCAGGATGGTGACTTCTGGCTTGCTAGTCCTTAGACACAAGTCCAAAGTGTCTAGATGGCAACTGTAGTTAATAATTGAATAGGATTCTTACTATTTTTCCTGGATGTAAAAGTGTATCCTATTTGGAAGCAGAATTTTTAACCATGCTGAGCCCTGAGTTGTGAAAATGTAAAGTACAAAGTCCCCTGGTGGACCATAGAGAATGACTGCAAGTGGATCTACTACTGCCTTCACCCCTTGGTTCCCGTGCCCATGTGTTTACCTTTTGGAGACACTTTGATTCAATTCATATACCACAGCTGGACGATGGCATGCCATCATCAGATTATTGTGTGCAGGCTGGCACTTTAACTGTGCCTTAGCAGGCCATTCCAATGCTCTGTTCATCATCTGGGCACCCTGGTATATGTAGGACCAGTGGATCCCATGGGCATGGGCCCACTCCTATATCTCATTTGGTGTAAAATGAATGCCCTCTAGGTATAAGGTGGTATTTGTGGGATTGATACCAGTGGATCAAGCACTTTGTATTTAGAGGTATTGGCTACCTCTAAGATGCTACAGGCAGGAAAGGCAAACAAAGGTATAGAATAAGAGTCAGTTCCAGTGAGAAAGAACCACTGGGCCTCTCAAGATGTGGCCAATGTATGCAGCTTCCCACCAGGTGGCAGTTGGTGTTCTGGAGGAATAGTGCCATACTGGGGGCTCAGCCTTGGTCTCTGTTGCTGGCACACTGGATATTTGATTGCAGCAGTAGATAAATGAATTTTGGTAAGTGGGGTATATACTGTCGGCCCCATACATAGCTTTCGTTTCTGCTGTTTTGGCCAGCTAGTTCACGTCCTGTTATGGCAACACTGTAGTAGCCAATGACAGAAGCTGGCTCGTCTGGCTCATGCTCACTGACTAAATAGTTTTGTCTGATGGGCATTAACACACAAAAAACTTTATCCTTCGTGCCCACTGCCATATGCCCATTCACATGACTGAATCTCTACCTCCTTATTTCCAATATTCCAATCTTTTCCTTTCCATATCCCTGACCAGCTGCCAGCTATTCACTGCTACCTATGAGTCCATATATATTCTCAACTCAGATCTCTTTCCTGCAGAAAAAGTAAATGACCAGGTACAGTGCCCAAAGCTCTTCCCAACAGATGGGTTTCTCTCGCTGTCGTCATTTAAGGCTCTCCCCGAAGGTGGTGCAGCTGCACCCACACACAGAGCCAGCTCATCTGCAAACCAAACTCGGCTCTTTCCTCCTCATGCAGCTGGTCCTAAGGGAATTCTCACACAGACATAGGTGTGAGTTCTGAGCGGCACACGGGTGCAGCAGCGGTGGGCACCTTGGGAGCCTGAGCCACCTCCTTTCTATGCTGGATACCAAAGTTATCACTTTCTCATTATCATCAGTTGTTTCTGAGCTCACTCAACTTTTTGATTTGGTGAATTTGACAGGACCTAGCTCATGGTAGGCAGTTCTAATTTCAGGTCATTTCGTGTCCCATGCTTAGGTATTCTGTCCCTCCCAAGGCCTCATAGCACGGCAGGGGTTGTTTTTAGGAAGGCATATGTCTTTCTTGTGCAGATGGCATAGCTTTCCTCCAGAACTCCAGGTGCCTATACTGTAAATCTCTTGGTGGGACTTATCGCAAACTTGCAGGGGTGGCCAACCTGCAGCATGTGGGCCATGTACAGCCCAGGATGGCTGTGAATGTGGCCAACACAAAATTGTAAATTTACTTAAAACATTATGAGGTTTTTTTGTGATTACATGTCCCAATGTATCCCCACAGGATTCATGCATATGACTACACAGGCTTTTTAAAAAATTTATTTTTCATTATTTTCAGAATAGATTTTTTATTTTTATTGTATAAAATCATCTAAGTGGGAAAACAGTGAGTTGTTTTTTTCTTTATAGTTGCATTGACAAACAACTTCCTCTTTAGAAAGATGTGCTTGCTTGATAGCTCTGCATATCTACAGGTCTACAATGCTGACAAATATTCACTCTCTCCTTCCATATTATAACTTCTATATGTTCTGCATTTCCAGTCCATGTTGTATTGCTATAGGACCATGTAACTGAGTTTGACAATAGAATATGCTCAGAATCCATGTATACCATTTCTAGGCCTAGTGCATAAACCCTCCATATAATTCTTCATCTCATCTACTGGCAGAGTGCAGAGACTCCCACAAAAGAGTCTAAGGCTGCAGGGAATGGTGGAGCTACATGGAAGGCCATCCACTGACCCAGAACATGCACATTGCACTTTACTTGATTAAGAAACAAACCTGTATTCTGGCAAGCTTCTGAAGTTTTGGAGTTTGTTAAAGTAACCAGTGTGCCTTATGTTAACTAATGTAACAAGGAAGAACCATCATTGAGTCAATTGCCATTAAAAAGACAATATCACAAATGCAGGAGGGTAGAGAAAGACAAAAGCACAAAAAAACAACAAACTTTCATTTTCTTTTCCCTCTTCTTTGATTAAAAAGGAGGGTCTCAGAGATAGAGTCTTTATTTGCATATTCCTTTTTCCACTATAAATCACATTGAGCTCTAATTTTTACAAATGAGTATATCAAGGCTCAGAGGGGCATAATTGTCAGTGTCACACTAGTGAGTGATGGATCTGAGTCTTGAACCAGGTCATTTGATACCAGAGCCAGCACACATTTAGTCTATTTTATTTTGCTATGAATTGGCATAGATCCAATTAAAGGACCCTGTGCATTATCTGCCCCAGGATGGGAGGTCAGGGAGACTTCATTGGATATAAGCTCTTATACAGAGTTTTATTTTATTAAATATTGAACTGCTAATAAAATTTTGACCAGTATTATATGAAATGTTAAAGGGTCTTCTTTATGAAGCTGAAGAAAAAGGTGAAAAATAAAATGGCAATAAATACATACCTATTGATAATTAAATCTAAAAAAACAAACAAACAGAACAGAAACAGTCTCATAGATACAGGGAACATTTTGACAGTTGCCAGATGGGAGGGGGTCGGGGATGGGTGAAAAAGGTGAAGGGTTTTAGGAGCACAAATTGGTAGTTACGGGATAGCCATGGGGGTGTAAAGCACAGCATAGGGAATGGAGTAGCCAAGGAACATGTATGTGCATGACCCATGGACATGGACAGTGGTGTGGAGATTGCTGGCGGGAGTGGAGGTGGCTGGGTGGAGGGGGACAAAGGGGGAAAAATTGGTCCACCTGTAATAGCATAAAAAACAAAAATATATAACATTTTTTGAAAGCCACTGGACTTCCAACTTCATGCTTGTAGTACTCTAAAGAAGGGGGCACATAGTACAGAGATGTTGCTGAAAGGATAACCTGACTTATTACTTGGGTTATTGGGTTTTGTCCAAAGCAATCTCAAGTTTGATAACTTCCACTTCATTTGATGGCCTTCTGTCTTGGCTGTGCTCTTTTGAAATGTCACTCTTCAGCATGCCCTACATAACAGAAAACTCTATTATGCAAAACACCGCCACTGCAAATGACATCACCACATTGCTTTGCCTTTCTTGCCCTTTTATATTCCACCCCAGCCTTCCGCAAACATAACTCAAAATGAATATTGCCTCTTTCATCAAGACTGGAATTTTAGGCTTTGCTTGAAATCACTTCGGCATATTTTCTAGGCCGAGGATGAAGAATGACAAAATGAGACCCAAACGTGCTGAAATGTTGGGTGCCTGATTGCTCCCCGGCTTCTACTGGCTGACATTTCCAAATTGCCAGACACTCAAACTCCTGTTGCCTCCTGTTGAGCTTCCTTCCATCACACTTCAATGTATTGTCAGATATGAATTGCCAAGAAACAAACTTTTGCTTCTACATAGAGAGCAGTTTCCGTTCCTACTTCGCACTGAGGCCTAGAGCTGCCAGTCGCTGGTGTTCCTGAGGCTAAGAAGTTCTTTCGTGAGAAGCAACAGCACAGTAGACTGTCTGGTGGGAGGTTCCCGTGTTAGATAACCTGGATTGTGAAATACAGCACAATGACCTTTTTAGGTTTCTTTTGGTATTATATGAAATTCTTAACTTGGGTCTGGAAGCCTGAGAAGGGGCATACCATCATTTTAAGAATATAGAATAAAATAGGATGTTTAATATGAACACTACCTCTTATTGATGGTAAGAGTTATTTCTGGAGCACCTAGAAATAAACCTTATTTACAGGGATTCTGAGTCATGGCTCAGCAGAAAAGACTGACATAATTGATTTTAACAATGACCACCAGGGATCCCACTGGGGGAATAGTGGACTCATGTGTAGATATTTGCCAGCCCGGATTTAGTTAAATTCTATGGCACAACTACTGAAATCAAATCTCAGGAAACGTTTGTATTGAAGAGACAGATTTTTGTGCTAGATATAGCAATATCTGAATCCCCTACTTCTTCTATAATTCTGGGTAAATGACTTATGCTTCCAGGTTTTATTTTGTGTGTGTATGTGTGTGTGTGTGTGTGTAATAATGCAGCTAACAATATACTACTCACAGGCCGGTTGTGATAATTATGCAAATTATGCATATGAAATTATCTAGTATATTTTATAATTGATTGTATTTTAAAATAAATTGTGAGTGTCACACTAGTGAATGATGGCTCTGAGTCTTGATCTTGAGTGAGCTCAGCAACAACTGATAATAACGAGAAAGTGATACCTTTGGTATCCAGTACAGACAGGAAGGTGGCTCCGGCTCTCAAGTTGCCCACCGCTGCTGCCCCTGTGTGCTGCTCAGACCTCACACCTATGTCTGTGAGCACATATATTCCCTTAAGACCATATAGAAGTTCTTTCCCTTGACAAGAAACAGATAAACTTGAAATGTAGCATATGATGGTTGTTTACCTTTATTTTTTTTCCCTCATAACATCAGTACATCTCAATTCATTTCCAGGAAAATGCCTCTTAATGATTTCATTTCCATTTCTACCTTTTACTGCACCTAACATAACATTCTATAACAAAAGACTCTCCTGAAAAAGAGAGATTATTCGGTTTGAAGGAGTTGTGTGACTAACATTGCAGATTACATTGATAGAAAATTATATTGACTTTTGCATCAGTAGAGTTCTGAATAGACTTGCCTGGGAATGTGCTCTTAATTTATTCTAAGGTTGTTTTTCAGAGATTTTGCACTAAGAATTAAAAATTTTCAATTTAGCTGTCTTGTGTCAAGGAGGTTCTACATCAACTCAATTTTGGGGGAGTATATTCAGAAATATGAGGAGCTGGTATCTCTTTCACCTAAATTATAAGGATCTGAAGCTTCAGTAGATAGTAGACCAAAGAGGTGGCTCTGGCCCTTGATTCCTCTCTCCCATTGAAAATCAATAGCTACAAAATCAGCTTTAATTGTATAGATGAGCTAAGCCCTACAGAAGTACCAAAATGTCTGGCAAAAGGGAGAAATTTGCCTTGGCTCAAATAAGAACATTTCAGGAAGGCTATTTGGTGATATTGACATTCATGTCATTTGGAATCAGAGATGTGAATGTCACCAGGACTCTTTCTAGACATCTTTTGCTTTACTTTTCCCTGAGTGTTAGCTTCTGATCCATTCCCTCGAAAGGTGTTGGTGGATGGTGGAGAGTAGTGAGGGAGGCCACAGGTGGTTGTGAGCTCCATTCCATGTATTGCTAGCCAAAGGGAAAAGGGTTTTCTTCTTCCAGTTTGAGTTTAACAAATCCTAAAGAAGGCATCTTGTTATGATTTGAGTCCCATGACGATTCTTGAACTGCGGCCAAGACTGGCCCACATTGAGTTATGTGAGTGACTTTATGGTGGGGACAGTGCAGAGGTAAGTACCCTAGAAGCTATGACTGCCAGCCCCTGCTGGGACTGCTTGGGCTGATATAAGGGTAGAAATGGGTGGTGCTATTCTGGACAAACACAACATTAAATATCTACTTCAGTGAGGATATGCAAATTCCATTTACAAGAGGGAAGACAGTGAAGATTCTGTCTAGAGGGGTAGAGTCTTTTGTCATTGATGTCTTCTGGGATACGTTTAGTACATTTTTTAAAAAAAATCTTCACCAGAGGATATGTTTATGATTTTAGAGAGAGAGAGAGAGAGGGAGGGAGGGAGGGCGGAGGAGAAAGAGAGACAGACAGACAGATAGACAGACAGATGTTGATGTGAAACACATCGACCGGTTGCCTCCTGTACATGCCCCGACCAGAGATCGAACCTGTAACCTAGGCATATGCCCTGACCAGGAATTGAACATGCATCCTTTTGGTGTACAGGATGACACTCCAACCTTCTGAGCCACCAGGTCAGGCTATGCTTGGTAGACTTATAACAGAGTTTGATAAAAGCAAAAAAAAGTAAACAGTGAAAGGATAAACTAAAGAAAAATTATTTGATTGGAAGTTAAAATTCGTAATGGACCATTGTCTGACTCTTAAAAGAAATTGTGAGGATTTCTGATGATTATCCATATATTTTTTAATTGAGATTAAATTTACACTGCACAAAATTAGCCATTATAAACTAAATAATTGAGTGGAATTTAGTATTCCACTTCTGCCTAGTTTGAAAACACTTCCATCAACCTTACATAAAACCCCATACCCATTAAGCAGTTACTCCCCACTCCCTTCTTCCTCCAGCCCTCGTAACCACCAATTTACTTTCTGTTTTTATGTATTTACCTATTCTGGACCTTTCATACAAATGGAGTCATAGAAAATGGGACATTTTGTGTACCTGTTTTCAATTCTTTTAGGTAAATGAGGTCTGTCCAAAAGGTATCCAACCATGTAATTTGAAAAATAGAGACATTTATTGAAGAAGATACAAGAAACATTGTACATAGAACAATGACACCTCAGTCCCCTTCAAAGTAGGCACATTGGGACCTGACACATTTCTCCCAATTGCCATTAGCTGCCCTGTTGTATTTTCTTGAATTGCATTGATGGTCTGAAATCTCTTCCCTTTCAAATGTGATTTTAGTTTTGGGAAAAGTCAGAAGTCTCAGGGTGCCAAATATGGGTTGTGACACCTGGGTGATTTGATGTTTCTCCAAAACTCTGCATGAGACTTGATGCATGAGTGAGTGTTTTGTCGTGATGAAACTGCCAATCACCAGTTGCCCATAGCTGTGGCCTTCTGAAGCACCTGAATAGTTTCCATGGAAGATCTTCAAGCTTATACAAAATTTCATACAGATTTGTTGCTCTACTTGCTCAGTCATTTTGAATGGGATGGCCACACAGGACACATGCTCACTCAAAGGAATCTAATGCCCCAACTGAATAGTACAGTGAAGTCATCATAGTTCATGCATGTGCATTCCAGTCCACTCTATTTGGCTGCCAGGTTACATCAATGGCACAAATCAGTCTTATTATATTAACAATGGCTGGACTTTTTCTGGACAGACCTTGTATACATAGGAGTACAATGCTGTACCATGGGATAATTTTAGGTTTACCTTTGTGAGAAATTGATAAAACTGTTCCACAGTGGCTGTACTATTTTACATTCCCACCAACAAAGGACAAATATTTCAGTTTTTCTATATCCTTACCAGTGCTTTTCCATTTTTCTGAGGATAGCCATCCTAGTGGGTATAAAGTGATATCTCATTATGGATATCTCATTGTGGTTTTAATTTGCAGTATCCGAATGACTAATGATATTGAGCATTTTTCAAGTACCTTTTAGCCATCTGTATATTTTCATTGCAGAAATATATATATTCAAATTTTTTGCCCAATTTTGAATTGTGTTGTCTTTTTATTGTTGGGTTGTAAGAGTTATTTATATATTCTGGATACTGGTTTCCTATCAAAGACATGATTTGCAAATATATTCTCCCATTCTATAGGTTGTCTTTTTTAATTGTGATGAAGTCCAATTTTTCTGTTTCTTTCTTTGGTTGGTTGTGTTTTTGATGCCATACCTAAGAAAACTTTTTCACATCCAAGGTCATCAAGATTTACCCTTGTGCTTTCTTCTAAGCATTTTATAATTTTAGCTCTTATATTTATGTTATTGATCCATTTTGAGTTAATTTTTGTATACAGTGGAGGTAGGGTTCCAACTTCATTTTTTATTTGAATATCCAGTTGTCCTAGTACCATTTGTTGAAAAGACTATTTATTTTTCTCTATTAAGTGGTATTGGCACCTCGTTGAAAATTATTTGGGCCATGAATATATATGTTTACTTGTGAACTCTCAATTCTATTTCAGGTGTTCATATATTTTTGAAAATATAATTTCAAAAATATAACTTTCAAAATATAATTTTCAAAAATATAATAATAACAAACTGTAACCCTGTGTGTAACCAAGATGATTCTGAACGCACCAGGTTGAAATTTGGAGTAGCGAACATGTAAGGGCATCGTGCATCAGCCTTCAGTGGATATCCAATAGGGCGATTCTTCCAGGATTAGATTGCTCTATAGTAACATTCCATTTATTATAAATATTATATCTTCAAACAAATTGCAGAGACACAAACTTTCTGTGGAAGTTTGTATATGCCAAGTTCAAATGACTGTTTTTAGATTCTCCTGACCTAATCAATCTCAATATGGACAATGTTTTCCCATTTTGCTTTCCTGATACCTACTTTCTTATATACACCCTTCATAGCTTAGAAATGCCTCTGACGTCTTTTCAACAGGAATGTAATACATAAAATGGATGTTATGCTTTTTACTTTATCTTTAAGGGGATCTCATGTAAGTATAAGTCAACAGGTTTGAGGAGGATTTGAGGGGGGTTTGTATAGGAGGGAAGAAAATGGTAAAGTCGCTCTGCACTTGAGGCTTCAAAAAAAGTGCAGCCAAAGCAAAAAATTAGAAAGATAATCAAGCAGTGGTTGACAAACTCTTTACATTCTTTCAGAATGGGTTATATGCCTGATTAGGTTTGTGATTGAAGATGCCACTGGAGAAAAGGGGCTCCATTTGATGTCAGGCACGCATTGCTTTTGTTATGCTATATGGTAGGTATTTTTGATGATGGCTTGAGATTCTGCTTCCAGGATTTGCCATGAAAACTCTATTTTTCAAAAATGTAGTCCTTGGCATGGCATCAAAGCACCTGCATTCTCCTTAAATGGAGCTGCTTCTTGGGAGTTCCTATTTAGTAACTCAAAATGGACAAGGTGTGAAACCGTATTGCATTTATCTACATGACAACCACAATCCACTATATTACTAAAGGGAGCAATTGTGTTCTATGTTGAAAGGACAGGGTGGGGGAGATGGAGAAAAGTATCACCATCTCACATGTAATGCTTAATATATATCTCTTGAATCATTGTGGGTGGGAGGAAGGCTGAGACAGACAAAAATTCCAAATACATGAGACTGAATTGTTGACACTAAGAAGATTTTCGTGACAACTTTTAATAAAATAAGAACCTAAATATTAGTTCTGTTCAGTGAATTCTGTGACCATTGATTTGCCTGGTGAGGTGAGTCATGCCAGAAGGGGCTAATTGGTATAAGTAAACTGGAACAAGCCATTAGAACAGGTATCCTTTTCTAGAACATCTTGGTTATGTTAGAAATTAAGTCAGTCATGTAAATAGAGCTAGACAGCTATCTCTGTGGGGATACACTGTAGCCACACACTTCATGTTCTCCACTTGCCCAAAGGCTATTCCTCACATTTATGGCTTTAGTTTCCTCTAAAGTGAAAATATAAACAGGTTAATACTTTATTACAACTAATTTATGCATTAGAGTGAATAAGCATTCAAATTTCAGAGTTATGACATTTTGAGAGGTGGTTCCCACCATGAGAGGTGGTTCTTGTGTGGGGGACGCTCTGACCATTGAAGAGGGGCAGAGGAACAGTCTAGTGAATCCTGGGTAGGAGAGCAACTGCCCTCTAAATTTGTCTCAGTTTACCTGGATCATGGACTGACTTCCACTTGTTGCCAAGAGGCAGGATTCCATTTTGGCTCATCCACCATTGGGACAGTGTGGACGAAAAAACACTGAGCTTGAGGTGGGAAGACCTTTCAGTTACCAGCTGTGTGATTTTAGAAAAGTCATTTGATCCCTCCAAGCTTCTGTTTCCACAGCTGTAAAACATAGCTAATACTTCTCCCTAGCATTGATGTGAGGATTAAATGAGCCAACATATATAAAGCACTATATAAATGTATTTCTATTATTATCTGAGGTATTGAAAACATCAGAGGTGAGGTGTAAAATCTTGAAATCCACTTATTAGCTCTGTCAGTAGAGAGAAGAAGGGATTAAATCTGGCAGGTTCTAAGCTTCCAGTTTGATTTAAGTTCTTTCCTCCCACTCCCCTATTTGCAAAGAGTTTTCTTCCATTGTTGAGAGTCACTGGAGCTTGGGCCAATTACTTGTGTTGACAAGTCATTGAAGAAAGTCATAAGCACCTGGCTCTGAACTCTAGGCTCTGAACTCTAGGCATCCACCAGCAGCTCCAGGGCCTAGCAGGTTGTGTGCAGTGTTGGAAAACCTGTCTTCACCTACCCTGGTCACAGACTGGCCTGGTTAGAGGTAGAGCCTTGATAGCTATTAACTCTGTCTTTAAAAGCAAAGAAGGTTTAGGGACCTGAGCCTTGAAATGGCTTGTCATATGCATTTTACAGGTACAGGTTTTCTCACATTGTCTACTCTCTCTAAGCACCTTATTTGTAAGGGCCAGTTGAGATTTATGTAATCCAAATACGTATATTCATAGCTATTATTGGTTTTTGTCCACTTCATGATAATCATAGAAACTTGGGAAAATGCATATATTTATCTTTCTATATTATGCAAGGAGGTCCTTTTAAGTTAAACCATTTCAATATCAGTACAAAAGGATTAATTGAGAAATGAGCTCATACTATAGAAATTAGCTGGAAAGCCATCTATTTAAGACAGAAATCTCTATCTACATATACATATATGTGCATACACAACACATATTTGTGTATATGTGTGTATATGCATATATATACACACACAGATATATTTCTATAATGGTATACTGGTAAGCATTTAATAACTAGCTCTCCCCGTACCCCCGCAAAATCCCAGATTTATAGTGTTTGGCAATTTCCATGGTGTAATTATTTCCACTATGGCCAATTTCAAGCTACCATGGTGATATTGCTGGATGTGGAGTTAGAAAAAGATGGAGACAGTCAGCTTCCTTGAGCCAGTAGGGGCTAGCTTTGGCACACCACTGGATGTATGCCTGCACATATTTCTACTAGGTGGGTACATATAACATGCACGCCGAAATTTATAAGCCACACACACAGTGTAAGTTTGCTGTTAAACATTATAGTTCTGGTGTTAATACCCAGCACGTGCTTACTAGGGAATTGCAGAACTCTTCATGGACAGTGTGGAAGCGTTACTTTTGTCCTATCCTGTTAGGAGTCTTGGCGTTTTCTTCCTCCAATTCTTTACTAATCTTCCTTTGTAGGAAGACTTATAAAGGATCTCACATAGATCACTCATGGAAGAAGTCATCTGGACAAAGTAACATTGTTAAAGGTTGTTCAAGAGAGTTTCTAGTTTGTAAGTGACTCAACAATAGCTATAGAGGAACTGCTGCTGTTAAGTGTAGCGCTCTGCAGTGATAGCAATTAGGAAGATACTGTTTATTAGAAAGTTCACACGCCTGTGTGCGCACACACATATACCATCTCTACCTAGTTTTGGTGGAGCCCGTGCTTGTTCTCTGAGCCCACCTATCACCTGAGGGAGAGAATGTCCTGTGACTTAAGGTCGCTGAGAAGTGTTCTTCCTCCCTCCACCCTTCAAAAGAATCTTCCATCGGCCTGAAAGCCTGGAATTCTTCATTTTACATTTTTCTCCATCATTTTATTCCCATTAATGTTTTCCTTTTAAAGAGTTTAGTTTACCTGGGAAGAGGGGTGTGCAGCATAGGGGAAAAGAGCACAGAAATGAAAGATAGTAATTCAAAGATCAACTTGCTTTCTGCACCATTTGGCCTCTGACAGCTTGCCAGTTGACAGCCTTATTTTCCTGGACCTCTGCAACCTGTCTCCCCACTTGCTGATCGATCTACCCCACCTCAAACTTGGTCTATACTTTAAAAAAAATTATATTGTATTGATGATGCCATTACAGTTGTCATAGTTTTTCATCCTTTGCCCCCCTGCACCCAGCACCCCACATTCCCTCAGGTAACCCTCACATCACTGTTCACATCCATGGATAATGTATAGGTTCTTTGACTACTCCATTTCTCATACTGTATTTTACATACCCATGATATTCTGTAACTACCTCTTTGTTATTTGTACTTCTTAATCCACTAACTTTTCACCCATTCCTCCATATCCCCCTCCCATCTGGCAGCCATCAAAATGCTCTCTGTATCCATGATTCTCTCTTTGTTCTTTGCTTAGTTCGTTTTTTAGATTAAGTTGTTTTTAGGTATGGATTTTTTGCAATTTTATTGTTCATAGTTTTGATCTTCTTTTTCCTAAATAAGTTCCTTTAACATTTCATATAATAATGATTTGGTGATGATGAACTCCTTTAGTTTTTTCTAGCCTGGGAAAATCTTTATCTGCCCTTTGATTTTAAATGATAGCTGTGCTGGGTGGAGCAATTTTGGCTATAGGTCCTCACTTTTCATGACTTTGAATATTTCTTGCCCATCCCTTCTAGCCTGCAAAGTTTCTTTTGAGAAATCAGGTGACAGTCTTATGGGAACTCCCCTGTAGGTAACTAACTTCTTTTCTCTTGCTGTTTCTAAGATTCTTCCTTGATCTTTAAGCTTTGGCATTTTAATTATGATGTGTCTTGGAGTGGGCCTCTTTGTACCCATCTTGTTTGGGATTTTCTGTGCTTCCTGAACTTGGATGTTTATTTCTTTCACCAAATTAGGGAAGTATTTTTAATTATTTTTTCAAATAGATTTCAAATTTCTTTCTCTTTCTCTTCACCTGTTGGCACCCCTACAGTGTAAATGTTGGAACCCTTGAAGTAGTCCCAGAGGCTGTTTATACTATTCTCATTTTTTTTAAAATTCTGTTTTCTTCCTGTTTTTTGATTGGTTGTTTTTTGCTTCCTTATGTTCCAAATCACTGATTTGACTCCCAGCTTCATTCACTCTACTATTATTTTCCTGTAAATTGTTCCTTATTTTAATTAGTGTACCACTCATTTCTGACTAGATCTTCTTTATGCTGTTGAGGTCCTCACTAAGTTCCTTGAGCACCCTTATAACCAGTGTTTTGAGCTCTGCATCTGATAGATTGTTTATCTCCATTTTGTTTAGCTTTTTTTTCTGGAGTTTTGATCTGTTCCTTCATTTGGGCCATGTTTTTTCCTTGTTTTGTTTTGTTTTTGTTTCTTTGTCTCCTCATTTTGGCAGGCTCCTTCTGTTTGTTTTGTTGTATTACGTAGAGCTGCTTTGACTTGGTGTCTTGGTAGCATGACCTAATGTAGTAGGTGTCCTGTAGGGTCCAGTGGCACAGCCTCCCCTATCTCCCAAGCTGGGTACTCAAGGTGTGCCCTTTGTGTGGGCTGAGTACACCATCCTCTATAGTTGAGCCTTGATTACTGTTGGCAGGTCAATGGGTGGTATTTATCCAGGCCAGTCAGTTGCAAGCCACCATCCTCCACCCTCCATGGAGGATCAGCTGTTCAGGGACAGGATAGTGGTGTTCCAACATAGTCTGTAGTTGTCCACTGGGTACTCAGGCTTTGGGTCTTCCTGGGTGGTACAGGGCAATGTTGGCCCCCACATGTGATTTGCCCGGGGCCACCCTGCCTGAGGTATAAAGAAATCTGAGGTGGCTGCTACTTGTGCTGGGCTTGGAGATTTCATAGGTGATGCCAAGCTGTGATAGGCTGGTTGCTGCTAATGACGGGCCTGGGGCCCCTTATCAAGGGGTATAGGGGGCTGGAGGCTCACTGAGGCTGGCTGTTGCTTGTTTGAAGGGATTTAGGAAGTTGCGAGGCATGAGCCAAGACAAACCATTCATATGGAAAAGCAGCTTGGGTGGGCCCATAAGTTGGGTGGGACAAAGTCACTGGGTATCTCCAGGACAGGGCAAACAGTATTAGCCAGGTTGATGGAGTCTCAGGTGTGGCATCACCCTGCCAGCTCTGTGGCTCTATGTGGGGAGAGTTCAGAAAATGGACAATGGCCCCCCTTTCTGTCTGGAGGAAAGCTGTCCCCTAGCTCTCGCCTTGATGCCAGACACTTCATTTTCTCCCTGTATGCAACTGGTGCCTTTCAAGCTGCTACCCTGGTGCTAGATCTCAGAGGGAGTGGGTCTGATTAAGTTTGTGTCTAGGTTCTTTAAGAGGAACTGCTTGGGACTCCAGCAGTTTTTTCCACCAACTCAATCCCTGCTGGTTTTTGCAGGCAGAAGTTATGGGGGCTTATCTGTCTGGCTCTGGAACTCTGGGCTGGAGGGCCTGGTGTGGGCTTGGGACTCCTTGTTCTTGAGATATTTCTCCCAAACCTTTATGCACAACACATGGTTTGGGACCAGCCTGTTCTGTGTCTCTACCCCTTCTACCAGTCTGGGTGGATGTGGTTTCTTTAGTTCTGTAGTTGTCAGACTTCCATTCAACTTGATTTATGATGGTTCTGAGTGATGGTTGTTCTGTATTAGTTGTAATTTTGATGTGGTTGTGCATGGAGGTTACTTATACTGCCCTATTAACCAGAAGTCCCCTGGTCTATACTTTAGTTGGAGCTAACTTGTAGACTCAGTTCCTAAACCCTGAATCATTTTTGAGGGCTTTAATAACAATCCATCATTAATTTATTAAATCTAACCTTGTACATGGGCCCTGCCCTTGAAGAGCTCTAAGTATCTTGGGAGAGACACTAAGATAATAGAATAATTAATCTGCAACTATGTACATTGTCCTTCTAGAAAGTTATTTCCAAAGAGTTTGATGGAACCCAGAGGATATATTATCCAGCAGTTATTAGTGGATGACTTGTAATAGGAAGGCTTGGTTTCAAATACTGGTTCTAATGTTTACTAATAGTTAAATGTTGGGTAAATCAGTTGTCCTACATAACCTTCTGTAATAATCACAGTTACGTAGGTGTTAACACTGAAATGTAACTTCCATGAAGACAGGAACTTAATTTTTTTCACTGCTATACCCCTACCAAGTACAGCAGTACCTGGCACATAGTGGGTGGTCAATATATATTTGTAAAATAAGCCAGGAAAAGTGCCTAGTGCCCCTGCAGTGTGTGTAAGGACTCGACAAATAGTAACTGTTACTATTTTAATTTTACCCTCAGAAGAGATAAGCAGTGATTCTGCCTGTAGGGTTAGAGAAAGAGTCATAGAATTACCTTCATGAATGAAACGTAAGAGCTATCTGGAGGAAGTAGGGAAGCAGACATCCAAGGAGAGGAAATAGCATGGGCTATGACAGTCACAAATAGTCTACAACTCAAGAAAGAGTGAAATACTAAGCTGGGTAGGAATGTAGTGGCCTAAAGATGACCATAGTCACCCATCCATTCCACTGACAGTGTGCCCCTTCTGGGCTAACCAATGGGGTTTTCCATTTTTGTCCCCTAATCAAAATGGTCATCAGTTACATAGTGCTTACAACATACTAAACACATTAACATATATTAACTCATTTAATCCTTACAACAATCTTTTGAGATAATACTGTTGTTACCCATTTTACATTTAGATGAGGAAAGTAAGGCAAAATGGGATTGACTAACTCATCTAAGGTCCACAGTGAGTAAGTAGAGGAGTCAGTGTTCAAACCCAGACTTTTTGGCTTCAGAATCCTGCTTTTAATGCTTATGTTAGGTAGCTTCTAAGTTATACCAAGACTTTATGGTCAACAGTAGTGCTGCTCACCACAGTCTCCAGGCTCACAGGGAGAGGGACAGCTGTGCAAGTCCCTTTTGGCAATAGAATGTGAACAGAAGTAATGTTCTTTACTTCCATGCTTCTCACTTCTCCCTGGCCATAGGGAGATGGTGTAGCTCTAGGGTTGCGAAGCCTCTATCAGTCTAGACTGCTGAGTTTCTGCATGGAGGATGGTTATGTGGAAAGATGACTAGGTCCACATGAGTATATGAGAAAGAATGAAATTTTGTTTTTGTAACATAAGCTAACCTTGCCTACTGATAGAGCTGTCCACGCCCACGTCCTTACTGTGGTTATGTGGGAGCCAAGATTGAATTCCTGAGCTAATTCTTTCTTCCTTGCCTCTGCCCAATCACATGGGCTCCTCTTGTTGCCTCTTTTGGGTAGTGTGCCTAATATCCTACTCTATTCTTAGTATGTCACACCACTTAATTTGTGCTTGCCAATCACACTTTCCCAGGAACCAAAGTTTTGGTCCAGAACTTCCATCATCTGTTCATTTGACCAATCAGGTATCTGCCTGGCTGTGTTAACAGACATTACCCACCCAATGCTGTGATATACCCAGATAAAGCACTCTTTCCAATTTCATAGCAGTCCCTGAAAACTATATTGTAGAGTATTTCTTGATATTGTGACTTTTCTTTGGTAAGGCTGTCTGACTAGGCATAATCATTAATTCTCAGCCAAACCTGCCTCTTAGCCCTTTACTTTCCTACTGGATCAGTGCTAGTATCTGATTCTGGCTTTTCCTGCTACTGTCTCTGATTTATAGGCACAGATTTCTGGTTATATCCTCAGTTAAAGTCACTTTATGTGTGCCTAGAATGTCCACGCTAGCAACTCAGAGAGCTCGTGAGTGTTACAGACTAAGCTCAACTTCCACTCGCCCACTTCAGCACCTTGGATCTTTTCATTGTTCTTCCTCTTCTGCAACTACTAAAGATGACAAAATAAATTTAAATTGAATATTTAATACCTGGGCAAGGAGCCAGAAAAGAAAGTTTGTATGAACATGTGTACAGTCTCACTTTAGTTACTGTCTGTGGTAGGCAGATTTCCAAGAGGGCCTCCAAGATTCAAGCCCCTTGAGGTATCTGCCATGGATGATCCCTTCTTCTTGGATGGACCTGTGAATATGATGGGATAGCACTCTCATAATTATGTTACATGTTATAGCAGAGAGTATTTTGCAGATGTAATTAAGTTACTAATCCAATTGACTTTCAGTTAGTCAAAAGGAGGATTTTTATTGGCGAGCCTAATATGATTAGAGAAGTCCATAAAGAAGACAAAGGCTCCTGCTGGCCTAAAAGTAAAGAAAAGGCATGTTGTAAACTGCCCATGGAAGGGTCAATGTGGTTAAGCCCTGGGAGTAATTGACAGCTGACAGCCAGACAGACAGTGGGACATCAGTTCTACAACCACAATACCAACAACTTGAGTGAGCTTGGAAGGGGTTGTCAGCTACCGAAAAGACTATAGCCTTGGAAAATCCCTTTATTTTAGCTGTATATTATCCATATCAGTGAACCTAAGTCAGCCATGTCTGGAAATCTGACCTATAGAAACTATGAGATAATAAATGTTTGTTGTTCCAAGCTACTACATGTGTGATGATTTGTTATGTAGCAGTAGAAAACTAATAGAATCATCAATTGCTCAAATGGGGAAAAAGAGAGAATTGATTGAAAACCAAACAGAAAAATATATAAATAAAACAGAAGAATGAGGTTTTAAAACAACAGGTTATTATGAATGCCTTTATATTGCTGGAAAGATAAAGAAAACAGATTTTACGAGGTGAGAGAACAATAGATCCACTTACCTTTACCCAAAATAATTCATTGTAAAGTTACATTAACTTTTTTCATTTACATTTGTTATACTACTGTTAAAAGCTTTATTGAGATACAAGTGACATACCATAAATTAAGCATATTTAAAGTGTGTATGTTTTGACGTATGTATGCATTCATGATATCATCACAGTAGTGAAGACTGTGAATATAGCGATCACCTTCAAAAGTTCAGTCTGATTCTTTTTTAGTCTCTTGTGAACTTGTGCTATATGATAGGGAACAACATGGCCAAAAGACAACTTAAATCAAGAATATTAAATTATTTTTGTCCCTTTCTTATAATTGTCTCCTCATAGTACTCATGTTAAAACCAGTCTCTGTTTTAGATCGGCAGTCTCTCAACTCTGACTCGGTGTGGAACTCCGTGGATCTAGAGGGTAATAAAAAGGGACAGGAAAAAAAAAACACCCCAGAACTGTGCCCCTGTTTTCACACAAATGATTGTGAATGCAACAATTATGTGTTTTTGCATCTAGACACAATTCAGAGTTTCCCAATCATGTTCAGACAGTAACACAACCTATTTAATGTATTAATCAGGAAAACAAGGCATTCTTTCCACCATTTTTCAAGTCTGGCCATTAATCCATCCCTACTTCTTCCCTCCCAGCATTATTCACAAGTATCTATTAGCCTTTCTTCCTCTTTTTCTCCTCCAGGTTATTTTTGGATATACTCACTAAAAAGGAAATTAATAATGGAGAAAACCAACAGGGACTATTTTTCCGTGGATATCTATTAGATCATTCTTTTAGGAAACATTGATTTTTTTTTCCAGAACTAGCCAGACATTTCACCTCAGGGACACAAAAGAAATCTAAAATACATTTTTTTTTCATTGAGGTATATAACATAAGCATTTTTCCCTTCATTTTTTAGAATTCATGGAAATCAAAAGTTCAAAAAGAAAATAGTGAAAAATTAAGAGTAACTTGTGTGGTACATATTTCACTTATATGAAGGTTGAAGTCTTTAGAATTACTATCATGTAATTTTATTGTATTAATCTAATGTTTGTTTCTCAATAAACAGGTATGAAGTTTTGCAGCTGAGTATCAGATAAACCTTTAAAGAATCAGCTCATTCTAATACAATTTTTTTTATCACTTTAGATAATATTGTCAAGCCTGCTACTGTTTTCTGCTTTATAACATTTCACAATTCTTCAAAGCACTTTACTTACATTCTTTATTCTGATACTTCTAGTATGTCTGTGAAGCAAACAGGGAAAGTAGTTTTATTCCCATTTAAAGATAGAGGGAAACTGAAGAACAGAGCGTCACTGAATTGCCAAGGGATGGTCAATGATGTTATTCAAATTAAAACCCAGATCTTCTAGGTCTTTCTTTTACCCAGGACAATTTGTGCTCATTTCCCAACAGGTACAACTTTAATAAACTGTACCAAATAATGGGTAGGAGATAATACGTATTTTATTCTCCTATGGTACATTCTGTACATTCTGAATAAAGGGATTCCTTATGAATCATTTCTCCATCTCAGAAAAATTAAACTAGCATAATACTGAAAATAAGAGTTTTACTGAAACATTGTTCAATAAAGACAGTCCTGAAATAGTTAAGGATCAAAATCGAATATGCTTAGTTCCCTCTTGTATAGGGAAAGATGAAGGCACTGCTGTTGTGCAAGTTCCTGCAGGCAAGGCAAAGCTGGAAAAGGTCCTCCCCATCTGTGTTTATTAGGGCAAATACTGTTTAATCTTCCACCTTTAGCTGCAGTTGCCAGATTTTTTTTTTGTTAAAAATTAAGAAAAAAAGGCAACATGAAAATAAGAGGTAAGGCCCTCTTTGAATCCTCATTATCTACAGAATAATTCTGAAAAAAACCTCTGCTCTGAGCTCCACCTGTCTACTCCTAAGTGACAGAGAAAGAGAAGAATGGCTCTTTAATTTCCAGGTAAATAGGGAACACCATTTCCCAGATCCACTGCTCAGGGTAACACAAATGGAACTATTAAAAGATTCACCCATGCAGGGGCGGGGATGGGACAAAACCAAACAAAAGGCCAACAGGAATACTTGTTTTCTTGGTTGATATGGTGCCAAGAGTGAAAAATAAAATATTTTGAAGGCCAAGAAAGAAAAAGCAGCCACAAACAAGTGGGTAAGGTGACCCTATCTTGTTAATTTCTTAGGCTCACATAGGCTCTGCTTACTCCATCGCTTGGTAGGATGATCTTGACCAATTTGAAAAAGCAGGCAGAAGTGAAGAAACTACGTATCAGTGGGTGTGTGGGTAAGGCAGAGGCAGTGGGCTTTGGAGCTCTCACTTTAGCCCCCCAGGGTGCTATCAGGGGCAAGCTTCCATATGCCTTGAAACTGCAAAGGGGTTGAAGTGAGCAATTTTATTTTGGGTAACTTGTGGGTTTAGTCTTATTAACGTGTAGACATACCTTTTTCTCTCACCTTCTTCCTTCTAACATCTTTTCTTCTTCTGTTTTTTTTAAATCTCTAGACCTTACACATTTCACATGGCTCCAGTTTTCCAGTCCATGCTCATTTCATGTCCTTTAATTTTCTGACCCTAACCACCTTAATGAGCCAAATGTCTGAAGCAGACCTGGACTGCTAAGAAATCTCTCCTCCCTCTTCCTTGCACATGCCGATGCTAAGCGGTGACCCATCACAGCCCAGGATGACAGCTCCTCTCTAAAATTCTTCTGATTGCTCTGTCTTCCTCTTTTCTTTTTCACCCAGTCCTATATATTACCATCAGATTGATCTTTCTCTGATGCCTACTCAAATCCTTCTTTTGCTCAAAATTTTCCATCAACTCTTTATTACATACATTTGAAAATCCAAACCTCTTAGTCTGGCCTTCACTTATGTTGTGAGAGGCAAACCACCGGTGGGCCAGGAAATCCTTGCCCTTCTTGAGAATGCCAACTGCAAGGATTAACCATCCTCTGGCACTGCGTCAATTCTGTGGCCAGTCACATGGCCACAAAGTCAGTCAAGGTGACTGCAGCCTGACTCCCCTGAGGTTGCTTGTTCCCTGGAGGAAGGGGACCAGTTTGCTTACTGCGTGTTAGGGAAGGTGATGAGCCTTGAGCTGTGTGTTCCTCTGTGGCATGCCAATCCATTGCTTGTATCCATTGCATCGACCCCTTTGGGACAGGGGACTTTGGGAGAGGGGAACCAGCACAACCGTGCAGATGTTCCTGTAGTTTGCTGTGCTGTAAGTAATGATGAATCTTGTCCTGATCCATGGAGTCTTGTTTTCTACTTTTGGTAACCATGGATTTTTGGCAAGCCAAAATGTTTGCTTGCTTTGTCTATGAAAGTGGGGTTCTTCCTTGCCAAAGCATTTTCATAATCTACAATTCCTTTTAGTTCTGAATATGTATTTACTTAATGAACCAATTAACAAACAAATCCTTGGCACCAGCCAAATCATTCTGCACTCTTTTCACTTAGAAACCCAGTGCTATTCACTTCTGCTCACACAGTTTTCTTTACTTGAAATTCTCTTTCCTTGTGTAGCTAGCACCTTGCCCAAAGTCTTCCCTTCCATTCAGAGATCTCTTTAATGCCACCTCATCCAAGCCCAATGTAATTAATCTCTTCTTTCCTTGACCTCCCACAGGTATATGTATATCTCATATGACATTGAATACTTTAAGTATAGAATTATACATATTTAGATATTTTCCATTTTCTTCCAAAACAATAGGCATTTGTTGCATTCTTAATGTATGTTAGGATCTGGCTATTTTCAGGAAATGGTGGACATGCAAATATGAGTAAGATGTGGTCCCTATTTGTATTACATCTCAGTGTGGAACAAAAAAGCCGTAGGCAGCCCTGGCTGGTGTGGCTCAGTGGATTGAATGCCTGATGATGAAACAAAGGGTCACTGGTATAACGAGATACCATTTCGTGTCTTGAGAATGGCCAAAGTGAAAGACTGGCAATGCCAAGTGTTGGTGAGATTATGAAGTGACTGGAACTATCCACACATTGTGTCTATTACAGGTGAATGAATAAACAAAATGGGGTAATGGGGTACATCGTACAATGGAATCCTACTCAAGATTTAAGGAACAACTACAGATACATACAACAACACAGATAAATCTAAAGATCATTTATTGAATGAATGAAGACAGACTAAAAATAGAGTACCCATGTTTAGTCCCGTGTATATAAAATCCTAGAAAATGCAAATTTACTCACAATAACATGACACAGACCAGTGGTTGCCTGGGGATGGGGGCAGAGATAGTGATGGAGTGAAAAAGGGCTCCGGGAAACTGTTCTGGGTGACGGAAATGTTTTAGTATCTTGATTATGGTGGTGGTTTCACCGGTGTATATACATGTGAAATTAATCAAAGTGTACATTTTAAATATATGCAACTTAGTATTAGTAAATTATACCTTAATAAATTATATCACAAAATAGCAATAAAAGTAGTATTAATAAAAAAATAAGTGCTACTGTGTCCCATAGAAACTATGCTAGAGATGAAATTAAATGCCAAAATGCAACCAGCAAAGCACCATTAGAAGCTGCCCCTGATAGTTGCCACTACCTTTGCCCACCCAGAGCACCATCCATGCGCAATGGAGGGGACGTCTCCGCCCCACAAACAGCCTTTAGAACTCATTGGGATTGACTGTATGTCACAAACAATGGGGCTAACACAAGAAACACTGAGGGCTATTTAGGGGACTTTTATATTCAATACAGATGTTGGGTTGGAACAAGATCCACCCGAGAAATCTCTGTGGCACATTTTTCCCTGGACCGAATTCCTTCACGATGCTGGTGTTAGAGGGTAAGACCAACACTAGTAGCCTCCTTACTGGCTAGCAGCAGCAGCTTTACACCAGGCTTTTACATATGGGAATGGTGTTTGGGGTGGTGAAGCTGTGTAAGGGTGAGGAATAATGCAATGGGATTTGTCCTCCAGAAGCACATGGTCTATTGAGAAAACATGGTATAAATACTGCTAGGAGACAGGGATTTTAAATCATGCACAAGAATCAAGAAAAGATTCACACACAGAGTGAAAAGAAAACAGACTTCTGCCTTTATGGGCAGGTTGGACAAAAACTTCAGAGTTGGGAATTTGGCATTGCCTAAGATGGCAATGAAGTTTTATATTGTTTTACTTTTCTTAATGAAAACAAAGTATAGCTATGATTGTGGGTACGAACACATTCAATTTTCTGCTCTAAAGCAACCTAGAGCATGGAGTTCACACTCTATAGTAAAGAAATATCTAGATTAAAGACATTTTTAAAAAGAAGGAAACGAAAACGACCAAACATAGGAATATGGGTGTCTTGAATAAATGGTGTCCAAATAGCACAATTTGGGTAATTTTACCAAAGTAGATCACTTTAAGACTGTGTATGTAGATGGGGGAGAGCGGGGGGATTGTCAGAGAGAGCAAGAGAGAGGCAGAGCTAGCAAGCTCAAGCATTTCCATGTATTTAGTAATCTTTCATGGTGTCTTTGAAGCAATCACTATTCTTATTCCTCTTTCTGTATTTTCTTCTTTTACTTAGAATTTCTCCTAAATCTGCCATGAGAGTGGTCCTGAGACGATATGAAGAGCCATGTGCTAAGTAGAAAAGAGAGTTGACTTACCTGCTGACTTCTACAACACGTGTGGAAGAAATCTGTTAGTTTCAACCTGCAGCTGGAGCTCTGACAGTATATCAGTCATCAAGCAGGTGTCAACTATAAAGGAATTTTAAAAGCCTGGTCTGTCTTGCCATACCATCCACATTCCTTAAGTGCCATGAGAAGCAAAATCCTGACAGGAATAGTTTTGGATTTTTTGTTTGTTTGTTTGTTTTTATTTTTGACTGTCATTAACTTGGGAACGGCGTGACTTCATTGACTCTGAAAAGTAAGAAAAAAAAAAAAGGAAAAGAAAGCAGTGAAATCCTTGTCCTTTTCATATCTTTGGAGGCCAAGGTGAGATTTTGTTCCAACATAAAAAATGGCTAAGGAAGTGGGAAGAGGGAGGCAGCACTTGGGAACAGACGACAGTGTACATTTCATAAAATGCCTTGAGCCTTGGTACCCCTGACTGGTCCTGAGTGACAGAACCACTCCATTCTGGAGACAAAATAAGTGCGTGCTATTAGAGAGAGATGAGAAGACCTCTGTTCCTAGGGAAAGGTGAAAATGTACCATGAGGCTGTCTTTTCCTTCCTTGGGCTTCTTTCCTTCCAAAAAGTAGTCCTCAGATGTGTTTAATGTTCTCCATATTTTGGTATTTTTACCTGCCCAGGTTATCTTCCTTTTGGTTGGGGTGAACCTGAGCTCTGAATTTAGACCTTTGGGTTCAAGTTGCAAGTTCACTACTTCCTGCATTCGTGAGCTTCGGCAAGCAACGTAACCTCTGTGAGTGTCACTTTCCTCATCTATAAATTGAGGGAAAGGAATAGTAGTAACTGCAAAGGAATTCTGAGAGAATTTATTGTTAGGCCGTAAACATTGATTTACCAGAGTGTCTGGGACATTGGAGGTTTCAGTAAGTGCCAGGCTTTTATGGCTGTCACTTCCCAGCCTCTGCTGCCTGCTTCTCCCTCTGCTTTCTGCGCTGCACGGGCATTTTGAGAAGATTCCTCATGAACCCAAGGCTCGCTTAAACGAAGACTCACGTGAGACTGGGTCCTGCTAATTTTCTTGGGTCTGATTACTCAAACACAGATTCTTAACATGTAGTCTGGCAAGGCCACATATTTCCAGACCACCTGTTTTCCCCAGTACATGCTGCTGCTCTGGGGGCCGGATCAGGGTAGGGTGTCGGTTGAGGGGAGTGAGGATGAGGACAAGGAAGAGGAGGAGAAGACAAGTTCATATTTTGTTTTGCAGCAGCAGTAAATGAAAGCATCCAGAGACTATTAAAATCCAGAGCAGAATTAGAATAACCACACTAACATTTGTCCAATGCTTTGAGCTCTTTCCTGTAATTATCTCATTTGATCCTTAGAGTAACCCTCTGAGTTAGGCAATATGGCAAGATAATTTATAGATATTCATTGCAATAAATTAGCTCATCAACCCATTTACTCATTTCTTAACTTACCTATCTAATACATATTTACTCCTACTATGTGCCAGGAATTTGGCTTGCATAAAGGACAGTAATGAGGTAAAAAAAAAAAGACAGACTTCTATTTGGGGGTCACAAACCATAAACTAATAAGTGAATAAGCACACAAGATAGTTTGAGATGCTGGTGCAAATAAGCAGATGCTAGGAAGACTTAAAAATACCATCGCCTAGGAAGACCTTGCTGAAGAAAAGACTCCAAGCTGAGACCTAAAGTATAAAGTGAAGCCAGGCTGTGCACCGAGTCAGAGGAGTGTTGGAGAGAAGAGAACAGCAGGCATGAAGTCCCGAAGGCAGGGCGAAGCTGGAGCTGTGCCAGGAGCGGAAATGATGCCACTGTGGCTTTAGAAAAGTGATGAAAGGGTTGGAGGAGGAAAAACATAAGATTTTATACTTCTCAGTCTCCAAATAAGTATCTAGGTCCTCTGTACCTCCTAGCCTAGGGAAATCTTGTAAAAAATCCTGGAACAACAAGAATTTCTTGGTATTTTATGAAAGCTCCAACTTACTATATAGCATGATAAGGCTGCAAGGCTACGTTGGTAATGGAGAAGGAAAAACATCTCTCTCTGGTTGTTAGCTACATAGACAGATGGTAGATATGTAGGTAGGTAGATAGACAGACAGATAGACAGAAAGACAGACAGACACATGATATATAGATAGATAGGGTTCCCATTGAGCAAATAGAAAAGGGTTAGAAGTTCCAGAGGCTGGGGGAATACTTGTTTTTTTGAATTGACCTTGGGAAGGTGGCATGATTCCTTCTGGAAGTAATTATATGTGACATATCAAGGCCAAATACAGGCCATAGGGAGGTCTAGCGTCCTCAAAAGTTTTGAGTCATGCAAGAGATAACTCACCTGGACCATTGGACCTGAAGGGACAATTGGAGCTGAGGAAATGAGCACTCAGAAGTTATTAGCCAATAACCAATCTTTTGGTACTGAAATGACCCCAAGAGCTTGGCGCAATCTCCCAAGGACTGGGTAGAAGCAGTGCAAATAATGACAAAAACTGACAATGTGGCAGGACAGGATATGTGAGCAGAAATAAATGATTTTCTAATTATTCTCTGAGTGCCCCGCCTCAGAATGCCTCTGCCTCAGAGGCACACCCATTGTGTTTATCAACCACTTTCTGTGGTCTTCTGAATTCTGCTTGGATCCAGCCAACAGGAGGCAGGCAGATACAGGAATGTGCGAGAGCTGAGTTTAGATACTTGTCTTAGCTTCACTCCTCTCAGCCACTGTGCGCCATGGCTGTGTTTCTGGGGTCACAGCCCCTCTTTTAGGCTTCAGCTCTCTCACTTACTTGGTACCATTTCTCTCTCCTGACCAGCTAGGCTCAGGGGAGGTCACAGTTTCTTGCTGTTGCTAAATCTTGTGTTGCTCTCCCTGTTCCCCTCCTTTCCCCTCACCCTTAAATCTGCTCACATACTCCTCTAAGTAAATCTCTTTCAGACAAATCCCTTAGAATAGGCCATCTAGTTTCTGCTGGGGCACTTATGAACTCAAGTTGAATTAAGAGGAAAACAAGCGATATTTCTTAGAAACTCACATTTGTGGACTAAGATTCATGCTTTCTCTCTTAGGATTGGAGTTGCTCTTTCCTCATTTTACAAATGGTGAAAGGTTTATTAAGTTTTCCATGCCACACAACAGCTAGTGAGTGACCAACCCAGAGCCTGAACTCAGATATTCTGACTCCATGGCTGGTGCTGTTTTCTATGTACCAAACATATCAAAGCTAAAGAAACATTAGTCTCCCCATCAAACTACAAACAGAAGGGACTGGCTAATCAGAAAGGTACCTTACACTGTATCATTCTAAGACCTTTCATTTCTCCAAGGTCCTTCATTCCAAAATTGTATGCTCTCGAGTTCTCTAAGCCTGGAAAGAGGAGGCAAGATTGGCTTCCAAAAGGAAAACATTTGTTTCCACAGGAAGAGCTCCTACCCCTTGGAGGCTTCCAAATCCTGCAATGTCAAGTAACTCCCTGGTTCTCAGTAGGGTGGACATCAGTATGCATTGCCACTTGATCTCATGGTTGCTACCGGGAGAACTGGACTCTAGTCCTATGGACAAAGTTCAATGAGGCTTATCCAGTTAAAGTTCTTTTTCCAATATCCATCAGTTAAGTGTTACAGACAAGCCTGCTGTTTCCTTTACTAGTTGACCTATTAATGAAAAGTCATGTGCAAAGACAAATATTTTTGGTTTTTGTTTTTCCTTGCAGACAAATGGTCTCAGTGATCCTAACCTGGACACTCATTGGGCTGGGAGTTATAAGTAGAGTGTTTTTAAAGATGAAGTAACCAGGTTTTGCATGTTGTCTGGAAATAAGGCTACCCATTCAATCCTTATAGCCTTATATCCGGCTCTGTGACTTGTGTTTTTGAAGGCATTGCTCTCTGCCATCATTTAAATTTGTTGATATTGTTCTAAATACACACCAGAGAGAACATTTACTCCATTAGCAAATGATTTTCTTTGACATGCTGAGAATTATAAGCTTTCTTACCGCTGCTGTTCTTAGTGCTTGCCTAAAAAAGGCCAAGGATTACTTTTTATTTTCATTTAAAGTTTTTATTCAAGTATAATATTCAGGCAGAAAAGTGAAAAATGGTAAATGTACATCCCAATGTTCCATTGTGAACACATCCATTTAAGCACCACTGCAGGCAGTAGAATATTCCATGCACCCTAGGAGACCCCTTAGTAACCTCTCCCAATCGTTCAGTCCTTCTCCTAAGGTCACCACTCTCCTGGCCCCTGTCACCATTAATAGATTTTTTTTTTTACTGTTTTTGGATGTTATATAAACAAAATTACATAGTATGACTTTTATGTCTGGTTTCTTCTGACCAGTTTCATATGGATGAGTTTTATCCATGTGTTTTTGTGGAGCAAATTCATTCACATTACTGTATAGTTTCCAATTGCTTGATTGTATCAAAATGTGTCTGTTTTACTACTGATGCACATTTGGGCTTTTTTTTTTTTTTTTTTTTTTTTTTTTGCTGTTAGAAATAATACCACCATGAAGATTTTGACAAGGAGTGAAATGCTGGGTCAAGTGGTACACAGATATTCAACTTTAGTAGGTGCTTCCAGTTTTCCAAAGAATTTGGAAATTTAAATCCCCTTGAATAGTGTGTAAGAATTACAGTTTCTCAACATCTTGCCAGCACTTGGTTTTGTTAATTTTTACAGTTCCAGTCATTCATATGTGTATTTAATTTATATTTTTCTGATGATTAATGAAGTTCAACACTTTTCTTAATGTTTATTACCCATTTGGGTGTCCTCTTTGGTGACAGGCCTATTCAATATTTTTTCATCTTTTTTCAGTTATTCTGTTTTTATTTTTCTTCTTGGTTTATAAAATTATTTTTACCCTTAATGAGTATTTTATTAATTACAGATATAGTAAGTATTTTCCTAATTGGAGACTGACTTTGTCACTCTCTGAATGATGTCTTTTATGAATAGCATGGGCAAAGGCTTTAGGACAGCAATGAGCTTGAAGTGTTCAAAGCAGAAGACCAGAGGGCCTGGAACGAAGTATGGAGAGGAGTTCGGGTATCTTCCTACCAACCAGACACCTTAGGGCCTGCGAGGGCTCATTGTGAGAAATTTAGGTTTTAGTTTATTGGTGATGGGAAGGCACTGGATAATTTTAAATAGGGGAGAAACTGAAGATAAGTTTTGAAGTGATCTGGCATGCTACGTGAAAATAGGCTTCCAGGTAAATGTGCATGTGTGTTTTGAGGCAGGAAGTCAGTATGGAGACAGGAAGAGCCGTTTGATGACTATTTTAGTAGTCCAAATGAAACACAACTGTGGCTTAGATTGAGACCGTAGAAGTGGAGTGTTATGGATTAAGTTGTGGCCCCTCAAAAAAGGTATGTTGAGGTTCTAACCCCTGGTAATGGAGAATGTGTCTTTGTTTAGAAATAGGGTTATTACAGATATGATTAGTTAAAATGAGGTCATACTGGCATCGGTTGGGCCCCTAATCCAATATGACTTATGTCCTTATAAGAAGACAGCCACAGGAAGTCAGAAACCCACAGGGAAAAGGCCATGTAAAGAGACAAGATTATAGAGATGCATCTATAAGCAAAGGAACACCAAAGATTGCAGGCAGTTCACCAGAAGCCAGGAAGAGGCCAGGAAAGATTCCTCTACGGCTTTCAGAGAGAGGCTTCTAGCCTCTAGAACTATGAGAAAACTACATATTTATTATTTTAAGCCACCCAGCTTATGGTACTTTGTTATAGTAACCTAAGGAAACTAATGTGGTGGTGGTGGTAACTGACCACATACATTAAAAAAATATATATATAATATGTAGGTAATATATTATTAATATATGTTATTAACTATATAAATTATTGATTTTATAGTTGTTAATCTTATTACTATTATGATATATTACAAATATGATATATATTGATTAATGTACTTATTGAGAAATTATATTTATTGAAGAACATGGAGAAAGAACTAAATAAATATTCCCATTTAAAAGGCTCTATATTGTAAAGATGTCACTGTTTCCCTGATTAAATCTATACAATTTCATAATAAATAATAACAGGATTTTTTATAAATTAACAAAAATAATTCCAAAATTCATATGAAAACATAGAGTTCCAAGAATAATCATGGAAACTTCAATGAGGAATAACAATGGGACTTGCTCACGTAATAGCAGATATCAAGAGCATTTATAAATCCATAGACTGATGTGGCACTGATACAGTGTCAGAAAAAATAGGCAAATGAACAGATAATGATACAAGAAGTGAATTCAAATAAATATGAAAAGTTGGTATATTACAGTAATACAATAAGCGGTAATATAAACCTGTAAGTGATGCTAGGAAAATATGAAAAATACCAGTATGTGTGATTCTTACCTGACACCATCACAAAATGAAAGTTCCTAAAAGTGAAAACAACATTAAAACATTTAAGAGAAATGTATTTGTTGCATATTTTAATCAAAACGCTGAAGAAAAATACAAAATAAAGAATTTAATGAATATGACTACCATATTAATGTGAAAAAAACTCCTAATATATCTGAACATACAGAAAGATTAGGCCATATAATTATAAGTCAAAATGTGTATCCAGGTTAATTAATAAAGGTCCACAAATTAGTAGGTAAATGAAAAACAATGTAGGAATTAAAAAAGGGAAATGGATATGCACAAGAAATTCATAGAGCGGAAACCCAAGTGGCCAATAAACACGTTTATAATGCATTCAATAATACTAATAATTAGGGAAACTCAAATTAAACATCAAGGTATCATTTTACTTAAATGAAAACATTTTAAAATACCAATGTTGGTAAAGAAAAACAAAAATAGGAATTCTGAAACCCACCTGCTATGAGGTTGGAGTGAAAATTGGCACTATTACTAAGGATGAATTGGTAATATCTAGTAAAGTTCATAATATGCATTCATCAATTACCCAGAGATTCTACTTATTGGTATATACCATACAGTAACCCTTGCACACTTGCACAAGGAGATATCTTTCTGAATGCCCATTATTTGTAATAGCAAACCATTTTAATAAATCTAAACACTCACCAAGAGAAGACTAGGTATAATGGTGTTTAGATGAACAATAGTATACAATTAGTATGTATAAGAATTTTTGTATTTCCACAAAGAGAGCTCAAATAATTTTTTTCTTGTTAGCAATGGCCTAGTAAACTGTTTCTTAAAACAAAAACAAAACAAAACAAAAACCCCTTTCAGCCGTGGAGGTCAATTTTTTTGTTTTAGAATAGAAACAAAGACTGACAGTTTACACGCTAATTTCAGAGTAGTGGTTTCTTTATGGTAGAGAAGGAGGGGAATTGTGGTGCTTTATTGAAGCAAATATTAGCTTTTGTAATATGGGACATATGGTGTTTTATACTCTGTATTTTTTCTGTATATTTGACTTAAACAGGCAAGTCACAGAAGTATAAATACAAAGGCCAAAATGCATATGAAAAGGTCTTCAACCTTAGTATTTCACAAAGAAATGCAACATCATACAAGATACTTTACACATTTTTGGAGCGAAGGACAATATGGCAATGTGCATCTACATTTAATTTGTGAATTCTTTTTGAGCCAATAATTCTATTTTGAGAAATACATTCTTAGAAAATAATAGAGCAAGTAGGTAAATTCATACATCCAGTAATATTCTTCACATTTTATTTTATTATAGCAAATATTAGGAACAATGAAATGTCTCTAAATAGGTGAATGAGTAAATACTTTATAATGTATTCAACCAATGGAAAACTATGCTGTCATTAAAAATCCAGATGTTTTATTATCATGAAAGGATATTTGTAACATATTCTGAAGTCAAAGTACAATGACAGAAAAGTAATTGAATGTATCAGCTCTATTTTTATTTTTTAATGTATGTACTTGGATCATATGCATACAAGCCTAGCTTAATTTTAAACTGTACAAATTCATGAGTGATTGGTAATTTATTTGTCTCAAGATCTTTTAGTCTCAAGATCTTTTTTAAATTGTATGCATAATTTTTTAAATAAAAATTAGAGATATGATCATTTGAAAATAAGAAGATATTAAGAACTGAAGACAAGTAATATCTGAAACCAAATTAGAGGAATTTGAACAGTTTCTGAAAACAATGGAGTCACATCATTTGTTGTTTCCTCGATGATGACTGATTTATTAACACTAGTGATTCTATCTGCAACTCTCTAGGGAAGAGGAAGGTCTTATGAAATAACATTTCCAACTAGAGGTGAATACAAACAACATAGCAGAGTAAATTATGTCTTCCCACAGAAGGGATATTATCCCCAAAGGAGTAAAAATTGGTTCTTAATGGGTGGAAAGAATCTTAGATATTCCAGTGGTTTGTGGCCCTCCAAAACTCAGTCCTACTCAATAAAGTATTATTCCTGAGTACTTCATTTCCCCCATTAAGGAAAAATTAAGTATAATTTAAATGTAAATTATTTTAATTACATTACCCTATTTACAGTAATAAAATGTAATTAAATTAATTTTTCTCCTTAGGGGGCAATAATGGTGAAAGATTAAAAAATACAGAGTAGATGAATTAACTGAGAAGTGCTTAGCCCTGTTCAAGGGGATGGCAGGGAATTTAGTATTATTTCACCTCTCTAGACAGCAATTCTGTTTTTTATTTTAGTTGTTATGGATATAAGAAAGGGGGCAGATTTTTAGGATTACAATATTATTTGGAGACTGATTTCTGTCTAATGCATGTCTTTAGACATAAGATTGAAGAGACTCAATTAGGACCTATGTTTGCTCCCATACATCCTTACCTCTATTTAAGTTTCCCCTCCTGCCCTCTCATTAACCACCTCCATGGCTACCATAGACTCTATACACAAACCTCACCCACTCAAACACAAAAAGAGAGAATGGAGGTGGAAAATAACAGCAATGACAGGGCTTCTTTGTGAATGGGCTCAGGGAAAAGATGTACTGTACATGCCAAGGGATTTCACTGAGCTCTTGATGGATGGGAAGGACAATGGAAGGAGGGACTTGCAAAGGATTTATGGGGGCGAGGATTAAGGGAGTGTGTGAGAATGCTGTCACTAAGCTGGCTTGAGGTAAAAGAAACATGTGGAACACTTCAATGAGACATTAACTAATGCTTCTGCACAGGTGCAGCTGAATGAAGCTAACACCTTATAACAGACCCTCTTCGTGTTGCCTGGGATGTCTGTGGATAAGCACATAGAAGTGGTGCAGACAGGGAGGCCAGGCAGGGGAGGAAGACCATTTCTACATTCCTTGCTCTTCAGGTTTAGAAATGTAGCTTGACTCCATGCTCCGAATTTGCCTGGCTATTTCTACCCATCCTGTTGACTACAAAAAAATCCCCAATAAGGCCCAGGAATCCAAGACTTATGCCTTCCTGCCACTTGTTGCTGCCCCTTTGGGTGGCTGGCTGCTCTATGATACACTGGGGTCTGAATTAAGTTATAAATATGGGGGCTGAGAAGAGCTCAGTATGCCCTTGAGATTATGTCTCTCCAGGGAAATCCACCTTCTACAAAATGATAAAACAGACTGGGGGTGTGGGAGAGAGAAAACATCTAATATCTTATTATGTGCCTGGTACTTTCATATGCATTATTGTTGAGATTATCAAAGCCACCCTGCAAAGTAAGTTTATCTTCCTGATTTTACAGGTGAGAAAACTAAGTAGCAAAGAGGTTAAGTGAATTTCTAGCTAAAAGTTTCAATGATAATTGTCAAAACTGAATTGAAAATTGTTCTGGACCAAATTCTGAAAACTTATTTCTACTCCACAGGATTTTACAAACTGAGTTTCATACCATGTGAGTTGGTTACAACTATTATTTTTTTTTAAAGAAATAGAGAATTAAGTGGAATAGAAAAGATTATCAGGGTATACTGTCTGTATTCAGGGTATTTTATCATAAAACTGTAATGTGTGTGTACTGTGACACATGAAAATATATTTCTTACTGAGGAACACAGGCAAAAAGAGTTCAAATGTTACTAGACGGCACCCTGTTGTATAGCACCTACACTTCCCTTATCCCCACTCCCAACTACACAGTGCAAGGCCTCTAAAGTGGGCCCTCAAAATAAGCATGGTCCTTGAACTTACTTGAGTAGTATCAAGACAAACCTAAAGGGAAGTCACATAGTTCAACTTCATTGACTACCTGTTAGTTCAATGAAATATACATTTTAAGATGAAAGGGACTGTGGCCTGCTTTTGAGTTTTTCCCTGAAACTTACATGAAACTGAGAGCCTAGTAGTTTTCCATTATTTTCACCATTATTAGTAATGCATCCAGTACGAAAGGAAAGGAAGCAAAGGAAGTGAGTAGCCTGGAAAATGCTTCTGGAGCCATTACCCATTTGCAGGCTGCATGAAATTTTGAGTTTTGAAAATAATTGGCAGGATTGAACTATATTGTACCTTCAGGGAAGATATATAATAAAGAGATGTGGATGAAGGAAAAATGAGAGGAATACAGCAGATACAAGACATGGTTCTAGGACCTTGTATTTCTCATCATTTATGGTCAAGTACCTGATTATTTTTCATTACAAAGCAGACCATTGAGCATTTAGAATTCTAAAACTCCAAGGAAATCAAGTCAATTGGGCAATCATCTCTCTTGAAAATAATGACTTCATTCACTCACACACCATTTGTGAATTGAGCATCACTATCTGTGCTGTAGGTAGATGTAAAGCTCTTCCTACGTCATGTGGTCAGACAACATCATTGATCACATACTGTTCCATGGAAAGCAGAGTGGTAGAGGCTGTGAAATATACAGAGACTTCCCAGAATAAGGTGGGAGAGAGTTCAGTGAAACAGTTTAGTGAACATAAAGCAAGACAATTAAGGGCTAGCCAAGAGAATTTTGTTTAAATCTGCCAAAATAAATACTGTATGGGTAGATCAACCAAAGGAAATTAATAATTTCCAAAGGTTTATTTAATTTGTCTAAACTTACATTTCAACAATTTTAGAATTACTAAAAAGTTATAAAATAGAACAGAGAATCCACATATACTCTTCCCCTATTATCCTCTAATGTTAACATCTTACTTGTCAAAACTAAGAAATTAACATTGGTATTGGATATTAACCAAATTACATACTTTATTCTGGTTTCACCATTCTTCCCATTATTTTTCTTCTGTTTCAGGATCTAATCAGGGATGCCACATTACATTTAAGATGTGCTTAACTGTGATATTATTCCTTTCCAAGTTTGACTGTATTTTTTAAAATATTTTATTTTATTTATTTTTAGAGAAGGGAAGGGAGGGAAAAAGAGAGGGAGAGAGCATCATTGTATGGTTGCATCTCGCACACCCCATAATGAGGACCTGGCCAGCAACCCAAGTATGCGCCCTACACTGGGAATAGAACCAGTGACACCTTGGTTTGAAGGCCAGTGCTCAATCCACTGAGCCACACCAGCTAGGGCCAACTTTGACTGTTTTATAGTGGGCAGAGAAAATAACAGGTGCCACCTGCTAGGGTATTTGGCTGGATCACTGAAATCTTGATCAAAGTGAAACTCATATATTATTGTACCAGGCAGCTAAAGAAGCTGATTTTGAACCTGGATGATATAAAACCATGAATGCTTCACTCTATACTTCCAACCTGATCATGAGAAGTGCTTTTAGACTTTTTACACAATTATTTACCAGAGAATTACTTATATGTGGTCTGTCCAGAAACAGTCCAGCCATTGTTAATATAACAAGAACAATTTGTGTGACATTGACATAACCTGGCAGCCAAGGAGAGTGGACTGGAATGCACATGCATGAACCATGATGACTTCACTGTACTAGTCAGTGTGGGTGGTAGATGCCATTGAGTGAGCATGTGTACAGTGTGGCTGTCACATTCAGAATGAGCAAGTAGAGCAACAAATTTGCCTCAAATTTTACATTAAGCTTGAACATTCCTCCACAAAAGTTATTCAGATGATTCAGAAAGCTTTCAGGGATAATGCAGTGAGTGTACTGCAAATAAAAGTGTGGCACAAACACTTCAAAGATGGTCAAGAATCTGTTGAAAGTGATCTATGTTCTGGTAGGCCTTCAACAAGCAGAACACCTGAGAAGGTTGAACGTATATAGACTGCAATCAGCAAAGATTGGTGACTGACAGTGTGAGAACTAGAAGCTGATCTAAGGATCCCCAAATCTACTGTTTCCAAGATTTTGATGCAGGATCTTGGCATGAAACGCATCGTGGCAAAATTTGTTCTGTGGCTTCTGCTACCAGAGCAAAAGGAACATCATGTTGCAGTTGCTAAAGACTTGATTCAAACCGCTACCAATGAACTAGATTTCCTCAAGAAGGTCATAAGCAGAGCTCAATCGTGGCTACAGCTATGATCCAGAAACAAAGGCCCAGTGGTCCCACTGGAAGGCGCCTGAATCTCCATGTCTGAAGAAGACACAGCAAAGTCATGGCAAATTAATAGCAAGATCAAGACCATGTTAACTATGTTTTTTGTCTATCACATGTACGCTGCTCTAGGCCAAACAATTAATAAGGAATACTACCTCAATATTCTTCATCAGCTGAGAGATGCAATGCAGTGAAAACGGCCACAGCTATGGTCAGCTGGTGATTGGCAGCTTCATTATGGCAATGCACCCCGCTCAGGCATCACACCTTGTGCAGAGTTTTTCGGCAAAAACGTCAAATCACTCAGATGACGCAGTCCCCCTACAGCCCAGATTTGGTGCCCTGCAACTCCTGGCTTTTCCCAAAACTAAAATCACTTTTGAAAGGGAAGGGATTTCAAACCATTCATAAGATTCAGGAAAATATGATGGGCAGCTGATGGCAATTCCAACAAAGGATTTTGCAGAGTATTTTGAACAGTGAAAGAGATGTTGGGAGAATTTTGTAAGGTCCCAGGCTGCCTATTTTGAAGGGGGCTGAGGTGTCATTGTCCTATGTACAGTATTTCTTGTATCTTCTTCAATAAATATTTCATAGTGCATGGCTTGATACTTTCTGGACAGAGCTTGTCTATAATTGAAATGGGCCCTATAGCTAATATAGCCCTGTCCTTTCACTTACACCTATAGGAACTGAGTCCCAAAGAAATTTCAATGACTTCCCCATGGTCACTTGATGAGTAACTAGTCAATTCGGAATTCATATTTGTCTCTTTTCTTCCCTTTGGAGAAACACACAAATTATTTCTCAAGTTCTATAAAAAATAAAATACAATTCTTTTGGTGGAACAGAAAAATGGAGAGAAGAGTTAGGGAGAGAATTAAAGCGTTAAGGTACACCTCTTTCCTCTCTCTCCCCAAACTTAATGCTATCTTTATCAAACATGCTCTCCACTGTGAAGAAGCTTTGCCATCTCCACATGTGTGGCCCTTGGGGAATACTTATCCTCTCAGGCAGATAATTACCTGTTCTCAACTTTCTACCACATAATTTCAAAAATGTTGGACTTCTCGATTTTCTGGAATTCCTCAACAACGACTTCATATCTCAGTTTGTTTGGGACTTGGGCAGCTTTCTTTTCTTTCTTTTCTAGGCTCTTTCTTTCTTCTCAAATTTTGCTTTATCTGTGTTGAGTTTTAGTTAATATTTCCTTACCTTACTAAGAAAACTAAACTGTGGCCAGGTACTTTGGAAAGAATGTCTGTGAAAATCACAAAATGCTTCCTCTTAATCCACTGTGATTAATTTTTCCATAAGAATTTTGAGTCTATTAGACTTGTTTTTATAGCAGTTACTGAAAAGGGATATCTGTCAGGCATACCATATATTTATTGTAGATGCCCCTGTTAATGAACTGAAGTCAACATATCACTTTTCAGTTTTAAAGTGGTAGGTATCAAATGAATAACCAGGAACAAAACTTGTCAGTTGTGTCTGGAAAGCCATTGTTCAACACACACTAAATAAAATAAAGTGTGTTGTTTTCAAAGAGATGAGAGCTCAGATTTTTAAAACTCATCACCTGGCCTTACCTCACACAGAAACAAAATAAGACTATTCTTTCTCATAGCATGTGGAGCTCTTTAATAAACAATGGCTTGATGTCACACTAGAAATGTAAGGAATCAAAATTCATTTTTATGTGAACTATTTATTTATGTCTAGATGCATAGTTGGAAAGCACATTTACTCTGGAGTCAGACAAAACTAGATTTAAGTACAGGATTTTTATTTTACTATCTGTATGACCTTGGGTGAGTTATTTATTCCTTTTTAAAGATTTATTTTCTTTATCTGAAATACTTCTCATGACCAAGGTGATGGTGAAAACTGAAAATATTGAATTTTTACCTTCTTAGCATCTTGGTACACTCTATAAAAATGTTTTTAAAGTCATGTTTTGCCAAGTTATCAAATGGAAAAAGTCCTACATTGCCTACTTAATTCTATACACAATTTAAGACTCCTGTTAATCTAATTAATTCTTATAAGTCATGTATATCCAATAAACTTGTAAATATCTTGAGGTCCTGAGCCGTAATATATAATTCTTTTGTTTTGGTTTTCCCTACAGCATCATTGTTGTATCCCCTATACAGTGAGGGATTAATGGAACAAAAAAAAATCTGAATCAAATTAGTAGCAGTCTTATAATGACTAAAGGAAACTTTCAATGAAGAAATCCTCTATGAAATATAGAGGATCCTAGTTATACACAGGCTGAATAATAGATGTCCATGTTCTAATCCTCAGAATCTGTATATAAATTACATTTAAAAGGCAAAAAAGGGATTTTGAAGATATGATTCAGTTATACTATTCTGAATGGTTTGAGTGGGTCCAGTCTAATCACATGAGTTTGTTGTGGATTTCTAACCTACAGAACTCTAATATAATAAAATTTTACTGTTTTAAGCCACAAAGTGTGTGGTTACTTTGTATAGAAACAATACCAAAATAATACACTCTTTCCTTGGAAATCTCTTACATTTAAGGAAAGGAGAGAAGAGATAGAGGAAAGGAGAAAGGAGATGGAAGAAAAGAGACATAAGGGACCAGAAACTCTCATGAATATATACTTTTTCCTTTCAGGTTTTGGAAATTCAACGAGGGCTTCTGTGTCCTAAAATGAGAAGAAGGATAAATCAGATAAATCTGGCTGAGAGCAGAAGCCAAGAGGAGGTCAGTATTCTAGTTATGGGCTCAAACTAGCAATCCACACACGACAAGCCCCTGCTTCCATATGAACTTTGGAGGTTGAAAGCACTTGTTGAGCTGAGGGCTAGAGAAAGAAGTAGGGTCGATGAAAAACCTAGGACAGATAGTTTGGCTCAATCCTGGTACCGTTATTCAATAGCTCTGTGAATTAAGGCAAACCCCAGACTGCTCTAAACTTTAGTATCTTCACCAGTCATTGGAAATTGAAATATACTTTACTAGCGGGGGTGTCATCAGACTAATGTGTATGAATCCTCAGCACAATTTTATGTGCACAGTATGCATTAAATAATCACTAGTCATTTTAGTTATTGGAAGACAATTGAGATTCCTGAACTTCAGCAAATTAAAATAGGATAACCACAGGGGATTGATTTATTTGATTAATCAAAGATTTCACTATGTATCAGATACCATATCAACATTGGGAATAGAGAAATGAATAAAACAGACACAGTTCTGACCTCACTGAGCTTGCAATTTCCCCAAAAAGAGTAATTTTTTTAAAATGATGGGTTTATTTAATGTTTTCATTCAGTAACAAGGTAATTGAGTAATGATAGTATAAACTGATTTATTACAGGTACATGCAGCCTATATCATACAAAATATTTATAATGTATATGATTATTATAATGGTAACATACATAAATGTTTATTGAGTATTCCTGTTATATTATTAAGATAATGACAACAGAATGTCACTGAATAATGGCAGAAAGGCAACAGGGGGATTATGATATTAGTGAACTATTTAGGAAGGTGCTCTGTTTTGTCACTGCCATTTCTGTGGGCCTAAGTTCATTATTACAAATAAATTAGTATCAAAATCTCAACAGCAGTTAAAGGTACAATTAGACACACATACCATACACACACATACAAAGTTGGCTCACCCAAACAGTAAATTAGTGAAATGGTTTTGGTGGAGAGGGAAGATTATTAAACCTTTTCTTATCAAATGAGTGTAAAATGGTATCTCGTTGTGATCTTCATTTGCATTTCTTTGACTAGCATTGCTTTGGCTGTGTCTTTAATTTTGATATACTTTGTTTTTTTACTGAGTTCAATGTAGTATTTAAAAAAAAATTTCCCTTGATATTTTCTATGTGACTCAGGTTATTTAAAAGTGTATGATTTAGTTTCTAAATGTTTGGAGATTTTCCTGGTGTCCCTCTGTTATTGATTTCAACTACACTTTTTTTAAAGTCAGAGAACATATGTTGTATAATTTCAATTCTTTCAAATTTGTTGAACTTTGTTTTATGGCTCATGATATGTTCTTTCTTGGTATATGTACTGTGGACACTTGAAAAGAAGGTAGATTATATAAAATGTTATTTAAATGTCAATTAGATCATTTTGGTTGATGGTAGTGTTGAATTCTATATCCTTATTAATTTTATGTACAGTTTTTCCATAAATTTTTAAGAGAGGTATGTTGACATCTCCAACAGCAATTGTGAATTTGTCTATTTCTCTGCTATGTTCCATCAGCTTTTGCTTCACATATTTTTTGGTAATGTAGTTTGGTCATTAAAATGATGTGTTTTTGGTGGAGTAACTCTTTTATCAATATATAATCTTCCTTCTGTGATAGTTTTGTTTGCTTTAATATCAATATAGCCTCTCTTGGCTTTCCTTTGATTAATATTTGCATGATATATCTTTCTTTATGCTTTTAACTTCAACCTGAATTATCTCAACCTGTATGATAAAAGAGTTGTTGACACCAAGATCACAGAAAATTTAACATTATTTAACAAATCATGATAAAAATGCTTCAGTGAGCAATTATAAACATGCTTGAAACAAATGGAAAAAATGGAAAATCTCAGTAAAACAATAGGTGCTATAAAGAAAAAACAAATGAAAATTTTAGAATTAAAAATTACAATAACAGAAATAAAAACTCAATGATTAGGCTCATTAGCAGATTGGAAAAAACACAGAAAGGAATCAATAAATGAAGAGGCAGAACAATATAAATTACCCAATATGAAAAGCACAGAGAAAATCATCTAAAAAAATGAACAGAGCACTAGAGACCTGTGTGACTATAGCAAAAGATCTAAGATTTCTGTTATTAGAGCCCTAGAAGGAAAAGGAAAATATATCTAAAGAAAAAATGGCTGAAAACTCCTAATTTGGCAAGAGACATAAACCTATAGATTCAAGAAGTGATCTCTAACAGAATCCAAAGAAATTTATATCAAGACACGTTATAATTAAACTCCTGAAAACTAAAAGTAGAAAAAAATGTTAAAGTAGCTAGAGAAGAATGATACCTTTCCTGTAGGAGAAAAACCATTAATATGACAATAGATTTCTTATAAAATAACATGGGGGCCAGAAAAATGTGGCACAATATCTTTCAGATGCTAAACAGAAAATAATGTTAACCCAGAATCCTATAGCCCATGAAATATACTCTTCAAGAATAAAAAGAAATCAAGGTATTATAGGATGAAGGAAAACAAAGGTAATTTCTACTCTGTAGACTGACCTGAAAATATGCCTGAAGGAAGCACCTGAGACTTTGAGGCTTTGTTAAAAACATTTAAAAACAAATACATTAGTCACTGTCACCTGGAGCAATGGTTAACAGTTTGGGCCAATAATACACTAACCAAAAATATTGGGAAGAAAGTCTGGGGTGTAAGATTATTTGGGGAATAAAGGCTTTGGAAAGCTCTACCATATTCCTGGAAACCTGGAAGACCACACACATGCCCAAGTCTGGGTGCACATTAAAAAGAGTTGTGAGAACCCTAAATTCTTAGCTTTGGCTGAACTTCAGCTTCCATGTAAGCAGATGCAAAGGCCGAAGCAGAGTTGTGAACTGTTTATGAGTGTTGAAGGGATGCCCAGCACACATACAGAGTCCATGTGTAAAGACCAGGTTGTGTGTATGCACAAGTGTGGGCGTGTGCACCCATGTATGTGTGTCTGTGTGTTCCATTCATTTGAAAAATCCTCTGCTGCATCACTAGCCAACCATTAAGCTAATGGAACAGAAGCTTCAATGGCCATACATGACAAAAAATAAAAGCTTTACAAAATTAGTTCAGGAAAGTCATTAAACAAACTGCAACAGCTATAACAAGCAGTAACAATAAATGCTTGGGAGAGAGAAGCATCTGATTTATAGAATTACTACATGATAACATTCGAAATTTCCTGCTTTCAACAGAAAGTCACAGGCATGCATAAAGAGAAAGAAAAAGCAGCCCATGTATAAAATAATTACTAGAAAATATACCAGAGGAGGCTCAGACATTTGTCTTACTAAGGACTTTCAATTACCTACTTTAAATATGCTTATGAAGCTAAAACAAACCATGAGACATTGTCTCACCAAATAAAGAATATCAATAAAAAAATAAATATTATAAAAATGAACCAGGTAGAAATTCTGGAGTTGAAAAGTACAATAGCTGAAACTATAATTTCACTGAATGGATTCAACATCAGACTGCATAGGTAGAAGAAGGAATCAATGAACTTGAAGATACAGTAATTAAAGTTATTCAGTCTGAGTGGCTCAAAGGAAACAGAATGGATTAAAAATGAACAATGCCTAAGAAACCTGTGGGATACCATCAATTATACTTACATATTCATAATGGAAATCTCTGAAGGATCAGTGAGATAGAAAGGAGCAAAAGTACATTTGAAAAATAATGGCCAAAAAATTCCCATATTGGGTGAAACATAATCTGTATATTCAATAAATTCAACAAATTGCAGGAATGCTAACACAAAGAAATCCACTCCAAGTCACACTAATCAAATTAACAATATCCAAAGACAAAGAGGGAATCTTTGTTTAAAATTCTATTTTAAAATCATGTTTATTCTCTTATTGTTGTCTCAATTTTTCCCCCTTTGCTCTCCTCCACCCATCCCCCCCACCCCCACAGTCAATTCCCATTCTGTTGTCCATGTCATGGGTCATTCATACATGTTCTTTGTTAATTTTTTTCTCCTTCTTTCCAACATTGTCCTCCTTCCCCATCCTCTCTGGCCACTTTCAGTCTGCTCCATGTTTCCTTGCCTGTGGTTTATTTTGTTCAGTAGTTTATTTTGTTGAATAGATTACACTGATAGGTGAGATCATATGGTATTTACCTTTCACCAACTGGCTTATTTCACTTAGCATAATATTCTCCAGTTCCATCCATGTTGTCTCAAAAGATAGAAGTTCCTTCTTTCTTTTCATTTTTAAATGCAGATTGATTTTATTTATTTTTTTAAATGTCAAATCCATTATAAAATATTAAAAAAATTTAACTCCATTATAAAGTCTCAGCAATTAAAACAACATGACACCAGCACAGATAATCAAGTAGATCAATGAAATAAAATGAGCATTCTAGAAACAAATGTAAATACCTTTCTAACAATGTAATGTATGATTAAATTGATATTTCAAATCATTGGAGAAAATAAGACTTATTCAACATATAAGGTGCATGGACCACTATTACTTGAAATAAAACAAATATAGAGCCTTATTTCACACATTATCCAAGAAACATTCAGGTGAGTTAAAAATCAATATGTAAAATCTAAGGGATTTTAGGAGAAAATACAAAATAATATTTTTCTTACCTTGAAGTAAAGTATTCAAACCCAGAAGCTATAAAGTAAAATATTGACAATATGACTATATTAAACATTTCAGACTATACAGTAATAGTCATGTAAAAAATTTAAAGGACAAGTAATAGAATAGGAAAATATTTGCAACACATCTATAAAAGGGTTAACAGTTGCATTTTTTTAGGGCAAAAATTCTACAAACATTTAGTAAAAAAAATAGATAAAGAATACCAAAAAGTTATTTAAAACTTTCTTTTAAAAATAATAGAAATAGGCAAGAAATATACAAAACTGGGCTTAGTTTCAACAAATAATAAAGTAACACTTAAAATAACACATCATTGTCACAATCAGATGAATAAGTATTAAAAATATTGGTAATATCTGGTAAAGTACATCTGATAGTTTACTTGCCTCTATTTCATTGAGTTCTCTTTGTGGGGATTCCTCCTTTCCCTTCAACTGGGGGGTGTCCCTTTATCTTCCCATTATTTGTGAGACTCTTCTTTTTTGCTTCTGCTTCTTACATTGATCTGTGTTGATTTCCTGCCTTTGTGGTGTGAACTTCTATAGTAGGAGACCGCTGTATTTTTTTCTTTCTGGATTTGCCTTTGATGATGTCAGATGTTGACCCTGTCTGACCTTAGGCAGTCTGTTCAAGACTCCCAGGAATCTACTGTCTGTGGCTCTCTCCTTCAGCTGTTTATCTATTCACTCTGCACTCAGCAGGCAGGCTTAGAGACACCACAGGGCAGGGCAGAGTCCCTCCTGGTGGCAGGGTTATTGGGTCCTCTCATGCTGCCACCACTCAGGGGAGTGGTCTGCCTGAGCCAGATGGCTGTTGCTGTCTGGGGGAGGGGGTCAGCACCACGATCCCGCTGGCTAGTCTCTCTTTTCTCTCCCCAAAGCCTCCGTCTCCAGTCTCTCCTCGTGTCTCTAGACCACCCTGCGCCCCCTTTATCCAGGGATCTACTATGTGTGGCTGCCACTCTGTACTCCACAGGCAGGCTTTAGCACTACTGGGCCAGGGCAGAGCCTCCTGGGGGTCAGGCTATTGGGTCTTCTCACGCTGCTGCCACTCAGGGGAGTGGTCTGCCTGAGCAAGATGGCTGCTGCCGCATGGGGGATGATTCAGCACCAGGATCCTGTTGGCTACTCTCTCAGTTCTCTCCTCAAAGCTCCCTTCCCCAGTCTCCCCTCAGGCGTCTCCAGCCCACTTTGGCCCTGCCTTTGCCAGAGACCAGGGTAAATGGCTGCAAACAAAAATTTATGTCTTGGCCCTTTAAACGGTTTTTTGTGTCTCCAGCTGCCTGTCTTTGTCAGAGAGCAACCCTGCCGCTTTTTGCAGCTGGCTGTTATATATGTACTTTTTGGGCTCTGGTGCTGTAGGCTGGAGATCCCCACTTGTGATTTAGACTGTGCTCTTCTCAAGGGGATCCAATTGGCTGTTTCAGTATCCTTCTGGTACTGCCGCCCGTGGGCACCTCACTTGCCTTGTTGGGGGTCTGTCACACTCCTTACCAGTTAGGTTGCACTAAAGCTGATTCTTATGTTCGCCTGTGGTTAAAAGGCTCTTTCCTTACTATTGTTCAGTTGTTTGTTTCAGGTGATTTCTCCACAATTTAGTTGTAATTCCAGGTTGGTCCTGGCAGGAGGTCAGTGTGACTTCCACTAATTCCTCCACCAACTTGATTCCAAAGAGGGAATCTTGAAAGCATCAAGAGAGAAGTGACTCATATGGAAGTGATCCTGAATAAGATTAATAGCTGATTTTTTTTTATCAAAAACCATGGAGGACAGAAGACAGGGACACAACATACTCAAAATGCTAGAAAAAAAATGCTATTAACCAAATATTCTGTATCTGGCAAAATATGATTCAAAAATAAAGGAGAAATTAAAACATTCCCATATAAACAGAAACCCAGTTCATTACCACTAGTAGACCTGTCCTATAAGAAATGCTAAAGGGAATCATTCAGGCTTATATGACATGATAGTAGATAGTAACTCTAGTCAAACAAAGAAATAAAGACACTGGTAAGGTTAACTGCATGGATAAATACTATAAAGGTGAGTATTAATGAATTTGTGGCTTTTAGCTCCTCTTTGACAAATCTTTAGAGAAGACCAGAATTACTGTAATAAGAAATAAAAGTGGAAACATTACTACTCACCTTTCAGAAATAAAAAGCATTTTAAGAAAATGCTATTAACAATTCTATGCTAACAAATTAGATAACTTATGCACAGAAATTATCAAAACTGACTCAAGACTAAATAGAAAATATTAAGACATTTAACAAATAAAAAGATTGAACCAATGATTTAAAGACTTCCTACAAAGAGCCCAAGTCAGTTGACTTCACTAGTGAATTCAGTCAAATGTTTTAAGAACAATTAACACCTGTTCTTCCCAAACTCTTCCAAAATAGAAGAAAAGGGAATGCTAACTCATTCTATGAGGTGAGTGCTACCCTGATACCAAAGCCAGCAAAAGACATTGTAAGAAAAGAAAATTACAGATCAATGTACATAATGAGCATAGAGCAAAAATTCTCAACAAAATGCTGGAAAATGGGATCCAATAACATATTAAAAAATTTATACACCATGACCAAATAGGATTTATCCCAGAAATCCAAGAATGTTTCACTGTATGAAAATCAATAAATTTAATACCTGTATTAATTAGAATAAAGAAAAAGCTGTATGATCATCTCAATCAATGTAAAAAAATTATTGCCAAAACTCCAATATCCTTCCATTAAAAACAGTGAACAAACTAGGAATAAAAGGGAACTTTCTCAACATAATAAAAGATGTTTTTGAAAATACATGGACAACATACTTAATGGTGAAAGGTTGAAAATTTTGTTCCTAATATTGGGAACCAAATATTGATGTCCACTCTCACCATTTCTGTTCTGCATTATACTACAATGTCTCACCAGGGCAATCAGGCAAGGAAAAGAAATAAAAGGCACTCTGATTGGAAAGAACAGAGTAAAACTATGAGTATCTAGTCACAGATGACATGATTTCATGTATCAAAAACTTTTAAAGTACTCACAAAATATTGTTAGATATAATAAGTTCAGCAATTTTTTTGTGGCATATGAGATCAATATACAAAGCATTTACATTTCTACACACTAGCAATGAAAACGCTCTTAGTTTTTCATTGTGGATATAAAGCCTCCATACATTTGCATGTACTGTTCCTTTTGTTTGGAGCGACCTTGTTCTCTCTGCCATATCTTTTCTACCTGGTAAATTCCTAGTCATACTTTAGAGCAAATGTGAATCTCACCTCCTCTAGAGTCTTTGACTCTCCCTTCAGTGTCCCTAAGATACTTTATGTACTTATCAATTAAAGGTGTGACCTAAGCAAGTTAGTTACTCTCTGTACTCCTCAATTTCCTTCTGTAATACGGGAATAAAAATAACAATATAAAAAAATAGCAATATGATTGTCTATCTCATTAGGTTGTTGTGAGATCAAGCAGTTTAAAGTAGATGGAGTACTGAGAGCTCTGCAAGAGTGCTGCCATGATTAATTAATACTACTCTTTGGTAGAGCTCCCTCAAGGCAGTGGGCTCCTTGATGAAAGGACTAGCCTTATTCATCTTTGTATCCCTAAGACATAGCACCCAGCTATGTACTCAGTAAACAGTGATTGACTCATCAACCTGGAAAGACCCTTCCAGATCATCCTCTAAGTCTCACATGCATTCACTGAGGTGCAGAGAGAAGGAACTTACCTGTGGTCTCACGGCCCACGGATGATGGGGCCAGGCCTCTGGTACCAGAAAAATTCTTTCTGCTCTTTCTTTTGCTGCCATTGTGTGCACACAAATTCAGAGACTCATTTTTCTCTTCCCTGGGCAAAGCCCTATGGAACCTATTGCAATGATTAAGTGACAGCAAGAAAGAGTTGTTCTTCCTCTGGGCAAACATGGATGGTATTAAACTCTGCCCACGGCAGGATTTCTATAGGACAATGCTTCTGGGGCTGCATGGAACCACCAGGAAGCCCTGCCAGGCGCCAAACCTCACCCCAGATCACCTCTCCTCTGCAGCCCCATAAATCGCCGCACAGGGTGTGCCAGATTGGACCACTGTGTGGCTTTTTGTATCCCTGACAGTCATTCAACTGAGTTATTACCAACAGAACGTGAACATATGCATTTCACACATATGTACTAAGACCGCTGGAATTTGCCCAAACTCATCAGAATCTGAGACTGAGACAAAGTTCATGACCCAAAGATAAGAATCTGAAGAGTTTATAGAATACCTAATTCCCTTTTCATTTTAATCTCCTTTTTTTTTTTTAACAAGGAGTTTTTTTTTTATTGGTTTGTTTACTATTTAATGAGCACTTCTAACATTTAATAGAGGGAGCCTTATATAGTACAAAGAATCCTGATTTGTTAATAAAGTCTCTTGGATTTTAGTTCCCACATCTAACTAACAGGCTGTATGGCCTCAGGCAAGTAGATTAACCTTTCTGATTATCAGTTTTCTCATCTGAGTAATGGAAGCCTATGGTTTCTAAGATCCCTTCAAGTGGTAACATTTTAGGTGTCTGAATATACCCCATCAAGCATTTAAGACCTCAGGAAGTGTTTCTCCAACTTTTGTGAACCTCAGATACTCCTGTGGCTGGCATTTGTGCCATAGATCTGTTTGATGCAGAAGCGGGAGGAAGGAAAATACAAGATTGGCATTTGTTCTATAACAGAAGATTTCCTAAGATAGAAGAAAGAAACATTGATATTTAAATCTTAATTATGACGGGAACATTCTATGTGGCTATAATTTAATTATATATTAAGTATATAATGTTCTTAGTACAGTGAATTATATTAAGTATATATTAAACCTATTTAATACATCTTGGACAATGTCTGGCACATTGTAGGTGCTTACTAAATACTAATTGCTCATCTGCCTTCTCTTTCTGCTTCTGCCCCTTGATAGGGATTCCAGGTGGATGGGTGGCTACTGCCAGGCTCCATCACACTCTAGTGTTTTGTCCTGGGCTCCTTGTGACCCATCGATTGTGTCAGCATCTTTTGCTTGCATGCAGTTGACCTGAAATTGGACCTCAGGCAGTTTCCCTGGCAGTCCTGTGTTTTACAGTCAGGGGAGACTCAGTCCTGACATTATTTAGTGATTATTTAAACTTGGACACTACTAATAGACAAACTGAATGGATGTCAGGGCAATTCGGAACATTCAATTCCCAAAGGTGGACACAGGCGAAAAACTATGGGGTCTCCTCCCTACATAGGGTTAGGCATTTAAATGAGAATTGGATCTTCTTTTTATTCTGACCCCCATCGCCTTTTTTGATGCACTCTCCTCCCCTCCTGCCCAATAGGCAATTCTGCCTGGACATATGCTTCCAAGAAGCGTTTTGAAGCTGTTCTCATTCTGACCAAACAATGCGTTTTATTGTCAGCCACAGGATTTCTTAGTTTCCTGATAATCCTGTGATAGGATTACTTCCTGTGTTTCTTGGAGAAACCTTGCTCAGTAACCAGCTCACAGAATTAAGAGGCTTTCCCCTTGTATTTAAATAATGGTTCACAGAGTCCCAGGCATCTAGGAAGGTGAGAGGGACAGGGGAGATTCTGTGTTTTCAAATTCATGCCACTGCTTCCCTGACAAAAGATAATCTATTGTCACAAATTATCCATTTACCTGGTAAATTTGAGAGACTGAGTAATACATCTGCTCACCCCACACCTGGAAGTTTTATTTTGGCTCTTATACATCGTTCTGCTTCAGCACATGGTTGTGGCTCTTTCACCAAAAAGTTATTTTATCCTTGGATGTTATAAGCTTTCCAGTCAATTTCCCAAGGAAATATTTAATTGAGAGAAGAATAATATAAAATAAATTGGAACTTCCTATCCTGAGGGCAGCTGGGAAATGTGCATTGCTTGCCAAAATGTTTTCTGGGAGAAATGTTTAAACTTAAATTTAACATGAGTGTAAGAATTTCTCTCTTTTTCCTTCTCCCCCATCTCCTTGTTACTGCAGATTTCTGAAAATAAGGAAATAAGATTTTACAGTATACTAAATGTATTTGCCTCTCTGTTTAGTCATATTCAGACATAAATAACATGATATTTTATTCCCTCCAAAAGTCAATTTATTGGCTTATTTTATAACACCACTGAATATTTTTACATTTTTTGATAGTCTTATTTAAAATATCCTGGTATTTATGCTCATGAAACGTAGTACATAAGAGAGAAAATTTATATTTGCTTTATGTCATGAACTTAAAACATTTACTAAGTGGACCCTAAAGGAATCCAGTTTTCTGTGTTGAGCAGGATCTGCCTTCTCTGTCCAGGGCAGAACCTGGAGCCAGGAGCACGGCAGGGGAGAGCTCTCCTTTCACAGCTGCCCTGACCCTGCGCCAGCAGCTCGTACCCGCCTCCCTCCTCCCACACGGGCTTGGCAAATTCGGAACACTGCAAAATGCCAGGACAAACTAGATCAATAAATATCTAATCTTAATAAATTATTTTAAAATATGTATACGCACGAACACACGCACAGTCTCCTATTTTCCCAGAAGCACATCCAATGCACAGAATGGAGTGAATATTTTATTTAGTTGCTGAGCCTAGGAAGCACTGGTAGGAAGTTGTACACAGTGTGTTCATGAGTGGAATAGGTTTGAGGCAGCTGGAGTTCATTACTGCCAGGTAGGACTCATGTTAGGTAGTCCAGGTTGTGCCACTAAAGGCGTGGTGTATTCCTATCTGCCATTGGCTGAGGAGCCTCTCTTCACCAGAGCATTAAACACGGTACTTCAGCTTGTCCTGTGTCTGCCTAGCATGTTCTTTCAAGCAGAGTTGCAGGTGCTCACAATAAGATGCCACCCACAGGTCCTGGAATGGTAAGTGCCAAGTGACCAAATTTAGAACGCTAAGAACACCTGCAACATATGCCATCTAGCACTTGGGGAAAAGGAAGTTGAAATGTGAATGAGGAGTAGCTGTGAGTCGTGAAGGCAGATAAATACTCCCACAAGATGCACAGGACTCCTCCCTCCTTTTAATTTTAGTTGCAAAATCATTTACACAGTGCTATAGGAGTTTTAAAAGTCACTTTTATATGTAGTCCAGATAAGAAACCTTTTCTTTTGTTTATCATCTTGCCTTTATCTCACTTTCCTGTTTTCTCCCATCTTTTAATGGTTAGCAGTGTGCCTCATACATAGCACGTACCTGGTAAGTTTTTTTCTACAGCTCCTCTCTTACTTCTCAATGCCTAACTTTCTAACCTCCAAACTAAGCCTGCAACTATGAGCTCCAGTGTCCCTTTGTCTCCCAGTATTTTAAGGAATCTGATCTACCTCCTAATTTCATGAATTAGGGCTGGTTCCGAGAGGTAACCTGCCTTGGCCACTGTAAGAGACAACTGTCTTATTGCACGGTCCTCTTTCAACTCCAACTTTTCACTTGTGGTTATTATTTGCTTTATTGCAGCTAGTGTTCTGCCTTCTAAATCTTAAAAAAGACCCATAAGTCATGCCAACCTGCTCCTAAGCATTCAATTCTGCCTGGACTCTAAGGGTCACTTGTATCCTGTTCCATCTCCCATCCTGTGACCCTTGTCCCACTCCCAGTGGACCAGTTTACCAGTTAACCAGCTTTTGGCTAGCTCCATCCTCCACGCTGGCTGGAACATAGATCATAGTTTACATTTTTAAGGTATCTCCAGTACTCATGAGAAAACTTCTGTCTCCTCAAGAACTAAGAAAGGAAGCAGTCTTTCCTTCTAAGAGAAATAACATATTTTCTAATATTTGCCTTATCTGGTGAACTAGACAAAGGTAGTATAAAATTCTGCTGTGTATTTCTAAATTTCTATTGATTTAAAAGTTGTATCCTATGGTTTTTTTCCCTCTGTAGTAAATACTTTATAGCCAGCCTTCAAATTATGGCAAAAGAGTGGAAAACTTCAGTGAGAGGCCTCAATTCCAAATCCACAGTTGATGAATTTTGCCAACTTCTTGGCTGGTTGGCTGGTAGCTAAATCAGTGGCACCAAAAGCAAACAAACAAACAAAACAAAACAAAACAAAACAAATTCTTTCTTTAAGGATGAGAGATTGCCTTTGCTGTTGTCATAGCCATCCCCAGTAAAGGCTGAGTGTTTTCCCCACCAGAGATGACAGTGCTATTAATAATGAATGAGAAAGAAAATAGAGTTCCAAAAAGCCAAGGGGACTGTTTGAGGTGTCCTTGTAGATCCTCAGCTCTTATTGAAAGACAACCAATTACATGTGAAGGGATTACTTCTAATTCTAGGACTAATTAGTCATGTAAACATGAACGAAGAGTTTGTTTCTTCATCTGCAGAAGGGGACTAATACTGCTCTACTTACCTAAAAAGGGTTTAGAGAAAACAAAATAATGTAGGGGGAAATGCTATTTTGTAAACACAAAGAGTGATAATTATTGAGACTGATTTGTAAGTGAGGAGAGTAGGTTTTAAGATCATGGCTTAGTTCCTCTATAACAGCACTTGTTTAAGTAGGTCCTTCCTGAGTCTTGCAAAGCTATAGCATTTTAATTTTGGTTGGGTATGGAAGATCTGATTCCCTTTAGCTACCAACTCTGCCCTGAAAATCTCAGATCGTTGCTCTCAGCCAAGATTAGTGGAATGTCAGGTCTGGGCCCTGGCAGGAGTGAGATACGGGCTTTGCTCCTCAGGAACCATATGCTTAAAACTAGTTTCTAGCTGTAAAGAACCGTGGTGCAAATAGCTCCTGAAACATGAAGTGCCCTTTTCCCATTAAAAGATGTATTTTGTACATTGGTGATGCCACAATTACCTATAACTATTGCTATAATATTAAAGTGCTTAGTTGGCCCTTATAAAACTGGGGGTACCTTTTGTGTACATTGCATAATAAGAACTCAAATCTTAGACGCATACTCTGGTATGCATTGTTCATTTGTCATAGTTAAGGCCACTCTACTGTAATCAAACAATATGCATTAATTACATTCATTGCCTACCATGAGCATTATACTCTTTAGGATTCTGGAAAGACTAGGATGTGTTTTTGATGAACAGGCAGGAACACTTCTCCCTTGCTGGCTTGAGACACATGCTGAAGTTGGGAGCATGACAATTCTTGGTCACCTTAGCCAGAGAGTCACTGTATTTTCTCTCCCTTGGCAACTGGTTCTTCTGTCCCTTGGCGAGGCCCAGAGAGATGACCGTAACTTCCTTTGACATAGGGTCAGTGTCCCTCAGTCCTAGTCAGGGTTTCCTCAGCTTCGTCATGCGTGGACTCCTTCGGCAGTCTGAGGAAACCAAAGCACCCTTCCCAGAATACTATTCTTAAATTCATAAGATAAAATACGCTAGTGTTACAGAGGAAAAAAATTAAATTGAAAGAGACTTTTAAGTCAGATACTTTAGGTTAAGAGCCCCAATAGGTGAAGAGTCCTTTTTGATAAAGGACACAGTGCAACAATAATAAAAAAATAAATTCAAAAAAATGTTTGAGCTTTGTCGTGCTTTTCTTTTGAAGAGCTCGCAGAGTTTTATTAGAAATATTTGAACACAATATTATCTCATCAATACAGACACAGAAATCTGCCTGGTCCAAGGACTGCTACAGTGGAGGGTCTCAGCTCTAGCTGTCACCCCTCTCTGCTGCCCTGTTCAATAGAGTAGACAAAGGTCATCCTAAATCTTGAGTACCTGACCATTGAGTACGGTCTCAGGGACTGAAGGTGGAGTTGCTATTGTAAAAACATGGAATGAGAAGTGAAAGAGATGGAATATGATTAGATCAAAACTAGAAAGGCTGGAGAGGTTGGAACAAAGAGACAAAGCCAAAAGTAGACCCAAGGAGAGAAGTGTGAATCTTGAGCAAGGATGGTTAAAAAATGCAGTGGAATCCAAGATTATGTTAAAGGTTAATTCTAATATTGCTAGCTATATCATGGTATTGCTCTGACATAATTTGTGTCTAAGCCAAAGGGAAATTAATGTTTTAGGTAACAGTAACTATATTTGACATTCTAGTGCAGAAAGCAGATATTTTGTTTTCTACATATTAATACAAATTTCCATATATGCAAACAAAGTTTAGACATGGAAACCAAACCTAGGAAAGTTTCATAACTTTACTTGATCACTTAGGAGTGGATTTACTTACAGTTTCTTCTTAATGACTTGACGAAGATTTTTTTAAGGCAACAGATAAGTCATCCTCCTCCACATAGCTACTTAAGAGTGTTTTTTCAGTGCTCTGACCATCAAACTTCCTTCATTAACCAGTCTGTCCTCACTAAGAAAGCCACCTAGTGGTCATTAAAAGAAACTCTCTAATCTAGAGTTCTTTATCACAGCACTTTGCAAACTGCAGCCTGCAGGACCACAATCTCTTTGTTAAAACAGAGATTGCCCTGGCCTGGTTGCTCAGGTGATTGGAGCATTGTCCTGTACGCCTAAATGTTGCAGGTTCGATTCCTGGTCAAGGCACCTACTTAGGTTGTGGGTTCCTTCCCTAGTCCAGGTATGTACAGGAGGCAGCCTACTGATGTTTCTCTCTCAGATTTACGCGCGTGTGTGTGCACGCATGCGTCTTCCCCTCCTTCTTTCCTTTCTTTCTAAAAATCAACAAAAATATATCCTCTGGTGCAGATTTAAAAAAAAATACAGATCGCTGCACCTCATTCCCAGAGCTTCTGATTCAGTAGGTCTAGAGTTTGCACTCCAAATTTTCATTTTTAGCAAGCTCCCAGGTAATGTAGTAAAGTAGAGCTGCTGGTCCTGGGGCCACACTTTGAGAACTACTGCTTTATCATAATGCTCTTTCTTTTAAGAAACTCATGCATAGGCTATACTCTATGATTTTCAACAATTTCACTGAACACAGATCAGTTAATTTCACACTGTAGGTCAGTCTCTTTTGCACACAAACACACTTTCTTATGTAACTACATTTCTGTAACATGTCTTGTCCAACTTTTACCTAAGACATCACAGAAAAATATCTTTTTCTGCTTTTTTCCTCTCATTTTTCTTTACTTCTTTTTTTAGATTTAATTAAAATTAAAAGATGAAAAAGAAGAGCCTAATATAGTCTGATGAGCATGACTAGTTAACACATCTGATTAAGTAAATAACACCACATGTTCTGAAATTTGCCAATTGCCATAGAAGACTTAGAAAGTGTCCAATTATTTACTAAGGTTTCTGCTGGCTTCCACATCTTCCTCTGATTAAAAAATGTGCTTCCATTAAAAAGCTATTCAGAGTGGAAAAGTTATTTTATATTTTTGTTATTAACTATATTTTGTTGAAAGCACAGAATGGAATAAATACATTTTGGGTTAAGGAAATTTTGAGGAGCCCTGAGATAACTTCTAATATTATTTCTCTGTGAAATGAGTTCTGACTTCTAAAATATATTAACTTAAAAATGATCCTTTGGAGAGTATCCATTTATCAGTTTAAGGCCAAAAATGCTCACCCAAAGCTTTGATAATTCAGTTGTGTGCACCTATATAATTCACAAAGGGTATTCTCTATCATAAAAAACACAAGAGGCAGAGAAGCAGATCTGTGGTGCTTAATATTTTAGTTACAACCAAATGTGTTTGAACTGGATTGCCCCCCATAAACTTCAGAGCAGTTACAGTGGTATTTTTAAAGACCTTAACTTTTGATTTTATCTTGAGAGTATTTTGAAAATTAATCCAAACAAATAGGCCTTCCTCCTAGTTTATTTCATCTTTTTAGAAAAACTTCATGAGACTTTCGATACGTGTGCAGTTTTCCCAGAGCCTGCGCAGTAATCCATCAGTCAGTTCCCCCAGCAGTTGTGCGTCCCAGAGGATGAGGTGAGAAGCTTGTGTGTCCCTCCAGTAGTGCCCTGGGTGGAGATGAAAGACAGTCGAAGGGCGCCTTGACCCCGTCTTCGTGTGTCTTCACTGCCAGAGTGACTTTATAGACCAAGTGAAAAAATACTGGGGACTAATTTGTAAGCAAATGCTTTCTTTGAAGTTAGGCAGACAAGTGGATTCAAAACAATTGTTTGTGGAAGTAAAATTGGGCATGCTTTTTTTTTTTTTAGTAGCTAGGACTGTTGACACAGCAGAGCCACAAGGCCACAACCGTGGAACATTTATTTAGTAGGGCCTTTGTGACCAGAAGTCTTAGATCTCTGGACCACAGAGAAATAAGGAAAACCAGTTGGCAAACTGAGGTGTCGGTGTGTCTTATGTCAGTTTTTTAAGGTTTCTTCTTGAGGGAAGATGGTGTCATGATTCTGCTCTGCGTTCAGTCCCGAGGTTAAACTTCTACAGCCCAAGGCATGATAAAGTATTGGTTCATAGAAAATCAATATTCAGAGCATGAAGGTATTGCAGACATACTTTACCCCAAAGACACAAGATCTTGATGGAATTATGGGGGTCAGTACTCTCTTAGTATACCTTGTAAGTATCTTTCCGAGCCTTAGGATCAGGGACTCCAGAGATGTTGGGTTTTTTGTCTCTCGTTAGGAGAGAAACTCTTTGGAGATGAGACTGTGTGATTGATTGAGATACATGAAACTGGTGTTGAGCTGCCCCAGATTGCCCTGGGTAGAGTGCTCTCTCACAGGCTTCTTTGCAGTAACTCCTTTTTTCCTAGGAGCAGATGCTGTACTGAGCACAGAGGATGTCAATCATGTTGCAATCAATACAATTCAAATTTAAATTATCCAGCGTTATGCCTGCTTGAAATTCAAAACCAAACTCATCAGTGGCAAAGATTTCATTAGCTTATCAAAAAAAATGCTCTTATAATCTATTAGACTCGTAACACTTGCGTACTCACTTCCCACCAATACCCACCATGAAGCATCTTCAAATCAGTTGCATATGATAATCAAGAAGTCCAAAATGACCTCCAAAATCCTGGATAAGCATGGGAACCTGGGAAGCATAACAAACTCCTGCCAAGAGCAAGGGATTTTCCAGCTTGGGTCTGTCTTTGTCTTCTCCTTTCTTTGCCTTCAAGGCAGGATTTCTTGGTATTTTTGGTCACTGAGCTCTTCCGCTGCCTGCCAGCCCAACACCCTCATGCTGATGAGGAGCCAAAGAGCCCAGGCAGAATACCAATGCATCGCTCTGCCCAGCAGGCAGCACATCTGTATTTATCATGGTAGGAAAAATATCAGCATATGCAAAAAACAGCTGCTGCCTTCGGGCCTCCAGCACCCAAGAACAAAAATAAGTCCAACCAACCTAATATATTTTCCACTGCATGTCCCAGAAGTTTGAAAAGAGCTCCTTAAATTGCTTTTGTTTCCATTTTTATGGCCCCAGGGGGAAAAATATCTATCAAATTTAGTATATGTGTTTTACTTTGTGGCGGTTTGAGATTCAACCATATCATCTGTAATGAAAACAGAGCAACCTTTAAAGTAAATTTTTTTAAGAAAACCTCTCTACCAGAGACATGGCCTGAACCAATGCCAAAGATTTCAAGCTGGTGAACCAGCAAAGGAGTCAGATAAATCTGAATGAGTGTAACAGATCTGATCTATTTCAGCTCAGATTAACCTCTCTACTGTGTCTTCCACAGCCAAAAGTCCTAGGTTGCAGGAATAAAAAATGTTTAATAGAGCAGAAGCCTCAGGGGAAAATTATTTTTTAAAAGAGAAATTACATTAAAAAATGAGACCATAGCTATACATGACTGGACTATGGTGAGGGTGGAGAGCAGGGAAAGGAAGGATTCTGAACTGCCGATCTGAAAGGCTGATTTATTTCACTCGTATATAATAATTCCAGATCCCAGTGACAATTTACATTAGTTGGAAACAGCTGCTTATAGGTCAGGTAACAATCGCATTAAATAACCTCATAATGAACAACTGCGGATTTCACATTGGTGTTAATTGCATTTCATGCTCTTCGAAAGCCTCAAACAGGCTGTGTGAAAAAACACAGAATCAGGTTCTGCTTTTCTGATTTTTTTTTGCCTAGGAGAAAGCTTTTATAAATCTTCAGAAGGAAGGTGGAGGGGTGGGAAGATGATCGTGAGTCATAGACCATCTGGGTCTTTTTGGGCCAAGGTCAGTGGATATTTTCTAAGAATGGAGGACATCCATTCACATTAAAAGGAGTTGCAGGAGATGTGTATTTGGAGCCCATTCCTGGGCTGACTAGGAGGAAGACAGGTTTGTACAGCGTGAGCACGGAACTAACATATAGGGGTCTTCTTCTCTGTGTTAGTCATGATGTTTGGTTTAATCCTGCAATTTAAGTATTACAGTGATAGGAACAGTCCAATCTGAATCCAAGAGTACAAACGTTGGGTAAGTGTCCTAGGTTTGTGTTTCTCACACTATTGCCCCCTCTCCATTTTATTGAGATACTATTGACATGTAACATTGTATAAGCTTAAGGTATGCAGCATAATGATTTCATATATGTATATAATGTGAAGTGATTATCCAAGTAAATTAATAGTTATCACCTGATACAGTTACATTTTTTCCCTGCAATGAGAAATTTTAAGTTCTCACACTTTTAAAAGTGCATATGAATTTACCTAAGCTCTTCCCACATACAGATGCTGATTTAGCAGGTCTAAGGTGAGGCCCAAGAGTCTGCATTTCTGAGTGCCAAAGTGACGTTTAATGCCGTAGCTCCTCAGACCGTATTCCCAGTGCTGGGTTACAAACCATAGGCATTTCAACAGTGTTAGGACTTTACAACTCTGAATTTTGGGACAAAAGATGTGCTACATCAGATGGCATCTGCTGATGCTAAATGCATCCATGTAAAGACAAGTTGGCCTAGTTTCTGACTCCTTTACCTCATAATTCACTAGGATTTCTCCAAAGAATTCATACAGCTGCAGCCATCAACATTGTTTTAATTTTCACTGTAGAAACTTTCAAATTTACTTATGGGCACCCTAGAGAGAGATGTGACAAAATTTTGGACATGTGTTAAAGTCTGTGACCCTTCTTCAGCTCTGATATTAAAAAATATTACTTAGAGACAAGAAAATATAAATTTTAAACACCCACACTTACCCACTTGAAGACTCCATTATCATTTTTTAATCCTTACCTGAGGATGTGTTTATTGATTTTAGAGAGAAAGGAAGGTGGGGGTGGGGGAGACACATGGATATGATAGAGAAACTTTGATCTGTTGCCTCCTATATGCACCCTGACAGGGGATCGAAGCCACAACCTAGGTCCTTTTGGTATATGGGATGATGCCCCAACCAACTGAGCCACCCGGTCAGGGCTCCATTATCATTGTTTTAAAAGATTTAATTTATTTAGTTTTAGAGAGAAGGGAAGGCAGGGAGAAAGAAAAGCAGAGAAATACTGATTGGTTGCCTCTTGCACGTGCCCCAACGCAGGATCAGCCCACAACCAAGGCGTGTACCCTGACTGGGATTTGAACCAGCAACCTTTCACTTTGCAGGATGACACCTAACCAACTGAGCCACACTGGTCAGGACTCCATTATCATTTAAATACTTATTGAAAAGGCAAAAAATACCAAGCTAAGAATTTTCATCTTCTGTTACAGTGTGAGATATAGCATAGAATATTCGGTTCTGTGATATTATCAAGAAGCTTTGAATGAATTGTAAATAAATATGTAATATTAATACATGTATTTTTAATTTTTATTACTATATTACCATCTGAATTTTTATTATAAAAGATATGTATTATCAGAAATCTCTTATTACAAACTCCTAGGGTATTTTTCCTCAAACTATGCAAACTGTTGCATTAGAGGTACCTATAGAATATCAAAGTGCTGCTCTTTATAAGGTCAGTGAAAACTCATGACTGCCTGGCCAGGTAGCTTAGTTGGTTGGAGCATTGTTCTGTACACCAAAAGATGGTGGGTTCAATTCCCAGTCAGGGCACTTACCTAGGTCGTGGGTTCAACCTCCATTTGGGGCGCATATGGAAGCAACTGATCAGTGTTTCTCTCTCACATTGATGTTTCTCCTTCTCTTTCTCTCTTCCCCTCTCTCTGTCTAAAAAATCAATAAATGTATACTTGGGGTGGGGATTTAAAAATTCATGACTTAGTAGGGAGGATAGAGATAAATACATGGGATTTATACCTTTTCACAGATAGTGACAGTTGTAGTCATGGAATAGAAGAGATAATCCAGTGGGATCTTAGGGAATGTCTCCCTCAGTCTCAAATCCCCTTCTCTAACCTAGGCAATATGCCCCTTCTTTTATAAAACCTCTATGTCTAAGCAAAACATTAAGCAAGATTATTCAAGTGGAAAGGGATTTTAGAGTCATCTAATCTAAGTAGGGTGACCATTGGATTTATCTTTAAAACTGTAACATTTTTGAAAGTGAAGTTGGGCAGAATTATAATTATGCTGTAACAACAGATGTAAACTAGAACTTTCCTGTGAAAACCAGGATATGTGGACACCCTATATATCACCCTGCCTCTAAAGAAAAGATACTCATTCCTACAGAAGGGAGTGCATTCTACTATTAGATTCATTTAGTTATTAGGATGTTCTTCTACCATTAGCATAGTATTTGCATAACATTCCCTTAACTTCATGCTACCTGCTGGGCAACCCAGAACAAGTGGGCTCCCTCTTTTTTGTAACTACTCAAGGGCTTGAGTGGGTTTCTTTGCTAGACTGAATTCCACAAAGCTACTATCATGTCTCTCCTCCTTTGTATTCCCCTGTTCCCGCCAATGAGTAAATGACTCATGGACTGATGGACTGGGCCCTCTACCCACAATCTGAGAAGGAATATCAAAGGATACTTAGTCCAACCCCCTCACCTAGTGTTTAAATTTACTCTAAGACACCTCTTCCAGACTGCTGTCTGCTTTTTCTTAAACATTTCTGATGAATGGAGAACTTACTGCTTCCAGAGATAGAATGTTTCATCTTTGTCCAATGCTGAAGCTCTTCAAAGTCTGTTTCATGACACACCTTGTAGGCAGTTTTATCATAGACCAAAATTAATTCCAAGAATTTTAGTCAATAATAATACTCAGTAAATCCAATTGTTTCTGGGAAACATATGTATCACTGAGAATGAAACATCACTGCCTTTAATTCATTCAATAAATACCTATTGACCATGTACTTATTTTTAGAGATTAATCAGACCATGACATAGGTTCCCAAGGAACTTTCAATTTGGGGGAAAAAAAAGATAAAATTGTATTATAGCACTTACCACATATTTTATTTTTATTCACTTGTAGAAGTTATGTGATAATATAGAGAAGGGGAAATCAAGTCAATATGTGCATGACAGGGAAGACTTCAAAGGAAATGAATGAACAGTATTTCTCTAGACAACGAAGATGGAGAAAGCCACCAAACAGAGTGTAGAATATATACAAAGACTTGACTCAAGAGCCTTGCATTTTAGATGACTCAATGATTCTCAGAATTCATTCTACTCATTGATTCACAGATTAAGTGATGGCAATTTTTATAGTCGAGTGACATTCTCAGATTCATTCAATTAAAAAACATTTTTTTTTTAAAGAGTGGATGAACCTGACTTGAAAAGTCAAATTCTTCAGTGAGAGGATTATTGGAAGACTCGGGTCTTTTGGCTATAGCATAAAGGATGTAGAGAAAGTGATCTCAAGGCTCCTGTCTGCTCCAAAATTCTGTTAGTGTCATTGGTCCAGCAGTAAAAAGATTCCTAGACTGGGAGCCTGAGCATACTCTCTGGGGTCCAGTCTCCACTATTACCGTAGTCTTCATGACTGAGGAAAATACTTCTTCCTTTTTTATAAAATTAGAGGCTGTTCTGTATAATTCTTAAGGTGCTTCTTGGACCTAGCATTTTATAATAATATCTTCTTTCTTTCCTTGAGAATGATTTACATTTTGAGGAACCAATTCCCCCCCGCTATTTTTTTGTAATTTGCATGTTGCTCAGTGGCCATACTGGACTTGGGAACTGGCTTTGCCTGAACTTGGGTTTGACCAGTAGCCAATTCCATTGACTAGAAGGAGCTGAGGGTAAAGGGAACCCTTCAGATTAGGGCTGAAGATAGAGACTGCTGTATGTCGTGGGACAATCTGAATGGGAAACACAGAACATTTCAAAGCTACATAGTGAAAATTAGAATTTCATCACATTTTTAGCATCTTCAGCCCTGGAAGAATAATTTCCAGATTCTCAGAATTAACCCATAACCTCCTTTCCCAGTACATCACAGAGCATCGTAATTACTATTTTTAATTATAAAATGCTTTAAACATACTTGGAAGTATCAAAAACCACATACAGATGCCAGTGAACCTACCACCCATATTTAATGACTGTAAACATATATCTATATATTTATTTCAAATATTTTTGTAAGAAATATAATATTACAAATATAAGGCCCCAATTGCTCCCTCCCCAGGGGTAAACACTGTGTTGAAGTTGGCTTACATCATTTCTGAACATATATTTTTTACTTTTGCAATATATGTATGTATTTTTTAAATATATATGAATTGTATCCTATTGTGTGCTTTAAAATTTTACGTAACTGGTGTTATTCTCTATGAATCCATTGTGATATAATTTTTCACCTGTTTTTTTGATATCCCTGTTGATATAATAAATCTAATCCATGCAATATCGTTTTAGTATAGCATTCTACTGTATTTTATTTATTTACCCCCCTATTGAGATATTTTTATAAAAATAATTTTATAATACTCAAAATATCAGTGTTGATTTAAGGACCCTTTCTCTGTGCTTCTGTTATGTCTTAAGTTTGGCCCTTTTGTAGCATTTATCATACTATCTTTTCATCATTATCTTTCTTCTAGATCGGACTAGAAATCCTTGCAAGCAAAGACAGGTTCAGTTCATTCCTGCAGTCATTCGTTCATTAAATTAGCGATTATATTCCAGGGAGTTAGCCACAGAGCAGTTCCCGCCCCCCGCCCCCCCATCCGTGGCTTTGCTCTCTGGGTTTCAGCTATACTCCCACTCCACACCCTCACCCCCCAACCCCACTCCCGTTCCCTAACCCCTGTCAGCCATGGTCCAAAAATACTAAAAGCAAAATATGAGAAGTAAACAATTTAAAATTATGCGCCGGTCTAAGTAGCACGATAAAATCTCTCCCTGGCCCACCCGAGCTGTAAACTAGGCTTTGTGCAATGGCTCCAGGGCCTATAAGCCCCACCCCACCGGTCCCGCCCCCGCCCCCGCCCCCGCCCCGGCCCCGCCGTTAGTCAGGGGCAGCCACCGTCTTGGTTATCCGTTGGCTGTTGGGCGTGTTCAGCGCTTGTGTCCAGGTAACTCTTGGTTACTTAATAATGGCATAAGCGCAAGAGCAGTAATGTTGGCGATTAAGATATAACGAAGAGAAGCGGTGAAGTTCCTCTTTAAGTAAGAAAGGGGCAACATCTCAACTGAAGGCATTTTGTCATCTCACGTCATCACAAGAAGTGTGAGTACAAGGCCATAGGATATTTTGAGAGAAACTGACCACATCCACATAATTTTTACCACAGCATATCGTTACCATGTTTTATTAGTTACTGTTAGTCTCTTATTATATCTGATTTATAAATTGAACCTTATCGTAGTTACGTACGTATAGTAAAAAACATACTCTAGCTAGGGTTTGGTCCTATCTGTGGTTTCAGGCGTCCATGGGGACCTTGGAACAGCCCCCCGCCCCCACCCCCGCTGATACAGGGGGACGACTGTGTCTATTTTGAAAGACAGGGGATAGCTCCAAAATAGATAACCTGGAGCAGAAGTCAGGAACGGAACTGCGGACACGTGGCCCAGATTCGGCGCAAAGAGCAGTCTTATCTCGGCTTATTTATAATTACGTTAACATTTCAAAATGGAGAAACGGCCTTCAGATCCAAGGTTCCCGTGTCTCCTGAACAGCTGAAGAAAGGCAGGGCGGCCTGCACTCCTTCGGGGGAAGGCGGCAGAGCCAGGTCAGGGCCGCGCCCCGGGGTGGCGCGCTCCTTCTCCGCCGCCGGCCTGCGTTTCTCAGCGTCGGCTGGGGCCGGGTCAGTCACGTGTTGTAGTACCGCCCACGGAGGATCCCGGGGGAGCCAGGGAGGCCGCCTCGCCGGCGCGGGCTGCGGCGGGCGGAGCAGGCGGCCTGAGGCTGGAGGGTCCGGCCTGTGAGGCGCAGACAAGCGGTGCTGTGTTTCATCTCCCGGAATACGTGTGTTTCTGGCACCTGTTTTTTCCCCATGTGTCACTCAGTGTTGCCTTTTCCTTCGGTAATGGATTCATTATACAATGTTAATTTCTATCATAATTCCATGATATATTTTGACAACTCAAAACGGCCTCATTTATCTCATGTAATATTTCCTCAAGTTCTACCTTCTGTAATATTAATAACGTCTTTCTTTTCATTTTGCATTTTCCTGATAGATCTTTGCTTCTGCTTTTTATATGTAACTTTTTAGTGCCATTTTGTTGTATGTCTTCCATGTATGATACATTTTTGGTTTGGGGATATTTATCTTTTCATAAAGAAATGTAACTACTTCGTATTTGCTATCTTTGTGTTTTAATACAAAAATTTAAGCTAATGATATTTACTTTATATTGCCTACCTTGTCTTGAGTATTTTCCGATTTTGGTGATTTCATTTTTTTCATGTGTTTTTGTTGGTTTGTTTTGCTCTCCATGTGATGATTACATTCTATCATGTTTGGTTTAATTTTTTTACAGTGGTGATCAGGATATAAAATATTCCGATTCTCAGTGTATTAGGAATTGATTTCACACTTATAAAAATGCATAATAATATGTCCATTTTTTTAATCATGGAAAAGCAAAGTAACCGTATTTGGTCTGTCCAGGCCCAGGGGAGCAGTTGAGCATGTTGTCATGGCCCCAGCCTTTCACCTTTCCTACGAAACTCTCAGTCTCCGTCAGTTTCATCAGAGGTGAAAGATACCTTTTAATTATTTTATCATTTTATATTAATTAAATAATTAGTAGTATATTAAGCATATTAAAATTTTAGTAGTCTTTTTATTTTTTAAGTTTGTTGTCATGACTCTATTCCTCTAGTTAGCATGGATATATGACTAGAAGAGCCAGTGGGAGGAGGGCAAGTTTGCATAGATTGGGAAGTTATTCCTGTGTAGTGCTTACTTGGAAACCTAGTTTTTTAGTCTACATTCCCCTTACACATTAGAGTAAGTTAAATAGGGATTATAGTTGGTGTGAGATGCTGCTCTATAACTAATCTTAATGTTGTTTTGAAGAGTAAATAATGGGAGGAAACACTAAACATTAATGTTGACAGTGAGAAAAATCATAGATATTCATTTTAAGTTTAAGACACTCAGCTGTTTTCAAATTTACCCACCTGTCAATTTTCAGAGATCTATTGACTTGACGGGCAGACATTTCCTATTTGACGATTTACAGGAGATGGGATGGCTGGTGGCTGATGCTTTGGGTTTGTCCTTTTCCAGGGATTTCGTTTTAGATGCCCCACATAATCTGTGTCCTTGATTTTTATGTCATAAATAGGAAAAAAAAATTCCCTCTTTACATAATTAAATGAATTAGCAAACATAAAAGTAGCCTACAACATTAGGGGTATACCTAGTATACCTTAAATCCTCAATTAAAATATGTTATTAGAGATTTTTATATTTGCTGCTTGAGCAATTCCCAACCTTATCAAATTAGCATTTGCCGTATTTGCTCTATATAGTGGAGCATAGTTTAGAAAAATGTCTTAATCCCAATTTACAGGCATTGGGAAGGGAGAACACTGAAAAATTGGTCTGTTTTTAGGTATGTTAACCAAGATGTTTTCAAAGTTTGTTCACTCAGCCCTTCTCTAATTTGCTGACTCAGAAATTCTCAGATCTGCAGCCTTGTGATGATCTCTTTTGTGATGTAAAGCTCATTGTTCTACTCTTTTTCCTTCCACTTACAGACTCATCATTTGATATTTTCTTTTCCTTCACCCTCACAACTCTCCTGTATACTGACCCATGTTTCACTTCAGAGAATTGACTTTGAACTCATGGATCACCATTAATCAAGGTCTTCCCTGGAGCTCATTTAGTAGTGCGTCCTCCCCGTCCTGTCTCTTAGAGGTGCATCCCGAGCCTTCTTACCCATTCTTCCTAGACACTCTTACTATTCTCATGGCTTCACTGATCACCTATATGGATTCCTGGTTCTGTATCTACACTCAAAGTCTTTGATGTTGTTTTAATTATTTACTGGCTATCTCCACTTGTGCATCTTGTAGAAACCTAAACATCATCATATCTCAAAGGGAGTCTCTATCTGTCCCCTTCATCTTCTGTCCCTCAGTATATGCTCACTGGCTCAGGAATGTAACATATTTCATTCAAGAATACTAGTCAGAAACCCTGAAGTTCATCCTAGACTCCCCCTGCTTACCCTCAACGTTTCAGAGTCTTTTAAAGTCCAACTTGAAGTAACAGCAAGCCCATCCCACTCGCTTCACCCCTGGCATTGCTGACTTTCTTCTGGCTGTGCCCATTTGCCTCTGGATTAATACCAGAATCCTCTTGCTTTCCCACTCACTCCCTTCTGATATATGTTCTTATTGCCAGGAGGATGGTTGTTTTAAATTTTTATATTTCTCATGTTACCTTCCCTACCTTCGAAGTCCTGTAATGTCTTTTCAAAACCTTGAGTTTGAACCCCCAAGTCCTATGGCTGATGAGGCATTTTATCGCATGACTGCTGCATTCTTCTCCCTCACTTTTCATCCCTCTTCCATAGCCTTCTGGGTTCCACGGTGCTACAAAATATGCACTTCCCTGAAGACTCCACACTTTTGCTTGCTACCTTACCTTTACAAATGTCCTTCTCTTTGTCTGCAATGCCTTCCTCTCTTTAAACATCAGATCTCATTATTATCTACAATTCCCTCTTAACTCTTTAAAACCAAGCTCAACTGTCACCTCCTCCAGAAAGCTCTCCATGAACCCTTGTGGCAAAACTTAGCTCTCACTTCTGTGAATGGAAGTGGGTTTGTTCAACAGCATTAATGTGTTGCTTCCATCTGCCTCTTTCTCTGCCACAGAACCTTGGAGGCCACATGTTACAAATGATAATAGCTATAAAAAGACTGCCAAACATTCCTTAGCCTTCACAGGGAAACTATGTTGCATTCAGCCCTGTAGGTTTCAGGGTTGAGCCAAGATACCTGGAATAGTACCATCTTCCCCCAATAATGAAGGGCAATTCCTTTGTGGCTCCTCAGTGTGCCTCCACTGAAATTGTTGACTCACTTCTCTATCTTCCCTTCTTGACTATGAGTTCCTTACAGAACGAAGTTGCTTTTTACCTCTGTGGCCTCCACTCTAACACAGTGCTAGCATATACGAATTCAAGAAATGTTGGATATTTGATGAATTTAATTGTATCTTACCTGCCCTATACATAGGTAGAGAAGCTATGATAATATCCTTTGTTCATAGGGAGTCAGAAGTGCAAGGTGACTCTGCCTAAGGTTACTCCATCTGCTAAACGTCAGATATGCTTCCACTCTGCTTTTGTAGTTTGTGAGGCTATCCAAGGTGAAGTATAGGTCAGTGGAAGCTCTTGTTTCTCTGGTACCTTTATAACTCACGGTCCAACAGAAAATAGATAGCATCTCTGTGGGGGAATTATAAATACTTTTTAAATGAAATAATCATTTATAGAGGTATAGGTACAGTTAAAAGAACCAGCAAGTGGTATTGAGGAAGCTGGGCATGATCAACAGGGCAAGGGTGGAAATGGAGTTCCTAGAGTCCGTTAGAAAGCTGCTAATGGAGAGAGTCCCCAACAGATGCTATAGTCATAGGACGGTGCAGTGACTAGCATAATTGCAATACATATGAAAGGAGTGTGAGTTATAAATACCCCAAATGCACTTTTTCTTTTCTTCTTCTATGGAGTATGCTAGTGCTTCCACAGTGGCAAACCTAACTGAAGCCCAAAGGACAGTGGGGCCCAAGTAATGCAGTCTCTAGATGTCGGCCTCTTAGGGAAGATGAGGGACAAAGTAAAATTACCCAGTTACTTAATGTATTATACTGACCAGACATCTCAACCAACATTGAAGTACAGCAGCATGGGGCAGGCCCAGTTTCTACCCTGTGGATGCTTACAGCCTGTGACCAAACACCTGATACAGATAGGTACTCAGAGGCTAAAGAGAGAACTTTGACATTGTTTCTGGTTTGCTTAGTCACAGTGTCTTTCAATTTGATAACACTGTGGTGAAGAGCAAAGCACCTGGGTGTTAGGGTTAGAGTCATTTGAAAATAAGTCAGGGGGCACCACTCTATGTGTGTGGACTAGTTTATTGACCTTTCTGAGCCTCAATTCTCTCATTTCTAATACCTGCCTATGGGGTTGTTGGGAGGCTTAAAATGAAGAACTTTTGTGAAGTACAAGGTTCAGTATAGGTACCTGCTATGAATTTACTCCTTTTGATTTACATTATGGCATCATGCCCAGAGACTGGAGATAGGGATGAGAGACTGCATTTCATTGGAATTTGAGCTATGGAGTTGCTAGTGTAGGTAGATAGAATGGATACCTAAGGGAAGGAATATTGTCTTTTGGATATAATTAATCTAAACAAATACCTGAATTGCTTCAACTACAGCAACTGTATCACATCTGAATATCCTCTGCGTTGATGTGGAAACACAAACTGAGTCTTTAAATCTGGCATTGTGACAGGTGAGAGAGCACCTATGTTCTCACCCAAACTTCCTTCACTCTTTATTTCATTATAGCTCTTAAGTTTCTCTCTTGAGATTGTGCAAGACTCATTTCCAACCATTTCTTCTCCTTCACAACCCAACACCCATCTCAGTCACAACCACATGGCACATAGTGAATAAAGCTGATGTGAAAAGGAGGTACAAAATCTTTCAAATGAAATGAGGAACGTGTAACAGCTCTGTCTCCATTCTCTGTTGTCATTTTTTGCCGAGTGTCAGAAAACCGACCCATAGTAGACAATGCCATCTTGTGGTTCATGGTGAAAATCATTCCTTGGAAAATTCAAGAAGGTCATTGTTTAAATCTCACTGCAAGTGTTCCTTCCTATCACATTTTTATGGATTAAGTCATTATCTTCTAAAAGGCCATCTAACAAAAACCAGAGCCCAATTATTTATACAGCAGCAGGTCACGCTAAAATGGGGAAATCCTAGTACCCCATCTCTAAAGAATCTTAGTACAATTATGTATTTGACAGAAAGATAGAGGCAGGCTGGCTCCTGATTTTGTTTTTCTTGTGAAGCAGTCACATATCAGTTTGTAAAATAGCATAGTCTGGAGCATTGATTCCCATCCCACACACTCATCTCATGTGCCAGTGCTTTGAGTATTGAAACCTGTGCATAAGGCCCACACTTGTCTAAAAAAGTTTCCTCTGGATTATAATAGGCACATAAAGGTTTCAGCAGCAGCAGCTGTTTGGGCCACTTTCTGGCATTATGTGAGTGTTGTGGGTTTGGTTTTATTTCCTTGGAACATAAAAATAGTAGGTTTTGGTTTGTTACCTTTGAAACCTCGGGGAAATCAGAATCAGGACTGATTTTGGGTGCCAAAGTGATTAATCCATAGTAACCTCTGGGTTCAAATAATGATTTGGACCTCATGTTTTTGTAATACCTTATTTCTTACCCAGAGTATGCTCCAGGCTCAGGGAGCAACTGAGCATGCCCCCCTGCCTTTCCTACTCTTCAACTCTCTGTCTCTCTCCATTTCATCAGAAGTCAAAGACACTTTTTTATTATTATATCATCATTATATAAGTACATAATTATATAATAATGTAATTAAGCATATTAAGACACATCTGGTATTTTTTTTAAAAGAAAGTTTGTTGTCACTTGACTCTATGTGATTTTCCCGAACACCTAGATTCATCAACTACAGTGACTTGGTGCACCTGAATAGTTTCTCTGCAGCAGTATTTTGTCTTTCTTCTGTCCAGACGTGACCAGAATCAGCATTAAAAAAAAAAAATCTTGCAGTAGCACACAGGGTACCCTTATGGATAATAAACATACCATTTAAAGTTTCTTTTATTGTTTATCACCTAATCCTGGTGGAATCTACTAACAGCCAACCTAAATCAAAAATGTAGTTTTAAATTATTAACATATGAATTTTAATTTGTCACATACTGGTATTAAAACAATTTGATAAAGTCTTTGGGAGTAAACTGTGTTTTGGAAAACAATTTGCCCTTTTAAGATTTCAGATATATCTCATAAAATTTATTTATTCAGTAGATATTTGAGGGCCACTTGGTCCCAGAAACTCTGTGAGGCGTTGATTATACAAAAAGGAGTAAACTGTGGTTCCTGCTCTCAAGGAATTTACAGTGTAATGGGAGGAACGAGCAAGTAAACAAGCAATTACAAATGCATATGGTTAGTTCTGTAATGAGGAGAGTTGGAGGTTATGTGGATGAACACTGGATCGATACGGAAATCCAGTCTTAAGAGTTGCAAGCTTCTAGATGAAAGTGATAAAATGAAAGATGAGAAAGAGTTCAGGTGAAAAGGGAAAGAAATAATATTTCATCCAGATTGAGAACATGTGCTTTCGTAGAGACTTGCACTAATGACGGCAACACTTAAAGTAATCATCTCGAACTGGTGTAATATCCTCAATAACATTTTTAGTGGTCTCCTCCAATCAAAATCTCAGCGAGTTATTTTGTGAATACTGACAAACTGATTCTAAAGTTTCTATGCAGAGGCAAAAGACTCAGAATAGCAAACACATTATCGAAAGAGAAGAACGAATTTGAAAGACTGACACTACCCTACTTCATGATTTACTAAAAAGCTATAGTAATGTATTTTGCCATGTATAATGCACACCCATATTTTTGGCCCAAACTTTCAAGAAAAAAAACTTTTGTTTTAGCTTTTTAAGTTATTTATATTTAGATACTTGTTTTTTGTACTGTAAAGGAATTTTAGCATTTATTTTTGAATATATTCTGGTGCATTTTATGTAACAAATAATTATAAAACACAAGAACAGATAGAAGATATTTCAGGTACTACCCATGTATAATTTGCATCTTTATTTTTCCCTCAAAAATTTGGGCAAAATCATGTGCATTATACATGCCAAAATATGGGTAATCAAGATAAGGTAATGTTGGTCAGAAAAAAGAAAGCTAAATAGATCAATGGCACAGAGCAGAGAGTCTAGAAATAGACCCACAAAAATATAATCAACTGATCTTTGACAAAGGAGCAAAGACAGTACAATAGAGCAAAGATGTTTTTTTCAACAAGTGGTGCTGGAACCACTGGATATACATACACATGTAAAAAATGAATATAGGTACAAATCTTACACTCTACAAAAATCAACTCATAATAGATCACATAGCTAAATGTAAAAATGCAGAATTATGAAACTCCTAGAAGATAACAAGGAGAAAACCGAGATGACCTTGGGTATGATGACAACTTCTTAGATGCAATACCAAAGATACAATCCATGAAAAAAAATAATTGATAAGCTGGACTTCATTAAAATTAAAAACTTCTACAAAAGATAATGTCAAGAGAATGAGAAGACCAGTCGCTAACTCAGAGAAAGTGCTTGCAAAAGACACAACTGATAAAAAAAACTGTTATCCAGAGTATACAAAGAACTCTTAAAACAATAAGAATATAAATAGCTTGATTACAAATATTCAGTGAACTTAACAGTCGCCTCACTAAAAAAGATACACAGATGGAAAATAAGCATATTAAAAGGTGCTCCACATATGTCATCAGGGAAATACAAATTAAAACAGCAATGAAATGCTACCTAACATCTATGGAAATGATCAAATCTGGAACACTGACAACACCAAATGTCGGCAAGCTTGTAGAGCAACAGGAACTCTCCTTCATTGCTGGTGGAAATGCAAATGGAAATGGTATAGACACTGTAAGACAGTTTGGCAGTTTCTTACAAAACTAAAATTGCTCTTATGAGTCTGGAAATCATGTTACTTGCTATTTCCCCAAAGGAGTTAGAAACTATGTCCACACAAAAACCTGCACGTGGTTGTTGATGCCAGCATTATGTACAATTGCCACACCTTGCAGCAAACCGAAGTTTCCTTCCGTAGGTGAATGAATAATCTATGGTACATTCAGATAATGGATTATTATTTAGTGCTAAAAAGAAATGTGCGATCAAACCATTAGAAGACATGGGGAAACTTAGATGTATATTACTAAGTAAAAAAATCCAACCTGGAAAGTCTACACACTATATGATTCCATCTATACAATATTCTAGAAAAGGTGAATCAATGGAGACAGTAAAAAGATCAGATCAGTGGTTGTCAGGGCTTGGGGAAGGGGGATAAATAGGTGGAGCACAGAGGGTTTTTAGGGCAGTGAAATTATTCTGTATGAAACCATAATGATGGATATGTTATTCATTTCCCATAACCTATAGAATGTAACCCACAAAGAATGAACCCTAATGTAAACTATGGATTTTAGGTGATATGGGTGTGTCAGATGTGTCAGTGAGGGTTTATGGGTTGTAACAAATGGATCACTCTTGTGTGTGATGTTCATAGTGGGTATGGCTGTGTGGGTGGGTAGGAGACAGGGAAACTTTCTATACCTTCTGCTCAATTTTTTTTGTTTACTTAATACTGCTCCAAAAAATTGTCTATTAAAAACTACAGAGGACTAAATACACATGAGTACAAAAAACTTGGGAAATCTGAATATGATGGGTCATCTGTATCAATATCAATATCCTGGTGGAAATATTGTCCTGTAATTTTGTGAGATAGTACCATTAAGGGAAACTGCTTGAAGGGGTACATGGGATCAGTCTGTTTTATTTCTTATAACTGCCTGGGAATCTACTCTTTTCTCAAAGTTTTTAAAAAGTATAAAGTAGACCAAGACTCAGTTCTGTTTAAAAGCATTCTGCTTCCATTTAGAATGAAATTAGAACTTCTTTCCGTATTTTATATGATCTTGTAAGATCTGTCCTTTGTCAGCCTTTCTAACTGCATATTTCTCTCTTTCAATGAGCTTCAGACACCATGGTTTCCTCACCGCCCCTCAGATATGTCAGGCTGCTTTCCTCCCTGGGCCTTTATGCTCTTCCTTCTGCCTGGATCCTTTTCCAGGTTATTGTAGGGCTGCCTCAGACTTGTCCATCAGTTTAAAATGTCACTATTTCAGAGGGTTCTGTCCCTGCTCATTCTATGTAAAATGGCATATTACCTTTATAACTTTATAAAATAATAATCACATTTGCCTTTTTCCCCCTTACATGCCTAATTCTGCAGAATGTTAAGTTCCACAAGTGCAAGAACATTTGCCTGTCTTGTTTCCTACTGTCCCCCAGTGTCCAGCTCAGTGCCTGATTCTTAGTAGGTGCCAAGGAAATACCTGCTGTTTAAAAATGAGTGAATTTCTTAAAAAGTGAATGTCTCTTAAAAGGTACCCATTAAATTAAGGGGGATATCAACATAACGAAGAACTTACAACTTTGGGCCTTCATAATGCAGCTATTTAAATTGAAATTTCACTGAGAACTAATAATTTTAAAGGACAGAAATGAGTTGCTTGGTGAGAATGAACATTAATTTCCCAATTTTTCTGAATATGTGTAGAGGTGAGTCTGAAAAGTAATTAACTCTCCTTGCTCTGTGTCTGAGAGGAAGGTCAATTTACTTTCAGGGTAGAAAGGCTGTGTGCTCTCCCAAGATGAAGATCTAAGGTCAAGAAGAATTACAAAGCATGCATTGTTGGTACAGGGTGGTAGGAAGTTTCATTCTTGTTCACTGTTACATCTATTTTGCCTGCTGTTAGCCTGACAGCTCCCTTATTTCACCTGGTTTGCTACCTGGTGACTATGAAAGCATGGTGAAGCATGAAAAAAGAGAAAATGCCCAACTTTTGGACAAAATTTGTTTACTTCTCACAGCAGCACTCTGGCCTGACTCCATCATATAAAAATTGTTCAGAAAAGCTCAGAAGAGTCAGACAGGCATTTGGCATCCTTACCTCTCCACACTCCACCGCTTGTGGTGTGTGCTGCTGTGGACAGGCTCTGCCTGGACTAGGATGGATTTTTCATTCCCTGCTCTCTCAGCCAGTTTGTATTGCTATAAAAAGATACCACACACCAAGTGGCTTAAACAACAGAAATGTGTTTCTCACAGTTCTGGAGGCAGAGAAGTTCAGGGTCAATGTGCTGGCCAGTTTGGTTCCTGGCAAGAGACCTCTTCCTGGTTATGTCCTCATATGTTGGAGAGAGAGGGAAGCAAGTGAAGTGCTCTCTGGTCTTTTCTGATAGGGATCCTCGTCTCATCAGGAGGGCTCCACCCTTATTTCCTAATTACCTCCCAGAGGTCCCACCTCCAGATACCATCACACAGGGGATTTCAGTATATGACTTTTGGGGAAACATGTCCAGACCACAGCACCTGCCAATCTCACCCTCTCTACTGCGCACTATGTTGAGTTTAACAAGGTATAATTCCTCAATCCCCTGCTCCCAGCTAAGCCCTAGGAACTTGCAAATTGATGAACATGAAGCTTTAGTTAGGAACATCAAACTGTCTCAGTGATGGAACAAACCTTCACAAAGCTCTGGGTTGAGAAAGGATTCTCTACCAATGGATAGAATTTCTTTTCTTTTTTCTTTTTTTTTTCCAAGCATTTCTTTCTTTCTTTATTTATTTTTAAATACATTTGTCTCTGCCTCCCCCCCACCACTTTCCCTTGCCCCCCCCCCTTCCCTCCCTCAGCTCTTCCCCTTTGGTTTTGTCCATGAGACCTTGCTACATGTTCCCCGACCTTCCCATTCCCTTCCTTTTCCCCTGTCCCCCACTCCCGCCATCCCTCTTGTCTCTGTTCGTTTCTTTTCCTTTCAGTGTTGCTGGTCTTATTTTCCTTGCATCTTTGTACTGTTGGTTAGGTTCTGCTTTTGCAATAGCCAAGTGTTGGAAGCAACCTAAATGTCCATCAGTAGATGATTGGATAAAAAAACTATGGTACATTTACACAATGGAATACTACGCAGCAGAAAGAAAAAAAAAAACTACTGAACTTTGCGACAGCATGGATGGAACTAGAGAGCATTATGCTAAGCGAAATAAGCCAGGGGGCGAAAGACAAATACCATATGATCTCACCTATAAGCGGTACCAATGGATAGAATTTCAACACCCTCAACACTCCTTTCTTAAACAGTAGGGTTTAATGTTTTCTTTGTTGGTTTCTTTGTAAGGTAGATTCAAAAAATTTTTTTGAAAGATATACTTTACTCTAAAGTGAAAGTTTGAAAACTATTCTTTCACCCTTCTGAATTGTCTCCTTTCCTTCATGGTGTAATGTCCTCATTGTCTCAGTTTTCTTTGCTGGACACTCCTCATGATCCAAATTTCCAAACATTGGAGGGCCCTGGGGTTCAGTCCTTACCTCTTTTTTCCTACTCACTCTTTTAGTGTCCCATCCAGTTCCTTGACTGTGAATACCTCTTACACGCTGAAAACTCATAAACACGTCATTGCCCTGACACTGCCTCTGAATCCCAAACTCCTCTATTTAGCAACCTCTGAAGTTTGTCTACTTGAATGTGACTAGACGTCAGAAGTCTAACATGTCTGATAGTGAACATTTGATTCAGCCATCTGATCTGAATTCATATTTTTTACTTTTCTCCATCTCATCCCTCAGCACGTCCCAGATCTACTCTGTGTTTCACATCTATCCCATCATTTCTCACCATTTGGACAACTTTTGCTCTCATCTCCATGTTTTCCTGCAAAAGCATTCTCTTCATTTATTTCCTGGTCTCTACAGTCTCCTCAGAGCAGCCAGAGATATTATTTCAAAATATAAGTAAGAGCATAGCATTCCCTTGCACAAAATTCTTCAGTGACTTCTTACCACATAGTGAATAAAATCCCAAGTTCTGCCTGTGGCCATGAGGTCCCAAACAATGTAGCCCTACTCCTCCCAGGATTCCTTGTGTATCACTCTTCTATAGCTGATTGCCTCCCTGCTGTCCTCAGTTGCACCATGCTTGCTCCTGCTCCAGTCTCTGCACCTGCCTCTCCTTCTGCTTGAACCATGATTCCTCCAGGTATTCATACCCCTTCTCCTTCACTTTTTCAGGTCTCTGCCATACTGTCATCCCTCAGAGAGACCATTCCTGGCTCCCAGTCTAAAATATCAAACCTCATCTACATCACTGCTGTATTTTTTTTGTTAGTCTGATATTATATTTCATAACCCTTTGTTTATTTTGTGTCTCTGCCCCACTATAATGTGAGCTCCATGAGGGCAGGGAATTCCTCTTATTCACTCTTAAATCACCAGCCCCTAAACCAGCACCTCCTCTATGGTAAGTGCTTAAGAAATAGTTGCTGAATAAAAGAATTATCTCATTCAGAGAAGAAAACTGAGGCCTATAATATAGAAGTGCTAAGAGGTAGAAAACTATTGCCTAAGATATATTGCTTAAGATAAATCAAGTAAAAGTTAAGCATTTTTTTTTTGGCTGGTTATTTGAGAAAACTAGTGTTTCTGCAGGTGAGAGATGCAGAACTTTATAAAGACTCTTTTCCTCAGTTCTACATGAACACAAGAACTAACCAAGTAGTTGAGACAACATGCAATGCAAACGTAAATAACTTGGAATCTAGGAATATAAATTGAAGCAGAAGGTGTACAGCAGTAGATCAGTATTGAGATGTTGTGGTCTGAGAGGAGCCTTCTTGGAGGTGAAGTGGACTAGAGGCCACATCTATTTGTTCCTTGCTAAGAAAAAGGATATGGATGTCCAAACAGTAATAACCAGCTAGACTGTCTTAGGGTTTATTTAAATAGGTGGCCAAGGGTTAGATGTTCAGGACAAAGAGTAGATACGTCTGATACTCATGCCCTCCTACCTCTAGTATTATATCAATGGCTCATTTAACTTCATAGTGAAGGAATTTATGAAAAAATATGTGTATATAGACATATTCATACAACTATAGGTAGGATAGATACTATGTTTTCTTTTGCAGAACAATTATTTTATAAAGCAAATGGGGTGTTTATACTAATTTCTTAAAAAAAATTTTTTAAAAGATCCTTTTTTTCCAGTTCACCTCTCATCCTGTCAGTATTACTCCATAGAGCAAATGGCGGGGATGCCCAATGACAGGGCAACTGGTGTGTCTGTTAAATCTTTAATGGGTCTGTTGATTTAGGTGTATCATCTCTTTGGCCTTTAACCTTGCCCCAATGGGCTGTGTTTTACAATCCATCTAGACCTTCACACAACACACTCATTCACTTCAGCTAATTTCCACATGACAGCAGTTGCTTGGACAAGTGCTGTTCACACTTACTCACTTTCAGTCTTAACATGTGTCAGTTTTCCTGTGAAACTTTGTGGCACAATTGTGGGAGTCCAAACAAAAGCTATCCTGAATCTTACAGTGGTACTCTAACATTTTAATTAAAGTCCAGGAAGAGAAACAATTTTTTTCCACAAATTTTGGTATTAGCAAAGGCTACTTACTCCTGAAGAAAAAGTGCTGAGAAACATCATATACCATTGAACTTGACAAGGCCTGACTTTTAAAGCTGGGTTCATGATGTCCTTCTGCAATAGAGACAGCAGCACAAAAGGATAAATGAACAGAGGTCATCAAACACTCTGCATTCTCCTCTCTTTCAAGCTGTATTCTTTTTTCCTTTAAGAGTTCAACCCAATACCCTTCTCCTATAAGCAATCTTCTCCTATTACTGCCAGCCCACCTAGAAACATAGCCGTCTCCTGAGCCCTGGTAGTGAAGTGCAACAACACTGCATTATGCAGGTATGCAATCTTCAGTTCCTTAATGATGAAGACGGCATGCCTGCTTATCTTCCCCATTTACAGTATGTTCTCATGGAGGGCTTGTGTTAAAATTAAAAAATTAAATTTATAGATATGGGTAATTTAGCATTCTCTAGGACTTCATATATGACATAGTACAGACAGAGCAATGGTTCTTGACCATTGCTGCCCATTAAAATCACCTGAGGAACTTAAAGTGCCATTGCCTAGGCCTTCCCTCCAGAGATTGGACTTAATTGGTTGAAGGTGGAGCTCAGATAGAGTTAATGTTATTTTGAAAAGTCCCTAAGTGCCACCTATTTGCAGCAAGTGATGAAACCACTTGGTTAGGGCAGGTTTGAAAGCATGTTTTATTACCTAGAAATTGTTTCCTCATCTTTTAAAAAACAGAACTAGCAGTGTATACTTTCCTGGGTTGTTATTCCCTGGATGGATGGCATCTTCCCTATTTTGAATGCCTGTCACCTTAGGCAACTACTTAACCTCTCTAAAACTTAGATTTCTGTTGGGGAGTTCAATAAGTATCAACACACAGATTTGTTTGAAGGAATAAATGAGATAATGTGTGAAAAGTACTCACTCTAGTGCTTGGAATATTAGAGTTCAACAAGGTTTAGCCACTATGTGCACTGCACAGCAGAGCATCTGTGGCCTGATAGACCCTAAATAAATGTTATCGTTTTTCCCTCTTTCCCTTCCATCTGTTGCTATACTCTAATCCAGCGATTTTCAACTGGTGTGCTGCAAGAATTTTTAAAACATGCAATACCTGACTACTTAGTCAGGGGCGCTGACCTTTTTTCCCTTTGGTTGTCAAATAAAAAAATGACAACAGCCAACAAAATAATAGCTGCCTGGTGTGAATGTCCTGTCTTGAACTATATATATATAGGTCATATAATAAAGTTGCACCTTACTGGTCATGTCACTTAATAAGGTTGTGTATGAGTTAATTCTTTACAAGAAATTCTTATATACAAGTAAAAGCACCTAATTTTTAAAAAGTCACTTTGGAGCAAAAAGGGTAGGTAGTTACTATTATTATTATTTTGTGTCAGTCATTCAAAATTATACCTATTTTTTTGGTCAGATTAGCAAAAAGATGTATTTTTTGGTGTGCCACACAGCATGTCAGATGCCTTGCAGAAAGAGGCAGTGAACAGTCCAAGAGCACACTTAGCTTGGCAGAGAACACTGCAGGTGGCTGTCACTCTCCATCTCCTTTTTAGAAACTACCATTTTGAAATGACCTGCAGGTTCTGGCCTTTCTCCCTTTCTGTATTTTCACCAGCACCAGATTGGTTAACCGAAAGACACTCCCTATGCCGCAAACCACAGTTATGTTGGGAAGGAAACTCAAAAGCTGTATCTGACATGCGCATCGATAGATCTTTCACTCAGCAGTAGCTAAAGGGGACCTACCCTCACTTGTTTTCCTACAAATATGATATTTTGGTTTATTTCATTACATATTATTTGGCATCTTAAATTATGTATTTTTTTATCCCAGTCATTTCACAAGCAAAACTGACTTTCCTGATAATTAAATTTCCTTCACAATGACAATTATACCACTTATTTTCATTTTATTACAAAACATCTGTAGATTATTAAGCTGGTGTCAGCTCTTAGCCACCCACATACCTTCAATGCAGTAGGAAAAAAGTGTCAACACTTCCAAGGTGTGCCCAGATGATGTGTAGTTCCCATAATTTAACATTTGGAGGCATGTATCATGTTATTTATGCAATATGCTAGCACATTACACATTTGGAATTTATTTTAGAGGTTACTAAATTTGGGAAGCTCTGAGTGTGAAGAGAAAGCCTTTCATTGGCCAAGTTTTATTAATGTGTAATTGAAATTGAATTTAAATAGTCATTGATATTATTTGGTTTTTAAATAATAGATTAGAGTCTACAAAATCCATTTCAGAAAATATTTGACTAGAAAAATTAACAGTTTATGTGACTGGCAAATTTGGGACAAGATGGTCTGCGACCTCTGTATATTTAGAAATTCACCTGATGCACTGGTTTGGCTTGACCCATTCTGTTCGATCAATTAACTACTTCCATTCTTGTCACTCCTTCCTCCACTGCACTAACACTCACATCACCAATTGGACAGACACTTCTTTATCTAGCCTCTAATTTATAGTATTTTACAAACTGCCAGTTTCAGTCCTTTAGTGAGTCATGAGAATTATTTAGTGAGTTTTGTACAGTACTTTAAAAAATTGAACAGAATAGATCAGAATGCCTCACAGGCAGAAAAGATAAGTATTTCAGTGATAGGTGTATGTATAATTATATGATAATGTAGGTTGTATTGCTTATTGTGGGTTGTAGTAAAAAACGTTTGAAATGTACAAAAGTACTTACTGACTCCTGCTGAAAAAATTCTGACCTAGACATAGAATATCTTCATCTCTTAAGAAGCCAAAATCTTTAGGTTGCTACTAAGATAGTGCCCATGACCAGGACCAAGCACTGGCTCTGGATCCTATAGTACTTAGAATGACCTAATTATCAAAATTTGCAATTTGCAAAATGTAGCCCCAGGACCAGCAGTAACAGCATCATCTGAGAACTTAGAAATGAACTTCTTAGGTCATATCCCAGGCCCACTGAATGAGAATTCCGGGAGTGGGGGAGCAGTAGTCTGTTTTATCAGCCCTTCAGGAGATTCTGATGTGTGCTAATGTTTGAGGACCCCTGGCCTACACAAGTTTGAGCCTGGACTTTGCTTCTACTTGTTAATGCAGGACCTTATCCATAGGAAATTCCCACCCCAATTCTTCCTCATGGATGCCTCCCACCTGATGACATGAAGTCTATTTAGTTATCCTGTGACATCCCACATGTTTTTCCTCTGTCGTATGAATTTATAAAGTTATTCAGAACTTAATTAACTTATATGTCAGTGTTTTGTTTAGAAAACATTGTAATCTGTTGTATTCATTTAATGGGTTTTCTCATTGAATTTATTGGGGTGACAAAACCATATAGGTTTTAAGTGTACAACTCAACAAATCGTCATCTGCACATTGCATCGTGCATCCATCCCTCAAAGCAAGGTCTCTTTCCATTCTTGTTTATCTCCCCTTTGCCCGCCTCTGCATACCCCCTACCCTACTTTCCCTCTGGCTATCACCACATTCTTGTCTGTGTCTGTGTGTTATATATATGAGATATATACACAGACACAGATATGTACATATATATGTGTGTGATACATGTTTTTTTGCTTAACCCCTTCACCTTGTTTCACCCAGCATCCCAACCTGCCTCCCTTTGACAGCTCTCGGTCTATTCCATGTATCCATGCCTCTGTTTCTATTTTGTTTATCAGTTTATTTTATTCATTAGATTCCACATGTGAGTGATAGCATAAGGTGTTTATTTGTCTTTCTCTGATTGGCTTATTTCACTTAGCATAATAATCTCCAGGTCCATCCATGAAGTTGCAAAAGGTAAGATTTCTTTATTTTTTATTGCTGAGTAGTATTCCAGTGTCTAAATGTATCACAGATTTTTAAAAATATTTTATTTATTTATGTTTTAGAGAAATGGAAAGGGAGGGAGAAAGAGAGGGACAGAAACATTAATGTGTGGCTGCCTCCCGAGCATCCTTTATGGGGACCTGGCCTGCAACCCAGGTATGTGCCCTGACTGGGAATCCAATCAGTGACCCTTTGGTTTGCAGGCTGACACTCAATCCATTGAGCCACACCAGCCAGGGCTCACAGTAGGTGGATTTTTTATCCACCTACTTTTGGAAACTTGGCTTTTAACAGATGGTTTTTAACACAATTCTATATACCAGTAATTCTTTTGTAATTTTGTCTATTTTTATGTACTTTTCAGAACTTGAACAGAGTTTTTTGATACTTCCATAAATCCTATAAAAATTAAATGAAATAACATATAAAGGGATTTGTATGTGTATGGAACAAAGTATTTAGTTTCTCTCTGGTAAGATGAAGACTCTTTGCTATTAGTTTAAGAAGACGCAAGAATCTTCCCACCTAACTGCTCTAGTTTCCACAGTATGAACCCTAGTGTCTGGGGGACTGGACTCACATACTTACATGAGGTTTTCAGTCAGGAGGGCCTAAGGAAAATTCTTCTCATGTCAATCCCAGTGTTTAAAGTTCCCTAAGGACTCAAAGGAAAGCAGAAAACACAAATTTTTTAGGCTAGAGAATTCTTCAATCATACCACATACATACCACATACACCCCACAACACACACACATTCATGAATATATTGCCTTCAAGAACTGTTTTCCCTCTTCCTCTGAGCGTGATTCTAATCTCTATTACTTGGGGGATGAAGAAGTCATGTCCTTTCCTTGACTTCTAGCCATTGATATAGATGGAAAATGTAAAGTATCATTAAAAAAATTCTGAAGAGACCAATTACCATGAAAAAATATTAAAAGTTTTCAGAGAACTCAAAAAGGCTATAAGTTCCAGTGGCATTAAAATAGAGAGTTTTCATGACCTCAAGGAATAAACATTTCTCTATATTAATGATCCAGCATACAGGAAGACCGAAAACTTCCTAATTGACTTCTCAGTGTGAACATATTCTAGAAACCAAGCTAGACAAAGAAATGGCAACAACAACAAAAAACCCAACATACCAATTGTACCTATGATTATAGGTGTAAAATTCCAAAATTAAGTAAATGTTAGCAAAATAATATGTCAGTATATTAAAAGAAAAAATACGTGACAACGTGATGCTTTGAAGAATATAAAAACAGGTCAACATAAAGAAATCTAATTAATCATATTAGTAAGGTAAAGGAGAAAAATATGTGAACATATAGATAGATGTGGTGAAGTATTTTGTCAGAAGTCAACATCCATTCATCCATTCTTAATTCTAGAACAGAAGCAAAATTGACAATAATGCTTTAGGAAACTCCTATATTGTGCAAAATGCATCTGAAACAATAGCAAGCACTACAATGGACACACAAAATAGCCAAAGTAACAAGAGTAGATATTATGACTGCTATTATTCAGCGCTGTTCTTTGTAGTTTTCTGTATATGTACATATCCCTAAATAATACATTGCTTTGTTTTCCTATCTTTAGCACCATATAAATGGGGTTATACTGTATGTGTCCTTTAGTGACTTGCTTTTATCACTTAGCATTATACTTCTAAGATTTCTATGTTGGTAAGTAGAGCTATATAATGTATTCATTCTTATTTATTTTAGTATTCTTGTATATGAATATACCCAATTTTTGTATTCTTCTGCAAATAGGCATAATTTGTGTCTATTATTTTCAATTACATACAATACTGCTATTAATATTTATGTGTATATCTCTTGGTTCAGGTGTGCAAGAATTTTTTTAGGGGATGTACATAGGAATGTAATTCCTGAGTCATTTGGCAAGCATACATTCAACTTTGTAAAATAATGCTATTTTTCAATATGCTTGTATCAGTTAAGGATTTACCCTAAGAGTGAATGAAAGTTCTGTTGTTCTAGTCCTAATCACGTTTGTTATTATTATTATAATACATTAAAAATAAAAATGTTAGCTAATCTACTCTGTAAGGAATGGCATCACATTATGGTCTTAATGTATTTTTTCTTACTAAACATGTACTTTAGCACCTTTTCATATGTCTTGCTCTTTGAAATACTCATATCTCTTGCCAATTTTCAATAGAGTCAGATGTTCCTTTATCATTGATTTATAGAAGTTTTTTATATATTTTGACACAAATTCTCTGACAGTTAATGCATTGCAAATATCTTCTACCAGTGTTTAACTTTTCATTCTGATAGTGTCTTTGGATATCTAATTGCCTTTCTAAATCTTCTTATTGATTTAAATAATATTTGTAGACACTTTTGTGTTTGTGTTAACAGGTATATTACTTATTAACAAAAGTTGTATTTATTTTCAATTTATAATTTCTATGTCTGTATCTGGCTAGAGTATTCAGTACAATTTTGAACAGAAGTGGTAATGGTGAAAATTCCCATCTTGTGCCAGGCTTTAAATGGCACATTTATTATATTTCACCATTATGATATCTCCTTTAGGATTTGTAGACATATCTTAGGTTTTAATAGGTTAAGGACATTATCTACTTTTCCTAATTGTGAAATTTTATCCATGCTCTTTTTACATCTATTGAGGTAATTATGTTTCTCTCCTTTAATCTGTTAATTTTGCAAGTTACCTTATTAATTTTCCAGTCTTGCTTTTGTTGAATAAATCTAAATAAGCAATATTTGGGGATCTATTTTGCTAATATTTATTCATAATTTTTTAGATATGTTTGTGAGTGAATTCACCATCTTTATCTTTTAGACTTCTCAGATTTTAGTATTAAGGTTTTACTAGCTGCCTTAAATTAGTTAGAAGTTGTTTTTTATTTATCCATTTTCTGAAATAGGTTATATATAATTTTAATCATCTATTTTTCACATGTAGATGGAATTGACTTATAAAATCACCTGAGTCTATTTTCTTTGTGGAACTATTTTTTGACTACTAAATCAATTCGTTTTTAACGTTTATGTGACCTTTAGGTTTTCTGGATAGGTTGGGCAATTTATATTTTTCTAGAAATTTGGATATTTCACCTAAGTTTTCTAATTTTTTGGCATAAAATTGTAAATAAGACAGTCTTAATTTAAATATTTTCTACTTTCTAATTTATCAGATTTTATTTTTAATCTTGTTTATTTACACCTTTTCTTCGTATTAATCAGTCTGGCCAAAGGGTTTTCCCATTTTATTAATCTTTGAAAAGAATCAACTTTTGGTTTTGTTGATTTTTTTCTACATTCTTTCTATTATATATTTATTTTCAATTTTGTTATTTTCTTTTCTTATATTTATTATTTTCTTCCTTTTGTATAAACTTTGGTTCGTTTCAGATTTGTTTTTTTCCAAACCTTGTTCATTATATTTTACTTTCTTCTTGTTAATATAAGCAGTTAAGGCTATAAAATTGCCTGTAAATGGCATTTAGTTGCAGCCCATAAATTCTGACATATTACAATTTCAATTGTATTTTTTTCATCGTGCTCTCTTTTCTAATCCATTAATTATGTAGTGTCGCTTTACATTTCCAAATGTTTGTTTTAAACTTAGCTATTATTAATTTATATCAGAACTTATATTAATACTATTATTGGGTACCATAGAAATTTTGTATAACTTCCTGGTAAATTGAAAATTTACTGAAAATTAATTGTATCAGCATGCAGTGACCTTCTTTAACTCTAATGACATCTTCCTGAAGACTAAGATATATTATTAAAATTGCTTGCCCAGCTCTTTTCATTGCAATTTTTCCAGTAAATTACCTCCCATTCTTATTATCAGCTTTACTGAGTCTTCTGTTTTAGTTACATCTTTCTTAAAGAGCTTTTAGATTGACTTCACTGAGCTTTAACTTAGTTTTCTTTTGCAATCTAGCAATCTTTGTTTTTGAACTGACAAGGCAAATATTTTCATGCTGATTGTGATTACTTAAGTATATGTTTTTTAAAAAAATTTTCTCTGTGGTGAAAGACACATAACATAAAATGTACTATCTTAACCATATTTAAGTGTACATTTCAGTAGTGTTAAATATATTCAGATTGTTGTGCAACCAATCTCTAGAACTCTTTCATTTTGAAACTGAAATTTTATACCCGTTAAACAACAACTCCCCATTGCCTGTTCTCCTCAACCTCTGGCAACTGCCTTATTATAAGTACCTCATTTAATTGGAATCCAACAGTATTTGCTTTTTGGGATTGGTTTATTTCATTTAATATAATGTCCTCAAAGTTCATTCATGTTGTAAGATATGTCAGAATATGCTCCCTTTTAAAGATTGAATGATACTCTATTGTATGTATATACCACATTTTGTTTATCATTCACTTGTTGATGGATACTTGAGTTGCTTCCATTCTTTGGCTACTGTGAATAATGCTGCTATAAACATTGGTGTAAAGCTACCTCTTCAAGAACCAACCTGCTTTCATTTCATCTTGGTATATGCCCAAAAATGAGATTGTTGGAACATACGGTAATTCTATTTTTAACTTTCTGAGGAACCATAAAATTTTCCTTGTGGCTGTATCATTTTACCTCTCCACTAACAACACACAAGGGTTCTAATTTTGTCACACCTTTGGAAATACTAATATTTTGTTTTTTTGTTTTATTTATATTGTATTACCCATCCTAATGGGTGTGAAATAATATCTCATTGTGGTTTTGACTTGCATGTCCCTAGTGATAAGTGATGTTGAGCATCTTTTAATCTGCTTATTGTCCATTTGCCTATCTTTGGAAGAAAATGTCTGTTGATGTCCTTTGCCCATTTGAGCTGTTTTATTGGGGTTTTTTGAGTTATAGAAATTCTTTATATATTCTAGATTTTAATATTTTATCAGATATGTGATTTGAAAATATTTACCTACTCCATAGGCTGCCTTTTCACTCTGTTGATTGTGTTTTGAGGCACAAAAATTTTTAATGTTGATGTAGTCCAATATTTTTTCGTTTCTTACCTGTGCTTTCGGTGTCATGTAAAAAAAACATCATTGCTAAATCCAAAATCATGAAGTTTTTCCTTTATGTTTTCTGCTAAGTTTTATAGTTTTAGCTCATCTATTTAGGTCTTTGTTGCATTTTGAGTTAATTTTTGCATATGGTATGAGGGAAGGGACTAACTTCATTCTTTTGCATGGGGATATACAGTTTTCACAGCGCCTTTTGTTGAAAAGAGTGTCTTTTCTCCAGTGAATGGTCCTGGCACCCTGTTGAAAGTCATTTGACCGTGTATGCAAGGGTTTATTTCTTGGCTCTCTATTCTGTTTCACAGCCCTATTTGTCTGTCTTTTTGCAAGTATTTGAAATGTTTTGATTTTTATAGATTTTTCAGTAAGTCTTGAAATCAGGAAATGTGAGACCTCTGATTTTGTTTTTGTTTTAGAAGTGTTTAGGCTCTTTGGAGTCCCTTGAGATTCCAAATGAATTTTTTTTTTAATCTTCAAACCTGCAGCCTAGTCATATGCCCTCATCAGGAATCAAAACCACAATCTTGTGGTGTACAGGATGACATCCTAACTAAATTAGTTATTTGGCCCAGGCTCCATATGAATTTTAAGATTGATTTTTCTATTTCTGCAAAAATAACATTGGGACTTGACAGAGATTTTATTGAATTTGTAGATGGCTTTGGATAATATTGACATCTTAACAATATTGAGTCATCCAGTCCATGTACACTACATGTCTTTCCATTTACCTGTGTCTTCTTTAATTTCTTTCAACAACATTTTGTAGTTGTCAGTGTAGAAGTTTTTCACTTCCACAGTTAAGCTTATTCCAAAATATTTTATTCTCTTTGATACTGTTATCACTGGAATTGTTTTTCAATTTCTTTTTGGATTATTCCTTGCTAGTCTATAGAAATGCAACTAAGTTTTATATGTTGACTTTGTATCCTGAAACTTTGCTGAATTATTTATTAACTCTAACAGTTTTGTTGTTGTTGAATCTTTAGGGCTTTCTACATATAAGATCATGTCATCTGTGTACAGAGGTACTTCATCATTTATCTTTTCAATTTAGATGCCTTTTTTTCTTTCTTTCTTTTTTTTTTTTTTTTGTAACTAATTGTTCCAGCTAGGACTTCCAGCACTATGCCGAACAGAAGTAATAAAAATGAGCATCCTTGTCCTATTCCAGATCTTATAGGAAAAACTTTCAACCTTTCATCACTGTGTGTATTAGCTGTGGGTTTTATACATGTGATCTTTATCATGAGGTAGTAGCTTTTATTTTTAGTTTGAGTGTTTTTTAACATGAAAAAGTATTGAATTTTGTCAGATGTTTTTTCTGCATAAATTGAGATTATCATGTAGCTTTCCTTCATCATCATGTTAATGTGGTGTGTTATACTGATTGATTTTCATACGTGGAATCATCCTTGCATTCCAGGGATAAGTCCCACTTGGTTATGGTAAATAATGCTTTTAGCATGCTGTTGAAGTCTGATTTTATTTTGTTGAGGATTTTTGTGTCACTATTCACCAAGATTATTGACCTGTAGTTTTCCTGTAGTGCATTGCTTGACTTTGGTGTCCGTGTAATAATTGGCTTCAAAGAATGAGTTTGAAAGTGGTGTCTCCTCTTTGGTTTTCTGGAAGAGTCTGAGGAGGATTGAGGTTAATTCTTCATTAAATGTTTGATAGAATTCACCAGTGAAGTTATCTGGTCCTGGGATTTCTTCGTTGGGAGGTTTTTGATTGTTAATTTAATTTCCTAATATTTATAGATCTGTTCAGATTTTCTGTTCTTTTGTTTCAACATTAGTAGGTTGTGTGTTTCTAGGTATTTTATCTACTGTACTTTATCTACGGTATCTAATTTGTTGGCATATGATTATTTCTGTAAAATCAGTTATAATGTTCCTTCTTTTCATTTCTGATTTTAGTTATTTGAGTTTTCTCTGTTTTTCTTAGTTTATCTTAAGGTTTGTTTTCTTTTCTTTTCTTTTTTTATTGTTCAAATACGTTTGTCTCCATTTTCCCCCCACTGCTTTCCCCTGCCCCACCCACCCCCACCTCCTACCCTCAATCCTTCCCCACTTTGGCTTTGTCCATGGGTCCTTTATACATGTTCCTTGACTTGACCCTTCCCTTTCTTTCCCCCAGTACCCCGTTCCTTCCTCCCCTTTCATTACTGTCGGTTTGTTTTTTCTTTCAATGTTGCTGGTTCTGTTTTGTTCACTTGTTTGTTTTATTGATTAGGTTCCACTTATAGGTGAGGTCATATGGTATTTGTCTCTCAAAGCCTGGTTTATTTCACTTAGCATGATGCGCTCTAGTTCCATCCATGCTGTCAGGAAGGGTAGGAGTTCCTTCTTTCTTTCTGCTGCGTAGTGTTCCATTGTGTAAATGTACCATAGTTTTTTGATCCACTCATTTTCCGATGGTCACTTAGGCTGTTTCTAGTACTTGGCTATTGTAAATTGTGCTTCTATGAACATTGGGGTGCATAGGTTCTTTTGAATTGGTGATTCAGAGTTATTAGGGTATAATCCCAGCAATTCAATCACTGGATTGAAAGGCAGTTCCATTTTTTCATTTTTGGAGGAAATTCCATCCTGTTTTCCACAGTGGCTGCACCAGTCTGTATTCTCACCAACAGTGTACTAGGGTTCTCTTCTCTAAACAGCCTTGCCAGCACATGTTGTTTGTTGATTTGTTTATGATGGCCACTCTGACAGGTGTGAAGTGGTATCTCATTGTGGTTTTAATTTGCATCTCTGATGGCTAGTGATGATGAGCATCTTTTCACATGCTTCTGGGCCCTCTGTATGTCCTTGGAGAAGTGTCTGTTCAGGCCGTTTGCCCATTTTTAAATTGTATTGTTTGTCTTCGTGGAGTGGTGGTATGTGAGTTCTTTATATATTTTGGAGATTATATTCTTGTCCAAGGTATCATTGGCCAATATATTTTTCAATACAATTGGTTCCCTTTTCATTTTGGTGTTGTTTTCTTTAGCCATGCAGGAGTTCGCAGATGACATGATAGTGTACATAGAAAACCCTATGGCTCCACCAAAATAACTACTTGACCTAATAAGTGAATTTTGCAAAATGGTTGGATACAAAGTCAGTATTCAGAAATGGAAGCCATTTTGTACATCAACAACAAAATATCAGAAACAGAAATCAGGAAAAAAATCCCATTTGCTATGACAAGAAAAATATTTGTCTTTTTTTTTAAGATTAGTTCATTAATTTGAAATCTTCTTTTATGTTAAGCATTAACAGCTATAAATTTTCCTCTTAGCTTTCATTGTCTATATATTTTGGAATGTTAAGCTTTCATTTTTCTTTGTCTAAAGATATTTTCTAATTTACTTTGTAATTGTTACTGTTTAATTAGCCAATATTTGTCTAGATTCTCTGGTGTATTTACTGATTTCTTCTTCATTTTTTATGCATTTCAGATATTTTTTTTTCTGAGCTTTTTTTCCTTCTAATGAACATCATCCTTTAGAATTTTTTTTTAGTGAATTAGAGCACAAAGCTTCTCTAATTTACCTCTCAAATATCTTTATTTCATCTCACTTCTGAAAAAAAGATAATTTTACCAAATATAGAAGTTCATTTCTCAGGACTTTAGAGATATTATGCCACTGTCTTTCTCTTCTGGTGTTGCTGGTAGGCTAAATGATAGTGCCCTAAAGATGTCCACATTCTATTTGCTGGAACTTCTGAATGTGTTACCTTACATTGGAAACTTGTAACCAGTAGTCTGCAGATATGATTAAAGATCCTGAGATGAGGACATTATTCTGGATTATGCTAATGAGTCCAAAGTAATCACAAGGGACTTGTAAGAGATAGGCAGGAGGATGAAAGTCAGTAGTGGGATATGTGCTAACATGAGCAGAGGCTGGAGTGATGCAGCCACAAGCTGGCAGCTATTGAAACTGTAAAGGGGCAGGGAGGAGACTCTCCCCTGAGGTCTCCAGAGAGAGCCAGCTGACCTAACATCTTGATTGTAGCTCCATAATACTCATTTGGGATTGAAAACCCCCAGAACTGTAAGAAAATAAAGGTTTGATCCAGCGATTCCACTGCTGGGACTATACCCTGAGAACACTAAAATGCCAATACAAAAGAACCTATGCACCCCAATGTTCATAGCAGCACAATTTACAATAGCCAAGTGTTGGAAGCAACCTAAATGCCCATTAGTAGATGATTGGATCAAAAAATTATGGTACATATACACAATGGAATACTACACAGCAGAAAGAAAAAAGAAGTACTAAACTTTGCGACAGCATGGATGGAACTGGAGAGCATCATGCTAAGCGAAATAAGCCAGGGGGCGAAAGACAAATACCATATGATCTCACCTATAAGCGGAACCTAACCAACAATGCAAAGAAGCAAGGAAAATATGACCAGCAACACTGAAAGGAAAAGAAATCAACAGAGACAAGAGGGAAGGCGGGGGCAGGGAAAGGGAAGGGAAGGGGAAAGTCAAGGGACATATAGCAAGGACTTATGGACAAAACCAAAGGGGAAGAGCTGAGGGAGGGTAGGTGGGAGGGGGCAAGGGAAAGAGGTGGGGGGGAGGCAGAGACAAATGTATCTTAAAAGTAAATAAATTTAAAAAAAAAAAAAGAAAGGTAAAAACACAACTGAAATGCAAAGAAAGATTTGTGCTGTGTTTGGAGAAGGTACTGCTGTGACTGACTGAACTTGTCAAAAATGGTTTGTTAAGTTTCTTGGTACTATTGACATTTTGGGCAAATAATTCTTTTCTGTGGGGCTGTCTTATGCATTGGAAGATGTTTAGTAGCACCCCTGGCCTCTACGCACTAGAAGCCAGTAGCAGGAGATAGCTGACATACTCAAAATATCCAAATCAATAAATTTTTGGTAAAAATGAAAAAAAAAAAAGAAAATAAAGGTTTGTGTGGAGTAGTTAGCCATTAGTTTATGGTAATTTGTTATGGCAGCAATAGAAAACTGAAGAAGTTGCTTTTGAGAAATCTGCTGTCAGATTAATTATAGTTCTATCCTAGATAATTTGTTTTTTCTCTCTGGCTGCTCAACTTTTCAAGTTTTCAAGTTTTCTTTAGCACCCTGCAAGTTTATTTTGATGTCTAAGTTTGAATATCTTTCTATTTATTCTGCTCAAGTTTCCTAACTGGTGTCTTTGATCTCTGCTGGAAAATTCTCATTTATTGCCATTTCTAATATCATCTCTCCACCAATCTTTCTGTTTTCTCCTCCAGGATCTCCTTTTATGTTTGCATTCTTTTTCATTCTATTTTCCATGTCTCTTTTCCATATTTCACATATGTGTTTCTACGTGCTGATCCTCTTTAATTTCTCGTATCTATTGCTCATATACCTCTTTAGCTGTGTCCAGTCTTCTTCCTATTCCACCCATTGACTTTTTATAAAAATTGCTGTATTTCACATTTCTAAGAGTTATGTTTGGTCCTTTTTCAAAAATATATTATCAGTTTCAATAGTTTATCATCATACTTTCAACAGTCTTATTTTCTGCTGTAAACATGTAAAGCATACTGATTTCATATTTTGTGCTCAGTTGGTTCATTATCTACAGTTTATTAATGTGCTTTGTTGTTTCTCCTCACTTTTTCTCATGGTTTTTCGTTCTCTCTTGTGTTTAGTGCGTTTGTAAGCTTCTATCTCGTCCAATCTTGTCTTATTTTAGGCATGTATATAATGTGTTCCTCTAGAAAGTACTTGCATTTGCTTCTTCTAGGCACTTTATGTCATGTCACACAGTTCATACAAATTCAAGCCCCAAACCTGTGTTTTGTGAGTTTATGGCTAGAGATTTAAATGGGAGACTTTTTTCTTTTTTCCTCCTCACTCAGCTCTCTCTCCAAGGTTGAGCCAGAGACATAGCACCTCTATCTCTTCCTGCGTGGTAATTTTTTTTTCTAGGTCGCCTACTGAGCATTTCACACTTTTGATGATATGTGTGTGAGGGGATTCCAATCAAACCTTCCACACTGCTCAGGCCCACGGCTTTGCCACTGTCCTATTAGTCCATTATAATCCAGGACCTAAGCCACAAGGGAATGATAGGTATCTTCAGGGCAAAACAGACTGTAGTACTTATTTATCAGTTACTGGGTTTTACTTCTTGTCATTCTAGCCTCTGAGATTCCATTATTTTCCTGGCAGCTCATGTATACATTAAGAAACATGTCATCAATATTTCATGCAGCATCTTTAGGTGTAAGGTCTCTAAAATCTAATATGGTATATTTTTGTAAAAGTCCTTGAATTAGTTAGATACTCATGTATAACAAATTATCCTAATACTAAGTGTCTTCAAGCATTATCTATTATCTCATAGGCTCTCTTGGTCTGAAATCTGTATACAGCTTCTCTCTCATGAGACTGCAGTCAAGGTGTTGGCCTGAGCTTTGGCCACTTCAAGATTCAGTTGAAGGTTTGACTTACAAGCTTACTCATGTGACTCTTGACAGGTCACAGGATGCTCACTCCCTGCCTCACTCAAATGGCTATGGGCAGAACTCACATCTTGCTGGCTGTTGGTTGGAGACATTGGTTCATTGCCACGTGGGCCAGTAGCCACAGGGCTACTTACAGTACAGTAACATGCTTCTCTCAGAGTGAGGTCTCTTTCTCAGAGAAAGAGAGAGAAAGTAAGAGAGGATGAACAACATGGAAGAAACTACAGTCTTTTTGTAACCTGATCTCAGAAGTGACATCCCATGATGTTTGCCATCTACTGTTCCTTAGAAACAAGTCACTGTTTGCAGCACATTATCAAGGGGAGGTGATCACATAAATGTGTGAATGCCAGGAAATAAGAATCACTTGAAACCATTTTAAAGGCTGCCTACCACACTTCTCTAAGTCACTTTTAAAGAAAATAAATATCAAAGTACAAAAAAAATTAAGGAACTATAAGAGCGTTTCTTAAAAGAGATAATTGAAGTGTCTCATAAATATGTGACAATTGTATAATCTTTCCAGTAATCTAAGAAATACCATTTCAAACAGTAATTTTGAATAGATAACAATTTTTACTTAACAGATCAAGAAATTTCTTTACAATATCAAATGTGCAGATAAGAATATTTAGAAACAAGCAATATCATGCAATACTAGTGGGAGTGTATCTATTGGTATCTATTTTGTAGTTTAATTTTGGATTATACCGTTACCTTTTACATATCTTCAAAAATCTTTATATAAAATCTGTATTAAAATGCATTGTCTAACAATTTTACAATGAAAAACTCATTCTAAGCAAAAATTATAAAAGCATAAAAATATTTATGTAAACTTTGCTTATCTTTATGTTAAACCAATTGGAAGTGAATGTCTAAAAAGAGTCATTGGTAAATAAATTACCCTGTGTGCTCATTAGAGAAAACTATGGCACTGTTAAAAAATAATATTACAAATGTTCTTATGTTAACATGGAAAGATGTACCCAACTTATGTTAGTAAGTGAAATAGTAAATATTGTGTGATTCATTTTTATTACATTTAATGTTCAAATACATATGTATGTAGAGAGAAAATTTAGCAAGCTATACCTAATAGTGTTAATGAGGTCATCTCTGAGTAACAGAATCACAGTTGATTTTTATTGTTTATCAGTACTATCTAAATTCTCAGTAATCAATACAATACACACTTATTACCTAATTTTAAACAAAAAATTATGTTTGTTTTTAGTATATAAGCAAAGTTTATTAGTGATACATTCTCATGGAAGAGAATGAACCTAGCTGCGGTGGGTGAGAAAGGTATAGGCACTCGGTCTCTTGGTCCTGAGGACTTACATAATTTGTGGGGTGGGGTGAGGGAATTACGCATCGATTTGGTGGGAGAATACTCTTCCAAGGGAGGCTGTGACATTGCTTAAGTGTAGGTGGAGGTTAACTCAGATTTTTATCTTGCTCCAGACCACCTCTTGTTATCCTGTTAAAAACAGATACAGGGCTGGAGGCAGTTAATCAAAATTATTTATTAGCTTTTTCTGCAAGTACTATGGACTTCCTCCTACCCCTTCGCCTTCCACATTTTTACCTATCATTTCCCCCCCTCAAGCATTAGGAACTCAAATCTTTGGGGACTTTGAGACAGTGACTGCTCTGGCTACTTCTGCTATAAAGGGACGTTGAGACTTTGGGTTCCGTCTGCTTGCTGTCAGTTGGAGAAGGCAGAGGGAAGTGTCCATCCTTTGACCCATGATAGGTTTTTGGAGCCTGGGGTCCCTGGGGTCAGTTGTTGTTCACGATGATCATTGGTAGCTTTATAGCCTCTATTCTGCCACATCCATGTATATCCTAGGCTTCAGTTCACTAATAGTGACCTCTTGAGAGAGGGGCGACTTGGGTGGGCAGCTTCTGTCCTGAGTTACCATCTGCAAGGCAGTTGCAGCCTCAGGCCCGCAGGCCCTTCAGCCCAAGGGACAGAGGGCTGCTTTTCTAAAGCAAAACCAAAAACGTATAATCTAAGCAACCTTCTATAAGATATAAAATTGTTTAGTAATATCTTTGATGTTTTTGTTAAAAGGTCAGAAATATACACTTAACACTTTATAGAAGATAAATATGTAATGCCAGTATTTGTTTTGCATCCAGGAATCCTGCCATAAAGAAATTCCCACTTGACCCACAGATAATTATGCATTTAATCTAATTTTTGCACTGGGAGCCCCATTACTGAACTAATAATTAAAATAATCAAACAATGCAATATGTAATGTAGAAAGCAATTTTTACAATATGTTTATTTAATCATCAAAATTCTACTGCAAGATAAGTTTTACAGTCCTTATCCATTTTACAATTGAGAAAACTGTTTCAGAGATACCAAATAGATGGGTGGATAAAAAAGCCATGGTACACTTACACAATGGACTACTACTTGGCTGTAAAAAGGGAATCTTATCCTTTGAAACAGCATGGCTTGGCCTGAAAAGTTTCATGCTAAGTGAAATAAGCCAGTCAGAGAAAGACAAGTATCACAATTTAACTCATATGTGGAGTCTAATGAATAAAACGAATAAGCAAAAATAGAAACACTCATGGTTAGAGAGCAGGCTGACAGCTGTCAGATGAAAAGGGGTGAGGGAGCTGGGCAGGAGTATGGAGGGACTGAGCAAAAGAGAAAAAATTTAAAAAAAATCTCATGGACACACAACAGTGTGGTGGTGGTTGCTGGGTTGAGGTAAGGTGGAAGGGGGTGAAAGACAGTGTAGTGGGAATAAATGGTGGTAGAAGGAGACTTGACTCGGGGTAGTGAACACACAATACAGATGACGTGTTGTGGAATTGTCCATCTGAAACCTGTCTAATTTTGTTAACCAGTGTCACCCCAATAAATTAAATAAAAAGGAAGAAAAAGACACCAAATAGTTTGTACAGGACATGATTATTGGCAAATGGAAGGGTTGAATTCAAAATTTCTGCATCATTGCCTTAAGGCACTGGAGTCCTTTCGGCTTCCAGCATTTGTGTGCACCTATTTCCATGCTGAGGAACTCATTAAGTCCAAGGAGCAGAGAGATGAACAGATCCTTGCTTTATCCTTGAGAAGTTTAGCTCAAGACCTGTAGGTACCCTTCTCTCCTAAAAGACAGTTTTGTAAATAGATGCCTGGTACAGACCATTTTTTATACTATGCACACCGAGATACTGGTATTCCCTCACTGCGTAATCCTGTGTATGTGCCATTCACATTGCGTGTGTCAATCACGTAGTGATTTCCATAGCTGCATTTACATCTTGCCAGGGTCTTGGGTGGCTGCATTATCTCAGTTCAAGTAATTTCCTTAGGTTTTAATACTGTGCAAAGTTAAAATATCTTCCTTTGCACCACTAATGGGTTTGGAGGATCTATGGTGCCCAACAGGTTACTGTAGCATCGTAGACGAAAATGCAAAATGGTCCTCATAGGAAAATGTAAAATGTACCCTCACAGTATTGTTCCTTGACTGCAATAAAGAGTCAGGAAGTGGTAGTTAGAACCCTCCACAGGGCAATCTTAGAAATTTGAATTAGAACCATTGAATTTAGTTATTGCTTTAATTTCTATTTGATTTCCACTTTTAATATCTATGCCTTTATGGGTATATGGGTATTAGTATAAAGTTCTATTTTCTTAGTTGTGTTGTACAACATTCCTTATCTAGTTGTATTTTTTAAAATACCCTGGCTTTGCCTTAAGAAAAGACAATGTCATTTATCATTAAAAAGGAAACGTCTAAAAGTAAAAAGGAAAACTGGGGCAGAATTGGTGTCATGAAGCCCATTTTAAGGGTTTGGCCTGAAATGTGATATTAACTTCAGATAATACATTTAGCTAACATATTAATTGTCCTCAGTACACTTCATTTATACTCTGAACCTCCATTTTGAGATAATTTTATTATTATGATTATTAATAAATATACTCATAACTCTGTGTTTTAACCACTACCAAAAGAGAGGAATCAGTCAGTTGTTAGGGCAGCTGTGGCATAAAGGAAGAGGAAGTGCAATATGATTCAGGTGACTTGGTGGGAAATAAAAAGGATCCCTATTCTCCAACCTACTAATTGTGTGTTTTTGGATAAGTCACCCGGCCTCCCTGAACCTGTGTCCTACCTGGAAAATATGACTAATAATGGTTATAGAGTTGTTGTAAGATCAAACAGGATAATTCACCTAATGATACTGGCCCATATTTACTGAAAATTTACTAGGTCTATGCGCTGTTCTCAGTCCTTTAAGTGAATTATTTTATCTAATTGTCACAATATAGTTTTTCAGTAAGTGCTATTATTATCATCATTAGTGTGAATTTACAAATGAGGAGACAAAGGCACAAAATGGATTGAGTAACTTGTTCAGAGTTGCACAGCTAATAACAAAGGCAAGATTTAAACTCAGACAGCTTGGTTCCCATGCTCATACCCTTAAGCCACTGGGCCACTGTAATGTATTGTCTTTTAAGTAAACTCTGGTTGGGTTTTAGTTCATAATGCTGTACAGTGCAAAGCAGTTCTTATTATCTGTAAAATGTAATTTTAAAAAAATCACCTTGCAGAACTATATATTAAAGATAAATGAGACTTGTATGTGAAGTTATATGGCACATGCCAGCTTTTCAGTATATGCCCAACATCTTTTGGATTCATTCCTTCATAGCACAAAGTAAAAGAAAAGAGATAAGCTGGGTGAAGAGAGGAGACCAAAGACTGTGTCAATGGGTGGCCACAGGGGGCTTGGGTTGCTGTGGGTTTCAGAGTAGACATGAAGACTTCTGTTGAATGCCTCTTGCTGCTCCATCTTACTGTTCCAGGAACCAGAAGCCCAAACTCTAGCTATTCATCACTAATATCTTCTCTAATAGGAAATAGCCACTGCAGGTAGGATACTATAGTAGAAAGTCCTGTACTAGTAGTAGAGCACAGAAAAATGCTTAGATATGCTTCAGTGCTGAAAGGAAAGAGCCCATGGAGAAAAGGTTATTGAAGACACAAAAAGAAACTAGTTTAGCGTTAAAACAAAGGGCTCTGTATCCAGACTGGCTTAGAATCTGTCTCCAGCCCTACCACTCACAGTGTGTCATCATACTTGTACTCTTTAAGCTATTTATTTATAAATGGGTATAATAAGAATTTCAACCCCATAGAATGGTTGTGTGCATGTAAAGCACTTAGCGCTGTGTCTAGTAGCCAGTGAGAACTCAATACTAGCTTGTAGTTTGATCATCATTGTAGTTGGTGGAATAATGACTCTGCGTAGTAATGATATCACATTGTTTATGTGTAATGACACATAGGAGGTGCCCATTACCCATTGTTGTTATTAGCAACATTATTATTATTATTTTTATTGTAATTTTCATTAGCTTGTCATATATGGTCTCTAGTCCCCATTCAGCTTTGTGACCTTAGAAAAGTCATATCTCCCCTTTGAGCCTTGTTTTTCCCATCTTAAGAATGAAGTTAGACTAAATTAGTGGTTCTTAAACATGAACAGGTAGATCTGTGCTAGGTCATAGCAAAGTTTTCTTTGGGCCATGTTGGAACTGTCTCTGTAAAATTGCTAACAATTCTTTAATCTGAGATAATGCCCTTCTACAGTTTTCCTATTATTGTTATACATTTAGTTCGTGAACTGATGATAATAGACAGTAGCCTTTAAAAAATGATATTTGGTAAAATACAATGTTGGCAACCCTATAAATGTCTACCTCCCTTCATTTCAAAAATATGTTTTAGTTGTACTTCTCTGAGAAATACAGAATTCTGAGAACTCTCACTGCCATGATGATCTCTAAGATACTTCCAACCCTATCAGCTTCATGCAGAGAACATGGAACACCTTGCTGAGTGCAGAAATAGATGGTGCAGGAGACATTCAGCATGCAGTGTCAGGCAAGTGGTAAGGCCCTTCAATGGAAGAAAAGGAGGAAGCTCTGAAAAGAGGGGTAGAAGCATTTGTTCTTCATTTTAACAGATGTTTATGGGTTACCAACCTCAGTGCATGTACCATGCAAGACACTGTATGTGAAATGCTCAGTTCAGTGTGTTGAATGATGTCCTCCCACTCAACCCCAAGAATATACCCTTGTCCTAAATGCCTGGGACTAAGACAAAAAGTTGAGTCCTGTACAGGAAACAAAAAGTATAGCAGGAGTGGAGTGCTGCTATAATAGTTACCTAAAAATGTGGAAGAGACTTTGTAACTGGATAACAGGCAGAGGCTGAGTTTGGAGGTGTATGTAGAAAAGCCTTATTTCCATGAATTCAGTGTTAAATGGATTCCATGAATCCAATGATGCTCATGAAAGCTTAGAAGAACAGGACAGCGAGAGAGGCATTGGGCATGAAATGGCAGTATAGTGGTTTAAATGGTTCCCCACCCACAAAAATTATGTCCATGTTCTAATGTCTGGAACCTGTGACTGTTACTATATATGGCAAAAGACTAAATGGTAAAATGATACCATCCTGGAATATCTGAGTGGGCCCTAACTTCAATGACAAGTGTTCTTGTAAGAGACAGAAGAGAAGGGACACAATCATCCAAAGAGGAAGAGGCAATGTGACCTCAGAAACAGAGAACAGAGTGATGCAGCTGCAAGCCAAGGAACACCTGTAGCCAGGACACCTTGATTATTAACTTCTGGCCTCCAGAATTGGGTAATATATTTCTGTTGCCAACCATTTTATGGCAATTGGCTACAGCAGCTACAGGAAACTTAAGCAGTCAATAACTTGGACATAGTTAGTGCCTGGTCTTTGTGGAGCCAGGGGTGGGAGGTGGGGGGAGAGAGGGAGAGGGAGAGAGTAAGGAGGGAAGGAAGGAAGGAGGAGGAGGGAGGAGGGAGGGAGGAAGGGCAGAGGGGGGAGAGAGGGAAGAGGGAGGAGAGGGTGGGAGAATTAAATAAGCATTACAGAAAAGAGAGATAATACTTATGAGTGACAGCATAAGAGGAGAATACAGGTGCCTTGGGACTCTTGACATGCCAGGAACAACTACTTACATAAAGAATCAGGGAAGCCTTTCTTTTGTAGATTGGGCAGAAGCAGGGGTCCCCCATCCTTCTACTGTTGCTTCTGTGTATTTGAAGCAGGTGAGGGGCATGCTTTATATTCCTGAATTCCTACTCATCCAACTGCAAGAGGTGTAGGTTGGAGCTGCCTAGCCACTGAATCTGCCAGTCAAGATTGATGAAACAAAGCACTGAAAGTGATACCAACCACTAGAAACACTGCCAGATATGTACAATAGAGCCCCTGCAGTTCCAGTCACCAGGACTGTCAGAGAGAAAATCTGCATCCAGCCATTTCCAGCATACCCTGATTTTGCAGCTCACTGTTAATTAGGATGTCCCTTGGCTTTTATGAGACTGAGATAGCAATCAACAGACTAACAGTTAGTCCAGGCTTAAATTTCAAGGAGTTTGTCAAATCAAGCCCTGAAAAACCCACAGGTGTAAAGATATATTCCATTAGTTGTGGTGGGGGTATATATATAAGGGCAAAATAGGGGCCTCTTTGTGTCATTTTTACATTTTCCTGCACTGCAATTTTTCTCCTTTTAAAGCATTCTTAAGGATGTATGTGAGCATTGACAAAGTAGACAGGAAGCTTGGGGAATATGAATACATGTAAATACCAAGTCAGACATTTTTAAGGCTGTCATTTATTCTAAAATGTGTAAGAATTACTTTAAAGCCATTAGTGTCTGAAATTCTCTAAAGGTAGAGACACTTTAAAAAAAAAACAAAACACTTTTACTATCAGACTTTAATAATGTTAAAGCCAGATTTTTTTCAACAAGAAAGAAAAAATATTGCTTCTGACCTGACAAACCATAACATCTGCCTGTAAGTTTTTTTTTAATTAAGATCTCAAACACAACATCTTGAGATGTTCAGCTTTAAAGGGTTATTCTGATTATGATTAGAAACTTCAAGGAAACATTTGTGATGTTGACTTAAATACTGTGGGTCCTGTATTTGGTGGTAAATAAAACCTTGAACACCATTTATTGCCTGACTTTTGATTATTGCAGATTTCGACATGTTTCTTTAATGTTACCTTTGCCATCCTTGGCATCAAAGGCAAACAATGAGCCCCTATTTTTTCCTACTTCTACTCATCCTTGAATTGTGTGTCAAGCATCTGTATATTGTAGTGTGCCCTATAAAACATAAAACAAGGATAAAATATTAAATAACTGTCCAGTGTCAAAGCTCTTAAACAAATCATGAAAATCTGCCAGGCTTTAAGAGCAAACTTCTCTTCACAGAAGAATGCTTTAAAATAAGAAGACAATCATGGTAATCCCATTTGCATTATATTTCTGGGAGTTTTCCCAGACTTCCATCATGTTCTGGTGCTTTTGTTCTCATATAGTTCAGAGAAAGTCACTAGCAGTTCTAGACTAACATCTTGCCTTGTGAAAACTTACTAGGAACTATTTTTACCAGCTTTACAAGATTTGCTCTTTGCCTGCTTTCTGAGAAATTACAGTCTCATGGCAATTGATTCTAATTATGGATGGGAAAATGGGATTGGAAAGAAGAGAACCGTTGCTGCAATGGTACGTCTGCTGACTTTGGGAATTGGTCTGATCTGAAGTTGCAGACACTTGCTTGAAATGTTGTAGCATCTTCTGTGTGTCTGTGTCTTTCTCTCTCTCTCTCACTCTTTCCATGTGAGGAGAATGGGAAGAAAGAACTTTTTGAGAAAACTCTCCCCCATTAATTTTGAAGTTGAAATGTAGGAGGGATTTTGATTCATGGCACCAAGAGTTGGGAAAGGAGAAAGCCAGAGAAAATGGACAGGCAATGGAAAAGAGAGAAAGAGAGAAAGGAAAACACTGGACAGACACTGTGTGTTCTCAGTCTCTGTCCCAATGACATATTTACTCGTTCATTTGAACATGTATCTATAATTAATATTATTTCCTGCAGACAAAGGGAATGATCCCTGGATGATTTCAGACAGTTATCTCACCTTTCCCAGCGTTTGACTTTTAGAATAAATAGAAAATAACTTTCAGACCAAGCAACATGTTGGAGGTGACAATTTTGTGATGTTTGTAAATCTGAACTTTCTACTAACCACTTTGTGTGAAACATTACTCTTGTCAACAAGTAACCTTGAGATAATAATTAAAAGATACTTCTCTTGCTCTGTTGGTATGTCAGAGCATTTGATGATTATATGTGGCATGCAGTATGATCATGGAAATAGATTAAATTATAATTACTTTGGTACAAGTTCGATATTCCCACTTGAGGTTTATATGATTGATCTGTAGGAAAAGAACAGAGTCTGGCACCTAGTAAGTGTCCCATAATATTGGCTATCATAATTATTACCTAAGCTTTCACTTCTTGTCAGAAAGGCTATTTTGCTTTAGAAACTGCATGTTTATAGGTATTACAAGAAATTGGAAAAATTGAATTCAAAAAGAAATGGTCCCAGGAGACAAAGGTAACTTTTGTCTTCCCCACACTAGAAGCTGAAGTTTGCATGTGCTTTAATCTCATTTCTAGTCCATATTCAGTGAAATAAATATTAATTTAGAGCAGTAATTTTCTACTTTTTTTCATCTCATGGCACATGTAACTACTTAATAAATTTCTGTGGCACACACAAAAAATGTATTTTTTGCCGATCTGAGAGAAAAAGGTAGGTATAATTTTGATTCACTCACACTGGATGGCTATTGTTGCGTTGGCCGTTGTCAGTTTTTTTATTAGACAATCTTAAGGGAAAAGAGGTCAGTGTACCTGATTAAATAGTCAGGCACTGCATGTTTTAAAAACTCTTGCAGCACACCAGTGTATCTCTCATAGCACACCGGTTGAAAATTGCTGATTTAGAGGTATGGTGAAAGGATATAGGGTCTGGAGTCAGACTTCTATTAAAACTTGCCATGTTCTTTGTGATCGAGGTAGTCACGTTAGATGTAATTCTCAGAAGCATCATCTGTGTATTGGGAATAATTGCCCTTGTGGTTAAAAGGAACAGAACATAAAAACAAATATAAAAACCAGGTATGGTTTTAAAGTGTATTTATTTTGATCTAAGCATGTTGTCTTCCAAAGGATAATACAAAAACTACTAAATCATCTAGGAAAGTTGTTAACAAGACCTTGACTTATATAGTCCTAGCTCTCTCTAAAATCTTTAGTAAGTCCTTTAATTAGCTATTATTAGTATAATTCAAAAGCAAAATTATCAAAACGACATATATCCATGACACAGTCATAGACAACGGTGTGGTGATGGACAGAAGGAAGGGGGGTGGGGCTGGGTGGAAGTGGGCAAAAGTGGGAAATGGGGACATCTGTATTAGTGTCAATAATAAAAATAAAGTTAAAAAATTAACACTTTCCCCTAAAATTTTTTTTAGAAACTTCACTTCCAATACTAATGATAATATTTATTGCTTGCTGTATACCAGACTCTGTCCTATATACTTTATTTACATGCTTTAACTCACTTAAACCTCACACAATCTTGAGGGTACATACTACTATTATTACACCCATTTGACATATGAGAAAACTGAAGCACAGAAATGTTAAGATACTTGCCAAAGATTACACATCTACTGAATGGAAAAACAAGTATTTGATCCAAGACTGTCTGGCTCCGGATTCCAGGCTTGTATCAACCACACTCTGCTGCCTCTATAGCAACAGTCTGGAAGTTGAAATATCAAGACATTATTTCCAATTCTTCAAATATTATTTACTTTACAAACTAGTCTAGGTGACTTTCTAAAACAGGCATTCGCAGTCTTGCAGTCATTGCCAAAATGTAAAATGTAAGTTTGGGAGATTTACTAAGAATTCAAAAATTGCTTTCAGATTCCTAATGTAGACTTCCATGGGAATAGGAGAAGTGTCTTCAGTTTAATTAAGTGTTTAGCATTTCATCTGTCCATAATAAGGAGGATACTGAACTAAATCATTCTGGCCCCAGCCATTTTATCAGTCAACCAATCAATCAATCATGACAGAAAGGCAATATGGCCAAATTTATGATAAAAATTAACATTAATGAAAATCAGAGGGAAGTTTGTTTTGAAAAATCAGAGGAAAATGTTTTCTTTATTTAGAGTGATCCATTGTCTCTGGTGATAGCTTTTGAGCTCTCTTATCTACTTACAGCTGAAGAATCTGGTTTGGCTGTTGTGACATGATATTCAGATTGCCACATTAAAAATATTGTTACTATGCCCTGGCTGGTGTGGCTCAGTGGATTGAGTGCTGGCCTGCGAACTAAAGGGTCACCAATTTGATTCCCAGTCAGGTTACACGCCTGGGTTGCAGACCAGGTCCCCAGTAGGGGACGCATGAGAGGCAACCACACATTGATGTTTCCATCCCTCTCTTCCTCCCTCCGTTGTGTATTAACACAAGGTGAGTCCTGAGGGGAGTTGTGAATTGTGCCAGGACAAGGTGATTAGCCCCTGTTCTGCAAGGCATGGACTCTGCGGTCATACTCAGGTAGGAATTCAGGTAGGGTAATTCTTTATTACCCTCTAATAAAGAAATTTAAAAAATTGTTATTATTACTTTATTTTATGGATTTCTGTCTCTTGCTATGTGCTTGCTAAAACCCAGAGTAAGCTTCTCAGAGTCTTCCTCTGGCCAGCAGCCTTCCCTCTACAAGTGCCTGGGATTGTGCCCCTTGAAATACCAGCATCTGTGAATTCTCTGGGGAGTCACTTTTCTCCCCCCCCCCTCATTTTCCTGCTTACCTTCCTTTCTGTTCCCCTGTCTTCCCTCTGACACATCTCACCTAAAACGCTCTGCTCTGCCTTTGAATTGAAGAATGGTCTTGATTACAAATGTCTGCTCAGACCGGCCCAGCCTTCGAGAAAGAAAACCCACCGTGGCCTTGGCAGCATCGTAGGTGGCACTTTGAGCTGTGCGGGGACACTCAGAATCTACTGCAGCTCTTGTCTCTTGATTAGGCCCCAGAGCTAAGGCTTCCAGGAGGAGCCACACTTGTCAGCTGTCAATCAGAAGGCAGCCTGTCCCTCCCAGGCACTGCCCCTGACACAGGAGGGTGACCAGACTGTAAAAATGAAATAGACTTCAGTAGGATGCCAGAAATTCATTTTCTCCCTCAGATGCTTTCATCTCACTCATTTCATTGTGTTTACAGGCCCACAGGTTTCCTGAGGGCAGCCATGATTTAGATTTACAGTTCCCCAGGCAGTCTGATTCAGAGGAAAAGTTATAACACCTGTAATGTATTACTGTCTCCTAGAGGAGCAAAGAATGTCAGGGGCTGCAGAGGTTGGCTACCCCAATAACTGCAGGCTCTCTCTGCATTGCAGCACTGAAAATGCAGGCTGGGCTGGACAAGCCTTAGCCTCTCTCATCTACCTGCACATAAGCACAAAACACATACATGTTCTTAAAGATTTAGTGGTTGTGATAGTGATGGTGAGGAGAATGGTGGTAACTTCAAGGTGTCATTATAAGAGGCTTTTCATAGACATCCAGGCAGCCACCCCCACAGAGAATGGACAGGGCAGAGAGAGTTCAGATAAAAGGACGAGAAACTAGACTGAATTTGGGGGAGAGAAATAAGACAATCTGGCTGGCATAGGGGAGGAGTTGCTGTTGGCAAAAACAAAAGGTCCCTGCAAAGGCTTGTCTTTCTGGTAACTTACTTTCACTTAATTTGGTGCATCTTTGCTAAGTGAAGCAGAATCATCATTGAGGTGAGTCCTGAGGGGAGTTGTGAAACGTGCCAAGACAAGGTGATTAATCCCTGTTCTGCAAGGCATGGACTCTGTGGTCATTCTCAGGCAAGAATTCAGCTTCCTTGAGGGTCTGGATGCTGCCACTCAGCTTAGTACCCACTAAGGGAGCAAACCCTGTTACAAAGTCACTTTCTGAAACAGAGGTGATAAGTGTTTGAAATGTTGACCCATATGTATTCTTCAGCTTCCCTCTAGCACAGGCCCTGAACATGGAGATGCAAAGGCTTCATTGTCCTTCCTCAAGGTGCACTGTCTTGCTCTTGAATTCACTACTCCTGGCATGTATGCATTGCTCTGGTTTCCTTAAGGGTGGATGGTATACTGAGACACTCATTTACTTCTGCACCTCCCCCTTCTCATTCTGCTCTGCTGTATAATATGTGAGAGGTATTATTGGCTCTGGCATTGAGTTGCTCAGGTTACTGTGTGTGAGGAACAACTGAGCAAAGATTGGATCACCAAGCAGAAGTCCACACTTATGACTATATAATGTGCCTTATTTAAAAAATTGTGTTATCATTTGGAGACCTTGTCCTCGAGAAACCAGTGATAATCTCAGAATCTGAAAGGACATGATGGACTTTAACTTCAGTGTTTATCTTGCCCCCTCCCATGATGCCAGTGTTTAGGAGATTCCTGCAGGTATAATTTTGGTACATAATTTTTTTAATTGGTAAGAGACTTATTGTTTGACATAATCTGGGATACCAAAGGAAAAAAACCAATTTTCCATTAAGTATTAATATTTCAACTAAGGTCAGGAATTTTTAAGATGCGGAATTTGGGGGAAGAACTGGCTAAAAACTTGAGGCTCTCAAAGGAAAAAAATTTGTCTTAAAGGGAGGACAGAGACTAAATGGGTGAGCAACAGAGGGGACATAGCACCCCAGAGAGCTCAACAAATCCTGTCTGTTTTGCTTTCTAGAAATACACTTTCCAGTTTCCCTTGCAGTTAAGAAGAGTCATGTGAGTGTCTTCTGACCAACCTCTGGGTCCTGTCCCAGGTAGTCCTGCACGTACCCTCTTTCCCCTTCCATTGGATAGGTAGGTGCAGGGGAGAACAAGACCCTAATGTGTGTGGAATCACATGACACAAGGAGCCTGGTCATTGAATGACAGCATGGAGCAGAGGCCTTACTGTGCCCTTCTCCCTTACCCTACTCACAACACATACTCCTGTACTGTCTCATGTTGGACTGTGACATGGGTAAGAAATAAACTCCTATTGGGTCAGACCACTGAGATTTCTGGGATTATATATTTCATATGGTGAAATCAGTGATTTTTGTTAGGTTAAAACAGCACAGAAATATTATCTCTTGATAAATGTCAACCTAGCTTCCCTATCCCTTCCCCCATTCTTTGTTGCTAATGGAATTTTTTCTTCCTCCATCACCAATGTTTCACTTTTGTTGAGCAAGTTCACATTGCCAAAGAAGACAAGCAGGATCCCCAATTTGGAAAAATACTCCAGAAGTACATGCCGGTTTACAAACACTAACAGAAAGTGTTCAGAAGAAGAAAGTGAAATTATATTGGGTAGGCTTTTGTTTCCACTCAGTCCAGTTTAGAACATTAATAATCTTAAAGAGCGCATCTCCTCTTTTCTTGTGTATTACGAATGAATGAATGAATGAATGAATGAATGAACAAATGAAAAAGCAAGCAGTTTGAAAAATTTTTGCAGCATTCTTAATGCAAAATTACAGGTAGGAATAATAATAGCTTACATTTATAGTAGACAATATGGGTCAATTATTGTGCTAAGACTTTTATGTGAATTATTTTCTTAAAAGATTACAAAATTGAAGCCAGGGAGGTCATGTAATGGCTTAAGTTTACATAGCTAGGAAGCAACAGATCCAGGAATCCAATAATCCAAGACAGCCTGGCTCCAAAGTCCATGCTCTTAAATACCATTCTTTCCCTAATGAGAACAACAAATGTCAAGTCCACCTTAAGAAGAATTTTGAACCTCTATAGTGAAAAAAACATATCAATATTTCTAGGCCAGAAAAATACACTTTAATTTGCTTTTTGTAACAAAGACACTTGAAATGGCAGGGACATCATGGGCACTCTGTATAGGACTTTTGACAAGCCAGCTGTCTAATCAATTCTGAATCCTTACTGTTGATTTTCCTTCCTCAGGGATATGTTGCTTGTGATTTATGTGGTTTTTCTGCACCATGTTCTACTGTAACCAGATCCCACCTTACGTGACCCTGTTCCCCAAGAAGTACATAGGCCTGCATCTTGTGACGAGAGCAAATCCAGGGTGAAAGAGAAATTAGGAAAGTAATGCTGGGCAAGTTCCCTAAAAACTCAGCTTTGATTTTTAATCTTCCACAAGAAATTACTGCCATGATAGCACTCCAGCATGGCTTGGGACAGATATGGCAGAATTTCTTGCTGTTCCTATATTAAGAATGTGTTCTCAGAAACAGCTGGTGTGTTACAAATGCAACTGAGTGCCTTAAGAAGTGGGATGATTGGAATCCCACTCCTAAGCACCCAGGCTGTCGATATTTGAGAGTTGGTAAATGACATGGCAGGAAGGGGTGCAATGGGGACTGAAGGTTGCTGAGCGTGAGAGAGCCAAGCTCCTTGTGTCTGCTGGCTCTGTGAACCTGTTTTATCACCCAACCATGACCATGGAGGACTGTTCTGAGAAGTAGTTTGTATTTGTAAATAAATCCTCAGATATTTGTAGTAAAATGTTGCCTAAAAAAATGTTTTATGACAGTCTTTACAGACAAACATGGATGATATAGCAGTGGCTGTGAGCAGTCATTAGTTTTTCTGTGATAAAATTTGTATGGGAGGACTTTTTTTCCTGGATATTAGGAAAATGCCCCAATATTATTGAACACATTAGCAATAAAGACTTCACAACCTCTTTTAAAAATAATCACAGCTAACATTAATGGAATGATATACAGTTTGCAGCTCATTTTTATATACATTATCTCAGTTGATCTTTCAGAAAAATTAAGTGGAAGGAACAAATGTTACTATTATCATCCCCATTTTAAAGATGGAGAAGCAAATTTAAAGAATTTAACTGACTTGTCCCTCTTACCTCCCTAAAAAGTGATGCTACATTCATACATCTCTGAACTCCCTCTTTCTGGAACTTGTACTTTTGGCTTCTAGTACAGTGTATTCCTGGTTCTTCTTTTACCATCTTTTATTCTTTCTCAGTTTTTATTTCTTGGATATTTATTTCTGTCTTTCTTCAAGTATTGGCATTCCAGATCTTCCCTTGCCCCTTCCTTTCTCTTTCTTCTTTGATAATATCTCATTAGGAAAATTCATCCACCCCCTTGGAAGGGAACAAAAGATTAGTTTACTCAAGATTTGCTTCTGTTTCTTCCTATTTCAACTTCTTCTGCAGTAAAAGCTGAACAGCTAAAAATTATACTTCCCATACTCCCTTGCAGCTAAGTTTCAGGGTACAGAGTAAGTTCCACCAATTAGAAAATATGTAAGATATTAGTAATGTCTTAATTGATATATGTCACATACCATGTAATTCACCCACTTAAAATGTCTAATTCAATGGCTTATAAAGAGTATGGTCACAGAGTTATACAACCACCACTGCAATCAAGAAAAGATGTACTTTTTGAAAGGGAAAAGTGATACCAAAGCCATCTATTTTCCTCTTTTGATTATTATTGCTAGGAAGCACAAACATGGTCACATTCGGTTTCTCTGCAGCAGTTGTGTAGTCTACAGTCACTGACTTCCCCTATGTCAAGAGGCAGTAGTGGTTTCCTGATTACTTGATTGAGCTTTCTAATTATGACGGTGATTATAGCTCTTCTAGCATGTTATTTCTGCAGCCATTTTCTGGGCATTATTCCTGGAAATCCAGTTTAGAGCCTGCTCCTCCAGACCTTCTAATAATTTCATGAACACTCAATTCCATGAATTAATTCCATGTGGAAAATATAATGAGAGTGATTTGTTACTTACAAATGGACTAATTTGAGCTCAATTTTTGTATCTTTAACTTCTAACTTCTTACTAATCTTCTCTACCTTAAGAGGTACCTCATAGTCAGCACGCTCCAAACTGAACCAGTTATCCTCATTCACAAGCCTGATCATTGTTCTGATTACCTTACCCCAGTGAATGCCTTTACCCAACAGCTCAGTTACCAGATCAATGATATTGAAGTCACCTGTAATTACTTTTCCTCCAAATTTTCCTCTCTTCATTAATCAGTCACCAAATCATGGATTTCAGGGTTCTCTATCATCTTGGCTTAGATCTTCTTTTTCTGTTGCTCAGATTTTTACAAAGAACAAGAGTCCTTACACCTGACTGGATGCTCTCCCGCCCTTGGATCAGCCCACACAGAGGCCAGAGTGGTCCGTCTAAAGTACCATTTTATACCATGTTCTTTCCTAAAATCCTTTGGTAAAATATATTAGTAAAATGTAAAATTTAAGTTCCTTACAATGGTATTCAATGGTATCAAGGCCTTTCATGACTTGGCCTGTCTATCTCTTGATCCTCACTTTCTGCGGTGTTCTTTTCTCACATTTTATCCTCCAGTCATATGAAACTAAACATCGTGGCTTTTTACACTCTTATATTTGGGCATGCAGTTTCCTCAATCTTAACTTTACTATTGAATTCTTATTTATCCTTCAAAACCCTATAAATGTCATCTCTTTGACTCTGAAGCCCTTACTGACCAACTTCCTTAAAGACCCACCGCAACCGAATAGAATCAATCACTTGCTCCTCTCTTCCACTCATGTATTCTAGTATTGCCCATATTTCATGTATTGTTCTTTTCCTACTGTCTGGTATGTGCCTTAAACCTCTGCACCCAAGGCACTTAGCACAGAGCCTGGAACATAGCAGATACTCAGAATATTTTTAAAGAACATAGTTATATTGGAATCCATTCCCAAATACAGTCATATTTGCACTAAATGTTTAAGAAAAAGGCTAAATCACTTACTGATATCAGTATGGGCTTCAGCCTTCCTAGGATTTGAGACTCTGTGATGTAAACAAGAAAATACTCTTCTCTGGAAAATCCATTTCTAGATACATATCCAAAAGATTGAAAGTGGGTTTTTGAACAGATGTTTTATACCAGTGTTCATTGCAGCATCATTTACAATAGCCAAAAGGTAAAAATCAACCCAAATGCCCATCAGCAAATGAATAGATAAAATACAGTACTTATCTATAATAGGACATTATTTAGCCTTACAAAGGAAGGAAATTCTGATACATGCTACAACATGGATGAACCTTGAAGATATTATACTGAGATAAGCCAGACACAAATGACATATATTGTATTTGTCATTTACATAAGGTACCTAGAGTAGTCAACTTCATAGAGGCATGAAATAGAATTGTGGTTACCAGGGCCTAAAGGGAGAGGAGGAATGGAAAGTTATTGTTTAATGAATATGTAATTTCAATTTGAGATGATAAAAATGTTCTGGAAGTAAAGAGTGGTGATGGTTGCCCAAAAATATGAATATATTTAATACCACTAAATTGTACACTTAAAATGGGTAAAGTAGTAAATTTTATGTTATATATATTTTACCACAATAAAAAAAAAAAGCACTGTTCTGTTCAGGATACCTGAGTTTTATTCTCAGATCGTCCATCACACAGCTGTATAAAGCTGAAATTGATACTCTACTTTCCTAGGACTCAGTTCCCTCACCTATGTACTGAAATATCTGAAGTAAGGCTTGTCAGTTCCTTCTACAGATAATGATTTTGCCACCTACTGGAAGATCCAGTTCTATTTGGTGGAGGGTCCATGTCAGTGACCATGCTGTGGAAGATTCATCACATCACAAGCCTGAAGAACCTTTACAGATTTTCTCCTGCAGGCTCATGGGGGACAGTAAGCTTCTGCAGAATGGTCCTAGGATGGTTGACTGGAAGTTGGTGTTTCTTTTGTATCCATTGCCTGTCACAAATGGAACAAAATAGCTATCCAGGATTCAATTAGCCATCCATTCAGCATTGATTAAGTACTTGCCACATATTAGGGATTCTACTAAGTACCAGAGATAAGAGATATCAATAAGACATGTATGGTTCAACATTCACAGTATACTGGGAGACACTGGCATATTAACAAATACTTAAAATAAAAGGAATTTGCATTTAAAAAACCAAAACAAGAATATGTACAAAGAACTATGGGATTTGTAGAGAGTCGCTTGTTGCCTGTAAGAGACAAAATGTCACTGAGAAGGTTAATTTTGAACTAGTCTTGTGATTAAGTGAGTGAGAAGGAGTTCATGAAGGAGGAGCTAAGTAAAAGAATTCCTGATTTTCCTCTTGTCTTGATCTACCCCTGTTCATGTTGTCCCCAGTATGGAACCTAGAATGTGAGAAGAATTCAGAAAAGGTTGCCAAAAATTATGGCAGGGTGGCTTCTATAAATAAAATTTTTTTCTTAAAACTGGTATCTTCTGATACATTCTCATAGATATACTCTCGCTCAATATCTTTCAAAGACCCCCTTGGCAAAGAGAAAATATTACCTACAATTAAGAGAATACAATCCTATTCTCTTAATAGCGTCGCCAGTGTTTGCTGTTCCAATGTCAACAGTAATTATATAGCTTGGCTTTCAATGTGGGATTAAACTTCTTTTATTTTTGCACTAATCAGAAAAGCAATTGGATAGTTACTGTGCTCTTTGGAATTTCATTGCAAAAGAATGAGGTTCTGCCAGATCCTGTCTTGAAAGAAGGAAACAGACACAAAAGGTGAAAACAAAAAAACTTCTAAAAGTTTTCTGACAGTGCTGACAGGTTACACTAGTCACAAAACCAATATCAGCACCCAAGGGTCACCGACTTGGAGGATATGCCCAAGTTGGCCAGCAGGTCCCAGCATGGAGAGGTTGGAAGGGAACTAATTAATTAAAGAGTGTCAAACATGTTGTCAGGGTGCAGACAGCACAAAATAAAGTGGACTTTACATGATTTAACCAGTAGGGGAAGAGTAAAATCATTGAACTCATAAAAAAATTTCTTCAAAAAAGGTGAGTCTCAACATCTTTTAACTCTATCATGGTTAGAAGATAAATTGCTACTTCAAATTCTGGCTTAAGAAAGAGGAACTAAATGCTTCCTTAAAAAAATACTAAACATTTATTGAGCACCTACAATGTGCCAAGCACTGAGAGAAGCCCTCTGGGCAAGTAAGTTGACACTTACATTTACATTTTATTCTATGAAGAGTTATGTAGTGTTTCAGCCGTGGTGCCATTTTGTTTATGTTCCCTCATTTAATCTAATGAAAGCTCATTGAAGAAGATGTTGTTTTTACAAATGAGGAAGTAGGCAACAGGCCTAGGTCTTAACTCTATTTCCACAATATACTAGCTGTGTTATTTTGGAAAGTTAAGTTAACCTCACTGAACTTGAAAGGCTCCTGTCTTCCCACTGTTCCAAGTGTATGACAGGTAGGAGCCATTCCCATATGAATGACTTCCATGGGAACAACTGGGGAAATAGTCTAAATGCCTTGCTGGCCTAAGAACAACGTAGACGAGCAGGTTTTGCCTCAACTTTCTTTTTCCTTCTTAAAACATTTTCTCCTCAAGGCATGAGCCTTCCCAAGCTCTCTTCTTCCTTTCAAAAACCTGATCTCAACCTTCTTTCTTCACTCCTCAGAAACTTTTATGATGACAACTTTTTCAAGAACATGTATATTTTACCAAGAAACTATACAGTAAACTAGGATCCCTGAGCTGTCATTGGCATCTGTCTTAAAACCTTACCTGGGAGAATTCTCCTGCAGGCTAGGCTTCTTTAAGTACCTGCTCTTGGCATGGTGTATCTATTTGTAGGTGCTGCTAGAATACAGGCTCTTAGTTTTACACCCTCACCAGAGAAGCATGCTCTAGTCTGCTGCATCCACAGGCAGCTTTCTGACTCTGTTGGCAAATTTTCCTTTTCAAAAACTTTCTACTTTATGCTCTCTTTGGGTCTAAACATAATATTAAAAGCACTGCCCAAGATGGAAAAATGAAAAGAGGAGGAGCAGGAGCTTCCATGCCCATTCGAATAAGCCCACTCTCTCAGTCCATTGTCACATCTTGTGTCATGGGTTGTTGAGATTCCCAGAGGGAAGGACAGAAATGATTGTTAGGCTGGGCTACCATTCCTAATTAAGTCACACTCAGTCATTTCTACTTATACATGACCCACTGCCAACTGATCTTAGAATTGCAGAAATAAAGATAAATAGTAAATAAATAAAATAGTTGTTCCTTACAAAAATGTTTTGATATCTCTGCTTTTAGAAAAATGAGAAGAATATAAAAGATAGATGTAGCAAGTCACACAAGGAATAAAATTCATCCTAGAATTCAGATCTTTCAAGTCTAGTGCTTTAAAGCACATCCATATGAGCGCACACGCAGTTTTCTTTTTACCCACAAAGCTCCACAGTTTTTCACTGCTGAGGCTCAGAGTGAGGTGTAAATGTTGCCTCCCGGGGTATGCTGAGAAAGATACACAGCACTGTTTCAAGAAGTCAAGTTATTCAATTAAGGAACCCTAAATATTAACAGGCCAATTAACTCCAATGATAAGATACATCCAGTGCTAAGATTGGTTAGCAGTGCATTTCCTAGCACTTTACACCTTGCTTGTTTTGATTTGTCCATTGTCTAAAAGATTATCCAGAAGATGGGTGCAACTTCTAAATCACAGGCTTTTCATTGTGACAACTTTTGCATATTTGTTAGTATGGTCTACTTTTTAATAAACTTGTACAGGGCCAATATATCATAACATCATTAAAACATTCATCTCTACTAGTTATAAATTGCCTTGATGGTGCTGTGACTACATCCCCTGGAGCACCTTTAACAGAATGAGTCTTAAGATCCAGATATATCATTGTCACATCAGAAGGATGACATTGGATCCCCTTGTCATGGAAAAAGGCATATGGTAGCATAAGAAAAGAAGATAGGCAAAACTCTGGTATGCCATTGGTGGGTCTGTGTCTGATAAGCTGTTAGACTTTTTGGGCCTCCTCTTTATCTATAAAATAAAATCTTCCTTGCCTAGCTTATAGGAATTCTGTTAAGAGCAAATAAGAAAATGTGTATGAAAACATTTTGAAGAGTAGGTTGAGTTTTCCAGAAAGGAAACTTAGAGAAAAATTTTAGCAAAATGTTTATTGGAGAGTACTTTGGGGAACACACCTCTGGAAGGGGGGCGGGGAGGAGGCAATATTAGGGGAATAAATCCAGTTGCATTGCAGACCTAATAGCAGACTCAGCCACCTCCCACAAAAATACCTAGATTGGACTGCCATCAAGGTCTCATCTTGTGCTGACATGGCCAGGCCTTCATAGCAGACATCAGTTAGTCATTGGATGTCAGTTGCCTCAGGAGCTTAAGTTAGATGGTTCTCTGCAGATGAAGTATGACAAGTGAAGGCTGCCTGTAGATAGCATTGCCAATAGGAAGGGTGAAAATTCTTTCTTTAAAGAGAATCATGGTGGCAGAACAGTTACTACTGTAGTCCACCTCTTATGTTACTTGGAGCCACTTCTTCATGTAAGTTCAAGAATCAGCTCTTCCTAGATTCCAGTGAACATTTCTCCCCTTGGGGAAAACTTGAAACAGGAAGATAAGTGGTACAAAATATAGTCTGCTGATGCTGAAGCTGGTTTAAGGACCATAATAGATACTTTCCCTTACCTTCCTCCATTATCCATTTCAGAGTCCCCTCACATCTGCTACTACCTTTGCTTGTCTTGGTTGCTGACCCAGTATGATGATCTATACCACCAATGTTAATGAGTTTAAACACCTGGTCTTTACTTGTTTGTTTTTTTGTTTGTTTGTTTTGTTTTTTATAGTTATTGTTAGGTAGTAGAGTACCAAAAGACACCCAAAAAGATCTCTTGGGTACAAAACATAGTCTTGCCCATCCCCATTGTGGAAAAGTAGCCCTCTTACAAGTCAGTTACCTTTGCCAAGATGACATCTTCTTTCCTGTTGGTGCTCAGACCTATGAATACAAGAATTGGCCAGAAGCAGCCATGATTTATAGTTAAGTGTACTGTAGCTGTGTTGCTTTGCTGAAATTGTCACTCCAACAATAAAACCCAAGGTGCCAGTACTCTCAAAAAGGAGGCTGTTCACATATCTTGGCCCTGCTCGTGATTTATTTCAGAAGACCAGGACCATCTTGAAATGAATTGTTGCTGGGTCTGTCTGATCTTATAACTTGGTGAATCTGCTGGAACCCAGTACATGATGTCATTCTGAATGCATGGTCACTTGAAATCCCATGGTAAAATGCTCTGTTTCTACCAGAGATTGATATCATGCCAAATACTGTTTACCAAAATGTGTGTGATTTTCCAATGCAAATAGCATGACCTTGCTCCAGAAGCTCAGGCATCTATCTGCATTATTTTTCTGCCACTGGGCTTACCATCAACTCAATAAGAAAGCTTTTCTCATTAATGATATCTTTACTACCATAAAGTTTTCAGAATATTTACACTATATCCTGAACCTATGGTACAAGGTTCTTTTCTACTTTGGGCTCTCTAAAAACTGACAGCTTTCTTTATAGGAGCTGAAAGAGCATTACCAGGTATGGAATATGGTGACTTTAAAACATGAAGAGGGCTCTCTCTAATAGGAAGTGTGTGTGCACCATCCTTTGTGGTGAAAGAAACATTAAAAAACATGACTTTTACTTTGGATTAGATGTGCCAGTATGCCCCTAACCTTTCAAAATTTTACTAATGTGCAGTCCTTTTGATCTTTGAAAGATGTATCTAAATGCTGAAGCACATACATCTTACCATGGCCTCCAATGTGCTAGCCATTTGATGTTCATCTAGACCAATAAATATAATGTTGTAAAAGTAGTGGATTAATACAATATTCTGTGGAATATCCAGATGGTCAAGACCTTTTCAAATTATCTTATGACAGGTCAGGTGAAATTAACACAGTATTCATTCCATATGAATTCAAATTGTTGCTAGTCCCTTATTCAATGGGGAAAGAAAAGAATGCATTTGTGAAATAGTGGCTATGTATCATCTCCCTGGGGCCATATTAATCTACCTTGGCAAAGATACCATCTCTGGGTGATCAGCTGCAATTAGAAATGCTATTTAGCTGTGTTTGCAGAACTCTTCTGCCATACTCTACAGTACATCTGGTTTGTTCAGGGCTAAGACTAGTACATTAAATGAGGATATGATGGATATGATAGTTAACACTCCTGCAACCTTTAGATCTCATGGATAGTGTTAATTTCTGCCATCTTCTATGTCTGCAATTTTAAAAAAATTATTATATTCTCCAGGATATAGGAAAAAGGAGCAGTTCTAGAGATTGCTGTTTTGTCTTTTCACTAAGATAGGCCTTACCTGACCACCAAAGGACTCATTGTGGACTTAGGCTGACCATAAGCTATTTCTATCCTAATAGTATATTTGAAAAGTGGCAAAAGACTAAGCTGGTGCATTTGAGAACTTCATGGGCTCAGAGTGAGCTAAACCTGGGCAGGATTCAATAAAAAGGGTGGAGCCAAAGTAGGTTATAGTTGTATGTGAAACAAGAGTTTATTCTTGTATTTTTCTTTATTAATTATTTTATTATTTTCCATATGAACAACTGTACATCTGTCTTTGCCCAACCCTGTATTATCTGGCCCCTCTAAAAGAGGGGTCATGTTGGTACTTCAGCTTTCTAGCCACTCTGACCATATAGCAAGCAATTCTAAAAATGTTTGGTTAGAAGACTCTGTACCAAGATGGTGTCATCAGAGGCTCCTGAATTTGCCTCTCTTACCCACACAACAATGTATAAGTTACACATGGAGCAGTTCCTTCTGAGAGAAATCTAGAAACTAGCTGAGTGCCTCCCATACACCAAGCAACTGAGAGCACAACCACATTGAAACAGATGGGAAAGGCCAAGACACACTCCATAAACCTCACTTCTCCCTTCCCCCAACATAGAAGCATACATTCAGGGGGGAACCTCAACTCCCACTTTCTACATTGGGAAAGAAAGGTTTATACCACAAATCTAGGGCCCAAAATTTTAAGGCTTCCACACAAAGGGTGGGTCCCAGAACACCTAGCTCTGAAAGCCAAAGGGACTTACATTGCATTTCAGTCCCTTTGGACTATAGCAAACAGTGAAGTTCTTCATGGGTGCACAAGCACTCACCATAGCTCCACACAGAAGGCACAGGCAATAATGCTCAACTGCCAGTCTTTTCCCAGGAAGGGATTTGACTGCATACTTTATGAGCTGCTGCCTAAGGGTGAAGCTTCTAATTAGCTCACATTTAGGTGCTGACTGTAATCCTCCCTGGTGTCCAAAAGGGCAGGTAGGTACTTCCTTGCCTTCACCTTTTGGCTCACTCCAACAATAAAACCAAGTTGCCAGTACTGCAAGTTGCCAGGAGCTTGTTCACATATCTAACAACCCAACTTTTACAGCTTTCATCCAAGGAACTGGTTCTCAAATCACCCAGCTCTGATAGTCAATGGGGTATGCATCCATGGGTCCCACAGATCTATAACAAAGAAGCGTTTTTTTAAACAGGCACAGGAACACTCCCATAGCTATAACACCCAGAGTTAGTGCAGTGGGAATAGGCAAAAATGTTCATCTCTGAGTTTATTTCTGGAAGGAGCTTAACTGCATACCTTGCCAGTGGCTGAGGGTCTGCCTTCTAATCCCCCTGAATCTAGGTGCTGATTGAGATTTTCCCCTTTGAGACACTGATGTGTCTTGGTATAGTCTGAATTACTGGGAGCCAATAGAATAAAGGTGGTGGCTTAGACAATCACAAAGGTTTGAGAGCCAGTCAGGAGCTTGGACCAGGCTGTTTAGTGAGGTTCTTCTCCCACATTAGACCAGTCTGTCAAGATTAGAAGAGGTGGCTGTTTAATCTGTAGAAATCAACATAGAGACTCAAGAAAAGTGAAGAAACTAAGGAATAAATTCCAAACAAAATAACATAAATATCCAGAAACTGATCTTACTGAAATGGAGATAAGTGATTTACCTGGTAGGTTCAAAATATCAGTTATAAAGAAGTTCACTGAGATCAGGAAAGCAATGCATGAATCAAGGGAGAATTTCAGCAGAGATAGAAAATATAAAAAAGAACCAAATAGAAATTACAGAGCTGAAGAATACAATAACTGAACTGAAAAATTCCATAGAAGGGTTCAACAGAAGATTAGATCAAGTGGAAGAAAAGATCAGGGAACTCCAAGGCAGGTCAGTGGTATTTATTTAATCAGAGGAGCAAAACAAACAAACAAACAAACAAACAAAAAACCAAATGTAAAAGAGTGAAGATAAATAAAGTACTTATGGGACACCATCAAGAGGACCACTGTGTGCATTATATCGGTCCCAGAAGTAGAAAAGACAGAAGGGGGCAGAAATTGTATTTAAATAAATAATAACTTGCTTAACTTGGGGAAAGAAACAGACATCCAGATCTAGGAAGCCAAAAGGATATTAAATGAGATGATAAAGAGACTTAACACCATGACACGTAATTAAATTGTCAAAATTTAAAGATAAAGGGAAAAAGGGAAAAGCAACTTGTAACATACAAGGGAACTCTCATAAGACTACTGGAAGATTTTTTCAGCACAAATGTTGCAGGCCAGGAGGGAATAACATAATATATTCAAAGTGCAGAAAGGAAAAAAAAAATTAAAAGCCTGCCGATAAGAATGGCAAAGTCATACAGAATTGAATGAGAGAGAAACACTTTTCTAAATATACAAGAAACAAATGGAAATTCATAACAAAAAGAAGGGGGGGAAAGAACATGAATAGACATTTTTTCAAAGAAGACATAGAAATGGCCAAAAGGTATGTGAAATGGTACTCGATATCACTAATCACCTCACACCTGCTTGGATACCTATTATCCAAAAGACGAGATAGCAAATACTGAGGGGATGTGTAGAAAAGATAACCCTTGTACACTGTAGGAATGTCAAGTGGTATAACCACTATGGAAAAAAGTATGGAGGGAGGCAGAGACAAATGTATTTGAAAAAATAAATTAAAATTTAAAAAAAAAAAGAAAAAAAAGTATGGAGATTCCTGAAGAAGTTAAAAATAGAACTACCATATGATCCAGCAATCCCACTTTGCTTGTATACCATTTTGGGTATATAGCCAAAAGAATGAAATCACTATCTTGAAGGGATTTCTGTACTCACATGTTTATTGTAATACATTTCCAAGGTATGGAAACAACGTTAAACATCTATCTACAGATAAAAAAAGAAGAGTGACATATTCATATATAATGGAATATTATTTAATTTGAAAAAGAAGGAAGTTCTGCCATTTGCAGCAACATGAATAAATCTAGAGAGCATTAGCTAAGTGAAATGAGCCAGACAGATAAAGACAAATCCTGGGACTGGGTTGGGGAGGAGGGTGGAGGAAATAGCAGGGAGAGGCTAGTAAAAAGATACAAACTTTTAGTCATGATATGAATAAGATCTGAGGATGTAAAATATAACGTGGTGACTATAGTTGAAAAAATATAATTGAAATTTGCTAATACAGTAGAACCTAAATGTTCTGAAACATAAAAAGGTATATATGTATACATTTATCAAGTCATCACATACATTTAAAATCTATTAAAATTATTTAAGTATACCTCACACTAAAGCTGAGAGACAAATAAATGAAAATGTTCGTATGTCTTCCTGTCTGCCCTAGTTTTCAGTTTCCTGAGTAAATGGCTCAAGTTCCCAGGGAAAGACTGGGACAATAATTATTGTGTATCTTTGTTGTATGTAACAGGGTCCTTACTCCTGTAGACTTAGTCATCTTTTCAATCAGTGCACTCTAGGTCCAAAAACTGGATCAGGTCCAGAAACTTGGAAAGGGATCGTGGTATTTTATTGAGATAACTGCAGACTTCTGATCATCCTCCCACTGTTTTCTCTAATGATACAAGCTGAACAATGTCCCTGCTGGCTGTCTATTTTGCTACAAGGGATGCTGCATTCTTTAAATCATCTTAATAACTTTCTCCAGTTCAGGCCCCCTTGGTTATCACTCTGACCTTGGTGTTAATTATAATATTCACATCCACCTGTCTTACATCCAAAAGCATTGTCACCTGGCTCCCATTGTTTTGGAGTACTATCACCCCTTTTGCTATCAGTGAGCCTAGCTCTGTAATGACTGCCTACAAAACAGCTCTGGTCTATAGGCAAGAACATCAGTAAACATTTTAGTGGTTTTGATACCCTCTCACAAGATCCGTCTTTATAACTTAGCAATTGGTGTATAGTTCTGGCATTCCTGTGGAACAATGTCATCTGAGGTGTTTTTTTTGTAGCCTGACAGTATATCCACTTCAGCACGCCCACTGCCCTGATCCTTTTATTCCCTTCCTTCATCAGCTGCCATGAGAATTCTGACATTTGAACCTGACTCAGGGTAAGCCATCATTTTGTCGAGGTTTCTTTGCAGTAAGTTCACATTATTCCAGTGGTCTTTGTCAGGGTGTAAAATCCTATTTCTTAGGAGAATATGTACTCTCAAGTGGATAAACTCTTCCTTATCCAATTTGGTGGTGGTGTCCTTTTGATTAAATACCTTTTTAGCTCCTGCCATACCTGGTGGCGAGGTTTTACTACTTAGGGGTATAGTCCCTTTCATCCCTTATCAGGCCCACAGTACCTCCCACAATCAGTCCCCTTTACCTCCGCTGAAAGGGGAGATAAAGGCAGATTCTGGCAGCAGGACATGTATTCTTACAGGAGAAAGAGGCCTTTTCATGGTCTTCAAACAAGGAGGTAGTGAACTGAGGAGGTATGGACTGAATGTGTCTAACCTACTCAAAATTTACATGGTAAAACCTAATCCCCAATGTGATGGTACTTGGAGGTGAGGCCTTTGGGAAGGAATTTGAATCATGAGGATGAAACCCTCATAAATGGGATTAATGTCCTCTTTAAAGAGGCCCCAGAGAGTTCACTTGCTCGTTTCGGCCGTGTGAAGACATAGGGGAAATATGGCTGTCTGTGAACCAGGAAGTGGACTTCACTAGACACAAAATTTGTGTGTACATTGATCTTGGAATTCCCAGCACCTAGAATGTGAGAATTAAATGTTTTTGGTTCATAAGCCACTCAGTTTATGGTATTTTTGTTAAAATAGCTCAAATGGACTAAGATCGTTGGCTACTCTTATGATCAACCTCTGACCCTGGTCCTAAGCTTTCTCTGCCCTTCTATTGCAAGAGATGAGAGTGTCTTCATGTACCACCAGGGTAACCCCCCACCATTTTCACATTTGGTTTTCAATTGTCTGGTAATTGCTCTCAGACTTCCATTACCTTTTTCTAGAGTACCATTCAAGCTTAGCATTAACCATTGAATCTATTGTCTTTATAGTTACTTCTTCCCACATCCTCCTACTCCATAGTTTTCAAAAGCCTGGTATATTGCACCAGTTAATGCACTTGTTTCTACCTGTATACTTATGAACCATCCTAGTTCTCCATAAGGTTTTCATCTTAACAACTGGGTAGTCATCTTGTGCCTAAAACTTCACCAACTAACAGTGATCAGGTCTTCACTGAGAAGACTAAGAGTGTGTGATCCATCTCTCAATCCCCTTCTTGCTAGCTCCTTTATTCAGCCAGTGTTGGTACTGAAAGACTCATGTTGGGGTCTCTAAGAAGCAGCTCTGAGATAAAGTTCAATGTACAAGTTATTTATTAGGGGTGCCCTTGGATTCAGACCTTTGGGAGAGAAGAAAAGGGAACATGATTAGTTGGAAGCACAAGTCAAGTTATAATGTTGCCAAACCCACAGGACACACTGGGGCTAAAGTGACTCATTAGAACTGTATGTATAGAGTTTGACTGAGAGGGCTGGAGTCTTACAACCACACTAATCAGTTAATGGATGTGGGTTGCTGCCCCAGCAAGGGGCATGCTTTGAGGCAATAAAAGCTTTGAGGCTGAAGCAATCCCTGGAGGGGCTGGTGGCTGGGGCTTTCTGCCTATACAACTCTCTGTAGCTAGGACAACAAATCCCTTAGAGGGCATCTGGGTAGCACACTCAAACATTCATCATGGAAAACATTGCCCATACTACCCCCGCCATCCCTCATCTCACCTCCCAGGTTCATTGCTAATCTGTTCTCCCTGCCACATTAAGTCTTTGCCATTTTGGCTTCTTTTCTATTAAATGGGAGTGACGATCCCTCCCTTGCCTATTTCCCATGGATGTGAAAAGGCTTTGTAAACTATAAACCAATTTACAAATTCTAGGAAGTAATATCATTACTAACTTTCAAGATTATTAAACATCAAGAAATACTTGGTAAAAAACAAACAAAAACATTGTATGTATCCCGTTAATTTTCTTTTATTAAATTGCCCAGTTTCTTAGGTTGGTAGTACAAGTTTTTGACCGATAAAGATTATGTATGCTCCATGTAATCATAGCTGCTCAAAGATACAAGGTCTTTTTATAGGTATTTTGAAAAATAGAAAAATCATCCTTATATTTTACTAGGGATGCCAAACTCTCAGTAACAAAGATCTGATATTTGATGATGGAGGTGAGGAAGCAAATGTGGAGTGAAGGAAGGGACTACTATGTACTGAGTGATATCACTTTGCCAAGCACTACGTAACGTGTCTTACATTGTTGCCTTTTCCGCGTCAACAACATGAAATTTGGAAGTGGGGTCTTCTGAACTCAAGGTCAAAGAACAGGCTCTTTATTTTCATTTCTGGGATCTCTGCTGACACCTTTAAGAGACAGGAAGACCCACAAATCCTATCATGCCATTCCTGACCCGCAGACTGTACAGTCAGTTCTCACTTCCTATCTTGGAAAAATGTAGTTAACGTCTGCAGAGCATAAATCTATGAAAACACAAAATTAATACATCATATCCATCTTCAAAGAATCCACATTTGGGACTTGGGAAACTAGAGAAAGTATTTTTCCTGCAACAAATCAGAGACTAAGCCAGACACCAAAGCCCCAGAATGCACCTGTGTTCAACAGTTTTATCTGGGGAGTAACCCGACATGATCTACTGCACTGGCTCTTTCAGAAAGAAGTCACAGAAGGGAAGAGAAGAATGTCTGAGGGTTTGTCTAGGGAAAAATAAAAGAAATAATTGTTCTAAAAAAAGGAGGAATTGGTATTTCACTGGCAGCCCAGGTTGCAGAGGAGCACTTTAAACTTCTGTGGCTGGTATCCTTCATCTGAAAATCATCAGCTTGTTTAAAAATCCCTCATCTGGGGATTTGGCTGCTTGCAATCACACAACCTGAAACTGAGTGTGTCTAGATACCCATATGTTCTCAGCAGGGGGCCCTAGGGTACTCTGGTGTGCTGTGGCCTGAATTCCTCTTGCCAACATACATATGTGAAGCAGCCAAACAAGAAACTCATTTTCAACACAAGTTATCAGCTATCAAGAAGAAGGAGCTACATGGAAGTGAGGTTTTTCCATTGTGATTTCGATGAGTCCCAGGGTTTATGGTGAAGGGAAGATTTTTGCCCCAGACAAGGTTCTGGGTCATGCTTTACACTGTCCCTGATTCTGGCTCTTTTAACATAGAGATAAAATGATCCTATCCAGAAATAGTTCACGTAGTATGGGCCACTGAGCTTTGGGGGTGTGTGTGTATGCATGTGTGTGTGTTTCTCTGTGGACAATGAATCTAAAACCTACCTTCCAAACTGAGTTTGGTTTAATGTATTTCTGTCTGCACCTACAGTATTTCATTTCTCTCTTCTCTTTCCTCTTATTTAACTTGAAATTGTGCTCTTTCTCTCGTAAGGCATTTTGGCATGGCGCAGGGATGAAAGTCATTGTTTAAAAGAAAGAGCTGAATTATATCACTAATAATATTAAGCTCAGAAAGAGGCTTAGCAGCATGCACTAAGCCAACATGGTTGGTGGCAGTGTGGACTGGAAGTCAGGGACCTGAGGGCTCCTCATTATCCTACCACCATACCAATGTGTGATGTTAGCCAAGTCATTCATTACCCTTGAGTCCCTATTTCTTCACTGAAAGGTGAACAGATTGCAGGTTGTCTGCTAGATCACCTTCTGCCTCAGCAGATTGTGATTAGCATCATTTTGCAGAAATCTTTCAGTACTTGCAAACGTTTGCCTAAATAATGATGATTCTTGATTTCTAGCCTGGTGACCAGTTGAATGATAGGAATACTTTCAGCTGTGGGTAACTGAAACCCTACTAAAGTGATTTAACCCATAGTGATATTTATTGTAATGAAACATGGAGTTAAGTGGTTTGGAAGGTAAGGTTTTTTGGTTGGTTGGTTGTTTTAAATCAGCATGATCATCATGATATAAAGCACTTTATGTTTAAAGTCATGTTTTTACTGGTATCTACCTGGTGCATTGATTCCTGTATTGTTATGAAATGCCCTAGTACTGCCCAGTCTTTTCCTAACTCTTCTTTGCCTTCCAAGGTTTTCAACTAAGAGCCAGGTATGTTCTTCAAGACCCTTCCTTTGGTGGGTGCTGAATTCCAGTATTTTTCTCAAGAAACTCTTGAACTCTTTGTTCTGCTTTCCAGAGGGTTTCTTCGCTACTTTCTCCTCATCCCTAGAACTCAGCAAATGTCTTTAAGAGAAAACTAACTGCATGCTCCAGTCCCTCCTTTAGAAGATTCAGCCCCAAACTCTGCCAGTTCCTTTATTCACTAGCATTAGTTGGTTCAAATCCCAGAATCTAAGTCTCTTGCTCAAGCCTAAGAATCACTAAACACCTCCAGAGTAAGAATGCAGTGAAACTCAGCTCACCTCTCTTAGATATTCTCTCCAGACTTTTTGCCCATATAGTTCTCAGAGCCTCAGCAGCTATCAGACATCTTTAGCCAGATGATTGCTATACATTCTTCAGCATTTTCAGCTATCATCAGTAGGAACATTGGCCTGACACAAGCTATTTCAACCATTCAGAAGTGGAACTCTTTCCAGTCCCTTTATGTACTTCTCCTTTGTTGGTTGCAAGGTCACTGAGGACTTTATACCCGTGCTTTTATTGTCTCTTGATTGCAACCTGACATACTACTTATACCAGTATCCTATCACTCAAGGATGAGAATAGAAATGAATCTTCCTTTCCCTTTGAGAAAAATTAGACTCAGAAGCATCTAAGCATGATTTTCTGTTACATCAAATATAATAATTAGGTCACACATTCACTTCTGGTTAGGAAGGAGTCTAGAAAAATGAGTATCATGCAAAGGAAAGTGAAATTACCATTATTGGTTTATACTAACTATGGTTTATTTTCTGGTACTGGGCAACCTGTCATCCCATTCCAAATTAGTGTTCTGTTATTAAGGTAGAAGGGTTGTATGGAATGACCTTTGGATGATAAACACCCTACTTTACTGTGGTTAAAAGATACGGGGATAAAGACAAAAGACTATAGTAGGTAGTTAATACCCTGCTCCTTGAACAAATAAGTAATGAATTAATGGCAAGATATTCATTTTGAACTGGTTGAGTGAAGAGCAAAAGAGAAGTATATGAAGTTAGTTTTTCCATTTCCCTTACCAAGTTACATGTCTAACTGTGTGCCCTACAAAATGCAATAAGGGCCAAGATTATGTCACATCAATTTTGTAATGTGTTGTCATACTAAAGGCATTCAGTTACCATTTGTTGATTTGAAGAAAACTTTAAAGATTGGAAAAGATTTGTGTAGTTGTAGAGGAGAGTGTAACAATTACTATCATGATGGTATGTGTGTATATTTGTGCTAGGAGTGAGCAGTTTGAGTGTCAGGTCTGTGAGGCCTGGACAGCATGCAACAACTTAGCTCTGATAGAAAGTTTATATTAGCAATAAATAAGGAACTACCTGCCAGGGCTGAGCTTTTAAGAGCTGTTATACAAATAAGGTATGGAATAATAGGTATTTCACTGGACAGAAAAGGAAAACAAAGAAATAAACTAGCCCAGGTCACTGTATCTAAGATAGTCTCTATTACATAGTCCAGACAACAACCCCAATGCTCCAACCCTCCATTAAAATGAAATCCTTCTAGCTAATTTTAGGGAATTTTGAAAGACATTCTTTGACCCAGTTATCAGATAAGTTATACACAGCTGAGCTTTATTTAATTGCATAATGAATGAATCAACTACTTAAAATCACTTTACAAAATCCCATACAGTATCACATTTCCTTCCTTGTTACCAATACCTGTTAAATGCAATCCTCATGGAGAAATAATTCACTTCATTGTATTAAAAAATGCCCAATTGGAGTCCTTTAAGTGTTGCAGTTCTCAATTATCTCACCCCAAATCCACTGTGAAGTGATAATTAGGGGCTAAAAACTAAACCGATTACTGAAGAATTTTCTCCTGGTAGCCATTTAATAGCTAAATCCTCAAATTATGCACTTCTCAGCAACACACAGATCACAATAAATTTTAAAAGTTTGAAATTACCAACTTTGCCCCAACACACCAAAAACAAAGGGATTACTGATTTAAAGGATTAGAAATCCTTGACAAATTATTCTATTCCTCTGGTAGAATATCTGTTTTGATTAATAATGACTCTTAAATCCAAGTTCTGGCCATAGTCCCTTATTATAAGACCTGCCTTTGCTCAGCGAAAGATATACATTATGAGTATCAACAAAGTAGGATTATCTGATTCACATGTATATGAAATCTACAACCACATAGGTAAAGGTCATGTGCACTAATGATATATATTGGTAGTATTGTACCAATATAGTTGGTTTTATGAACTTTAACTGAGCTTTGACAGCTATGTGACACATGCTTTTGCTAGAGAGGTACAAATTGTTCTACTGCTGTCCTAACACTGCAATGTTGTCTCTAGCCATAGACATGACTTCACTCAGACAAGACCACTTACACCACATCCAATGCACAATGACCACTTAGGAAGCTTAAAGGAGGAGGGATTCATATCAACATGGTGATTAATAGACCATCACAGATACCCTCCCAGCTGCTAAGGTACTGTGGTCTTCTACCTCTACTCCAATAAAATGGAAGGGAGGTACATTAATAGGGAAGTTTTTAAATTTTTATAGATCAGATAGTTTATATGTAAGATAATTTTTAATTGTGATGAACAATTCTAAAATATAAGGATTTTACAAATTACTATGATATCTATGAGAGGTACTATAGATATTATAATGTGCTATCTATGATCATTTTTCACAGTATTATATTAAAGCCAGTGGAGTGACCATTACCCATTTCACTTTAGGTCTATGGTTTTCAATCAAGGGAGATTTTGCCCTCCAGAACTTTGGGTGATATCTGGATATATTTTGGTTGCCCCAGTTGGAGAGAGGATGATCCTGGGATCTAGTGAGTAGGGGCCAGGGATTCTGCTAAGCTTCCTACAATGCGCAGGATAGTCCCCAACCAACAAAGAAATATTTGGCTGATAATGCCAATAGTGCCAAAGTTGAGAAGCCTTGCTCTAGATCTTAGACTGCTATAGCTTTGACACTTTACCTCATGTGTATTCTCAAAAGCTGTGTGGACAGGTATGGGGGATGGTAGGGCAGAGTAACAACGTGCTATATAGATCTTCTGAGTCTCCATTATGCCCCTCTCTTTTAAAAGTATCTATATAGCTCCATCATCCTGTTTTCCCTTTTTTTCTGGGCTTTATTAATTTTCTTTATTATTTACCAGAGTGTCCTCTCACTGCCTACATAGTTTGTCAGTTTAATTACATATTTACATATGCATGTAACAAATAATTTTCAAGTGCTTTTTATGCTATGTATGGTCCCTGACTTCATGGGTCTTCATTAGGCATTAGTGGTCAATACCAAAAAAGATTTGGTAAAGATAACAGTTAAGAAAACACACACACACGTGTATGTGTGTGTGTGTTTGTGTGTATATGTATATATATCCAAATATATTTAAAGATTTTCCTAGGAATTATTTTATTTGGACTGAGACTTTTGGGGGAGAATAAACAAGGAGAATCATATCAAAGATAAAAATTGAACAGAATGGTTTTAGAATGGGACTGTTTAACCTATATGGAGGGCAAAGTCAGAGTATAATGATATGAAGTCATAAAAGTCCTAATAATATTTTAATTTCTCTTCTAATCAAAATAGTACATATGCTCATTGTTTAGGTCAAATAGTAATTACTGATAAACATCAATTCCTTGCCTACAATCCCTGCATCTTGACATCTGATCTTCCAAAGCATTCACTTTTGCTAATGTTATCTGTTTCTTTATAGATATTTAATGTAATATTTCTAAATAACATGCTTTTATTAATATCCCTTAGTTTTTTCATTAAACCCTAAGAGAACAAGCCTCTTAATTTAGATTTTAGAGGGCCCCACGTGTCACAAAGACACAAAACAACCTATTATAAAACACACAGGCATCTCTGTCACTCAGGATCTACTACTCAGGACTCACACGGCACAAACTATTCTAAACGTTGGCACTCATGACCCACACTACTCGGGCCTCAGGGAAGCATTTCTCCACATCTCTTTCCCTGTGTCCTAAAATAAAAAATCCTGGCATTTGATGAGTTGTGGTGTTACTGATGTACAGACATCACTTCATAGTGTGGCAGTGATTTGAATGGAAAAAGCTTTTTTTTAAAAAAAGTGGACAAATTAATTAAATTGTAAAATTCTTTCTCTCAGATTCTTGAATAAAAAAGTCTCATTTCTCAGAAATTCCTCTGTCCATTTTTTGCTTTCCAGTTTATCATTGTGATTACTGATAGGTCCATCACTGATCACAAAGTAGCACAACAGTCACAACAGTTGAACTTGGTGACTGAGGGACATTTCGCATTATTAAATTTATATTTTTCTTCATCTATTTTGGGAAGATTATTTAGTATATTTCATTGATTATGCTATCGCAGTTGTCCCAAATTTTTCTCCCCTTTACCCCCTCTGCACTGCACCTCCCCACCCTCCAGGATTCCTCCTCCACCACCCCCTGCCGCTTAGTTCATGTCCATGGGTTGTATATGTAAGTTCTTCGGCTTCTCGATTTCCTATACTATTCTTAACCTCCACCCATCTATTTTATGCCTACCACTTATGCTTCTTATTCACTGTACCTTTTTCCCCACTGTCCCCCTCCCCACTGATAACCCTCCTTGGGATCTCCATTTCTGTGATTCTATTCCTGTTCTAGTTGTTTGCATAGTGTGTTGCGACCATCCAGACAGGTTCACGGGATTCAGGCAGATGGAAGAACATTCACAGAGCCATTGGGATGTCTGACATGCCTTTATTCAAGTGTGGGTGATCCACACATGCTACGAGCTGCGGGTCCCTGCATGTCACACTGCATGTCACTTCTCCCCTCTCAGCGGGGAGTCCCAACTCCCTTATATACAAAATATAGACAAAGCTGGCAGGAAGCCAACAGATTATACAACAGAGCTTCATTCTCTGCATATGAGCCCACTCAGAGCTCTGGGAACCATTTATCAGACCCAGTCTCAAGGCTATGAGAACACTGCTTATCAGGCCCATTCTCAAGGTTATGGGAAACTGTTTCCCTGGCATCTGAGGGAAGAAGCCAGATTGCTCCCGTTTACCCTACACTTAGTTTTTGTTTTTGTTTTTTAGGTTCAGTTGTTGATGGCTGTACGTTTGTTGTCATTTTACTGTTCATAATTTTGATCTTTTTCTTAAGTCCCTTTAACATTTCATATAATAAAGGCTTGGTGATGATGAACTTTAACTTGACCTTATCTGGTAAACTCTTTATTTGACCTTCGATTCTAAATGATAGCTTTGCTGGATAGAGCAATCTTGGATTTAGGTCCCTGTCATGAGTTTGAATATTTCTTACCAATACCTTCTAGGCTGCAAGGTTTCTTTTGAGAAATCAGCTGACTGTCTTATTGGAACTCACCTGTAACTAACTTCTTTTATCTTTCTATTTTTAAGATTCTCTCTTTATCTTTAACCTTTGACATTTTAATTATGATGTGTCTTGGCGTGGGCCTCTTTACGTCTATCTTGTTTGGGACACTCTGAGCTTCCTGGACTTGTAAGTCCATTTCCTTTGCTAGAATAGGCAAGTTTTCCTTCATTATTTTTTCAAATAGATTCCCAATTTCTTGTTCTTTCTCTTCTTCTCCTGGCCCCTCTATGATGTGAATGTTGGAGCTTATAGTTATCTCAGAGGCTGCTTATACTATCCTCATATTTTTTGGATTCTTTTTCTTTTGAATTAATTAATTTATTTTTCTAAATACATTTGTCTCTGCCTTCCCCCCACCACTTTCCCCTGCCCCCTTCCCCCTCTCCCTCAATCCTTCCCACTTCGGTTTTGTCCATGAGTCCTTGCTACATGTTCCTTGACTTTCCCCTTCCCTTCCTTTTTCCCCGCCCACCCCTCCCTCCTTCCCTCTTGTCTCTGTTGGTTTCCTTTCCTTTCAGTGTTGCCGGTCTTATTTTCCTTGCATCTTTGTATTTTTGGTTAGGTTCCAGTTATAGGTGAAATCATACGGTATTTATCTTTCGCCCACTGGCTTATTTCGCTTAGCATAATGCTCTATAGTTCCATCCATGCTGTCGTGATGTTTAGTAGTTCTTTTTTTTTTCTGCTGCGTAGTATTCCATTGTGTAAATGTACCGTAATTTTTTGATCCAGTCATCAACTGATGGGTATTTAGGTTGCTTCCAACACTTGGCTATAGTAAATTGTGCTGCTATGAACATTGGGGTGCATAGGTTCTTTTGAATTGGTATTTCGGGATTCTTAGGGTATAGCCACAGCAGGAGAATTGCTGGATCAAAAGGGAGTTCCATTTTCAGCTTTTTGAGGAAATTCCACACTGCTTTCCACAATGGCTGCACCAGTCTGCATTCCCACCAACAGTGGACTAGGGTTCCCTTTTCTCCACAGCCTCGCCAGCACCTGTTGTTTGTGGATCTGTTTATGATGGCCATTCTGACCGGTGTGAGGTGGTACCTCATGGTGGTTTTGACCTGCATTTCTCTGATGGCCAGTGATGCCGAGCATCCTTTCAAACATCTCTGAGCCCTCTGTATCTCTTCCTTGGAGAAGCATCTGTCCAGGTCCTTTGCCCATTTTTTGATTGGATCGTTTGTCTTCTTGGAGTGGAGTTGAGTGAGTTCTTTATATATCTTGGAGATCAAACCTCTATCTGATGTATCATTAGCAAATATATTTTTCCATATGGTTGGCTCCCTTTTCATGTTGCTGATGTTTTCTTTAGCTGTGCAGAAGCTTCTTATTTTGATGAGGTCCCACTTGTTTATTCTTTCCTTTATGTCCCTTGCTTTAGGAGACATATCGGTGAAAAAATTGCTGCGTGGGATATCTGAGAGTTTCCTGCCAATGTTCTCCTCTAGGACTTTGATGGTGTTGCGACTTACATTTAAGTCTTCTATCCATCTTGAGTTTATTTTTGTGTATGGTGTCAGCTGATGATCCAATTTCAATTTTTTGCATGTAGCCATCCAGCTCTCCCAACACCATTTGTTGAAGAGGCTGTTATTGCCCCATTTTATGCTTCTGCCCCCTTTGTCAAATATTAGTTGCCCATATGGACCTAGGCTTATTTCTGGGCTTTCTATTCTGTTCCACTGGTCTATGGGTCTGTTCTTGTGCCAGTACCAGATTGTTTTGAGTATAGTGGCTTTGTAGTAGAGTTTGATGTCCAGTATTGTGATCCCTCCTACTTTGTTTTTCTTTCTCAGAATTGCTGCGGCTATTAGGGGTTGTTTGTAGTTCCATATAAATTTTTGAAATGTCTGTTCTATTTCTGCAAAATATGTCATTGGTATCTTAATAGGGATTGCGTTGAATCTATAGATTGCTTTGGGTAGTATGGGCATTTTGATGATATTAATTCTTCCAGTCCATGAGTACGGTATATGCCTTCATTTATTTGTATCTTCCTTCATTTCTTTCTTCAGTGTTGTATAGTTTCCTGCATACAGGTCTTTTACGTCTTTGGTTAAATTTATTCCTAGGTACTTTATTTTTCTTCTTGCTGTATCGAATGGTATTTTTCTTTCTGATTTCTTCTTCCTCTATTTCATTGCTGGTGTACAAAAATGCCTTTGATTTCTGAATGTTGACTTTGTATCCTTCTGATTTGCCAAATTCACTTATTAGGTTGAGGAGTTTTTTGGTAGAGTCTCCAGGGTTTTCTATGTACACTGTCATGTCATATGCAAACAATGATAGTTTTCCTTCCTCCTTCCCAATTTGGATGCCTTTTATTTCTTTTTCTTGTCTGACCGCTGTGGCTAGGACTTCCAATACCATGTTGAAAAGAAGTGGTGAAAGCAGATATCCTTGTCGTGTTCCCGATCTTAGTGGGAAAGCTTTCAGTTTTTGCCAGTTGAGTATGATGTTGGCTGTAGGTTTTTCATATATGGCCTTTATTACGTTGAGGAAAACCCCATTTATTCCCATTTTGCTGAGTGTTTTGATCATAAATGGGTGCTGGACCTTATCGAATGCTTTTTCTGCGTCTATCGAGATGATCATGTGGTTTTTGTCTTTTATTTATGTGATGTATTATGTTTATTGAGTTGCATATATTGAACCATCCCTGCATGCCTGGGATGAATCCCACTTGATCGTGGTGGATAATCTTTTGAATGTATTGCTGGATGCGGTTTGCCAATATTTTGTTGAGGATTTTAGCATCTATGTTCATCAGCAAAATTGGCCTGTAGTTTTCTTTGTTTGTAGGGTCTTTATCTGTTTTTTGGGATCAGGGTGATGCTGGCCTCATAGAAAGAGTCTGGGAGTCTTCCCTCCTCTTGGACTTTTTGGAACAGTCTGAGAAGGACAGGGTTTAGTTCTTCCTTAAATGTTTTGTAACATTCTCCTGTGAAACCGTCCGGCCCAGGGCTTTTGTTTGTTGGGAGTTTCTTGATGACTGCTTCAATTTCCCCAGCTGTTATCGGTCTGTTCAAGCTTTCTGTTTCACCCTCCTTCAGTGTTGGAAGATTCTGCTTTTCTAGAAATTTGTCCATTTCATCAAGATTTTCAAATTTCTTGGCATATAATTGTTCATAGTAGTTTCTGACGATCCTTTGTATTTCTGTGGTATCCGTTGTTACTTCTCCTCTTTCGTTTCTGATATTATTAATTTGGGTCCTCTCCCTTTTCTTCTTGATGAGTCTGCTTAAAGGCTTGTCAGTTTTATTTATCTTTTCAAAGAGCCAGCTTCTGGATTGGTTGATCCTCTGAATTGTTCTTTTTGTCTCTATGTCATTCAGTTCCGCTCTCATCTTGACTATTTCCTTCCTTCTACTTGGTCTGGGATTTATTTGTTGTTGTTTCTCCAGTTCTTGAAGCTGTAGTGTTAGGTCATTTATTTGAAACATTTCTGTCTTTTTCAGGTAAGCCTGTATTGCTATGAACTTCCCTCTCAGGACTGCCTTTGCTGTGTCCCATAGGTTTTGGACTATTGTCTGTTCATTTTCATTTGTTTCCAGAAATTTTTTGATTTCTTCTCTTATCTCATTATTGACCCATTCATTGTTTAATAGTCTACTGTTCAGTCTCCATGAGTTTGCAGGTTTTTGAAGTTTCTCTTTGAGGTTGATTTCCAGTTTCAAGCCCTTGTGGTCCGAGAAAAAGTTTGGTATTATTTCAATTTTCCTGAATTTGCTGAAGGTTGCTTTGTGTCCTATCATGTGGTCTATCTTTGAAAAACTGTCATGAGCATTTGAAAAGAATGTGTATTTTGCTTCTTTGGGATGTCAGGTTCTATATATGTCAGTTAAGTTTCTTTGATTCAGTGTGTCATTCAGCGCCACAATATGTTTATTAATGTTTTGTTTGGAAGATCTGTCCATTTTTGACAGTGGGGTGTTGAAATCCCCTACTATCAGTGTGTTGTTGTCTATATCTTTTTTGAAGTTGTCCAAGATTTTCCTTATATACTTGGGTGCCCCTATGCTGGGTGCATATAAGTTTTCAGTGTTTATGTCTTCTTGATAGATTCCACCTTTAAGTATTATAAAGTGCCCCTCTGGGTCTCTTTTTATGGCTTTTGTTTTGAAATCTATTTTGTCTGATATAAGTATTGCAACCCCTGCTTTCTTCTCTTACCTGTTTGCTTGGAATATTTTTTTTCCATCCCTTTACTTTCAATCTGTGTAGGTCTCTTGCTCTGAGGTGGGTCTCTTGTAGGCAGCATATGTGTGCGTCATGTTTTCTTATCCATTCAGCTATCCTGTGTCTTTTGATTGGGGTATTTAGCCCATTTACATTGATAGTTATTACTGACACAAACTATTTATTTTTTTTCTCTTTGTACCTGTGTTTTTCTTTTTCTTACTCTTTTTCTTCATCTTCTTAAACCAGTCCCTTTAGCATATCTTGTAGTGCTGGTTTGGTGGAGACATATTCTTTTAGCCTTCTTTTGTCTGGGAAACTATTTCCCCTTCTATTTTAACTGAGAGCCTTGCTGGGTAGAGCAGCCTTGGTTGTAGGCCTTTGCTTTTCATTACTTGGAATATTTGTTGCCATTCCCTTCTGGCTTGTAGTGTTTCTGTTGAGAAGTTGGCTCCTAGCCATATCCCTTGTATGTTACTCCCTGTTTTTCTCCCTTGCTGCCTTTAAGATTCTCTCTTTGTCTTTGATAGTTGCCATTTTAATGATGATCTGTCTTGGAGTGGACCTCCTTGGGTCCCTCTTGCGTGGGGCCCTCTGTGCCTCCTGGATCCATTAGACCTTTTCTCTCCTCAAATTGGGGAAATTTTCCATCATTACTTTTTCAAAGAGGTTCTCTATCCCTTGCTCTTCTTCTTCTCCTTCTGGTATCCCTATTATGCGGATATTATTGCATTTCAGGTTGTCCTGCATTTCCCTAAATGCCTCTTCATTCTTTTTGAGTCTCTTTTCCATTTCTTGTTATTTCTGGGAGCTTATATCCTGCATCTCACTGATTCGATCCTCGGCTTCATCTAGCCTCCTTTTGATTCCTTCTACTGTGTTGTTCAATTCAGAAATGGTATTCTTCATATCCTTTTGTGTCTTCTTGATAGTTTCTATGTCCTTTTCCAGGTTGATATAGTTTGCTGTAAAATCCTGATAGTTTCCCTGCAGTTTCTCATAGTTATATTTGAGCTGGCTGAGCTCATTGAACTTCCTTAGAGCCATTGTTTTGAATTCAGTATCTGATAGTTCCCTTGCCTCTATTTCATTTAGCTCTCTCTGTGGGGATTCCTCCTGTCCCCTTATTTCGGGGGAACTTCTTTTTCTTCCCATCTTTGTGAGAGTCTATTAATTATTTACTTACTTATTTACTTATGTATTTATTTATTTTTGCTTCTGCGTCAGTTCATACATCTAGATTTCCTGTCTTTGTGGATTAAACTTCTATGGTAGTAGGTGGGTCTTTTTATTTATTTATTTTTTTCTTTTCTTTCTGGGCCTGCCTCTGATGATGCCAGTTGTTGACCCTATCTGACCTTGGGTTGTTTGTTTGAGCCCTCCAGGAATCTACTGTCTGTGCCTGTCTCCTGTGATTGTCAATCTGGTCACTCTGTCCTCATCTGTCAGACTTAAGCACCACAGGGCAGAGCAGTGCCTCCTGATGGTGGGACTATCATCCCCTTATAGGCTGTTGTCACTCAGGGGAGTAGCCCGCCTGATCATCGGCTGGGGAAGAGTCAGCACAGGGACTCCCCAACGCCTCTGTCTCCAGTCTCTCCTTGAGGAACTTTAGGCAGCTCTGTGACCCCTTTGGCCAGGATCCACTATTTCTGCGGATTGCTCTGCACTCTCACGCTGGCTCACTTGAGCGTGCTCACCAGCCTGGGCGCACATGCGCTCAGGCCAAGGTGGGCACCCTTGCCCCCACCTGGGCTGGAGTACTTGCCGGACCTCACGGTGCCCTGCCACCCTGCTAGAGTCTTCTATTGTGTGCTTTCCCCACTTTTGGCTCTTTGGGGGCATGGCCTGCCTGTGCAAAATGGAGACTAGGAAAAGGGGAAGGAGTCAGCTCCAGGACTCTCCAGTTAATCCTATCTCCAGTCTCTCCCCAAGGGTCTCTGGGCATCTCTGTGACCCCTTCAGCTAGGGATCCACTATTTCTGCGGACCCTGTTGTAATGGCACACCTTCTGGCTCCCGCGCTGGCTTCTGCCTCTTTGGGGGTGCGGCCTGCCTGTGCATAGGGGGACTAGGAATGGGGAAGGAGTCTGCTCCAGGGATCTCAGATAATCCTCCAGTTCTTTCCACAACCCCTCTGTCTCCAGTCTCTCCTCAAGGGTCTCTATGCAGCTGTGTGTCCCTTTGGCCAGGGATCCTCTATTTCTTCCAGCCAGTCTGCACTCAGCCCCTAGCCCACATACACACAAGCTGTGCGCAGAGTGCGCAAAAGGCAGATTAATTGATTCTCTTTTGCCTGGGTGAGATGGTAGCTGCAAAGTGGAAGGTGAGTTATGACCGGGGCTCCGCTGGCCACCATCTCTGGTCTCTTAATAAAGTTTTCCTCGCCAATCTTTCCTCAGGCACCAGCCCACTCTCCTGCTGCCTCTACCCAGAGATCAAGGAAGGCGGCTGCCACTGCAAATTTTTGCATTGGCCCTTTAACTGTCTCTTTGCATCTCCAGCCACCTGTCTCTGTCAAAGAGCGCCCCTAAGCTTTTTGGGGTTGTGTTTTGTCTGTGCGTTTTCCTGGTTTCAGCTGCTGTAGTCTAGGGGTCCCTGTTTATGGTTCAGACCCTGTTCTTCTCGGGGGATCCAACTGGCCGTTTCAATGTCCCTCTGGTGTTGGTGCCCATGGGCGCCCAGCCCACCCTCTCAAGCCTCCACTGCACTTCTCACCCTTTAGGATGTGTGAGATTGATTCCACTGTCTGTCCACGACTCCAAGGCTCCTCTCCCTCTATCGTTCCATTGTTTTCCAGGTGATTTCTCCACTATTTAGTCGCAATTCCAGTTTGGTCTTGGGAGGAGGTCTGCATGATTCCCATTCACTCCTCGGCCATCTTGCCTCTCTGGATTCTTTTTCTTTCTTGTTTTGAATGGTTGTTTTTTTCCTTAAGTTCCAAATCATTGACTTGATTTTCTGCTTTATCCACCCTACTATTGTTTCTCTCTCAATTGTTCTTTATTTCAATTAGTGAATCCTTCATTTGTGACTGAATCTTTTTTCATGCTGCTGAGGCTCTCACTAAGTTCCTTGATCATCCCGTATAACCAGTGTTTTGAACTCTGCATCTGATAGATTGCTTATCTCCATTTTGTTTAGTTCTTTTTCTGGAATTTTGATCTGTTCTTTCATTTGGACCGCGTTTCTTTGTCTCATTTTAGAAGGCTCCCTGTGTTTGCTTCTATATATAAAGTAGAATTGCTTTGACACCATGTCTTGGTATTGGGGCCTAATGCACTAGGTGTCCTGTACGGTCCAGAAGCACAGCCTCCCCTAACACCCAAGCTGGGTACTTGAGGTGCATCCTTCGTATGGGCTAACACCCTCCTCTTGTAGTTGAGCCTTGGTTGCTGTTTACAGGTCAATGGGAGGGATTTACCCAAGCCAGCCAGATGCAAGGATTGGCTTTGACCACTTACCACCAACTTCCACCCTCCTTGAAGGATCAGCTGTGTTGGGGCAGGGTGGTGGTGTTCCAGCATGGTCTGTAGCTGTCCATGGGGACACTGGCCCTGGGGTTTCCCAGGTGGTGCTGGCCAAGGTTACCCCTACCTGTGTTTTTCCAAGGGCCACCCTGCCTGAGTTATAAAGCAATCTGAGATGGCTGCTACTTGTCCTGGGCTTGGAGATTCCCAGGCAAAGCCAAGCTGTGAATCTAGACTGGCTGCTGCTAGTGCCAGGCCAGGGGCTCACTAATGCCAGCTGTTGCTTTTTTGAGAGAATTTAGGAAGTTGCGCAATATGAGCCAAGACCAGCTATCCATATGAAAAAGGAGTTTGGGTGGGGCGGAGTCTCTGGGGATCTCCAAGGCAGGTCAAATAGTGTTAGCCAGGTTGATGAAGTCTCAGATATGGCACTAGCTTGTGGGCCCTGAGGCTCTGCGGGGGGAGGGTTTAGAAAAGGGACAATGGCTCCTGCTTGCCTTGATGCCAGACACTTCAGTTTTCTTCCTGTATGTCACTGGTGCCTTTCAAGTTGCTAACTCAGTGCCTGAGCTCAGAGGGAGTGAGTCTGAGTAGGTGAGGCTATGTGTGGGTTCTTTAAGAGGAACTGCTGGGGGCTCTAGAAGTTTCTTCTACTGACTAAACGCCTGCTGGTTTTTGCAGTCAGAAGTTGTGGGGACTTATCTTCCTGGCACTGGACCCTGGGCTGAGGGGCCTGGTGTGGGGCTGGGACTCCTCGCTCCTGAGATACCCCTCCTGAATTTTTATCTACCATATGTGGTTGTGGGACCAGCCCATTCCGCATCTCCACCCCTCCTACTGGCCTGGTGGATGTGGTTGCTTTAATTCTATAGTTGTCAGACTTCCATTCAACTTGATTTCTGATGGCTCTGAGTGATGGTTGTTCTATATTTTAGTTGTAATTTTGATGTGGTTGTGTGAAGAGGTGAGCCATGTCTACCTATGCTGCCCTTTATGTCAGTTTAAAATACATTGTTAAAACATTAAGAAGTTGTATATAATTCTCATGGAAATCACAAGGATTATACATTAATTATATACCACATTAAAAGGATTATATACCATGAGCAAGTGGGATTTGTTCCTGGAATGCAAAGATGGTTAAGCATAAGAAAATCAATCAATTTAAAACACCATATTGACATAAGGATGATGGGATATAAGCACATGATAAGCTCAATTGACGCAGGAAAAACATTTGATGGAATTTGATGTCCTTTCATGTAAAATGCATTCAACAAACTAAAATTAGAAGAAAATTACCTCCACTTCATAATTACCCCTAAGTTCACAAGATTTTTCTTTTTTCTTCTAAAAGTCTTATAGTTTTAGCTTTTATATTTATAGCTACAATTCATTTTAATTTTTAAGTATCATATGAGGTAAGAGCTGATATTAAGTTTTCCATACAGATTTCTCATTGTTCCAGTAGAAATTCTTGTAAAGACTTTTCTTTCCCCATTCATTTTTGTTGAAGTTTGATAATATATATGATATATATGTTAAAAAAAAAATTCCACAACTAACATTATCCTTGGTGGTGAAAGATTGTAAGCTTTTCCTCAGAGATCTGTGACAAGAGGAGGATACCTGCTTTTGTCACTTCCACTTAACATAGTACTTGTTCAAGCCAGAGAAATTAAGCAAGAAAAAGGTAAATCTTCCAAATTAGAAAGAAAGAAGTACAATTATCTCTGTTTACAGATGACATGATTTTATATGTAGAAAACACTAAACATTTCACAAACATACACACACACAAACACATACACCTCTTGGGCTTAATAAATACATTCAGCAAAGTTGCAAGATACAAAATCAACATATAAAAATAAATTGCATTTCTATGTACTAACAACAATCTTCAAAGGAAATTAGGAACATAATTCTTTTTACAAGTATCAAAAATATTTATGAATTAACTATGGTGGTGAAAGATGCACACTGAAAACTACAAAACATTGCTGACAAAAATTAAAGAAGACACAAATAAATGGAGAGTACTTCATATTCATAGACTGGAAGACTTAATATTTTTAAGATGTCTGTATTGTCCAAAGTGATCCACAGATTTAATTCAATTTTTATAGAATACTGATAGAAATTTTTGCATAAATAGAAAACTCTACCTTAAAATTCATAAAAAAAATTATAAGGGCTAAAGCTATAAAACTCTTGGAAGAAAGCATAGCCTGAAAGTTTCATGACGTTAGATTTGGCAATGGTTTCTTGGATATGACACTAAAGCACAAGGAAAAAAAATAAAAATACATAAACGGGGCTATATGAAAACTGAAGACTTATGTATCAAAGGATGCAATCAGCTGAGTTAAAAGGAAATTCTTGAAATGGAAGAAAATATTTGCAAATCATATATTTGAATAACATCCTGAATATACAAAGAACTTCTACAACTCAACAACTTCAAAACCAACAAGTAATCTCCCAAAATATACAATTAAAAATAGACAAAGAACATTCAAAGACTATTTTCCCAAAGAGATACAGAAATGACCAACAAGCATGTGGAAAGATAATCAATGTCACAAATTATTAGGATACTGCAAATCAAAATCACAAGATATAACCTCAAAACCATTAGAATGGCTACATTCAGAAAAACAGAAAATAAGCATTGGCAAGGATGTAGAGAAATTGAAATCTATGCACACTGTTAGTGGGAATGTAAAATAGTTGTAGTTACTATAGAAAACTCTATGGTAGTTCTTCAAAAAATTAAACATAGAATTGACATCTGATCATCAATTATATATTTCCAAGTATAAAAGCCCAAAGAATTTAAAGCAGGGTCACGAATAGATAGTTGTATATCCATGCTTATAGCAACATTACTTCAAATAGCAGAAGACAGAAGCAACGATATGTCCATCAACTATGAATGGACAAACAAAAATGTGGTATATGCATACAGTGGACTCAACACCTACTGAGTTCAGCAACAAAAAGGAAGAAAATTCTGACACATGCTACAAACTTTAAAAACATGTCCTATGTGAAATAAGTCAATCATAAGAAGACAAATACTATAGTTGTTTCACTTATGAGGTATCCAGAGTAGTCAAATTCATAGAGAAATGAAAATTACAATGGTGGTTGCCAGAGACTAGAGGGGAGGGGCAAATGGGAAAATTGTTGTTTATTGGATAAAGAGTTTCAGTTTTGCAAGGTGAAAAATTTGGAGATTGGTTGCACAACAATATAAAAATACTTAACACTATTTAACTACAATATACTTTATGATGTAAATTTTATGTTGCCTGTATTTTACCAGAATTTTTTAAAAGGTAAAATTTATGTATTCAAATACATCTTTTGTTTGTTTTTTAAGTTCTTTACCATTATCCTTAGGATTTTTTTAACTTGCATCTTTTATTAGATCCTGTGGTTCGTGGAGCCTATGGCTTTCTCTTTTTTAGTTCACTGCATGTTTGGTAGAACACTTTCTCCAGTAGCTTCCTGAGAAGGGGTACATAGAAGTAGTAATAGTTTTTGAGACACCAAATATATCTGAAAATGTCTTTTTCCATTCTCATACTTGATCAGTCATTTGACTGACTATGGAATTCTTGGTTGGAAGCCAGGATTTTTTGCCCAAATTTTTGATGGAAAAATATGTATGTGCTTTATACACAGGTAGTACCTGAAATACCTTATATTGTTCTTGTGTTTTGTAATTATCTGTTACATAAAATTTTTTGTACCATAATATGTTGAAAACTAAATGCTGAAATTTCTTTATAATACAAAAAAACAAGTATCTAAATATAAATAAATAAATAAATAAATAAATAATTGAATTAAAAAATTAAAACAAAAGAATTTTTTCCTGAAAGTTTGGGCCAAAAACATGGATGCTCATTATACATAGCAAAATGCAGAACTTTTTCTTTCCTTTTTCAGTGGGGTGGTTGAAAAGTCCACAGACATTCTGATTCCTCATTCCTCTAATGAGGTTTTTAAAAATATATTTCTGAAAGTTTTGAAAATCTTTACACCTATTTTCAGTTTTGCTGGCTCTTCCTTTGGAAATTCAGTCACCTGCCTTGGTATTTGTTCATTCAGTGGTGGTAGGGTGGCTGGTGCTGCGGGCTGTGAAAGCATTCACAGAGAAGAAAGCGCTGAAAGTGAAGGTTTTATTTTTACTTTCCGAAGGGAGGGAAAGGGCTAGGTGTGGAGATGTGCACTGGCACCAGCCCTGAGGGGTTAGGGCTTTGACCTTTTATTAGGTGATTGGGGTGGTTGTAGAGTAGGATGTTTCAACTCACCTTCTATAGGCTACAACTTCTTTCAATGTTTTCTTTGGGCGCAGGATCCAGTCCCTGTCTGGTCAATCCGGTCCAGTCATTGTGGTCTGGTATGCCCTGTTCATAAGTTCTTGGAGCCTCTGTGCCTTCAGGGCGCTTCCAGTAATTTTCTAGCCCTAAGGATAAAGGCTCATTAAAACAATTAGGGTCAGTCATACTTTATGGGGTCCAGGCAGCTCTGGCAAAGAGGGCCTGAAAAAGGGGCTTTGTCCTATTAAGCGGGTCCTTTGATTCTGGAATATCATATTCTTTAGTTCTAGGAAATTTTTCTGAATTGTTTCCAAATCAAATTTCTTTATTTTCAATATTTTTCATTTTCTGGAAATCTAACCATTCACATTTCACTAATCTTCTTGTTTTCTTATATTTTCTTTCTATTTGCTATCTCTTTCACTTTTCACCACTAATTTCTGGGAGATTTCCTCTGTTATATTCTAAACATTCTATTAGATTATTTTTATTTTTGCTACCATATTTTAATTCCAATTTTCAAAATTTATTTTTAAATGCTTATTATGTCCCTCTTTTGGTACTGCCCTTGTTTTGTCTTCTTTCAACAATCTGAAAGTAATAATTATATTTTTTTGTAATTTTTTTTCTGCTCCTCATAGTGTCTATTCCCTTCACATTCCATTATGTTTGTTTTGTTTTCTGTCTTTTATGTCAGATAATCTCCTCAAACGCCTAGTTATACTTGAGTGGCCTTTTATATTTAAGAGGAAGGCATTATCTCCATACATTTGCGTATGGATTGGTAAATTAAACTTAAGATTTATCAGGCAGGAAACTAGCTGTTTTGCTAGATAACAACTGAATGTCAGAATTTCTTGATCTAGTCCATTTCTCTAGAAAAGTATCCTTTGTTCTCCTGACTAGCTGCCAGTGCTTTAAAAAGCCAAGTAATGGAGAGTCAAGAAAGGCTGAGTTAAGTTTTACTTAATGCTCCTTGCTCTACTCCTACATTTTACTATGCCAGTCAGTAACATTGTATGAGTCCCTTTGCTTCCAACCCATCTAAAGCCTTAACCTGGAGTCATTTTCCAGGATTGGGGAGAGGTGGTTCATTGGCTGTGTGTGTTAGAGAAAAGATCTTGGGGTGAAACTGCTTCTTATCTAGACTTTAAATTAGTCTCCCTGTTGTCAAGCCCACACACAGTTGTAGCTCCCTGGTATTTCCAGGTCCTTAGTCTTTCTGAATTCTGCAGTGCAATTGCCCGCTCCTGGGTCTCCGTTACAATATGCATAGTTTTCAGCTCTCTTTGGTCTTTGAATTCGTTACTCAAAACCACCTGCTTTTTTGATCCTACAAATTTTATGCCAGTGTTTCTTAACCCATTCTTCTTGATCTTTTTTAAATATCCTTTTACTGTGATTTTAAGTGCCTTTTAAGAAATAGTAGAAATTAAGTGTATGTGCTCATTTATCATAATTTCAAGAATCTCATTCTTAAATCACTTTATCTTGGGCCATCCTCAAGGATAGAATTCTCTATGCTTACCAATTTCTTTGTTTTCTTTTTGTTACTGTTCTCTCTTGTTTTCAGTATCTACTACATGCCAAACATTATAGCAGGCTGAATGACACATTAAGGTACATTGTAAGAAAGTCTACTCTAGAGAAACCTATTCTGCTATTGCTGAAGCAAGGCTGTGGTGGAGAATACTTACTACTTAAGGCTCTTCTTAAGTTATTTTGCCTATAAATGCTAAGAAAAACCTTGCTTCTCCTAAAGAATGAATGCATTCCCCTGGTCTGTCAATATGAATTATGCAATTCACCATACCTCACTTTGTACCTAAGCATCTGGGAAGCTCAAGGACAAATGTGAGCTTTTGACTACATACTTAAAAATTGTAGGATTTTCCTTTCATCTCCTGCACTTGAGTTTGTGTTCTTATATCTTCATTGATCTTGATTTTCAGTTCAAAAATATTATACAAATTTTTGTTGTATGACTTAATATCTTTTGTTCAATGAGATGGCATATGTATTCCTACCTGCATACATGAAAAATCTGAATAGAATTAATAATGATTATTAAGCACCTCTTTGTAAAGTGCTTAATAGGGTAGACTTCAAGTGAGAAACTTGCTTATAAGAAATTACCAGCTTTTCTTCTCTACTATGGGTCTTCTCTAAAATGGATAGAACAGGGTCAAATAATTAATCAGTACCTTGTATCAATGCTAGGCACATAGTTGGTCATTTAAAATGTTCCCTAAATGAATGGATGAGTAAAATAGTTTTTTAGGGCCCTGGCCAGGTGGCTCAGTTGGAGCATCATCCCGTGCACCAGGGACTTGCTGGTTTGATTCCCAGTTGGGGCGCATGCAGGTGGTGGCTGATCGATGTCTGTCTGTCTATCTCCCTTTCTTTCTCTCTCTCTCTCTCTCTCCCCCCCCTTCCCTCCCTTCATATCTCCCCCTCTCTTTCTCTCTCTACTTTCTCCCCCTTTTATCCTCTCCCTTTCCCTTTAAGGGCAGTGAACATATCCTCAGGTGAAGATAAGGACAGATTTGCTGATTATTAGAATGCTTTGTTACTGCAAAATTAAAGGATCCCTTTCATTGGCATAAATATACTAATATTTATTGAGAGCCTTTTCTGGTTTAATGTCATTTCAGACTAAAAGACTTTTTTTTTTTTTTTTGGTCTGGAAAGAGAATTAACCTGATGATCTCTGAATGGCCCTGCCAAATACAAGATTTTAATGATTTTTGTGACTTTATAGCACTACTAACTGCTTTTATATTTTAGAGCAAGTCCCTAGGCACATAACAAGTCAGTAAAGTAATTTAGACCTTCACTCAGATCAGTGCCTTCAGCTTCTATAGGTCGGGTTTTTTGTTCTCCCATGTTTCAGAATGATATAAATGAAAAACAAAATCACTCTTGATAGAATAACGAGTGATTTTAAAAGGGCTGGCAGTGTTTCTGGGTATTGGAATATATAGCTGTTCTCTAAGAATCATACCCATCAGCTCTCACCAAGTTCTCTAGTGCAGATGTTTTACCCTCCCTAAAAGTGGCAAAATATTTTGATGGGTGGAGTTGTGTGTGGTGAAGAGAATGTTCATACTTAGTAAAATCTCTAAAAGATTTGGTCTGGAGAATATTTTTAAACAATTCTAAATGGATCCTGTTTTTTGTTATTATTTCTGTTGTTTTAAAATATATTTGCCCTTCTATTGGGACCAGTCAATACGAAGTAGTTCATGGCACCTCCAAAGTATTTACATAATTCAATGGTTATCATTGAGTTGGGTGGCTTACTTTTTCTTTATGAGGAAAGATGAAAGAAACAAGATTGACCAAGTAAATATTAATATACTGAATATGATTTAGAGAGTGGAGCACAGATTGGCTTTCCCATTACACTGAAGGATTACAGAGATGTGCAGAAACACTGTTGGTTCATTATTACTAACACTCACATGCCAGGACATACAGGCAGGTAGAAGGATTGAAAAGCAACCACCTTACCTCTAGATTCCAGGGAGTTTATAGGCTTAAATCACAGAGACTTGACATCAGGCAAATGGAGTTTCTGAGGCTGAACAATAATTTGGAACCAAAGGTATTTGAGAATGCCAGTTATTAAGAAAAATTCTTTTCTTAGGTTCACCATGGCAAAGCAACTCCTACAAATGTAAGTTATCCCAGTGCTTGCTTTCTATTTTTTGAGCTGTCTGTTCCTTTTTTTTTATTTGTAAAAAGTATTTTGACCAACATCGTTTTTGTGTTTCACCTATCCCTATGAGAAGATAGAGAAAATCTCTGATGGAGATTCTTGGAGAAAAGGAATATCTCAAATTTGTTAAAAGACAGGCCAGATTCAGCTCTGAGCAGGATTGTATCATGTTTATTCAAGGATTGGGGCCACTTGTACTAATCTTCTTAGGGAAAGGCTAATTGACCCTGTCTCAACTTCATTTACTCTTAGGTGAGGAAAGAAGAGATTTTGATTAATCGTGTAATAAATGTTGAAATTTAGAGATGCAGTAAATGACAGAAAGACCTCTTCTTTTTCTTTTTTTAAGGATGGTTGGCATGTAATATGTTAGTTTCAGGTGTAAAATATAGTCATTTGATATTTATATACCTTATGAAATGATCACATTAAGCCTAGTAACATTTGTCACCATGCAGAGTTATCACAATATTATTGACTGTATTCCCTTTCTCTTTTTTCACCATTGCCCCGCCATGTACCTCTGTTCTGGCGATGATCAGTTTAATCTCTGTTTTTTTTAGTCTGTTTTTGTTTTATTTCTTCTCTTCATTTATTTTGTTTTGTTTTGTTTTAGATTCCATATGTAAATTAAGTCATATATTTGTCTTTCTTTTAATGACTTATTTCACTTAGCAGATTACCCTCTAGGTCTATCCATGGTGTCACAAATGGCAAAATGTAATTCTTTTTTATTGCTGAGTAATATTCCATTGTATATATGTACCACATCTTCTTTATCCATTAGTCCTTTGATGGACCCCTAGGTTGCTCCCATATCTTGGTTATTGTACACAATGCTGCAATTAACATGGGGTATGTTGCTTTTCATATTAGTGTTTTATTTTCTTCAGATAAATAGCAAGAAGTGGAATTTCTGCGTTGTATTATAGTTCTAGTTTTAGTTTTTTTGAGGCCTTTCCGTTCTGTTTTCCACAATGGCTGCATCAATTTGCAATCCCACCAGTAGTACATGAGTGTTTCCTGTTCTCTACATCTTGGCAAACACTTATTTGTTGACTTTTTTAGATAATAGCCATTCTGACAGGTGTGAAGTGGTATCTTATTGTGATTTTGACTTGCATTTTTCTGATTAGTGATGTTAAGCATCTTTTCATATGTCTGTTGGCCAACTGTGTTTTCTTTTGAGAAATGATTCTTCTTGTCCTCTGTCCATTTTTATAGCTGTTTATTTTTTATTGAGTTGTATGAGTTGATTATATATCTTCTAGATGTTAATCTTAATGGATATGACATTTGCAAATATATTCTCCCATTCACTAGGTTGTCCTTTTGTTTTGTTGATGGTGGGAAGGCCTCTTCTTAATAGTGATAGGACAATAGAATCACAACACACACACACACACACACACACACACACATAATGCTTATATCTTGTTGGTCAAGGACAAGATTGTGAGGATGGAGAAGGCAGCAGCTACCCTGCTTATTTGCAGATGCTATTTAGCCCCTCTACTACTGTTATTTAATGTTTCCATGTCCTGTACTCTGACTAGACTTTAGCCCCTTAAAAATCAGGAATCACGTATTTGCTTCTTTGTTTCTCCCAATGAAAAAGTAACACATGGGCCTTATACTCTAATGTGAAATATCCACATTACAGGGAAAAAATCTTTCACTTACAGGAAAAGAGATTGAGAGCAAGCAGCTTTCTCATTTGTAGAATCAGAGGATTAGACTAAAGAAAGAAGTACAAGTGGGAGAAATGAGCATGTGATGTGACAAAAAATCCATGTTCCTATTTTATCATGTTCAACTCTGGATTAAAAACTGGCTTTATTTATCTATCTTTTATTTATAAAACTTGGTTTGTCAACAAGATCATGAGCTCTTATTTAGTTCTATAAATCTTTTTTCTGTCCTTTTTATTTCCTGGTTTCATTAATTCTTTTCATTTTTCACCAAAATACCTCCTCATTATCTAGGTTCATTGTTAGTTTGCATACTTATTTACATATTCATTTAACAAATAATGTTCAAGGCCCAACTCTGCTATGTATAATCCCTGACTTTATGCATCTAAATTAGATATTAGTGGTAAGTACCAAGAAATATGTGATAAAGATTTTAAAAATTAACAAAACAGATGCATTTATCAGGTCATATGTATTTGACAGTCCTGGTGGGAATTATTTTAGTTAGACTGAGACTTTCTTGAGAAAATACACAGGGGAGAATCTATCACATCAAAGAATAAAATTAGAAAATGACTGATGCAAAAAAAATGGTTTTATAACAATAATTATTTAATCTACAGAGGAGAAGACTAATGTATAATGTTATAAGAGTCCCTTAATCAAAGTAATATGTACTTAGTTTTTAAAAGGCAAATAATTACTGAAAACAGAAATTCCCTTTTCAACCTTCCCATGTCTTGATTCCTGATCACCATAAGAATCCCCTTTTATTTTCTGTTTCTTTTAATATTTAGTAGCATATGTTTAAGTCTGGATTAAAAAATAGTTTGGTTTATCTATTTTTTTTAATTTACAAAACTTGTGTTCTCAACCACATTTGCAAGCTTCATCTTAGGTGGTGCTTTCTCTCTCATAGTGCCTGTACTACCATGCCAGGCATGATGAAAGTTCCCATTGTTTGTTGCTTGATCAAGTTTGGCAACTTTCCTTGTGTTATCTCAGAATCCTTAAGGGTCAGCGAGCATTAGTGGTCTCTCTAAGCAGTTGTGGTTGTTTAGTTTTAGAAGGTAGGATGATGGAATAAGAAATACAGGAAAACCTTGGTTTGAGCCCTTGTTGATCTTGGGCAAGTTGCTTTTGCCACTCTGGGCTTCAGTTCCCATTTGGAAAATAAAATTATCAACTTTTACTTTTCTTCACAGGGCTATGGTAAAGGGAATCAATGAAATTTACATAAACACCTGTAAAATGCTCCATACAATAAGCATTTGTCATTCTTACTCTGTCCAGTAGTATGTCCTATGATGATGGAAATGTTATCTATGCTACCCTATATGGTAGCTGCTGGCCACTAGCTACATGTGGATATTGTGTTCTTGAAATGTCGCTGGTGTGGCTGAGAAAATGAATTTTTAATTGCATATAATTTTAATTAATTTTAATTTCAATAGCCAGTTTGGATAACACAAATCTAGCCTAACCTCTTTATTTTACAGATTGGTAAATTGAGGCCCAGGGAAGTTACATTGCTGTGTCAACTTTGAGTGAGTGATATTTGAAAGAAGTAGAAACAAAGCTCACATAAATTACTTTTTAAATGTAGTAAGTTTATAGTTATGTTGAAAGATCTTTATAACATTTCCCTTGATACTAAATTATGTTTAATTATAATCAAGGGAGAGTCATCTGTGATAAGTACGGTGGGGAAATCAAGGTGATAACAAGTTCCTTTCTACTGAGATTAAATGTTTGCACTTAGATTGAATGGGGTTTTAGTGACTGGATCTAATATAAATGTGTGGCAGATAAAATTTTAGGGACACATAGATAGAATTATAATTTAAATGAGAACTTTCTTTTATTTTTGAATTTAAGTGAATGATAGGCTTTTAGACTGACTTAAACTTCTCCATTTGTAGATGGGATTTCTTTGACCCCAAGGAGAATTAAAACTAGTTCTACATGTCTGTCATTGAAGTCCTAGTTTCACAGGTCTAATATTTTTTTCAAGAAACATTTGTAGTTTCACTTTATTATGAAACAGGTATTTCTATTATAGAAAATTTCTAATGTATTTTACAAAAGAGAAAGATAAAAATCACTTGCATTCCCTCCACCTCCAGATAAAGACTTGGTAGATTTTTTTCTATTATTTTATATATAAGGTAGTTTCTAAAAATGAAGTTGAGATTATTCTCTTTGATAATTTTTTTTTCATTTACTAAGAATTCATGAACATTTTCTCACCGTCAGACCTAGTTTTAAATTCTGGTTCTGACTTAACAAGCTGTGGGACACTGAACAAATCACTTAACTTCTCGGTGCCATGGTGCCTACAGCTTTCAAATAGGATTATTATAATACCAACTTCATAGGGTTATTGCAAGGTTTAAATGAAAATTCATAACCAATGTTTCTGGCACTGTTAGTTTTCTTTTTCATCTAATATTTATATTTTAGCCAAAATATAAATATTTACATTTATATGTTTTCTTTGAGCAAGATTTCTCAGTTATTTAGAGACGTAAGCCAGGAGCCACATCAACTGAATGACTTTCCACTGACTAAAACCAAACTATGAGCCCAGATGAGGGCCTTCAGAGGTGGTAAACAAGTTACAGATCAAGGAAGACTAGAGAGCAGAGAAGAATGAGGCAAGTTAGACCAGCGCAGAAGAGAGAATGAAGATCAGCCATTAGTCCTTTCCTCTAGTCCAATCTCTACCACACTATATTATGCGACCCTAAATCTTCAATTTGCAGAATGAACTAAGCGTCCCAATTCTTATCCCTTATTATCTAGGAAAACATGTATAAGTCACATCCTCTCCAGTTATATTTCTGTATCTGAAAAAGGAAGGTTTTGTGCTTGAGCATCTTATGGGATATTTGAATCCTAATACCTCAAGGCCTATGATTTCAGTTGCCTTGTTATTCCTTCCTAGGACTACTTGCACCTACCCTGGGTCACCTCTCTCCATCTCCATCCAATTCAGTATTCTTCCTGTGTAAAGGCACTCAAAGTGAGGTTCAGGGTGGCAAGAAGGGAAGATAAACATTCTCACTATCTCCAAAGAATACACAAAATATGTCAAATATACAAAATGCTATGTCAGCTCTGCAACACAAAATAAAAGCCAACTTATGTTTTTTAATTGCTTGTTATTTTCCAGGCTTGGTCTTTTAAAAAATCTTTTGATGTAGGTATAATTATTGTTGTACCCATTTTATAGATAAGAAAGCTTAGTCACTTTACCAAGATGGCACATGTAATCATTGGCATTATTCCACTTTGAAAATAGACAATCTGTTCCAGAGTCCATACTCTTAATGACAAGAATACAACTACTTTTCTGTGAATGTTTGATACAAAAGAAGTCACTTGAAAAAGAATAGCTGTACTCCTGCAATGGACATGATGGTTGGTAGTTAGGAAGAAATAAAGCCTTTCACTGCATGTGGTTTTGCCCCCACTTTGTGATTAGTCATCTTTGTAGAACCAGCGACTACCCACAGGGCCTGGTATAGCCCAAGTGTCCAGTACATGACGGGTGAATGAATGGTAACTGAAAGCATAAATGACAAAAAAGGTACCTTGCCACTCCCACCTCAATCAAAAGCAGAAAATTTGAGATATTCTGCATGTTGAGCATGAGAGTAGCATTTTTTTCTGTCGAGTCTGTATGGAAATGCAAACAGGTGTTAGAGAGCTAGTGTTACATTTCCACAAAATCCATTTAAATAAACGTGTCTCAGCTTGCATAGTTCATTGAACTTGGAATGTAGCACGACAGCAGGAAAAAAAGCATAGAGGGACTTTTACTGGGAGCTCAGAGAAAAGCAGTTTAGATGGGGGATCTACATATCAGCAACTTTTCTTGCAAAGGAATGCTTTGTTGATCATAAACCCTATTTTAAACCTGACACTAAACAAGGTATCATAAGGATTAGGGTTCCTCAACTGTCTAGGAATCTAGTAAAGGGTCACATTCATCTACTGAAACAACCTCTGGCAAATCCCTTGCTATATTCAAAATTTCATATCTGAGAACATACTTTTTAAGTAATAAAAGATATAACTCTTCCATATGAAAAGAATATTGATAATGCAAGAGATTACTATAAGAATGACCTGTTATCTTTAAAGTTTATGATTGTAAAAATGGAATTCTGAACACTTTGAATATGTCCTTGCCTTCAGGAAACAGATATGAAAAATTAAAAAGATGGACTTGAATCCATGAGGAGGGACTATACCGCTAATATAGTATTTATTATCTCCCTTGTGTTAACTGTGTTTATGCTTGCCTCCTCAATTAGATATTGTGAGCTCCTGCAGAGCAGGCATTTCAGCCAATAGATTTTCCATCTCTGTACATAGTACAGAGTTCTTCACATGGCAAGAGCTCCAACAAGGCTAAATTAATTTAAATCAGCTCTAGAACACTTACCATGTAAACATGAAGTTCTGTCAAGCTGGTCATGAATGGTCTCCATGACTATGAAAAAGGAGAGGCTACAACTTAAACCTGAGTGTCTACAAAGTGAGCCCTCTAGTTTAAAAGAATGGACACCAAAATATGGACAGAGGGTTAGAGACAGAAGGACTACTAAAATATTGAATATGACTGGATTAATTCCAATAATACATTTTGCCAACTTGCTTCTGTGGAGGCTATCAGCTAAGACTGCATTTGGTCATAAAAGAATAGGTTGAATCACAGGAGTTAGTTGGGAGCTATGTTATTTAGTAAGAATGACCTAATATCCATGACCATAGGTACATGATAGCAAAATGAGTAGTTGACTTGGTAGACTCAAACAACTTTTTACCTGTTGGTTCCCAGCAGAGGTAGGTTTGGGTCAGTGCTGAGTAGGGGAAAGAGGACTGAGAAGTTAAGAGAGGGATAGGAAAAGTGAGAGTCTGAATTAAATGAAAGGGATATGATTTCAAAGTTTGGACTCAAAAAGTTTAGAGCCAGGTAGAGGTGTACTGTGGCTCTAGGCAGATGGAGTGGGTACGGGGGTTGAGCTGAGCTGGATGGAGATGGGACAAAGCTGCCTTGAACAAAAGAGAAGGACTCCCTCACTACTCTTAGCCATAGCCTCCCAGAATATTTTTAACTTGTCTGCATACCTAGACCCTTTATTGGAATCGTCGGGAAAGCAGGAGAATGCCGATGCTGTTTTTTGTTTTTAGAATGAAGTTCATCAAACAGAGTCAGAATAATTCTCGTGTCAAGACCAAGATTCAAGACTGACTGGCCAAGGAGAGACTGCTGAGAACCAAGCACCTGGTTCTTTTTGGTGTAGGGCTCCAGGGAGGAAGGGGCTCCAGGGAGGTGGAAGTAGAGGGACAGAAGGATATAGGAAAGAAACATAAAGTTTATTTTCTATTTGACTAAAGAACAACTTTTAAAAAATGTACAGCTGACCACATAACTTCCTTTCTTTAACATGTTCCCAATCCTAAGGGAGGAAGTAACTCGATAGTTTTGCAAATTCTCTTCACAACATGGTATAGTTTTCTGGTCTCTTCCAAAGTCATCTTTTACCCTATGCCCCAACCATAGGTATTTCCCAAATAATACCATATTTATGCCCTCATGTCTTTGTTTATGTGTACCTCCTTCCCTTACATCCTTTATTTGTTTGATTAAGCTCATGCACCTTTTAAGCTCACTCCCCTCTCAACCCCCACTCCCACCCATATCTGCATCAGGACTAACTCCACCTTCCTCTAAACCCAGCTCTAACTCTTCAGTCCCACTGGTTAGGCTGTGGAGTGTGTTGTGCTGTAAAGTTGGTGGGTACAATGGAATTAGATAGACCTGGTTCTTACTCTGAATCTACCATCTGCTGGTATGTGACCCTGAGCTGTTTACGTAACCTCCTGAAGCTTCATTTCCTTACTGCATTATCTGGAAAAATGAGAATGAAATATATACATATCTCAATGGATGATTATGAGAATTAAATGAAATAATGCATGTTAAGCATTAAAAACAGTGCTTAGAAGATTTAAGCGTTCATTAAATGCTACATGATTTTCATCATAGCATTTATGGGGCCTCACATGGTACCAGACTCAATGAAGAAGAAAAGATATGTACATTTTACTCTCAAATTCTCATAGCATTCATAACATTGAATTTCATTCCCTTAAAAAATTAAATGTTTGCAAGGAAGGCTTTAAAGTGCTCCTAAGTCAGAGAACAGGACACAGTCATTCCACAGAACTGAGACGCTGTTTCCTGGCCAAAGTCCATGCCTCCTTCTTTCTTCAAGTTAAACCGGTTATTCCCGCCATGAGCTGATAAAGGGCAGCTATGCCGTAGACTACAGCAGCATCCTTCCAGGCCTAGGACTTTCTCCATTTAGAGGAGAAAATGGCAAATAAATAAATAAAATCTGTATAAATTTAAATAATTGGAAGGCAGCTTGACTGAAAAAGACACTTTTCTTTTTCACCACAAATGTCACCATCTGGACTTTTCCTTTTTTAATTTCTTTGGGACCTGACAAGTCACTGGGCTGATATAATCACACCCAGTCAAAAAAATGACAGACGTGTCTCAGCAAGCTAGGATGGGCAGAATTCCAGGGTGGCCAGTGAGGACTCAGCAACTAGTGGGAAGGTAATTTTCAACAGCATCCCTACTCCCTTTTCCTTGCTCAGAACACAAGAGCTCCTGAAGTGTGATCAACTTAAATATATAACACACGCACATGCCCACATACATGCATTTGTGGATGTGTGTATGCTTACCAGATAGCATTCAGTTAACCTGCTAGTTAACTCATTTTCCCGTAAAACACTAAGGGGCAGGAAAGGCCAGTTAGCAGACTGTGCTGCTTTTAATAAATGACATGTGGCCACTCTGTTTCTGTACTTGTCTTCATTTCTCTCAAACAGTCCTTTGTCAAACAAAGCAGGAATAATCCAAGGGAACCAGCAAAGTGAAGCCAATATTCTATACAGGTCAACTCAAAGGCTCCACACAGCCCCAGGTCCAGAGAGGCTCACAGTTAAATAGAAATATTCCTACCCACAAAATCACCTTATTTAATATTTTATTTTTGCTATTTCTATGTTATTCTGGCTATGATTGTCTGGGAAATATAATGCCTGCCCTGTAAATCTTATAGGCAGTATTTTTTTTTTCAAAACAGGAAAATGTACCATTTTGCAAGTTGTCTTCTATGGCAATTTACAGAGCTCCAGTCTTTACAAATATTTGCCTATTGCTCACTTTATTTGCATGGAATTTGATGTATACCTACACATATATATGAACACATGTTCATTTGCCAAATTTTTGCAGTGTTCTATGTAATGCTTTGTGCTATGATTACAAGGGTAAAGTCTCCTAGAGCAATGTTTTTCTATCTTGAATATGCTTAGGAGGTTGTCTAAATGCAGATTCTCATTTAGTAGTCTGCTCTTCCATATCTTCAGTCTGTGGACTAAACTGTGAGTAGCAAAGAGTCAGGGAAATTAGACATAGTTTTTATCTTAGAAATCTGTAAGTCTTTATGGGCACTTCCCTTGGCTTCACACCCCACACTCAGTCGTTAACCAGAGTAATCACTTTCTAAATAACTCCCAAATTCCCCTCCATTTCCGTCCTCACTGCCACTAGCATGGTCCATTGTCATCACAACCATTTATCTCCAGACTGCAGTGGAGGCCTCTCCATGGCTTCCTCATCTTTCCACTCTTGCCTTTCTCCAACCATATTTAATACTATGGCCAGAATGACATATTTAATATGCAGATCAGATCTGGGGTCTCTCTTGCTTAAAATTCTTAGATAGCTTCTTGATGTTCTATAGGATGGCATCCAAAGTTCTCATCATGGCCTATAACGCCCAGGTGATTCAGCTCTTTTCTATCTCTGTAGCATCATCTCCCACCAGGCTGCCCATCCATCACCATACTTCATCTACTCTGGCCTTTTGTTGGCTTCCTGATTGTATAAAATGTCTTCCTAACTCAGGAATCTCAGATCTGACATTTATATCCCCTGCCTGAAACTTTCCTTTATCCTTTCCTCATTGTTCATCCACCTTCTTCCCACCAGCGACCCCCAACCTTCTATCTCCATTCACTCTTCAGGTCTCAGATGAGATTTAAGCTATCCAGCTAGATTTCCATTCCCTGTTAAATGCTATTCAAACACTCTATTTGGCTTTTAGGGCACTTATTTACATAGTTTTTTGCTTATAATAAGCTCCATTAGGGTAGGGTCAGGTCTACTTCCTGTATCATTGAATCACAAACACATGGCTTGATACATGACATACAGAAGGTTCTTGGTGAATTGCCAATGAATGAATGCAAAGAGAATCTTAGCTGGTGACAAGGGCTGTTGCAATGGTGTATGAAGCTATAGTGAGAGTTTCCTGGGGCTGGGGAAGGGTGGGATTGGGGACAGAGGTTGTGAACCAGTGGACAAGGGTTTGAGGGGAAATGTCGAAAGACCAGGTGCTCACCAAGCAGATGTGAGAGAGGAGGAGGCCTTTCAGACAGTAGGAGGAGAAAGTAAGCAGTAATCAAATGTGAAGGGTCTTCTATACTGTGGCAAATAGTTTTGTCTTTATCCTGCAGGTGAAGAGGGGAGGAGGGACTGAGATGTTTTAAATTTGGTTTAAATCTTTAAGTTTAAAAATGCAATTAATTTTGTCATCATTAAATTTATGTTGCAGAGACACCTCCACAAAAGCATTATAAGAGATGAGGAGGGGAAAAAATGGAGACAGGATGGATAAGAAGTTCAGATATTGGCCCAAGTAAGACATGAAGCACAAACAGATATTGTTATAGAAAACAATATTGTTTTTCAGCCTCACTTGTAGCTGGAGCCTGAGCATATTACCTGGACTCAACCAATCAACTACCCCCTCCACAGACTTTGAATTGAGAACTAGCGACCCAAAGAAACAGGAGCAATTGAGAATCATTTCCTCCCTCCTTTCTTCTCTCCCTCCCTCCCTCTCTCCCTCCTTTCCTTCCTTTAACAAATATGTATTGAATACTTATTCTGTGCTGGGCACTTTTCAAGATACTGGACATATGGCAGAGAATATGACACACAAAAATCCCTGCCCTTGTAAAGCTTACATTCTGTAGGGGGGAGAAAAGAAACAAGTAAATGAGTGAACTGTATGGTATGTCAGATGCTGATAACTGTCATAGGAAAAAAAAATAAAAGTAAGAATCATGGATTAGAATACAGTGGAGGAGGGGCTGATGGGGAAGATACAATTTTAAATCGTGTGATTATTGAAGGCTTCATTATAAGAGCAAGACCCTAAAGAAGCAGGTGGGGAATAAACTATGTGGGTATCTGGAAGAAGAATGTTGCAAGCAGAGGAAATATTAGGTGGCACCAGCAGTTTCCAGGAGTCTAGGAGCATGAGCAGCTTTGGTTCCAAGAGACCATGCCCTGACCCAGGGACAGCAATCCATAGCTGTGGCACAGGGTGTTCACTTGCATTTTCAGTGGTGGAGTTCTCACCAGATGGTTCTGTGATACAATGTTGGCTATGGTTCTGGCTATTGCCTGGCCTCCCTTTTTCCTACTTGCTTTATGAACTTGGTTTTCAGCCTTCCTAATGATTCTCTGCATACCCTAAAACCCTTTCACTAAATATCTATTCTGTTGTCAGATAGAAGTAGTTAATGAGGAACCCAAACTGCTTTAAACAGTGAGTTCCTGATCCCCAGGGAACTGATATCTCTGAAGTTAAGAGGAAATCTTTGCCCCATGCTCTTACCTAGAGCTCTTGTTCAAGGTGGCACAAGAGATGTTTAACTTCTATGTCATGCTGGCAGCTGCCTTGCCCACAGAAAATGAGATCGCACACACATTTCTAAGAATGAGTGGATAGAATTATAGAGTTGAGATAAAAATAGAAGTACAAAAGGCTTCCTTTGGAAAGGATCCTTTTGTATTAGAAAAAGAAAGGACAAGAGAGACCTAGTTAAGACACCTGAGTAAAGTGTCATAGCTCCTGAACTGAGATAATGGAATAGGAACCCATGACTATGGTGAGGGAAAAAAAAGCTGGGGGAGTATCCATTAGGGAATGTGTATTTTCCTCATCTTTTAATAGCACTGACATTGGTTTGCATTTTACCACCAATTTTGCACATAACATAGTATTATTTCCCCCACCTCTGAAAATCTGTTACTAGATTATGGTGCACCCTGCAATAGATGGCACTGCAGAGTCAACAAAACAGGAATAGATGTATCTTGGACTGGGAGGTTATCTGTGACTTATACTCCTTTCCTGGTTAGCACACATACAGCTTAGCTTTCAAACTTAGTGAAGGGATATGGAAAATGCCAATATGAATGTGCAGTAAGCTCATTTCTGAATATTTAGGCTCCCCCTAGGTACATAGGGCTGGCTTTGTTTCTTTGGTTCACTGGTGGCAGAGGCTGCTAACAACAGTGTAGGAGACAACACCACAGAAACAATTACTTACTAAATAGACACAAAGTAATGTAGACATCTCTTCTCCTAGGGTGGGGTGGGTACCTAGTTCAAAGGCATAAAGGGAAACTCACTGGAGGAGAAAAATGATATAAATCTTAAAAGGAGCAAGCCTGTCACTCTAATGGGCTCCAGGTAAAATATGGAATTTTAATAGTTACGACAGCACTTCCCAGCTGCAGTAGCTCACTATACCCACAGTGGCACCGAGTATAGTCTAGGAAGCAGAGATGTAGGCCTCTGCCAGTGGTTCAGCCACTGACAGAAAGCTTCATCTTTCTTCATCTGATATCTGTGATGCAGCACTCCCCATTTCTGCCAGGCTTGTTTGTTATGTTTAGAATGGTGATACCCTGAAAATCCAGCAACTGCAAATGGAACTACAAATCCACCATCTGGGTGTTTTGGGACCAGCCATGGCACTTTCGATTTCTCATTTGTAAAATGTAATTGCCAGTCATTCTTCTAGACCTAAAGTGCTGTGATTTTCACTGTAGTTATTGATGGGCTTTTATCTGAACTGGAAAAAATAGAGAGACTTCTTGCTGAGGCTGATGTGTGCTAGGGCCTTCTGTCTGTGTCCTGGCTTTTGTCATCCTTCTCCATCCCAGTCACCAATAGAAGAGAGTGGAATTAATGACATCTTTTACTGCAGACCAGCAGAAGTCACTGTGCTTCACATGCCCTTCATCCCCTCCTGGACCAGAAGGCTCACCAGGGCATGCTCTTCTAGAACTGGTAGAGCCCTGCAGAGCAAGCCTTCAGTCACATCCCAGCCCCCATCATTCAATTGGTCAAAAGAAGCCATATGGGCAGCCCCAAAGTCAAAGTGCAGAGAAGCCCCTTCTATCCATGGAGATGGGGAACAAGAGTGGGTACCCACTGCTGCATTCCTAAGCAATGATTGGTTCCGATGAGTGATCTCCAGGGAGTGGCCAAGTTCTGATTCCCAGCTGGTTCTGACCTCCCTGACCCTGGTTTCTGGTTTCAATTACAGTCAAAAGAAATAATGCAAGAACTTGACTCATGATGCTTCATGGAGTCTCTATTTGAGTAAAAAAATGCGTACGTGATATCCATACAATGAATACTTGATTTGTGGGTATGTGTTAGAAAGTGGGAATGCATTGGGAGAAATGGAACAGAGCTAATAAGTTCCCGTCTGTGATTTGACCTGCACTCTGCCTGACTAGCTGCATATTCATGTCAATTTTCTCCCAGTTACCTAGGGCAAGAAATGAAAAGGAAAGATCTTTAATCATTTTTTTTAATTCTAATTGAAACATTTTCCTTGCAAGTGGAGAGAGAACAGGTGCCTAACGAGCCCACATGATGATTCACAAGGTAGTACATATCGCCACAGATATAATTAAACTGGAAGATCAATGAAAATTTTCCTTTTGGACTACTGCCAGGCCTGCACAGACTGGGATCCAGCTAGCTGTATTTATGCACAGAGATATCTAAAAGTGTGTACTCACACAGGTGTGCCCCACAACATCGTATCATGACAAATTAAACAGCTGATGACTCATACCTCGAAGATGACTTATTTGAAAAAAACGCTGTTATTTCTATGTATAGCTAATGATCCTGGGTTGCAAACATCATCTGTCAGAGAGGCAGATAATTGTTGCATCTTTTCTGATCTCACTTTCACTTCTTTATTATGTTCTTTTCATTTTTGGTCTATAAAAAACAACCACATAAATAAGCAGTGGTCCAGAGGATTAAGACCCGAAAAAAGGGAGGAAAAGGTGAGAGATGAGGGGGAGGGAAGGAGGAAAGGAGGGAAGAGGGTAGTCACCAGGAAAATGAAACATTTTAAGCGTGTGGCCTCTCCTTTAGAGCTTCAGGAAATTGCAGTGCATTTAAGCTGGGATGTCTAGCATCTCTGCTCTGAGGATCCTCAGACTCTTACAGTAAGTAAATAAACCCATTCCCATCATGAGAGTCCAGGGTCTCCTGATAAAGGAAATGAAAGAATTTAGGGAAAAGGTTGGTATTTGAGATTGGTACTAATACAAATTTTGCAGGCCTGGTAGAATTTTCACAGCCTTGGGTTTTTGTTTTTGTTTTGTTTTTTTCAAATTTCCTTGCAGAAATAAAAAAACAAAGCAAAATAATCTGATAGTCCTTTTAAGTTGTTTTGTAACAAGATTATAATAGAAAAAAAAAATCACTCCTTGAGTTAGATACCCTCTTAGCTCAGGCAGTTATAACAGAATGCCACAGACAGGGGCTTAAACAATAGATAATTATTTCTCACAGACTGGAGTTTAGAAGTCTGAGGTTAAGGTTTTGTAGTGTGAGAACCCTCTTCCTGGCTAGCAGATGGCTGCCTTCTTGTTGGAACTCACATGACAAAGACAGCTCTGGTGCTTCTTCTTCTTTTTAAAAGGACACTAATCCCATGGTAGGGCCTCCACCCTTGTGACCCTTCACCTCATCTAAACCTAATTACCTCTCAAATACCATCACATTGGAGACTGGAGCTTCAATCTATGAATTTTAAGGGGATACAAACATTCAGTCCATGTGTGTTCAGATACCAAACGCATTTGTGGTCAGGTCTCTAAAACAGAGGTGAGTCTGATGCGTAAAGGTCATAGGAAAATCAGTGCTTTGCACATATTTTAGTTAAGAGAAGACAGTGAAAACGATAGTCCAAATATTGCCTAATAATATTTGCAAAAGAAAATATAGGAGATTTATAAAAGAATATAAATTCTCATGTTAAAAAGATTATTTAAAAATAACTCTAGACCAACATATCTGTTTTCATTAGGATAGATTTTGCATAACAATTTTAAAATCTCAGTGGCTTAACAGAATAAAGATATAATCTCATTCACAAAGGGATCCATTCTCTTTCCAATGGAGTCTCTCTGCTGTATGAGAGACCTTCAGAGTCTTTTTGGAAAAGGAGGAAGATCATACATGGGGCATTTTATGGTTAGGGCTGGAAATGGCCTACATTGCACTGGTCAGAACTCAGTCACACAGTGTCATCTAGCTGAAATGGGGGACAGGGGCTGTGGCCTTCCTGCATATGCAGGAGGAACCCACAGCATTATTTCTGCTTCACCCTCCATTTTCTAGGTGAGTAAAGTGAGACTCACTGAGCTGATCTGATTCGTTCAGAATGAATTAATGACAGATGTGGGACTAAAACTCATGTCTTTTCACCACATCTTCTTTCCTTGATTTCCTCTTGTCTCCTCGGCTCTTTGAAGAAGTGCAGTGGGATTTAGGGTTTCTGAAGGATCGTCCTTAACCGCAAGGAAGGACTTTCTCTTTATAATCTAATGTTATCCTTTGGTACAGTTATCAGAGGATATGCCTAAAGAGAATTTAAAAATTAATTGATTAGTTGATGTAATTCATTAAGGTTTTTTCCAAATGATTTCTTCAGTGGTTCTTTGACTTCTAGAAAAGATCACACAGTCACCAAGTCTGGGGGCAGCATGATAACTTCTCTGTGGTCCCTCATAATATCTAATAGTGTAAGGCATGTGGTCATTGCTTAATATTTGTTGAAGGGCATGGTAATAATACTGAATCTTAAAAAGGCATCTGTGTAAAGACAGTAAGAGAAAGACCAATAACTTTCTGATAAAAGGGTGGGCAGTGATTCTATGTGATCATCAAATACTTACGAGGACCTAACACATGCAAGCATGGTTCTGAGAGCTTAGGGTATGATGAAGAGGGAAACAGTATTTGCTGGCATCTCAGCTGGTATTTAGAGCCTGAACTCAGCGTTCTCTAAAAGCTGATTCTGTGTAATACAAACACATGTTTACTGGTCCTACTTTACCTCGTTTTCATCATTATCTGTAAAAATAAAAATAAAGAGCAGCAGTAATCTATCACTGGACTGTTGGGCAAATGGACATAGAGCAAGTGGAAAGCAAAAATGATAGGAAATAAAAGAACCAGTGATAAACTTTAAGGGAGGCAGGTTAATGGGGCATGCATGTGAGGGCAACCTGATTGGTTTCAACAGGTCAGTACTATTAGTCCATTTTTCAGAAGAGCTCCTTTTTGGGTTGCTGCTTCTGGAAATAAGGTAGCAATGATGAAAAATGCCAGGCAGCACTGAAGAAAGGGTTTAAGAGATCCATATTCATATAAGATGAGTTCATCAAGATTTATGTCATTACAGTAAACCACTAACAGAATTTATGATGATGAGATCATTACGAAGGATTCCAAAAAATGCAGTCAGCTGGCCACTATGACCTCATCTCTTACAGTCTCCTCAACTCTCAAAACGTATATGCCTTTAGGCACAACTAATTTTTTTTCCTTTGTAAAGCACATTTTTAAATTTGTGTGTGGAAAACCTCAAGATTCTTGAACTTTGTCATTCACAGAATGAAGAATACTCAAATGGTTACTTTCTCAGTAAATTCCAGGCTACAGAGGAGTGATCATTAACCTGACTTACAGCTTTTATTCCTTTTGCCAAATTATCATGTCAGAAACTTAACTAGTTAAGAGTCTTAACCGGTTCCCATTGGGAGCACCACTCTCCCCTGATACCTTTGTTTGTTCTGGACTATGATTTTGGAATTTTCAGGCATGTTTTATCTCCTTTTAGACAGCAAGCTCCATGAGAACAGCGGCTGTGTCTTACTGGGTCTGCATCTCACGTGCCTTCCCGCAGAGGCCACTGTGTAGAACATGCTCAGTAAATGTGTGATAATGAGTGATTCTGGTTTTCCAGCTTGGGAAGAAGAGCATTATCTTGGCACATGTACTCTGCTGTGTTGAGCATTGCTTTGAAGAAGTGGAGTCATGCTTCTGATCAGGGGTCAGCAATCTTTTTCTGTAACACACACAAAAAAAGAAAAAAGAAACAACTTCAGATACTTGTGGCTTCATGAGCCATGCAGTCTCTGGAAATTGCTGCCATAACAGAAAAACAGCCACAGTCAATACATAAACAAGTGGGCATGTATGTATTCCAATATTTTTTATGGACACTGCAATTTGAATTTCATATAGTTTTCAATATCCAAAAATATTATTCTTATTTTGATTTTTGTAACCATTAAAAAAATGTAAAAAGCATCCTTGGCTCATAGGACATACAAAATCAGGTGGTGGGGCCACCTGGCCCAGGTGTCAGTTTGCGGACTCCTGCACTAGCTCATGAGGTTGCTGGTGTTGGTTCTGGAGGTGTGAATTACTGATGAGATGAAGCTGATTTCTGGGAACTTCAGCTCCATTTCCTTAGCCAGTTCACAAGTACTTTAGTTGGTTCAATTCCTAAGAGAGAAATTACTATTTTGTCTGACTTCTTACTTCAAGGACACTCTAATGAATTAAGATTATGGAATTCTTGGGCAAGATACACCACCTTAAGACTAGAGAGTTATTAAAACATTAAAATGGAAGAATAAAATATAATTCATGATTTATAGCAAATCATCTTAGATACTTCTAGGAATCAATAACCCATATCATCATTCTCATTTATCCCTGTGACATTCATTCATTTCACAAAGCAAGAAATCCTGATAATATGCAATATATGGCAGACCACATACACAGGTCAAACTGTATACCCCAAATACTAGTACAATTATGAGATATATATGAAAAGCAAATACATTTACTTGTTTACTTTTAAAGACATGTTCAGATTTAAATAGATTGTTGAGATTTGGTATAAAATACAACACTTCGATGATAATTTTGCTCCACAAAAATATACACACAAAAATATAGTCAGTAGTTCAATGTAAGCAAATATAAGTAACAACAATATTTTTTTTAATTTATTTTTTCAAATACATTTGTCTCTGACTACACCCCACCACTTTCCCTTGCCCCCTCCCCCCTTCCCTCCCTCAGCTCTTCCCCTTTGGTTTTGTCCATGAGTCCTTGCTATATGTTCCTTGACTTTCCCCTTCCCTTCCTTTTCCCCGCCCCCCCCCTCCTTCCCTCTTGTCTCTGTGGATTTCTTTTCCTTTCAGTGTTGCTGGTCTTATTTTCCTTGCATCTTTGTATTGTTGGTTAGGTTCCACTTATACATGAGATCATATGGTATTTGTCTTTCGCCCCCTGGCTTATTTTGTTTAGCATAATGCTCTATAGTTCCATCCATGCTGTCACGAAGTTTAGTAGTTCTTTTTTTCTTTCTGCTGCGTAGTATTCCATTGTGTATATGTACCATGACTTTTTGATCCAATCATCTACTGATGGGCATTTAGGTTGCTTCCAACACTTGGCTATTGTAAGTTGTACTGCTATGAACATTGGGGTGCATAGGTGCTTTTGTATTGGCGTTTTGGTGTTCTTAGGGTATAGTCCCAGCAGGGGAATCCCTGGATCAAAAGGCAGTTCCATTTTCAGCTTTTTGAGGAAATTCCACATTGCTTTCCACAGTGGCTACACCAGTCTGCATTCCCACCAACAGTGGATAAGGGTTCCCTATTCTCCACAGCCTCGCCAGCACCTGTTGTTTGTTGATCTGTTTATGATGGCCATTCTGACCGGTGTGAGGTGGTACCTCATGGTGGTTTTGATCTGCATTTCTCTAATGGCTAGTGATGCTGAGCATCCTTTCAAATGCCTCTGGGCCCTCTGTATCTCCTCCTTGGAAAAGCATCTGTCCAGGTCCTTTGCCCATTTTTTTATTGGATCGTTTGTCTTCTTGGAGTGGAGTCAAGTGAGTTCTTTATATATCTTGGAGATCAAACCTCTATCTGATGTATCATTAGCAAATATATTTTCCCATACAGTTGGCCCCCTTTTCATTTTGCTGATGTTTTCTTTAGCCATGCAAAGCTTCTTATTTTGATGAGGTCCCACTTGTTTATTCTTTCCTTTATGTCCCTTGCTTTAGGAGACATATCGGTGAAAAAATTGCTGCGTGGGATATCTGAGAGTTTCCTGCCAATGTTCTCCTCTAGGACTTTGATGGTGTTGCGACTTACATTTAAGTCTTCTATCCATCTTGAGTTTATTTTTGTGTATGGTGTCAGCTGATGATCCAATTTCAATTTTTTGCATGTAGCCATCCAGCTCTCCCAAGACCATTTGTTGAAGAGGCTGTTATTGCCCCATTTTATGCTTCTGCCCCCTTTGTCAAATATTAGTTGCCCATATGAGACCTAGGCTTATTTCTGGGCTTTCTATTCTGTTCCACTGGTCTATGGATCTGTTCTTGTGCCAGTACCAGATTGTTTTGAGTATAGTGGCTTTGTAGTAGAGTTTGATGTCCGGTATTGTGATCCCTCCTACTTTGTTTTTCTTTCTCAAAATTGCTGCAGCTATTAGGGGTTGTTTGTGGTTCCATATAAATTTTTGAAATGTCTGTTCTATTTCTGTGAAATATGTCATTGGTATCTTAATAAGGATTGCGTTGAATCTATAAATTGCTTTGGGTAGTATGAACATTTTGATGATATTAATCCTTCCAATCCATGAGCACGGTATATGCCTTCATTTATTTGTGTCTTCCTTCATTTCTTTCTTCAGTGTTGTATAGTTTCCTGCATACAGGTCTTTTACGTCTTTGGTTAAATTTATTCCTAGGTACTTTATTTTTCTTCCTGCTATATCGAATGGTTTTTTTTTTCTGATTTCTTCTTCTTCTATTTCATTGCTGGTGTACAAAAATGCCTTTGACTTCTGAATATTGACTTTGTATCCTGCTGTTTTGCCAAATTCACTTATTAGGTTGAGGAGTTTTTTGGTAGAGTCTCCAGGGTTCTCTATGTACACTGTCATGTCATATGCAAACAATGATAGTTTTCCTTCCTCCTTTCCAATTTGGATGCCTTTTATCTCTTTTTCTTGTCTGACCACTGTGGCTAGGACTTCCAATACGATGTTGAAAAGAAGTGGTGAAAACGGACATCCTTGTCGTGTTCCCGATCTTAGTGGGAAAGCTTTCAGTTTTTGCCAGTTGAGTATGATGTTGGCTGTAGGTTTTTCATATATGGCCTTTATTACGTTGAGGAAAGCCCCATTTATTCCCATTTTGCTGAGTGTTTTGATCATAAATGGGTGCTGCACCTTATCGAATGCTTTTTCTGCGTCTATCGAGATGATCATGTGGTTTTTGCTTTTCTTTTATTTATGTGATGTATCACATTTATTGATTTGCATATATTGAACCATCCCTGCATGCCTGGGATGAATCCCACTTGATCGTGGTGGATAATCTTTTGAATGTATTGCTGGATGCGGTTTGCCAATATTTTGTTGAGGATTTTAGCATCTATGTTCATCAGCAAAATTGGCCTGTAGTTTTCTTTGTTTGTAGGGTCTTTATCTGTTTTTTGGGATCAGGGTGATGCTGGCCTCATAGAAAGAGTCTGGGAGTCTTCCCTCCTCTTGGACTTTTTGGAACAGTCTGAGAAGGACAGGGTTTAGTTCTTCCTTAAATGTTTTGTAACATTCTCCTGTGAAACCGTCCGGCCCAGGGCTTTTGTTTGTTGGGAGTTTCTTGATGACTGCTTCAATTTCCCCAGCTGTTATCGGTCTGTTCAAGCTTTCTGTTTCACCCTCCTTCAGTGTTGGAAGATTCTACTTTTCTAGAAATTTGTCCATTTCATCAAGATTTTCAAATTTCTTGGCATATAATTGTTCATAGTAGTTTCTGACGATCCTTTGTATTTCTGTGGTATCCGTTGTTACTTCTCCTCTTTCGTTTCTGATATTATTAATTTGGGTCCTCTCCCTTTTCTTCTTGATGAGTCTGCTTAAAGGCTTGTCAGTTTTATTTATCTTTTCAAAGAGCCAGCTTCTGGATTGGTTGATCCTCTGAATTGTTCTTTTTGTCTCTATGTCATTCAGTTCCGCTCTCATCTTGACTATTTCCTTCCTTCTACTTGGTCTGGGATTTATTTGTTGTTGTTTCTCCAGTTCTTGAAGCTGTAGTGTTAGGTCATTTATTTGAAACATTTCTGTCTTTTTCAGGTAAGCCTGTATTGCTATGAACTTCCCTCTCAGGACTGCCTTTGCTGTGTCCCATAGGTTTTGGACTATTGTCTGTTCATTTTCATTTGTTTCCAGAAATTTTTTGATTTCTTCTCTTATCTCATTATTGACCCATTCATTGTTTAATAGTCTACTGTTCAGTCTCCATGAGTTTGCAGGTTTTTGAAGTTTCTCTTTGAGGTTGATTTCCAGTTTCAAGCCCTTGTGGTCCGAGAAAAAGTTTGGTATTATTTCAATTTTCCTGAATTTGCTGAAGGTTGCTTTGTGTCCTATCATGTGGTCTATCTTTGAAAAACTGTCATGAGCATTTGAAAAGAATGTGTATTTTGCTTCTTTGGGATGTCAGGTTCTATATATGTCAGTTAAGTTTCTTTGATTCAGTGTGTCATTCAGCGCCACAATATGTTTATTAATGTTTTGTTTGGAAGATCTGTCCATTTTTGACAGTGGGGTGTTGAAATCCCCTACTATCAGTGTGTTGCTGTCTATATTTTTTTTGAAATCATCCAACAATTTCCTTATAAACTTGCGGGCTCCTATATTGGGAGCATATAAGTTTACAATGTTGATGTCTTCTTGATAGATTCTTCCTTTAACTATTATAAAGTGCCCCTCTTGGTCTCTTTTTATGGAATTTGTTTTGAAATCTACTTTGTCTGATACAAGTATGGCAACCCTGGCCTTTTTCTCATGCCCATTTGCTTGGAATATTTTTTCCATCCCTTTTCTTTCAATCTGTGTAGGTCTCTTGCTCTGAGGTGGGTCTCTTGTAGGCAGCATATGTGTGGGTCATGTTTTCTTATCCATTCAGCTACGCTGTGTCTTTTGATTGGGGCATTTAGTCCAGTCACATTGAGAGATATTACTGATAGAAACTTAGTCATCTTTTCTCTTCATACCTGTGTTCCTCTCTCATTCTTTTTCTTCATCTGCTTAAACCAGTCCCCTTAGCATATCTTGGAGTCCTGCTTTGGAAGAGATATATTCTTTTAGCCTTCTCTTGTCTGGGAAACTCCTTATTTCCCCTTCTATTTTAATCGAGAGCCTTGCTGGCTACAGCAGCCTTGGTTGTAGGCCCTTGCTTTTCATGACTTGGAATATTTGTTGTCATTGCCTTCTGGCTTGTAGTGTTTCTGTTGAGAAGTCAGCTCCTAGGCGTATCGGGGCCCCCTTGTATGAGTAACAACAATACTTAAAAATAAGTTAAAATATAGCATCTGTACTCTAAGGAATTTGGCATCTAGTTTTCCAGATATCTGTTGGTTGAATACAAGAAGGAAGCAGACTATCTTTTAGCTACTGTCATTTCAGAGAGTATGACTGTGCAAGAGCGTTGATTTACAAGTAAAATTCAGACCAGTTCTTATGCAAAACTACTTCCCCCCACCCCCAAACTTTAGTGCCTAGAAGCCTAGAGTCAAATAGTCCTTAGTTCAAATCATGGCTTTACACCATTAACTATGTGACCTCAAGCAAGTTACTTAACCTCTCTAAGCTTCAATTTCTTCACTTAAAAAAATGGAAACATTAAAAATAGCTGTGGGTACAAGTGAGATAATACACTTAAAGTACATATTGTAATTTCTGCACATTGATAGTAAGCATTCACTAAATAGCACGTAATTATTATTAATACATTTGTCATGAGAAAAAATAGTCTTTTGTATAGTGAATTAGCAAACTTTACAGAGATGCATTTTCAAATATAAGGCAGTGTTAATATTTTGGGAAATGGTAACAATGTGCATGCCTTTGTTTGAGTCTGCTTACACAAACCTCCAAGCTTTGGTTTCCTTGTTGGCCATTTTCTTGTTGCATGGGGAGCTCTAGGGGTATTCCCTGGAATTTTCACTGCATTTGTGTAACTTCTCGTTATCCAGTATTTTACAGTTCTAGCTTAATTCTATTTTTCTCATTCTTATTCCCTTCTAATTTCTCTTCTGTTTATTTCATGGGTTCATTATAATTGATCAAAAACTTACTTATTCAAAGCCTCTGATTTCAAATTATTTTTAATCAAGATGTTACTCACTACCTAACTTAATAAGGCAGTGTGCTGAGTAAACCAGTGGATGGATAGTTTCAGATCTTTGTCCCATCAACACTATGAGGTATACAAACCCAAGAATCCTAAAGGTTGTGTCAGGGAGATATGAAGGCTCATTTATAGCTTGGTATGTATTCAAGGCCATAGAGTATGATAGGAAAAGTATAGATTAGGAATCAGAGTACCTGGGCTTGGGGATTTTCAGCCAGCACAAGCTGTGGGCATTTTAACAAGTCATTCACTCTCTCCAAATTCAGTGTATTGGTCAATAAAATGGGAATAATTAGAATAATTATCAATGTAATTAAATATAAATAACACACTTAATATAATAATCCCATTATAAGCTATAAATCACCATGCATACTGATATAGGGTTATGATTTCCGTGTGTGTGTGCGCGTGTATGTGTGTGTGTGTGTGTGTGTGTGTGTGTGTGTGTATGTGAGAAATACGTCATTGGTATTTTAATAGGGATTGCATTGGATCTGTAAATTTCTTTTGGTAGTATGGACATTTTGATGATGTTAATTCTTCTAATCCATGAACACAGTATATGCTTCCATTTATTTGTGTCTTCCTTAATTTCTTTCTTCAGTGTTGTGTAGTTTTCTGAGTACAGGTCTTTTACCTCCTTGGTTAAGTTTATTCCTAGATACTTTATTTTTCTTGTTGCTATAGCAAATGGAATGTTTTTTCCTGATTTCTGATCCTGATATTTCATTGTTGGTGTACAAAAATGCCTTCAATTTCTGAATATTGACTTTGTATCCTGCTGTTCTGCCAAATTCACTTATTAGGTCAAGTAGTTTTTTGGTGGAGTCTATGGGATTTTCTATTTATACTCTCGGTCATCTGCAAACAATGACAGTGTTACTTCCTCCTTTCCAATTTGGATGCCTTTTATTTCTCTTTCTTGTCTGATTGCTGTGGCTAGGACTTCCAATACTATATTGAATAAAAGTGGTAAATGTGAACATCCTTGTCTTATTCCTGATCTTAGTTGGAAAGCTTTTAGTTTTTGCCCATTGAGTATGATGCTGGCTGTAGATTTTTCAAATATGGCCTTTATTATGTTGAGGTATACCTAGGGTTATGATTTTCATTATTCATCCCATAGTTGCATGAGCCTACAAGGATGTCATTTAGGAAACAAATAATTAGTGGTGGTAAGTATCCAAATCCCACATCTGATGTTAACCATGTGTGTACTGTTGGGCAAATCATTAATTTATTTAAGTACTAATTTTTATAAAACAAATTAGATACTCATTAGTATTTCTTCTAGTCATAAAAGACTGGGGTTTCCCAAGTACCAGGAAAAAGGCATGGATAGGCAGGCTGACTAGAGTCTTCCAAAGCAAGAGTAATGAATTTAATGGGGCTGCTGTAAGTGTAGAAGCCTAAAGATGGCATGGGTAAAGGGACTCCAAAGGAGATTCTCTGGGTAACAGAACTCACATCAGTTCAAGGGTATGCTGCTTCACACAGAGCCCACACAGTTCCAAAACTGGTAAGACTTTGAACTACACTCAGAGTAACTGAGGGAAACAGAAAGACAATGTTGACCATCATCTTTTCTAAAGTGGGGAGGAGTGGCCCAAGTGTCTTCCATGTAGGTAAGAATGGAGAGAAGCAGAGAAGGTTCAGAAATTACAGCCTCCTGAATGGGCTTCACGCTCTTGTCACCTTTCTTTCTAGTGCATCCCACATATTACCACCAGAGGGACCCTAAACTCATATACAGTCCACCCGCTGTTCATATTAAAAATCTCTGATTTCTTCCATAAAGCATGCTCAATGTTACTAATCATCAGGGAAATCAAAACCACAATGACATATTTCCTCCTATCTCTTAGGAAGTCTATTATCAAAAAACAAACAAACAAACAAACAAAACCAGACAAATGGAAGTATTGGCAAGTATGTTGGAGAAATTGGAATCTTTGTACACTGTTGGTGGGAATGCAAAATGATGTAGCCACTATGGAAAACAGTGTGGAGCTTCCCATTTTCTACAGAGTGAAATCTGTGTTTTCACTTGCTTACAGGGTCATTTACCATATATAGGGTCTACTCTAACTCTTCAACCTCATGCGTATCTTCTTTCCCCAAGACCAAACCACTCTGCACTTACCATCTTTGTTTTCTTAATAGCTCAATGCCTTTGCACCTGCTGTTCCTCTGCAAGGGCTTTCCTTATACAATTCTCTATTTCGAGAATTCTTTCTTTTCCTTTGGACTCTGATCAAATATTACCTTTATTACCATGTATTATGGCACCTACCATAAAGTGTTTGTTTTTTTTTTTTTATCTTCACCTGAGAGAGGGGCAGGGGGGAGGAGAGAAAGGAGGGAGAGAGAAAGAGGGAGACATTGATGTGAGAGAGCAACATGGGTTGGTTGTCTCCTGTATGTGCCTCAATCAGGGCTCAAACCTGCAACTTAGGTATGTGCCCTGACTGGGAATCGAACCTCAATCTTTTGGTGCACAGACAATACTCCAACAAATGGAGCCACTAGGCTGGGCTAAAAGTCTTTTGGGTTTTTTGTTGTTGTTGTTTTTCTGGTTTTTTTAAGAAGGTGGTTACATGTCTGCTTTTCTACTAGCATATGAACTTCTAGAGATAAGTCCATGTGTTATAATGCTAGTAGGTGCTTCACTAACATTTTGTAGATTTTACTAATGGTTAACTGAAATGAACCAAAGGATGGAAGCAGCTGGAGAGAATGTAAGTAGACAAAACCTAAGAAGGGACATACTGGGATTCAATAAAATCATAAAGTACATAAGATAGGTAGGGACATTTTCGCCAATTAAATGATTTATTCAATAAATATGTTGTACATGTCTCTTATGCACTAGGTGCTAAGGATATGAGAGCAAACAAGGCTGACTTAACAAGTTTTGTCAGCTAAGATGTCAGTAATCCTAGAGGGCAGTGGGTAAGGGGGAAAGCGGCACAGTAAGGGATGGAATAGCAGAAAGGGACAATCAGCCAAAGCCTTAAATGTTTGGGTGAGAACTTCATCTTTATTATAAGTGCAATGGTAAGCCTTTGCTTTTAAATTTTTAAGAGAGGGAATGAAACAATCTGATCAACATTTTGAGGTGGTCACGCTGGCTCTTAAATGGAGAGTAGGCTGTGAATATAGGGGGGATACCAGTTAGCAGGCCAGTGCATCAGACCAGGTGAGAAATGGCACTGGCCTGTGACCAGAATTACCCCAAGGGCTGTTAAAATACTGATTTGTTGACTCCATTCATAGTTTCTGATTCTGTTTGCCTGATGGTGATGGAGATGGAGAGTTTGCATTTATAAGAAAATACCGCTGATACTGCTCTCTGGATACCACTCTCTTGAGAACCACTGACCTCTGCTATGGTAATAGAGGGCAGCTGAAACAAAGTGGACTCATTTGAAATATAGTCTGGGGATAAGATTAAGAGGAAATGCTTATTTACCAATACTAGGAAATATTAGGACAAGGAATATTCCTATGAAAATTGAGAGAGAATACTAGGAAATTCAAGGAAAAGGAATATTGGTCATATGAAATTTGAATACTTTTTTTAAAAAAAGCAAACAAAAGGAACACCCTTCATGTAGCAGGCAGAAAATGTATGGACATCATTTACCAGCTCCCTCCCTTACACGCACTCCCTCACGCACACACCAATTGAAAGCAAATGATTTCTTAAGAGTATTAGGGGGAAAATGTATATTATAGGACCCAAAACAGCTCCTATAAGATAAGGATCTATGAATGGTTAAGACTGAATGAGAGAAGGCCACTGCTTTTTCATCGAGGTGTCAGATGAAAAAGGGGAACAGGGTGAACAGGCCCTGGGTATGACCCAGTGGAATTCCTTTCAGGATTCTCAGAAAACCAGACACTCATTCACACATGTTAGCTCTTCTGCAGTAGCATCCCCTAATGAGTCTATATCTATCCTGGGATGGACTCCTAACCTTGGCACCTCTCTCCTTGCATGTGAGCTTTAGGAGTCCAGCTAACAAGCAAAAACTTCACGTGCCAGTGCCTCAGAGATTCTGCCCTTCTTCTGTCAGTCTCCTGCTCCACCTTGGTATCTCCAATTTCTGCCCTGTTAGCCACTTCACTTCTGCCTCTTTGTCCAGCTCTGTAATGGGCCAAATTATATCCCTCAAACATTCATACATTGAAGTTGCAAGTGCCTCACCCCTGCAGTACCTTAGAATGTGACCTTATTTGAAAATAAGATCATTGCAGATATAATTAGTTAAATTATGATGAGGTCATTAGGGTAGGTCCAAATCTAATTTGACTGGCATCCTTATGGAAATTTAGACACAAGAGACATGCACACGGAGAGAACATCACATGAAGATGAAGACAAAGACTGGAGTAATGCTCCTGTGCCAACAATTGGTACAAAAAACCCGAAGCTGGGGAGAAACATGAAACAGTCTTCCTTGCATTTCTCAGAAGAAACCAATCCTGCCAGTGTGTTGATTTTGGACTCGTAGCTTCCAGAGCTGTGAGACAATAGATTTCTGTTAATTAAACCACTCAGGGTGTGGTACTTTGTTATAGCAATTATACAACTAATTATAATAGAATACAATTATTAGTCTGCTATTATTGCTTCAGTTGTACTGTTCATTTCTTAACTGTGACTTCTTTGTTTCTCAGACATGCCTCTCTTTTGTGCTCTGCAGTCAGTGGGCCAAGAGTGACCCTTTCATAACACAGACCAGACCTCCTGGGACCTCAATCAGGGCACAGTGTCCTGCATCCCTCCTTTCTGGATATGGGATTCTGACACTCTCCCTTCACTGGACAGTCGCCTCCTTAGGAATCTGTTCCATGTTTTGTTATTCATCTTTGTGTACTACCAGTTATCGAAGTGCCTAAAACATAGCCAGTGTGTTTGTTGAGTGAATAACAAAATTAATGAGCTAGTCATTCTTTATTCTTCTCTTTGGTAAAGGAAAAACTCAATGGCTTTGACCTTCATGCTGGTGTCTTTTCATCAATACATGAGTGGTTTATTTAGGAAGCATCTGTTTTTGGATCACATTACTCAGTAAATGTGTATTCTTAATGAAGGAGATCAGTGCAGATCAAGCTGACATCAACACTAAAGATATGGAGGATTGCTTTGGTGTGCAAATGGAAATGGTTTGGTGCCGGGGGATAATGAATACATGAGAATTAGGACTGCATTATTAAACCGAGGGGATGAAGCTTGTCATTAGTTCCCACTGCTTCTTGGAGTTATTGTTAATAGCTATTTGAGTGAGGAGACGGGAACATGTGGAGAAGACAATGTGAAGAAACAAATGTGTAGATAACGTCTGCTCACTGAGATATGTGGTATTTGGAATTGATCATCCTGCAGTTTTCACTGAGAGGCTAGTGATTTTGAACTGATCTGTTTTTCCCAACTCTATCAGAGGTGCAAGCAGCTGACGACTCTGCAGATTCTTCCTGGTGTCTGCACCAGTCTTTGATTTCCAATGAAATACAAAGCTCACATGCTACATTTTGGTAGCAAACTCCAAAGAATGATTATCTTTGCGTATCCAGGGTTGCCCATGGGAAGAATGGTGGTAAACTTATCATTCAAGTGGAAATATTTTGAGAGAAAGGGACATTATTACTATTTAAGCAGGGACAACGGGTATAATTTGCATTAATTCTGGGCAAATAAGAGAGTACCATCACCCTACTGATGGACCACTCAAAGCCTTATTAAAAGTCAACCAAACTCTACCCTGAGCTCTTTTAGTCAGCATTAACTAAGTACCCCTTAATCAGTAACTGTTAACTTCTACCAAGGACTGCTCTCATCTTTCTGGAACTTCACACACAAGAAATTCTCTCAGCAAAAATGCAACATAATATTAGGGTCTGTGTTGCTTTATGAAATGCTCCAAATTTTTCAAAATTGCTTTTAATTTCTTTAAATTAAAAAATAAATTATAATTCATTAGAATAATTCCCCAACCACCTACTATGAATAATTAGAAAAAGAGGAACAGAGAGAGAAGACAATGGACAAGCAATTAGAAAATTAAACTACTCATTAATGGGTATGCAACTTCAAAGGAGTGGAATATTGAACACCAGACTTCCGGCCAAGATGGAGGCATAGGTAGATATACTTTGTCTCCTCTCACAACCAAGAGAACAACAAATTTAAAAACAAAAAATAACCAGAACTGCCAGAAAATCAAACTGTATGGAAGTCCAACAACCAAGGAGCTAAAGAAGAAACATTCATCCAGACCAGTAGGAGGAGCAGAGAGGATGTGTGGCAAGGTGGTGGCTGGAGGACCAGGTGGGCGAGGTGGCGGTTGGCAGACCAGGCGGTCCCACACTTGCATGCAGATAAACCAGAGGAACAGCTAGGGAACGAGGCAGACAACAAAATCCAGGGTTCCAGGGTGGCAGCTGGAGGTAAAAATCTGTGGGGGTTGCAGTGGCAGGAGAAACTCCCAGCCTCAGGGAGGAGAGTCCAAGAGAGACCCACGGGGTCCTAGAATGTACACAAACCCACCCACCCAGGAATCAGCACTAGAAGGGCCCAGTTTGCTTTTGGGTAGTGGAGGGAGAGGCTGAAAGCCGGTGGAGAGCTAGCAAGTGGCATTGTTCCCTCTCAGACCCCTTCTCCACAGTGTCACAACGCAGTGACCTTGGTTGCCTTGCCCTAGTGAATACCTAAGGCTCCATCCCTTCCAACATAACAGGTGCACCAAGACAAATAAATATGGCCCAAATGAAAGGACAGATCAAAGCTCTAAATGTAGAACTAAGTGATGAACAGATAGCCAGCCTATCAGATGCACAATTCAAAACACTGGTAATCTGGATGCTCACTGAATTACTCACAAAACAGAGGAAAAAGTGAAGGCTACCCAAAGTGAAATAAAGAAAAATATACAGGGAACCAACAGTAAAGGGAAGGAAACTGGGACTCAAATTGATTTGGAGTAGAAGGAAGACATAAACATTTAACCAGAATAGAATGAAGAAACAAGAATAAAAAAATGAGGAGAGGCTTAGGAACCTCTGGGACAACTTTAAATGATCCAACATTTGAATCACAGGGATGCCAGAAGGAGAAGAGGAAGAGCAAGAAATTGAAAACCTCCTTGAAAAAAAAAAATGGAGAACTTACCCAATCTTGCCAAGGTAATAGTCTTCCAGGAGATTTAGGAAGCTCAGAGAGCCCCAAAGAAGTTGGACCCAAGGAGGAATACACCAAGACACATCATAATTAAATTACCCAAGATTAAAGATAAGAAGAAAATCTTAAAAGCAGCAAGAGAAAAAGAGACAGTTACCTACAAAGGAGTTCCCATAAGACTATCAGCTGATTTAAGCAAGGACCTTTATCCAAGATTATTCTATCCAACAAAGCTATCAGTTAGAATGGAAGGGCAGATGAAGTGCTTCCCAGATAAGCTCAAGTTAAAGGAGTTCATCATCACCGAGCCTTTATTATATGAAATGTTAAAGAGACTTACCTAAGAAAAAAGATCAAAAACTATGAACAGTAAAACAGGAGAGGGGGAGGGGGAAGAATGAGGAAAAAGATACAGGGAAAAAGCAGCATAAATAGTAGGTACAAAATAAACGGGGAGGTTAAGAATAGTATAGGAAGTGGAGAAGCCAAAGAACTTCTGTGTATAACCCATTGACATGAACTAAGGGGGGTTGAATGCTGAGGGGTGGGGTGGTGCAGGGTGGAGGGGAATAAAGGGGAGAAAAAAATGGGACAGCTGTGATAGCAAAATCAATGAAATTATTTTTAAAAAAATAGAATATCATCAGAGACATGAGAATTTCATGGACATGGTGAAGTGGTGAAGTATGTGGTATGTGCAATAAGACACCTTGAGTGAATCCAAGACATCTTGAGCATTTCCCACTGTAAATGAATGTGACAGTGGGAAATCCATTTTGTGTGTCTGAACTGCTATTTTCCCATCTGTGCAAAGGGGCTGATTTATACAAGATTTTGTGATGACTGAATAAAATAAAACATAAAGTACAGACTGTAGAGCTTGACCTATAAATGCTCAATTAATAGTAGTTGCTGTTATTAAGTCACAATACTTTGATTTCACTACCAGCCATTTAGATTAGCTGTAATTATCTAACAAGAATACTCTTATAGAATGGTTCTGGTGCATTTCTGAGCATTTATTACAGTCCCCTCCTCTATCCCATGCTGGAGTTTGTTCATTTGTTTTTTTATACACTAAATGACTGCAACTAAAAAAATCAGAAATTGTTGCAAAGTTGAAAGATAAACCAAAAATATTGTGAAATGCGCGTGTTGCTTATGATATATCTTGTGGTCTGAACATAGTAAAACTAATTATCTCTGGAAAATCTATCACAGCAAAGACTTGTTGAAATTTAGCTCAACAAGAAAAGTCAGGAAATGGGTGTTTCAAAAGACCATTACAGATACTTGTAAAGATGTTTATCTCAAAACCATACCATATATGGAGGAAACAAAATCTTAAGCTTTTGATTTTTATAACCTGAAGCCTTCATTCTGTATCTTCACAATGAAGCTCCCTAAAGTTCAATACAATCACAGAGACCTGCACACTATTGCTCATGAGTAGTTAAGTACTCATAATGAGTAGTTAAGTACTACAGATGTGCCACCTGTAGGTAAAGTGCAATGTATATTGGAATAGTAACTAATTTTTTCATAGTTTTTAATATATATCCAAAAGGGATTTTTTCTCAACTAGAGTTTTATCAAGAAAATACTTTTCCCACTACTAGGAGTGGAACAAACGTACATCACACTATAACTCTACATAAACTGTAAATGGAAAAGCCCAGTCAGTTAGTTACTGGCTCCAAGAGGTACTACAATATGTAACAAGAAGCAGGTTGTCTGAAGATAACAAAGCCCTGAGAGAAGAGTAGAAAAATCCAGGGTAGGTGAAGAGGATAATGCCTAGAGATCTTCAGAAGAGAAAGAGAACTTTTGGCAGAAGCAAGGACGGGAGAAAATAGTTCAGGATCAACCAGAGTAGAAATGACCCATAGTAAAGGATGCGATCACAGCTGTCATGCACAAAGGGAAGATGGAAAGGACGACTCTGAGTGTTTCCATGAGTGCAGAGATGTTACAAGATCACCAGTGTTCTTGTAGAAAAGACCAGCAAGTACATCATTAGAGACAAAAAGGGAGCTGACAGAAACTTAGAAAGTCTGAATTGGTAGTTTCATATTGCAGCAATGGAATAAACTGGATTATGCAAATACTGCAGGTATTACTCCACAAAGAAAAAGTGGAAAACCTGGTGTTTCGTGGGTATTCCACAAAGTTAGTTAGTATGACAAAGTTGTGAAAAATACTCTAGGTATACTACCAGAACCATAAAACACAGATAATGATTATAACAAAAAAATAGAGATTCAGAATTAAATATTCAAAGTAGAAAAACAGCTTCAGCGGCCAGCAGATCCACAGAACTCTTTCCAGGATTAGCAAGTAGAGTGGACAGCTAGGCCTCTGCAGATCTCCTTAGAAATCCATGAACAAAAGATATGATATTTACAGTGTACTTTGAACATTTGAAGAAGCAAAGATTAAGAACTTTGTGCAAATAGAAATACATCACGGCTCTACTCAAAAGAGGTGACCTGTCCCAGTAGAAACAGTATGTGATGAAATGTGAACTATATATATTTCATCAGTAGAACCTGGAATAATAAACCACACTGGACTGGAACAGAGATTATTCCACAAAACACATCAGCAAAAATGCTTTTATTGTTTTCTTAATTAAAAAAACAACAACCTGGAACTTTGAGCACAACCCTACTGTATATTTAGGGTGTTTATATAGATTATACCTAAATTAATTATGTATAGTAAAACATATATAGTTCTCATTCCATAGTTTAGTACCAATCACTTGCAATAAATACTCTTATCATTCCCATAAAGTTCCAGGCTCATGAACCTATCCAGGAGTAATTGTATGTGAGTTTCTAGGCTGAGAGTATGCCCCCTGACCATTTTGGTGAAGACTAAGCATACTTTTCTCCTGACAAAATGTATATTAACTAAATTTAATTCTGTCTGGGCATCCTGAACTTTACAGTGGTGTTTAATTATTCATTCAAATGTGAAATTTTAATATTTCAGAATAGGGACAAATAAGATTTAAAAAATAGACTCAATATAAGCCAAACTCAGAATTTGGCCCCAGATATCCATTATTATTATTGATATTCAAAGTACACTTGGAATTCATATGCATTTCCCTGTTGCAGCAATCAAGTTATTCTTATTTGAAAAGACCTGGGAATGATAGAACTGGGTATAAGGAGAAAATACTTTTATTTCCATCATTGTTATTCATCACTGTATCACTGGGGCCTGATTTGTGTGTGGTCTAGCACATTGTAGAAACACAGTAATTATTTATTGAATAAGTGATGGACAGAAAGAGTGAAAGGAGCAAGAAGAAAGATTCAAACTGGAACAGAGTGTGGGTGTTCATTGTACTAATCATAGTGAATTCTGTTATTCAAACAGCAAAATAAAGGCATGGTGCATGTCTCCGGGGCTCAATTCTGGGACATAAGAACATGCCATATACAGACATCATAAGAGCCCTTGCCCAGCCAACCCCTGCTCTGGCTGTATGGAGCCCTCACTGCATTTTTTATATTGTTGTTTTTTAATTAAGCAGCTAGGTTAGTTCCTGGGTTAATAATATTAATGATATTCTGTGTCTTGATTTTTCTTCATTTTTTAATCAGAAATGGAGACATGTCTTTTTAATAGTTTTAATGATTTCTGATGTTAGGAATCGTTATGAAATCAGTCTGCATTTTAAATAGAGCTACAGGTATCAAAATTGGGTGAATTTTCTATTTTAAAAGTATACAAGTTTTCAGTATAACACCAAATATGTGTAAGATATATATATATACCCATGTACATTTTCCATTCATTTCCTCACAAAAATAGCATAGACTAGATGTCTTATTCTATTAACCTTTCATAAGCTAACTCTGCTGCTTAGCTTTCAGTGGAATTTAAAGTATTGCTAACTCACAAATCAACAACGCTGATTATAAAGCTTCTTGAAGCCAATCACCAGAATGCATTAAGTAAATAGTACAATTTTATTGTGTTTCTAGCCTAATGTGGCACAATTCAGATTGCAATAATTGGTGCCCAGTGAAAAAAAGTATTTATCAAATCAATACACTTCCTCTTGTACATTGATAACTGAGTCTGGCTGTTAAAAGTCATTGATTACCTTGAGGACAGCTATTAAAAGAAAGAGGCCAATAAGCTGACTGGGATGATTTACTTTAATAAAAACTAGCTGTGCTAAAGTAAACAGTTGTTTCTAAGCACTAAGTCGGTGTCTGAAGGAGTACATCAATCATTTCCTAAAGCAGATCTCCTCAGCCATGTTGAACTGCTCAGCCTATGCATGTTTCTTCTAATTCCATTTTTCTGGGTTTTGTGACAAAAGGCAGAATGGAGGAGAGTATATTTTGACCTCTTACTGCAACATTGTGCTAGATTTGGGATATTGGCCCTTTTGGCATCAATGTCCCACCTCTTCTATGTTCCTTAATGTTGGCTTCCCCCCACCCAATGATAACACTCTGTAGGCCAAGGACTCAGTGTATAAGGTTGTACCAAGTACCACTTACATCTGTTTAGGTTATACAAGCACAGACCAAAGAAATGACTACCGGATGGTTTCATAGAGTTAATGGACCCACTGTGACATGAAGCATGGCCAGGACAGCCTGTGTAACGTGGTCTCCATATACCACTAGTCTAACAGGGGTGTCATGATAATGCTTTGGATTTATGGGCATCAATATCAGTTTGAATTCTGCATCTAACAGTTCTTGGATGTTTATGTATTCCCTTTTTCCCCTTTCACAGTTATTCAAGTCAATGGCCATCAGTTTCTTTGGAAAAGGATTACAGTAATTGTCATTATTCATACTTGCCAGTTGATGTTGCATCCTTCATCTGGGGGATTCCCAAGTGAGAAAGCTGACTCAGGAAACTGTTGGGGCACCTCGACCCGCAAAGTCCTCTGGAGTTGCGGATGAAATAAATCTACCACTACATGATCTGCATGGGGAGAGAAGGCTGGCCAATCCTTCAGAGGAGAATGGCCCTGATGTCCTTTTTCCATAGGCTTTTATTGAGTTCAGCAGGTAAGGGAGCACACAGCATGCACGTATAGCTCATCAATCAATGTTACATAGTGTTGATCAAAGGTGAATAGATATTGTTCAGAAGTAACAATTGCAAGAACATAGGGCCTCTTTAAATCCCCACGGGAGACTTGGCATTGGATTATGGCTTTTCATTGGAACAGTTCCCCTCAGCTTCCTGATCACCCACCCTTTGTTTCTTTTGATGATACGAATTGATCCAGCTCCAAAAGCCCTTTTCTCACACCAATTCTTGTAGTCTGGATTCCCAAGGAAGCAAATTCTGAAGTGCATTTGGATATTTCTTTAAGAATTCACTGGGGAGCCACTTCTGTGAAAGGGAGTGAACGGAAACAGGAGCAGAATGAGGAAGAAGACAAGGGTCTGTAGAGGCTCTCAGAGGACCCTGCAGAATCCCACAGGGAATCCTAGGTCAGGGGATTCAGTGGGAGTTACTGTGGAAGAAGTAGTATTGAATAAGAGACTACCAAACATCATAAGGAAGCTGGGTGGAAAGGCAGCTGAGCTAGCAAGAGCCTAGAATCTACTGGTAGGATAAACTCACAGAGAACCAAGGAATTTCTAGGTAAGGCTAATTTACAAAGCACAATTAGGCTCTGCATTCATTCTAACTATTATTTTTAATTAGAGTCTAGGCTTCGGAGAACTCAGGATAACTGGCTGATAACTTTAGGTGAACAGGTATAGCAATAAAGACAACTCATCAGAAAGTAGCCCAAGTCTCTGTCTTCTCCACACTATATGTAGGACCCAGTTGGACTTTAGACCAAGTGACAGAGACTATTGTTAATACCGAGAGACAATTCAAATAGATAAGTGAAGGTGAAAAGAAAAATAACGTTGTGGCTAAAATGAATAGAAATATTCTGTTACAAATGTTTTAAACCACTGCTTTTTATATGCAGGGCCTTCATTCAGGTGGTACTTATTTTTGTTTATGCCGTTTTTGTTTAAGAGAGGGATACAATTTTATTTTTTTCCAGAGGGATAGCTAGTTTTCCCAGGGCTGTTTATTGAATGGACATTGCTTCCCTATTTGTCTCAACTGCCACTGTCATTGATTAACAGTTCATATGTAAGTGAATCTGGGTTCTCTGTTCTATTTCTAATGGATTTTATAAAATTTATTATTACATGTAAATTCTGCAAAAATCATACAGTTATAAAGAATAATATATCAGACATCATACAGCTTTATTTTAATAGCTGTGTATAACTCTCTATCCTAATTGTCCATTTACAGAATGTTTTTACCTTTCCACATTTATTTGAATCATAACATAGTTAGGCTAGTATTTTAGCCCCGCTCCTTATTACTCCATCAGTAAAGGAATGGAAATACATAGCAGTTAAAATGAATGACTTCTACTTATGTCAACATGGGTATTTATAAAAACACAGTAGAGTGGAAAAGACAAGGGGCAAAGGATATGTAAAGTATGATATGATTTATATTTCTTTTAAATAACACTTTATACAACATTTTATGAATGGTATTTAATACTGATTTTCTATACATACATATATAACAAGGGTATACTTATATATTGGAGGGATAGAACTCAATTTCAGAATAACAGAAACTTCTAGGGAGGGAAGGAGGTAGAGAGGGAGTAGGATTTGAGGAGAATATAGCTTTAACCATTGTATCAGTTACCTAGTGCTGTGTAACAAATCATCTCAAAATTTAGTGGCTTGAAACAATAACCATTTATTATTGCTCATGATTATGTGGATTAACAGTTTGGGCTGAAACTGTCTAGGCACTTGGGGTCTTAGCTTGGCTCACTCATACATTTGTGGTCAGCTAGCACATCCGAAGAGGCTGGCTGTTGCTGGGGCATTGGGAGTGGCTGCATCAAATTCCTTTACCCCCCAGCAGGTCAGCCCAGTCCTGTTCACATACTGTCCAACAGGGATTCTCTTAAGCCTAGGCTCAGAATTTGTACGCATTGACCAAATCAAGTCACAAAGTCACATTCTACTGACTAAGTCAAGTTACAAGTCCAGCTAGAGTCAGGGGATGGGAGGAAATGAAAAATCACATTGGAGGGCATGTGCCTACAGGAAGGAGTAGGATGTTTATCCTTGTGTACTTTTGTAATCAACTGTAGCCACATCTATAGCTTTATTTTTTAATCAGAAGGAAAAAAATTTGTCAAAATTTTAAAATTCTGAGAAGTAGTATATGGACACCTGTTATTTCTGTACTTTTCTGCATGTTTCAAATAGTTTATAATCGATCGTTTCAGTTACATTTAAAGCATGATTATATGGTCATCTTTCTACACCAGACATTTTTCCTGGAATTCCATCAAATCAAAGCAACAATTCATAGCTACATACTTAAAATTCTCACCACTTGGGTTCTTTAACACTGTATAGATAAAATTTGCAGCATATTGGGAAACTGGCTGAATTTCCATTTAAATAGCAACATTGAGCCATCTGATTTGCTCCTGTTGTTCTGATTACTTACCTGGAGAAACTGTTTCCTCATTTTCTAACCTATCCTGCCACAGGCCTCTGCTGTGCCTGGTTAGACCCTGGCTAAGGAAAACATCTGTAGACTGCATGATAATGATAGCAGAAATGATTGCATGGCTCTCTGTGAAGGTTTGTGCTTGTGTCTACAGATGTTCGTATTGCTACAAAAAGAATGAAACACAATGTGTAATAGGAAGAAAGATACTGCCATCACTTTTCTGTTATCTACAGAGGGGTTTATCCACAACCCAATTTTAATCTTGGGGTTGAATCCTCAAATGTATTTCTCAGCTTTCACCTCCTGCTGTTAAGTTGTATGTAAAGGATGAACAGGTTAATGCTAATAGCAGCCTAAGAAAAACATAATTAAGGATGCAAATACACTGACCGTACATTCTAAATGCCAACACATTATATTGGGTAATCTACTCTTCTGGATTATCTGTTTCTGTGGGTAGTTGAGAGTTTTCTATTTCTACTATTAACTCCTTCATTTATATATAAGTAATTCCTTTTAATTTTTTATTCAACCTAAAATGGAACCTGTTGTACCCAAGGAATACCCAGAAGTTAGTCTTTTTCCCTGCCACATTTCCAGACCTCTGGGACTCCTCATTCAGTCACTTGTAACAATCTGTCCCAGAAAATTGTAAAACCGTTTACTTTAATTGGTTCTAAAATGGAGGATTCAGTGCCTATGCTGAGTTTGAGGATGAAACTAACATTTTACAAAGCCCAGCCCAGCAGCAGCTGCCCCTTGGGATTTGGGCGGTAGCGCAGCAAGCCACTCTGGAATTTAGAGTTTATTACAAAGAAGTGCTAACTCTTCTGGTTCTGCTTATAAATGGAATAAAGGGGGAATCTGGCTCACCCATGAGCGCTTTAACCTTGTGCATGCTCAATATCCTTATGAAATGCAGTATCTTATGATCCTTCAAATAACAAATGACATTCCCTTTTATGAGGTCATTAAGGCCTCTAACGGTCCAGGTATAAATCCCAGCTACTACTGCACATCTTAATTTACTATTCATATGTGAATCTCTCTTTGGTTCTCAATTACTCTACAACAGCAACTGGCTCATCAAATTATCCCCATTGGAATGTGTCTGTTAAAGACGTTGCAGTTTACATCTTAGGGCCCTAATTAAAGTCACAATACTTGATAAACCTTGAGCAACTAGTAATTGGAAACTAACAATTAGTACCAGCCAACTCAGTTGATTGCAGCTCTACTGCTGGCTACATGACTAAGCAAAAGGAAATTAATACACCAGAGATGGCCCACATGCCAAATATGTGTTAACATTCACTCCAGAGTTTCAGCCAAAGCAATGAAAAGAACTTGGCATTAAAATACTATTAGCTAAAAGTCTTTATATAGATATCTGTGCCATGTCTGATATCCCTGTGGCTTTTTAGTCTTTATCATGCTCATTACTGTTTTCATCATCCTATCACTGGGTATCTGTGGAGATGGTGCTATAAGACCATCTCTTTGAGCTTCTTTTCTTCTCAAAAGCCTACAGTTTGCTTTCTTTCTTAACAAAGCACAGGTCACATTATCCTACTGTATTCTGCATATACTCCTCTCTTGGAGCCCCTTATTGTCTACATCTTTACAATATTGGAGGCTCAAGGCATGGCAGGAAGCATGCATATTGATTTAGTGAATCTAAGAGAAGTAAGAGAATTTTGGAGGACTGAAGGCACTGTGCAATGTCTCTTTATTAGCCACCATACTATTCTGAGACCACATATTTTGGAGGGCAACTGGGGAAAATATGTTCCAGTTCCCTGTACTGGAAATGGGTCTTTATCAAATGCAAATATGTTAACAGTGGCACTTCGCATTAGGCAGCAGGAGAGGAATTCTTAGAATGACCTTCTGTTTGTTGGTCAGCTTCGAATCCCCACTCTCTTATTCCCATTCCATTGAATAGCTAATGGAATGGGATATTGCTTGAAGGAGGCTCAGCAGACTTGATGAAGCATCCCGAATGCCTTTTCTATAATTTGCTTACCTTGTGATTTTCCAGGAGTTCTTGGCAGTAGAAGGAGTGTGATGTTTCAGCAGCCATCCCCTAAAAATGCTGCTTCAGTTACCATGGCTGATACAATTTGGGGTGGTTTTGTAATCATTTTTTAAATTTCTTTTTATTTTTTATCTTTTCTGTCTTAAATGCATATTGATTTTATTTATTTTTTTAAATGTCAAAGTTAATTATATTTAAAAAATTTAAAACCCTTATAAAGTTTCAGCAATTAAATCAACATGACACCAGCACAGAAATAAAGAAATATAATGAACATTCTAGAGACAAACATATATATCTGTCTAGCAATATATGATTAAGTTGATATTTCAAATCAATGGGTAAAATAAGGCTTATTCAACAAATAAGGTGCATGGACCACTATTACTTGAAATAGAACAAATATAGAGCCCTATTTCACACATTATACAAGAAATATGCAGGTGAGTTAAAAATCAATATGTAGAATCTAAAGAGTTTTAGAAGAAAATAGAACTAATATATTTCATGACCAATATTCAAACCCAGAAGCTATAATGTAAAATATTGACATTATGACTATATTAAACATTTAACTATATAGTAATATACATATAAAAAAGTTAAAGGACCAGGAATAGAATAGAAAAGTATTTGCAACACATCTAAAACATGGTTAATAGGGATTTTTTCTTTCAAAAAAAGTTATACAAACCTTTAATCAATAAATGGATTAAAGAATACCAAAAAGTCATTTAAAGATTTTTCTTTTAAAAAAATAATAAAAATAGGCAAGAAATATACTAAAACAAGTTTAGTTTCAACAAATAATAAAGGAACAATTAAAATAACATCATTGCCACAATCAGATTAATGAGTATTAAAAATATTGGTAATATCAAGTATTGGCAGCTCTGAAAGGAAGTGCGTATTCATAGAAACTTTTTCTTCATCTTAAAGCAGTCCCTTTAGCATATTTTACAGTGCTGGTTTGGTGGAAGTATATTCTTTTAGCCTTCTTTTGTCTGGAAAACTCCTTATTTCGCCTTCTATTTTAATTGAGAGCCTTGCTGGGTAGAGCAGTCTTAGTTGCAGGCCTTTGCTTTTCATTACTTGGAATATTTCTTGCCAGTCCCTTCTGGCTTGCAGTGTTTCTGTTGAGAAGTCAGCTGCTAGCCGTCCCGGGGCTCCCTTATATGTTACTCCCTGTTTCTGCCTTGCTTGCTTTAGGATTCTCTTTTTGTCTTTGATATTTGTCATTTTAATGATGATATATCTTGGGTGGGCCTCATTGGGTTCCTCTTGAATGGGATCCTCGGTGCTTCCTGGACTTGTGTGACTTTTTCTCTCCTCCAATTAGGGAAGTTTTCCATCATTACTTCTTCAAACAGGTTCTCTATCCCTTCCTCCTCTTCGCCTTCTGGTATCCCTATTTTACGGATATTATTACGTATCAGGTTATCCTGCATTTCCCTCAATTCCTCTTCATTCTTTTTGAGTCTTTTTTCATTTTCTTGCTCTTTCTAGGAGCTTTTTTATACCTTATCCTTCAGCTCGCTGATTCAATCATCTGATTCATCTAACCTGCTTTTGATTCCTTCTACTGTGTTCTTCAATTCAGAAATTGTATTCTTCATTTCTATGTCCTTCTTCATGTTGATATAGTTTGCAGTAATTTCCTTGTAGTTTCCCTGTAGTTTTGGGAATTCTCTCTGAGCACACTGAGCTCAATGAGCTTTCCTAGGACCATCGTTTTGAACTCAATATCTGATAGTTTACTTGCCTCTATTTCACTGAGTTCTCTTTGTAGGGATTCCTCCTTTCCCTTCAAGTGGGGGTATTTCTTTGTCTTCCCATTATTTGTGAGACTCTCCTTTTTTTGCTTCTGCTTCTTAAATTGATCTGTCTTGATCCCCTGATTTTGTGGTGTGAACTTCTATGGTAGGAGACCACTGTTTGTTCTTTCTTGATCTGCCTCTGATGATGTCAGATGTTGACCCTGTCTGACCTTAGGCACTCTGTTTGAGACTTGCAGGAATCTACTCTCTGTACTGTGTCCTTCAGCTGTTAATCTAGTCATTCTACACTCAACAGGCCAGCTTAAACAGCTCAGGACGGGGCAGAGTCCCTCCTGGGGGTGGGGTTATTGGGTCCTTTCATGCTGCTGCTGCTCAGGGGAGTGTTCTCTGCCTGAGCAAGATGGCTGCTGCTGTATGGCAGAGGAGTCCACACTGGGATCCCGCCAGCTTCTCTCAGTTCTCTCCCTAAAGCCTCCATCCCCAATCTCTCTCCAAGTGTCTCCAGACCACTCTGCGCCCCCTTTAGCCAGTGATCTACTATCTGTGGCTGCCCCTCTGCACTCAGCAGACGGCTTAGACAGCAAAGGGTGGGGCAGTGTCCCACCTGGGGGCAGGGCTTTTGGGTCCTCTGATGCTGCTGCTGCTCAGGGATAGTAGTCTCTATCTGAACAAGATGGCTGCTGCCACATGGGGGATGAGTCAGCACCAAGACCTTGCCAACTACTCTCTCAGTCCTCTCCCCAGAGCCTCCTTCCCTAGTCTCTGGTCAGGTGTCTCTAGCCCACTCTGCCCCCGCCTTTGCCAGAGACCAGGGTAAATGGCTGCATGTAAAAATTTATGCATTGGCCTTTAAACAGCTTTTTGCGTCTCTAGCCGCCTGTCTCTGGCAGAAAGCAACCCTGCCGCTTTTCACAGCTCGTTGTTATCTGTGTACTTTTTGGGGCTCTGGTGCTGTAGGCTGGAGATCCCCACTTTTGGTTTAGACCCCACTCTTCTCAGGGAGATCCAAGTAGCCCTTTCAAATATCCTTCTGGTGGTGCTGCCTGTAGGTGCCCCGCCTGCCTTCTTGAGTCTCTACCGCACTCCTTACCAGTTAGATTGTGCTAAAGCTGATTCTTCTGTCTCTGAGGTTATAAGACTTCTCCCTTGCTATTGTTCAGTTGTTTGTTCCAGATGATTTCTCCACAATTTAGTTGTAATTCCAGATTCGTCCTGGGAGGGGGTCAGTGGGACTTCCATTCACTCCTCTGCCATCTTGATTCTCTGTAATCTTTATCATACTCTTTTTCACACTTTGCTGGAGAGCCTCCATGACCATTACAAAGTATTACAAGAAACTGATTACATGAATGATGGGGAGTTTGAACCTGGCATTTTGTGTTCTTTTATAAAGTGACCAAGTGCATCTTAAGAAGTTTTGAAGTTTTATTGTAAAAAAATACACGTTCTCAACACTTTCAGTACTCTGCAATCTCAGCAAATAATTTCTTACAAAAGCCCCTTGGTCCAGACTCATCCCAAGACAGGCTCTGGGATCTGCTTTAAGCTAGACCTTATGTAGCACCTGGATTTATACCAATTAAGTTTCCTACTTTAACCTACTATGGTAGACCAAACCCAGAAGAGAGTTGAGTCAAATATTACACAATGTCAAGCTACTGCAAATCAAATATAAGATGTTCTCTTTGTAAAGAATAGATCCTTACTCCCAGGACTATCCTTGAGATTCAACAACTTCAGAGCCATGATTGGCATACACTGCTTAGAACATTCCGTATGTGGTTTTGTACAGTTTGTTCATATGGTAAATCTAATCAGTGCCCCTTGAACTATTTAAAATTAGCTCCAAACTCAGAATCAAAATTATTCTGTAATTTTCTGTCAAACAAAATTGAAAGCTGTAAATATGTATTGGCCAAGGTACAGTAAGTAGTTCAAGAAAGCCAATGCCTTTTCTATTGGCATTTTAATTGGCTGGGAACTGCCCTCATCAAAACCATTAAGCAGGTTTACAGAACGCTCTCTCCTCTCTATTCCAAAGCTATTTGCCTTCTTGGCCTCTCCCTTTTCCAGAACCTACCCTATGACATTAATAAGGAATGGTACTCTGTTGATTGAAAACCAGTCCTCTTCAAAAAGATTCTTGATCACTGTTAATGTTACCTGTCACTCTGTAGAGTGTTCTTGAGGATCCAGGAGTCATCAAGAGAGAAAAGAATGAAGCTGTAATTATGCAGGCAGCATAACAAGTGAAGGAGGACAGCTCACAGAAACCTGGAAAACAAAAGAAACATCAATAAAGAGAAGACAGAGGGATGAATTGGAACCTACCCTTTGTCATAAAGAAAGAACTCTGTATCTTATCAAATGGAGCCTATAGAGGGTCTGTTTGACATTTCAGCTCATGGAATTTTAGAGCCTTGGATTCATAGAATTTAATTTAGTCAAAAATTATTCTGACAAATTAACCCTTCTTGGGTAATCATTTAGCCTCTGCTTTAGTTTACCTACAGGGACAAGGGATTCACTACTTCAAGTTGTGGCGCATTATAGTTTTCTGATTGTTTATGTCAAATCAAAGTTGGCTTCTCAATATCTTTCTCCCATTGGTCTTGAGTCTTTGCTGTAGAGACATTCAGGAAATTTCTTCTCACTCATAGGCAGTTTACTCACTATTTCAGCCCAGTTATTAACATCTTGTTACTCTCAATGTAAAAATTTTTGTTCTTGTTTTAGAAAATAAAGAGAAAAATATCATCCATCAACTATTATCAGACATAGCCAGTACATTAAAATTTTAGTATATATTTGTATCTTACAGTTTTTATATCTTCATGTACATATATGCTTTGTAGACAAATTAAGATTATAGTATACATATTGTTTTAAAGCAGATATTTTTCAGATATCAAGTTATCAAAACATATTTTTCTGTCACTTAAATTTTCTTCTACAGCATTATTTTTAATGGCTGCATCATGTCCTTCTGTATTGTTACACCATGTTTTATTCACTCCATTTGTGCTGCTAAGCAGTTAGATGTCCTCTGATATAAAAACACTAGAATTCATATTTATTAATATATATGTGAATATTGACTGACTGCTCATTCTGTGATAGCAGTTGTAGAAGGTGCTGGGTAAAGGATAAAACCATTTCTAAATGATTCCTCCTCTGAAGAAGCTTACACCCTTGTAGCTTAATTTATAGTCATCTTATGGTCTTAGGTAATAGGTCATTTTACTTCCCCAGAAGTAAATAGCTGAGATAGAGGAACCATACATTATGCATTGCATCGGAGTTTGGCTATGAAGTAGCCATTCAGGAATATATCGTCTATGTTAGACCTGTTTCTTAACACCCTCGCCAACACAAAATTTTTATCATTTTTTTAAGACTTCCAAATTTGATAGCTTGACTATGAAATCACATTGTTTTAACTGGAATTTCTCTAGTTTCTAGTGATTTTCTTTTAAAACAAGCTGTATTCATCATAAAATATTTTACTAGGATAAAGGAAAAAGTAAAATGTCCTTTCATAAGCTAAAAAATTTAAATCAAAGATAAAAAATACCTATGACTTCATTTCATCTTTTCCTTAAACTAAGTCAAATCGCTTGCTGGCTTCTTCAAATTACTGGTTCATATTTTAGTAAATGTTTCAAGGTATTAAAAACTGAATGTATTCTTTTACACCTGATTTCTTCTACTGAAAATCCTTTGACCCCATGAAAACAGGTTTTAATAAGGTTAATGCAGTTATTCAGCCTGTCACAGTGACTTAACTCCCAATTATCTTGTGGTACGTATTTGTCTCAACCAACACATTATTTTAATGTAGCTGTGCTTAATAGCATGTGGAGAGAGTAACTGTGTTTGGTTGTTTAACAGAGTAGCATATGATCTGTTGAACAGACACCACCATGAAACTAAGAAGAGTGAGTTTGTCTCAGAGCACAAGAACAGAGAGTCTAAAACAGGAGTTCAAGCCTCAGTTACACTGGCAGGTTTCTTCTGAGGGTCTCAGTGTGGCTTTTCCCAGATCTGCTGCCCTTGCTGAGACAGCATCGTGGAGAGGTAACTAGACATTGTTTCATTGCACTGCCTCTGAAGCATGTCACCCTCCAACTAATCAGCCAAATTTGCCTGGTGGCTCTCAGACACAGTAGATGCCCCAAATTGAGAGCCTGACCTAGACTAAAAGACGACCCAGGACTCTTCATGCAGTGGTGGTTTCTCCTTGATCTGTACGGAATTGGACACACTCAACTGCTCAGGGTGTTTTCTTCCATTTCCCTGGCCTGCTTGCCCTTGACCTTTCTGTCACACCTCTCTCTTTTTCTCTGACAAGGTTGGGAAACTAATGCAGGTAAACTAATAAAATATTTAGTCCATCTTAGATGCTACTTTTCCACAAGGCTTCTTCTGGTCCTTTCTAATGAGGGTAATGGCCCCCTCCCCTGAAACCCTCAGGTAATAATAATAGCTAACACTCTATAGTGTTTATTATGCTAGGCACCCTTCTTCTAAATCACTCTTTGAATTCTGACAACAATCCTATGAGAATAGTTTTATAGTGTCTATTTCATGAATGAAAAGACTGAAGAACAAAGAGGTTGGGAAACTTGGGCAAAGTTACACTACTGATAAACAGGAAAGCCAGGTTTCCAGCCTAGGCAATCTGGCCCTAGAATCCCTATGCTGTAATTTTTACCTTAACTTTGACAGACATATTTAAACACCAACTTTTGCCCTGAACAATAGGACAATTTCAGTTCTCTGGCTTCAAGATAAGGAAATAATGCCCAGAGTAATTTGCCTAAGGTCACACACACCATCGGGGAGAGGCAAAAGTGGGGTTGAATCAAGGTGTCTTGGTTCTAACTCCATGATGTTGCTCAAAGTGTACATCAGGTATCACAGTTAAGATGTCTTAACTGATAAGTGAGATATCCTCATCACTTTACTGCTTGTAAACACCTGTAGCATGTATAATACATTGCTTATATATGTTAATTTTTTATATTTCACATTCACTCTTTATACTATTATTATTTTAATATTTAATTTTTACCTGATTTGGTCTCATTCTAGAAGTAATATGACTGAAACTATGGCTCTGTAGTGCTGATACTATTTATTTTTTTACAACATTCTAAAATAAATGTTTTTTTCCTTACATGCTTGCTAGTATATGGAGCCCACCACCAGAAGAAATAGCTCCATAGTAAGGAAACACTGGTTTAGTGGAAAGGACAGAAGACACAGATTTAGAGATGGGGTCAAGTGCTAGCTCTGTCACTTGCCACCTTTGGGGCTAACCACTAGAGCTCTGTTCACTCTTATAAAAAGGGTCAAAATATTATCATGTTTACCATCATGGCTGGCTATGAGGCTCAAATGAGAAAAGAGATGGCTCTTTATGAACAAAATCCTCCTCATCATTATCATAACCATTGTCATCATGTAACTCTGTACTCCCTATAATACTGCTCTGGGCACCTGTGGGTAATAGATACTCAAGGCATGCTTATCGAAGGAGTAGAAATGTTTTCTTTGTATAACTCCAAATGTCCACTGGAAATTCAGAGAGAGAAAAAGAAGGTTAAATGTCACTTGCTCTCTTGCATCTATAAAGGTGTGCTGCATCACAGCTCAACCCTGACCCTCATCAAAGCTCCTATACCTTCACTGTTGCTCTTGAGAAATCCAATCACTGTCAGCATTTCTTGAGTTGGTAAATTTACTGAAGAATTGAAAGATTTATGGAATGGTATCAAATCCCAATCCACAGAGCTTCTGTCAATTCCCTGTTTTTCATTTTCATTCATCTTCTCTGTATATATATCTGTATAAGTATAGGTATAGACATAGATAGAGTTATAGAATTTTTTTCTCTTTCCCTTTCTCAATCCTTCCTTCTGGCACTGCTGTCCTCACCCACTCTTACCCTTGGAAAGCCCAAACAATTATTATTTCAACATTCCGACTGTAACTATAACAATAATAATAGCAGCAGCCTCCTACTTTTGCATATATTCATCTTTGTTCCTATAATGGTCCTGTAGGATAGGCAAGGCAAGTCTTTGTTTTACAGGCGAGGAAATAGAGGCTATAACACAACCAAGTTAATGGGAGTATCTCCATAGGAAGTTGACATTTGAATGCTGGTCTCACTTATTCTAAGCTCAGTGTTTTGTTTTGTTCTGTTTTTTGGGTTTTTTTTTTTTTTTTTTTTTTTGACAAGAAGTTCTCAAGTAATCCCCTCTATGAAGCCAGGGTATTTATAATAATTGGAGGAAATGAGATCATCTAAGGAAAGGGTTTAGCTGTGTAAGCAAAGGAGGGGGTCCAAAATGATGTCCTGAGGAATGCTGGCATTTAAAAATCACCTCTAGGAAGAGAAGCCTGCAATTTATTCTGAAATAGAGTGGCCTGAAAAGGAGGAAAACAAGAAGAGGGTGTTGTCACAGGAACTGAAAGAAGAGAATGCTCCAAAATAAGTATGCCCAAATGGATTCTGTCATTATGAAGATCTGTTAGGAAGAAGCCAGAGCAGAGTCCATTGGACATAGTAGCAGAATGAATAGCATTGATGATCTGAGAACAGTTCCACTGGAGTGACTGGGGAAGAAGCCAGCTAGCCATGGATGGAAGGCTGAATGGAAGGTGAAGATTTGAGGATATCACATATAGACAATTTGGGAGAAGGAAAACAGAAAAGGTGGTAGCTGGAGGGAGCATGCTAGTTCAAAAGAGGGGGATTTCTTTGAGATCAGAAGTTTGAGTGCTAAGGATGTTAATATGATTGAAAAGGAGATGAAATATGCAGAAAGAGAGGCTAATTGAAGCCTTTATCATTTATCTTCAGTATACTAACCCCTTTTCTCTCTATTTCTTTCTATCTCTGTCTCTCCCTCAGCTGTCTGTCTAACAAACCCCCTCCCCCACTCAAGTTTCCAGTGCCTTGGTTCTTGCATGCTGTCTCTTTGAAGGCCTAGCATACAAGATTGTGTTCTACAAAAGCCAGCCTATCTACCTCAGGTCAAAACTTAACCCCTCTCTTTTTCCCACATCATCCCCTTATTAATTATAATGTTTCTTTTCCTGCAGAACATTTTTGCTTCCTCATATCATGAAGTTCTTCAGGCCAACAAATACAAACCAAAGTATGTGATAATTCTATTTATGCCATTTCTGAAAGGGTATTAATATTTGTAAAGAAATAAAATGGAAATGGTAATCACCCTGTATATTAGTTTTCTATTGCGTCTTAATGGATTATAACAAATTTTGCCACTTAAAACAATATCTGTTTACTATCTCACAGTTTCTGTAGATTGGGAGTCCAGCATGGCTCAGCTGGATTCTCTGCTTAGAGTGTCATAAGGCCAAAATCAAGGTATTGGCCAATTGTGTTCTCATTTGGAGGCTTTGAGAAATATATATTCTCCAAACTCATTTAATTCATGTAGTTGTAGAACTGAGGGCTCCATTTCCTTGCTGGCTGTCACCAGGGACTACTCTGAGCTCACACAGGCATTGCTTGGCACATAGACCCCTCTATCTTCAAAGCCAGGGACAGCATGTCAAATCTCCTCATGCTTTGAATCTCTGAATTTCTTCTCTGCTACCAGCTAGAGGAAATACTGCTTAGGTCAGACCCCCCCACATAATCTCCATATTTTAAGGTGAACTGATTTAGGACTTTAATTCCATCTGCAGAATACTTCACAGCAGTATCTAGACTAGTGTTTGATTGATCAGGGACAGGAATCTTGGGGCTATCTACCACACCCTGCAATTAAAGAATATTCTTAATTCTTCAAGAACCCTCTCCGCTCTACCTGTAGCCACCCATAATGGACACTGCCCTAACCCCAGCTCCCCAGGCAGCTGAGTTTTGTATCATGTGACAGAGGGGCCATCACATTACCACAACTTACTGGAGTCAGGGTGGCCTCTAACACATGGAGTGGATTCAGCCCATGATAATTTCCAGTTCCTGATTCTGGTCCCTCAAGAACTTATTTGTATATCTTGCCCTGGAGTTTAGTGAAATAAGTTAGTTTTCTTTTTGCTGAAGCCCGTGTGAGCAGATGCTTGCTGCTTGCAACCAAAACAGATGTTATTAAGAGACTACAGCACTTGCTAGTGATACCCTTACATCCAAGCATTCATTTCAAGGGTGTTTTGTTTGTTCTATGTCCAAAACACCATCCTAAGCAAGCACTAGCATAGGAGGAAAGGGAACAGCATCTCTATTTTAGGGGGAAAGTTACCACTCTTAAGTTGCAGACTATCATTGTGTTTTGGAGAGTGTAGAAAACTGATATAAATTGTAGCTCCCAGAATGTTCCACCTGTATCCTTGCCCTGAAGCTCTATTACTTCTCTGGAGTCAGAGGCCACATTTGCCTGACAATTGACCCAACCATGTGACTTGCCTTGGCCAATAACAAACTTGACAAAAGCAGAGGCTTGAAAACTCAGGAGCACATTTTTGCTTCCTCTCTTAGAACCCTGTAATCACAGAGAGAATAAGTCCAGGCAGCCTGCAGGAGGATGAGAAACTCTGTGGACAGAGCTCAGTTGATCTAGTCCTGCCTGCCCTGGATCTGCCAGCCCACAACCAACTCAACAAGTCAACCCAAACAGATGCATGAACAAGCTACACCCAGATCCACAGAATCATCCACCCCATTCGTAGATGTGTGAAAATATAAATGGTCACTGTTTTTAGTAACTAAGTTTTGGGGTGTTTTGTTATACAGTGATAGAGAAGTGATACAGAGAGAACCCAATGGCAACTTCAGAACTATGAGCTAGATACTGTCTAACAAACTAAAATTATTTGGGAAGAGCAGAAAATAAGTTGCCCCAGATTTATGACTTCATTCATTTGAGAGACTTCAAGGTAAGGAGGCCTTGACTACTTCAAGTACAGCCTAGCTCTCCCTCTGTTAAGATTTTAACAGATCTGCCAGCTTTTTCTGGCATCAGCATCAGGTCTTTTAATTAAGTAATAGACAGGTAATCAAAACAAAAACATAATTATGTGGGCTATTCTAATGTACCCATAGAGAAAGAAAAGGAGAGAATGCCAGCTGCAAACATCTGCAGTAAAAGAAGTCTTGGGACAAAGAGCAGTTTCTGATCTTGCCTCCTCCCCTCTTTCAAAATACCACCCTTACATGGCAGTAAATCAGTAGTGAGTTGCTAGCTGTATAATGTGTGCTGTCCATCTTGTAAGTTATTAAACCAAGGTCCCATTTACTCACATTTTGCACCTGTCATCAAGTGTCCAATAAACATTCTGTTTTCTGGGGACATGTCAGGAAAGAGCAGGGCAGAGTCTTTCCCAAGCCTCCCTCACCAGTCCAGGGGAGCCCCCAAGCAAGACTGTCCTCATGGCCTGCCCCCAAGGCTGAGTCATCAGAGGCCCTCAACTGCAAATCCCACCTGGCTTATGGCCACTGGCAATCACACAGAGCTTGGAGAAATGAATGTAAAAGTAAGGGAGTGTCTGTGACACACTCTGGTTACCTGAATCTCCAAGGTGGTCTGTGCTAGACCTTACCTCAGTAGAAGGGGAGGATGGGCATGGGGCCAGATGTCAGGAGACCTGAATTTGTCCCTAAACAAAATTCCTAAATTCCCTGAGAGATTTTCTGTGTTATCTTCCATAAAACAGGGATAATGATGGCTGCTTGCCAACCTTACAATTCACCTTGATGTTTACAATAGATAATAAATGGGAAAAGGAATTTGAAGTGGTAAGAAACACTCTACAACTAGGCATTCATTTTGCAGCCATATAATGTAAGAGCATGGGCAGCAAGGTCAGACTACCTGGTTTCAAGTCTTGGCCTGTTACTGATTGCAGGTTACTTAACTGAACTCGCTCATCTGCAAAATGGAGTTAATAATAATATTTGTGTTTCTTGAGAATTAAATAGGATGTATGTAAAACCACCAAAAAAGTACATGTAACATATGTAGCACACAATTAATGTTTATACATTATTATTTTGTTGTTATTTTAAGAATTGTTGATCTCTACTTGGTGTTTATGGCATTCGTATCTAGACTTCATTTGAGGTTAGTTAGAGGAAAATAGAAAAATATTTGTATTTATGTCCCAGAATTTCAGTTTCTGAATCCTATAGCCAGAAAATTATTTTACTTACTATGTTTCTTTACCTGCCAATGATGGTATTGAGAGGATTAAGTGACATAATCCATGTAAAGTGCCTGGACCCACAGCACTTACTCAAAATTAGTTACCTTCCCTTTCATATTTTTTAACTGTGGTAAAAATAAAATACATGACATAAATTTACCATTTTAACCATTTTTAACTATACAGTGCAGTAATATTAAGTATATTCTTATTGTTGTAAAACAAATTTCCAGAACTTTTTCATCTGGCATATCTGCAACTCTACACCCATTGAACAGCTCTCCCTTTTCCCCATCTCTTAGCTCCTGGAAACCACCATTCTTTCTCTTTCTGTGAATTTGGCTACTACAGACACCTCATAAAAGTGGAATCATACAGTATTTGACTTTTGGTAATTGGCTTTTTATTCCACTTGGGGTAATGTTCTCGAGGTTCATCCATGTTGCAGCGTGTGGCAGGGTTCTCTTCCTTTTATAAATCTGAATAATATTACCTGGTGTGTATATACCACATTTTGTTTATCCATTTATCCATCTTTGGACATTTAGGTTGTGTCCATCTCTTGGCTATTGTGAATACTGGTGCTATGAATGTAGGTGTGTAGTTGTCTTCCTTTATCTCTTATGCTGATGCAAATAATTAAATAACAGGCATATATACTTCCTTTTCATTTTTGTCTCTTCGTAGTCGAGGCAAATTATAACTGAATAAAATAGCATTATGGGTGTTATATTTTTCTTTATTTTTTAACATAGACTTCAAGGTGAAATTAATAAAGTTTAGAAAATTAAAAAGAGAAAAAACACTCATTCTGAATTTACATGTTAATTCAGAATCATATTTAGTTCCTACTGTGTGCCTGGCATTGAGGGGGAAAAAAAATCACACTTTTTAAAAATGAGATGTAATCTATTCTCTGGCCTGCACTGTTAACAGAGATGAAAAACTGTCAACAACCATTCTATGAGAAATACAGCCTAGTTCTCACTTACTGTTTATTACATCTCTTTACTCCTCCTTAAGACCCTGCCTCTTGCACAGTGTTTAGCACATAGTAGGTACTTAGAAAATACTGTCATTAAACCCTGAGTGAAGTTTTCATAAGGAAGCAAATCACTCCAACAGGGGACTATTAAATCTCTGGGTGAAAAAGAGAAATGTTTTGTATTGAGAAATTAGAAGGGGGAAAGCATTAATTTTTTAAGGAAAGGCAGCATCCTGGGGGGATAATTCAGCATGCTTACCTAAGTCAAACCTGATAAACGCTTTTTGAAAAATTTTCTTGATCACTTTTCCATCAAAGAGCTAAATGTACATAAGGGATTTTTGAAATCATGTGATTTTTGCAATCAATACATATTCTATAAGTTACCAAGACCTCATATTTAAAAATATGTTTATTCATTTATTCATATGGCTCTTTGTCTGAAAGATTCCACCAATAATCAATTTAACTCCATATTACAAATTCCACTACCTGGTTGGGATCATAGACTAGAAATAATAACTCATTTGGAAAACTCAAGGCAGCAAATAGTAACAGTTCAATTAGTTGAAATGCATTCTGAGGCATTTTGCCTTATTAATATACTTTGTGCATGTCAAGGGTGAAAGGTAGAAAAGATCAGCAGAAGCAAACTGCAGAAGGAAAAGTCTGTCATCATTTTCACTGCTCCATCCCCTCTTAGGTTCTCAAACTCAAGAAATAAAGCTGTTGAAAGCAGGCAGAAGGTGGAGTCAGCCTTCTCTGGGCATTTAATCTCTCCTAAAATGGACATAAAAAGAATCATAAATGAATTGTAGTTATGTTACATTACCATAGAATAAATAGATATAGTCCAGATCCATATCTCATTGTAGATCTTGATGTTATATTGAATAAAGTATTAGATTACCTCTAAAGGCTTTCAGCTTACTGTAATATAAATATGCAATTAAAGAATTTGTTCAAAGTTAAACAAAATATCCAAGCAACATCACCAAGACTCAAGCTCAAGTGTAAGTCTCCTGTCCCCAATTGTAAGGCCTTGAGATAACTAATAATTTGATGGATGGATGGATGGATACATACAAACATACATATATACTGTGGAAACTTTATTAAGAAAAAATGGAGCCAGATCCCTGATCACATTTTACCAATCAGATATACTGTCATACTTTTTTACGAAACCTGACGCTTCTTCCCTGATTATTTTTCCTTTTAAAAACTAAGTGTCAGGTTGATTATCTGATTGTCCAATCTGACAGGCTTAAACATTAAGTGCTCTTCCATCGGCCATATGCAAGCTGTTTAGCCTGTGACTGGTCCATCACAGACTCTTGCCTTTTTTGTGTCAAGGTCATTGGCATGTGATATGTAAGGAGACGTCCAGAACCCAGCCTGACATCATCATCCTGTGTCTCCAAGAAGGAGAAAAAGAAGCTGGCCACCAACCCCCAAGAAAGACGTTTGTTAACTGCCCACTAGCAATTGTTGAGTGGTAACACATGTAGTTCTCCACATGTTTATGCAGAGCCTCAGATTTATCTGACAGTTTTATACCCTCAGGCATGATACACAGTAATTAAAATTAAAAATGTTTTGACAGCCTAAACAAATGGCTATATAAATTAGAAAGCTGTAAAAAGCCACAGTAGCCAAAATAAAGATATATAGATAAATCATAAAATTATAAACAAGGAGAATGTTTTAATACAGGCATGTTTGTCCCCAGACACTTAAAAATACAGGCTGACTTTTGCCTGAAGGAAGATGGCGGTGAAAAGGAATTGTGGAAACTAGCAAAACCATTCTTTCCCACTTAGCAATTCTTTTTTCTACCCTTTTCTGGTAACTAAAGAAAGGAAGAAATTTGTTCAGGCTTCCCAACTTCCTCTAAAATCTATAATCAGCTGTAGAAATCTCCAAGTTTTAAAAAGCACTGAAGTCAGTTGCCTAGAATCTTTACTATTAACCTTCCCAAATGTGTAAAATGATGTGGGCTATATAAAACTTGGCTTGATTTCACATTTCTCGAATGCATGGCATAAAACGTGTGTTTAAGAAATGAGCCAAGTATATGATCTACATGTGAATATAATTCCTTTCAACTCAATGTGCACAAATGTTAAAGTGTAGTCTTTCACTTAAATGTAGCAGGTTGATGTCAGAAGAAACCATCACATAACCTGGCCTCAATATTTTTCCATTTATCACAAGTTAGCCTGCTCACCACTGCCCTAATGCATTGAAGTACTAGGATATTTCGAAAAAGGGAAAAAAAATAATTGGAAGTAATCAATGGGATTTTCTATATTTAGAAGGGCAGGATTGCCAGAAACCAGCCATATCATGTGGATAGTCTTTATGATAAATTTTCAAAGCAGTCCTTTATTTGGCAGAGTTCCTAAAGATTCATTGCCACATCATTATCATGTCTCATATATCCATAGATTAAGAAAGAACTAAAAACATCAAGGCTTTCTGTGGTAATCTTCTTAGACCCCCTCCTGATTTGTCCTTACCTCTTGTTTTCAATTCTTTGTCTTCTTGGCTCCATTTTATATTTTTGATTTCACTGCTGCCTTCCTTGACTTGGCACTGCTGTTTAGTCTTCCCAGTTTAATGTTCTACTCTACCCCTTGCCCCAAACAAAACATTAGCAAACCAGATGCAGAAATACATTTAAAAAATCACACACTTGAATCAAGTATGATTTGTTCCTGGGATGCACAATATTTGCAAATCAATTAATGTGATACACCACATAAACAAAATCAAGGATAAAAACCACATGATTATATCAATAGATGCAGAAAAAGCATTTGATAAATTCCAGCACCATTTATGATAAAAAAAACTCTCAGCAAAGTGGGAAAAGAGGGAACATATCTATCAAAGGCCATATATGATAAACCCACTGCCAACATCATATTCAATGGGCAAAAATTTCAAGCATTCCCCTTCAGACTGGGAACAAGACAATGATGTCTGCTTTCACCTCTCTTATTCAATACAGTACTTGGAAGTACTATGCCACAGAAATCAATAAGAAGGAAAAAAAAGGCATCCAAATTAGAAAGGAAGAAGTAAAACTGTCATTATTTGTAGATGACATGATACTGTACATAGAGAACCCTAAAGATTCCACCAAGAAAATACTAGAACTAATAAGTGAATTCAGTAAAGTAGGATACAAAATTAATATCCAGAAATAAATTACATTTTTATATGCCAATAAAATGCCTAAGAATAAATCTAACCAAAGATATAAAAGACCTGGACTCAGAAAATTATAAGACACTGAAGAAAGAAATTGAAGAAGATACAAATAAGTGGAAGCACATACTGTGTCCATGGATAGAAATAATTAACATCATTAAAATGTTCATACTGTTGGAAGTAATCTATAGATTCAACACAATTCCTATCCATATTCCAATGACATATTTCACAGAAATAGAACAAATATTTCAAAAATTTATACAGAAATACAAATGGCCCCAAATAGCAACAGCGATCTTGAGAAAGAACAAAGTTGGAGGAATCATGCTACCTAATATCAAACTATATTATAAGGCCATAGTAGTGAAAACAGCATGGTACTGGCATAAAGACACATAGATCAATGCAACAGAATAGAAAGCCTGCAATAAAACTACACCTTTATAGTCAATATTTGACAGAGGAAGCAAGTACATACAATGGGCTACAGATTGCTTGTTCAATAAATGGTATTGGGAAAATTGGACAGATACGTGCAGAAAAATGAAACTGGACCACTTTCTTATGCCACACTCAAGAATAAATTCAGTGATTAAAGACATACATGTTAAATCCCAAACCATAAAAATCCCTGAAGAAAACATAAGGAGTAAAATCTAGTACATTTCTCATTAGCAATATTTTATCAGATGTATCTTCTCTGGCAAGGGGAACAAAAGAAAAAATAAAAGGGACTACATCAAACTATAAAGTTTTTGAACAGCAAAGGAAAACATCAGCAAAATAAAAAGACAACCCACTGAGTAGAACGTATTCACTGATACACCCAATAAGGGGTTAATATCCAAAATTGATTAAGAACTTTTAAAACTCAACACCTGCTAATATTTAAATGAAGGAAGAGATTAAGTCTAAGGCAACAGAGTCATGAGGACAGGGTTGTGTTACAAGATTTTTTAAAATTTTTTAAACAAAGTAACAAACTGAATTTTAAAAAAAAAAACCTCCCAAATGTAAATGTTTACCATTAATTGAATTTTTAAAACCACTGTCTGTCCCTCTTCCACAAAAGCAGGCCAGAAATGTTCCCCAACTCATAATTTAGAACCTATAATTAAGGCTTTTGTATTAGTTGTCTATTGTTATGAAACAAATTACCTCTAAATTTAGCAGCTTAAAACAACAAACATTTACCTATTGGCAGTTTCTGAAGGTCAGAAATCCAGAGGTGGTTTAGGTGGATTGTTCTGGATCAAGGTTTCTCACAGAGTGCAATTCAGCCGTTGGTTTGGGCTGCAGTCGCATCAAAGTATGACTGGGACTTACTCACTTACCTGACTGTTTGCTGGAGTCCATTTCTCTCCATATGGGTCTCTCTATTGGCCACCTGAGGGTCCTCACGACATGGTGGCTCATTTCCCCCAAGTGAGTAAGCTAAGAGAGAAAGCAAGGCAGAAGCTACAATGTCCTTTATGGCTCATTTTCAGACCGTGTATCATCACCTCTGCCTAATTTTGTTGTTCATACAGACCTGCTCTGGTATAATGTTGGAGTGGATTACACAAAGGTGTAGTACCATGACATGGGGATTATTGGGGACATCTTGGAGACTGGCTATTTCAGCTTTAGAAGCCTCAAAATGGGTCAAATAATAGCTATTTAAATTTAACTCAGGAACTTATACTATAAATCTGGCACCCATTCTTCCAGTTTTCCTTCATCATTTATTTCTCTTTTTCTGTCCTCCCTTATCACCAACTTGACTCACAGGAAAACTCTTGCTTTCCTGTTCAATAACCTTTCTTCAGGCTGAGACTCATCTGCTAGTTCCTGCACTTCTGGTCTTCTGGTCTTGACGAAGTGAACTACTTATGTGTTTAACTTTGGGCTCCAGCTGGCAGTTTGTAGTACCATGTCAGGGGCCTGGGTGGCAGAGTGTAGAAATTAGAATTAAGAGTCTGCAGGTAACGGTGACTCAGATTCCAAGACTCTTTTCAGCAAACGGAGGACAGAGTAGGTTGACATTCTGTGCTAGTATTTGAGGATTTAAAGATAAATCTGAAACAGCATATATATCAGGAATCAGGGATCTAGGTGATTACATAGAGGGTTGGGAAATCAGCCAAGAATTATAATGATGGAGAGGAAACCATCAAAGGGGTCTCAGAGATGTCTGGTAAATGTGTTTACAGAGTGGCCAAGAGACAAGAGTGTAGAAATTGGAGAGAATTGGGGCATAGCATGTTTACTAAATATGTCCCAATTTTCCAGTGGTTGCTTTCTCTAGGAGTTAATGTCAAGATGTGAGAGTCACTGGATCAAAGTGTGAAGAGGAATAAGAAAGCAGTTGCCTGAGGGAAGAGCCACCATGACTATAGTTGAGTTTAGATGATAGTTGACAACTGGAGTTTATTTGGGTTCAGTTACCTCATTTTTAAAATAGAAATAATAGCAATATTAACTATTACTATTTAATATAAAATCAGATGAATAATCACATGAATATGTATGGATATACAAGGTCTGTCCAGAAAGTATCCAACCATGTACTATATGAAAAAGACATTTATTGAAGAAGATACAAGTTAGAAGAAACATTGTACATAGGACAATGAGGCCTCAGTCCCCTTCAAAGTAGGCATATTAGGGCATCACACAGTTCTTCCAATCATCGTCAACTGCCCTGTGGTATGTTCCTGAATCTCATCGACTGTCTTAAATCTCTTCCCTTTCAAAGGTGATTTTAGTTTTGGGAAAAGTCAGAAGTCACAGGGTGCCAAATCTGGGCTATAGGGGAGCTGAGTCACCTAGGTGATTTGATGTTTTGCCAGAAACTGCATGTGACGCGACCGTGTGAGTGTGCGCATTGTCGTGATGAAGCTGCCAATCACCAGTTGCCCATAGCTGTGGGCCTTCTGAATCATGCGAATGGTTTCCGCAGAGAAATGTTTAAGCTTAATGCAAAATTGGATACAGATTCATTGTTGTACTTGCTCAGCCATTTTTAATGTGACAGCCACACGGTATGCATGCTCACTCAGTGGCATCTGTCTACGACCCCCACTGACTAGCACAGTGGAGTCATCATTGTTCACCCATGCACATTCCAGTCCACTCTCCTTGGCTTCCCAGTTACATCGATGTCACACAAACTGTTCTTACATTAATGATAATTGGACTTTTTCCAGACAGACCTCATATTTACTATAAAGTCTTACATTTTTCTTATGAAAATTTGTTTAATTCATTTAATATATGCAAGGCATTAAGAGCAGACCCTGGTACATAAATAATTATTATGTAATTATATACAATAATTGTATAATTATTCAATTTTAAGTATATTTAATGGAGATAATACTGTCTTAAATGGATTGTACATCTTTATGGTTTTTAAAAGTAGTCTAAATATGGTATGTATTTTTCTTGATTTTATAGGTTGTCATTGTGATTATTGACTTTTATACTAAGGTATGATATCTCAATACCTTTCAAGTCTTTTGTTATATAAAATGTCTGATCCTATACTAAATGATCCCAGACTTCTGAACTCTTAAAGTTCTTATATTTGCTATTATATAAAGGAGTCAGCAAAACTATCTTGATAAGAGTTTTTATTTATTTTCACTATCAGAATCCCAAATACACATAGACTCTCCCATTTTTCCAGTTTGCTGCTTCTGTTTGTTCCTTGGGAATTGATGACCAAGCATATAAAAATTATTGGCAAAAAGTAGATAGATTCTAAGTCAGTCTTCCTATGCAAAAAAGTAGATAGATCCTCAATCAGTCTTCTTATGTGTAAAATGTATTTGGGTTTTATTCTATTTACTTAGGTTGATTAGAGGTCTTTCCTTGCTTCTAAATGGTTGATGTATCCTGATAAGTTATTATATTATTCTGAAGGTTTCAAATAGAGATTTAGTATAGAGAATTAGAAGCTTACGCAGTGGTAGGAATTGTGGAAAGAAAGGCTGGGGGAAGTATAAATCAGGTAGATGTCTTCGGGGGAAATCAATAAACCAAAGACTCACAAGGAAGCTGCATACAATGATCCCAACTACCTGCACCACTGATGTGTGATTCTCATGCCTTGAGGGTCCAACAGAAGTCTGTTCTAGTGATTTCAGTTGTCTGCATTTCAAGGGTGAGTCTCAGAAGATACACTGGAATCCAGGGAATCCCCCCAAATGCTTGATTTCAGGAGACTCCCCAGAAGCCAAGGGAAGCTGTTGCATATTATCTCAGCTGTTTACCTATAGCTGCTGCTGGAATGACTTCATTCATTGACTTCAGATTCATTGCAAAATAATAGAGGGTCAATTCCAGTTGAGTAAAAATTCAAGACTTTGTGATGTAGTGTTACAGTGTGATTACTTGCCACTGAGGAGTTGACCAGTCTTCCCAGGGAATGATGCCATATTAAGCACTCAGTGTTGCCTCTACTACTGGTATGATGGGCACTCAACAGTGAATGTTACCCATGTTGTTAAATCCATAAATAATTTTTAATTTAAATCCTTCTGCAAAGAACACTTTGTTCAAAGAAACCATTACTAGAGAAAAAGGTCAACTGAGATCTACTAAGCAAATCATCTGGTCCACTTGATTAATAAGATACTCCTTTATAGGGAAACCTTTTGTAAGCATTCACATGAATGCAAATATTCTCGTACTCTGTGCCCACTCTGAGATAGTTATAGCCTTGTACTTATTCCTCAGTCTTCCTTGTCATTCGCTCCTCTAATTTACTTCCTTTGACCATCTGGCCAAACCATTAGCTGTTGCCTATAAATTGACATAAATATATCTCTGCATAGATATTCTTGCAGGTAATTGTTCTACTGGGAGTATTCCTTTTGCAGATGTCTTTCAGAGTGATTTCAGAGTATCCCTAGAAAGCTGCACTGGTCCAATTTGGAATTGTGGCAGCATTACATGTAGAAAATAGGCTAAATTCATTCTTCTAATTAGTGGCATGAACTTCATGGGGTTGAGGGAGAAGGGGCTGTGTACATCAATAGTACTTATGAGAGTCAGCTGCACATGAATTTACTTGGTCCTTAACAACCTGCTAAAGTACCATCTCATATACAGCATATCTATTTTATGATAATGAAGTACGGTTCCACATGACTAAATTTATGTCTTGGTGGAGCACACAACACCTTGATCATGAGCTGTAACCACTGGTAACCTAGGTCAATACTCAGAAAGTATGTGGAATAACACATTCACATGTTGTCTATCCTGCTTCCAAAATGTGGCTGTCTACTCCCTCAGTTCTCTCCCCAAAGCCTGCGCCTCTAGACCACTCCGTGCCCCCGTTAGCCAGGGATCTACTCTCTGTGGCTGCCACTCTGTACTCCGCAGACAGGCTTTAGCACTATCAGGCCAGAGCTGAGTCCCTTCTGGGGGCAGGGCTATTGTGTCCTCTCACACTGCTGCCACTCAGGGGAGTGGTCTGCCTGAGCAAGATGGCTGCTGCTGTATGGGGGATGAGTCAGCACTGGAATCCCATCAGCTACTCTCTCAGTTCTCTCCCCAAAGCCTCCTTCCCCAGTCTCTCTTCAGGCATCTCCAGCCCACTCTGCCCCCGCCCTTGCCAGAGACCAGGATAAGTGGCTGCAAGTAAAAATTTATGCGTTGGCCCTTTAAATGGCTCTTTGCATCTCCAGCCACTTGTCTCTGGCAGAGAGCAACCCTGCCACTTTTCACAGCTAGCTGTCATCTGTGTACTTTTTGGGCTCTAGTGTTGGAAGCTGGAGATCCAGCTTACGGTTTAGACCCCGCTTCTCTCAGGGGAATCCAACTGGCTGTTTCAATATCCTTCTGGTGCTGTGGCCCATGGGTGCCCTGCCCACCTTCTTGAGTTTCTACTGTACTCCTTACCAGTTAGGTTGTGCCAAAGCTGATTCTGCTGTTTGTCTGAGGTTATAAGGCTCTTCTCTTGCTATTGTTCAGTTGTTTGTTCCAGGTGATTTCTCCACAATTTAGTTGTAATTCCAGATTGGTCCTGGGACGAGGTCAGTGTGACTTCCACTTCTCCACCATCTTGATTCCTCTCTTCTGTTTAGATAGATTTATTTTGCTTGGAGATTTATTTTGTTTGTAGCTTCCTTTTATTATGTCTGCAATTTGTATTTTAATGTTATATATTATGCTTTCTGAAAAATGACTCTAAAATTAATTATATAATGACATCTGCCCCACTTACAGTTCAGACCCTAATTCAATAGCTTTCATCACAAAACAAGTGGAAAAATTTAGTCTTTTCCTATATTTACATAGGAGAGCTCAAACTTGATATATTAGAAGATTAATGAAGATATGCTTTCTTTTTAAATATTTCAGTAATGTATTTTAATTATTAATTAAAATAGAAATCATGTAATCATTCATATTTAAATGTATATAAACACATGTGGTCATACTGTGGATGAAGATTTTTTCTGGGGAGATGCAAAGAATTGCTATTTAAGCTACCATTTAAATTATCTTAAGAATAACTTCCACACAGAACAACATTAAAATGCATAATTCTCACCTGCATAATGTAGCTCTGGAAATCACTGTCTCCATTTAAGAACTGCTTCTATTTAACAAAGATAAAAAATTTGCCAGTGTTTAATTCCCTAGACAGGCATCATCAAATATATATGCATGTCCCAAATATAGAGGCAACTTCACTGAAGCCAGTTTTTCAGCTTTTATAAAGTTTATAATGGGATGTTAATTCTCTTGACATTAATGTATGTTTATTTATAAGCAACCAAAAATGATTGAAAATAAGAAGTATCAAGTAATAAATTTTGTGAAATAGACATATTGAAAAAAGTGAAATGATATAAAACTATATACAAAAAATAATCACGACTTTTTTCCTAAATGGGTGCCTGATATTCCCCTGAAGGTTTTCCTTCAGCCTTGAAGGATAAATTACACAAAAAAGACAGGTTTTCATTAATCTGCAAACTGACATGTTATAATAAAAAGAGAAAAATATTTAAATAATATTAAGGGTTGGTCAGAGTGGCAAAAACAAGGAGACTAGAAAGGATAGGTTGGTGTGGCATCCTTAATTTGTGTAGACAGAAATCTGGAAATTGAAAGCTACAAACTGTATTTTGCTAGTGAAAAGTTGCTTATAAAAATAATCAGTTCTTCAGGATGAATTTAGTCTTTCTTAAAATCATATGCCTTGAGTTGATTAATTAAGTGCTTGATTTATTAATAACCCTGATGCATAAACTTCAACCTGGGATTCAGAAATTTGTCAAAGGTCCTTAACCTGAATACAAATCTAGCTCTTTGTAGATACCAATTATGTTTTAATGGCTAGAGGAATCAATGCCTAAGTCATCAAGAGTGGGCAAATGCGTATATAATGCTGATCAGGTATCTGAAACATAGCTTGTGACCACAAGTCCTAGCTATCAAAGAGAATATAAGTGATCAGTAAAGAACGTTCTCATGCTCTAATCACCTTCCCCACCACCTACCTGTGTATTTGCATCTGTATTACCTGCTCGTTGTAAGTATGGATGAACTGTGCACATACATACCTGAGACCTGCCCCAACAATGCTGCACTGGGTCCCCTTTCCTCTCATGGACTCAAGGACATTGCTCCAGCAATTATCCCCTCTGTGTCTTTGTTTCATCTTCATTACAAGATCATTTACATCGCTATGAAACATTCTGTAATAGCTGCATCTTCTCAAACTCCTCCCTTCTGCCTTCAAGCTTTTGTCATTTTTCTGCTCACCTTTCAAACAAAACTTCTCAGAAGAGTTGATTTGATTCAGTGTCTTCACTTCCTCCTCTCCCATTTTCTCTTGAACATATCTCACCAAGACTCTGTCACCCTCATTCCAAGACAAACAATAACTGTTGTCAAGATAGCTCAAGGCGTCTCTGCTGCCAAATCCAGTAAGAAGTTTTTAGGCTTTATCATACTTATTCTCCTCCACACCATATACCTGGTCACTCTCTCCTATGAGATGCCCTCTCTTCAGTTGACTGCCAAAGCCCCATTCTCACTTGTTCCCCTCTTTTCTGACTGGCCATTCCTCAGACTTCCTTGCTGATTCCTCCTCATTTTTCCAGCTTCCAATTTTGGAATAGCCTACCTAAGGCCCACTCATGAGGACCCTTCCGTGTCTATAATTCTTCCTCTGGTGATAGCATTTTATCATTATGTCTGCCACATACTCCTAACACACTAACCCATGTCTCTCCTCCGAACTCCAGACTGGTGTATCTAGCGTCTGGTTGACATCTCCACTTGGATGTCAGATTGGTATCTCAAACTCAGTACATCTGAAACTGAACTCTTGACTTCTCTCCTGAAACCTGGGCCTCCTGCTGCCTTCACATCTGGATGTGTGCAACTCTGTCCTTCCAGTTTTTTCAGGCTGAAAGCTTTGGAATCGTCCTTGATTTTTTTTCTTTTTCTCACATCCCCATCCCCAGAACATCATCAAATCCTGTCAACACTACCTTTAAAGTATTTCAGACTTTAGTCACTTATGTGTTGTCGTGGTCCCAGTCACCATCATTTCCTGGTCTATTACAAGAGCCTCCCAGGTCCCACTGTTACATCCTCTCCTTGGTTCTCCATATGTAGCCAGTGTGATTCTTATAAACAGTAAGTTAGATCATAGCACTAGTTTGCATGGAACTTACCAATGGCTAGTGTCTTAGAAGCAGACCTTGAGATGTGGATTCTAGATCAAATGATTTTTTAAAAAAGTGTTCTGAGTGGAGATATGCGGGGAGCTGGGAGAGCAGAGCATAGAAGTGGAGGAAGCCACGCAGAGAGTGTGATAGGGTCCCATCTTCAGCTTAATCCTTCAGGGAACATGTGGAGTATAAGTTTTACTTGAGTTTGTCCCCTACAAAGCAAGGAAGTAGACCTTCATACTCCTCCACTAGTTAGTCATTTGCAATAGGCCATTCTTCTTGCTGCTTCTCAAGCAAATCCAAGCTCCTTTCCTATTTTACTTTCCCTCTACCTGAGATATTTGTACCCAGATATTGCCATGTCTGCTACCTCATTGCCCACTTGTCTCTGCTCTAATGTGCCTTGGCCACCCTGTCTAAAAGAACAACATCATCCTCCACTCTGGCTCTCTTTATGGTCCTTAACTTCTTTGATATTTTCCTGGGCACGTAGATATAAATATAGATAATGTTGGTCACTCTTGCTGCAGGCAGGGGCTTGTTTTATCCACTAAAACACCCCAGAGTCTAGCACAGTACTTGGCACATAGCAAACCCTCAATAAATATTTATTGAATGAATGAGGATAAATGAAGACATTACATAGCATCATGGGAAAGATTAATCTTTAGGACATCCTGAACCCTCTCCCTTATGATAGGAAGGAGGATTTAATTGCTAATATCAAGTCTTCTGCCTGAAATGTTAGAAAGCAGCTTTTGTCCACCCAAGTTGTTGAAAGAAATAGAATGGCTGCCTAACTGTTCATTTCTAACTCACTCTGCAGATTGGTGACTATTTCCCCTTGGCCCTTTGCAGTTGGGAATGTGAACCTTTCACTGTTACAATTCTGATGACGAGAGATCGATTCATTGCAGGAAAACAGAGGACAGTCATAACTTGTATGGACAAGGGGTCCTGGACACCAAGATTTAAATAGTTGGATTTAATTTTTTATAATAGAAAAGAATTAATTACACCCCAGAATTCTAAGCATGTAAAAATAACTTGAAATTCCAAAAACACTCCAGCAATCCTAATTGTGATTACATGCCTAATTGTGAGTAACAAGATAAAAACTCAGCCCAGCGATTTCCAGGGTCACCTTATTTAGAGCTAGAATAAGTGAATTTTTAGAATAAAGTCCTTTGAAAAGATGTTAGATTGAAAAGTCAAAATAGTTTAAATAATTCCTGCTGAAAGGAATTAGCTGCCATACCTCCCTCACACCAAGGAGGAGGTGAAGTCTGTAAATGCCCCCAGGTTAACCATCCAGTCTCACCAGTGAAGGTTTTTGGATGTAGGCAGGCAGTGTGGGCTAGTTGTTGTGCACTGGCCTTTGGAGATAAATAGATCTTAATCCTTATCTCAGTCCCACTCTCTACTAGCTCTGAGCCTTTTCCAGGTTGCCTCACCTCTATGAGCCTCAGGTTGCTCATCTCTAAAACATACTGATGGGGTGCAGAGCTTCCGGAGTCCTGGTGAGGATACAATGAGATAATGAATCAGCTGTAAAGCCCTAGGACCTTGCCCTACACATTGTGAGAATTTGATAAACAGAATCAGTATAAAAAGCCCAGGAGAGTGGCACCTTCAGCTTATTCAACTCCATGCAAAAAAAACAAAAACAAAAGCAAAAACAAAAGCCTATGTGATGTATTAACTACTTAGTTGACATGTCCTTATACATTGTCTTTTGTGCCATTAATAAAAGGATGTGCCTTTTCCAAATGCCAAAGCCCCGCAAAGGAAATAACTGAAAATTACAAAATCATACCACCTCAGCACCCCTTCCCCCCAAAAGAGAGAACAGCTTTTCATTTAAAACCACTGGAGATCTTAATCCAAGAAGAATTCTCATCATATTACAGACTGATGTTATCTGAACAAAGCCTATTACAAATCAATAACACGGGGTATCTTTCCTAGTTGTCCCAAATTTCAAAGGGCTAGATTACCCTGCTGTGTATTTTTTTTTTTCCAGTTCAGAGCTTACAAGAAGCTGACAAGAGAAATCGGCCCATACAGTTCAATGGACTTTAGTGAGAAACAGCACATTCATTTGGTAAATATAAAAATGAGACTCAGGCCCCCCAAGACCCAGGATTTCCATGTTAGTTTATCTGTCAGAAAATATATACCAAAATAAATAAAGATTTTTAAATGTATAGCTCTCCACAAGACCCATTAAGTATCCAAATTAAGGTGATATAAAAGGCACAAAAATATTTTTAATAGATGTTAGGAAACATACATCAGGGTTTTATGTTATATGCATTTAAATGCAGTGTGCTGTCTCTCTTTTGTCTTGCATCTGCTTTGAGTCTTCAGTTTGGTTTCAGATATACAACAGTGTTCTGATTCTTACAAATTCATTTATTTTTACAGAAGGCTATCAAGAAGTCAAAACTCTGTATTAGGATAATTTGGTTTACATTATAATACAATACATTTTTTCACCTCAATAATGGCTTGGTTTATGGTCTCAGTTATTAAAAATACTCTTCTGAAGTAGCATTGGATTGGCTGAATTACATGGTTTGCCAAAGACTCACAGAATAGAAGTTCCTTTGCCTGAGTGATCAATCAATGTTAATATATTGTGGGCACTGTGAACATTCTGTGTGCACATCAGAGAGAGGTACTCTGATAGACAAGAGTGATAGACAAGCCTCAGAGTTGAAGAAGTGAGGGATGTTAGACGTTTAGGGATGAAGATTGAATGTTCGGAGCAAAGCTGTAGAGGTGGGTATGGACTAGGTATGGTTGGAAGGGGGAGACAAGTAGTCTGCTTTGGGTTGTTTAGCAGACACCTGTATACCTTGGACCTCCTGAGTTCATTCACACCTGTGAGAGAGTTTCTTATACACAACTTCCTCCTTCAAGTTCCTGTTCTCTCTGCTTCTCTGCCTAAGAGGAGGAAGGGTGTCAGGTGACAAACAGGTGGCAAGTTCAATTTAAAAATGTAAAGATGTCTGGTGTATGTGGGTGTGTGCAGGCTTAACACCCCCAGAGTAAACCTCAACCTGTGGGAGATGGGAGTAGGGGAATAAGTACCCACTGCCCCCCATCTCCACCCCCAACCCCATCCTGTAGCGTGGTGATTTTGAAGTATGTTCTTTTTTGCTTCCCAGGAGATTCCAGTGGGTTTGAGCCCCAGGTGCCCACAACCATACCCCATTCATGAACTCATCTTTTGTTGACTTCTCTCCCTTCTCTCCTTTGTGCTTCATAAGTCACTTGCACCCAAGTCCTTGCCTCAGGGTCTATTTGGGGGGAAACTGAAACAAAGTCAGATGGAATAAAGAATAATACTCCATAATCTAGTTTCTGCAGGCATTTCCTGGAAAAGCTCCTGCTCCTTCTCAGTATCATCAGTAGTTCAGCCGTAACCACCTACTTGTAGCTCCCCAAATGTTCACACTTGCTAATACTGCCGACCCTTTGCTTGTACTCTGCCCACTGGGAGAAATAGGCCCCATGCCCATCCTACCTCCATTCTGCCTGTAGAAGTACTATTTATACTTGAAAATTCAATGCAGGCATGACCTCCCCTGTGAACACCCTCCTCCACCCGACTTTTCCAGTCCCTTGCCGAGTTCAGTGTGCCCTTGCCTTTCTTACCGTGGCCATACCGCTGTCATAGAGTTTGTCATGTGATTTGGAAACAGCTGGTCATCCTATTTATCATTGACTTGTGAACTCCATAAGGGCAAACTGGGACTTCTTTCTTCTTCCTGAATTACTAGAACCTAAATAAATGGATCTGATAAAAAAACAAATTTCCAACACATGTTTTTTGAGAATAATAGTGTTCTAGGGGTGGCACCCCTGGGACTCTGGGTTTTCTAGTTTCTAAGTGAGAATTTGGACAACTGGATTTTATTTTCAGAGGCTTTTATTTGCCCTTATTCTCATCCTAAACTTCTCAGGACTGGGAAATACAGAATTTGGTTAACCTCCTAAACCTGGGAGAAATCTACTAATCTACTGAGGCCCAGCTTAATACTTTCATCTACCTCACTCAACTGTGGCAGAAATGCAAAAAAGTCTGCATGTATATTTTCACCCTCATTGTGATAGTAGATCTTCTGAGAACTATATTTTCTTTTTACAATATATGTTGTCATGATAGCCTCATTGCCCAAATTTCTAGCAGCTTTTGTCTATATTTTAATGCTGTTCACTTCTTTTTCTCATCTCAATCAGTTTAGTTCTTGTATTTTTTTTCCTCGTCTTGCGTATGTTTCTGTGTATAATGTGCTCCCATGTGTAGTACACACCCACATTTTTGGCCCAGACTTTCAGGAAAAAAATCTTCTGTTTTAATTCAATTATTTATTTATATTTAGAAACAAAATTGATTATCATATTCCAGGCTATTGTTTTGCATGTGGATATCATTATTGTTTTCTAGAGTTACACTTCCAATGCATAAGCATAAATAAAAGAATTAAAAACATTTATACAGATACAGAATTAGTACTACCTATATATAATGCACACCTTATTTTTCTGTCAAAAATTTGGGCAAAAATGTGTACATTATACATGACAAAATATGGTAAGTTCCTCGAATTTATTTACTTGGTGCCTAAGTAAACTAAAAGTTCCATCAAAGGATGAGGCCTCAGATGATAAATTCTTAAACCAATTCTATAATATTTGCTGGCTTAAATTAGATCTACTCCCTTGTTTTTGTTCACCTGTGCTAGTTTCCCACCTTTACTTTGGAATCTTTCTTTTGCCCCCCCTTCCCCTTTCTTCTCTACTCTGGTATGTAGGAGCCCCAGTGTTGCGCCCTCAGTCTCTTCTCTCTGCACTGTCTAGGCTAAGCAGCTGCACCCATCAGCGCTTTCATTACCCGTGCTCACCTGATGACTCTTCTTCACATTTAGTGGCTGCATTTTGTGTTCTATGGATGACTCAAACTCATGTTAAGAATTAAATTCATCTTTTTTTTTTTGTCTACTTTCTACTTTCTCTAGGATACTTGATCACAAACATCTTACTCATCTATAACCCTTTCCCCTTTGCTTCCCCTCATAGTCAATTTGACACGACGTCAGAAAGAATTTACCCCTAAAAAAATCTGTTGCCTCTGTATCAACTGCTTTAACTACCACGGACATATTTAAAGTCCCTCCTCACCTTTACTTGGTACCAGTGTTGTAGCATTCTAATTAGTCTTTCCACTAAAAACTCTTCCTCAGTCTACTCTTTTTATACCACTGGATGAATTTATTAGTCATAATTCAGTAGTATATACCAGGAAGAACTCTTGAACAGAAGTCTAGAAATCTTAACACTAACCAAGTGGGCAATAATTGTTTTTACCCCCAATATCTCACTGCGCCGTTTTTAAAATGTGAAAAATGGACTGTGTAGCCCTGGCTGGTGTGGCTCAGTGAATTGAGTGCTGGCCTGCAAACCAAAGGGCCGCCGGTTCAATTCCCAGCCAGGGCACATGCCTGGGTTGCAAGACCTGGTCGGGCCCCCAGTGGGGGTTGCATGAGAGGCAACCACACATTGATGTTTCTCTCCCTGTCTTTCTCCCTCCCTTCCTCTCTGTCTAAAATAAATAAATAAAATCTTTTAAAAAATAAAAAAAAGAAAGAAAAATGGACTGTGTAATTTCTAGCTATTTCTACAGTTTTTAAAAATACGTTTATTGATATAATTTGCATACTTCAAAAAAATTTTCCTATTTAAGGTGTACAATTTAATATTTTCATATATTTACCAAATTGTGCAATCATCATCTAATTTTAGAATATTTTCATCACCCCTAAAAGGGACCCTTAAGCAGTCACTCTGTATTTCCTCCAACTCCACCCTCTAGCCTAAACACTAACCTACTTTCTATCTCTAGAAATCTGCCTGTTTGGAGCATTTCATATAAATAAGGTCAAATAATATGTGGCTCTTTCACTTGATATACTGTTTTCAAGGTTAAGCCATGCTGTAGCAATCAGTATTTCTTTTTTATTTTTGAATAATATCCCATTTGTGGATATACCACATTTTGTTTATCCATTAACCAGTTAATGGGCATTTGTATTTCCACTTTTTGGCTATTATGAATAATGCTGCTATGATAGCGATAGGATTTTAGACATTACTCTCATCATCACACCAAGAGAGAAGTAGAACAATATTCCATTTATCATTATTCTTTACAGATAAGCCATAAAACCATTTTTATATGCAGGTTGGGTGTCTCAAAAAGAAAGTCTACAGATAAAAGCCTAAAGGGGTGTCTCACCACCCCCCTCAAAAAAACCCACAAAAACTTGAAGAAGTTTGTGTTACTGCTTTCAACTGTGCAGCCATGTCTATTAAAAGCCACTTGTAAATCACTAACTTCAGCTCTGGCATGCCGCAGATTAGGCATATTTGTTTTCCAGGGAAGATTATAAATAGAGGGGGGAGGGGGTAGCGAAACAGAATGTATTTTGCAAATGAGCCCAGATGGAGAACTAACAGATGGCCATACACTGTATTTTGTGTGTTCAGACCTACATTTAAATTAAAAATTTTCATAATTATGATTAACGTCTGTAGCAACACTAGTTTTCCTGTGGTGGCATCATGTATCACATATCGGAGGTATTGAATAGAATATTTTCATGAAAAGGTTTCAGACTTTATACAAATTTTGGTACTTGCCTGCCCTACACTTAAGAAGGAAACAAAACCAAACCTAACTCAGCAACGATGGAGAGTGCTGAGAAAACTTCAGTGCAAGTGGACTTTCTATAATAAGCCCGTCTGCTGCCATCTGGCTTTTCCTCCCATGTTAAAACTCAAAGCCAGTCATTCTGTGCTGAGGGAGAAATAATGGGCTCTTATTTGCATGGCTATATTTTCCTTTTTTTAGATTCTGAAGTGAAGAGTTTTCTTTTGGATCACACATGCTTTTGATTTCCATAAATACAAGCAACATATTTATTTTCTAATGGTAGATGTCTAATCTTGTATGTTATCTAACCCCTTTGCGTTTTTTTCTTTTCCCCTTTCCCTGAGTGATTCTGTCTCTTACTATTTTCCCAGCTTCCTTAGAGGTGAGCAGTGTCGAGGAAGATCCATAAAGTGTCTCCCACTTAGAATAATGACTTTGGAGTCTGTACAATGAAAGCATAATGTCCAAATTGCTCTTTCTAGGACTTTTGGTCAATGGGTTGGACTTTGTGCAGTGGAGTTGACCTCTGTGTACCAATTCAAATGTGCAGAATGGGGATCTCACTACTCTTCAGAAGGTGTCTAGTCCACTCTACCTCTTCTTGCTCTGGAATGGCGCTCCACTCTAGGATGTATCCATCTCTCCCATCTGCATGGTTCCTTATCCTTGTCTCCTGCTCCTCTGACATAACCCTCCCCATTGTTTTGAATTTTTACCTTCACCAAACCCTCACTACTATGCCTATTTTTGACTTACCACTCAGCCTCAGTGTTGGCATTTTGCCTTGAGCAGCATTCTTCCTCCCCTAACATAATTTTTCTTTCTGGGTATAAGAGATATCAGAAACAATTCTGTTTGGCTTCAACACAACACATATTGAGGTACCTTCTCCTAGGCCCTCTTGTGGGCACAGTCCCCTCTAGTGAAAAGACCTTGGTGTAGAGCTACAGTTGAACAAACCAACTAATAATGCACCACCTAGGGTACCACTGACCATGGTAGGTCTGCACTTAGTAGGGGGTTTTGCTTCACTGATATGGTCCAGCTGCTGCATTTCGATCAAAACAGCATTTTATATTAACAAATATTCTGACTTTACATGGTGGTGAAACCCAAGGTTTACTGTTGGGAGAACAGTATTTTCATAGTAACAGCATCCACTGAGTCTCAAAAATGGAGTTGAAGAAACTTTATTTTAGATAATTTCAGCTTTTCAAGAACTTGTGTATGTGGGTGGGAGCAGAGCATAAAACCAAGCTCTAGTGTTTAAGTCCTCTAATTCATGTTTTCTGGTTTTGTATAAGAAATTTTAGACCCTAAATATATGAGAAAGAAGAGGGTATAAAGTACATATGGGAGTGTGGACAAGGTGAACAACTGCTTTAGGATATGTAACTTATAATTTGGAAAAGTTAAGTTAGAGTTTTGAAAAAAACTCATCCATCTCTTTTTAGATTCTCCTGAAAAGGATAAATGAAAAGGTAAAACAACAGCAGTCCATTTTATAAGTCATGCCAGCAGCTATGTTCTATGAGTACCATAAAATATCATATGTGCCTATACATTGGGGAATGAACATAGTTTTTCCTTAAAAAAAAAAAAAGAAAAGGAAAGGAAAGGAAGTAGTACTGGAATAGCTATTGAGCACCTACCAACATCACTAATTATTTGTATATTGTTTGGCAAACCGTCAGAACCAGAATTTTTTTTTCTGGTAAACATATTTTTACAAATTTGTCCTCCCTACAAAAATAACCACTTGAGATGCATATATTTTCACTTGCACATGTTTGCATTGCTGAGGCATAAACCAATCCTCCCTTAAAAGATTTGTTTCAAAGCTATTAGCTAATTCATAAGCCCAGCAAACCTGGGGGCCTGCAAGCATATGCTTTGCATTGAAACACACCAGCTTGGTAATCAAACGAGGAGCAATCTAATATGAGCTTTCAAAGCAGGTGAATTTGACTGTAAATCATTTTTCTGCACATAGGTTTGTATTTTCTATTCTTAATTACATCTGTGCAAATCTCCATTTGTTTATAGTTGCCTAATACATTGAGTGGGCTATTTGCATTCCCAGAGGCTCATTTCCATGGTGTGCACTTCTCTGAGGAAAAAAAAAACTGAGTTGGCCATTAATTCGAATAGCAAGTGCAAAAAGAGATACAGAAGTGAATGCTCTTCACTTTAGCAAATACTTATGGAGCACCTGTGCGAAGTGCTGATAGGAATGCACAGGGAATCCATTTCATCCAAACTCCATTGAAGCTCAATTTCTTCATCTCTAAAATGGGAGTAATAGAAAAAATATTCATTTAAAGTGCTGTATAAATATGAGTAAGAAGTAGTAGTAGTGGTAGGAAATTGCAATCTAATACTTTTTTTTTCTTTTGCCAGCACCGCTTAATTACAGATATTTTTATGGAAGACTTTGTGAATGTGTCAGGAACAAAAGCAGAAGGCAAATTTGCTTTTACATTCAAGTTACCTTTTTTTTTTAACTTTTGTCAATCTTATCTAAAAAGGATTTATGGTGGCCAGTGCCAGTCAAATTGTATGTGATGTACAAGCAATATAAACTTAAGACATGTCTTTTATTTGGGAGATACTACTTGTTCTGTGAATACAGAAAGGAAGTAGGGGACTGGCTAGTTTAAGGGAGAAAAAAAAAGACCTTCAGAAGATCTTGCTAATAGGTGACTCACTAGATTTCCTCAGAAGAATGCAAGGGATACCAACAGATGACTCATCTGTTGTTGAAATTATGTCACTGTAGCCTCCTTGGAAGTGTGTAAGATGGAAATCTACATGTCTGACCTACCACTCTGTGTCCTTATGAAGATCCAAACCCATAGTGTATGTGAAAGCTCTTTATAAATGTAAAACAACAAGGTCTTCATTATTTTCCTCTTAATCTGAGTTCAGGGGATGAGGAGCAAGGTGTTAAAAGAACCTCAATGGATATCCATCCTCAAAGAAAGAGGAATAAATAAGTAAGCCAGGAGACACATTGGGCAGCACCTAACTTTGACATTTACATCCTAATTGTCCATAATGTCACCTCTCCATGGCCATCTGAGTAGTGAGAGTTATGTATAATGGCAAAGCTAAAGCTGGATCCAGCTTGTCAATAACAGAATGATAAAGTAAAAGAAGGTCATCTTATCGCCTTAAGAAAAATCACCTTCTTAATTCAGACCTCCAGTTCCTCCTCTGTAACATGAAGAGGGCAGGTTGGATACTCTCTGAAATCCCTTCTGAGTCTGATATTTTCTATGTCACAGAATAAATGAATATTTATATACATATGTATTTATTTTATATACACATATATATATGTACCTGGAGGTGAGTGATAAGATTGCTAATTGGTGATATATCGGGGACCCTCTCATTATGAGGAGTATCAGAAGGTTCTTCTATCACAAGGCAGTCTGGAGCTGTGCTTTATAGCCTGAAGTTGGCCTTATCAAGTGGTCACTAAGGGCCAGGGAGGCTTGTTCTGAAAAGCCAAATCTTCTGCAGGCCCAGCTGATTGGCTAAGAACCGCCATTCATTAGTCCTTTATCAGTTTCACTACTTTCCTTCGCATGCACTGCAGAGGTGTGATTTCCCCAGGTAACCCCAGCCACTGCGTTGGCCTTTCAAAAGTGTTTCAGATTATTTTGCTCATTAGCTTCCTCTTAGAAGTGACCACAACTTGTGGCCTCAGAAACCAAAGGCAGTTGACATTCTGCATTTAAGAATCTCACTTGAGATTAGCCAGTAAATACAATGCATTTCTCCTAGGCTTTCCTCATCAATCCATACCCTTCTCTCTTTTATTTATCCATGCATTAACGTATTAATTAGTTGCTAAATTAACATCCTTTCTAAAGAGCAAGTTGCTGTTTAAACAGCCATCAGTTTAGTAATTGCTGATTGGCCGAAGAGCTGTGACATTTTGCAAAATCCCCCAAAAGTGGCTCCCTTTCCAGGGCATAAAATGATAATTATAAATGTGACTTCTGAATCAAGAAGAACATGTGGATTTAAAAACTATTATTTTTAAGAACAAAAGGTTAAATAATTTGTCCAGGGCCCCAATGAGTGACACGGTTGGAATTCAAACCCCAGCCTTGCTGATACCAAAGCCTTTATTTTTCCACGGCCCCCACAGCCGTGGGACAAATTATCCAGGAAAGCAGCCACTCACTTAAAGCTTCCTTCCTGTCTATAAAGTTTCCAAAAGCACACATTCTCATGCTTTGTAGTCCTCATGACTGAATCAGTGTAGCAGTAACTGAATCTTAGGTCCTAAGCCCCTGGCCGCTTCATCTTTATGTACCTGCATTTACAGTTATCCAATTACATGGCCCTGATTAAACATTCTTCTCCTTTTTCCATTCTGGATAAAATGATTTCCCAGGAAGTCATTATATAGACACTTCATTACAAAATAGTGAGTTTGGTGCCCTTAGTACTTAGGGGTGGTTAGCATTGGATGTACATATCCCAGGGGTTTTCCTCTCTGTTGTCTAATGGACTTACTTCTTGGGTGTTTTGACAATGGCAGCAGTTTTCACAGAGCACAGAAAATCCTTCCATTTATGATCTAGCTCAAGCAGAGCTAGAGATGCCTGCCAGTAGCTCTGTATGTAATTAGAGTTGTGGGTTGTGCTGAGAAACTTGTATTTCTTGAAAAATGGATGGCCAGGTGTCCATTTTTAGGCTAACATTTACTAAAAACATTCTAATTTGGCAGGCTTTTAATTGATTCCAGGTATGTTTTGGATTACCCTGTTCCATTTCATTTTCCCAGATGGCACTCTATATAGGAATTATAAATCCCAGGTAACTAACGCAAGAATGTGAGAACTGTGTCATTTCTATGTTCTAGAAACTAAATGATCTATTTCCACTCTCATGCTGGGCTTGTGAAAAACTTTACTTCAGTTAGTGTCATGTCAAGATTTTGGAGATGCATGTATTGCCAAAGTTTTGCAGAAGAGAAGTGGGTTATCCTTGTTTATCTGTCCTTTGAACCATACCAGCCAGATTCACATAGCCCTTTCAGGATGACAGCTCTGTGTGGCTTCCTGGTCATGCTTGCACATAAGTCTCTTGGGTAAGCATCCCATCTGCTTCATTCCCTGCTGGGCTTTTCTCCCCAGGCTCCATGCTAGTCCTGCAGAGCAGGGTTGTGATGGTTATTCTTAAGTGTCAATTTGACTTGGCCACAGGGTGCTCAGACATTTGTTTGGACATTATTCTGGAGGTGTAAAGGTGTTTCTGGATGAGATTAACATTTGAATTGGTATATTGAATAGAGCAGATTGCCTTCCCTAATTATGGGTGACCCTATCCAATCTATCAAGTCCTGATAGAACAAACAAGGCTGACCTTCCTTGTAGCAAGGGGAACTCCTCCCGCCTGACTGCCTTCAAGCTGGGACAATGGGTTTTTCCCTATCTTTGGACTTGAACTGAAACATCAGCTTTCCCTAGGTCTCAGGCCTGCCATTTGGACTGGAACTACACCATTAGCTAGCTCTACTGGGTCTCTAGCTTCTGACTGGAGATTTTGAGGCTTAGAAGCCTCCGTAATTGCATGAGCCAATTCCTTTTAATGTTTATTTTATCTATCTATCCTATTGATTCTGTTTTTCTGGAAAACCCTAACCAATACAACATTACAGTTTTTCTCTGCTGTTTAAAATCACAGATTTGTCTCTCTCCTCATTTGCCTGTTTTCTTGGTGATTCCTTGCCTTTTCCAGCTTCTGGTGGATGCTGGTAACCTTTGGGGATCCTAGTTTACAGCTGCATTACTCTGATTTCTACCTTTGTTTTCACATGGCTGTCTTTCCTCTCTGTGTGTCTCTGTGATTCAAAATTCTCATTTTATAAGGACACCAGTCTTTGGATTGCAGACTATCTAAATCCAGTATGATCTCATGTGAACAAATAACATCTGCAAAGACTCTTATAGACTATTTCTATTTCCTCTTAGAATCATCCCTTATATGTGAGTGCACACGCACATGCATATACACAGCCTTCCCTTGAGGTAATGTTCACAGAGCCAGCCATGATACTTGTTTGAACATAGAGTCGGATGAGTATAAAATAAAGATAAATTATAAATGGTAATGTCTCAAAACATTTTTTCTGACTCATTTGTGAGAAGTACCTACTATAAGATAGCATCACATGCTGTAACATTTATTTTGATGAGCTCAGAAATGATTCCTGTGGCACTTAGCTCCCCTAGAGTAGAAGGGATTTTTATAAGGCTCCTTGTGATCCTGGAGACATATGTCAAAGTTCTAGAGCAATGTGAGGGTAGTATGAAAAGTTGTCCTTTAAGCTGCATGATCTTCCTTACTCAAGCCATATTTGGCTGCTTCTAGCCTCTCCTGCAGTCTCCCATTGAATCAATGTGATAGCAGGGTTACTTTTACTAACCAGCAAAGTTAGGTGAGATATATCAACATTCTGCAATAAGTGCCAAGTACTTTGCCATCAGTTAAGGCTTTCTGAAGGCTCTGCTCAGCCTGTCCAATTCACTTCCATTTTCTATTCAAAACTCATAGTTTATGTTCACAAGTCCAGAAATGAAGTGGAATTTCTTGTTACCTGGATGAGTTTTGTAGGGGTGAAAGGTGATACTTTTAAAATGAGTTCACCTCTGGTATAGGTCTGTGAGAGAACCACTCATCTCTAAACTCTGCTTCTCCCAGCATCCTTTTGGGCTTCCCTCATAAAAAGACAAGACCAGACATGCAAATATGTCTTACGCCATACCTCGTATTCTCTTGACATTTTACTCCAGTGATTACTGTAAGAACTACCTTCAGAGGTGAAACCTGAGATCATGTAGCCTCAACTGTTCCAGGAATGCCTTTTTTCTCTCATGTACCTCTCTGATTCTCAGTGGAATATCCAAAGGAAGACACCCTCATATGACTAAAACCTGGGCCATTGGGGGATGAGAGTCATGCACAATTGTTTCCATCTTCCATGCTCCCTCAGATGCATCATTCTGAGGAGAATTTTACATGGCTTTTCAGGAAGTCTCAGTAAGATGAAGACTCAATGCCCAATTGGTGATTAGATCATTAATACATTTTCGTATAGGTTTTTCCTCCCTCCTTACTCAATCTTTCCAGTCCCCAACTCCTGTTCCCTGGGATTACTTTCTAATTACCTTAACTATATATGAACCCTTGGTTTTAGCTCTACTTTCTCAGGGGAACCCAGGCAATGACACAGATGTTAAAGATGTCTCTTTGCTGCAAATACTGAGTAACATCTGCCATGCTCTTTTCTTTTGCTGTGCTCCATCTAGTCAAACTATGCTCTTTATGAACCTACTTGAAGTAATCTCACCATTTTGCCCCTGCTGGTGGTATTCTACATAAGATTGATGATGTGGTAAGGGTACTTCTTTGAAATGCTTCAAACTAGCAGAACTTAGTTCTGTGGAGCACTCAGCAGAATGGCCCTCTTCCTCATTCAGAGCTGCACCTTGTCACCTGGGTCCTAAAGCAGGGCAGCTTGGACAAGAATGTTAAAAAGTCTTTAAAGAAAGGAGCTTCTTCATCATTTGATGTAATTTCTCTCGAAATATGGAAAACAGCCCAGACAAAGAGAACAGACAGAGGACTACATGATGCTTGCTACATGTATATTTACTTTATTAGAAAGCATTTTTTTCTTTCATCTCCTCTAACAAAAGCAAACAAACCACTTTATTTACTTCTCTAGTCAAAGCAAAATTTTGCATGCTACCAATCCATACAAAGAAGTTCATTTTGGGTTAGGAGGGTGGTGGGAAGGAGGAACTTTTGTGACTCCACCCTGAATCAGCCAAATTCTGACTTTCAATGTGTACTATTTGAATAAATTTTTACTTTCTACGCATATCAAAATTTTATTTATGTACAGTATAAAATTCCATTCTTCAAATTTGTTACCAAAAGTAGCAGTTTCCTCAAATGGGTCTTCCCTAAAGGCAGACTTCAAATTTTCAACTTGTTTTGCTGATTCTTTCACAGCTTACCTCCATATGTCTAAAAAAAAGTTTATTTAAATACTTACTGGCTTTTAAAAGATAGTTTTCTTTTTTATGACTTAAGAGTATGAAGACATAGATTTCGTTTTAACTTTAGTTCAATCACACTTATACTCATCCTCTTTCCCATCCTCCAAATAGAGAAAGTTATATCACAATTTTAAAGTCAATATTTGTGTTTACTGTGTCTGTACTCAAAATGCTGCTCACAGCTGAGAAACTATGTAAGTTCTTTTTCCCGTGGCTGGAGTTAATAATTTTTCTTTATTTTTCATTTGTATAGTTTTAAATATATTTATCACCATTTCAACCCCAAACTTCCTGCCAACTGTGTAAATACACTCTCAACCCATTTGCACTTGAGTCATTCCATTAGTTTCATCTTCTTGGAGAACTCTCCAATGCAGCCTTCTGCCATGCTTCAGCTGGAATAGCTGCCTAGTAACTACTTGACAGCTCTTCAACTGAGATCTCCTTTCACCATCATCAGAATACTCTCTCTACCTTTTTCCTTTGTGAACTCTTTTGTTTCCTGTACCCCATGCTTCTTAGTACTTGATTTATTCTGTTTTTCCAGTAAAGGCCATCTTCTAGGAAATTTTTGAGAAATCATACATGGGACATAAATTATTTAAGACTGTGCATATCTGAGATTATTTTTGTTCTATCCTAATACTTGATTAATGTTGAACTGGGTATAGACTTCTGGGTTGGAAATATTTTTTCTTTATAATTTTGAAAGCATTTTTCTATTTTATATTCCTTTACTATTCTTGAGAAGTTAAAAGCCATATTGATTACTAATTATTTATGTAAGACCTACTTTGTTTTCTTACCTGGAAGATTTTCAGACCTGTTCCTTGTCTCTAGTATTTTTAAATTTCAACACTACTTTATTATGAGTCTATTTTTATTCATTATAATAAATGATCTGTGAGCACCTTTAATCTGGAAATTGATGCTCTAATTCTGGAAACTTTGCTCAAATAGAATCTTTGGTGATACCATTTCCTCTGTGTTTTCTATCCTCTCTTCTAGAGCTGGAACTTATTAAACCTCCTGCCTTGGTCCTCCAGTGTTTTTATACTTTCTCTACTCTTTTTTTAAATCTTTTTCAAACTTTCAATTTTGTTTTTTATTTTCACTATAATGTTTTATTGCTTGCTAAAAATTAATTTTGTTCTCTGAATATTTTTTCTATAGCATGCTGTGCTCTCTTTTTGTGGTTACAGTATTTCCTATACCTGAGTATATTAAGGAAAAGGATATTTAAGTTTTCATTTCAGATTCTGTTTATTACAAATTGTGTTTTGTATTTGGGTGGTTGGTGTCTACCTTTCATGTTAGAGGCTTTGCTCTGAATTTTTGTGATCTTTGTCTTCTTACCTGAGAATGAGAAACTAAAAACTCCCTGAGATTGCAGAAGCTTAGGTGGTTCTTGGACTGTGAGTTTTGCCCAAGGTGACTTGACTGGGCCACTGTATTGGAGAATCCTTAATGTTCACATTATTCTTCTTGGATCCTTTTTAGATTCTCTGAAGAAAGCACTTTCAGTATTCTGCCTGGATGATAAAAGCTTGGTGCAAGAATTCTGGAATCTAGATAGGGAAAATGATCTCAGCATCTATTATGTATATGTTCAGTTAATTTACTATTTTCAGCATGAAAATAGTAATGTTGAGGATGTGGAAAATCAAACCTTCACAGATTGCTTATGGGAGTGTGATTGCCAAAATATGGAAGCAACCAAGATGTCCTTCAGTTGTGTTACATCCATTCAATGAAATAATGTTCAGCAAGACAAACAAATAAGCTATCAAGCCATAAAGAAACCACAGAATAAACCTAAAATGCATATAGCTAACTGAAAGAAGCCAGTGTTAAAGGCTTATGTATTCTGTTATTTCAATTATACGGCATTGTGTAAATGATGAAACTATAAAGACAGCAAAGAGACGAGTGGTTGCAAAGAGTTTATGGAGAAAGAGGAGAGGATTGAGATAGTAAAGAACAGGAATTTCAGGGTGGTATACCTATTCTGTATTCTACTGTAATGGCAGATACCTGATATTATGTGTTTGTCAAAACCCATAGAACTTTACAGCACAAAACAAACTTTAATCTGTGAAACCTTTGAAAAATCATTCAGGAGGTTAGGAACTTTAGGAAGGAATGCAAACTATGACAATATAATCTAACAAATTTATGAAACAACCTCGCTGAAAGAGGTGGAAGGAAATTACTGACCTAAGTGACTTTGGAAACCAGTAGAGTCTCTAAGACTAAAGGCAAATGGAACTGTATTCAAACACTGCAGTCTAATAAAGTTGTTTCCCATGGAGAAATGGCTGAACAATTGTGATACTTCTACACATACATACTAGAATTAAAAATTAAAGTAAAAAAATTAAGTAAAAGTATGGCAGATGGTGGGAGCCATTTGTCACTATTAGGATGGGAATCTACAGTTAAACAAGGGAGAAACCCTGTATGTTCCATGTGGTAGTGGATTAAAGTTGGAGAAATTAGTAAGCACTCATGTTTAATTTAATATAGATACAAGTGAAATATGAAATACTTATGGATATGTGTTTGTACATGGCTTAGTATATACCTGTATAGCCCTTGCTCTGTCAGTTGAGAGACCTTAGAAGCAACAATAGCCTAGTAGCAACAAGTACACCTAGAACCCATTTCTTTGTTTTTAATACAATTCTCGAATAGGAACTAGGGCTCCTTCGAGAAATGGCTATTTCTGGGACTAGAGTGGGAAATATATAAAATGAGCCTGGAACATCTTATAGTGATCAAAAGTAAGGAAGTACAAAAAAAAAAAAAACAAACCCCAAAACAAAAGAAACCACAAAACCCTACATTGATAGAGCTTTGTCAAAGGGACACAAGACTACTCAGTCCAACTAAAAGAACTCCTAATGGCCAAAGCTGGAACATTTGAGCAACCAAAAAATAAATAAATATTCCTTAGTCCATACTAATATAAATAAATAATTGAATAAATAAACAAGAAAGAAGAAACAAATATCCCATGCAGCAGAATTTCAAAATAATTTATGTAGATATTCCAGCCTCAAAAACAAGGGAGCATAACACCACACTCCTTAAATGTGGGCATGGCATACTGTCCCAAAGAGTATAGATGGAAAGAGAGAAGAGAGTAACTTTACAGAGGAGAAACCTGTTACACAATTCATTTTCTCAACCATGTAGTTAAGGTCAGTATCAGCAGTGATAAATCAGGTTGATAATACACACCCTTGTTAGGATATTGTGAAAATGTCACTTTATCTTTGTTATCTCCTTTCTCAAAACCTGTAGCTCCAGCCTAGTCATGAGACAAATGTCAGACAAATGCCAGTAGAGGGACAACCTACAAAATGTTTGACCAATTTTCCTCAAAACTGTCAAGTTAACAAAAAATAAGGAAAGTCTGAGAAACTGGTACAGCCAAAAGGAGCCTAAGGAGACAAGATAAGTAAATGTGACCTGGTGATCTGGATGGGATCCTGCACTAGAAAAACACATTAGGTAAAAAGTAAGGAAATCTGGATAAACCAGTGATTTTCAGCTGATGTGCCACATTTTTTATTGATTGATTGATTGATTGATTGTTGTTCAGTTACTTTTTCCCCATCCCTGCTGCCACAATAATTTTTAAAACATGCAATACCTGAGTATTTATTCAAGGGCACTGACTTCTTTTCCCTTAGATTATCAAATGAAACCATGACAATAGCCAACATAATAATAGCCATCTGGTGTGAATACTGTGTCTTGAACCATATAGGTCATGTAATAGAGTTGCATCTTATTCTTCCCATTGTATAATAATGCTGCATCTGATTAGCTAATTTTTGGTACCAGAAATCCTTATATACAAGTATAGGCACCTGATTTTTTTTTAAAGTTGCTTTGGAGCAAAAAAGGTAGGTAATTTCTATTATTTTTTTTGTGTGTAAATCAAAGTTATATCTTGTCTTATCAGTTTGACAAAAAATATTTTTTGATATGCTGCATAATTTTAGTAATTAGTTTATCTGTGCCATGAGATGAAAAGGGTTGAAAAGTGCTTGTGTCACAAACTTTGGACAACTATCGAGTGGCCTGCAAGTGGTTTGTTAGTCTCAGAAAGGAAATATTATCCACATATTTTTCATCCACATTATGGTTCACAAATTTGAACTATAAGGCTAATCATAATTTTTGTTCATAGATTCCTATTGTGCTTTTAGATTTCATTACTTTCTCACCAGGTGGCATTCATCTTGGCCAGAGTAATTTTTTCTGTCCAATTTTAATTTTTTTTTACTAATACATTTGATGTATTTCTACACACACACACACACACACACACACACACACACAAGTGGCCTTGTGTTATTAGCAATAATTCAATTGTATTTATCTAACCTGTTAAAGCATCCTTTGTTTTATACATACATATACAGTCTAAATGTAGATTCTACTTAAAACACTTTGAACTTCACTCTAGTGATTGTATATAAAAATCATTTTGACTTGCAATGAATTTCTAAGCATATGCATTTTTTAAAAAATCATGTTTATTCTATTACAGTTGTCTCAATTTTCCCCCTTGGCCTTCTTCCACCCATCCCACCCACCTCCCTCACTCCCACAGTCCATCCCCACTCTGTTGTCCATGTCCATGGCTCATTCATACATGTTCTTTGTCTAGTCCCTTCCCCTTCCTTCAACCATTGTCCTCTTTCCCCAACCCCTCTGGTCACTTTCAGTCTGCTCCATGTTTCCATGCCTGCGGTTTATTTTGTTCATTAGTTTATTTTGTTGAATAGATTTCACTGCTACATGAGATCATATGGTATTCATCTTTCACTGACTGGCTTATTTCACAGAGAATAATATTCTCCAGTTCTGTCCATGTTGTCACAAAAGTTAGGAGTTCCTTTTTTCTTTCTTTTTTAAAATGCAGATTGATTTTATTTTTTTTAAATGTCGAAATCCGTTATAAAATATTTAAAAATTTAAATCCATTATAAAGTCTCAGCAATTAAAACAACATGACACCAGCACAAAAATAATCAAGTAGATCAATGAAATAAAATGAGCATTCTATAAACAAACATATCTTTCTAACAAGGTAATATATAATTAAATTGATATTTCAAATCAATGGGGAAAATAAGGCTTATTAAACATATAAGGTGCATGGACCACTATTGAAATAAAACCAATATAGAGCCCTATTTCACACAGTATACACAAAATATTCAAGTGAGTTAAAAATCGATATGTAAAATTCACATACATTTGTCTCCATTAGCCCGCCACCACTTTCACCTGCCACCCCACCCCCACCTTCTCCCCTCAGTCCTTCCCCACACCTTGGCTTCATCCATGTGTCCTTCACACCTGTTCCTTAATCTGACCCTTCCCTTCCCCTCCCTGATACCCCCCTCCCTCCCTCCTGTCCCCATTGGTTTCTTCTTTCTTCCATTGTTGCTGGTCATATTTTCCTTGCCTGCTTGCTTTGCTGATTAGGTTCCACTTATAGGTGAGATCATATGATATTTGTCTTTCACCACCTGGCTTATTTCACTTAGCATAATGCTCTCAATTTCCATCCATGCTGTCACGAAGGGTAGTGCTCTTTCTTTCTTTCTGCTGCGTAGTATTCTGTTGTGTAAATGTACCATAGTCTTTTGATCCATTCATTTACTGATGGGCATTTTGGTTGCTTCCAGCACTTGGCTATTATAAATTGTGCTGCTATGAACATTGAGGTGCATAGGTTCTTTTGAATTGGTGTTTTGGGATTGTTAGGGTTAGTCCCAGCAGTGGAATTGCTAGGTCAAAAGGGAGTTCCATTATTAGCTTTTTGAGGATTCCACACTGTTTTCCACAGTGGCTGCACCAGTCTGCATTCCCACGAAGTGTGCTAAGGTTCCCTTTTCTCCTCAACTTTACCAGCAGCCTTTTTATTTTAAATTTGTTTATGATGGCCATTCTGACCAGTGTGAAGTGGTATCTCATTGTTGTTTTAATTTGCATTTCTCTGATGGTTCATGATGATGAGCATCCTTTCATGTCTCTGGGCCCTGCGTATGTCCTTCTTGGAGAAGTGTCTGTTCAGGTCTTTTGCCCACTTTTTAATTGGATTGTTTGTCTTCCTGGAGTGGAGTTGTGTGAGTTCTTTATATGTTTTACAGATCAAACCCCTGTCTGAGGTATCATTGGCAAATATATTTTACCATACGATTGGTTCCCTTTTCATTTTGCTGATGTTTTTTCTAGCCATGCAGAAGCTTCTTATTTTGATGAAGTCCCATTTGTTTATTTTTTTCCTTTATATTCTTTCCTCTAGGGGACATATCAGTGAAAATATTGCTACATGGGATATCTGAGAGTTTCCTGCCTATGTTCTCCTCTAGGACTTTTATGGTGTTGCAACTTATGTTTATGTCTTTTATCCATCTTGAGTTTATTTTTGTGTATGGTGTAAGTTGGTGGTTGAATTTCAGGGGTTTTTTTTGCATGTAGCTGTCCAGCTCTCCCAACACCATTTGTTGAAGAGACTATTTTTACTCCATTTTATGCTTCTGCACCCCTTGTTGAATATTGATTGACCCTAATAGAGACACGGATTTATTTTTGGGCTCCCTATTCCATTCCATTGATCTATGTGCCTGTTCTTATGCCAGTACCAGACTGTTTTGATTACACAGGCCTTGTAATATAGTGTGATGTCAGGTATTGTGATCCCTCCTACTTTGTTTCTCTTTCTCAAAATTGCTGCAGCTATTTGGGGTCATTTATCGTTCCATATAAATTTTTTGAAATTGGTGTTCTATGTCTGTGAAATATGCCATTGGTATTTTAATAGGGATTGTGTTGAATCTGTAAATTGCTCTGGGTAGTATGTACAATTTTGATGATGTTAATTCTTCCAATCCATGAACACAGTATATGCTTCCATTTATTTGTGTCTTCCTTAATTTCTTTCTTCAGTGTTGTATAGTTTTCTGCCTTCAGGTTTTTTTTACCTCCTTGGTTAAGTTTATTCTTAGGTACTTTATTTTTCTTGTTGCTATCGCAAAGAGGGTATTTTTTTTTCTGATTTCTTCTTCTATTTCATTTTTAGTATACAAAAACACCTTCAATTTCTGAATATTGACTTTGTATCCTGCTGTTTTGCCAAATTCACTTAGTAGGCTGAGTAGTTTTTTGGAGTAGTCTGTGGAGTTTTCCATGTACACTATCATGTCATCTGCAAACTGCAAACAATGATCATTTTATTTCCTCATTTCCAATTTGGATGCCATTTATTTCTTTTTATTGTCTGATTGCTGTGGCTAGGACTTCCAATGCTATGTTGAATAAAAGTGGTGAAAGCAGACATCCCTGTCTTGTTTCTGATCTTAGTTGGAAAGCTTTTAGTTTTTGCCCATTGAGTATGAAGTTGGCTGTAGGTTTTTCAAGTATGTCCTTTATTATGCTGAGGTATGTCCCCTTTATTCCCACTTTGCTGAGTGTTTTTTTCATAAATGGGTGCGGTACCTTGCCAAATGCTTTTTCCACATCTACTGATATGATCATGTGGTTTTTGTCTTTACTTTTGTTTATGTGATGTATTGTGTTTATTGATTTGCGAATATTGAACCATCCTCACATCCGTGGGATGAGTCCCACTTGATCATGGTGGATGATCTTTTTAATGTATTGTGCGATGCGATTTGTCAATATTTTGTTGAGGGTTTTAGCATCTATGTTCATCAGCAATATTGGCCTGAAATTTTCTTTCTTGGTTGTGTCTTTATCTGGTTTTGGGATTAGGATGATGCTGACCTCATAAAAAGAGTTTGAGAGTCTTCCCTCTTCTTGGATTTTTTGTAATAGTCTGAGAAGGACAGGGGCTAGCTCTTCCTTAAATGTTTTGCAAACTTCTCCTGTGACACCATCCAGTCTGGGGCTATTTTACGCTGAGAGTTTTTTGATTACTGCTTCCATTTCACCAGCTGTTATCGGTCTGTTCAGGCTTTCTGCTTCTTCTTCATTCAGTGCTGGAAGGTTATATTTTTCTAGAAATTTGTCCATCTCATCGAGGTTTTCAAATTTCTTGGCATATAATTGTTCATAGTAATTTCTTACAATCCTTTGTATTTCTGTGGTATTAGTTGTTATTTCTCCTCTTTCATTTCTGATATTATTTATTTGGGTCCTCTCCCTTTTTTTCTTGATGAGTCTGCTTAAAGGCTTGACGATTTTGTTTATCTTTTCAAAGAACCAACTTCTGGATTTGTTGATCCTTTGAATTGTTCTCTTAGTCTCTATGTCATTCAGTTCTGCTCTGATCTTGATTATTTCCTTTCTTCTACTCTCTCTGGGTTTTGTTTGTTGTTGTTTCTCCAGTTCTTGAAGCTAAAGGTTTAGGTTATTTATTTGAAATGTTTCTATCTTCTTTAGGTAGGCCTGTATTGCTATGAATTTCCTTCTCAGGACTGCCTTTGCTGTGTCCCATAGGTTTTGGAATGTTGTGTGTTCATTTTCATTTGTTTCCTAGGAATCTACTATCTGTGACTGCCACTCTGTACTCAGTACTCGGGCCTGTGCAACACCAGGCTGGGGGTCAAGCCTACTGGGAGCATGGCTGTTGTGTCCTTTCACACTGCTGCCGCTTGGGGGAGTGGTCTGCCTGAGCAAGATGGCAGCTGCAGAATGGGGCGTGAGTCAACACCCTGACCCTGCTGTTCACTTTTTCAGTTCTTTCCCCCAAGCCTCCTTCCCCAGTCTCTCCTCAGGCAACTCCAGCCCACTCTGACCCCACCTCAGCCAGAGCCCAGGGAAAGTGGCTGCCACTATAAATTTTTGCATTGGCCCTTTATAGGGCTCTTTATGTTTCTAGCCGCCTGTCTCTGGCAGAGAACAACCCTGCCGCTTTTCACAGCTGGCTGTTATCTGTGTACTTTTTGGGCTCTGGTACTGCAGGCTGGAGATCCCTGCTTATGGTTTAGATCCCACTCTTCCCAGAGGGATCCAACTGGTTGTTTCAATATCATTCTGTTGCTGCTGCCCATGGGTGCCTAGTCTACCTTCTTGAGCTAGCCATACTGGGACTGCCTTATATATTACTACCTCTTTCTTCCTTGCTTCCTTTTCAATTCTCTGTTTGTCTTTGCTATTTGCTATTTTAATTATAATATGTCTTGGAGTGGGCTTCATTGGGTTCCTCTTGAATAGCACCCTCTGTGCTTCCTAGAGCTGTGTGCCTTTTTCTCTCTTCCAATTAGGGAAGTTTTCCATCATTACTTTTTCAAACAGATTCTCTATCCCTTGCTCCTTTTCTTCTCCTTCTGATATCCCTATTTTACAGATATTATTATGTTTCAGGTTTTCCTCCATTTCCCTCAATGCCTCTTCATTCTTTTTGAGTCTGTTTTCATTTTCTTACTCTGAGAGCTTTTTTCTACCTTATCCTCCAGCTCGCTGATTTTATCCTCTGCTTCATCTAGCCTGCTTTTGATTCCTTCTACTGCATTCTTCCATTCAGAGATTGTATTCTTTATTTCCTCTTGCCTCTTATTGATAGTGTCTATGTCTTTTTTCATGCTGATATCTTTTTCAGTAAGCTCCTTGTAATTTCCCTATAGGTTTTGTAATTCTCTCTGAGTCATTGAGCTCATTGAGCTTCCTTAGAACCATTGTTTTGAACTCAATATCTGATAGTTTATTTATTTGCCTCTATTTCACTTAGTCTCTTTCTGGGGATTCCTCCTTTCCCTTTGATTGGGGGTTGTTTCTTTATCTTCCCATCATTTGTGAGGCTCTTCTCTTTTGCTCTGCTTCTTAAATTGATCTGTCCTGATTTTCTGACTTTATGGTGTGAACTTCTATGATAAGAGACCTCTGTTTTTTCTTTCTGGCTCTGCCTCTGATGATGTCAGATTTGATCCTTGTCTGACCTTAGGCAGTCCGTTTGAGACTTCCAGAAATCTACTGTCTGTTATTGTCTCCTTCAGTTGTTAATCTGTCCAATTTTTAATAAGCGTTTTTAAAATATGACTTAGATAATATAAATTTTACTAATTTTTAATGTCAAGTTTGATTAGTTCTGACAAATATGTATAGTTATGTAACGACCAGCACTATTAATATGTAGAACACTTGCATCACCCCAAATAGTTCTTTCTGACTCCTTTGCAGTCAACTCTCCCCTCCTTTCCCTGGCTCTGACAACTATTGATTGATAGACTCTCTTATCACTATGGCTTTGCCTTTTCTAGAATTCCATGTAAATTGAGTAATGCCATCTTTTCATCCTGGTTTCTTTCCCTTAACTATTTTTGTGATTTATCAAGACTTATATGCATCAATAATTTGTTCCTTTTCATCACTGACTAGTATTCCATTGTATGGAGGTGCCATAATATGTTTGTTTATTTACCAATTTATGTACATTAAGATTTTTTCAAGTTTGAGGCTATTATTAATAAAGTTGCCATGAACATTCATGTACAGATATTTATGTGGACATATATTTTTATTTTTCTTTGATAAATATGTGGAAATGGTATTACTGGGGTTTATGGGTATATGTTTATAAGAAGTTGCCCAAATGTTTTCCAAAATGGCTGTATTATTTTGCATTCCCACCAACAATCAGAGTTCCAGTTGTCCATAACACTTGTCAACGCATGGTAGTGTCTGTCATTTTAATTTTAAACATAATAACAGGTGCATAGAGCTATCTCATTGTGGTTTTTGTTTGCATTTCCTAATGACTAAAGAGGTTCAGCCATCACTGGGTCAAAAGGCAGTTCTATTTTAAATTTTTTTAAGAAATCCCATACAGTTTTCCACAGTGCATACACAAGTCTGCAGAGTCAATTAAAAAAAGGGGGAAAAAGAGGTCCAGCATCACTTCATGTGTTTGTCATTTGAATGTCTTCTTTTGCTGAAGTTCTGTTAAAACACTTTGCCAGGTTTTTAATTGTTTGCTTCTCTCCTTTTTATTAAGTGTTCTTTATATGGTTTAGATATACTTTTGTTTTCAGATACATGTGTTGAATATATTTTCTCAAATCTGTGGCTTGCTTTTTAATTCCCCTAACAGTTTCTCTCAAATAATAAGTTTTTAATTTTTGATGAATTCCAATTTATTGTTTTTTTATGAGTTTTATGCCCTACTTAAGAATTCTCTGTTCAACACATGGTCTCAACAATTTTCATGTTTTTATATAGAAGATTTACAATTTTATCTCTTTACATTTAAGTCTATTATCTATTTCAAGTTGATGTTTGTCTATGTTGTAATTTAAGGTTTGAGATTTGTTTTTAAATATGGGTGTACAATTCCAGGGCTGTTCCTTGAAAAAACTGTTCTTTTCCTTAGGTATCTTTGTTTAAAAAAAAAAAAAAAGACCTTATATAGGTGAGTCCATTTCTAGACTTTCTAGTCTTTTGCATTGTTTTATATGTCAATCCTTATGCCTTTACCACACTGCCTTGATTACTGCAGCTTTATAATAAGTCTTAGAATCAAGTACTTTCAGTCCTTCAATTTGGTTCTTTTTCTAATTTATTTTGTCTATTCCAGATCCTTTGCATTTGTATAAATTTTCAAATCAGTTTGTTACTTACTACAAAAATAATTCTACTGAGGTTTTGACTGGAATTTTATTGAGTATATAGATCATTTTAGGGAGAATTAAAATCTTAATAATATTAGTCTCTTAAATGAAAAACATGGTATATCTCTCTATGTATTTAGGTCTCCTTTAAATTCTTTAAGCAGTGTTTTATAGTTTTCAATGTACAAATTTTGCACATATTTTGTTACATTGATTACTATTTAATTTTTGAAATATTATAAATGTATTTTATTAATTTCCATTTCCAATGTTCATTTTTAATATATAGAAATGTAATTGAAATTTCTATATTGATCTTATGTGTAAAATATGTTACAAAATTTACTTGTTAGTTCTAGTAACTTTATTATAAAATCCTTAAAATTTTCCAGATAGACATTAATGTTGTCTTTGAGATAACAGTTTTACTTCTTTTCCAAATTCTATGTCTTTTGTTTTTTCTTCTTGCCTTACTGAACTAGCTGGAATCTTCCATACAATGCTGAATAGAAAGTGGTGAAAGCAGCTATCCTTGCCTTCTTTCTACTTTAAAGGGATGGCATTTTATTACTTTGCCATTCAGTATAATGTTAGCTTATAGTTTTTGTAGATTCCTTACATCAGTTGATAAAACTACCTTGAATTTCTAGTTTTTATCGTGCTAAGTTTTGATTTTTGGTAAATGCATTTGGGGGATCTATTAAGATATTCACATGGTTTGTTTTTTTTGTTTTTGGTTTTGGTTTTTTTTTTAGTTTATTAACATGCTGAATTACATTGATTGTTTTTTAGTTGTTAAATTCAAAATTGCAGTTTGGGGATAAAGCCCACTTGCTCACAATACATTATTCTCTTTATATTTCTCAATTTGATTTGCTGAAATTCTATTGAGGATTTGTTAAAACTTTGTTAAAGATTTTGTATCTAAGTTGTGGAGGACTATTGGTCTTTAGTTTTACTCTCTCATAATGTCTTTCTTTAATTTTTGTATCAGAATAATTATGGCATCATAGTTAGAAAGCTATTGCACCTTTTCTGTGTTCTGGAAAAATTTGTGTAAAATTGTCAAACATTTGGTAAAATTTATTACTGAAATCATCTGTACTTGGAATTTTTGTGGGATAGTTTTTACTTACAAATCTAATTACTTAGACACAGGGCTACTAATCAGGCTGTTACAACTTCGTTAGTATACTTTGCTAGTTCTAGTCTTTCAAAGAACTTTTTCATATCATCATGTTATTGACTTTATTGCCTCAAGTTGTCCACAATTTTCCCTTTTTACCCTTTTTATATCAGTAGGTTTTGTAGTGGCATTTCCTCTATCTTTTATGACATGGATAATTTGTGTTTCCTTTTTTTCTGATGTCTGACTACAGATTTTTAATTTTATTGATATTTTCAACAACTTTGGCAGACAGACATGTATTTTTTTGTCTTTTACTTATGTCAAATAGTAAACTTGTGTCATTGCTATGCTGCATTACATCCTTTTTTACACAATGACCCAATCATCTGAAAGTATTTCAGATAGTCTTAAAAAGTATTTCTGGAAATTTTAATGTAAATACTACGATTCAGGGCAAAAATTAAAAAGTTAAGTAGCAAATAAAATGTCTGTAAACATAGGGGATGAATCTAAATGTGCTACAATAAATGAATCTGTAAGTATAATGGTTTTGTAAAATATCTAAAAACAAAGTGCAAATAGTAAATATAATGATTTGTACTCAGAAATTGGTTTTCAGTGGCCTAGAGATCCATTTTCTCATGGTCTTTAACTGATTGTTATAATTTTCTTGCAATAGTATCATGAAACCATCAGGATTTAAGCAAAGCACAGTGATTATGCTAATAAACTAATTGACCTTTTCTAATACAAATGCAAATTTATCCCTTTCCAGTTAGAAATGATGAATTTTGCTGCTAAAGAAAGACATGAAATAAAACGTATTCAAAGTTGTAATAAGTAAAAACAGGTATAATTCAAGTTATTCACAGAAAATATAAACCCAGTCATAAAGTTAATGATGAACAGTGTGCACACAGGGGAAATAAAGTATATTAGTTATTTATTGCAATATAATAAATTAACATAAACTGAGAGCTTAAAACAATTTATATTATATCATAATTTCTTATTGCTGAAATTTCACTCTATTTTAAAAATATCAAAAGATAAAACTTCAAATTTAATTTCAATTTAAATAGTCAGAAATTGTCTGGAAAAAGAAATCAATGTAGCAAATCAGCTCCTAAAAAAAAAGGGGCTGCATCTTGGTGGTCACATTTATTGGAAAGGTTGGAGGAAGATAAAAATGCCTTTTAGCTCAAGAATTGGTGAGCTATGTGCAAATTAACTCCTATCAGAAGTGGAAGAGTCCTTGGTCATTTCTCAACATCAAAATTTATGCAGGTTTCTCTTTTAGGTATCTTATATATTTAAAGATGCAGTCATTCAAGTCTCCTGATTTCCATACAGGATAAATTCTATGTTTCAGCCAACTTTCAATGGAGGGGCAACTAGCACAACACCATCTCCTGGACAGTGAGCATCAGAATGTCCCATTTTGTTGATTTATATATCTCTTCATATGTTTCATCAGTTTCTATAGTAGTCACAGTTTCTTCCACATCTCCCAATATCATATTTAAATGTTTATCGTAAACATGTAATCCATCTCGAAGCTCTCTGTCATTTCTCATTTTCACATAAGTTTGCTCATCCAGGCTGAGCTTGATAAGGTCCAGGGGGACTCTTTTAAGGCATTGGTAGTTTATTGCTGGTCCATGTTGTCAGGCATGTTACAAACCCTGCACCCCTAAACTTTCACTCTTTTAGAAAACATTTTATTAAGGTGGCATTGGTTAGTAAAATTATATAGGTTTAAAATGTACAATTCTATAACGTTGATACATCATCTGTATATTGTATTGTGGTTTTATAACTCAAAGTCAAGTCTTCTCCCTTCACCATTTATCCCCCCTTGACCTTCTTCTACCTGTCACCATCCCCCTTTCCCTCTGGTAATCACCACACTTTTGTCTGTGTTTACAAGTTTGTTTTGTTTTGTTTTATTTTTTGCCCAATCCTTTCAGTTTTTTGACCCAGCCCTCCAACTCCTGCTTCCCTCTGACAGCTGTCAATCTGTTGTCTGTATCTATGAGTCTGTTTCTATTTTAATTGTTACTTTATTTTGTTCATTAGATTACACATGTAAATGAAATTGCATGGCATTTGACTTTCTCTGAGGGCTGAGTAATATTCCATTGTATACATGTACAATAACTTTTTAATTCACTCATCTACTGATGGGCACTTGGGCTGCTTTGAAATCTTGGGTATTGTAAATAATGCTGCTATGGACATGGGGTTCTTTCAAATCAGTGAACCCCAACTCAAGGACCAATGGTCTCTGCTCAGGATAGGGGGTTCATCTCTGAGCAAACAAGAGATATGTCACTGACCGTGGCCTCCTGTGGTCTCCGCCTGACCTGACTTTGAAGGAGATGAGGGCTCTCTCCGTCGTCCCCACTGAGCAGAACCCCATTCACAGGAGCTGGAGGTCCTGCGTGTGAGGGCTGGGGGCTGGCACAGGGCCAGGGTGGAGGTCACTGCTGGAGGGCCTCTGTGGATTGGGCACTGTGGCCTGCCCCAAACCCTCTAGCCTGATGTTTTAACCTTCTGGCACCTTCCACAAGGTCCATTTTAAGGTTCCTTCTGTTCACACAAGCTCCAGCAGGTCCTGCTGTTGCAACTGAGCACTTTACCTGCATTGAGCACATCCATGGTGGTCTCTGTGACTGACGGAGCCTCCCTAGATCTGCTTTGCTGAGAGATAGGAAGGGGCTCTATGCTGGGAGGGAGGGGGAGAAGGCCAGGATGTGCAGGATGGCACATTCTATCCTGGATGGTAGGGCCAGGCTGCCCAGCTGAGTTGAGTTATGGAGTAGGATGGGGCTGGTGTGGGCTAGGGGCAGAGAGGTGGGATGGGACAGGAGGCAGGATGGATGAGACCTTATAGCTGGGTGTGTCACTCCCAAGTACCTTCATTTCCTCCACTCATAGCCTTTCCTTCTCATCCCTCCCTCCCCCAGGTCTCTGCAGCCCACACCCACAAGTGCTCATGGACACGCAAACATGTAACACACACAGGCACCCACATATGCACCCAGGAGCATGGGGACACAGGTACGCACCTGTGCACATGCTGACACAATGTATACACACTGGGAAAGGACTGGAAAGGTGTGCACCTCCTGTGAGGGCTCTCCTGCCAGAGGGACTTTGGCTCTTGACTTCGTTGTAAATGGCTTTAGAATTCTTTATTTTACTATAATAAACCTTTATTTTTCTTGTGCTAAATGCTTTAAAGATAAAAATACATAATGTACTTACTCCATGGATGACCAATCAATGGATGACATTGAATATATGACTTTAATATTTTTAGGACTATCAAAAGTCATACATGCTTATAAAAAATTTAGATATCATCTCAAGGGGAAGATAAGGGATTTGCAAGTACCACCATAGAGGTGACTCTCATGAGTGGCTTAGTGGGCTCTCTCAGGCTCTGGCTCTCTCATTCTGTTTGTCTCCCTCTGTCATACATGGACTCATTTTCACAGATGCGTGTCTATGTGTTGAAATCACATGTATACGGTCTAACAGGCAGGCTCCTGGATGCACACTGTTGGTCCATGTATCTCCTGTGAGAGTATACCTGAGTTCTTTATCTGTTGGCATGTAGACAAGCCTACACCCATTTTGGCATCTGTTCAGCTCCCCTCATCCATATGGACCAGGTTTGGTGGATCCCATCCACTCTCCATGGACATTAGATTTTTTAGCATTTCCTGGCTATTTCATCAATGCCCTGATGGGTAGTCTCAAAAATACATCTTTGAACACTCATGCGAGAATTTTGTCATCTGCTAAGATGAGCACTGCCAGGTGCAGGTGTGCACCTGTGAACTTTGATGGGTCCTGAGCACTGTTCTCCCAGAAGAGGGACCTTTTCCCTTTCTCTCCAGGGGAACTGCCAGGGCCTCTGCTTCCTCACTTTGTCCCCAAGGCTAGTCGCTATCAGACCAGAAGCCTGCCAGCCTGATGGTGACAGTGCTCTCTCCCAGTGTTCACAGTGCATGAGTCCCCTTGGGGGAGGTCGGGCATATCTGACATGTAGTGGCCTGTGCATTTCCTCTCATTTCAAGTGTCTCTGTTGGCCCTTCATCCCTTTAGAAAACACCGACTTTCATGAGTTTTCTGCACCACAGAGATGTTAAAACTTTCTCTGGCCTTGGGTGGTGATGAGTGCCTTCCAGTTTGTTGTTTGTCTTTGCAGATTTCTGCATTTTTCTCATTTTTGTTTTGGGCACAGGAAGAGCCAACCATTGCCTGACTAGCTTCAGGCCCTGCGGTTGCAGAGAGCACAGTGGTCTGTACCCTGAGACGAGGCACACACTTACTAATAGGTAAGCCTTTTAAAAAAAATCTGATCTCTAATCCATCTGAATTTCTGTTTCAAATAACAAAAATTCTAAGTCAGATAAAAAAATATGTAAGGAAACTCTAAAAGGCACCTATCATAAGGTTACAGTTGTAGTAACCTTACATCCAGAATAGGCGAAGGAACAGAGACAAAAATCACATCAAGGGTAGTGGCCAGGGATACGAGGAGTGGAATGAATACTTCTGGTGCAGGGTTTCCTCTCACGATGATGCACCATCCTGCTACTAGACAGTGGTGATGCTCACACAGCATCATGAATGTATGTCATGCTCAGGAATGGCACAATTTACAATATAAACAAAAACTTGATTTATTACTTAAAATGAATCAAACCATGGAAAAATGAAGGCTAAAAAGAGAAAAAAAGAAAAGAAGAAAAGATAACCTCTCCCCCAAATCCCCAAATAATAAAAATGAAAAGATTAAATACTGAATCATGCCATGGAGAATAGAAAAACATAACAATAAAAGAAAATGAAAGGAAAAGGTCAAAGTCTGAGGGTAAAGCAAATTCTTCTGATAGAAGAGGTAGAACAGGTTCAACAGGCAGTTCTTGAGCCGTCTCTGATGCATCTTCCAGAGGCAGCTCCTCCTGTGTGGCAGGAGCCAGGGAGGTTCAAGGGAGGACTCTTCAGGCAGGAATATGGGGCCTCAGTCAGCTCAGGAGATGCTGCACAGTCTTGCCCAGAATCTATAGCTGCAGCTGGAGCGGCTGTTGGAAGGTGCACAAGCACTGCAGATAGACATGCCTCCACTTCTGGAGCTGCCTCCTGATTTGCCCCTGCATCTGGCTTCTTGGAATGTAAGACAGGTGTTGAATCAGGAGCCAGCTCTGCCTCCTGTGCTCATACTGGAGTTGCGAGAGAAAAGATTATGTACATGCCTGCATTTTAACATGTCCTCTAAAGACAGAACACAGCCCAGGACCCACCCAAAGATATTCTTCCCAGGACAGTCCAGCAAATGGGTGACATGAGGCTGGTCTTTGCTCCTGGCCAGCCTCTGTGGGTACTCCCTCTGTGTTGGCACTCTTGCATACCCATACGCTCACATGCACCTCCACCTCCTTCTCATCCTTGAGTTATGCTTCCTTGGGCTCCTGCTCCTCTGATCCTGTCCATTTAAAATAGGCATGGTGCTCCGGGTTGCAATTGGAAATCCTGAGATGCTTGAGGAACCCAGGTGGCTCAGGGGAGGAGTCCTTCTCTGGCCACCTAGGGGCCCTGGTTCCCAAGACCTCCAGGTGGCCACAGTCACCTCTGTTCTTCTCTGGCCCTCAGTGTTGTGGCACTCCTGCCCCTCTTTGGTAGGGATGGGGTAAGGTCTTTATCAACCAGCTGCTGTTCCTCAGTGTTCTCAGTTGAGTTCTGCAGTGACAGTGACCACCCACCAGTCAGGACGCCTCGGTCCCTGCCTGGCCCTAGTTGCTGCTGCTTCTGCCTACTGGACCTTCTCCTCTAGGATCAGGCCCAGATCTGTGTCTGCACAGACCTCCATGCAAGGAAAATGAGAATCACCAGCAGGACTTGAGTTAATTCTCAGAACAAAGGCGCCTCCCGCACTCCATGTCCACCTTGCCAATCTTGACGTCAGGTGTGAACACAAGCAGCCCACCAGGCCTCTGACCCCTCCTCAACCTGTTCCTTCTTGGGGCACACCTGTCCCATGAAATCCATGAAACCCACCCCGCACCCATACACACACACAGGGAGAGGACATAAGTCTGTTCAGGTGGGATCAGAGTGGTGGCCCAGCTGAGGTGAGTTATGGAGAAGGGTGGGGCTGGTGTGGGCTAGGAGCAGAGAGGTGGGATGGGACAGGAGGCAGGATGGATGGGTCCTTATAGCTGGGTGTGTCACTCCCAGGTACCTTCATCTCCTCCACTTGCAGCCTTTCCTTCCCATCCCTCCCTCCCCCAGATCTCAGCACCCCTGATTTCCCTAACAAGGCCCAAAGTGGACAGGATAACCTTGGATGTAGGGAACTGCCCCAAACACCTTAAAATTGTATTTACATTAGACCAAGAATCTCTACTTCTAGAGATATGTTCTAAATAAATAAATATTTATGGACATAGATGTTCCCATCAGCACAATGATGAGAGTAAAATATTGGAAATGGCTCATATTTCACAGTAGGGGCTCCAGAAATTCTGATGTGGGGACACAGAAAATGCCAAGGAGGAAGAGGGCTGACTGGCAGTGCCCAACCCTAAGGAAATGAGGTTCTGGAAGGGCACATACCTGGGAACCCTCCCTGCTCCACACTCACCAGTGATCATGCACCTATATATACGTGAACACACATAGGCATCCACATATGCACCCATGAGCGTGGGAACACAGGCACACACCTGTGCACATGCTGACACAATGTGCACACACAGGGAAAGGACTGGAATGGCACACACCCCCTGTCAGGGCTCTCCCCGCTGGAGGGACTTTGCTCTTGACTTGGTTGTGAATGGCTTTAGAATTCTTTATTTTACTATAATAAACCTTTATTTTTCTTGTTCTAAACCCATTAAAAAATAAAAACTAAATGTATTTATTTACATTTTAGATGATTGATCAATGGATAACAATGAACATATGACATTAATATTTTTAGAACGACCAAAGTCATACATGTATTATAAAATATTTAGACATCACCTCAAGGAGAAGATAAGAGATTTTCAAGTCCCACCCCAGAGGTGATCATCATAAGTGGCTTAGTGGGCATATCTCAGGCTCTGCCTCTCTCATTTGTTTGTCTCTGTCATATACAGACACATTTTCACAGATGCATGTCTGCATGTTGAAATCACATGTATGTGGTCTAATAGGCAGGCTCCTGGTTGCACAAGGTTGGTCCATGTGTATCATGGGAGAGGACCCCTGAAGTCTTTATCTGTTGGCACATAGAGATCCCTGTACCCATTGTAGCATCAGCTCAGCTCCCCTTGTCCATGTGGACCGGGCTTAGTGGATCCCATCTCTTCTCCATGGATATTAGTGTTTTTTCCAGCTCCCAGCTATTTCATCAGTACCCAGATGGGTAGTCTTGAAAATATATCTGAACAATTGTATGAGAATTTCTGTGGGGTAAGCTCCTAGGACAAGCAGTGCCAGGTGAGGTAAGCTTCTGTGGGACTTTCACATACTGTTCTCCCAGAGGAGAGGCCTTTCCCTCATTCCCAGAAGATCTGCTGGGGCCTCTGCTTCCTATTTTTGTCTTCAGGGCTGGTCACCCCCAGACAAGATGCCTCCCAGCCTCATGGTGACAGTGATCTCTCCTCAGTGTTTACAGTGCCTATATCCCCATCTGGAGGTCAGGCAGCTCTGACATATAGTGCTCTTTGCCTCCCATTGGAAGTGCACGTTTGCCCTTTGTAGTTTTAAAAAACACCAGCATTCCAGAGTTTTCTGCAAAACAGAGATGTTAAATCTTTATCTGGCCTTGGGTTGTGATGAATGCTTTCCAGCTTGTAGTTTATCTTTCCAGATATCTGCATTTTTCTCATTTTTCTTTTGGGCACAGAAAGAGCCAGCCATTTCCTGACCAGCTTTTGGCTCTAGGGTCACACTTAGCACAGTGGTCTCTACCCTGAGATGATGCACACAATACTAAAAGAGCCTTTAAAAATATTGATCTAATCCATCTGGGATTTCCCTTTCAAATAACAAAAATGCTATTTCAGATAAAAACAAACAAAAATATGTAAGAAGACACAAAAAGGCACCTATCCTAAGGTTACAGTAATAGGAAATGTCCGGAGTAGGCAACAGAATGGAGACAGAAATCAGACCTGGGGTTGCCAGAGGCAGGAAGAATTGGGAGTGAGTGCTTCTGGTTCAGGGATTCCTCTTGGAGTAATGGAGCATCCTTCATTTAGACGGTGGCGATACTTGTACAGCATTGTGAATGTATGTCATACTCAGGAATGGCACAGTTTACCATATAAACAATAACTTTTATTTGTTACTTAAAATGAATCACAACATGGGGAAATGAAGGATAAAAAGAGAAAAAAGAAAAGGTAATGCCCCCAAAACCCACAAATAATAAAAATAAAAAAAGATGAAATACTGAATCACACCATTGAGAAAAGCAAAGTATAACAATAAAAGAAAAAGAAAAGGTCAAAGTCTGAGGGTAAGACAATTCTTCTGACGGAAGGAGGTAGAGCAGTTTCAACAGGCAGCTCGAGAGTTGGTACTGATGCATCTTCCCGAGGCAGCTTCTCCTCTGTGGCGAGAGCCAGGGCAGATTTGAGGAAGAGCTTTTCAGTCAAGGGTGGTTCCAGAGCTGAGGCTGGAGTGGCTGCTGGAGGTGGCAAGACCCATGGAGGTAAATACCCTTCTAGGTCTGCACAGCCCCCTGGTCTGCCACTGCATCAGGCTCCTTGGGATGTAAGACAGGTGTTGAAGCAGGAGCCAGCTCTGCCTCCTATGCTCACACTGGAGTTCCGAGAGGACAAATGGTCACCTACATGCTTGCATTTCCATGTGCCTCCCAAAGACAGAATACAGCCACAGCGTTCCAGAGGCTGACCCAGGACCCACCCCATGGTGTCCTCCATAGAGACAGTCCAGTAGGTGGGTGGTCTGAGGCTGGTCTTCAGTCCTGGCTGGCCACTGTGGGTGCTCCTTGTGTATCTGGCAGCCACCCATCCCCATAAGCTTGCAGGCACCTCCACCCCAATCCCGCCCTCACCTCCACCACTTTATCATCCTTGGTCTCTGCTTTCTTGAGCTCCAGGTCATTTGGACCCATCTGTTTAACATGGGCATGGTACTCCAGGTGGGAGTCAGAAATTCTGAGATGCTTGTGGAGCTCAGGTGAGTCAGAGGAGGAGTCCTTCTCTGGCCCTTCTGGGGGGATGTGGTTCCCTAGACCACCAAGTGGCTACATTCTCCTCTGTCCTTCTCTGGCCCTCAGTATTGTGGTACACGTGCCTCTCACTGGTAGAGACATGACATGGGTCTTCACAAGTTTCTATTCCTTCATGTTCACAGTTCTGCAGTGACAGTAGCCAGCCACTGGTCAGGACACCTCAGGTCCTGCCCCACCCTAGATGCTGCTGCTTTGCCAGTGGAACTTTCTCTCCAGGATCAGGCCCAGCTCTGAGTCTGCACAGACATCCACCCAAAGAAAATGAGGTTCACCTCAGGGCTTGGGGTAAAATTCAGGCGCAAGGTACCTCCCACACTCCATGTCCACCCAGCCAACCTTGATGTTGGGTGTGAACATGACCAGCCCACTATCCCTCCTCAGCCTGTTCCTTCCTGGGGCAAGCCCACCCCACCATGAATCTCCTCCCCACCCCTCCACCCTCCAGACACATGGGGCAGCTAAGGTAGGATCAGAGTGGTGGCCTGACCCCCCAAAAACCTCCCTGGGCCTCCCTGTGTTACCTCTGGGTCCCATCTTGAAAAGGACCACAGGCGTCTGGGCTGAGAACAGACCCAGCAGAGGCCCCCGTGGAATGTACTGTCCGTGCTTCCTCTTTTGAGGCCTTGATTTAGGACATAGGCAGACAGCAGAGAAACATCCCTTTCCTGCTAGTGTCTTTAGCCAAATTAGTCAAGCAGGGGCAGGGGCAGTTTTAGAATGTGGCTGCCTGGTTACAACAGTTCCAAGTTCTGCTGGGTTCTATGATCAGGAAGTGAGGTCACTGCTTGGTGTAGTGAGGTCACTGCTCTTGTCTGAGGAACAGCTAGGTCATTATTGATGTATAAAAATGTAACTGATTTCTGGATATTTATTTTTGTTTCCTGCTACTTTACTAAATTCATGTATTAGTTCTTATAGTTTTTGTTGGAATCTTTAAGGTTCTTTATGTACAAGGGATCTTCTGGGGCCTCTGCTTCCTCACTTTGTCCCCAAGGCTGGTCTCCACCAGACCAGAAGCCTGCTGGCCTAATGGTGTGACAGTGCTCTGTCCCTGGTGTTTATGATGCATGTGTCCCCATCTGGGAGGTTGGGCATCTCTGACGTTTAGTGGTGTGTGCATTGCCTCTTGTTCGAAGTGAATGTGTTTGCCCCTCGTGCCCTTAGAAAACACCAACTTTGAAGAGTTTTCTGCTCCACAAGGATGTTAAACCTTTCTCTGGCCTTGGGTTGTGAGGAACACTTTCCATCTTGTGGTTTGTCTTTCTAGATTTTTGCATTTTTTCATTTTTGTTTTGGGCACAGTAAAGCCAGCCATTGCCTGACTGGCTTCAGGCCCTGGGGTCACACTTAGCACAGTGGTCTCTACCCCAATATGATGCACACATTTACTAAAGGAGCCTCTTCCAAAATAATAATAATAATAATAAATCTGACCTCTAATCAATCTGGGATATTTCTTTCAAATTACAAAACTACTATTTCAGATAAACAAAAATATGTGAGAAGACACAAAAAGAAACCTATCATAAGGTTACAGTTATAAGTAACATCCAGAATAGGTATAGATTGCAGGACCAGTAAAATGGCATTGGCCTGGTCATGATCATAAAGTATATATATATCAAAATGGAGTCACTCACGTCAACCTAAATGGCTGCCAGTCAGCTATGACCCTTGGCTTAAGAGGGAAACTACCTAAGTCATGCTATATATACATCTGGCAAGGAGACACAACTAAGATATCCGCACAGGTGATCAGAACATCCATGTCTGCAGATAGTGACCATCCACAGATAGCCTCTGAGGAAAGTCCCCACTTTCCATCAAGAGTGCCAAGACACTTACCAAGAGACCTATAAGGGTGGAGTGTACTACTTTCAAGGTTATAGGCTTCAAACTACTGCTGAGATAGCTGAGCCCCACACACTGGGGAGCTGCTCCATGCCATGCCAATCTCCCTTGGCATTGGCTGCCAGAGACTCTGCCCTGCTATACTGAAGACTTCGCTTGCCCTGCTGCCAACCTGGCTCTGGAGATCCTTCCTTGCAAGACACTGATGACTCTCTTGACCCCTGTGCTGTCTCCCGGACCTGCACACTGAGATTCTGGGACTTGGGTTTGTTATTCCACATTGATTGCTGTGTGTGTGTGTGTGTGTGTGTGTGTGTGTGTTATGTTTCTCTCAGATTGTTAGAGTATGAGTGAGATATTAATATGTGTTGATGTTCTACTTTGAGTGAACCTGCTGCATTCAATAAAAACTGAGCGAATAGCATAGTTACCTCGTGTGACTCTTGTATGTTCCTTGGTGCCAGGTTTCTCATTAGGCAGCTAGTGGAGTACTTGCCCAGCTGACTTACAGTAAAAACTATATTGCAACATACGCTCACAACATTTGGCATAGTCGGCACCAACGAATGCAAGAGTGGCTAGCAAAACATAACTGTAAGGCTGAAAGAAAGGAAGCTGAAGTGTTAAAAAAAACTTGTCCAAGTATAGCTGGTTAAGGTGGCAGATTGAGTTAGCATACACTAAAATCACATAAAGTAGCTACCAAACTTTTGTGAAAATGTTAGCCTGGGACAGAAACTTAAAAATGGCCTGACTCCTAAGAGGAGACCAAAAACTGACCTGTTAGGGGAACCGCTGTTATGAGACTGAGGTGCTGGTCTATAAGAAACTGCCCGTATAAACCATTGAGGATATACGGATAGATCTCACTGTTCCAAGTAATTTGGAACTGCTCATAAATAGAGCCTATGAAAAAAAAGTGCTGGCACTACTTCTGTAGACATTGTCCCAGGCAGATGCTGATAGGCAAGAATATAGCATGCAGGACTATACAGAGAAGCAAGTCAGCTGATAACATTAAGGTTACTTTTGATGATGACCTTAAACCTAAAAATCTTGATCCAAAGGGTCCAGGAGAATATAACAACCCATGGGATGATTTAAATGCTGCCAGACCAGTAGTTTTAAGGAAGCAAATAATAGACTAAAATCACGGACAAGGAAGTCCATAATACACAGAGGAAGACAGAGAATACACTAGGCTGAAACTGCAGAATATGACAGTAGATTTTCAGCAAAAAGACATGAGTAGATTGGCTAGCTATGATTTGGGACAAAGGAAGCAATACTATTTTACATGAACAGAAATGAGACAAATTTCAGGCATTTCACAACTAATGCAGCTGACACAGCATTATTGGAACTAATACACAGGGGACCAAATCAAATTCTCACACTGAGACACTGGATAGTAAAGGCAAGGAGAGCAGTACACCCCACAGTCAGCGTTAGAGTGTATGGAGAGCACATGAAATGGGCAGACCTGTCAACATCACTAGAAAATTGGTGATTTTTTTCCTCTGGTTTATGACAGGAAAAGAATAAATATGCTTTTGCAGGTACCAGCAGCACCAAGCATGAAAAAGAAACTTCTTAGAGGAGCACTGCCTGCCTTAAAAATGCCACATGTGCAAGCACAGGCCAAGACAGCAGAGAACATATCAAATACACTTAAGTTATCATCTGAATTGAATGGCCAACCTAAATTCACATTTGATGCCAAAATACATACAAATAGATGAGGACCCCCCAAGGTGGAATAATACTCCAAAGCAGAGCTTTAGCCAAGGGAGGAACAATAACAGATGTTGGCAACCACCCCAAAATAGAAACTAGCAACAGCCAGGTAGGAAATATCAGCCTGAGCCTCTAAGGAAAAATTGGATTCCTAGTAGAAACCAGGGACAGAATACAGTTATACCCAGAAACAATAATACAGGTCAGAATTTTAAGCCTAGGCAAGGCAACATGAAACAAATGCAAGGACAGGCCAAGGAAAATTTGCTCAAAGCTTCTTTTCAAAAAGCTATCAGTCCTGGGTACAGACCCCAGGCAACAGATATTAGATAATAGGCCTTATATTAAGCTTAAAATCCTTGTAAGTAGGAAAAGGCAGTTAAATTTCTTATAAACACAGGATCCCAAATAACTTTAGTTAAAGAAGATTTTAAAATAGAAAAAGGATTCCCTATTAATGTAGAAGGACTAGGTAGTAAAATTACACCATACTTTGCTATTAAATTCTTTATTCTTAGACATAATTTAGAACCTTTAGAAGTAAGGATATACAGCATCTACTGTTGAAAATATATTAGGAATGAATAATTTACCAATTTTATTAGGAAATTTTATTTCATACAAAACCCTTAAACTATATAAAGTAAATTTAACATGGGTAAAAATAGAACCTGTTGTGTTTCCTAAACCCTCCAAAGCCACATATTCTAAACAATATCCCGATAGGGAGGACAGAAAGAAATAAGAGAAAAAATACAGGAACTCTGAAGAGAAGATATCACAGAAAAAGGGAGAGCTCACCTTTATAACAGCCTTGTATGGTCAGTTCTTAAGCCCTACAGCCAGTATAGATTATAGATTATAAAAATCTTAATGTTTTCACCTAAAATGAATGGAGTCCTGCCAGATGCTGAGGAAGTGATAAAAATAATTACAGCCAGAGACTCTTTAAGTATTTTGTCACTATTAACATGTCAGACATGTTCTTTGATATACCTGTTGCACAAAACCCTGGGGAATATATTATACTTAGTTGGGAAGGCACACAATATTGGTTTAAGAGGCTGCCACAGGGATATTTAAATAGTCCAGTTATAGCTCATACATTATTAACCTCAAGAATATATGTCACAAAATTTAATTTCTTAATCATCTCTTATATAGATGATATCATCATGATGCATGATGATCTGGGGCTCTTGAGGAAGGAAAAGGATAAACTAATTGAAAAACTTAGGGCCAAAGAGTAGAAAATAAGGAAAACACCCACGGCCCAGATGCATCAGCAAAATTTTTAGGAATACAATGTTACTCTGCAAGTAGAAAGTTTCCAAATTCAGCAATAGATAAAATAGTGACACTAACAGAGCCTACTAATAAAACTGAGGCACAGCTTTTAATTGGACTCTTTGGCTATTGGAGACAATATGTTCCTTATATGGGACACATTCTTAAACCTATATATGATGTCACTAGAAAAGCCTCTGATTTTGAATGGGGTAAAAATCCTAAAAGCAGGTCTTCAAATTGCTGAAGGAGTGTATTCTGACATTTCAGCAATTAAGTTATCTTAAAAAGGGTGATCAAATCAGATTGGACTTAATATACTCTAATGACTATCGCACTTGGGCCCTATGGACCAAAAGCAGCTGAGATAAATTAATCTAAACATGATGGTTTCTAGACCAAACACTTTCCATATGCCTCAAGCAAATATTCTAATTTAGAAAAACTGGTATGGCTTATTTTTGAAGCACTAAAAGCTACTGAGCCTCTCACTGGTAACACCCCCATCATCATAAGATCTCAAATACCAGTGTTGCCCTGGGCTAAACTCAGTCCTGAAGAAGGGGCAGGAGTAATGCTGAACCAGAAGGTCCTTATGTAGAAGTGGTACATCCAGAGTAGGGGTGTGACTGCTAAAGGACAACCAAGTTTCCTCACAAAGGAAACTCACCAAGCAGAGAGAGTTGCTGGCAATCATTCCGAGGGAGGAGCAAATCCATACCCCCATAGGGAAGTGGGGCCCCTCCTGGTCTGACTCTGCCTAAATCCTGGTTTACAGACAGCTCCTCAGTCACTGAAAGTGGACTCAGCAAATGGACAGCAGTAACTTTCAGGCCCAGAGATACCAAAACACTGAAGCTCACTGGTGAGTCAAAATCAGTACAACGTGCTGAACTTAACTGTAGTAGTGTTGGCAGTGAGACACTAGGGGAAAAGCAAAAATTTATTTACACCTTTACAGATTCGTGGGCAGTAGCAAATAGCATTACAATCTGGTCTCAAAAATGGGCAAAAACAGACTTTAAAATTAATGGCAAGGAGGGCTAGTCCAGAGACTACTGGTTAGAACTATTTGAGGTCAGTAAGAGAATTTATATATACGTAACTCATGTCTCTGCTCATCAAAAAGATAATTCAAAGGAGAAAACCTTTAATAACATAGCAGATAAATTAACAAGGGTGGAGGCACCCAAAAGGGAGCTCCTCCAAAGGCAAAGAAAATTGCCTGCTTAATTTAAGGATTATGAGGGCTACCCAGCCAAAGTACCCCAATAAGTATAATTAAAAGGAATAATGAATATTCAATTAAAACAGAGATGAAATGTGGAGAGTTATCACCAGAAGCAATCCTAGGACTCCAGAAAGAATTAGGACTCTTAGGTACACATGCATTATATAATTGGTATGAGAAAAGAAATCTAAACTTTCCGTGGCAAAAGATCAGGAGAGCTGTGCAAGGCTGCAAGAAATGTAAACAGTTTAGTGAGCAATACAGAAGGAAATTACCATCAGACACCTATAGACCAAATGCATTTAACTTTATATGTTAAATTGATTTTATTGAGCCTATGGAGACAGGTTTTCAAAAGAAATATGCCCATGGTAAATATACTCTCAGGAATAGGCATAGCTCTAGCCTACATGAACCCTGATGCAAAGGCAGCAATACAAACCCTAGCTAGGTAGTGCAGCCTCTACAGGGCACCTGGAATTACAGAAAGTGACCAAGGATCACACTTTATAGCTGGTAAAGTATAAAAGTGAGCATAAAGATTAGGTATACAATGTAACTTTCACTTGGCCTATAATCCAGCAGGCCTCAGGGAATATAGAAAGGTTTAATGGGCAGATAAAGTGAGAACTGAAGATAATAAATAAGAAAACCACACTGCAAGAAACCCTACATTGGGCAGCATTCAATTTAAATCCAAGAGAAGGACCAGGGAGATCAGTGCCACATGAGGTTTTAACAGAACCCCCTACTCAGATTAATATAGAGAAGGAGCAGAAAAAGAATAAATTCCCGCATAAAGTTACAGTTAGAGATTATAAGGGAAATCTATCTCCATAGGGAATAATTGCAGGTGGAGATGGAAATACCTATTAGACTACTGGAGGGAGAGGACAACTCCAGCTACACAAGACAGAGCAAATCTCACCCCGATAAAGAATTTCCCTGGAGAGGATACACTGTTATTTATACTCTCTTGGTCATAACTATAAATTCCTTGTGCTTAAGAATAGTAGATATACCCATCTAAGCAAAACTCTTGAAAGCATCAGTAGTAGTCCTAATGAACCTAATAGGGGCAGCCACAGGATGTGTCCTGTCGCAAAAATTTAACCATGATAGGAGACTTGAACCTATTCATACCTTCAGGGTTCCCTCATGGGAAGTTCCCCCACCATATCATAGGGAAAACATGGTGTAATCTTACATTGAAAAACAGGCATAAAAATTGTAGCTATAAATGCTGTATTTGTGATAACCTGAATTTAAAATGGCTCCAGCCAAGAGCATTTGCTTTTGAGAAAATATTACAAAAACATATAACTCACAATCCATATCTTCCTTAACTGAGCATATTTTAAATTGCCCAATGCAGGGTTATCTGAAAGAACATGATCATACGGACTGAATACAATCTAGGAATTGTGGTTGAGACCAGGTCTATATTGATTAAAAGAAAATATGACCTATGGTCACTATCCTGGTCAGAAATGTTAAAACCTTTTGAAAGTTTAAACTCACTATATAGACACAGAAGAGAAAAAGGCAATGTGTATAGGTACAAGGACAGGCCTTCAAGCTCAGGATTTATTAACTTCTCAGAATATGAAAGCGGGGTGAGGTGAGCTAGGGAAAGGGTAGGTGCGTATTTACTCCAGATGGAGGAAAGGAGAGGAGAAATGATAGCAGGCAAAGGAGAATGGAAATGGTCAGAAAATGGGCTAATCACTTACTGAGAAGATATATTAAACATACTAAATGAGCTCGATAATTAACTTACAGAGATAAAATGTGCCTACCAAAGATCATCGCCATACTTCTTTTGATCGTCATCTAATTACACTGTGTCTATATTGGAATTTTCCTAGCTGGACATTATACTATCTGTGAAAGCCGAGGGTGCAACAATAGCAGCACTGAGACTGGATGTAAACTAGTCACCAATTACACCCTTTATCTATTGAGAACTCTCTTTTCCCAAGGTGGAACCCAGGAGAGTCAATGGAATGAACCAACAGACCCAACCTCTTGAGTCCTACAAGAGATTACTCCCCTGAGTTAACATGCTGGACTTTCACAATATGCAATGGAATTCAGACCCTCACTGCATGGGGGGATGAAGAATTTATTATAGATTTTAGCTGGCTTTTAGCATATATAGCATTGTATATGAATAGACTAATTGCAAAGAGATATTACTCAGGGAATGAAAGCATACTGCTAGCACCCCCTGAGTTACCAGTTGCCCACCCTAGAGCTTATCAGCTATAGCAGAGTGGTGAAACTCAGATGAAAATTAAAGATGTATATTGTTTGAAATTTTAGAGTAACCCTTTTGTATGTTAGCCTGATGGCTTACAAAAAGTCAGGCAAGTACTATCCATAGACCTAGAACCATAGAGCCCACTGACCACCAATACAAAAATTTACAAAACCACAAGTCCCAGGACCATGGGATAAAATACCTGCTTAGCAAATCTATGATAATATATATTTAATAAGTTATATGTTTAGAAATGCTACAGATGTGTGAAGAGAGTTAACTAGATATAGATCCTATTGCTCTTTAACTCTCTATCCTGAAACTTTTAGACAAGTAATTAAAACAAGATGGCAAACAGCCAAGGGGTGGAAAAAATTTGATGGAATATTACATACTAATACTATGACTTGCATGACTGACATGGCTACTTGCATAGACAAATCCCTATATCCATTGAATAAGGATTTCCAAATTACAGTAGGACAGTGGTCAGCCTATATCACAGCCTTGAATAGAGGAGAGCAAGATACAGAAGCATCGCCAATAGGAAGTTTGGTTTTACTCAAGCCATTTACTGCACCAGAGAATATGACCTGCCTACCGGCAACCATGCAATCACAAAACAGCTTTACAGGAATCTGGTATGAATTCTGATATAACCCAGGTGAGGAAGGACTGGACCCTAGTGATTTTGATGAATACAGTGAATATGAGTATGAAAAGAGTCCTACCAACACTACTGATACTTCTACAAAACCATCAATCATGAAACTTTGGGATAAGCCCTTTCATTTTAGTCCATTGCTTTCAGGCCCAAAGATGCCTTAGGGGGATGCCCAGGAAAATATAATATAATATCAAAGAAAAATAATATAAACTATTACACATATAGATTGACAGGAGTTTCAAGTTTTCCTCACTTTGGTAACTTTTGCATCATAAGTTGCAGTAGAGATGAAGAAGTTCATATAGGGGCTCTCACAAAACCCATATCTAAACATGACAGTATACACATCTGCATAAAGAAATGCACAGATAAGAAAAGGGAACCAACATCACACTTATAACAATACAAATAGATTGTATGATGGATTGCCAAATAGGAAAACATAATATACTAACTAGCAATGATTATCTGACTCCTGAGAAATACTTTGAAAGACATAGCAATAGATGGTCACCAAATGAATTAGATTGGAAAAATAGAATGCATCCAGTAATCTTGACATAAATCAAGGATGTTTTACATAGGAACATGACACCCAACCATATAGTATACAAACACACATAAATACCATCTGTAACCAACTAAGATACACATGCATACTAGGAGTAGTGGGCAATTCTACAGATGGACTGTATAAGAAAATTCAGAAAACTTTAGAATTCAAAAAGATATTAGCATGTTTTAAAATAAATTATACAGCAAACTTAGTATAGCCCAATTATAAAGAAAAACTACAAGACACATACACACCAATCATGGACAATTATCCCTATGCCCAGAATGAAATGAATAGCTTATTTCAAAATAGTAATCTAAATGCTTCTGGTAAAGTAGAGAGCTTGGCCAATGTATACCTTGTAGTTGATAATGATGATAGCTCAATATATATAACCTGTCCACCAATTCTGGATGGGTAACTGGGGAGAGTATATTAATATAACTGATATTACCCTATTCTTTATAAATGACACTGAAAATGTATATGGGTATACTACCATAGACTCTAATACCACTATATGGTGGAATGCATCTGTACAATATTTGCATGGAGAGAATTGTGAGGAACAGAATAATAGTAAATGGATATGGGACAATAGAAAAACTTGGGCACTACTATTTAATACAAATATAATCTATACAATATACCACAATTTGACCAAATGCATAAACAGATGGCAAAAAGCCCCAAATAGATTCAAATATGAGAATTGGATTAGAGCTCCATTCACTAACAAACCAGTTTGGAAGGCTGAGGGTCAAGCTACAGACAGACTAGGGCAAAACATATGGATAGCCTGTAGTCATTTTTAAGAAGATCATGATGCAACTAAATGTCACACTTGGTCAATGGACATGGATACCCCAAATCTCACAATTTAACATATCAGATATATTTTATTGGATCAAAATTAAGTTATACTATGATGCGGATGGTGATACACCTAGAATATACTTTAATGACACATACAACATGAGGGGACAAACATCTATTGCAAACTGGATATCAACAGGAATCGCATACAAACATTTAGGATTAACACCAGCATTTAGATATTTACCTCCAACAGTGAAAGACCACACAGGTAATACCACTTGGATAGATTCCTCATACATTACTAACACTTTAAACCAGAATGTGCATACACTAGAAAGAAAAAGGAATGACATTTCCAAACATATAGAATCTCTAAAAATTCATGAGCAGACTCTAGAGAAAGCTGTATACACAGTCAATAAGGGACTGTCTTCAGAAGGAACTGCCATGGCACTTAAAAAAGGTTCTCCACAGGGACTCATTAAGAAAGCCTTGCAGGTAGAAATGTGCTCAGACTCATGGGATGATTTTGATCCTTTTGCAATAGTTGCAAACTCAGTCTTCCACCTCTTAACCAATTTATAGAGTGGTACTAAGGAAGTTATATTAAATGTCTTAGTATTTAAAACAGCAATTGTATGTATTTACCATTTTCTAAAATGGCTCTGTACCACTAAATGTAAAAACAGAAAATAATGTTTTGTGTGGATTGCAACTTACAGAGTGTTATAAAATACATGTTAAAATCTGTAACAAAAATTATTCAGCTTAAAATTTTTTGATGATACACCTGTAAATGCACAAGGATCCAAGGTGGACTTACCAAGGCAAAATAATTATAGTTTGGGCAAGATTTGAAAAATACATAAGTAAAAAATTGTGTTACAAAATTTTCCCAATATGTTACTAATGCCTCCATAAGCACCTTGGGATGCCTTCTGCATAATTCAGTCTTACTATAATTTCTATATTAGTCTTAATCCTGTAACAAGTGGAACTTTAGCAATATTATATACTAAAAAAATATAAACATGTTATTATATATTGGTATTCATTGTTAAGATATGAAAAACTTGTGACCTACAAATTAGTTTAAAAATATGATAGCATTAAGATTATTTTTCAAGTGATCCCCACAACTCTCTTTTCTTTATCATCTATGGGAACCAAGGGGTGGAATGCAGAGAGAAGGACCAGTAAAATGGCATTGGTCTGAGCAAGGTAGCATAAACTATATAAAACAAAGTGGAGTCACTCATGTAAACCAAGATGGCTGTCAGTCAGCCATGACACTTCAGTTCAAGAGGGAAACTGCCTAAGTCACACTAGACATACCTGGCAAGGAAACACACCGAAGAGACCTGCACACGTGATCAGAGAATCCATGTCTGCAGAGTGGGCAGGACCACCTATAGAGAGGCTCCTAGGGAAAGTTCCCCTTGCCACCAGGGGTGCCAAGGAACTTATCAAGAGACTCAGAAGGGTGGAGTGTACACCACTCTCAAGGGTATGACTGAGGTAGGCTTCAGACCACTGCTGAGACAGCCGAGCTCCACACACTGGGGTGCTGCTCCGTGCCCCGCCAAATACCCTTGGCATTGGCTGCCAGAGGCTCTGCCCTGCTGGACTGGGGACTTCATCTGCCCTGCTGCCCACCTAGCCCCAGAGATCCTTCCTTGCAAGACACTGACATCTCCCTTGCCAACTGTGCTATTTCCCAGACCTGCAGATTGAGACCCTGGGACTCGGGTTTGGTATTTCCCATTGATTGCTGTGTGTGCTTATGTTATGTTTCTTAGATTATTAGAGAATAACATATTAATGTATGTTGATGTTCTTTGAATGAACCTGCATTCAATAAAAGCTGAGTGAATAGCATAGTTACCTTGTGTGACTCTTTGTCTATTCCTTGGTGCCAAGTTGCTCAGCAGGCAGCTAGTGGAGCACTTGCCTGGTTGACTTATAAGAAAGACTATATCGTGAACATACGCTTGAGACATAGGCAAAGGACCAGAGACAGAAATCAGATCAGGCGTTGCCAGGGGCAGGAGCAGTGGGGAGTGACTATTTCTGGCACAGGGTTTCCTCTCGGGATAATGGGGCGTCCTGCTACTAGACAGTGGTGATGCTCACACAACATCGTGAATATACATCATGCTCAGGAATGGCACAATTTACAACATAAACAGTAACTTTTATCTATTACTTAAGATGAATCATAACATGAGAAAATGAAGGATAAAAAGAAAAAAAAAGATAACTCCCCCTAAGGCTCCCAAATAATAAAAATAAAAAGATGAAACACTGAATCACACCGTGGAGAAAGAATAACATAACAATAAAAAAAGTAAAGGGAAAAGGTCAAAGTCTGAGGGTAAAAATAAATTCTTCTGATGGAAGAGGTAGAGCAGGTTCAACAGGCAGCTCGAGAGCTGGCCCTGAAGCATCTTCCTGAGGCAGCTCCTCCTCTGTGGCAGGAGCCAGGGCAGGTTCCAGGGAGGGCCCCTCAGACAGGGGTGGTGGGGCCTCAGTCAGGTCACGAGATGCTGTACAGTCAGGCCTCAGCTCCAGCACAGTTAGGTCACGAATGCTGTGGCTGGAGCAGCTGCTGGAGTTGGCACGATAAAATCATCCCTTTCCTGCTAATGTCTTTAGCCAAATGAGCCAAGCAGGGGCAGTTTTAGGAGGTGGCTGCCTGGTTACCACGGTTCCAAGTTCCGTTGGGCTCTACTGTGAAGTCACTTGGACTGAGACATTAGCACAGAAGGGGATGTTTTCTTGCTGTCTTCCCGTGTCCCAGGGCCGTGGCCTCAGGAGAAGTGGAGGTTATAGTATGTTTTGCTGGGGCCTCCACTGGGTCTGTCCTCAGCCCAAATGCCTGTGGCCCTTTTCAAGACAGGGCCCAGAGGTAACACAGAGAGGCCCAGGGAGGTTTTGTTGGGGCCAGGCCACCACTCTGATCCCACCTGATAATCCCTATGTCCCCTCCCTGTTTTGTGGGTTAGGGTTGGGGTAGAGGTGGGGAGGATTTTCTCCTCTCACAACTCCAGCACAAGACAGACTACAAACTGGGAAGCTTTCCTCACAATGCAAGGCCAAGGAAAGGTAACATCCCTGTGTCACAGAAAACTCTTGAAAGCCGGTGTTTTCTAAAGGGACAAAGGGCAAACACGTGCACTTGGAACGAGAGGCAAGGCACTCCACATGAGAGATGCCCAGTGGCCTTGATGGGGACATATGCATCATAAACACTGGGGAGAGAGCACTCTCATCATCAGACTGGCATGCTCAGGAGGCAGACCTGGCTCCTGCTTCAACACCTGTCCTATATCCCAAGGAGCCTGATGCAGGGGCAGACGGGGGTGCTGCTCTGGACATGGAGAGGGGTCCACTCGCAATGGTCGTGCTACCTCCGGCAGCCACTCTAGCCACAGCTCTAGAGCTGGGACCTGGCTGTGCAGCATCTCCCAAGCTACATAATCTTTTTATGATGCAATTTCATTATCAGTAAATAAAGTTTCCACCTCAAAGAATTGTCCTAAGGTTTTGTAGAATAATCCCTATAAAATGCATATGCTGCCTGGCATAAAGCTATCATGTAATATAGATTAGCTATTTTAACAATTACTATTATATCCTTAACATATAATTTAAGGTATGAAATATCATGACTTTTAATCTAATACAAAATTTTGGGGAAGTCATAATTATGGTAAAAATAGCTCAATCATCATAACTTTCACCTTTCCCAAATTTAATGATTTCCTTTGATCATCTGTGTAAAAAATGGGTAACCAATTATTGAAAGTATTTTAAACCCATATACACAAGCTTCCATACAATAGGAAGAAATACTTAACCAAGCCTAATGCAACCAAGCATTGGATTAGGAATCCTTCATTCCTCTCTCCAATATAAATCACTCATCTTTCCAGATTTGTAGTAGGTATGCTCATCAGCATACAGCAAAATAGAATGCTGTAACAAGTCTTTAGTACGGAATTTATCCCTAAGTTCTTGTCTATGTTCAAGGCTGATGTCCAAAAATATCTTTGAAAACCATGAACTGTGAACTAGTGTGTTATACTGTAGCAGTATTTGAGAATAAGGGAAAAGATGACTGGATGATGAAACTCATCTATAAATTAAGCTATTTGTCACTTAGCTGTCTATAGGTATTTTGATAAAATGTTTCAACAGTATTTTTCTCTCTCAGGTATGAAATGCCTAGTATTTTTAATTTTAAAAATATTAGGCTTTTAGATTAAATAGTGATAACTCTTTTTCCAAAATTCTTCTAAAATTGGAACAAGCTCTGTCCATGAAACATCCTAATGAGCACTTATTGATCCACAAAAGCCAAAACTTGGAGAGATACTAGAGATAGAACGTATACACAAGACCCATATGACAAAACAGACAATATAAGAAATAAAACTTTGGTGGAAGGAGAGAATACTTTAAGATGAAGTGCTCAGTCACCAACAGATTTACAGAGGAGGGACCTGGACAGGCCCTTGTAGGAGGGGTGGGACTTGTAGACATGCAAGTGGAAGGACAACTTTTCAGGCAAGGAAAACAGTGTATGTGATAGCATGAGAGTAGGAAGGCTTAGGGCATGTTCAAGGGAGAGTTTGAGTAGAACAAACGGGTAAGACTCATACCTTAAAGTCCTTTGAAATATCTGGTACCAACTCAGTTTAACTCTCATATGAAATCATTCCTTTATAAACTATATTTAGAAAGAATATGCAAAAGTATATTCTTTCTAAATATAGTTTAGAGAGTGAAAGAAGGTAATCATAAAAAGCATTAAGAAGGAGGAGCCTGATTTGTATACTTCAGTTTAACATTCTATATCACCAAGACACACATTTCTGCCCTTCTGAAAAAATAATCTATGAAGAATGTCTTTCTCTGTCAAAAAGAGAAACCTTTCTTTGTATAATAAAAGCAGTGTGAGGGAATCATTAGTTAAATTGTCATGGTGGTTTTTTTGCTATGAAGTGGCAGATTTATTGGCATTCACTCTTTGTATTTATGACTGTGTTGGGGGAGACAACCAACGTGGATATATATCTCCATGACTTTGAGTAAAATTCAAAAGTCATTTCAGCAGTTTGAGTTAACAGAATGCAAGGCTATTCAAGAAAAATGTAAACAAAGGCTTTATTCAGCTATCTTGGTGTGGGGGGTGGAGCTGGGTGGAAAAGGATAATGGAATTAAGCAAAAAAAAACCCCAAAAACTAAAAAAACAAACCTCGTAGATACAGACAACAGTATAGTGAATACCAGAGGGAAATGGGGGTGGGGGGAGGTAGAAGAGGGTAAAGAGGAGATAAATGGTGATGGAAGGAGACTAGACTTGGGGTGATGAACACACGATACAATATACAGATGATGGATATAGAATTGCACACCTGAAACCTATATATATAACTTCATTGACTGATGTCACCCGAATAAATTAAATTTTACAAACAAACAAACAAACTAAAGTTTTATCTGTTACTTAATCGTATGGCTGTGGAGATATCTGTTCCTAAATGAAAAACCATTTCTTAAGCACATGCTCTCTCTTCTTCATCTTTCATTGCCCAACTACCTGTTTTTATTTCTCTGTAAATAACAAGACTTGACCTTATTGTTTTATTGCTCCAGGGAAATTCATTCTTTCACTTTTGATGGGTTAACAATCATCAAAAGTAGCAATTAACAGCCTTTCCCACTCCCTATCTCTTAGAACATAGAACTTGGACAATGAATGCTGTGAATGCCTATTTTCTCCATCCTTTTCACTGTTTTTCAAAGAAAAAACACTCTTGAGAAATATGTAGACTCATATGAAAATCACTACTCCCAGGTGGTATATGCCCTTTTGGGTAGAGGGATGTAGCATGTCAGAGAACACAGATGGTTTGTGTATGCAGCAGTGGGGAGGAAAAAGGAGTTGGATGGCTAAGACGTTGAATTAGAGCAGGATGAATGAGAGACAGTTCTTTCAGATTAGTTGCTTGAGAATACCTTGAAGATACCAGGGTGCTGGATGATAGGAGAAAGCAGGGATTTTAGTAAGAGTTGTTGTGACTTCCATATCCTGATGGCTTACTCTTCTGACTAATTTGCCTCCTCTCTGTCTCCTGACTCCCATGTAAATTATAATAATGGATTTTCTATTCAGATAAACCTATAAAGTAGAGCGAATAAGGGAGCATCATCAAGCAACATGTTTTAACAAATTCTCAAATATGGGAAGCAAACGAGAAAATGATAATGACTAAAAAGAAGTAGAAAAGTTCAACCTAAGAGTCTTACCAAGGGGCATAACATAGGAGGAGATTTTTTCTTCTCACAAGAGTCTCGATGAAACTGCAGACCTGGTAATAGACAATGGCAGAGATGGAGAGAGGGGTTGGACTGAAAGAGCAGGCTTCTTGAAGGGTCTGAATGCAAAACATGGCCTCTCACTAAACAGAGGTCCAGTATTTGGCTCTAAACAAATAAACAAATTAAAAACCTTTGAAGTCTCCTTTCTGAACAAATTGAGCAGACTGTAAACCATCAAATGAAGAATTGGGTAAGGTAATGTAGTAGATGGAGTTCCAAATAAAGATATCTTTTTGGTTTCCAGGACCCCCTCTGCCTGTCCCTGATGAATGGCTGGCTCCTTGCTCCTCCCACTGCCCTATCCAGCCAGGATCCCCACTCCTGGATCCACAGAGCTGGCTGTCAGCTTACCTTCCTTCATAATGGAAACTGAGAAGGACTCCCAGATTTTTCATCAGAATGTTCATAATGAATGAAAAGAACACATTAAGTAAAAATAAAAACTGACTGAGAAGAAACAGAAATGATGTAGTGAACAACAAAAAAAACTAAAAAAAAAAACAAAAACCCTCTTTTTTCCCCTGACTTGAGAAAATACTACACAGTAAACCAAGAACAGAAGGCTATAAAAAAAAAAGAAACCAGAGAACAAGAAATTGCTCTCAGAAATTTAAAGACAAACATAATTACCAAAAATAAAAATAAAAAGTTTCAAAGGAGCAAGTAGAAGATAAAGGCAAGATACTCTCCTAGAACCTGTTGTAGAGAGAGAAAGGGAAAAGAGAGTTAAAGAGGGGATGCCGAATCTAATTGAAGGTGTTTAAAGAACTAGAACTAAGCAATGAAGAGGAGCACTTTTACATAGAAATAGTAAGATAAAAAATTTTAGACTTAAAGAAAGACACATGAATCTTCTAACTGAAATGGCTCCCCCAGATATGCTTATTCTCTGTCTTCGCTTTCTCTGCACCCTCCTTTTCTCTCTCTTTCTCACAACATCTCTCTTCCTCTCTCTCCCCCCACTTAATATGTGATATAAATTAAATTCTCAGTTACCATAGAAGGAAGTTCTTAAAATGTCTGAAGTGGAAAAATAATAGAATTAAAATCAGTGAGGTTTTCTCTTGGGAAAGAGATTTTGACTGTGCAACAGTGGGATGGTAGACAAGTGTGGGTTTTGTTTTTGCTGTTTATTCTGCTATAAGATGTACCTATGTCATTTCGTTTTTAAAAATTAGGTATATGTTTTACTCCGACTTTTAAAAACATAACGAATATTTAAATAAAAACTGTAGACTACGCACCTACTAAGACAGATACTTGAATAAAATGGTAATGTGGGTGAAGAGAAACCCAGTAACCCCCCATCCCTTGTTCTCTGACCCTTATCCCATGGTGGTCGCTTGATTTCTTTCCTTCTCCATTCAAGCCCCAGGGTCTCCCTGTTTGCAATCTGATCTCAAGACAAGGTTCAAAGTTTAGTTATCAAACTAGTCTTTGAATGGTGATCAAAACCTTAATCTCAAGTTCTTAGGCATAGAAAAAAAAAACTCTCTTTACTGAAAATCTTTAAAATCACATTGGTCCTGTATGTTAAATTCCACCCTGACTACATATTTAGTTTACAACATAAACAAGCAGGGAGATTGCAATTAACATTATTGATTATTTGTTTGATGACAAAGATTCTTATTCTGCTAATTCATTGTTATGCTCAGGAGGTCCATGGATTTCCTGAGGCTAAACCTAATTAATTCATTTATTTTTGTCATTTATGTGGGTTCTCCCCTTCCCCAGGAAAAAGACCATTGAAAATCCCAAAGGATTCTTTAACTTGAAAATGTACAAGAACTATTGATATACATGCCCTTGTTTAATCTTTCCCATGACCTTCAAGGCAATGGAAAGAAAAGTGAAGTAACATTTACTGGGCATGTATTATGCTTACATATTTATTATTTAATTTTTCTAAGACTCCCAGGAGCTCAGTGTTGTTATTACCATTTTAACAAGGCCCAAAGAGCAAGGGATCAAGTTAGTTTTCAAATTATGTCAACTTGGAGACCCATGTTCTTTCTAATATATCATGATGTCTTCTTGTCTGTTTATTTAGTTATTAGATAATTTTTTTTCCATTGGGGAAGGTGGGAGTCAGTTTAGTGAGGAAATCCTATGCTTTGTCATAAAACAGTAATTTACAAAGCAAGAAAGGTGACCACTATACTGTTCCCAGTGCTTCATGGAATTGAAGTACAGTGAGGTGAGAACTCAGAAATCTCCAGCATGAACCAGCACCTGAGGGACCTGTGGAGCAATGGTTCATAAGCTGCTGGCATGACTTGCTTTTTGTGTATAACAACAAATGTTCACACTCTATAAAACTAGAGACAAAAATAAGAGAGGAAAAAACTGAGATACTTAAAGGGGCAATTTATTCAAAAGACCTAGAAAATCAAGACTTCCATCTCTAACATTAAACATAATGAAAATAGGAGTTGCCAAAAACATAAATGAAGTTGCCAAATGGGCTTTCAATCTCAATGATATCCACTTAGCATACACAGCATCAACTGTCCCAAATACATTGCTGGGCATCTGCTTTGTATTCAAAGTAGCAAGACCCTCAACTACGCTCTCTTGGCTAGTTTTTCTTACCACTCATGTTCTGTAAGAAATACTGAAAGTAATTAGTTTGATGACCTAGAAAATCACTCTTAAAATCCCTATAATATTTGGGGAAAACAGCACAAGAAACCCTTTCAATTAAAAAATTCTTAATTTAAAACTACTAACCTCTTCTCTTCTTCTTCTCTTGGCAAAGTCAATGAATTTGTAGTCATAGTAGGAATATTTTTAAAATATATATCTAATTCTGAGAGTAGGCTTATTTTGTGTACTCTCAAGCTTTTAGAAAATTTGGATGAGGCTATGGAAGTTCAGCTGGCTGTTGGCTAGTAAATCAACTTACATTGCATGCAAACTTAGGTTATCAATGAGTTTAAAAACATGATAATTGTCTAGCCTATGTGCCAAAGATGCATCTTTTCTACAATTTTGTTATAGGTTTTTCTTCTTACTTTTAATGCTTTGTGGGATAGGAAGCTCATCTTCTTTTAATTATTTGTAAAAGAGGTCCTAGATTGAGAATGAGAGCTATGTTATGCTAAGAAGCAAGTATGGCAGAGCATGTCTTGCAGAGACTGGCTGAGCAACCGAGCAGAAATCTACTAACATGAGGGTCTTTTGGGAAAAAGTCATTCAAAGGGAAGAAAGTAAGGGTATGCAAATTTGGTCCAATATTAGTGAAATAAACGACCTTTGTGATGCCTGCCCATGCCACGTCTCCTCCTAGAAATGTTCATCATAGAAAACACTGTTCATACTATTTCTTAGAAATTCTACTTCCATCCCTGGCTGGTGTGGCTCAGTATATTAAGCACCAGCCTTCAAACCAAAGGGTCGCCAGTTCAATTCCCAGTCAGGGCACATGCTTGGGTTGTGGGCCAGATCCCCAGTCGGAGGCATGTGAGAGGCAACCACACATTGCTGTTTCTCTCCCTGTCTTTCTCCTTCCCTTCCCCTCTGTCTAAAAATAAATAAATAAAACCATACCAAAAGAAAAAGAAATTCTACTTCCATATCTGATAACAAAGCAATGGACCACGTGATCTATGGCCATCACTGATTGTACCAGGAGTAGATACCTGCTTTGTAATACCCAAATGGGCCAGTTAGATTCTCTTTCCTGGGAAATTTGAAGTAGCAACCAGAAACTCTGGTTAATCTTTGTTGAAGACTCAGAAAGTTAATGTCAACTGGTGCAGCCATTCTCTGCTCTAGACACAAAGAAATGAAAGCTGGTCTCAAAGGCACATGAAGCAAACCACTATGAGAAAAGTCTGTGGCTCCAGAGAGTTTCTGCCTTGCCTTCTGACCTTGTTTTATTTCCTTGTTGTAATCCCTTGTCTCCTCTTGAAATATCTCTGCATCTGTACAATGAGTTTCTCATTTTATCCTTAAGCTCACTGGAGTTAAAGTTTGGTTATTTGCTTAATTCCTGGATAGTTGGGCTGCAGAGTAAGTTAAAGGAAGTAAGATAGGAAAGAAGGAAGGGAGGGAGGAACAGAGGGAGAAAGGAAGAGAGGAAAGAAGAGAGGGAAGGAAGGAAGGAAGGCAGGACGGAAGGAAAGGAAGGAAGGAAGGAAGGAAGGAAGGAAGGAAGGAAGGAAGGAAGGAAGGAAGGAAGGAAGGAAGGAAGGAAGGAAGGAGAGACACCTATATGGGGGGGTACTTAAAGAAAACCAGAATTATCTTCTGGTAGCAATAGTCAGACAGAAACAAAATAATAGATATGTAATAGTAGCTTGGAAAGTTCTCTAGGTCCGTGCAATGCCCTGTGGAGACTTCCAGAACATTTGGGGGAGGGAGGGTTGGAGTTCCCACACATCAGGTTGGGGCATATTTAAAGAAACTTTATTGTGTTACAGTTACTTCGACTCTTTTTTAACCTTCAGGCTAGAATAGCTTTGGGTAACATGGGGTGTATGTGCATAAGTTCAATTGCTAAGAAGTACCTGCTGGCCTCAAACTTACACACTTTTGCTCCTTATTTATAACTCCAGCGGGTAGACATTTGATAACCCTTTAAATATTTCAAGACAATTACGAAGCTTTCCCTAAATCTGAGATTTTCCAATCTATACCTACCTTTCCCCTTGGTCACTTTACCACTTCCTTATCTGGCACGGGTTCAATACATCAGACATGCCCTGCACATCAGAATTACCTGGGGCACTTGCTACAAACACAAAGTACACATTGTTGGTCTCATCTTCAGAGATTCTAATTTAGTAAATCTAGGATAGGGACCATAAATCTCTATTTTTAAACACTTAATTTTATGTCACTGATCAAGTACTGACATTGGTATTGACAATTTTACCTTATGGGTCTCTCTACTTTGAAATTAGTCAATTAGTCAATTTTGTGATGTTTCAAAAGGAAAACTATATTCCGTACATAGACTTGCCCATTAGAGTCCAACAAAACTGTTCATTGTTTATTTATCAAGATTTTGCCAATGAAGCCTTGAATCACATTAGCTTTTTATCAGTCTCTATTGATTCATTATGACTTTATGGTCATTATGACTTTGTAATAAATTTAAATTCATAAGTTGTTTTGCATGAACAGCTTTTGATCATTTCAGTACTTGTGCAATTTGTATTTTGAAACTGAAAGGAAAAGTTTATACTGCCTTTTGAAATCTTAATTTGATTCACAAACATGTTTACAGAATCATCAGGAGTTTAAGCAACATATGTACTATTTTTTCTAGTTTTGCACTATATCCAAATTATGGGAGCATGTTTTCTATGACTTCATATAAGTTGTTAATAGGAATTTGTGAAGGTTAGGACTAGGAGCACAGAATTCTGGAACTCTACTAGAGAAAGGCTTGCACAAAGGTATGGTATTAGTTTTCTACTGCTTCTATAAAAGATTACCACATATTTAGTAACTTAATAAAAAACAAACTTATTATCTTAAAATTCTAGAGATCAGAAATCCCACTAAGGCTAAAATCAAGGTTATGGGAGGGCTTCATTCTTTCTAGAGGCTCTAGGAGAACATCTGTTCTCTTCCCTTTTCCAGATTCTGAAGGCTGCCTGCAGTCCTTGGCCTGTGGGCCCTGTATTCCTAAGTTTTTCCCTCAAAGCAAAACTTTGCTGGTCAAGTCCTGATGCCACCCTTCTGGTTCTGACTCTTCTGCCTCCTTCTTCCCCATTTAAAGAACCCTGTGATTACTTGGGATCCTGAATAACCTGGGATAATCTATAACGTCAGTTGAGTAGCAACCTTAATTCCCCCTTGCTGTGTAACATAACGTATCCACAGGTTCTGGGGATTAGGCGAGGACATCTGTGCTATTCTACCCACTACTAGCATCAACAATAAGTTTCCAGAAGGTATTAGACTTTTCAGATTGTGAAGACTGTTCCCATATATCGACATGTTAGATGCTCACTTATCTCTGTGTGCTACAAATGGCAACTGCTATTAGACCATTTTATAGAAGAAGAATATGAAGGTCAGGGAGTGTTAAACCTCCCTTAGGGTAAAGGTTACTGAGTGATGGGTCTGGGCCAGAGCCTTGGTGTTTAATTCCTGGCTCAGTGATCTTTATAATATTTAAATTAGCTATGGATGCACCTAATGTCTTATCAACTAACACTTTTCCGTACTGGTCATAAGAACATCATGAAATATATTTTCATATACACATTTCTCAGCGTACTTTAATCAACAGGCCAGGATACTTATCAGAATAGGAAATAAAGTATAATTTTTCAACATGTCCCTAAGGAACTCATGTTACCTCCTCATGACAGCTGCTTTTCTTTTCCTCCTGTTTACTGATTTTTTGGAAGAATATGAAGATGACTAAAAGCCAGTCTCAGGTGTTGTCAGAACTTGGTGACCACCCTGCTGGCCTGTAGATTCTGCAATGCACCTTTTTTGCATTTGGATGAGATTCTCTTCAGAATTCCTTAAAGCTGCTGAAAGCTGACTCTTCCTAGCAGTGTCTATTAAAACCAAGACATAACTGTTTCAGTTCCAATCATGAAGTTCCAATTTATTGTCTATCTCTAGAAATACTCTTGCTGTCCTGTTTCCTCTCTGTATCACTGTTTCGTATTTGCCAACTTGTTAATACCAATTTTAATTCTCTTCTGCATCTAAAAAAAACAACAAATTTTCCTTTCTTGGCTTCCTTCCTGTATTATTTCTTCCAGCCTATCCCAGAAACCTTCAGCCTATTTAATAAGCTCCTCCATGGAAACACATACTTAAAGTGCTTTTCTTTTCTCATCAAGCAAAGAGACCAGATTGCATTCACAGCGAGCAAAACTATGTGCTCAAGAGCCCAAGAGGAAGACTCAGACTGTGGCAGCAGCCACAGCAATGTTATTGTTCTTGCATATTAAGGACACAGGGCTGGGTAGGTTGTATCATCCCCATTTTGCAGCATTTTCCACTGTGGCCACTCCTTTCTAAAGTCCTTTGTTTCCATCCTGAGTCTGGTGGAGAGTCTCTCCCTTGGAATCTGCATTTTGCATCTTTCATTTTTATTCCCTTCTTTCCTCTGCTGCCCCTCTGAGCACCATCCAAGGTCCTAGCCTCTTTTCTTTTTATTCTGTCCCCTCTCTGAGATCTCACCTCTTCTCATGATGTCTCCTTTATCGGGTCCTGAATATCTGACTTTCTGAAACTTCCCACTCTTACCTTAACCTTAACATACATAAGATGAAAAACTTCACCAGCCCAAATGGTTTGCTGTCCTGAATTGTCTCTTACAATTTTGTCAGAGGGACTCATTTAACATCTTTGTTTCCCCCTCTCTCCTCCCTACTTATATTCCTTGCCAAATATTACAGCTATTACTTCCTCTTCTACCTCATACTGTCTGCTGTTTCAATCATTTCCCCTGCTATCATTCTAGCTCAAAAACTTATTATATGCTTCATGATTGCAATAATCTAACTCAGTGATTCTCAACCCTGGTTGCGCATTAGAATCACCTGGGGGAGCTTGAAAAAAAATTCTTATGTCTGGTGCCAACTTCAGAGATTTCTGATTAAATGGGCTGGGGTGGGGTCCCGACATTGGCATTTTATAAAAAAACTCCCCAGGTGATTATATGTAGCTAGGATTGAGAACCACCAGCTAACTTTCAATTTGGCTCATCTTTAATCTATTTTGCATATTAGATACTGATTCTAAAATGTTCTTTCTTCATGTACTCCCACTTCAGCGCTCTAATTCAACAACACCTTTGTAATATTTTCAGATTCTTTAGCTTCTTTTGCCCCATAATCTGAACCCAGTTTACCCTATTAGCGTGAATCTATAACCTGCCAATACTTCATCTCCTGAACCCGCCTTGTAATTTCTTGCCTTCCTGTGTTATCGACACTTACCCTGTACCCATTTCTTTAGTTGTTGTTATTGTTGTTGCTTTAACGTTTACTACTCCTTTATCTCTCTAGGGAAATATTATCTTAAGGTCTTTTTCAGCCTTTTCTATATTTTCTGTTCCTTCAGTACAGATCACTCCATTTATTGAGTTTGTTCTGCCCCTTTCAGCTACACCCTGGGGTGTGTCTGTCTCCTGCAGAAGAGACTTCACTCGAGTCAGCCCTGGCTCATGCTACTCGGCTTTAACCCCGGTACCTTGCTGTGGCCTCACCAGTGGTTTAGCGTCCCCCCAACAGCCGATGGCCCCTTTCCTGCACCCATTTCTGCCAACTGAGAACATGTTCAACACTTCTGTATTCCTAGCCCAAGGCTGTTCTCTCCTTTGCCAGTGGATCACATTTTTCCCTAAAATCCAAACCATTTTCAGTTTATGCCAGACTTTAGGCACTTTTCACCAGAGCCTAGTTGTTGAGAGATCAGGCTTTTATAATAGCACAGGTTCAAACCCTAGTCTCTCTGCTCCCTGCAGTGCGACTTCGGGGGGTCATGAAATCTCCATGAGTTTTGTTTCTACATCTGTTAAAAGAGAGTGACCATCTCTTATAGTTGTCTGAGAATTACGTTAAGTGAAATAATGTATGGAAAGTGTCTTGCACATAAGAAGTACTAGATAAATATTATCTATTATTTTGATCATTGTTTGTATACATGTGCCATTATCCCAAACAGATAATAAGACATTAGAGTAAAAGAGTCTTACACTCTTTTTAGTGATGTTTCTAACGCATAGTATTTAACCTGTTTGTTTAATAAGTAATTTTAGAAATAGTTCTAAATATATCAAATGCAATTTTAGTGACCATGACCTCTATCCTAGCTGCAGTGCCCTTTGGGAGTGGACAGGCTGCATATAAAATTCTGATTAAAAGTTTATCTTTTTTACAGCATAACTTTAAAAAAAAGATATGAGAAACACTTTGAAACATTTAAAAATGTTTACAATTCACTCTTTCAGGATCCCTAAATATCCTGAGATTTTGCTGAATATATTTGGTCCATCCTCCCCAAAACAAGTGTTTATATAATCCTAACAAAAATGGACTAGCAACATGAAGTAGAATTAATTCTTTTGAGGCCAATTTCCTGAGTTTTATTTATTCCTTGTCCAGGACAGCATTGGCAAGTCATGCATTTCGTGTCTGAATACATCCATGATTAAACTCTATCTGTGAAAGCATAAAGAAACTCAGGATTTGACTTTGTTCACTCCAGAGATCACCAACTTCTCATTTCCTGAGGTCTTAAGTCACAGAGAGTCTGGTTTAAGATATTTTTATTTTCCAGCTTATTCTTTTAGAATTTTGTGTTCTTATGCTCTTTTCTTCTAATCCCTATCAGAAGAGCTAATACTGAAAGGCTAATCCAGAATCAATTCGCCTTTTAAGAAAATGAGCATTATGACAATAACAGGAAAATTTTGTCCAAATGCTAAGAGCAATAAAACCTAAAACCACACACACACGTGCACGTGTACATGCACACACACAATGATGGACTGAATTGTGTAGCCCCTAAATCCATATTTTGCTGCCCTAACTCCCCATTGTAACTGTATTTAGACAAAGGGCCTCAAAGTTAAATAAAGGCGGGGCCCAAATTTGGCAGGACTGATGACCTTATATGAAGAGGGGAACTATCCCAGAGATCTCTCACATGCATAGAGAACAGGCCTGTGAAAACACGGCAAGTCAGTGGCCATCCAGAAGCCAGGGAGAGAATTCACTCAAATACAACCCTGACAGCACCTTATTTTTGAACAGCCTCCACAATAGTGTGAAAATTAACTTGTGTTGTTTAAGCCACCCAATCTGTGGATGTTTGTTAAGGCAACCCTAGCAGGCTAATACACACATTCTTGCACTCACATTGATACACACACACACACACACACACATGCACACACGCACAACAAATGCAAAAATTTCAAAACTTATTTTCTAGGAGGAAAATACTGAGTTTTTTTTCTCCCCTCCCCTTTACCCCTAGTCAACCACTACAGTTGGCCTTCTTGACTTTCTCTCTGTGACCCTAAGATTTTAACATCAGCCACAGTGAACTTTAATAATACCACATATAAATTTTTCCTATTAAACCTAGGGTACAAACAGGACAGGGCCATCCATAACCCTGGGGAAAGTTCTTCTGAATTGCTGTATTTTTTTCAGGTGACTTATGTTAACCCTATAAACCCTGGCTCCGCACCATCCTTCAAGGGGTGTTTGAATTTTAAAATCTTTCTAGATATGCTATATACTTCCATGCTGTCTTAAACACTAGATGGAACATATCCATCTCTCATTTACTTGGGGTCATTATTATGTGAAGTACTGCTAATGAAGCTATAGATTCAGAAGTAGATATTTGGGTTTTAATAACAAACCCTTATTGTACATCAGTGACTGCTTTAATATATATACATACACATATATATCCTCAAAATCACATGTCTAAAATATGTTCTACTATTGTCCTCATTGTATAGACAAGGGGACTGAGGCACAGAAAGGTCCTTAGGAGTAGAAAGGGAAGAAGCTGGGCTTTAAAATGAGGCTGATGTGGCTCTAGAGCCCAGGCCCTTAACCATGATGGTTGAGTCAAACTCCAGCCACAGCCGAGAGTCCACTTTCTGACAAATTTTTGTGATCTCAGCTAATGTGGTGATTGACTCCTTTTTATAAATGTCTCACAAAACTTATGCAGGTGCAGCAGCCTCTGGGCGGTGTGATGGATCCAGATTTCTGCAAAAGATATGAGTGACTCAAAAGCTGGAGCACCCCCCTCCCCAGTGGACTTCACAGTCTCTGGAATATCATTATCTTCCAAGTTTTATATGGATCCTTTGATCTGTCAAAACAATTCAAATCATTATAATTGTAGCATCCCTGATATGCCAAGTCACATTGATGGGTGTGCTACAGAGTGCAGAGCTTGGAACTTTTAAAAAGTCACATTGGCTAGCACTCAGATCTTTATTTCTAATACCATTCTCCCATAAAAGGAGTCAGGGTACTTTGGAGGAATGACTGAGTCTAGGCTGGGGCAGTCAATAGACAGGATGAGCCAGAAGCATTTTGTTGTACCAGAAATTAAGAAGTGCTTAAAACAAAGAAACAAATAAATAAACAAATGACAATGGTAGGGAACTGTCACAGAGATACAGGGACCACCTAAAAGAGCTCCCAATGGGCAAAGCTGGAATAATCTGAGCAACAAAATCAAGCAGTATTATATTATAACCCAAAGTATAAAACAAATGCCCATGTGTCCACACTGATGTAACTAAATGATTGAATAAAAAAATAAATGGGGGAGAAGATAAAATTTTCCTATACAGAAGAATTCCAAATAAATTATGTAGATAGCTCATCCTAAAGGAAATGGAGCCTAGCTCTCCACCCTTCCAGTGTGGATTGTGCAGAGTGACTTTCTCCGAAAGAGTACAGTGGAGAAGTGAGACAAATGCTGCCTTAGACAGGTGATCAAAGTCATTGTCAATAATGATAAGTAATACTGATACAAATACCATGAATATAACGTGATGAGACTGGCCTCTGTGGTTTTCCTGCCAAAAATCCCTTACCTCATTACCCTGTTCTAATCATGAGAAAAACATCAGACAAATCCCAACTGGGAGACCTTCTACAGAGTACCTAACAGTTGGTTACTCCTCAAAACTGTCCAGGTTATCAAAAGAAAAAAATAACCTGAGAAACTGTCACAGCCAACAAGATCCTAAGGAGACATGACTACTAAATGTAATGTGGTATCATGGATGGGATTCTGAAAAAGAAAAAGGACATTACATAAAAACTAAGGAAATTTGAATAAAGTATGACTTCAGGTAATAATAATGTATTGATATTGGTTCAATGACAAATGTACTTGCCAATATAAAATGTTAATAATAGAGCAGACTAGGTGTGAGGTATATGGGACTTCTCTGTAGTATCTTCATAGTAGTTCTGCAAATCTAGAACTATTCTAAAAGAGCTGATTTTGTTAACATGACTTTGCAGGACACCTATTGCCCAGGCAAAGTTGCCTAGAGTTGTGGTCACCTAGCACCTGTGTCCCCACTCAGCTCCTTGAATTCAGATGTGAGCAGCCTGTTTCCACTCCTCTCTTTTACTCTTCTCCCAGTATGCCGCGGCCTGTACCTGCCTCACCTCAAAGTTCCCAGGACCCTTAGCTTATGCTTGTGTTTTTCTAGGTATAATGTCCCCTTTATAATTCCCATAAATACCTCCTCACATGATTTGTTAGTTGTGGCTCTGATATCACAACACCCTCACTTCCACCCAAATAAGATTCTGCTCAAGCTGTTTACTAAAAATCTATCTAGCATTCTATTGACCTGTTTCAGTTTGAAATCCCAGGACCAACTTTTTAAAAGTAAGGTAAGAATACGCGGAATGCTTTGGGTCATGGAAATCAGTGTCTATATACCTTCTCTTTTTTTCTCTGAGAACCACTCATGTAATAGACAGCATTATTCTAATTCAGCACTAAGAGGTGCCACCCCACTGTTTCCTATGGCATCAAATTCTCTCTCTCTCTCTCTCTCTCTCTCTCTCTCTCACACACACACACACACACACACACACACACACACACACACACACACAGGCTTCTGATTATTATCTTTTCTCAGCTTTAACGGCATTTGGGGAAAATGACTCCATTTTGATCCTGCTCATCTCAGTAGCATGACACACAGAAGGGTCCTCCCAAGCCGTGAGGTGGGTCACAGACAATGTACTTACAAAAAATGTTCATGATTTACTTTTCAAATAGGAAAGTAACGTAGGTTCAAGATCATCCCTATGTAATCCAGTTCTATGCCCATATAGAGGAGGGAAGGGAAAGCGTGTTAGCAACTTCACTGTTAGCAAGGCAAGCATGCTCTGATAATTCAGAGAAATTTTATAAAAATTCTTGCCTTCAACTTTGAGTCATATCTTGTAATATATAGAAAGTTTATAACACCACGGCATATGTTCTCCCCCACCTACTCAACAGGCATAGGTGCTGCGCTCCGAGTATGTGGGGTTCCCCCACGTGGCTGCTTTTCTCATGATCACTGTAAGAAAAAACCCTCACCTTTAGATATCTCTCTCCTCTATTCTGACCAAATTCCCGTAAGGCACTGAGAATTTTTTGGTCTTCCTCTCTCTGCTTCAGCCACCACGAATCATCAGTTAAGTTCTTGTACACATTTACATTGAAGGTATGTGTGTGTGTGAGGAGAGAGAGACAGGGAGACAGAGACAGAGACTGACTGGGTAGATTGCAAATTGGCCCTTTGTGTTGAGCAGATATTTCATCTGCCCAAGCTGGGCTTCCTTTGCCTTATGCTTCAAGGAATCTCGGAAGCTTGCCTGGACTTAATTTGCATTATCAAGTGCTACCTTTTGTTGCTCCTAGCTTTGGTAAGTGCTGTCCCCCAGGGGGAAGGGGACTTTCTTGCCATCTGGTAATGAACATTACTTCCTTGCACTCTAGCACACTTTTTGAGAAGGTGAGTGGAAAGTGGCAGGGCCCCAGCACTCTTGCTTCACCCCTGGCATGCCGGTCAGAGCAGGCCTTGCCTGACTACACAGCACCCATGGTGTACATCGCACAGAGAAAAGTTTAAAAATTTATGTTCCAGGTCCCTATACTGAGAGGCAAATGTGCTTCCTTCTACATGGAGCAGAACTAATCTGGGCTTTGAAGGGCTCCAGTACTGAGATGGAGATACCTCATTCTTCCTTCTGCACCACACAACTCTTATTTTACCTTCGCCACCGGCTCCTTTCTCCTCCACCACAGAGAACCCGTGCTCTATGCACTGTCCCTGTCATTGAATGTGCTTTCTGTGATTTGTCGACTTTGACCATAGCTGCTGTTGTTCCTGCTGATCTCTCTTTCAGAAGTTCTTCTCTCAATTTCCCTTTGTCTCATCAAATTTTCTGCACGTTCTGGACTCATAGACATTGCCATCCATTCAGGGCCGCTCACTTCTGCATGGCTTACTGATCCAACTCAGTGTAGGTGGGTGTCTGTCTCTTCTAGTCATACTGGTTTTCTGCTGGGTGTTGCAAGGTTGGTTTTATTTTCAACCCAAAACATTTTCCTTCAAGCTGCTTCTGTGGCTGAAACAACTCTAAAAACTTTGGAGTTATATTATTATCTCCTTTCCTAATCTGCCTTTCTGTCTGAAAATTCAAAACTACTGAGCTAACTTTTTTATTCAGGTACTGAAGGTTGGTTTTATAATGTTGCCAGAGAAGGAACCATTACTTTCTTAAAGATTGTATTTATTTATTTTTAAAAAGAGGGGAACGGAGGGAGAAAGATGGAGAAAAACGTCAATGTGCAGGAGAATTCTAGGAACATACCCTAAGTGGGAATCAAACTGGCAACCTCTAGTCCACGGGAAGATGTCCGACCCACTGAGCCACCCTAGTCAGAACAGGAACCACTATGTATTTGTTGGCCGTTGACATTATGTCCTGGATGAGTATATCATATAGCCTGCCAAATAGCGGGGCACAGAAGGAATAAGACATAGGACAGGTATGATTTTTAGGGGGAAAGAAATAGTTGTGAGCACTTAAAATATTATTAGTTAAATGAACAAAATAAATAGAGTATGGGAAGTACGTTAGAGTCATGAAATTAACTCTATTGGAATAGTCTGCAGGGTACAAAATAGTCACAGATCTCCTTTGTGAGTGCAAATACAACTCCAAAGACACATAAACACAAGTACCCTTTGACTAAGAACAAATCATATTTCATTATCTAATGATCACATAACTTGAAGGCTAATAAAGATGAGATTTTAGATTAATCGTGTATTTATTTAGCTGTCTTTTTATGTTCCAGCTTTCATTTTTCTTACCCACATGGACTTGAGAAATGGCCACTGAGGTCCCTGCAGATTTTAAGATGATGTGATTCTAGGAAACGTTTTATCAAGGGTGCTCACAAGTTGCAAAGATCATTCTTTACTCATCAACTAGGAAAATTATCTAATCTCAGTTCACCCTTTACTCTCTGCCCCTGATCAGTCCTCAGTAGACATGCTGGAGAGTAGTGCGTGGACAAAAATAAGTTATCAGGAAAAAGAAGAAACAAGTCTGACATCCATCAAGAGCAAAATCAGGTCCAACAAAACAGGGCTTGGAGGAAAAAGTACCAATAAATTTCCATAGCCCAACTCCACTTATTTTCTGCCCTGTACTGTGAAGGGCCTTTTGCATGTGTATGTAGACAGCCTAGCCTGTACTTTCAAGCTCTGTCTACCATCACTCTGCCCACCCCTCCGTGGTCACCCCTCATGCCTAGGGTTATGCACACCAGTAACCTTGTCTACCCTAAGGAAAAGTGCCCTGGTGGAGAAGGTCTAGCAGGATTCCAAGATCCCAGATACCAGGAATATAGTTTGAAAGGAGATGCTAGGGCTCCCGTAGCCATTTCCACCCAGAGCCAGGAGCCCAGAAACCAAGAGCAGTGTGGCTAGAGGAGGCTGAAGAACAGGTCTCCAAAACACAGGGCCCAGCGCAGGAACTCTTCCTGCCCAGGTCTTAGCTTGAGTCAGCTATATTAAAAATTGTAATAGGAAAGTGGAAACATAATTCTTCAAGTGTGATCCTGGCCAGGCCATGTATTAAGAATGCAAGGTGGAGCAAAAGTAGGTTTACAGTTGTGAGTACAGAAAACAGTTTATTTTTGTACTGTTATGTATTAATTATTATATTATATTCCATATGAACAACTGTAACCATACTTTTGCCCCACCCACCCCATATAACAAAGATGGCAAACATATCAGTAACCTGAAAAACCCTAATGGGAGATAATACAGATTTTTTTTACCCTAAAGCTAGGATAAAAGAGTGGTGGGATTGATTGGCCAACATGAATGATTATCACTAAACCAGTATAGGTTGGTGTGGAGATATATTTGGATGACTGTATATTGTTACATTTGATTAGAACTCTATCAGAGTATAGAATCACCTTATTGGAAATTAAGTCACATGGCCAAACAATACAAATATCACACTGGAGCAACAGGGTAACAGGCCAAACCTCCATATTATTTCCCTCAGCTTAAATTTCTTGTGGCCTTCAGCTCCATTTCTGGGGAAGAACAAGCTAGATGATCTCTAAATTCCTTTCTAATGCTATGATTCTCAGATTCAAATTCAAATGCATTTATATGGCATTTGGTATTTGTGCCATGCCAGGTCATTTCATGTATCTTCTATCAATTTAATCTCTCCTAGGAAGAAATATTGTTAACCACACTTACAAGTGAGGAAATGGAGACTCAGAAAAGTAAATGGACTTGGTATAAATATTACAGCTCTGAATGCACAGAGGTGATCCCCGAACACAGATCCCATACACTTTGATCCCCGCTGTGTCACCAGTGCCGAGAACAGAGCCTGGAACATTGTCAGCACCCAAAGAACAATCTAGTGGAATGAGCCAATAACTGAGCTGCTGATAGGCACTTACCTACTGAAGAGAGGAAAGTAATGAAACATTTTGATGTAAACACTTTTCTTTTTTTGTAACATTCTGGGCAATAGTCAGCACAAATTCTGGCTTTGTGGGATGAGTTTCTCTCCTCAGTTGAGGATCTGTCTTTTCAGTTAATATTTTTTGAAGAACATTTTCTCCCAACATTCTCCCATCAATATCCATTTGATGCTGCTTTTGCCAATCATTTTCCAACTTAACAGGATCAGGTGTTAATACATTTCTCTGGTAGAGAGAACACTGTTAGTCTAAAAAATTTATAGCCTCTCTGCTATGCCATAGATCCAAATTTTATCAAAACCATCAGCTGCTCTTCTATTTGTTGTATATTTTAATTTCTTTCATAGGCTCATAGTTTTAGAAGAATCCTTCAAAATAGGCCAATTGTTTTCCAGATTGGTACATATGCTAATATGGTATGTGAGGTAACTTTTAGGTAGCATACAAATAAAGGGTATTTTCCTAATAATCATATTTTGTAATATTTATGTTTATTTAAATATATTTTCATAATTACATTTTCTTTTAATGAGGAATCAAAAATATATAAACACACACATATATCTAGATATAGACATGGCACACTAAATCCGAACTGTTATAAGTACTGTTTATGTCAGGGCTATAGTGGGCAACGTAAATTGAAGTTTAAAACAATGTGTTAAAGAAATGTTAACAAATACATAATAATAATATATGATTCTTGGATATGGCAAAATTATGAAGAAAATGATTGAAGTTTGGAAAATACTTTAGCAATTAAATCACATCATTTTATGGCTAAGGCACAGAAAGGTGAAATGACTTGCCTAAGGCCCCAGGGTTAATTAGTGAAATAATGACTAGACTCGAAGTCTTCAGGTTCCAGGTAATTTGTTCACGTCATTAATGTCCCACTTTAAGATTCTGAGCATCATTAACCCAATCTTATATGATTCATATGAATAAATTTTTATCCACCACTGCCAAATGCATAAGAGTCTAACTTTCATAATTGAAGTTTCAAAGGCAGAAAAGCCCTCTGGTTCCCTCAGAGGAAAAAGCACTCTCAGGTATAATTATAATTTGTGTTTATAATGTGCCTTTCATTAGAGGACCTGAATGAACCCTAGTAAATTGATCCGATGACTGGTATTATTCGTGTTTTATACATTGGGAAATAATGACCCAGACAGGTTAAGTGAATTGTCCAGGGTCGGCCAGAATGTCAATCACTGAGAAAGAGACAATTAAGTCTCTAATCCTGACCTTGCCTCTATGGGTTTTGACTTTCTCATTTAACCCCCAGTTACTTGCCAGATTTTGAATTACAGGGTTCTCCATTAAATGTGATTCTAGTCTAAGACTCTACTTTGAATCTTTCCAAAATGTGTGTGGTAGGTGTCTAATCTTGGGGCTTCCAATTTTAATAGCCTTGCTTTTTATTTTTAATTAATTGAGCATAACACTGTGCTTAAACTTGTCACTTATTGATCTCCCTTTGGTTGTTTTAAAATTATTTTTTCTGCTAGAGTTCTTTGTCCTGCCTGTTCCTACAGAGATGGGGAAATAGGTGCCAATGCCAAGTCAGACAGGACACCTGCTGAGATGTTTACACTCTCCCTGCTCAGAATTCCTAACTCCAGCACTTGACTAGCTACTGACCAAAAGAAATCAATAAGTAAATTCATTGTTTGAGCCATTTATTTCCTCCTTTTGCACAGTAGGCCATATACAATGTGTAGCCTTTGGCTGACCACAGGAGGTCAGCTCCTATTGATCTGATGTCCTTCAAATGCCCTCTAGTGGTTGAAGGCCCACATGGGCTCTAAGTTCCCTCGTGTGAAACACCAAGGGTTCTGAATAAATAGAAGAGCTACCCTTTGAAAACTTGCCTCTAAAGAATCCCGTGTGCATACTAAAGAACTCAGCCTGCTCCTTTGCTCCTTTAGCCAATTAAGCTATCTCCTCAATTGCAAATACAGGGCACAGTGTTCACTGCTCTGTAGCCTTCAGAATAACTACTTTTGAGAACTCATCCCATGCCGCACACTGTTGTGAGTCCATTGTATACACACTCTCTGTATTAGTTTCCTAGGATTGTGAAACAAAGTACCATAAACTGAGTAGCTTAAGAACAATAGAAATTTATTCTCTTACAGTTATGGAGGCTAGAAGTTCAAAATCAAGGTGTTGACAGGACTGTGCTCTCTTTGAAGGATCTAGGGGAGGAGCCTTCCTTGCCTCTTGCAGCCTCTGATGGCCCCAGACATTCCTTGACTTGTAGCAGCAAAGCACCAGCTCTGCTTCCATCTTCTCATAGCTGTCTTCCCTCTGTGTCTCTCTTCACATGGTGTTCTCCTCTGTGTGTGTGTCCATGTCCAGATGTCCCACGTCTCGTAAGGACACCCGTCGTACTGGATTAGGGCCCACCCTAATGACCTCTTCTTAACTTGATTACAATCTGTACAGACCCTATTTTCAAATGAGGTCACATTCACAGTACTGGGAGTTAGGGCTTTGACACAGCTCCGTGGGGGGTACAGTTCAACTCATAACCATTTTTTGAAATAGGAACTGTTGTCCCCATTTCGGATGAAGAAACTGCGGTATGGCCCTGGCCAGTATGGCTCAGGTGGTTGGAGCATGGTCTTATAAACCAAAAGGTCACGGGTTCAATTCCCAGTCAGGTCTGGGAGTGTACGAGAAGCAACCAATCAGTGTCCAGTCAATGTTTCTCTCACATCAATGTCCCTCTCTGTCTCTGTCTCTGTCTCATCTGTCTCTGTCTATCTATCTATCCCTCTCTCCCTCCCTTCCTCTCTCCCTCTCTGGAATTGACAAATACATCCCTCAGGTAAGGATTTAAAAAAAAAAAAACAACCTCATTTATTGAAAGGCTAATCCTGTAGCCCAAGGCGAAACAGCTGATGGGTGGTAGAGCAGCTCTGTTGGATCCCTGTCCAGCCCTATTCCTCTGCCCTTCAACTAGGAGATGCAATGCACTAACAGCTCTCAGGGGCCCATGACTCGGGGTGCTGTTCTGACATCTAATAAGGAACCTATAAAGGAAATTGCAAGGACTGCAAAGAATATTCTTATAATACAGAAGCCAGTGTTCTTTGAGTCTTTACCAAATGTCAGGCACTGTTTTCAGCCCTTCAAATGCATTAAGTCCTTTAGCTTCCACAGTGACACTGACAGAGGTGATCATACCCATTTTACAGGTGAAGAAGCTGGAGCAAAGTGGTTTTATAAACTGCTCCAGGTCCATTGCTGAGTTGTAGAGCCAGGATTCAAACCCAAAAAGTCTGATACTAGAGTCTGACTATCAGAATGCCTAGGTTGGGGTTTCTTGACATTCTCCTTTTCCATCCCTCCGGAGTAATTGTTTCAGATGTATTAGTTATGTCTCCTAAAGTATAAGCTTAAAATATAACTTTGTGGAGAGCAGAACTAATGTCTTATACTACTCTGTACCTTCTTGGCACTGGGTAAGGTGTTGATCATATCTGTAGCTTCTGGAGGAAACTGATCTCTGTATATAACCTGGGGCTCCTTGGCTGTCCTGCTAAAATGAATTAGGCTGATTGCTGGGGCCACTGCTGAGTGTCCTGACAAAAAGCCCTTTCCTACTCCACAGTCCATCAGTAGGATTTTCTATATGCCTTAGAAATATGTGCAAACCCAAGAAAGAAACCGCATCCAAGAGCAGTGCCCCTTTAAGATTTGGTCAAACTTGACACATTTGAATAAATCTGCCACCTGAAGTGCTTTCTCTCCAGGGAATCCTCTTAAGAGATGTCTGGCTGCTCTGCTCTGAGGTATGTGTCTTGAGGGCAGGTATCAGTCCTTATTTAATACCATCGCATGCACATAGCTCTGAATTCTCAATCTGTCATTATAACTAACTCTTATGAGGGACCTGAAACTTATCTGAAGAGTGCCAAAAGGGGAAAGATGCTGTGGGTCTATCCCTTGCATCTTTCCTGGAAAAATTCTAAATCATCTGAGAAGTAACTCTGCCAGTCCCATTTTGGAAGTCTTAGAAACCTCACTGTAGGAGTCCTCCACTGGGCTGCCTGGGGCCTTGGAAATCAGCCAGCTTCTCTCTAGGCTGGAGTGTGTACACAGCTTCAACCCTGGGTGCCCGTGGAAGAAGAGAATGCCCTGCTCGGTGCTATATGTGGATGTGTAAATTACAGCAGATGATGCACTTAGCAATTATGTTCTTTGCATACATAAGCAGGAACAACAGCTCCCAAACTGCCAATATCCTTCTCAATTCTCACAGAATGACTATGTGTCACACGGTCACGCAGCAGGGGACCTGGAAATGAGATGAAGGAATGGCACAGTATGAAGTTTCAATTTTGGAGAAGCACCCCTCCTGTGGTAGCGAACAAGCGAACAAGAAAAGCTTCAGATTGCACGCCGGCCTGGCTGTGCGCCCCCACCCTCCTGAGTGTGGGGATGCTATGCAGAAGAGACTGGAGGGAGGGAGAAGATGGCCAGTGGCTCAGGCACTCCTGTGGCTGGTGCAGCTGTGTGGATATCTGAAGGAGACAGGGAATGGTGCTAACTAGTTGGGAACTGAATGGGAGGCTTTAATGAAACAGCTGAAGCTATATTGCAAATTTCAGGTGTCTGGATGGGATAGACAAGTAGCATAGAGGAAAGTGGGCCTGACAGAGGCTTCAGGGAACGCTGCAGAGTGCATGTGCCCCATCCATAAGGTAGCTCTACTCTATCACATTGCTAAGTAGGAAGAGCTAACTCTTCTAAATCTTCAGGAAAGGCTGAAAATCCTTGTGTGGGCAAGGTAGGTATGTGTGAGAGACCCATCTCTTCTGGAACTTTTAACAACAAATTTAATTTATTTTAAAACTTTGTCAAGATTTGTATCAGTTTTCTGTGCTGCGTAATAATCAACCCCAACGCTAGTGGCTTACAACAATTTTTAGTCTTCTCATGACTGTGGTTCAGGAATTTGAGAAGGACTCAAGTGATCCCACTAGGGCTGGGTGATTCACTCCTAGTCCACATGGCAGCAGCTGAGGCAGCTGGGGCTGGTGGGTCCACTTCCAAAACAATGGATTCTGTTCCACACATCCAACACCTCTATGCGTATGCTCCTTGGTTCCCGCTGTCTTTCTGTCTGTCTCTGTCTCTCTCTCTGAATGGTGCCTCATCCTCCACATCCTGTCCATTAGCTTGGCCTTCTCACAGCATGTTGGCCTCAAGAAGTTGCACAAACACATGGCAACTTCCAAGAGGCAGGAAATGAAGCTTTCAGGCCAGATGCAAACCACACTTGGACCTTTTACTTTCATCCTGTTATATTTGTTAATGCGGTTATAAAGCTCACCTAGTCTCATAGAGGCAGACAAATGGACTCCATCTCTTGATGGGGAGTGGCAAGGTCACACCACACAAGAGCATGTGGGTTGAGAGATGTGGTTTCATGAATCTTTGGAAAATACCAAAGGTTCTACCTCAAGGTCAAGCAAAACACATGTGAAGTGACTCTGGCCTGTAGCCAGCCAGTTTGCAGTCTTGCAGATAAAGGGTACTTACCACGGAAGCATGAGATAATGAGTAAGAATATGTATTCTGGAGCCAGGCTGCCTGGGTTCCAATTCTATCTCTGCCACTTATTATCTGAGGCATCTTGGGCATTTTACTTAACTTCTCTGGGTCTTGGATTCTTCTTCTGGGGTAATATTGTACTGTACCCATCTGATGAAGAATTTGTTAGACTAAAGGAGTTAATCCTTCCAAAGTGATTAGGACAGAGCCTCATGCAGGTTAAGGGCTCAATAAATATTAGACAGTGTATTTGTTTGTTTGTTGAGGCTGCTATAACAAAATCCCATAAACTGGGTGGCTCAAATAAGATAATTTTATTGTCTCACAGTTCTGGAGGCTAGAAGTGCAAGATCAAGGTACAGCAAGGTTAGTTCCTTCTGAGGGCTGTGAGGGAAGTATCCAATCCAGGCATCTACCCTTCGCTCATAGATGGCTATTCTTTCTCTCTATTTATTCACACTGTCTTCTCTCCATGTACAGAGGTGAGAAAAAGTAGACTTACAGTTGTGAGTATGTGAAACATAGAGTTTATTCTTTTTTTCAGATTGTATTTATTATTTATTTTTAGAGAGAGGGGAAAGGAGGGAAAGAAACATCAATGTGAGAGAGAAACATCAGTTGGTTGCCTCTCACACGCCCCCAACCAGGGGCCTGGCCTGCAACACAGACATGTGCCCTGACCAAGAATCAAACTGGCAACCTTTCAGTCTGCAGGCCAGTGCTTAATCCACTGAGTCACACCAGCCAAAGCCAGAGTTTATTCTTGTATTATTTATTCTCACATTTCTATTTTTCCATACGAACCACCGTAAACCTATTTATGCCCACCTCTGTATGACTGTCTCATCCAAATTTCTTTTTCTTTTTTTTATAAGGACATCAGTCATATTGGATAATGGCCCAATATAATGTCTTTATTTTAACTTGATTACCTCTGTAAAAACCCCATCTCCAAATAAGGTGACATTCCGAGGTATTAGATATTAAGACTCTAGCATAATTTTTTGAGGGATGCAGTACCAACCATAGCACAGTATTGCTGTGATTCATTCATGCAATATATTTCTGACATGGGTATCAGATATATACAACATAATCCTCTCCACTAAAGAAATGCATATACATATATATATTTCTCAGGGAGCTCAGAGAGACAACACACAGAAAACATTTACTAGAATTATGAAGGTATAAATAATCAAATACCATGTGAATGATAGTGTAAGTGTACTGGTGAAATTTTCAGGAGAGAACGATTTGCCCCCTACCACCTGGAGTGCGACCTATCACAGGGGCACAGCTAGGCTTGAGCAGAATGCTTCTAATGCCTGCTCTTCTTGACCATACCTGCCTGTTTAACCCTCTGGTTCTAACACAGGCATCGCTTGACTTCCCCAGAACTTGGGCTCCCCTCTGGGACAGTTCTCAGAGCCTTCTTAAAAATTGCAGTTACCAAGCCCATAGTCAGACCCAGACAACGCCTCTTGGACCACAGATAGGTCTTTCTGTCTAATCACACATCCCAAGATGTGACCTCCAACCCTGTTCTGCCAAGTCCCAGTCATTTTTGAACACTCTTACAAATCAGAGTGCTAAGGCAAGACTGTGCAGATGAGATGGAATTCTTACTGCGTCATGAAGATTGTGTAAGATCCCCTCAGAAAGAGAAGATGGGAGAGGGGACCCCAGTATGAGGGAACAGAATGTGAGCATTCAGAAGCAGGACATACACATTCAGGAGTGTGGGAAAATGAGTTTGGCTCACTGACAGAAAAGCTTTGTTTGGGGGGAACAGAATAAAGGGTAAGTTTAAAACTGATCCCAAGGGATAAAACATGATCTTATGCCTTTTTGATATCTCTTACACTGATTCCCTGCCTCCCTATCCTCCCTCCTCCACCTGCTCCCTACATACAGCCCCACAGTGGCTACTAGAGAGACATACTTTGCACATGATCAGTCTTGGATAACAGGAACCATCGCTAAAGACTGATCAGTTCAAGGTTAGCAATACCATTTGAGAATACTTAGTCTATACATGACTCACTGTGTGCCTTTAGGGTAACTGGGAAGGGGCTTCAAAAATATAGGCAGAGTGCCTCCTGTGCTTCTTTTAGATGCAGTGATATCTATGTATCAGAATGCTAAGATTAGACATTCCCACCTTAGGTGCATCTGACATACCAGTATGATACAGAGCAGAAGGAAAGTGAGCGGGACACCCAGATGCTGCTTCTTTCTTGTTCCATGACTTCTCATTCATAGAAGCATCTAGTGTCAGTCTCCATAGGACACCTTGCCCCTTATTGCCTCTGAATGCAAAACAAGAACGACGTGGCAGGTTATGAGCTCAGACCCCAAACCAGACTGCTGAATTCTGAGTCCACTTCTTACCAGTGGTAGGAGCTTGAGTAAGTTACTTAAATATCTATGCCCCTGTTTCCATGTCTGTGAAATGGAGATAGTGACTGTACATACCCAATGAATTATCTGATGGAAATCCCTAAGAACAGTGTAGAAGCACATAAAGAAGTACTATGTAATTATTAACTGTCTTTAATGTTGGCTACAGAAATATGCAAACTACATACAGTTTAGGAGAACTCAGAAAATCCCCAGAATCTGAGAACTTTGTAGAGAGAACAGCCTCTGACCATGCTGGATATTAGAACTAGGAATCCATAGTAATTAGCTTCTCAGTCTCCTCAAAAGATTCCACTTTGGGATGCCAGAAGATGGAATGGTATCTGCCCTGCTCTCCAAGAAAGAGAAGAATATAGGATTTTTCAGGGGAACAACCAAAATAAGGATTCCAAGACTTCCAGCCAAGATGGAGGTGTAGGTATGCATGCTTTAGCTCCTCACACAACCATGAGAAGGATCACAACTAACTTCAAACCTAAAAACAACTAGAACTGCCAGAAAATTGAACTTTAGGCAAGTCTGACAACCAATGATTTAAAGAAGAAATATTCATCCAGATGAGTAGGAGGGGCAGAGATGGGTGCCCCTCCCAGGGCGGAGGGGATGCAGTGTGGTGGCAGGAAGGCAGCAGTGGCAGCAAGGCAGTGGTGGCTGACAGAATGAGCGGTACCACATTCACATATGGCAGGTAAAAACCGAGAAGGATACCTGGGGGGTGAGTGATCCCAGCCCCAGGCCAGACTGTGCGGCCCAGGGTTCCAGCACCAGGAAAAATAAAGCCTCATAATTTCTGGCTGTGAAAACCAGTGGGGATTGGGATGGCAGAAAAAAACTACTGGTCTCTCAGGAGAGTCTATTTAAAGGACCCGCACAGTCCTAGAAGGTATGCAAACCCATCCACTCTGAGATTCAGCACCAGGGAAGCAGCCAAAAGAGTGCCAGTTGCAGGGTGGGGAGTGAGGGGAGTGATTAGAAACAGGGCAAGAGCCCAGCAAGTAGTATTGTTCCCTCTCCAACCCCTCCGCCACATACAGAACCACAAAGCGGCAAAGTAGGTTGCCCCACCCTGGCGAATACCTAAGGCTCTGTCCCTTACAGTGTTAACAGGTACACTGAGACAAAGAAATATGGCCCAATGAAAGAACAGATCAAAGCTACAGAAAAAGAACTAAGTGAAAGGGAGATAGCAAACCTATCAGATGCAGAGTTCAAAACACTGGTCATAAAGATCCTCAGAGAACTCATTGAGTAAATCAAATGCATACGGGAAGAGATGAAAGCTACACTAAGGGAAATAAAGAAAAATCCATGGGGAACCAACAGTGAAGGGAAGGAAGCCAGGGTTCAAATCAATTATTTGGAACACGAGGAAGAAACAGTCAACCAGTATAGAATAAAGAAACAAGAATTCAAAAACAACAACAACAACAACAACAACAACAACAAAAACGAGGATAGAATAGGAAGACTCTGGGACATCTCCAAAAGAGTCAACATCTGAATCATAGGGATGCCAGAAGGAGAAGAGGAAGAGCAAGAAATTGAAAAGTTATTTGAAAAAATAATGAAAGAAAACTTCCCCTATTTGGTGAAGGAAATAGACACGTCCAGGAAGCACAGAGAGTCCCAAACAAGTTGGACCCAAAGAGGGCCACACTGAGACACACCATAATTATAATGCAGAAGTTTAAAGATAAAAAGAGAATCTTAAAAGCAGCAAGAGAAAAGCAGAGAGTTATCTACAAAGGAGTTCCCATAAGACTATCAACTGATTTCTCAAAAGAAACCTTACAGGCAAGAAAGGGCTGGAAAAAAGTATTCAAAGTCATGAATGGCAAGGACCTACATCCACGATTACTCTATCCAGCAAAGCTGTCATTTAGAAGGGAAGGGCAGATAAAGTGCTTCCCATAAAAGGTAAATAAAGTTAAAGGAGTTTATCATCTCCAAGCCCTTATTACATGAAATATTAAAGGGACTTATCTAAGAAAAATAAAATCAAAACTATGAACAGTAAAATTCCAACAGACTCACAACTGTCAACAACTGAACCTAAAAAAAAACACAAAAAACAAAAAATTAAGCAAACAACTAGAACAGAAACAGAGTCATAGAAATGGAGATCACATGGAGGGTTATCAGCAGGGAGGGGAAAGGGAGAGAATGGGGCAAAAGGTACAGGAATAAGAAGCATAATTGGTAGGTACAAAATAGACAGGGGAAGAGTAAGAATAGTATAGGAAATGGAGGAACCAAAGAGCTTATATGCACCACCCATGGACATGAACTATGGGGGGATTGCTGGAGGGAAGGGGGGTGCTGGGTGGAGGGGAGCAAAAAGGAAAGAGATTGGGACAACTGTAACAGCATAATCAATAAAATATACTGGAAAAAAATAAGGATTCCAACTCTGAGAACATTAAGATTCTGAGGGTAACTTGATGAGCCAAAAGCTGCTCTAGTCATCACATCTCCTTTTTATTTCCCGCTGCCTCTGAGGCCACTCGGACCTCTTCCAAAAGAAGTCAGCTCAGCAGAGCTCATAACAAATAGACGCAAGGAATGCAGCTTTGAAAACTTTCAGCACCAAGTATTACCTTCCTACTATTGCCTCTCCATCCTGAGTTAGATGTAGCACATAGTTATAGATATCAAATATTTGTATATCTCTGTGTATATTCTATTTATACATATGAGTATATTTTTACTCTTGCACACATGTATACTATGTTGACTGTGTTTCTTAACACCTCCATTATTTGTCCATACTGCATCTCTTGCCCTCCCAAATGGTATTTTTTTAAAAAAGCCATAATTTATTTTCAGAGAGTTTAACATAGTCTATAATTACTGATAACCTAGATCTCAAATTAAGCTCTGGAAAAACAGAGGTTAAGATAATGTACACCATGTTCAAAACAAAACAAGGAGAAATCCACCAATAAAACTTTATTTTTTAAATCCTGAGAATGGGGGTAAGGGTACTTTAGAAAATGATATCTTGGGATCAAAGGAAATCAAGGTTAGGGCAGTGCAGTGGGCCGGTACTATAGGGTTTGAGGAAATGGCATAGTTTCAATCTCCTGTTCCACATGTTTGGCCCTTAACATCCATTTCTTTTCAACACCACTGTATACCCGAGAAAAAGTCTTGGCTTAAGTTGCATGTGAAAATGAATTTGTAGTTCTCAACCCGGCTCTTGTGGCTGAGTGTAGCACTGCATAATTTGACACAATTCAGCCTGATTGACAGTGAGAAGCAGACTGCAGGATCTCACAGGTCAGGACAGAAAGAGGGTTTGGCACAAGGTCCCCAGAGCATGCTGGGTAGCAGCCTGCACTTGACTGAATTCTCCCCTCAGGAGGAAAGAAAGCAGGAGTCAATAAGCTTGTTGGAGAGGACTTGGTTTGTCCATAGAAAAGCAAGGGAAAAGTACGTTCCAGTGGTCAAAGTGAAGTCTTTCAACTTGACCAAACTTGAACAGGGGAAGCATTCCTCCTCAGGGAGGAAAAGCTCGCAGACAGAGAGGGACCCTTACCTGCTCTCTGTTCTCAGGCGGGAAACTGTGACTGTGCTGACAGTCCCAGGAGCCTTTCACCACCAGGCCATCTTCATTCTGACTAGAGCTGTCTGTGTAGCCCCAACCATACGTTCTCTAACACTGTCATTCACCTCCAAAGCCTAACGATTTCTAGGGTAGATGGAATTTATTGGCAGGCATCCTTGACTCTAAGCTTTCCAAAGTCAGTATCATTTGACAGATACTGGGTGCCAATCAGCAGATGCTGCTGGGAACCTGTCCTCTCAACTTGGTAGCATGTCATCTTTCTCCAATATGACCATGTATTCTGAGAGGTGACCATATTCCTGGCTCAGGAATAAACATTGACTTGCCTGAGACACTCTCATTATTACCACACTCTTGATCAGCTATTTGTCTGGGGAAGGACCTGGGACCCAGTCGTGAGCAGTAGGATGTGAGAGGAAGTCTTCTGGAATAACTAGGAAGGGCTTTCCAGACACGCAAGAGGAGTGTGTTATTTTTGTGTTGTAGGCTATCCTGTCTGTGTAACCGGATGTTAAGATCAGACTACCCCTCCCTCACTTGTGACAGAGTGACCAGGAGGAAAGAGAGCACATATGCACTGAAAGTGACCTGAAGGCCCCTCATAGAGCACTTCCAAAGGACCTTGTAAAAAACCAGCTCTACAATTCTTGGAATAAGAGCATAAAGAAAAAGGAGTATCTTGGGGACAATATTTTTTAGAGACTTGTCATCATGCTGTGGTTTCCCTTCCTCCCAAAGGAAACAAGAAAGGGCATCAACCCTTTCAGCTTACACCTAGAGAAGCTGGGCTTCTTCCAGCTGCCCTACACTTGTGAGAAGCCATGGTGTTGGTTTTGCCTCTTGCCTCTAGAGGGCGTGTGAAAGGCTAACAGCCAGGAGAGGGGCCGGTTAAGACTGGCCTGCACTCACTCCCAGAGTTTGTCAGGGTGAAAGGCAGGGTTCCCTAGTACTAGTCCTGGGCCATGCAGAGGAGCAGCAATACCACATCATCATGGGGCCACGTTTAGGGGCAGAGAGACCCCAACAGCAATAACCTGGAGGTGAGCCTTAGTCTCCTGGGGGTGGAGAAAAGATTCATGACTGGCCATTCCTAAAAAAGGATAGAGCCACTGCAGGAGAATGGCACCATTGATGGGAATGCCCTGGGAGTTCACAGAAGTCCCACACAGGCAGATCAGTTTTAAATAACACCAAGAAATAAATAAAAGTAATAGATATATGGTCAAACAGATAAATAGATGTAAAACCTTCCCTGTGCCCTTGCCACTCCTCTATAACCTTCTCCCCTGATTAGCAAGTAGGGAGGGTGGTAGACCCATTCCTTCCCCAGTAATACGCCAAGACAGGGGCCGTGGGAGCAGCCCACCACAGAAGCAGGCAGGTAGGGGTGCACTGTCTTTGGAGAATGTTAGAACAATAATCACACTGACTAAAAGTCGGTCTGCTTCCCATTATTACCATGCATCGACAATTCTCAACAATACTAGTGTTAAAATACCCTTCCCGCAAGGCAGACCACCACCGCCACCCTGCTCCCTTGGTACCCTACTGCTCTAACTCACAGGACTGTTGTTATATTAGACAATAAATTTCCCTCATTGTTTAAGCCAATTGGAGGTTTGTTTGTTTGTGTGGTTTTCTTTTTTCCTGTTATTTGAAGTAAAAAACACTGAGCTAGACATGGGACAAAGGAAGCTGTTTGCCATCAAGAAGTTTAGCATTTAGTTAAGCCAGGTATGGACAGACAGAAGTGTTTTCTAGGGTGAACACTTAACTCAAGGACTGACAGACAGAAGAAAACATTTGGAGCTGCCAACCCTACAAAACAGAACCTTGTTGGAGAAGGGTAAAAAATGTTTCTTCCCATTTATAAGCACATCATAGTTGATTTACCTGGATTTCTTAGTGTAGGAAATGAAACACAAAATTTCCAACTTAGTGTAGACTTGAGGTCACATTAAGTAATTCAGCAAGCAGGGCAAATGCAAGGAACATCTTGTTCTTTACAGCACAACTGCTTTTTCCTTTCGTCTCCTTGTGCCTCTTCCAATACCTCAGACCAATCTTGTTTGCTGTCAAATAAGTTGACAACCATTCAACAAACTCCTATGGAGAATCTAGTAGACTCCTGACACTGCTAAACACTGGGTCAGGTAGCTTGATAAAATAATTTGCCAAAAGCGCCTACAGAGGAGGAAATTGAGCTTCAAAATGGCTGAGTGGGGTTGGAAGCAAGTTCGGTCAAACTTGAAAGTTTATGATCTTTCCACTTGGCTACTCAGCTTCTTAGAACCATAGAAACATAATACTTGGCCCTCATTCATTGAGATCATAGACAAAAACCTATACAATGTGGAAAAAGTGGAGAAACTAAAAGAATTTACAAGTGATAGGTATTGCTTAGGCATGCTAAAGATAAAGAAACTGGATACCACAAACAGAAGACAAGTGTAGATGATACTGTAACAGAAAAACTTTCATTTTGTCCCTGGGCAAATGCTTCTGGATTTCAGCTCTTACGGCCTAATTCATTATCAGAGCTTAATTTTAGAGTAATAATAATATAGATGTCATTTCTATGGGTCATTTCTAGAAAGCCCTGCAAACAGAGAGCACCCTTGGGGTTTCTAATTTTTTTTTTATTCCAGTGAGATTTTATTTTGATAGGGAAAAAATCCCATGAAAGAATCTGTAGACAAAGGATAAGATGAACTACTTTCAAGCTGGGGCCTTTCTTGGTATCACCCAATTTATTCCTACCTGTAGCCCATTTATTCCTAAGGCTCTTTTTCCCAGGAAAACAGATGTGTGAAAGAATGTAGTGTAACATTTAGATATTTTATGGAGAGAATGGAAACATAAAGTAGGAATAGTGCAACTGTTTACCTTTATTTTGCACCTACTTTTAGGCTGATTCTCAAAATATGTATCACCCAGGGTTCTTAGCTGTCCTTTCTTTCCGGAGAGCATTTGTACTACAAAAAACACATTGCTAGGATTTGAAGTTCTTATCGTTTCATTGACTAAGATCTATACATACATATATATATATATATATATATATATATATATATATATATGATAAAATGCTAGAAGTCATTTTTTATTACCTAAAATATTCTCTTGTTCTTTTTCTGTGTTTTATATATATATGTATATATATGTTTATATATATGTGTAATATATATATATATATATTCCCCCCCGCAAGAGTTGTCTGTGCTTAGAACAATCTTTACCCATTCTACTCAAAAGACAGATTTGCACCGACCTGCAGCTTGTCACAGAATCAAAGGATATTAGAATTTAGAGAGATCATAGGAAATTTTCCCAGGTCCCAAATAAATACCTAGATATTCTTTGCTTGAAAACTTTCAGTGACTAAGATAGCCTTTTGGTGGGAAGACAGAATTAACCTAATAATGAGAATTAACAAATGTTTTCCTTTTTATTTGCTTTTGTATATAGGCAATTAGACTCACTCTGACCTCTTTTTTCCATGACAGGCCTTCAGATACTTAAAAATAAATATCTTGCCTTCTTCTAAGTCTTCTCTTCCTCATGATAAGCATATTTTATTGGGAAAACCATTTTCTCCCTCCGCCACGATTTTGTGATGGCCCATAAAATAGAAGTCTTCACCCTCCAGAGTACTGAAAAGGACTGTTTCACTTGTGCCCTCCATCTGCCTCCCAAAGGCCGAGGAGCCTCTTCTCTCACTGGGGAGATGGATGGGGAGAACGTGGGAGGCTGAGCCCCTGACTGGCCATCTTTCTGGCAGACCTCTAGAGAGATGAGGTGGTAAGAAGATCAGGTTGGCGCCCTGTGCTGCCTTCTAAGGGCAGGGCTGGAGTACCTTCTCCATCCTTGCTATCTGTGTTCAACAGGCACAAGGCGATCCACAGGTGCTCCTTAACATGGGCTGGGTCAGTGTCTGTTGCATTAGTTCAATCCCTGCACGCATAGCTCCAGAAATGTAGATGGTGCAGGTCTAGGCCATAGCCATGAATGCAGTGTTGTCAACAAAAAGGATGATAATTTGAACTCCTCTGTATTTCTCAGTTGCTTCCAAACGTGAATGGAGAAAGGATGCAATTATCACCAACAATGGAGGAAAAACCCAACATACTACTTTATCCTGTATGTGTCGTGGTTTCTAGTGTTTTGAACATTCTTGTTTTTCAAATTCCCATCAAAGTGTGATGCCCAGAACTAAACAAAAGAATCAGGCGTATGCTGACAGCATAGAAAGCTCCCTGTGTCTGGGCGCTAAAATTTGGTGACTGAATACCTAGGTCATGGAGCCTAAGTATCTTAAACAGAAGTCGTATTGTACTTAACTAGAGTCTCCCACAGAAACCTGGGAAAACTGCTCCTCTGGAAACCTAATGGGTTGCCACTATCTTCCTTTCTACCCTGGTCACTTTCAAATAGGCCCCCCTTCGATCATGAAAGCCATGAATCAGCATGGCTTTAGGTCACCTGCTGTAGAAACCTGCACACAGGAGAGCTATGAATAAGGCCATCCCTAATGAAGACTACACAGGGGAAGGAGCAGACCACGACCTCTGTCCCCTCCATATCTCAGGGCTGGGCCTGGAGTTCCTGCCAATTCCAGATGGCTAAATGGGGGAGTTTCATTTCGTTTTCAAACCACAGGGAACTGAAGCTTTGAGGATGTTGTCCGACCTGTGATTTATCAGTCTCATCAGTCTGGGTTCTGGGCTCACTATACCAAGGGCAGTCATCTATATTCAGGAACCTGGGCTTTTCTGTTACTCACTTGATGAAAACATATTTTGGGAAGTCCCTCAGCCTCTTTTTAACAATACCAAAAAAAAAAAGAAAAAGAAAAAAGTATGTCAAAGGAAAGAAATAGCTCCCTTTTGTGAAGAAAAACACCCTGATTTCTAAAATCCCCACACACTAGATGGAGAGACCTCCACGGCAGAGGGGACTCTCCTCTGACTTTCCCTGCTCCTGGGGAGTCTTTCTCCTTGAGCCTCCCTGCTACCACCACTGTGAGTTCCAGGGGTGCCTGTGCTCCCTTTTCATAGCAGTTCCACTTTGGCTTTCCCCACAGGCAGAGCCTTTGGCAAATACTTGGGTGCAGTTAGTTCATTTCATTTGGGAGCTGATCCCAGAGAGTGTGCGTGAGGGACTGGGAAGTGAGACAGGGAAGTAAGAAAAGCCAATAAAGGATGTGCACTGAGTGAGTTACTGCTGAGCACACCCTGGGCTTGATCCTACAGGACTCTGAAAAACTGAACCACACCTCCAAAGTCACCCACCAGAGTCTTAAGAGGCTGGGAATTTATCCCTGAATTCTCTCTCCCATTAATCCAGGGCTACACCTGAATTTAGTTAAGTCCTCCAGTCAAGGCTGTACCTCATTGGATGGAGCAAGCTCCCTGGATGTCAGAGAAGAGCCTCGGTGAAGAAGAAGGGAGGAACAGGCAGCTGTCAGCATGCCAAACTGCCTGTCCTAGTAGCAGGTGAGTTCAGGCGGCTCTTGTGGATATGGGGTGGAGCGTCCACTGTGTCTGTTGTAGAACTCTAGGAGCCCAAGTATTGGGGGAAATTTTTTTTTTTTTTTTTTTTTGCTTTCCACTAACCCAGATGAAAAAGCTGCTATTTAAAAATTTAACCCTTCTAAACATTAAGCACTAATAAGAAAGGATGGAAATAAAAGTAGATAATACAAAGAAACATGCCAGACTGGGTCTCAAAATACTGGTTGCTGATCCCCATTAACTGCACACTGTCTACAGGGATGGCACATTTTTACGGAGCCTTGAGAAATTGCCCCTTCTCTCTAAGCACCAGTTGTCTATCCCGCATTGTAAACATGCTCTACCTCCTGCCACACAGAATGGTCTACCAGGTTCTTGTCATGGTCAAGGTCAAAAGGGTGATAGTAGCCTACTTCCATGGCTGGTTTTCTTGCCTGAGAATAACTTGTGCATATTTTTCCTACAGCAGTTTGTAGCAGTCTGCAATAGCGTACCACATGTGCACCACAGTCTCCAGAGCTACACCCCCTCAGTTTGAATCCTGGCTCTTGACACATTGTGTAACCTTGGCAGAGCCGCTTAATTGCTTAGCGCTTCAACTTCTTCATTTGTAGAACAGAAGTAACAGATTCCTAGCCACGGGACTGTGAGGGCTAAGTTAATATAGAGACAATGACTGGCACATAGAAGCACTCTATAAATGTTGGATGCTTCTTGTAGTTGTTGTTATCATTATTAGACTAGAGTTTACACATAAGGAGTTATTTTCCTTTCAGTTTAGCATCACGAAGTGACCTTCCATTTCAGAGACACTATTAAAGCCATAGCTACTCAGTAACCACACTCTGCAATAAGAATCAGTGCAAACAAAACAACAGAAGGTCCTTCTAACGGTGAGGTTATTACCTAGGATAGAGTGAATTGCTAGGAATACATGTCCTTCTTTACCATGTGTGAGTTTAGCCAAGTCCAGCAGAAATGTTTCTGGCCTTTTCTAATATCCTTAAATTTAAAGGTAGATACGTACCATTTCAGGACTCGAGTTACTTGCCACAGGCAGAAATCTCTGCCTTTGAGCACAGCTCTCTCCTTTTTGGCTCTAGGTGGCCCAAACTAGGGCCTATCCTTGAAGCTTCTCAAGAAGAGTGCTATGAAATCATTGTCATACACTTTTTCGATTAGAGCAAATCTTTTTTCATGCTGTCCATTTTATGGAAGTTTATGCATATTAAAAAAAAAGATAAGTGCCATCAGTGTTGTTGGTTTGGCTGCTTGCTGTAACAAAAGTCCGAATGGGACAGCTTCCTGATGACTGAAGAGCTTCATCTACTTGTGTCCCTTCCTATAGATAACTGAATATTTCATTTATCTACAGCCTAGAAGCCATCCTACATCTTCCTTTCTCTCTAGACTTCTATTTTTTGAAAATGCCACAAAGGCACAAGGTGGCAAGGAGTTGCCTCAGGAGCACAGTGAGAAACCAAGCTTGGGTCATTTTATATAGACGCCACCAATAGGAAAGATACTGTAAGTAAGAATAGGAGTCCTCAAATTTGCATTGAGCGAAGTCTAGCGCCTCTGCCCTACCACTTCATAATTACAAAACACAAATCACTCTACCTCCTCTGCTACAGAACAGTTTGACCTCTACCCCACCCCTGGTGGATCATTAGAGTATGCTGGGCAAGTCACTTCTGAAATCGCCACATGGACCCTTAAGACTTACTAAAACAAGGGCCACTTCTCATGTGTCTAACATGTTCTAATCCAATGTACTGATTATGTAGCGGTGAAAAATAATTTACCTCCAAATAGTGCTAGTATTTTTTTGCCTGTGTGTTCCATGTTGTCCCTCTATTATTCAAATGTGGCATTCTTTATTGTAATTGCCTGCTTACTTGTCTATCTCCCCAAATAGACTGTAAACAGCAGAAACCCAATAATGCTAAGTGACTTCCTTGAGGCCACATAATCAGGAGAGAATCCCAAAATGGAAATCAGGCTTCTCTATTCATGGTCCGTTGTGCTGTTCATTAGCAGCAGTGTTTTGTGTTCTGAAATCATGCTTCCTCAGAAGGAGCAGAGAGATAGTGGCACACCAGGGCTCCGGAGACGGGGGTTTTTCTCAGCTCCATCACCCCGCCAAGTCCTAGTGTTTCTCATCTCAACAATGATGTCTGTTTCTTCAACTGTTTGCTAAATTCCTGCCCAACTCTAAATGTCTAGGAGTCTACTTGAAGGGATTGGCATACATTTACAGTTCGAGAGAGAGAGACAGAGATCATTCATCCATTCATTCAACAAATATGTATTCATTTAACACATGTTTATTCAGCATCTACTATGCACCAGACTGGATACCAGGTATACAGATGAATAAGAAAACCCAACAAACTTGTCCACTGATAACGTATGACTTGATCATAGTGGGGTTACTGGTCAGAATCTCTCATTGAGGATCTTAGATAAATAGAATAATAAGTCTGTCATCAGCATACTGTTTTTCAAAGAGTTCTCTCATGATCATGTGATTGTATGTGTGTGTGTATCGGGAGTAGGTGGGAGAGAGAATGCTGGTAAAAATTGCCACACTCAAAATTACCGTGTCTTAAATTCCTGAAACAAACAAAAAACAAATAACAACAAGACAGGTTGGGCATGTCCAGCGCAGGTGTCCCCTTCCTCTTAATGGGCAGTTTTCTGAATCAAGCTGTTGTTGCTCTCTCCTGCCAGGATGCCAACAGGGGTGCCCAATTAGTGCCAATTTGTTTCCTGTAACATGGACACCTGTCACCAAAGAGTTTGACAAAAATAACCAACTCAGTCACTGCAGATCCAAACTGGGCTCAAACTAATCACCCGAGGTAAATAGGAAGCCTTCAAATCCCCTTGCAAATCCTCCTAGGGACCTGGCCTCTCTGTCCATGGACAAATTGGTGTATTTCTGACTGATGGCAAGACACCAACTGGCAATTGATTTTTTTTTCTTTAAATGCAAGTTATCAGCCTTTCCTTCCAGTCACCTGCAGGCTTCCCCCTGGCAGTTCAAGACTCATAGTGATAATGGATTATCTTTTCTTTTAATAGCAAACCGCCTTCCACTGAGATGGAACGAAAGTTGCACGAGAATGAGAACAGATTTCACCAACAAGTCCTTTAACTCTCGTCAGGAAACACCCCTAGCTCAAGCATTTAAAAAAATAACCTTTCAGAACTAACCAGGTTTCTGCTGTGTGGTTGAGCCAGTCATGAGGGCTGTGCTGGTTACATCTGAATTAGCCCTGCTTGACAATCGCTTTCAAACTGTTCTGCCTCACACCAGCGGCTCTGCTCCCTGGGTGTGCGATCACATGGAGCCGACACCTTTGAAGGAACCTTTGGAACCCGATTAAGACCGCATAATATACCGTACAGTAAGCAAATGAGCAGGCAAAACATTTCCCAAAATCACCCAGGCAGGAAAATCAGCACTTCCTACTCTTCAACAGAGGGCCCCATCTAGCCCACCGCGTTATGGGGGAGCAGAAATGTCTGGAATCTAAATCAGTCACAGGAGGGGTTTCTTTCCCTCCTTGCAAGGCTGTGAGCTGAATGGCAGATTTCATCACTTCCACTGAAAGGCACCTCTCATTAGGAGAAACCGGACACAGAGCATAACTCCTAACTGGAGTATTAATAATGAAAATGGATTATGTGCATCTTGTTTGCTAAGCAATTATCCCAAGGCAGGGATTGAGTCCGGATTTTTTGCCTCACTGCCTGAGTGGCAGGACATGAATAGATAGACAGGTATTTGCATGCAGTGTCTCTGACCTGGAGAAAATGTCAGGAGCTTGAGAGACTGCAGAGAGAGCTGTAGATGCATACTCTTCTGAAATGGGGCTGGGTTTCACAGTCTATTCTTGGAAAAGGCAAAGAAAGGGGGAAAGAGTTTGGATTTGCTGTCACTGATTAAAGATATCCTCCTGAGTCAAGGTAAGACCATTTCACTCCACCCCCTCCCCCCACTTAAGTTTTTCATTAACTGGAAGTGGCTCAGGCTCCTACCGTCCCAAGGAGATGAAATTAGTTTTATATAGTTGATGGTGAGTGATGCTTTCCCTGGATGTTTTATAAAAATTTAGATCTGATGTGCTTAACCTAGGCACTTTTTAATGAGAGTAGGCATTTCTCTGATGCTATGGATCTAAATTTTCTTTTCCTCTTTTTCTCCTCTTTCCCTTGCTGTGCTCCTGCAAGGTACCTCTTTCTGATGCCCATGAACTGTTTCAGGGCTACATCAAGGATAAAATGAATCATGCACTAAGTGTGTGCAGTGCTTTGGGATCCTTCAGCGTAAACCATGGCCAACAGCTGTGTCACCTCCAGTGTCCCCTCACCCAAGCTCCTCCTCCTTTATGGTACGCTTGCATTTTAAGATGCTGATGTGAGAGGTGGTGGTGCACGTTCATATGGACAAGCCACGTTATGCTCACAGGACCAGAGAGTAGGCTTAGAACAACAGGGTCAGCGCATCCCTGAAGTAGGGTCGCTACACCACTAACAACAGTTGTACAATAAATTTAAATTGCCTGGGGAATTATTAAGCATCTGTGATACATCCACAAAGCAAAATACTACTTGGCAATATAAAAGAATAAGCTGCTGATACACACACACCATGAATGACTCTCTAATTCATTATTCTAAGTGAAAGAAGTCAGACCCAAAAGGCTATATACTATATGATTCCTTACTGGAGAAGGTAAAACTATAAGGATCAAAACCAGATAAATAGCTTGCTGGGCTGGGGGTGGAGGGAGAAGTTGATAGAAAAGGTTGACCAACATTCCCAGTTTGCTTGGAATGATCCCAGTTTTAGCCTATAGGGTCTTCATCCCTGGAAACCCCTTAGTCCCAGACATATTGGGACACCTGGTCACCCTAGAAATGACAAAGGGACACAAGAGAAATTTTTAGAAGGGTGGAACTATGTTTTTCAAAAATCCCAAAACTATACACTTAAAAGGTAAATTTTACTGCCCTGGGCAGTGTGGCTCAGTTGGTTGGAGCATTTTTTCATGAATCAAAATGTCACAGGTTTGATTCCCAGTCGGGGCACCTGCCTAGGTTGCAGATTGGGACCTTAGGGCACATGCAAGAGGCAGCTGATTGGTGTTTCTCTCTCACATCGATCCCCCTCCTTCCCTCTGTCTAAAATCCTCAGATGAAGATTTTTAAAAAAAAGGTAAATTTTATTTTAAAAAAGGTATCTGTAAATGATACCTTACAAAAGACTTGAAAGAACTGCCTGGTCTCTCATCTGTCCCCTCATTAGACAGTGAGCTTCCTGTGTGCAGGGCATTTGTGTCTCTCATGCCACTGTCCCCACTCAGCACCGAGCACTAGGTCTGACACAGCATAATTTGCTACAAGAATATGTCATACTTTTTTCTCAGGTGCTGACATATCACCACCAAAAGATTCATAAAACAATCCAGTAGTCTCTAAACATGGCATTTTCTCTGTAGAACTACTTGAAATTAAGGTTTTCTCTATCTCTTTTAGGCTCTGAGTTGATAGCCATGTTCTCAAGATGAGACAAATATATTAGTGCTTTATAAATATACTGAACATAACAAATTCCTGGAGTGCTTCTTAAAAAAAATTACAAGTTTAGGGAAGCTTATGCAGTCCTGCCAAATCTGAATTTCCAGGGAAGGGTCTGAAAGCCATATATTTAACAAGGGCCTCAGATGCTTCTTATGGTCAAGCATGGAAAGCAAACAGACAGGAGCTCTGGTGTTGCAAAACCTCAGCAGCAGCCTTTGGGTCTGGCCCTGTCCTGATTTCATGTTTCCAATGTGACCTTTCTCCCAGAGTCTCTCTCTTAATGACTCATTCACTCATTGATTCCATTTGAGAAATATTTATTGAGCACCTACCCTGCTCTCGGGCTACAGCAGTGAACACAAGACAAACAAATAAATAAACCAAGTAAGTTCAACACTGATGGGTGATGCGAAGGAAGTAGGACAGTGTGAGGTGGCAGTGCCTGGGCCAGCTACCACTGAAATATGATGGTCAGGGAGGACATGGTCTTGGCTGGTTTCTGGCTCTAACCTCAGGCAGGGTTCTCCTGGGAAGTATAGCAGGAAAGCCACAAACATATGTTCCAGTCCAAGCGCTGCCATCAACAGCTGCCGCAGACTAGCCTCAGTGCCTTCACCTGTAAAATGAGGAGGTAGAGCTAGATGTTGATCTCTAAGGACCCTTCTAGGCCTTACAGTGTATGTTTCTGGAGTTTATTGTTATAGTCACATAAAACCAATCTGATACATATTTAATGATATACATAATTGTTATTCTACTGCATGATAATTAGCTATCAGGGGTAAGCAGTTTCACACAAATGACTGTAATTAGTATTTCTTATACACAGCCAACCCAACCAAGTTTTTGGTGTTTCCCTCTTCTTGCTCTGTTATTCTGTAATTAGCATCAGAGTCCTCTGTTCTTCTGTGCTATGTATCATTCCATGATAACCCACATTCTTCTCTCTCTCAAGCCCACATAGAGATGTTGACACTTTAAAATCAGAGTCCAGTCTGTTATCTTCTGAGGTAGAATACCAATCTTGAAAGCTCTGTATTACTACATTTCTTACCACCACCGAAGGGCCTTTCAGATAATGCCTCCTCTTGGCTCCTTCCTCTAGTGCCTTCCATGCTGAAAGGACCAGAAGAAACCACAAAAGGTTTAAACCATTGGAATGCCCTGGAAAGGATGGGAAAACCAACAAGGGAGATGGTACATGAAGATGAACCCAATAGCGTAGGTTTCTCAGACTCTGGCAGTGGAGGTAAGTGTATTAGTTTGCTAAGGCTGTCACAGCAAACTGCCACGGATTAGGCGGCTTAAACAACAGAAATTTATTTTCTCATGGTTCTGAAGTCTCCAAGTTTAAGATCAAGGTGTAAGTAGGTTTGGTTTCTTCAGAGGCCACTCTCCTTGACATGCACATAGCTGCCTTTTCTCTGTGTCCTTCCATGGTCTTTCCTCTGTGTGTGCATGTTTTTAGTGTCTCTCTTTCTGTGTCCAAATTTCCTCCTCTTGTAAGGACACCAGTCAGATTGATTCAGGGCCTACTCCAGACTCATTTTGAGCTCAATCAACTATTTAAAGACTTCATCTGCAAGTACTGTTCATTCTAAGGTACTTTGGGTTTGGACATCAGCATATGAATTTTGAGGGGAACACAACTCAGCCATAACAGAGGGAAACTGTGAGAAAGAGCTAAAGCTCCAAATACATAAAAACTGGGAAGGCAGTCTTCCCTCCGGGTCTAACAATTTCCAGAACTTCTTTTCTAAGGCTCTTCAACCACAGGGACCATTCCCCCAGCTAATGGCTAGCACCAAATATACCTGGAACAAAATCTCCCTTTTCACAGGCAAGAATGAAAGTCTTCAAAGATGAACCAAGTACCTGGGAGAGCTAGTCATCTGGGTGAGAAAGAATTCTTGGCAACTTGTCAAAGTCCATTCCTGTTTGGTAAGAAGAGGGCAGGAAGCTGAGGTTGAACTTGGCCACCCTTGCAGAGTGCTGCACAGTCTCCGTTGATCTTCTGCCCCGGCCAGTTCATGGCGAAGCAGAATGGACCGTGGTCAGCTGAGTGACCTGGCATGCAGCAGCCCCGGAGGGCATTCAGAGTCATGCTTCCTTCTGCCCTCTCGGCACTGGCGTCAAGGCCCCCTGCCTCCCCAGAGGCAAACCGTGATGCTAATGGTGAGCTCTGAAAACAGACACTCCAGGATGAGAGAAGCTTGCTCGCGAAGCATTTTGAACAAAGCAGCTATGGAAGAAAGCCCCCAAACCTCCTTTCAAAGGGCCAAGAGCTGCAAACTATACTCTTAACAAACCAAATGGATCTCCCTTGGTGTGCCTGGCCCCTTACACAACATGACAAGCATGCAAGCACTTTGCCACAAATGAAAGTCGAAATATAAGCAAAGCTGATCCAGGGACAGAATTAGAAAAGTATGAATGAATAATGCCGGAAAAGATTTTACTTTAATTTAGTGTTTAATACTATAGGCTTTTTTTCCCTCTTCTTTTTTTGAAATCCCTGATCTAAACACAGGAGACCTAGGTTTTAGTCTTCCTGCTCTACTGCTGCAGCTATGAACCACTCGTGTAGCCTATCTGGGCAGAGTTTCTGCATCCTTAGCTTGAGGGATTAGGAAACACTGTCTCTGAGGAACTTCTTAGATATTTTCTTCTGCAAATATTTGTTGACAAAATAAAAACTTTCCAAATAATTGACAGGGCAAAACTTAGTTACTGGTATACATTTCTGGTGAGATGTCTCAGCTAACTTATAGCAAGCTACTGAAGTCTCATACTGTTTCTGATATAACCCACGATTACTCATCTATAAAATGGGGATAAAATCTGTCTCAGGGGTTTTCTGAGGATTAAAGTAAATAAAGGATGTAAATGAGACAATGTCTTCTGCACAGCAGATTCTGAGTAAGTGTTAGTTCTTTTCTTATTAACCTTGGTAACCCCCTTGGTGCCTGGTTTGATTGATGTGCAGTAAATATTTGACAGGTTGTGAAAGTAGTAGCATGGAGGCACCACTCTGGTAAGAACTGAATGCAAATACAGACTGAAGGAATTAGAGTGTGCCAAATAAAGTAGTGGTGGAGAAGTCTCCCCTCTTCTGCAGAGCATAATGCCCAATACCCACACACACACACACACACTCAGGAAGTCCGTGGACTTAAATTTCCAACTGTGGTATTTGAGTGTATTTTTGCCATAACCTGGTGAACCACAATGGGACAGGATGGCCTGGTAAAGGCCAAGATCTAGAAAAAAATAGCCGAGGTGATTATCAGTAATATTGAAGGTCCAACTGTGCTCAAATGGGCAGGCAGAAGAGTATGATCAGCCATAGCAGCATAATTGTTATTGAATCCCTGAGTACTTTACAAGTCATTTCATTTTAACATCACAGCTCCTCAAAGCAGTATTGATATTTCTTCTTTTCTGATAAAGGAATTGTTGCTATAGAGGTTAAGAATCTTGTCCAAGTTCACAGAGCTAGTGAATAGTAGGTGCTGGTTTTGAATGCAAATTTCCTTTTCTCCAAAGCCTTTTTGAGCTATTGTTCAATGATGGACAGTCCAGGAGCAGGCTGATTTTAGAACTAGAGGCTTTAATTAAGGATATTGGTCAGGTGGTACTGGATGATGAAGGCACTAATCTAGGTGAAAACAAAACTCCAGAGTTAGAAAAAGTCCAGGCAAAAACAGGAAGGGTCCCCTAATAAATTATTAAGGTTGGATCTCAAGGTAGAGTGCCTGAGTTCAGAACAGAGTATAGGAAAACTCTAGGGGCAAGGCAGGAACTTTATTGTAATAATTAAGATAAAAGGCCTGAGGCAAAAAGGCAGCCAGAATGACTCACCGCTCCAACATATTGGCCAGAAGTTCCTCATATTCTGACAGGGATATCTCCTGGAACCTAGCACAGAGTTGAAATCTACAAAAGCAGAGGAGCAGTAGAAAGAGGTAAAGGAATCCCTAATGGGAGGAGAGAAATGTTCCAAAGGAATCCAGTTATGAATCACTGGAAGTTTTGGCGATCAGACTAGACATGTCTCCCGAAGGACTTGAGAGACAATGTTTGGTGCCATTCATTGCCATCAGTTTTATCCACAAGACCCAGAAAGTTTGGACATATGGCAGACAATCTCAAGAAATAAGAGCTGTGTCTCATTCTTTGTATTAAAGAGGATTTTCGAAAGGGCTTCCCAAAACCCTCTGCTTCTTGGTATAACACAGTTTAAACCTTCTCAATGCCCATCTCAGCATAGTATCCTACAAAAAATAAAAGCTGACATTCAAATTAGCATTCAAAAATAATTTAAATATTTACTGAAACCTCTCAAAGGCACCAAACAAGCGTATTGCATTTTATGACACAGAAATATCCTAAGGATCTTCTTAACCTATCTTTATCCCCAAAGTTTCATTCGTACTGTTGCTGCTTGTCCCCTCCCAAATATTTCTTCACCTTTCCTCCCCAGCTGTTTAAAAATCCCCACCCATGGCACAAAGCAGAAGGAAAAAAAGCTGTAAATAATATGTACTGTTTAATATTTTGTCTCCATTACATATTTTCTGGGTGAATTGTAAGCAGAATTGAAAATCAGAAATGGCCATTGTTTATTGCCTGGCTTTGCTCTTCATACCATTCTTCTTTCAAAGCATCTCCCTCCAATTGCCACCCATTCATTCTGTCAACCAAAAATCTAGTAAAGTCCTGGTTTTTCACAGTGCATAAAGAAGCGAGAAAGGGTTAAGACACATCCCTGCTCTTGAAGAACTTAGACTTGAATAGGGATAATAGGACACACACCCTAATTACTGCAATAAAATGTTTTAAGTGACTGGTCCATGGATGTGGATTAAAATCCAAGATATTTTGGAGAATTGGCTGACACAAATCCTGCAATATACTTACTGCTTACTCCTCCTACCTCTATCCCCAAGATACACATGCAATCTTCTTGTTCCTTTTCTATTCACATGCTCCAACTTATTCCTCCAGTGAAATCACCTTAAAAGAAAGTGAAATAGATCAAAATGGACATACATCCAGACTTGAAGGAAAATAATGAACGAAAAGAGAAATCTAAGAGTGTTTGTAGAAAGGAAGAAAAAGTTTAGTTATAGTCTTGTGAAAATAACTAAGAACCCTCAAGAATATTGTTATGAGTAATCTCATTGATCTAATCTCTACAGTGACTGTCACGAAGATAATTTCTAAAAGCCAATCTGATTATGTCTCATTTGAAATGTCTCATCACTTTTGATATTTCCCTTGTCCTCTGATTATGACTCACAAGTTCATTTTTGAGTAGACTCCTACCTTCTCTCCAGCCACATATTGTACCAATCATTGTCTGCATATTCTCTGCTTTAATCTTACATCCTGAGTTTTTCCCATTCATGTTCTTATCACACTGCCTTATAATTCACTTTTCCCAAGTTATTCATCTACCAGGCAATAAGCTTCATGTAGACCTGGGCTAAGTCTACCATATTCACAATTGTATCCCTCAGAGCCTATCTCAGTGTCAGGAACATCATTAATATTTCATGAACATTACTTAAATGAATGATTAAAAACATAAGGGAATCATTCCCTATCTTGAGTTGAGTTCCCTGTAAATATACTCTCAGATAGAGATTTTCATGCAGAAAGTGTTTTGGGCAGTAGCTGAAGTAAAAATCTACAGAGGGAGAAGTTGAACTGTAATGTAAATCCCATAAGGAGCTCTAAAATGGAATTGGCCCTGAGGTTCTCCTCACTAGAGGCACAAGGGCCAGGTCTTTGTACCCCTAGATCTACTACCTACAGATGGTAGCTACCTCCAAGGAGGAGGTGTCACCTTGGGCAATACGTCTCCCTGTGGACAAGGGCAGTCCCTGGAAAAAGACTCAGCTGTGAGTCCTCCACATCTAAACCTCCCAGCAGCTAAAAGAATGAGTTCCCTGGGTAGGAGGAGAATTGACACAATGCACTACAGTGTCTACCACACTTCTCTTTAACCTACAGTTCTGGGCCTGCAGGCCTCAATTATCTAAACTCTAGAATGTCCCTCTGCCTTGGAATTCATCCGGTAAAAATCCTTCGCAGCTGAACTGTAAGTGCAATTACCACCAGTATTGCCACCCTCACATTCACTTATGCATTCAATGGGTATTTGTAGAGTACCTAGTATGTGCGATTCTTCTAAGTATGGTGAATTCAACAGTGCATGAAATCGCCAAAAAGGTCCTACCTTCATTGAGCTTTGATTCTAGAAAAGAGACAAATGATTAGAAAAGTAAGGAACAGAGAGTGATAAATGCTATGCAAAAAGTAAAGCAGAGATGAAAAATAGGCAGTGCCAGGGTTTGGGGGAGGGTGGGTGTTGTAATATTAAATAGAGTAGTCAGGGCAGGCCTCATGAAATAGGTGACATTTGAGTAAAGCCATTTAAATATTGGGGAAAAACTTTCCAGGCAGAAAAATAAAACAAGTTCAGAGGCCCTGTGGTAGAAGCAAGCCTAGATATTCGATAAGAACCAGGAAGCCAGTGTGCCTGGAAAGGCAAGGGAGAGCCTAGTGGGAAATGAGGTCAGAGAGAAATGGGGTTGGGAGGCAGATTATAGGTCATCATAATGACTTTTTCCTGTATTCTCCCTAAGCTGTGAAGCCAGAGTGAATTTGAGTGGAAGAGGAGCAAATGTGATGTACATTTGAAAGGATCATTCTGATTGCTGTTGGAAATAGGTACATGGGGAAAGGGCAGGCACAGGAGGGCAGTTAAGAGACTCTAAATATAATCCAAGGACCAAAACATGGGGACCAGGGCCAAGCCAGTAGCAGTAGAGATGTTGACAAGTGTTCGATTCTGGGAATATTTTTAGGTACAGCTGACAGGACTTGCTGGTGGATGGGATATAGGTTATGAGAGGGAGAGAGGAGCCAAGGATTTCAGTCTGAGCGATGGAAATGGACTCAGTCCAATGGAAACCCATGGACTAAGATGAAAAGAGTCTTGATGGCAGTGGTTTGGGGGAAGATGATTAGGAGTTCAGTTTTGGCCACGTTAACTTTACAGATGCCTGTTGGACATCCAACTGGAGATGCTGAATATATGTGACATGCAGTGGGGAAGCCTGGACAGAGCTGTAGTGATGAGGGCCATCAGCACACAGATGGTACTTTGAGCCATGGGACTAGAGAAGATCACCAAAAGAATGAGTGTAGAGAGACGAGGAGGAGAGGAGAATAAAGACCGAGCCCTGGAACATCACACACAGGGCTGTTCTGTGCTTTACACCGTCTCTGATGTCATGCCCATCTGTACCATGAGAAAATGCATGGGACAGAAGTGCATCCTTCACCATACCCAGAACGGCCTAAGGAACTTGGGCTTGAGAATGAGACACATACGGTCTCTGATACTCACTATAATAATTGAATTATTGGTTCTAATTCTTCACTTCCCTATATTAGTATCTTACACCCACACCCTCATCATGGCACTGTGAGGAAAGGTGTGTTCTTATCTCTTCTCTTGGGCTTGACCATGTGATTTGCTTTTGCCAATGAGTTTTAGTGATTGTGATGTTAGTATAAGTTTGAAATCTGTTTTTGTGGCTGGGTTTGCTCGCTTATACTTCTGCCATTGTCATGAAAAGAAATATTTTCGGGAGTATACACTTTCAACCTGGGATTCAGAATGAGACACATGGGACAAAGCCACATTAGCCACCTCACAGACAAGTAAGAGTGATGTCTGTTGTTGCATCCCACAGTGATTTAGTAGCTGCTGGTTATTCAGAAATAGCTGACTGATACAATACTGACTTATTAGCTGTGGAGCTTCAGTTTCTTTATCTCCCTCTCTCTAGATAGATATCCCCCTCTCTTTGAATTGTAATTAAGATTAAGAAAGTAATGTACACAAAAATCTTGATGTTGTGCCTGGCCCAACATAGATGCACACAATATTAAAAATTAATCAATATCCTCAGATTACTCCCCTCCCGAGCTGATGGTCAACAATGGCTTTTCATACTAGCATAGGACCCGAGAATAATAAGTTTTTTTATCAAAAAAGGGCCACACTCACCAAAGAGAAGGAGTGTGTATCCAAGTTGATTTGGCAATGGCCTTCATCGTTTAGAATTTTAACATAAGTTACAATAATGTAATTTCTCTGGTTCCCCACTAAACACTACAGCCAGAAAAACCAGCAAGTCTAGTTCCATTGTTTCTTCAGGGGACTCACTATCTTTAGAAATATAAGCCGTTTCAGCAGTGCACTCAGGATACCCCAAGTCCCTTGAAAAATAACTGGCTTTTGTTTATGGCAAGCCAGAATGCACGCGCACATGCATGCACTACACCATACACATTGCCCTGCATCAGCCCAGGCTTCTGTTCATCAAAATAATGGCAAGTGGTGGCATAAAGCCATTCTCAGCAAAATAATTCATTCCAAACAAAATCATCCAAATGCCAGTTCTTCTGCCCAGGATAGCCCCTGAAGGCTCACCTGCAGCAGTCAGTGGCTGTAACACAACATTAACTCAACAATGCTTATTGCCTCGCCAGGCTGTCACTAGCTTTGGCTCGTCCTTTTTATACCTTTGCTTTCTGAAGCTGACCTTTAATCCTTGCAATCAGAATCCCAACAGTTTAACAATTTGAGTAGCTTTATTGAGGCTGTGGTGGTGAGCTGGGTAATACCTCCTGAAATACCCCCACCTTTTCAGGTAAAGATAGAAGGGAAAGTTTGAGCAAGGCCTTTGTATATGTCTGAGGCAGCTAGTCCAGGGGAAAAAATATTCAGCTATGGTGGGGGAGAGCTTATTGCTGGTATGAATTCCAGTTCCAAAATCAGAATATGTGTGTGATAAATATTCATTTTTTATTTTCTTAAATCCACACAGCATAGCAAGAAATTTAGTCCAGTCATTACTGGAATTTACCCTAGGATTGAACTAAGGTCTTAAAGTCTTACAAAAGCCAAGGTGTCAGGAAAGCTCTTCCTGGTGTGGGTCCATGCTAGCTACCACCAGAATGCCCACTGTCCCAGTTTGCATTCACTTGAAGCCTTTGATCTCAGCTGCCACATAATATCTCAGAGTATTTGCGAAGGGCTGACACCCAAGTGCTTGGGGATCAGCCTTCCAAAGCACATTATACAGCCACCTCCTCAGAGGCCTTACAGCTTGGTCACATGGAGAGTATGAGTCCCGGGCTCCTCCCATGTCACTCTCCCTGTTGCTTCTGACTCAGTCTAACCTCTGACCTCTCTTTTTAGTATCTCAGCAGAGTTTGCTCTCCTTCCTTCCAATTATCCTCAAAGACTGCCCCTTTCCTCTAGCTTTCCATCTCTTCAAAGTGTTTGACTTTGAAAGTAAATGACAGTAAAGGAAAAGTCCTACAAATATCTTCCACTCCTAGTAGACAGTCCTGTGCGCAAAACTGGGCAGAGAGTGGGGGAAGATGAAAACAAAGCAACCTCTAGGAATATTACCCTGCCACCAGATAATTACTTTAGGATTTCTACAACACTTTAGTTTTTAAAATCAAATGATCCTTGAAATCTTTTTTTCTTAAGGAATAGAATGGGTGGTTGAATTGTGGGCATATGGGAATGGAAAAGAAAAACTGGATATAGAATCTGCCTCTTAAATCAAATGTCAGGAATTGCCTTAACCTGGATTTTTCAGAAGGCAGAGCCTGAGGAGGCAGAGGCTTGTGCAAATAACTTACTAGGAAGTGCAGATAACTCCCAGGAAGCCAGAGTGAAGGACAGGGAAGTAGAGCAGGGAAGAGAGAGAGCCAATAGAAGTCACTCTTGAGCAGGCCACTTCTAAGTATGACTGGTTGTCCAATCTCACTGGACCATCCCCTAAGAAGCTGAATAGAGTATATCTTGGCACCATCTGACTTGCTGTGGACAGAAGGGCAAATGCATCCACCACTTCCCATCTCTCACTTATCAAAACTCACACCATAGGGTGTAAGCCTTCCACAATTCCAACTGTACATGCCTGGGCGTCAAGAACAGAACTATAGCAGTCCACACTGAACATCAACAAAGAAGCCCTAGGACTAGAGTCAAGAGGCTCTCAGGTGGCACCTATGTGCAGTTAGTTGGAACCTACAGAACTGTTCACGTCTGAGACATCTGGAACCTAAAACAGATGAGTCAAAGAAAGAGTACCTGAAGGAGGATTCAGGATGTGTGTTATATAGTAAAATGTGAGGTGGGCTAAAAGGAACTCTGAGTTTTAACAAACATACTAGGATGGCTTTGTTAAATAGACACATATATTTTATATAAATTATACAATATAATATATACAAACAATATATAATTAATATAATGTGTAAATATTAAAATATATATAAAAATAAATGCAAATATATAATAAATATAACAATATGTAATATATAAACAATATATATATTTTACATATTTAACATTCAGTATCTAAATTGTCTCTATCAAAGTTGCCATTCATTCATTCACTTAATCATGCATTCATAGGCATTCATTGTGTTCCTAGTCTACAGTGAACAGAACAAGTGAAGTCCCTATTCAAGGATAATATCATTTAAAAAACTGAAACTTTAAAAATGGCCTTAAAGGTCAGCCTTCAATTTTTAAAATATCTTTAATTATCTCAAATCTTGTTTTTCTTGGATCCACCTGACTTTTTTTTTAATTACCTGGAGTAAAAACATTGAGATAAGAAATAGTGGGAAGTCAACCTGTGTAATAAAGCTACTAAGTCAAAACAGAGGTGTCAATATTAAAATATGAGGCTAGGTTCCTTGTAGGATTTGGGAGTATGCTATTCTAGAAAATGTAAAAAAATGTTAAATGGAGTGTGTGCATTTTAAAAAGAGTTTACTTATATTTTCTGAGATGCAACTCTTTTGAATGTGAGAAACAGCACTTTGAAGACAAAGCAAGACAAGTACTAAGTTACTTTCTTCGCAATCTTTCCTTATCTTTTATGATGTATCAGAAAGCTATTACAATCCTAAAAATGCTGTCATTTTCTTCACTTAAGAATTATGAAAGAGATTGACATGAAATATTCAAAGTGATGAAAAACAACTAAGGTGATGATCTACAACTAAGATTATGTTACCCAGCAAGGCTATTATTTAAAGGTGAAAAAGAAATAAAGAGCTTCCTAGAAAAGAAAAGGCTAAAAGAGTTTATTACCAACAACTAGTATTACAAGAAATGTTCAATGGTCTTCTTGAAGAAGAAGGAGAAGGAGGAGGAGGAATAGGAGGAGGAGAAGGAGAAGAAGAACAACAACAAACAACAACAACAACAACAGAGGAACATAGTTATAAAGATTAAAATGGTAACAGATACATACTTGTAAATAATCACTGTAAATGTAAATGGCTTAAATGCTCCAATCAAATGACATAGGGTAGCTGAGTGGATAAGAAAAGAAGACCCATATATATTCTGTCTACCAGAGACCCACATCAGAACAAAAGATACACAAAGATTAAAGGCAAGTGATGGAAAAGGATATTTCATGCAAATGAAAATGTTTTAGAAAGCTGGGATAACAATATCTATATATTTTTAAAAAGGCTTAAAACAAAGGCTATAATAAAATTCAAAATGATAAAGGAGTCAATCCAACAAGAGAATATAACCCTTCTAAACATTTAGGTACCCAACATAGGAACACTTAAATGTATAAAGGAAATCTTGGTGGGCATAAAGGGAGAGATAAAAAGTGATGCAGTCACAGTAGGGGATTTTAACACCCCACTGACATCAGATAGATCTTCCAGGGAATATACAGGGAAACAGCAGCCTTAAATGGCACAGTAGAACAGATAGATTTATTGATATCTTCAAAGCATTTTAGCCCAAAGTAGCAGCATATACATTCTTTTCAAGTGCACATGGAATATTTTCTAGGATGGACCACATGTTAGGGTACAAAACAAAGAAGACTGAAATTATATCAGTCATCTTCTCTGACTATAATGGTATGAAACTAGAAATAAATTCTAAGGAAAAACTGAAAAACACACAAAAGCATGGAGGCTAAATAACATGTTACTAAACAATCAATGGGTTAACAATGAGATCAAGAATAAATCAAAAGATATCTTGAAACAAATGAAAATGAGAACACAACAAACCCAAAACCTATGGGACACAGTGAAAGCAGTCCTGAGAGGGAAATTCATAGCATTATAGCTCTTACTCAAGAAAGAAGAAAAATCTCAAATAAACAATCTAACTTTACACTTAAAAAACTAGAAAAAGACCAACATACAATGTCCAAAATGAGTGGGAGAAAAAAATAATAAACATCAGAGCATAAATTAAAAAAAGAGTCTAAAAACAATACAAAAGATCAATGAAATCAGCAGCTGCTTCTTCAAAAAGATAAACAAGATTGAAAAACATTTATCCAGACTTGTCAAGGAAAAAAAGAGAGAGGACCCAAATCAATAAAATCAGAAATGAAAGTGAAAAGTAACAACTGACACCACAAAAACGCAAAGGATTGTAAGAAAATTTTATAAACTATATAACAACAAATTGGATAGTCTAGATGGAATGGATAAATTCCTAGAAACACACAGTCTTCCAAAACTGAATCAGGAACAGTCAAAAAATCTAGATAGACCAATAAAAACTAATGAAATTGAAGCAGTATTCAAAAATCTCCCGATAGACGAAGGTCCTAGACCGGACAGCTTCACAGGTAAATTTTACCAAACATTCAAAGAAGAATTAACACCTATTCTTCTCAAACTATTACAAAAAACCAAGAGGAGGAAAGAATCCCAAGCTCAACTTATGAGGCCAGCATTATCTTAATTTGAAAACCCGATAAAGACACTACAAAGAAAAAAATTATAGGCCAATGTCCCTGATGAACATAGATGCTAAAATCCTCAACAAAATATTAGCAAATGAGATCCAGAAATACATTAAAAAGATCATACACCATGATCAAGTGAAATTTATTCTGGGATACAAGGATATATAATATCTGCAAATCAATTTACATAATATACCACATAAGCAAAATGAAGGATTAAAATCACATGATCATATCAATAGAAGCAGAAAAGCATTTGATAAAATCTAATGCCCATTTATGATTTAAAAATAAAACAACCTCTCAGCAGAGTGAGGATAGAAGGAAAACACCTCAACATAACAAAGGATATATATGACAAACAAAGCCAACATCATACTCAATGGGCAAAAAATAAAAGCATATTTCTTAAGATCAGGAACAAAGCAGGGATATCTACTTTTACCACTCTTATTCAACATAAAACTGGAAGTTCTAGCAGGCAAGAAGAAGTCATCCAAATTAGAAAAGAAGAAGTAAAACAGTCACCATTTGCAGAAGACATGATACTATATAGAGAGAATCCTAAAGATTCTACCAAAAAACTACTATAACTGATAAATTAATTCAGTAAAGAAACAGGATACAAAATAAATATCCTGTCAGAAATGGAAACTAAGAAAATACCATTTGCATTATATATATACATTACATATAAATAAATTTGACTAAGCATGTAAAAGACCTGTACGTGGAAAATTATAAGACACTAAAGAAAGAAATTGAAGAAGATACAAATAAGTGGAAGCATATACTGTGTTCATGGATAGGAAGAATTAGTATTATTTAAATGTCTGTACTACCCAAAGCAATGTATAGATTCAATGCACTTCCTCTCAAGATACCAATGATGGTATTTTACAGAACTAGAATAAATATTCCAGAAAATTAAATGGAAACACAAAAGACCCCAAATAGCAACAACAATCTTTCAATCAAAGCTGGAAAACTCACACTACCTGATATCAAATTATACTACAAGGCCATAGTAATCAAAACAGCATGACACTGGCATAAAAACAGACACATAGATTAATGGAACAGAGTAGAGAGCCCAGAAATAAACCCATGCCTTCATGGTCAGTTAATATTTGACAAAGGAGTCAAGAACATACAACGAGGTAAAGACAGTCTATAATAAATGGTGTTGGAAAATTGGGCAGATACATGAAAAAAACAAACTAGACCACCTTTTTACACCATGCACAATAAGTAAACTCAAAATGGATTAAAGACTTAAATGTAATACTTGAAACCGTAAAAATCCCAGAAGAAAACATAGGCAATAAAATCTCAGACATTTCTTATAGCAATATTTTTTTCCAATAATTTCTTCGAGCAAGGGAAACAAAAGAAAAAGTAAACAAATGGGAATACATCAAACTAAACAGTTTTTGCAAAGCAAAGGAAACCATCAACAAAATGAAAAGACACCTCACTGAATGAGAGAACATATTCACCAATGACATATCTGATAAGTGGTTAATATCCAAAATTTATAAAGAACGTATACAGCTCAACACCAAAAGAACAAACAATACAATTAAAAAGTGGTCAAAGGATCTGAATAGATACTCCTCCAAAGAGGTCATGTAGATGGTCAATAGTCTTATGAAAAGATGCTCGGTGTCACTAATCATCAGAGAAATGCAAATTAAAACCACAATATTACCTGACACTTATCAGGTGGCTAATTTTCATAAATCAACAAACAAATGTTGGCAAGGTTGTGGAAAAAAGAAAATCCTCATGCACTGTTGATGGGAATGCAGATTGGTACAGCCACTGTGGAAAACAGTATGGCATTTACTAAATATAATAAAACGTGAAACTGTCTTATGACCCAGTGTTTCCACTGCTGGGAGCATATCCAAAGAAACCCCAAACACTGATTCAAAAGAATATATACACCTCTATGCTCACTGCAGCATTATTTACAATAGCCAAGATTTGGAAGCAGCGCAAGTGCCTACCAGTAAATGATTGGATTAAAAAAACCCTATGATACATTTACCCAATGGAAGTCTACTCAACTATAAAAAAAAGAAGGACATATTATCTTTTGCAACAGCATGGATGGACCTAGAGAGTAATATGCTAAGTGAAATAAGCCAGTCAGAGAAAGACAAGTACAATATGATTTCACTTATATGTAGAATCTAATGAGCAAAATAAGCTAAGAAACAAAATAGAAACAAACTCATAGATACCAAAAACAGACTGACACCTGTCAGAGAGAAGGGGCACTGGCAGCCGGGTGAAAAAGGTGAAGGGATTAAGTTAAAAAAAAAAAAAACAGACACAGAAAACAGTATGATGATTAGAAGAAGGCAAAAGAGTGTGAGGGAAGTGAGAAGATAGTAAAGGAAGGGGATAAATGGTGACATGGTGACAGAAGGAGACCACTTCGGGTGGTGACCATCCAACGCAACGTGCAGACGGTGTATTATAGAATGGTACATCTGAAACCTGTACAAGCATATTGACTAATGTCACCCCAATAAAGTCAATGAAATTTTTTACAGAATTATTACAGAAATAATAGACATTTTTCTTCCTTGCTTCTAAAGTATACAAACAAGTATATAGCCTCCTTAAATAGAGAATTGCTAGAATTGGAGACTCTAGATCACAGTTTATTATCTTTCAAAAAAATTAACATATATTCTACTATCTTCCCCCAATACTTTAAAATTTGAAAAGTCTGAAAGAGAATATAATACTAACTATAAAAATTAAATCCAGTGTATTCTATGCTTATCAAACATTTCCTTTATCTTTTCCATAAAACATCAATATGTACTGCAAACAATACATTTGAGAATCTTTAAAGTTCTATGTCCTCATTTTCCAAATGAGAAAACCAAGGCCAAGAGTCAAGATGAATCTTAGCCAAAGTCACTCTGTTAATGACTATAGGTAGACTGTCTTGCAAGGGTTTAACTCTTGGTTCAGGGGTTTTTCTTACATAAAATACCTCTCAGGGAGGACATTAAAAGTAACTTAAACATATTTTACCCATTTTCGCCTTTGTTATAATAAAAGGCCAATCTATTTTGCAGAGCTATTCATTTCTGCCTCTAAGTTCGTTTATGTCCATTATTTCATTGGTAAGCCACACACACACAAAATCCCGTTAATCAGTTAATCAGCCTCCTTAGATAATAACTTACTGATCATAAGTGTCTACTCAAGCATAGAATTTGGGGCCTCAACTCCAACCACTGCCACCCCACAGATTCCAAAAACACAGAGTATTTATGAGAAATATATCAAACATGGTTTTCTCGATCTCATTACATATTTAGATATATTAATATTTTATATTAAAAATGAATATACTTTTCTGAATCTTTATTCACCCACTTATTCAACAAATAAGGATTAAAACCCTGCTTAAAGTGTCAGGTTCTGTTCTAATCAAAATATCATAATCCATCTCCAAGGTACAAAATGTAGTTCTGCAACATTGTTTCAAATGCTTGCATGTGATGATAGTGCATGATATTTCATTATGTAATTTTACGAAGATGTATTTAAACAAGTTCCTTATTATAGAATAGTAATGATCCTAATAGTCTGCCACTCTGTGCTGATGAGATGCTGTAGGAACTTCTTAACTCTTGTTTATATGAATTAACCTGTGGTAAAATTGGTTTGGTTCTATCTTATTTCGTTTAAAGTCACAGAAACTATTGACAATATTGAGGACTTATGTATGTGGAAGCTTATGGGGAATTGTGGCAATTACTGTGAATAAGATCACATAATATCCTTCCCTTCTCCCTTAATTTGCCTCTACAGTAACACTAAACTTTGTAGGGTAAAATCCTGTGGTACCATGATGCACTCCATGATATCACACAATCACACTGGTAGTTGGCTCTCATGCTCTGCCCAGCTCCCACCTGTGAGTTGATGTTCTTTACTTCTTCAAGAGGAGAGACATGGTTTAAAAGTGAGATTTTCTCGGTTCAGTGGATGGTATGCTAACTACTGTTAATGTTTCACTATTGTTGCATAACAACACACATTCAAAAGTATTATTTTTCTTAATCTCAAAGCAATGCAATGCTGCATTTTATGCACTTAGATTTTGGACCTCACTAATAATGATATTATAGCCAAATTTTACTGTACTCACTCCTCAGGCTCCCTAGGTTCGGCCATGTGACATAGTTCTGACCAATCAGACCTAAGCATGAATTTGTTGGGATGGTTTGGGATAAAGCTTCCGTTCTCCTAAAAAAGAGGCATAAGCAGCTGCTGCCATCTACTCCCTTTGCCCCTGCCCCCACGACCCTTCTGTTGCAACCTTGAAGGAGGATTTGCTGCTGTAGCTGAGGTGGCCAACTCACCAACGAAAGCAAAAAGATAAGAAAACTGCAGAGGCAGCAGACCTCACATCATAATTGAGCTGCTGAAGTAAAGCCAGCAGCTGCCTACCCCTAGAATTCAAGTTGTGCAAGGAGAATAAACATTTATATTTTAAGTTATTTTTAGTCAGAGTTTCTGTTACTTGCAGCCAAAATCATTACTAATTAAAACAGAGACAGACTGGATTTCCCACTGAAGGTATGAGGATTGCATTTTGGGACTCTGCTTACGGAGGAGAAAATATGTAAGTATTCAGATCACTAAATATAAAGTCAAACATCTCAGCTACTTATAGATGAGTAAACCAAGGCTCAAGGAAGGAAAGTGATTTGCTTGTGGTTTCATATTTGATGGGGACTGGCCTTGGGTAAGGGATTAAGACATTCACACATTTTTTTATATCACCACTGAGGCTGAAAATGGTAAATACAGACTTCTCCCAATTCCCAGCTCTATAACTTTGATTGTCTTATTCCCAACTTAGCTTTCAATTCACTAGACTTATTTTATCTCAATTTGCCTCCCACTTAGCCAAAAGCATCTCCCACAACCAAAAGTTATATATCAGTTTCATTACTCCTTCCTGTCATAAAGCAATACTGACATTCTTCCGCAAGAACCCTGCGAAACAGCTGTTTCAATTAAGTGCTTCTCAAGTATTTGAGGAAAATTCTAATGCTGGGTGATGATTATATGCTGTGTATGAGATCTGATTCCTTGTTCTACCCTTTTCTTTTTTCTTTTTTTTTTTTCTGTTACAAATATCATTTATCCCACAAGCAAGTGTATTCTTGGAAACTAATCTGCTGGGAAATATGACCAAAAACTCGCACTTGGTAAAGCAAAAAATTATCTAATCACTAAAGGGCTATAGCTGAGCACTTGGCTTTGTTAGTGGGAGGGGGAAAGAGTGGCATCTCTCTCTCTTCTCCTCCTCCTCCTCCTCCTCTCCCCTCCCTCCCTTCCTCCTTCCCTTTCTCTCCTATAGCTTTTTCTAATTAAGTTCCTATTGAGTGGCCTCAACAAAGCTGCATTCTGTTGTCTCTTAACTCTGTCCCCAAAGTGCTGGGTAAAACTTTATGATACTAAATTGCCACAGCAGAAGTGATGGAAATCATTAATAGCTCTGATAATGCAGACATTAAGGTTTGGATTACTGCTTAGGGATATTGTTTCTAATGAAACAATTGTTTGCTAAACTGCAACCATTAACCATATCACAAAGAACAAATTTCTACACGTGGACACCGTTGTTGGTACCTGCATTGGGAGTGGAGTTGGCAATGAGTTATGCCTCAAGAATTTGGACGTGATGACTTTGTATCAGACAGAGATGGAGTACAAAGTCTATATGAATGGATTAGAACTGATGTATGCAAAGGCACCTGAAAAAGGGTTCCAAGTGGGTAAGACTAAACTACTATGGGAAGAAAGATATTAACAAATCCTTAGAAATGATGGCAATCGGAGAAGAGATGATCTGAAATGGAAGACTAGACCAAAAGAGCAACAATGACAGTTGTTGAATCACCTATCCAGATTTGACCAGGGGAAAGGAAACTTACCCAGCAGACCTTCAGCATTGTGATTTCACTGGAATATTTCTGTACAGAGATGAAGACATCTAGCTAATTTAGCCTGTGCCATTTATGCTAAATTATCTAACTGCCCTTTCTCTGATTTGATACTCAACAGCCAACATCTTAATCATGTGGCTACCCATGGAGATTCTCAAACGGGGGAAATGTGCCTACATAAACATTATAGTCCACAACACGGAAATATTTCCAACATAAGTTAATAGATAAAGGTTCTAATTTCCTGTTTTAATGTATCAATATCTCCTAGCTTGGTTAAGACAAGCCGTCTCCTGAAAATGTACCCACGTTTAGTGAATGAAAAATGTTTTATAGACCTTGAGACCAAAGACCATGGCAAACTGAACATGGTAACATTACTATGTCAGGCATCCTCATGTGGCTGCACCCAACCCTTGCCAGCTGTCTTTTAAGTCTGTCTTCAATAGATATGGCCCTCGGCAAACCAAGTTCATGGAGATGGATCCTGGAACTCTTCTATTTCCTGTTCAAGTCTTGCAGGATACTGACATTCCTGTGTTCACCAAAGGCATGTTCCATGTCAGAATGATGCCTTTGCAAATGTTATGATTAGGCTAGAGCTTGAATGAACAGCAATTTCATTCTCCTGCCTTCAGTTAAACAATCAACATGTTTTTGTCAAATGCCCACTGAAAAAGAAGGATTTCCATCAAAAACCCCCTGAGGGCAGATACCATTTTTTTAAAAACTAAATTGATTTGGGTGACATTGGTTAGTAACATTTTATAAGTTTCAAATATATAACTCTATAATACATTATCTGTATGTTGCATTGTGTGCTGAACACCCAAAGTCTAGCCTCCTTTTGTCACCATATTTGACAGATGCTATTTTTGCATTTTGATTTGAAATGACCAAATCAGAATAATTCTATGAAAGGACAAAAAATAGCAGCCCAAGATTCATTTGCTGAAGCCACCTATTCCATCATTGATATTCAAAAACAGAGAAGGACTTGTCATTTATTTGAGAGTGGGCCATTTATTGCTCCGTGCCCTGAAGTATGGGCAAGAACAGTCAAAGTGGCAAGATGGTGTAGAGATGGGACTGGGGTCTAGGAATTCTAATGCCTGAGTTTGAGTTTTGGCTCAGTGGTTCCAGGAAAGTCTGACTTCTGTATTTTCTCTTCTCCTTACTCCCCTCCTCTGCCAAAGCAGAGCATTGAAATATGTAAGATCATAAGTCCCTCCCAGGGCTGTGATCCCAGAAGGAAAGGGAGGAAAATGAAGCCTAGAGAGAGCATGCTGGCTTTAGCCCTTTTTGCAACGTAATTCCTCAAACCCCCAAGAAGTTTGCAAATGAGTCCTGAGATGATTGTGCATCTGATTGGACCAAGCCTCCCTAAGCAATACCCCAGCCATCCCTTCATGCCAAAGTGAGGTTTGCACTCACATTGCAAAATTTGTGGGTAGGGAAGGAGATGACTAATCTGTATCATTTGGGAACTGAAACTCTTGTCACTTGTATTTTGCCTTAAACTGAAGGAGTCTCACCTCCAGGTGAAAATGTCTGCAGGGTTGTCATTTTCAACATTGCTATTTATGCTTATTACTCACTGAGGATATGGAGACTTCAACTGATTGCACAATCACTAAACAGCACAGATCTATTGATACTGATGCCAACTAAGTAAGAACCTGAAGCTGTTGCAGAGGTGCTGTGAAAGGGGAAGAAAATTGAGATGTACGGTGAGTGTGGGAGGTTAGGATGGACCAAGAAACCTCAACAGGTATCTCGAGCAGAGATGCCTCACTGACAGAACCTATGGAGGTTAAGTACCTACTCCCAGAGTTGCCCTTGCAGGATTCACTTGCAAAGTTAACAGTAGCATTTTCCGTGACAATCCTGTTATAAGTAACATGCCAGCCCTAAACAGTAGATATGACATCTAAGAAGAAACGTCAGCAGAGAAATACCTGCCGTTTGCTAACATATCTTGTTCTATATGGCAAATGAAAAATTAAGCCAAGCCCAGGTATCAGCTAATCTTTTAGCAGAGCCATACATTTAGGAATTCATTTTCTTCTCAGCACTTAGTAAATAAAAGAAGGTATTGAAAAGGAGGCCTTGTGTGAGACGTGAATGACCCTGAGGTACAATGAACTTGACTGAAACAAATACTGCCCTGAATTTGCAGAGCAATGTCACACGTATAGATACACAAGCATACGTGCATATATAAAGAGAATAACATGTGTTTAAAGAAAAAGCAATTTTCCCAGCATGGAAAGAAATAATTTCTCAGCATGAAAAGCAAACAATATTATGGCAAGAGTCCCTTGCAGAAACGAAGCTGATATACTTATTCTTGTAAGGATCAGATAATAAGTACAACCACCTACCATATTTTAAGTCAGAAATGATTAAGATGATTGGAGTTTAGAGTTTTCTGGGATAATGCAAGCAAGCCTTCAATGGACCATCTGGTCAGTAGATGGCTTCTGGCCCAACCTTACTGCACCTAAGTTGATGGGGAATCCTTTTATAGATATTGCTACTGCTTCACGTTGTATTGAATAAGGACCCATGATGGCAAGAGCATAATATTATGGAATGGAACATAATGACAGCCTAGTGATTGAAATGGGGTGGCTTTCATTTTGGAAGGGATGATCACTACCTACCAGATTCAAAGTGGATGTGGCAGATGGGAAGAAAGGGAATAGATTCCTTGCCTGCAGGGTTCAATGAATGGATAAAGCTGCCTTGCCAACAAGCTGAACAACTCCAGATAACTTGGCAGGCCTCTACCAGAGTAATCGCTAAGAGGGTATGGAAAAAAAAATAGAATGCAGATTTTAATTTTGGGGGGTGGAATTTATGTCTAACAAATCCGGAAAAAAAATCATAAGTGATGTGGTTGTGGACATCAGCCCTTTGTAATATTTCTATATGCATCACTTTTTAACAAATACACAAACATAATCAGTGCTACACAGGCATGTTTCCTTCTGTCACTCTGAACTTTAGGAAAGAAAACTTCACTCAGGATACTTTGTTTTGTTCTTGTTTTTGTTTTTTATATGGCCTTGTCAATATGTAGTATGTAGGCATGTTCTTTTTAAAGTACATACTTGGGCTTTCCCTACCTCTAATTACTGGTATGAATGATTATGATGCTTATTTAGATTTTTTTTTCTAATTTAACAAATAACAGCTCTGGAAACCAGTAATCTCAGAGGTCTATCATAAATATTTGTTGCATTAACTTGCCATGATTAAAATTCAGTATTTTGAATGGCCTCTCTAAGTGTGATCCTCAGGTAGGGAAAAAGATACAGGAATGTAAAAGCACTTTCAGAAGTCTCCTTCTAGGAAGGGTGCCTTTCACTCCTCAAAGATACTCAGTATTTTATAACCAGAGACATCTCAAATTATCTAATTTAACTTTTCTATTCTATAGACGAAGATGAAATTCAGTTATGAGGTATATAAATAGAAATGTTATCAGGCTATTCTTCTTCCCTGATGCAATGTTCTTTTTAAATTGTTTTTTTATCAAAGTAATACTTGATCATTAAAATAGTATGGAAGGGTCTTCATAAAACAGAAGTCACATTCCACCCCTGCCCAACCTGAATTCTGCCACCTAGAAGACCATTTTCCTAAATATTTAACTCTAAATATATGCTAATAACTGGATTCTTTGATTCCTTGATTTTAAAAATTATTCATTGACTTCTTATTAAGAAAAAGATAAGGATTTAGCTCACTTCTACTACCCATTTTCTACTTCAAAATTTTATAGTATTGTCACTATTTTTACTTGTAGTGATGTTTTGTAGCATTAAATGATACACTAAGACATCTTATATCTTATTTCGTCTATGTTTTACAGTTTTCCTTGATTCTCTACATATAAGATGAGGATGTCCCTGTCCAAATCTCTGTCCTTCCAAATCCCAATTCCTGTCCTCAGATACTTACTTAAATTTGCATCATATTCTATAATCATAATTATATGTAGGTCTTTTGTGTTTCTAATGCATTGATCTTTAGAGAAGAAATGACAAGCAATGTTTGTCATTTGTTCTTTATTTGCTCACACAGAATAAAGTATTTCTAGGATTACGTTCTATTTCTATGTGAGTCTAAGAAGACTACCACTGTACCACACAAAGAATGATGATTCTGGAATCTAGGTCAATGGAATCTCTTATGCTGCATCAAAGTCTCAAGATCATGGTACATTTTAGTTTGCTTCATATCTTCCCCAGGGCTTTCTTATTAGACTTTTGTTTTTCCTGGAGTTAGTAATCATATTTTCTTTTCAAAGAAGAAATACATGGTTTCATTATTGTATTCCTTAGATTTTTCTTCCTAATACTTAGAAATTATTCCATCTTTCTTCTTGAAGATATTCTTAGAGCTGGTTGACTTCCTGTATAAAACATAACAATTGCTTTCAAGGCCTATTGAAATGTCATTCAGCTTTGATCTCAATTCATTGGGCTCTATCATTCAGTGTCCAGGCCAAAAAAAAACACTTTAGATAATTAAAGCAGGGAGAAATTAATTACTCCTAGAAGTAATTCATTACTGAAGTCTTGGAAGGCTAAGAAAGAGCAGAAGGAAGAAGGTGGGATTACCCAGGGACAGGAACCACAGTAGGCTGCCACCACCCCTGCAGGAACTCTGAAGCCACCACACTCCTCCCTGCCACCAGGAAGCCCAGCGCCCCCAGCCGCTGATGCTTCAGGACCATGTTCTCCACAGATGCTATTGAAGACTGACCAGTGTGGCTGGTGCACTTGTGTTAAAGCTACTGAAGTCACTACTTTTACCTCCCCCATCTTTTATTTTCATTCAGAATCCTCCCTTGGGATGAAACAAACCAGAACCCCACTGTCAATGAAGTCTCAAAAGGTAGTTTTCAGATCCCCAGCCCCTGCAGTACGGAGGAGGGTACACAAGATCAGCGTAGGGCCGAGTGTGACAATCCAGTGTCTGGGGTAGACTTTTGGGGTTAGTTCTGACATTTATTATGGCTTACATCTTCCACAGTTTTGGCTTAAAAACTTTTAATTCCTTAATTAATTTCTCGGAAAGTATGCCTGGAAGGTAAATATACTGAGTCTTTGCATGTTAGGAAATGTTTGTATTTGTCATCACATCTGATTGATAGTTTCGTTAAGTGTAGAATTCTAGGTTGAGAATAATTTTCACTTAAAATTGGAAAGCATTGCTCTGTTGTCTTCTAGCATTCTGTATAGCTCTCTTGAGAAGTCTGTTATACGTCTGGTTCTCATTCCAGGGTTTTTAACTTTTTTTTTTCCCAGGTCGGGGGGAAGCAATCCCTCAAAACCAATTTTTCCTCATGCTATATCCTAAGTGTATTCAATTCTGTCTCTCAGGAGAGATCTGCCATCACCCTGGAACAGACCCAGTAAATCTCTCAATTGGATTATTGCGATAGCCTCCTAACTGCTCTGTTTCCATTCTTGGCCCCACTACCCAAGAATATATTATCCACAGAGCAGCCAGAGTTATCTTTTAAAATGTAAGTCAGTTAGCCTCATCCTTTTAATTCAAACAATTCAGTGGTTTCCTGTAACAATTAGCTTTTGCTGCATAACAGATCAGCCCAAAACTCAGTGATCTGAAACGACAAATATTTGAATTTCTCTTGCAATGGTGTGGGCCAGTGGGAAGTTCTTCTAGCCTGGTTGAGTTTGTTCGAACCCCAATGGTCAAATATGGTCTCACTCAGATGTCTGGCAGTTGGTAGATTAGTTGGCCTGGAGGGGTGAAGATAACATCTAAGGTGAAGTAGCTCATCATTGCTCCACGTGACACTGCATCTTCTAGTAGGCTAGCTTCCCTTTCACATGGCTGTCTCAGGATTCCCTAGGCATCTGAAGAGAGCAAGCCCCAAAGTACAAGTGCTCTTCAGGTTTTTGCTGGCATCATACCTAGTAATGTCCCATCGTCTGGAGCAAATCACCTGGCCAAAGTTTCATCAAAGAAATGCATAATAATTGCAGTGCATGTACATCTGAGAAATCATGTGGAAGTCAAATGCCATAAGCATCATTCTATCAAAGAATGGATACTTCCCTTACTAAAGGTTGTTCCAAACAACTCACATCTTCATTACTTTAGTAACCCATCACTGCATATCTACCATGTACCAGGGGCTGAAGATACAAATGCCACTAAGACATAGTCTCTGGTTTTAGAAGGCCATGGGAGTGAGGCAGACGCACACAAGTAATTTGTGATTGAAATAATTGGAGGAACCTGTCTAAATGAAAAAAGACAAATGTACTAACAGAAAGAGCTCACCACATCACATTTTATGACAACTGGCAAACCTACACTTAGAAAACTTTTGGCAAAATTTTTGAATTTCAAATATAAAGAAAAACCTCTAAGTATAATATAAGGGAAATTAAAAACAGGAACCATCAAAGGAAAAAAACATCAGGTAGACCTCAACTTTTTCTGAAACATTAAATGCAAGAATTCATGGGAGCATGAAAAGGTTGTGACCTTAGACTTTTCCCCAAATTGTCTCTGTCTCTTTTTTAAAGAGAAAATGTGCTCAGATTTACAAGGGCTTTAAATTTTTTTTTTTACTTAAGTATGCATTTTACTTCATGGAGAAATGAAGTTATATTAGGAACTCTAGGATGGAGAATTCAAGTTATAAAAATGACTGAAGATCATCCCTTCCTGTTTAGCCTATAAAATCAAGAATTCATTCTGATTATACTCATCGATTGCCAGTCAGGAAGATAGTATGGCCTGAGGCAAGGGTGTGACCTTCTCTTCAGCTGTTCTTATTTCCATTTCTGCTCTTTTCCCAGGAAGAAGAAACATTTTCATTAGCTATATTCTTCCTTTCACCCTTCAGAGGGTTTCTCTTAGCATATTTGATGTATGCTTCAAATTGTTGGTGTAGTCCTTCCAAAATGGCTAAGATATTTACATGCTTAGATACTGCTAGGATGATTAATTAACAACCTATTTCCTATTACACTAATGCAGAATTCCATTCATTCATTCATGTTTCAGTTTATTCAACAGATAGATATTAAGTGCCTCTATTTGCCAGACATTGTGTTACACACTGAAGGTGAAATCGTGAAAATAATAGACAATTCCTTGCTTCATAAAATTTATGAATATGAGTAAGATAAGAAAAATATCTTAAAGTCCATTTTTATTGTTAATAATTTTAGAGTTTACACTTTTAAAACACATGTTGAGTGATCGGAGCAATTAAAGATTTGGATCAAGAAATATTTTCTGTCACTAAATGCTCTTCAGTACTTCCACCTAACACTCATGAATATTTTTATGAAAAACAAATGCACAGAAAAAATGGCAGTGAGAAAAACTTCTGTAAAAGTGGTTAAGCCCTGACTGGTATGGCTCAGTTGCTTGGAGCATCATTCCATACACCAAAAGGTCGTAGGTTTAGTTCCTGGTCAGTGCACATACCTAGGTTGTGGGTTCGGCCCCAGTCCAGGCACGAACAAGAGGCAACCAATCAATGTTTCTCTCTCACATTGACGTTTCTCTCCCTCTCTATCTCTTCCCTTTGCGTCTTTCTAAAATCAATAAGCATGTCCTAGGGTGAGGAATTTTTCAAAAAGTGGTCAACACTGGGAGTAGAAAAATAGAGGTTGGTTTTTTACTTTTTATTTTCTGAATTCACAGAATTATCCATAGTTGGCATACATTCCCTTTCTAATAGTGTGTTAGTGGAGGTATCTCTAGCTCCTAATGCAGGAAAAAAAATCAGTGGTGTGTCACAACAAAAGTTATTTCTTCTTGTATCACACTCCTCTGAGGTTGTTTATGATTGGGTAGAGTTCCTTCAGGTACGATGCAGCGGCCCAGACCTTCTCACTTCTTGCCTCTGTCATCTTCAACAAGTAACCCCCCGGTGTTTCCTCATTGTTGTGCCCATCACAGTGTTCCAGGAGAAAAGATGTCCTCCTGAGACGATTGTATGGGTCGTGCCTAGACGGTCTATACCTCACTTTTGCCCACATCCCATTGGCCAGATCTCAGTCACTTGGCCACATTTAGTTGCAAGAGAAGCTGGGAAATGTAGTCTAGCTGTGTGCCCAGTGGGAAGAAAAAAACTGCCAGTACACACATCAAAGTCTTGGCCACATATGTTCTTCTGGTCACTAAGTAGCCATTTACTCTCATTCTCACACATAGGACACACTTGTCCTTCCCCCAGAGAAAACGTTTAGAGACAACTCAAAAGTCCCAGCCAGACACTGCACCCATCTCAAAACTCTGCATCTCCAAAGTACGCAGAATCCATGCCACGGGTCCAGATGTGGCTCCTAGTGGTCCAGCTGCCTTTGAATTAAAAAGACAAATCATCTTCCCCTGCATCTCATTCCAACACGTCCATTCAGTGGTGGGCTAGGAAGAGGATAGAAGCAATAAATATTCCCATGCCGATGGTGGAGAAATGGGACACACACCTCAGAATCCGGTATCTGGTGGTTACCCAATTCCGATGGGCTCGCGTCCTCAGTGATCTGCCCTGCTCGGAAGGCTGGTCCTTGGTTAGACCCTGATTCTGCTCTCTGGAAGCAACTCTCTCACCCATTGCTCCTGGTCACTAGTTCTGCCTTCTGAGAAATTCCCATATCCATTTTCAAAGACCCTCCTGTGGAGAAAACCCTCTCTGGGGGCAATACAGTTTTCCTAACACCCTTCAAGCTGGTACAGATTTGAAGGCCTGAAAGTTGTTCAAAGCCTCAAACAGCTAGCTAGTCTTGTGGTTTTGTTGGCAATCAGCATGCCCTAAAAAACTTAGTTTGCTCTGATATATTTGCTTTTCTTTAGTTCCATGTATCAGTAACCACACCCAGAGCTTTTCCCTGAATGTTAGTTTCAGACCTTGCTTATTTCTTAGCTTAATCACTACCCCCCGTTCTTCTTACCTTAGACAAACTTAGGCTCTTTTGAAGCTATCTAGGCTCGTGGTGAGGCTGGGAAGTCCAAATGTTTACCAGGGGACGGCATTATTTAGGGCCTTTATTGCAGAAATCCTTTTCCACACTTAGCTCATACTCATTGAGGCTAGAAGCAAGCAGCTTTTCTAACCGTTGGTTGTCTAAATTTCTGGATTCTCTAATCCCTTTTATCCTGCTTACAACCTGGCCAATTCTACCCTGAGATTATCTCCTTTTTAGTTATTGTAACATAATATAAAATTTACCATTTTATCCATTTCTAACTGTACCGCTCAGTGGCATTAAGTACATTCACATTGTTCATCCACCATCACCACCCTCCCACAGCACTCGTTTGGTCTTCCCCGGTGGAAACTCTGTCCCCATCAAACACGAAGTCCCTATTCTCCCTCCTCTCGCCCCTTGGCAGCCACGATTTACTTTCTTCCTCTATGAATTTGACTACTGTACGTACTTCATATACATGGAACCAAACAGTATTTGCTCTTTTGTGACTGGCTTATTTCACATAGCATAATGTCTTCAAAGTTCATCCATGTTGTAGCATGTATCAGAATTTCCTTTCTTTCTAAGAGTGAGAAATTTTTGTGTGTACATAGCACATTTTTTTTATCAATTCATTCATGGTTATCTCTTTTGTTGCAATAATTTGCAATAAGTAGAAAATAGAAGCCAACACAGTCCATTACTTTAATTTTTGGCAACCACTTCTCTCAAGCTGCAGTATCAGTACCACAGCTCACCATGGGAAATAGTTTTACCACATGTTCTGACACTGCATACACCTCCTTTTTCAGTCTCCAATATCAGTTTCCTCGTTACCCCTCCCTGATCGCTACATAATGCCCCATTGTTTAAATATTATTATAAGTCAGCGCCCCACTTAGTGATATTATCTATTTCATTTCTTAAGATAACTCCGGGTATTGCAATGGAAAAATCATAAATATCGATGGCTGTCTAAGTTTGGGTTTCCCTAAAGCAGATGGAGTCAAGGGCTTGAGTGCTGGTCGTTCATTTGGAAAGTGATCCCAGGAGGCAAGAATGAAGGAGTGAGCGCTGTGAAACAGGGAAGAAGGAACACATGGGCTTCATTCTGCTTGGGTTCCTGAGAAGCATGCAGAATGCTTCCTGGGATTGTCTTCCTAGCGGAAGGACGCTGGAGCACTTATCCGCCCCACTGCTGCCCCCTGCTGGCTGAGGGTTGTTCCTGGGGATGTTAATACTCTTGCTTGTCCATGATGCATTTGCTTGTGTGCAGGCCAAGCAGATTCCTGCAGGGACAGAAAAGACCCCAAGGACAAAATGTAAAAAGACACCCATTGTACATTTCAAGTAGGATATGGTCAACACAAAAATCTGTCCAAGTTATTATAGTACCCCTTCCTCAATGGCAAGTGAAACTACAGGTGGGTTGAGGAAATATAAGAATGTGACAATGGTACTAGAAGCGTCTGCGACTGCCACATAACAGTATACAAGTTCAGCGCTCACTGACATCGCAGACAAGTGCACGTGTCCCAGGTTGCCCTCCTCTAAACAGCAAGACCCGAACATCTGTTATCTTGTTGTTCTACCACCTTTAATAAATGATTGTCAGGGTCACTATGTTTTTTGTTTTTTGTGGTTTTTTGTGTTTTTTTTTTAATTCAAGATGGACCCCCGAAAAGGACCATGGTGGATTGCTCACGGGGAGTTTTTATGATCTAGCCCTAGAGCAGGCCTATTATCGTTTACATCCACCACCCACCGGCCAGAATTCAGTCACAAGGCTACTGCCTAACTGCAAAAAGACAATGAAACGCAGTCAGTTTAGTGCTCTGGAGGGGAAGAGGAAATAGATTTTGGTGAACATGTAGAAGTCTCTACCACAGATGGTAAGACTGTATTTAAAAATAATAGTCATAATAATAATATGTAAGGTAATATAGTTAAGTATTTTAAACCTAATCATACTCTTTCACCTAGAAGTTTTACTTCTGGAAGACCTTTTCTAATGGATATTCTCCAGTAGGTCTTCCAGACTCATTCTCCACCTGCCTTCCCCTGCATTATGGGCTCCCTAGTAGTCTGACTTCTGCCCGGATCCATGCAATGGAAAGCACCAGCGGGAGATCAGAGAATGGAGGAGTGAAAAGTGGAGTATACAGCGCCCTGCCCCCACAGTCCCCACAAGGTCACATGTTAGAAGAGGCTGAATTCCCCTAGTGCAGGTCACAGCACCCATTGAGAGGCTGTCCCCTGCAGGTCTGGCCACCCCACAGCTTCAGTTCCACTTCTGTCTCTCAGTTCCAAGCACTGCTCCGTCTCTGTGCACCTCTCCACTTGGGTATGAGGACAGCCCCCAGCTGTTCGCCAGCTCTTCCCATTCTCCATTTATGCTGCCCGCACTTTTCTAAATAGTCCTCAGTTAGCTCATTTCTGCACGCCTTCTGTTTCCGTTGTGAACCCCAGCTAACATACCATCCTAGAGAAACAATCAGAATTTTCAGATATAAGCATGTTCAGCACACCACTATGTGAAACAGCAAAAGCTCTGGACCTAAGTGTCTAATAATTAGGAAGTGTTAAATACATTATAATGAACCTGTGATAGAAAAAAAATACTAACGTGCGTTTTCACTGCCTTCTTCTTTCTCTCACTCCAGTAACGCTGTGTCTATCCCACGAAAATACTTGTCAAGTCTCTTCCTTGTCCTTCCTGTCTTCCCTCCTCCATCCTCAAATATTTATCATCAGTATGAATTACTAAGTTATGTGTGGGGGTTGATGCAAAGTGGCAGGCCACTACATCTAAGGAAGTGGAGGAAATAGCTTGGAAAAAAAAGGAAGAAGAAGAATTATACCAGTGAGAGGAATATGGGGAGCAAACAAGGGGGAAAAAGATGTGAGGAGATGAATGGGCAAAGGACTTTGCCACATGTGTTTCTTTTTGTAAACCCACTCCTTCCAGGAAATGTACAATAAATATCTTCATTTACAGTACTCACTGAAACTTCTGAGATGAGGTTCCTGTTTCTTTGACATATATTTATTCCTCACTATGTACCCCTGTGCGAAGTGAATTACTTGCCTTATTTCCTTCCATGCTCTTTGAGACATCTGCACTTTCAGGGTGAAGGAACTGAAGCACAGAGAGGTAGGCTGGCTTTTGTATGCCCCGCTGTGTTCAGACTACCCAACCCAAGGATAAAATATTACAGTAAAATTTTGTTTTAAGAATTTAAAAAATCTGCAAATTACATAGTTTTGTCTTTTAAAATTATGTTTTATTTTCTGCTTGTAAAACTAAAATTTTTTAAATCTGAAAACTGTATAGTGGAAGGAAAGGAGAAAGAGAAAGAGAATTACAGAATCAAAAGGAGCACAGTGAATAACCATAGCATTCATTCACAAATATTTTTGAACTGGGGTATAGAAGTGACCAAAACAAAATCCCTGCATCTATAGAAACAACATCCCAGTGGGAAAGAGACAGATAATCAGACAAAAAGTAACAGGAAATAACACGACATAATGCTATGAAGAGGAGTGAAGCGTGGGGATTGAGGGCAAAGGAGGGGCTGTTTTAGATGGGATGGATGGTCCAAGAATGTGTCTCTATTGAGTACAGTGTGACCAGAGACCTAAGGAGACCACTTGTGAAAGATGAATGTTGGGGGGAAAAGCATTTCAGAAAAAAACCCCAGGAGATATATGACCCTGAGGCAAGAGCATGAGGGACACATTATTGTAAATAGCAGGATTTCCTTCTTTTCTAAGGCTGAATAATAATAATATATTTATCACATTTTGTTTATCCATTCACTTGTTGATGGACACTTAGGTTGTGTCCATATTTTAGCTACTATGAATAATGCTGCAATGTACATGGGAGTACAGATATCTCTTCAAGATAGTGATTTTATTTCCTTTGAATATATACTCAGAAGTGGAGTTGCTGGATTGTGTGGTAGTTCTAGTTTTAATTTTTTGAGGAACCTCCACACTCTTTTCCATAATGGCTGTACCAATTTACATTTCCACCAACAGCAAAGGGGTCCCTTTTCTCTGCATCCTCACCAACACATATAGTCTCTTGTCTTTTTTTTTTAACCATCCCTCAAAGGTATGTTATATTGAGTTCTGAGAGAAATGGAAGCAACAGAGACAGAAAGAGAGGAACATTGATGTGAGAGAGAAACATTGATGGGTTGCCTCCCATTTGCATCCCGGCTAGGAATTGAACCTGCAACCTAGGCATGTGCCCTGACTAGGAATCAAACCCACAGCCTTTTGGTGTACCAGATGATGCTCCAGCCAAATGAGCCACCTGGCCAGGGCTATCTCATGTCTTTTCAATGACAGCCATCCTAAGAGATGCGATATGATATCTCATTGTGATTTTGACTTGCATTTCTATGATGAGTAGTGATGTTGAGCACGTTTTCATGTACCTGTTGGTGATCTGTATGCCTTCTTTGGAAAAATGTTTATTTAAGTACTTTGCCTATTTTTTAATCTTGTTATTCTGGGACAGGGGGATTGTTTGCTTTTTGTTTTGTGTTTCCGTTGAGTTGCATGAATTCCTCACATATGTGGGATATTAACTCCTTATCAGATATTTGTGACAACATGAGTGTACCTGAAGGACATTGTGTTAAGTGAAATAAGCTGGATACAGAAAGACAAACATCACATGATTTCACTCATATGTGTGAAATCTAAAAATAAAACCAGATTCGTAGTAACAGAGAGTAGAATGGTGGTTATCAGAGGCTGGGGAAGGTGAGGTAAAAGGGAAGATATCAGTCAAAGGGTAGAAACTTTCAGTTATAAGATGAATAAGCTCTGTACACAGTGTGATAACTATAGCTACTAATCATGTAGTATATACTTGAAATTTTCTAAGAGAGTAGATCTCAAGGGTCCTCACCACACACACATACACAAAATGGCAACTATGAGAGATGAAGGGAATGTTAGTTTGATTGTGGTAAGCATTTTGTAATGTGTACATCTATCAAAAATATCATGTGTATACCTTAAATATATACAACTTCTATTTGTAAAAAAAAAAAAAAAAAGCATACAGGACAGGCTTGATAAGCAGCAAGAGGTCACTCTTGCTGAGCTCAATGAGTGAGGGGAAGAGCAGACATAATTGGGCAGAGGAACAGCAGGGGCCTTGGAGGTCACTGCAGGAACTTTGGATTACATTACAAACGTAATGGGATGCCACTAAATGTGTCGTGAACAGGGGGCGGGTTGATATGATTCGCACTTTAGATGGCTCACTCTGTCTACTATTTGGAGAATATTGGAAACCTCTTGGTTAAACTTTTTGGGGTGCTTTTTGTTTTCTTTGTTTTTCTGTTTTAGTAATAATCATATTTTAGTTTTACAAGGAAAAAAACCCCACCATTTATAAAGACAAAAAGACAATTGTATTAGTTGTTTATTGCTGCCCAACAAATTACCCTAAAACTCAGCTGCTAAAACCCACAAATGTTTATTATCTCACAGTTGCTGTGTGTCAAGAATCCCAATGTGACTTAGCTGAGTGCCTCTAGCTCAAGGTCACACAAGATGCAGTCGTCTCAAGACTCGTCTAGGGAAAGATCTGCTCCTGAGCTCTCTCACATAGCCATTGACCAGCTTCAGAGCCTCTCTGGCTGTGGACCAGAGATATCTGTTCTTCGCCAAATGGGCAACTTTATTCCATCGGAATGAGAGTATCAGCGAGAGAGAGAGAGAGAGAGAGAGTCCTTGAGACAGAAACCATGATGTTTTTATAACTTAATCTCTTAAGTGACATTCCATCACTTTGGCCTGTTGTAGTCTAGTCATTAGTGTCACCAGATCAAGCTCATAGTGAAGAGGAGGAGTTACCCAAGGTCATGAGTATCTGTCAGGAGGTGGGGAATTTTGGAGGCCCTCTTAGAGGTGCTACCACAGTAGCCATTTCCTTCAAGCTCTTTATTTTACAGAAGCAGAAGCCATGGTGAATAGAAACCTGGACTCTACTACTGCCTTGAGGCCCTCACAGGATGCTTGTAATGGCACTTCTGTAAGGGCTTTGGAAATTGCCCAGCAGCAAAATGTAAGGGCTTATTTTGCTCTTCTCATTGGTTCATTCCCTTGGTATCTATTCCAGATCTGGTCTGCATTCTTCTTCATCCCACCTAATGATTTTTCTCTCATGCACTTATTATGCTATTTTTTTCTAGAATGAAAAATCTTCCAGTTTTAACAGAGAAATGACAATAGGAAGGACAAAAGCAGAGTGACACTTTCTCCAGGTTCAGGGTGGGCTTTTTATTTAACTGGTTACCTCCCAGTAACAGAAGTTAATAATAGGACAGAAGCCATTTTCTCCGGCCCTCTTTCCCAGAGCCGGCTGGACCTATAACGCATGACTGACCCTAATTGTTTTATGAGCTTCTACCCTCAGGACTGGAAAATTACTGGAAGCGCCCTGAAGGCACAGAGGCTCCAGAACTTATGAAAGAGACATACCAGACCACTACTGGCCCAGACAACTGGACCCCACACCCAGAGATAACATCAAAACAAGGTGCAGCCCAACTGAAACATCCTGCTCTACAACCACCCCAAAACCCGATAAAAGCCCAACGCCCCAGCCCCTCAGGGCTGGCGCATATCTCTGTACCTAGCCCTTTCCCTCCCTTGGGAAAGTAAAAATGAAAACCTTTACTCTCTGCGTTTTTTTCTCTTTGTGAAGGCTTTCACAGCCCTGTGGCTGACCACCCTAACAGCTACTGTTTCCAATGGAAACCAGGATGTTAGATATATTTGCATTTGACATTTGTCTTATCTCATTCCATAGTTATCCAAATTTGATTATAAACTCCTTGGAGGCTGAGAACTTATTAGCCTCTAAGCTCTGTATTCAGGTTTCACAGCTAAATAATTTCCTGGGGAAAATGCTCCTCCATTGAAAGCAACTTAGTTTAAGAAACCGGTCACAAACGCCACCTTAAAATTCAGCTTTTCCTGAATTGTGTCGTGCTATTCCACAAAAAATTCCTTAGGACACAGCCTCTATTTCAAGACAGAAAATCTGACTCTGAGCAACTTTAATAGATCCACATCCTTGCCTGCTTCACTCTTACGTCCCTTTCTGGGCCTTCTTCCCACCCAAGCAACTTCTCCATCATTTTCAGCATCTTCTTCAAGTGCTACTACTTTACTCTCATACCTGGTGTTTATGTGATTTCTCTGAGACAGAAAGTCATTTATACTCAAGCACTACTTTAGCCTGGAATTTACAGACACCATTTCTTCTTTCACCTAATTACAATATGAAAGCGTTTTTCAGCAGTTAGAGGAATTCTTAGATAGCCAGTAGGAGGCCATAGGGAGTGTGGAAGAAAAGCAGCCCTCAAATTTACACTACATATATTTGTTAGAGCCTAAAATTAAGCAAGATTCAGTCTCTTTAGGGTGAATGAATTAAGAGGGATGTGTCAGGATGGGCAGCCCATTATCTGAATCTCTTGTGAATACATTAGCATTAATTAATACATACATGAATATGTTTTATATTAATTTGTGTTGTTGAAATATATGTGGGCCAACCATCTGCCTAATGGCATGCAGAAAGCGTTCCCAAAACTCTCTCAGTTAACCATGAACTGAGGAGCTTAGCCCTGTATTTTCGGTCCACATTTGGACAAGAGATGTGTCAGCTACTCAAACAATTAGGTGGAGACTTGTTTATAGAAAAAAAGGCTAAGGCAAGAAAATGGTGGTGTCAGTACCTGTTCTATTGAAATTGGAGATGAGTGATGTACGCCAAATGTTTAGTGCATACTCTGTGCCAGGCATCATGTAAGCCATACCTTATTTCATGAACCTGGAAGGGAGAAGAAGCTACAGTTTATTGGTTGATTAAGTGGTTTCAGACATTGACATGCATTATCTCATTTAGTCCTCCACAATGGCCCTGAATTAAGCCAATTCTACAGAGGAGGAAGAGAGGCCCAGAGAACTTAATACGTCCAAAGTCACAGAGACAGGATTTGTGTTCAGGTGTGTCTCCCTCCAGAAATTCTGCTGGAAGACAACAGGTATTAGCTCTCACAGGAAGAGACCCTGAGGCCAAAAAGGCTAAGTCCTCAGAAGTCCTTCCTTTGAGTGAGAGAAGGAGATAAAGTTGGCAAAGGTTGGGGGAGAAAGAAAAGAGAGGAGCTGAAGGAGGAGGCTGGTGGACAAATATGAAAAGAGAGAAAGGAAATGAACTTCAGAAAAGGAATAGGGAAAAGAAGTGACCACAAAATAGGGGAGAAATTGACTGCTTTTCAAGAGAGAAACAATAAAAACAGTATTTTTTAAGAGTCCTGTTCCTGAACAATAGGGCAGTTGTTTCAATCTTTTAACTAAAAAGAAGTAATGACCATAGAAGGGAAAAGGAAAGAACTCGTATTTGTTGAACATCTTCTACCAGTACCCCTGCTGGCCCATGAGTTTGGGAAAAATTAGGAAAAAACATCCTTTCTTGGTGGAGTTAGTTCCATAAGCAGCAAACCTGGGGAAATGATTTCAACCCTGCACTGCTCCCTCATCTGGGGAACGGGCTACAGTAAAGTGCAGGGGGACTCTGCCTGCCCTTTGCTCAGGCCTTGGCATGCATTGCCACATGGTTATAGTAGAACAACTTCTACTTCCACATTGTGGATCAGGAACCTGAGGCCCAAAAGGATTCAGCCTCGTACCACACAGATGCACGTATACACACCTTCCCCCGATATCTCAGAGTCATACAGAGAGCAAATCGGCTAAAATAGTGTTAGTTGCAAATAATTTGAAAACTCAATAGAAAGGCCGTTAGCTGACCTAACTAAAAACTGAAATGGTATAGACTGTAGGATGGGACTGATCAAGCAATAAGTTGATTTTCTTACAATTCTCTTACGTATGTCCTCCTCCAGGTGCCAGCCTCATCCTCACACCTCTGCAGTTGCCCGGCACAAGGCACAGCGTATGCCACACCCCTTAGGTCATGTCTTCTAGTACTGTAGTATTTCTCAAAGCATTAGAAGAAAGTTCATTTTTCAGGTGTTCCTAACAAATTTCTCCTTCATTCGTATTGGTCCAAATTGGATCCCATGTTTATTTTTAAACCAATAATTGTGACCAGGGGATAGGTTTGTGTTCTACATACCCAATCTCTAGAAGCTGGAGGAGCATTCATTTCTCCAAAGGGTAAAACGGGTAAGGAATTAACTGCCAGAATGAGATTAAAGTTAATACCAAAAGAAGGAGTGGGTAGTTGGGAGGGCACCCATAAACCAACAGTAAATGTGGTCAATTTTGTTATTAGTTATTTTCGCTTCTTCTCTACCTCCATAGGAGGAGTATGCTTTCCGACTCACATTGAACCTGGGCTTAAGCATGTGACTTACCCTTCCCTGCCCTTGACTTTGAGCTTGGTCACGTGAATTGTTTTACCAAATGGAGTGTTAGCATCTCTGACACAGGCACAGTCAGCTCTGTCGTCTTGTACTTCTGCTTTCACCATATGAACATAAACTAGGTAGTCCACTGGTCCAAGAGGATGACAGACAGGGAACAAACTTGGACCTAATCTGTAGCGTGGAGGCAAGTTCAGGGAGGAGGCCCAGCCTGGGTCAGCCAGCTCCCAACTGACCGGGGCCTGTGAGCAAGGATGAGTAATTGTTGCATTACACTGTTGAATTTGGGAGGGTTTAGGATGCAGCATTGTTGTGGCAAGAGTTCACTGAGAGAACAATTATGTCAAATCTGATGTGTGTTATTTTCTTACATGACAGCACAGACCACCACTCTGCCTATGTTTTCTCTTCTTGGCTGCAGCCTAGCCTGGGTCTCAGCTGAAAATGAAGGCTGTGACTTTATCCTCCGCTTTTAGTCTCACAAAAACATCTGATTTACTGGGCACCTGATAAAAGGGCTTTTGAAGGCCCTTCCAGAGAGCTAGCTAGCTATCACACCATGTTAGCTGGTCAGTTTCATCAGGCAGAACCACACAGCCATCACTTCCAAATCCTGCCAAGCGAAACCTTGCAATATTGAAATGGCTGCACCTCAAACTGTCATGTGATTTCTGTATCATAGGAATTTGAGAAACAGATGGTGAGCACAGACGACAGTGACGGTTGCACTATGCGTATGGGGCAAAGGGGAACGAGTGAACAAGGCGGGTGAGAATCGAGCAAATTCTGGAAGCACTGGAAGAAAAAAGAATGGCTGAGAGCTTGTCTTCAGTCTGCAAATACAACCACAGGTTGCAAGAAGTTGAGAAAGAAAAACACCTGACAGGCAGTTGCTGCGGGAGGAGAAAAGGCCAAAAAGAAAAGGAAAGAGGGGGGCAGGTTATGTTTTTAAAGCAGGGAGGATTATTCATTTAAACAGTTTTTTAAATTCATACCGGAGAAATAGGCAGCAAATTAATCAATTCACCTGTGCTTGACCTTTAGGCAGGTGGATCTGGTGCTTGGGGAAATATGCAGCGTCAGAAGAGCTGATGATCGAGCAAATGTACAGGAACCAGATTCAGACCAGTAACACCGTTCACCCCACATTCACCACGGCACCAGCGAGCGCCCTGCTCCCCAGAAACCCCTTTGCATTTCGAAGGGGGCAGGAACGATTTGTGTGGACGTCTCAGATGGCTGATCTCCTAATTCTATCATGAAATGTATTTCCCCTGGAGCTGGCATTTATCGCTGAATTCTGGCACAGCTCCTGAAATGTTGCATCTGCACCACTAAACTGAGGTTACTTGTAGTTCATTAATATGCAAGAGGGGCCGTGAAATCATTCCTGTTTCTGACAGGGGTTCTTCCATGCCTTTCTGGAATGCTTCATTTCTGAAGTGGCCTGGCACGGAGACTTTCCTTGTCTTCTTTTAATCAGCTCCATCTTGTCACTACATAAAGAGTTAAACACACACACACACACACACACACACACACACGCTTTCTGAAAATCTCAAGGAAGATGCAGTACATCTTTCTTTCTCTTTTCTTCCCTCTCTCATTTTTTTGTCAATCCCCAGCCCCCTCCATGAACACATCAAAGTAGGAAGTGACATGCGGTGCCCTGAAGCTCTTAGCAACATGCTTTTAGGTTTGGAAAATTTCATTTTCTACCTTGTGATGATTACATGAGGAAAGATGAAATGCTCGCTTTGAGGTTTATTTGAGAAAGAGATGTAATAAATGCTGTGGCTTCCCACTGAATGGAGCAAATCCATTCTGGTCATGTGGGGGATATTAAAAATTACATATGTGTGAGCATGTACATAGCTTGTGTGATTTCGGTGGCATTTGTTGTCCTAGATGCTAAGAAAGGAGACCTTGGGTGGCTTCTTTCAGAAAATGCTGAATAAAGTTTTTCATTTTATCCATCTCTGAATGCGTTTGATTTCAAGCAAAAGGGAGTTCCCGCCCCATTTGAGCTGTAGCAATCCTCTTTAAACCAGCCCACACCCCCACCAACACACACGCACACATGCGTGCACGCACACACAAAGGACCATAATATATACACAGATTAACACAGTTTACAGATTTCCCTGAGCTGAAACCCACAAGTGTGCCTGCCTGCTGAACAATGAATCCAGGTCCCCTTTCTGGAAAGTTCATTTTTCCAAATACTGGAGCAGGGCAGAGGACATTTGTGTTTTGTTCTGATATTGTGATTTTGGGTTTTGTTTTTTTTTTTTCATCAATGTGTTTTTGCTTTTGCCTGGGGAACTTCTCTGTTAGCTGGGAGCTGAATAGAAAATGATAATCACATCTTGCCCAGGAAACAGAGCTAGGAAGGTAGAGAAACATCCTTCTGGTTTCAGCCCTATGCTCCTTAGTAGGAAAAGATGCTAGAAAGAAACCGAATATCCACCGAACAAACCATTTTCCAGCAGAGAGAAACATGCAATCTCGGGCTCTATTCAAAGCTCTCACATCACATATGCCTCTCTTTGTTCAGCCCACAGCTGGACCACACAGGTTGTAAGATGCAGGATTTGCACAAGCTTCGCCCGTCAGCTGTGGCAGGCCGCCCTCCACATAGTCAATCATCAACCACCCTCCGGGGCCATTCTTCAGCCTCTCTTAATCACATTAATCACTTGGGTTTGGAGCAGAACTATGAAATTTTTGCTTGGGCTGTGGAAAGAGGAGAGACCTTGATCCTTTTTCATAAATAGCCTAAACCCCAGCTATTCAATTATAAGTAATCTTTGTTTACACTCCTTTTTAAGGAAATAAGAAATTGCTTTGATTGAATGCTGACTGCATACTCTCAGATGGATTCCTTGCTCTTACTCTGATCAGGTCTCTATTTGAAGGAAGATGAAAACTTGTAAGTATTTTTTAAATATTCCATTTTTAAAAGTTTTCAGATAAGCCCCACTTAGGAGTACATTCCCTCTGAGGCAGGTACTTTACAAAGAAGGAAAATACGATTCCTCCTTTGGGTCTAAACAATTCCCCCAAGGGTATGCGTGGATGCAGGCCACTGAGGTTCTAACCCTGGGCGCCTGGCTCCAGAGCCCTGCTGTAAACCACGTACTACACTGCCTCCGGCTGGTGGGAGGTTACCATGTGACCCCAGGGTCTTCTGTCCCGCCTCCAGCACAGATGCTGCCATTTCTGCTTACGAATTCATTCCCACCATTGGTTGCAAGCCCCCGGAGTTTTCTTAAGCATTTTTTCTACATTATCTGACACTTCAGAACTGCTTGATAAATGTTTGTTGAGTGAATTAAAAAATGAGCTAATAGGCACAGTATGTCAGAGCATTTAAAGGAAAGTGAGTGGAGAATAAGTTTGGGGGTTGGGGTGGAAATTAAGCCTCTAGTATGAAATCAAGAGATGGAAAGAGTCAGGGAGTTAGACTTAATTAAGAAGAGGGAAAAGAAAAAAGATTTCATGCTGATGTGACCCTTCTTCAATGCATTTTGTCACCGTTGTTGGGACAGTCGCTGTTAGGGTGTGGGCGGGGAGAGTGTGTCCGCCCCGCTGGAATGCTTGATCATCCTCCTGGTTACATAGAAAGTGCAGTGAACTGGGTTATCCATGGTTCTGGATTTACTTCTCACTTGCTTCACTAGCTGAGCTACTGAGGAGTAAACTGGGCGGGGCACGTTATTCACCTTCTTTGGGCTTCAGTTTCTTAGTCAGTAAAAGGAGAAAACTGGATTTAAAAATCCCTGTAGCATCACAGGAAAGTAGGAGCATATAATTATACTATAAATTGGTTGCAAGCATTTTGTAAATATGGCATATGGATAACTGTTATTATTATCAATAATAAAAAATAATGCATCGAGTGCTTTTTATGAACCAGGCTCTCTCTATATATTCCTACCCATTTTTATGAAGGCAGAACTTACGGTTCAAAAAAATTGCATAATATGCTCAAACTCACATTGCTAATGGGTGGCAGAGCTGGGATTTGAATTCAGGTCAGTCTATCCCTGAAGTCCACACAAAGGCACATCAGGGACCCTATGCCACTACATTCCTCTTTAGCAAATGTCCCTCAAAGACATCTGTCATTATGTTGAGTCAGAAAACTCTAATGAGTGCCCAACTCCCATGTGCAGTTCTGGCCTGCCAGGTGCTGACAGTCCCCGGAGAAAGACTCTGCAGGGGTCTTTGGACCATTAGAAAACACACAGCAACACTCCCACCGCCGCCGTCTCCCCAGCAGCCGCCATACCTGCTGCAGTTTAGACCAGCAGCGGACCAAGGCAAACGGAGCACACTGTCCCCTGGAAACCAGCCCTTCTTGCTCCTCTACCTCGGAGACCTTGAAGCCAAATCCCCTCGTTAATTCAGGGGAAGCGTCATGTGACTGCACTGTCTCCAAGGCTATCACTTGCCTATTCACTCACTACTTACTGGCAAAAAATTCTGCCGTCTGGATGCCATCAAATCTTTCTTCTTCTCTAACTGCTCCCTTCCAAATTCAAAATTTGCTTCCATTATTCTATCAAAGACATCAATAGAAATTCAATACAAAACATAAGAGCTTTTAAATGAATCATCCTTTGGCTTTGATCATTACATTCTACATGTCTTTAAATAAACTCTTTAAAGGATGCTAATAGCCACAGTCCTTTATAAATAGTTAAATCTTCAGTATATGTATGCATATCCACATGTAGATATACATCTATATCTACATATAAGACTCTATAAATAGCATATATATACATGCATATATGCCCACATGGTAGGATAAGTGCCAATATCTACATGTAGATATATATATATCTTAATCACACACACAGAAAAGTTTATCTTGATTTTTGAGAGGTGAAACCTGGGCCAATCACTAGCTTGTTTGCTCACAGATGAATTTCCCACCCTTGTTCTGCCCTGCTATGTTTTTAATGGGGATGACAACTTGTAAATATTTTTAGATATTTATCTTGTAAATATTTAAAATATTCATTTATGTCACACTGTTTTAGCTTTTGGATCTAGAACAACAACAACAACAACAATAAAACCTAGCGGCCTAGTCTTGTGGTATGAGATTTAAAGGAGCTTAAGCACATTTTCTAAAGTATCCAGAGCCGACCTATTAAGTTTACCTATGGAGTAAAGATGACTACTTAAGCTTCTACTTCTAGATAAGTTTGGGAAGGGTAACTAATTTTTAGAACACAATAGAGCCTGTATTACACAGGGTCCAATCAGGCAATAGAACCTATACCAGGTTATTCAATAGTGGGGATTTGATATCAGGAACTGTTTACAAAGGTGTTTAAAAAGCCAATGGAGCAAACAAGGAGGCAATGGGGCTTTGGAAGCTCTAAGAAGCCATTCTCATCCCTGAATGAACAAAGAGAGGAGCCTACCATTGGAGCATGTTCACAGGTGGCTGGGACCAACAGGGAGGGTGACCCGGTGGATGCTGGAGCTGCGGAGGGGACAGAGCTTTGGCCATGAGAAGCAGAGGCGGGGGGCAGGGCAGAGGGAAGAAATACCTTGGCTTCTCCTCTCCTCTCATCCTCCAATCTCTGACTAGGACCTGCCACTGAACAAACCTAAACAAAAACAAGGAATCCCGAGAAACATATTTTGCAAGGATCAGCAGTGAAATATAGAGCAGTGTGGACAAATTGAGGGAATGTAGCCAAGCACAATTAGAAAGTGATGGACCCTGATTTCATTACTCAAAAACGAATTAAGACCTTTTCTAATCATTGAGATACATATCTAGATGTAGATACTGGTGTATATGTCACATAAGCACACAGTCTATCTATATATAGGTTGCTTGTTCATGTGACGTTCAATGCCTTCCCTCAGAAGGAAGGAAGGACTTTGAAGTTAGGACTCTACAAGTGTGTGTGCCTTGCTTTGATCAGTGAAATATGAGTGGAAGTAATATGCGCTGTGTCTGAGCAGAAGCCGTAAGAGCCATCCCATGGCTCCACCATGTTTTCTGCTCTCAGCCACAAGATCTGTGATATCTCAGATTAGACAATAGGACCAAATTATTTATTACCCAAGATGGGACACTGCATTAATTATGCTTTTTTTCCACACACAATTGAATCTTCTTGTTTTAATTTAAGTTCACTCCACCTGATGTCTGAAGTTTGAAGAAAAGCGTCATGCCTATGACTTGGAAATAAAACTAACACACTGTTTAAACATAAGTTTATCCTGTTTCCCGACTTTACAGACACTTGAACACCGGCAAATAGAGGGAGAGAGCTCAGCAATGTGTGGAATGCAAACTGGTTAAGGCCTTGAAACAAAGAGTACCCAAGCTCACACAATTAGCCGTAGGTTTGAAGTGAGTAAACACTAATGGTACTTGGGAATTTCCTAGAAGTAACCTTAAAAGAAAAAGATTAAAAAAGAACAGTTCTGGCCATGTGACTCCTTGCTTCTAAACCTCCACTGGCTCACTTTTCTATCCACCCTTCCCAGAAGGTAAAAAGCAAACACTTTCTGAATATGAATTTTCTATCCTGTACTTTACCAAATTCACTTATCAGTTTTGGACATTTTTGGTGGAGTCTTTAGGGTTTTCTACGTACAATATCATGTTGTCTGCAAATAATGAGAGTTTCACTTCCTCTTTTCTGAGTGGGATGCCTTTTATTTCTTCTTCTTGCCTGATTGCTGTGGCTAGAACTTCCAGTATTATTTTGAATAAGAGTGATGAACGTGGACATCCCTATCTGTTTCTGTTCTTAAGGGAAACACTTTTAGTTTGTGCCCATTGAGCATGATGTCAGCTGTGTGTTTGTCATATATGGCTTCTATTATGTTGAAGTACGATCCTTCTAATCCTACTTTGATGAGAGCTTCTATCATAAATAAAAGATGTATTTTATCAAATGCTTCTTCTGCATCTACTGACATGATGATGTGATTCTTATCCTTAATTTTGTTAATGTGATATATCATGTTTATTGATTTGTGGGTATTTTACCATCCTTGCATCCCTGAGATGAATCCCACTTGATCATGGTGTATTATCTTTTTAGTGCATGGCTGGATCTGGTTTGCTAATATTTTGTTGAGAATTTGAGCATCTCTGTTCATCGAGGACATTGGCCTATGATTTTCTTTCTTTGTGGTGTCTTTATCTGGTTTTAGAAATAGGATAATGTTGGCTTCATAAAATGAGCTCAGGAGACTTCCCTCCTTTTCCCTCCCTTGAACTTTTTGGAGTAGTTTAGAAGGATAGGTGTTTGTTCTTTAATGAATTGGTAAAATTCACCTGTGAAGCCATCTGGCTAAAAACTTTTGTTTGCTTGGAGATTTTTGTTTTTGTTTTTGTTTTTTTAATTAGTGCTTCAATTTCATTAGCTATAATTGGTGTATTCAGATTTCCTGATTCTTCTTGATTCAGTTTTGGAAGGTTTTATGTTTCTGGGAATTTACCCATTTTGCCCAGGTTGTCCAATTTGTTGGCATATAATTGTTCATAATATTTTCTTACAGTCCTCTGTATTTCTATAACGTCAGTTGTTACTTCTTCTCTTTCATTTTTGGTTTTATTTATTTGGGCCCTCCCTCTATTTTTCTTGATGAATCTGGTTAGAGGTTTGTCAGTCTTGTTTCTTTCCAAAGAACCAAGTGTGGTTTCATTGATTTTTTCTATTTTTTTAAGACTCTCTTTTGTTTATTTGTGCTCTGATCGTTATTTTTTTCTTTCTTCTACTCACATTGAGCTTTGTTTGTTGTTCTTTTAGCTCTTTTAATCATAAAGGTAGATTTTTTTATTTGGGATTGTTCTTGTTTCTTGAAGCAGGCTTCTAATGCTATAAATTTCCCTCTAAGGACTGCTTTCGCTGTGTTCCATAGATTTAGAGTTCTTATGTGTTCCTTTTTGTTTGTCTCAGGATAACTTATGATTTATTCCTTGCTCTCATTGTTAACCCATTCCTTGTTTAGTAATATGTTATTTCACCTCCATGTGTTTGTTTTTAAGGTTTTCTCTTTTTTATAATTGTAACATATCTAGTTTCTTAACATTGTGGTCAGAGAAGATGCTTGATATGATTTTAATCTTCTCAACTTATTAAGGTTTACCTTGTGTCCTAGCATGTGGCTTATCATAGAGAATGACTCCTGTGCACTTGCATGCCCTGCTGCTTTGAGATGAAATGTGCTGTAAATATCAATTAAATCCATCTGGTCCAGTGTGTCAATTAAGGTCACTATTGCCTTGTTGATTTTCTGTATGGAAAGTCTAACCATTCATGTCAATGGGGTGTTAAAATCCCCAACTATGACCATATTGCTGTTAATCTCTCCTTCAGTGTCCACCAAGATTTTTTTAATATACCTGAGGTCTGTCCAGAAAGTATCCAGCCATGTAGTATGAAAAATAGAGATATTTATTGAAGAAGATACAAGATGCAAGAAACATTGTGCATAAGACAATAATGCCTCAGTCCTCTTCAAAGTAAGCACCTTGGGACCTCACACAGTTCTCCCTGGAGGGGCATATTCATGATGGACAATACCTCCCCAATCAAAAAACACTGTTAACATGGTCTTGATCTTGCTGCAACTTTGCTGTGCCTTCTTCAGGCATGGAGAACAAGGCGACTTCCATTGGGATGACTGGGCCTTTGCTTCTGGATCATAGCCAAAGGTCCGCAATTCATCTCTGGTTATGACCTTTTTGAGGAAATCTGGTTCGTTGGTAGCAGTTTGAGTCAAGTCATTAGCAACTGCAGCACGATGTTCATTCTGCTCTGGTAGCAGAAGCCATGGAACAAATTTTGCCATACACAACAAGTTTCATGCCAAGATCCTGCATCAAAATCTTGGACACAGTAGTTTTTGGAATCCCCAGACCAGCTTCTAGTTCTCTCAATTGCTATTGATTGACACCCATACACGTTCAACATTCTGAGGTGTTCTGCTTGTTCCAGGCCTTCCAGAATGTGGATCACCTTCAACAGATTCTTGACCATCTTTGAAGCATTTGTGCCACACTTTTATTTGTGCTGCACTCATTGCATCATCCCCAAAAGTCTTCTGAATCATCCTAACAGTTTCCCCAGAGGAATGTTCAAGCTTGGCCCAAAATTTGATGCAGAATCATTGTTCTATTTGCTCAGTCATTTTGAATGTGACAGCCACACAGTACAGATGCTTACTCAATGGCATCTACCACCTCCACTGACTAGTACAGTGAAGTTGAAATTGTTCATGCATGCACATTACAGTACATTATTCTTGGCTGCCAGGTTACATCGATGTTGCACAAATCATTCTCTTTATATTAATAATGGCTGGACTTTTTCCAGAGAGACCTCATGTGTTTGTGTATGTAACATATAAACACAGACAGCAGCATGCTGATAACCAGAGAGAAAAGGAGTTGTGGGGAGATGGAAGAGGGCAAAGGTAGGTTAAATGGGGACAGAAAGACTTTGCTGGGGCAAATGGTGCACAATGCAGTATACTGATGATATTTTGTTGAGTTGTATACACTTGAAACTTGTATGGTTTTGCTAACCAATGTCACCCCAATAATCTCAATACCTTTCTTAAAAAGAAGACTGCTTTTCTTGGCATAAAATCTAACCCCAATTTACCTGTCCAGCTCTGTTTCTGCCTAATGTGCCATATGTTACAGAAGCTTAACTCCTCACTATTACTAAGTTGTTGTTGCTGAGGTCATGCCTTTTATATGCTACTCCCTCTATTCCTAGAGTTTCCTCTTCAACCCTGCTCTTCTATGCTCCTTTTGGTAAAATCTTGCTCATCTTTTAAGTTCAGGTTCAAATGGCCCCTCCTCGGTGAAGTCTTCCTAAATGCGCCTTCCCCATGTTGCTCACTTACCATATTCCATTGTAAGGACTCTCTCCACCTCTCAACCATAACATCCCTAAAACTGCATCATCTTCATCTTTATATGCCAAACATCTATTATGGGCCTGGAGTTCAGTATATTCCAGGTCCTCTCTAAATATCTGTTGAGTTAGTACATAAACAAATGAATGAAGAATTTCCCTACTTACTTTCACATGCTGTTCAGAAATCATGGGAATCCTTGGAATGCATTGAGAATTCCAGACACCCTGGTGTTAAATTCCAGATACTTACATATGCTGATTATAGACATAATACTTTATGATACCATATAGTTGAGTTTGATCTGTTTCATATAGAATACTTAGTCATTTAAATTTAGAGCTAGAAAGAATCAGAGATCAGACAGGCTCCTTCAAAGAAAGGGGTGTATTGGGCAGAAAGAAGGTAAATGAGAACACTACAGATTTAGAGGTCCCAGGACCAACCTAGTGTTCTTTTTATCCTACTATACTAGATTATGTGACTATTCACATAAAAGGAAATATAAAGAGAAAATAAAACTTGTGAAAAATAATCATACTTGATAATAATCAAATAAATGTAAATTAAGTTTCATTTGTATAGTTTTACAGCTGCTAAATTTTAACAAAATTTAGTCCAAGGCTGAAGTGAAATAAGATCTTTATATACTTTAAAAAGCATTGTAAATTGGTACCACCTTTTTGTAAAGTAATAAGAAAGTACAGAACAAGGATCATAATGTTCACACTGTTTTGACTCTATCTAAAACTCTAGGAATTAATTCTATGAAATATTTTAGCTCTACTAAAAAACTCTTTGTAAGAAAGTATTTATTGCAGCACTGCCTAGTGGGAACAATCTCAGTATCCGACTAAACGAGATGTCGTATTAAAGCACTGGAAAAATTTGCTTCATCAAAAAATTATAATTATGCATCCTACATATACACCTGGAAAATATATGATATAAATTAGATATAGTGAAATCAAAATCATATGTGTAGTAAGATAGAAACTCTATAAAAAGATTCTTACTGAAAGGCATTGGAAAGCAATTTTTAGGAGTTGTGATATGGTAGGATTATGGTTTTTCTATTTTTATCAACATTTTTTAATGTTGCTATGACATATTTTCTCTAATAACAAGCAGGTGGAAAGTAAATACATTCACTAGTGGGAACTGGAAAGGTACAAAGGGATTCAATAAAGCAGGTGAATCGCATGTGGTTTTGCGCTGAGCGTCCCTTACCCTGCAGAGGTAGGAATGGAAAGAGAAGTCAAGAAGTGTGTCCTCTATGGGAAATCTGTTTAATTTGCAGGAAAAAGAGGAAGAGGGAAAACTTACTGATGAAATCTCACTTTATTTTGCTAAGGAGGAAGAATATGATTTGATTTAAGCTGCCTAAATATCCCAGTGAGAGCACTGCTTTTCTTGGCTTTCTGCTGTCTGGTCATCGAGTGAACTATTTATCAAGAAACTAAGTGCCAGCCACTGGAGTTTTCAAACTTTACATATTTATTTCATTGAATCCTCATAGCAATTTGGTGATGTAGCTACCACAGGACTTTTTTTATTTCATGAGGGAAGATTCTGGGACCTGCCTGCAAAATCCCTTTTCGCTGAGTCATACCATAGACCAGATGGATACATTGGCAGGTATGTGTTCTCATTGCCTGAAGACAGCTGGAAAAGAAGTGGGATCACTTGTCTACCTGCTACCTGCCGAGCACTCTATTAGGCACTTTACGTGTTATCTCATTAAGTCTTACACATGAGTTAGGTTATATAGCACAGTCCCCACTTCAACTCCAAAGTTCAAACCGCAAGGTTACAGGTATCTTAGGAGTTCCAAGCCTAGACCTGAAGCCTTGGGAGGCCTCAGGACTTCCATGGAGTTTGGACTTCTTTGCAGTTATTCTTAAAGGAGGAGCAATTGGCATTTAGGAACAGAGAGCTTCTTTGTGCAGGACCGTCTGTCAAATTTTAAGACCTGTCATATCTGTGGCCCTGGTCACTAGAGGCAAGGACAGATACAAATGCTCCACACTTCCAAACACACTCTGAAGTGGGAGTGGGTGGATGCCACCTCCACTTGAGAAACATTAAGCTATTCATATTCATTCCACCAATGAGTGTTTGTCAAGTGTCTTCTCCATGCCAGGCATTCTGCTGGCACAAGAGGCGTTTAGTGGGGAAGTATGACATTTAAAGTGGTGCCATAAAATGTGACAAATGCAACAGACCAATGTGCTGTGAACACAGGGAGGAAAATGCGTGTAACTGCCTAGAGCGTCCAGGCCAAACTTAGTGACCTGTCACCATGGAGTGACTCCAAGGAGAGTTTCAGATTTGCTGTTCAAAGACCTCTATTCACATGCCCAGTCTTAATCTTATTATTTTACTTCAGACTCCTTTCTAATTCCCGCTAAGAATTAATTTCTTCATATGAAAAATGGAAACCATAATATTATCGGTCCTACCTACCTTACAGAGTCAATTCAGGAGAAAGCACTGTGGCGTGCTATACACGTTGAGTTAATGTAGCAGGGATTCGAGTTTAGCCTAATTTGTGTTCTCGGCTGGGAATCGGGCATGTCTGGAAATGTCCAGTGACTTGGTGGAGCAGACAGCCTACTGGCATCTATTTTGAAGAATTTGGTTTCTCTGGATTCTCATTTGTACCCTGTAGAGAGAGAGGTTGTTTGCAGAGGTTAAAGAGACTGTTGTCGCAAGGTGTTCAGTGAGACGAAAAGGCTCAAGCAATGCTACTTGGGTACCCAGGAAACAAAGTGAAGCCCAGAGCTGGGAGCTGGGGGTGGCAGGTATGGGATGGGGCAGGAAACCCTCTCTCCATCTCTGCCCCAAACACAGCATGTATTAGATCCATGAGGACTGCTAAGTACCCAGCTCTGCCCTGGCTGTTAGTGCAGATGCCAGGTCCTTTGCTGGCAGCAGAAACAATGAGATGATCACTTTTGAATAGCTTCATGGGCACAGAACATCAACGGGGAGGGCCGGGAGCAGAAGATTAACAGGCAACTGACAGGCTAACACAGGTGGGATAACCCCACGTATCCTTGGAATACTCACTGAGATTTGACACCTGGAGAGGGTATATATTAGCTAATGAAATGTGATTTATTGCTATTAATGTGGCCTCAGTTGTACCTACAGGCTAGGAAAACTTGGATTACTGTTATTTGTTACAGTAATAACATACGGCACCCTGACAATAGGAGAGATGATGGCTGTCCCAAGGCCAGCCCCCAGCATGCATTGCCTGCCTTCCCTGGTCCAAGAGTGGCCATGGAAGCCTGGTTATGGAATTGCCTTCCTCCAGATGGACAGCGTCCTGGAGAGAGGAGTTTTCCCCCAAACCACCTCATTCTTAGAAAGAACAAAATGACTATGGGATGTTTACTGAAAATGATGGTGCCTGAAAGTTAGTACTTGACTCTCTGAATTTCATAATGTTTCATGAACCCAGTGACTGCTGGGCAGCTCCTGATGCTTGAGGGGTAGAGCTTGAATTTCACCTCCAGAGCCTTCCCAGGTATTGTAAGAGCTAACACATGGTAGAACAGCTCTTCAGCTATTGAAATGACTGCAAAACTTCTCCTTTTCCCACTGTGAACTTGCTTTTCCTACTGGGGCAGTCTGTGTTTTCCCAAGATGGAGACTATGGTATCTCTGGTCCCATTTGCTCTTCCTACAGCGGGACCTTGACCTTCCTCCCATTGAAGGGAGGGGTCTGTCTCCCCCTCCCCTTGAGTCTGGGTGAATCTTTGTGACTATCTTAAATAGAGAGTACTGCAGAAGTGGCGCTATGTGACATCTGATGCTAGAGCAACAAAACACTGTGCACTTCTGCGTGCACTGCCAGCTCCTAGCAGCCAACCCCTGTACGCTGAAGGAGCCCAAGCAGCCTATAGAGAGGCCCCTGTGGAGAGAAACCAAGGCTCCCAGACCCCAGTCCAGCTGAGCTTGCAGACAATGGCCAGCACTGACTAGTCAGCCATGTGAGTAAGGAGCCCTAAAAGTGGGTCGTCCAGATTTTGTTACAATCATCTCCTCCTGTTGTTAACATATTATTGTATCTCAATCTTGGCTGTTCATGATAAGGTCCACCTTTGGTCTGCACCATTTTGTTTTATTACAAAACAGAATTAATTATTTGCTTTCTAAATCCTACCAGTTTATGCTTTGGAATTTGTCTCATCACAAAAGAATAAATTTGGTTAATTAATTTTGACCCTTCTTGAGGGAAAATTGCAGAGCTTGAGAAACACAAGACATCACTTTGAAGCCCCTATTTTGAACACTCCTCTAAAATTATCAACGACCTATAGAGTTAGGCTTCCCTCTGAAAGTACCATACCCAAGGACTAGAAAATGACCCCTTACGTTGTCCTGTTGTATCGTAATGGGGGTGATTTGGGGGTCAATACATGGCTCCCTCACCATTTGTGATGAGGGCTGGCTGGAGGGCCCCTAGCCAGAAGGAATGTGTATTATTTTGGGAATGAGGTTGAACTCCCCCCTTATCTCCTTTTGGGAGCGGCTTCTTGTTTTGTGACTGCTTCTTGACCTTCTCCTCCTGCACGTACACACTGATAGCTCCAGGCCACGTGCAGGTTTGTGCAACCTGGACCCGCATTGCCTTTGTCCGGGACTCCTTTTCCTCAAGCTGGAGGCAGTGCGGTCTCTCTCAGCGACCCGCTGTCGCCATCCTGAATCCTGAACTCCCCAGTAAAGTGAATAATAAATGGTATGTCCCTATCTGATAGTCCTCTGGGTGGTTGTTTTTTTCCGGAATATCATGAACACTTAAGCAGCTCCCTGGTTTGGGACCCCTGTGCTACAGTGATAGAAGGGAATTTTTATTTGTCACCCAAGTTCCCTTCTTATTCCACCTCTTTTAATGGGATCTTCTGAAAGATATCTCCTTGTCTTATACTCTTTTAAAACAAACTCATCTCAGTGATTTCCCCAATTTTAACTTTGTGAAGTAGGGGGAAAAAGGAAAGGTCTGCTGCTACACTAATTTTACTTATTCTCATCTCATTTCAGAATCATGTGATTCTTCCTGCTGCTTTTCCACCAGCCATTTTCTCCTGCAACCTGTAGGTTTCCTGCAGAGAGGGGACAATGGGCAAGTTAAGTGAGAGAGCTGATTTTCAAGGCTTTTTTCCTTTTGCTCTAATTTACAGAAAATCATGGAAAGACAAGCTAAGCCCTACCTCACTGAGAGACTTGTTGTGATGTGGGGGAAATGAATAAACAGAATATATTTTATACTAGTAATGCCAAATATATTTGATGGTAATAGCTTGTCTGTGCCTTGGATATTAGTAAAAATTCCCTTTTAAAAAAAAACCTAGAAGAATATTAGTTTTTATTTTATACAATACTTCTTATTTTGCATGTATTAATTTTTATGTTTCAGCTAGGTTTAGGTTCTACTGCATAAAATAGAAAACCAAAATAAAATAAATTTAAAACTACAAAGTTATATTGTTTCACATAAAAGACATCCAGAAATGAACAGCCCAGGGCTGGGAGGGCAGCGTTACAAAGACATCACGACTCCAGACATTTTCTACCTTTCTGCTTTTACTATTCTTAGCACATAGCATCCATCCTTACTCAAGCTGGCTGCTGGTGCTCTGGCATCTTGTCTGGGATCCTAGCAATCAGAAGAGGGAAAGGTAAAGGAAAACCCATACAGCACCCAGCTTAAAGGACCTCCCTTTAAGAGGCATTCCTAGAAACTCCATACAGCAATCAGCTCGCATCTCCGTGGCCAGAATGTAATCCCATAATCATCCCTAGCTACAAAAGAACCTGGGAGAAGATTAGCACCATAGCGTATAAAGGTCCCTCCATTCTCTGATTTCCTCCAATGCTTATTTGTCTGCACTACATGATCTAGGACCTGCTATAGCGTTCTTCTGTTGTTCTGGTTCCATGAGCAAGCAGAGTTCTTTACTAAAATATTCAGCTCCTTGGGGTAATCACCACATCCCTTATATTGCACCTTTTTCAGTTCCTGATATGCAGCGAGAACACGCTGCCATATCCCAAAGTTGTAGACATTCTATTTCTCAGTAATAGAGGAGAATAAATTTTAGATAGGTAACTAGCAATCTGATACAGTATCATTAATGTATGATAATTCACTCATCATACAAGGGGACAGGAAATGAATGTCTCAGAAAACTTCCCAAAGGAGGGGAGGTGGCCGTGTGGGGATGTGTAGGATAGACTTGAAGGAGGGTGTTTTTTATTTTGTTAGTTTTGTTTTTTGGAGAGACTTGCATGTTATTAAAGGCTGAAAAAATGTGCCAGTAGAGAGAGAAAGATTGAAAGTCCTGGGGTGAGGGAGGGTAACGGGCAGGAAGCGAAGAGAGTCAGAGCTCATGGGGAGAGCTTGGCCCGCATTCAGGGTGAGAGGGGCTGGCAAGGCGTTTGGGCGCAGGGCTTAGAGCTGAAGGGGCCTCTCCAGGTTCCTCTAGGGCAGCAGTCCTTGACTCCCTGGGGGGAAAGCCTAGGCAGAGACTGTGGGTGTGTCATCAGGGTTGCTGGGCACATTTCACAGGCACCTGACCGTGACCGACAGAGACTCTCTCAGAGGCAGCCCCAGGGGCGGCCCCTCAGAGGCCCAGGTGGCCACCTTTTCCTCTCTAATCTTTCCTCTACCGTCTCTCTCTTCGCTCACTGCCCGGGGTCGGACTGCCTCCTCTCCTCTCTCTCTCTCACAGGCGACTCACGTTGTAGCCTCACAAACCCAATGGGTTTAGTTCTTTCATCCAGGTGCATGGGTCAGTTTGTCAACCACTTGTTACCACTGACCTGAGTGGTACAGTCCATTCTGGGGCCCTGAATGCTGTGCCCGGGCGCCTGGTCTCCAGGTCTCTCGCTGCAGGTCCCGAATGCCAGCACCCGTGGGAGGAGGGTATGGGGGTTCCTACTTGGTTTTGAACCCACCCCATGCAGCTTCTCTGCATCAGGCACTGCCCATGGGCCCAGAGGCACTGGGGAAGGTGAGGAGGGCACAAAGGGATTCAAAATATTCAAATGATATATAGTTTCAGGTTGAAGTGGTTTGATTTGTGTGATTTGTAATAAATGCAATATGAGTGCCATTTATTTCCCACTCCCCAGTAAGATTATTAACTTTTTCTTCCAAAGATAAACTTGATTACATTACTTATTTATACTATGTACATTGCATTAGAAGGGAAAAAAATGCATGAGGATAGAAAAAAATGCACGAGGGTAAAAAAAATCATATACAGTTTTTAAAATTAGTGTTTCCTTATCCACTGCTAATAACAGCTAAGATTATTAAAGAGGAAGAATCTTAAATATGCAAGTCACCTTAGGGTCTTGGTACAGCTTGTTTATTTTTACACATTTTTTTCTAAACTTGACAGACAATCTAGAAATATCATCTCCACTCACTTTCAACTCCTGGTCTTTGTATGAGTGCTGTGTTTTTGTGTTGGGGTCTATGATATATCAAGAAAGGCAGCCTGACATAGGCAAACAAATGGGAGCCTTGGAGCTGAGCATATTTTAGTTAAAAAGCCAAGTGTGCCTTTTACTAGTTAGGGTTGGGGGAGTATAATTAAAGAGACATTTGAATTTCAGTTTTTTAATTTAGAAATGCAATGATGAATTTACTAGATGCTCATTATGAACCAGGCACTATGCTAAACTCTTTACTGTGTTATCACATTTAATCTTGATAACAACCCAATGAAATAGGGATTAGTATTATTTGCTCAGTTTTACAATGAACAAGGTGAGACTTAGATTAGCTAAATTGCCCAAGAATATTGAACACGTAAGCCAGGAGCAAAACCGCACCTCTGACTCCGAAGGCCACCCTCTTAACCACTGTCAGTCACTGTCGGGCCTGCGGATGGATCATTTCCGGTCCTGGCAGATGAACCTTCATGGTAGGTGTCATCTCTAAATCAAGATGAGGAAAGAGAGGTCAGAGAAAATATCAATATCTCCAGAAGGCAAGGGCATTAAGTTGGACAGTCTTTCAGCTTTTCCCCTGTCCTGGCCCCATTTCCTTTCTTGCTGGAGGGTATTAAGCACCAGCCCACTAGTCCTGGGGAGATTGCAGCCTTCTGTTGATGGGCTGCTAAGAGGGGCCATGATGCTCAACTTAATTTAGGCCTTCCTTGTTCCAAAAGGATTTAAAGGGGTCTTATGAATTAATACAACCTGTTTTCCTCTTCCTTTACATTTCACAAAGTGGTAATATTATCTCATTTCAACCCCCCAACAATCCTGATGAAAATGAGCCTTGGAGACTTTAAGCAACAGGTCCATGGCAGTGGGGTATTTATCAGTAGTACAAGGGGAATTTGACTGCAAGCTCACCATGTCTGTGTTAGTCATACTTCTTAGTTATAATGATTTCTTTTGAGTGCTTCAATGAAACATGAATACAATAAGAAACAAGTGCTCAGTTATGAGATCATGACATCCCCAAGCTTGGCTTCTTATGGAAGTCAATCGCTGATGATCTCCAGCATGACACATGCAGGCTTTGCCACCTGTCCCCAGCTAAACTGTCCAGGTCCATCCTCATCACTGCACGCTGCCTCTACTCAGGCCAGGTCAGAACAGCTCCCACTGCAGAACACGATGTCACGTCACACATTCAGGCTTCACTCATACTGTTACTTCTTCGTGGAACCACCTTGTGTCCTGGCTTATTCTCTACCTAGAAAACACCAACCACTCTCAAAGCCCAGCACACTTACTGCCCTCTGTGAAAAGTTGCTCCCAAATGCCTATCTCACCAAAAATTAGTGTACAATACTTCATAAATGCAACACAACTTCACCAAAATTGTTTGCTTACATATCTTTTTTCCTGCTAGAAAGAGGGTTTTGAGACCAGCAAGCTCATATTCACATTAATGCCCACCACCTAACCATGTGTATCTAGTACATAGAAGTATCTACGAATGGGTTTGGTTGTTTTGTTAGCTGCTTTTTAGCCAAATATGTTGGAGTCTCTACTATGTACCAGAAGATTCATTTTAAATGCTTTGCCTGTAATAATGCATTCAATACTCTGGAAAACCCTATGAGGACATAATACTAAAGGAAATAGAAATGTAGAAAGAAGAAATGGAGGGTATAACAATGATGTGCAGCATTGAATACCAGATGCTTTACATATAATATTTAATTTACTCCATAGGAACCCTGCAAGGCTGGTGTTACGGCCCATTGTACAGTTGAAGAGACTAAGGCCCAAAAATGTTAGGTAATTTGCCCAAGTTCAGAAAGTTCCTAATTCCCCGAGCCAGGATTTCAATCTAGGTCTGTTTTTTATGGCTTTGATTTTTTTCTATTTCATCACACTGCCTAAAAAATCATATAAAAGGCAAGTAAATGATTGATGTCGTTCTTCCTGAAGGACATGAAAAGAATGTACAAACAGCACAGTCATTTTCTGTAGTGAAATCTTTTAATTATGACCCAAATCACAGCACTGCAGTGATAAGCTGATTGTGAGCTCACCTGAAGTCAAAGCACTTCACAGAACGTTCAGGGGCAACAAGTCGGCTCTTTTTCTATTAACAAATAGAGAACCCTGGGAAGGTACATTTTTTCCAACTTAGACCAAAATGTTACAGAATGAGACATTTATAAGGATGCCAGCAGGAGGGGAAAGGAAAGGAAAAGGTAGAGTTTGCAACTTATTATCTGTAAAACTTCACTTCCGGATCTACTGTTATTACTTTTCTGGAATAAAGTACATTCCTGTTGCAGACTGTTTTAGGGAATATTTGCAGGGAGGGCATGAACAGGTGAGCCGGAAGATGTGGCTGGGAGCATTCGTCAAACCTGACAGTTCAGAACCATTTCTGTAGCCAGATGAAGAGTCCACATTTCAGGTGATACTTGTGATTCACTAATGGTTGCTTTTCCTAAGTAATGAGATAACGCATCTCATTTGTTTCCCAAGGTAGTCAATGGTTTCTGTCATTACTTGCAATGATTTATTTACCCTTCATCATTTTTAATCCTTGAGCATTCTCCATGTCTATAAAACACTGAAATCATCCAGCCCCAAATATTCTAAGCTTTCTTCTTTTAAGAGGCTCTGAATCAGGCAACAGCTTCACAGAACGTTAGTTTATTACCTTGTTTTTCCTTTTGCATTACATCAGATATGTAATATATATGCCTGAAACATATGTGTGTGTCTGTAGGAGTGTGTGTATAAATTATATGTGACACACACACACACACACACAAGATAGAAAAATTCTGAATAAAACACTGGAATTGAGCCAAGGCTTCCCAAGTTCTACCTTCGTTCCTCAGTAGATGATAGAGGAGGACATGTTTAAAGATTCCAGGGAAAAGAATCTTCCAACAAGTAGAAGAGGAAGACATGAGAATAATTTTTTTAAAAAAAAAAGAGAGAGGAATGTTCAGGGAAAAAAACTATACTTCCAGGAGATCCAATAAAACACTGTGTTTTAATTAAGTTCAATATTCCCACTAAGTCACTCTTGACATCTTGAGTTAATTTCTCTGTAACAACATGACAGCCAACCTCATCACATACAGAAGCAAGAAAAATTCACCATAGAGTTCACTGATTCATTTCTTCAACATTTACTGAGAACCTACTATTGTTACACTTTGCTCATTACTACCCTCCTAGTTCTGAGCAATGAAAATAGAGGATTGAGCAAAGGATAAAACGATTTACTTTCCAAGAGTTATAGTTATTTTATTGATTATGCTAATTTGTCACCAATATGGGAATAACTTCTGACTCTTTCTGGTGTGGATAATTTGTTCACTTGAAAAGTTTTGTAATTGTGCCCTCAGGCCCTAAACAATAAGTACATCCCACAAGTCTAATAAGAAATAAAAACATGCTAAGATATGTTCACCAAAACCCTCATACATAACTGAAGGAAATTTGGCACACTGTGCTGTCTCATTAAGGAAAATGGAAGAGATGGTGATTTACCATGACAAGGTAAACATCAAAAGATAAATGCTAAAATTTTAATGAAATGTATTCGAATCTGTCCCATAGGAAGTTTACTGGATGTACTCTGAGAACAGGGCTCCTACTTTAGAGGCAAGTTAATGGCTAATTACCTTTGTTCCTTTGAAAAAGAGGGGAGGTGGGGCACAGTGGTCCGGTGACTGGTAGAGTACTTGCAAGTCTGAAAGACCTGAGAGAAATGCAGATAACTGCACCGTTTTCATGGAGCCTTGGAGGCTGCTATAGTTTCATCTCAGCGAAGGGCCCTCTTAGCACCCAGGGAGCATGTTATTTGATCCTTAGGTAAAAATGGGAGAGAAACAGCTCTCCTCGGGGGGGACTCTGTAGCAGAAGCTCTGGTCTCGCTGACAGTCCATTGTGCCTGTGAAACTGGGAAGAGGTAAACACTAAGTTTGAGGTTGGCTCTCAAATTGGGGGACAGGTATGAAGTAGAGTTACTTGAGATAGTCCTTAAAGCAGGATGGTGTAGCTGTGTACCTGCTCATCCCAGGTTTTAATCTGCAGCTCCATTTCCCTCTGGACCAGAGCTCAGTGACGGCAGGAGAGGACAAAAGCCAGGGAGACCCTGAGCTGCTCTTCCTTATGTAAGGAGACTGCCAAGTTCAGAATACAGCACTTTGAGTTTAAGGGTCAGGTGGGCCAAATTTTTTGGAAAGGTAACTCTCAGTGTGAAATAATAACCAACATAATTTTGGGGGTAAGCAGCTGTTCTGTACCAGTGCCCCTGAGTAACCACAAGCTGGGAGAATAACATGGGTATTTCTATGAAGCTGGGAGCAGACACTCATCGCTTTTGCAATTACTGTATTTCCCATCTCCTCCATTTCCATGGGCCAAGCATAAAGTGGGCAGGGAAGCAACTACCTGTGTGTGCTTCTATGTACCCAAGTTTGCAGCTATGGTGCAACGCTGATTAATCCTCCCTGCACCGTGACACTGAGGCAGTAGCATTCTAATGCCATCTTTATTGTTGTTCGGCAGATCCCATACTACTGCATACAGAAATAGTGTAAATCATGGAACTAGTGTTTGAGGTCCATAAAATGCAAGGTTATGAATATTTCATTACTATACATTTTATTTCCCTGTCTATTCTGCATCTCCCAAAATGTTGTTTGTTTATTTATTGGCTCATTCACTGTTCACCAGGAATACTTAATTCTTAATATAAGGTCTGGACTGGATCACCAACCCCAGTCTTGTGGCCTGAGCTATATTTGAAAGTATTGATAAATGTTTGGTTTTCTTTTCACTTTTTTTTTTTTCCAGCACACAAATACTTGACTGCCAGGTGACCTCACTGATAGGAATTTCAGCTTCTTTGTCATAATTGCATTCATTTAAAAGCCCCACAGATTGACTCCCAAACATCTCTCCTGTGAACTACAGCTATGTATTTAAATTTTTCTCAGCGCCCCATTGTATCCATCTTTGGCTGAAGTAAGCAGTTAGACTTCGGCTGCCGATCTTGGCAGTGAAAGGCACATTGTCCAAGTGCAATTAGCTTCTCCCCAGCCCTGGTACAAATGATTTGTATGAATCAGCTGGTCTTGCAAAAGAGATGCAGTCATTGTCACCTGCTTCTGAATTTTCCTTTAGCCACAAAATTCATATTAGTAAATAGCTAGAGGGATTCAGTCTTAGCCAGATCGGAGCCTGAGTGCCCGCCCTGCATGAAGGCGCTGACTTCTCTCCCGCCATGGGGCACAGTAGACACTAATACAACTCTTTGGTACAGGCTGCAAACTATGTAAAATGTCATAATTATATCTGCAATTCAGCAACAAAACAATTTTCCCTCTTTCTTCACTGTCATCAGCATAATAGCAGCCTATGGGATTTGTATTTTCTGGCTGTGAGCCCTTTTATGGGCTGTAGAAAAAAAATATACATGCAGGTTAGTTTCACAGCTCTAAGAAGGCCTCATGACAGAAATATTGCTTTTAATGTTATTGTCTCTCTCTAACTTGTAACCTACTCTCTTTGGGTGGAGAGGCTTCTGTGCTGATGCAGCATCGCTTACGCTTTTCCAAGACACCTCTGTTTCCTTTTTGCTCCTCCCACCCATCTACATAGGGAAATAGCCGGCTTGCAGGATCATGCCATGCCCTCTATAGGAAGGGGGCTGGTTGGAGGGGAATGAAGTTGCAGGAGGCATGTCTCCAAGGCTTCTCTTGGAGACATAAAAGAACATGAGAAAAATGCATTCTAAGTGAATTTTCACATGCCGTGTATTTTACTAGCCGAGACAAATATCACAGCTTATATCTAGCATTGAAAAGCAGGGCCAAATAAAATGATGGATTCATAAGTCCAAGGACAGAATAATAGAAGGAAAATATATTATAGAGAATGATGCTCATGTCAATCTCAAAGGGGCGGAAAAAAGCTGAAATGGAAATGGGGGCGAGTGTACCATAGCAACCTTAAATTTAAAACAAAAAAATCCCCCTGTAACTATGCTATATATTAATTAATGTTACCTAAGACCCCTATGGTACTATTACTTCAGAAATAGGTATCTTCACACCGTTTGAGATTCCTTTTGTTATAACCTAAACTATGGGCATCATGGATTGAACACCAGGCTAAATGTTCCCTCTGTAATTATTGGTAATAATATTCTGAGCACATTTATATCCCCCATCATCATCTGTGATGAGGCTAATCCAGTACTTTCTGCATGAACTGTTATAATACCCACAGCAACAGGACAGAATATTATCAAGCATGGGTTTACCGATGGAAAGCCTAATGTAACGCAGTTCATTTCTAGCAAATAGGCTAGAGATGGAATTTGCTTCAATCAGCCGTACAGACACACCTGTAATGCTTTCTGAGGCGGCTCACTCAAGTGACCATTTCTCAGAAGAATGTCAGTCACATCAGTCACAGGAAGCCACCCTGAATATAGTTCTGCAGAACTAAGAGAATACTCTTTAATCAAGAGGCAACTCTTTGATGAGAGGTGAGGTGATCTGAATTCCGTTGTCATCTCAGTGGCAGACACTTATGTGGTAATGTTCTGGTGGCTATTCTGTGACTTGGTGTCATAAATGGTAAAAAGGTGGAATACAGCCTTCCTATATTAAAGGAAACCCTCTAGAAATAAATGCAATTTGAAAATCTGCAAGCGGCCCAGAGATCCCCCTTTAAAATACAATAGTTTCTCTATTGTATTTTAAAGCTAAGTGAACAGACTAATAGTTTCACAAGCAACAAATTATTATTTAAATAGAAGTGTTCAAGATGTTCTATAAAAGAAATTAATGAAAGGGAAAGCCTGGAAGTTACTAAAAAGAACTCAGTTGTAAAATAGAAAAACAGCCATGTGTATTAGGTCCTTCTTGAACTTTAAGATTATAATGAGACCATAGTTGTGCCCACGTTTAAGAAAAAAAAAAATGCAGCATATGAAAATTCAAATTTACAAAGCAGATCAATTAATGAGTGATTATTCACACTATAAAAGGATTAAGCGCTTTACAAATGGATTCCCTGCAGGGTTCCGTTTTAATAACAGCTCTCTCAGTGTTAGGAGTCACTGCCAATTAAAACTCAATCAGAAGTGAAGATAAAGCGCCTCTGAAATTAAAATGTATGTCAATGGGAAATCATCACAGAGTTACACAAATGCACATTACATACAGCTTTGTAGGGACATGGAGCTTTTTTTCACAAGCCTTTATTGAGCACCTACTACAAACTCAGCTGGTCCTGAGGAGTCACTGCCAAGGATCTGAAAAAGTAAATAAATAGCGCTTGTCTCTGGGACTTCTACAACGTGACTGCTGCGCTGTGGTATGAAGCGGGTGCCATCAGTATTTTGGTAGGTGGGACAATGCTTTCTTACCGAGTCAGTCCTGCACATTGTGAATCCCAATTTGCTAAATGTCAGGGAAACTCCCGTCATTGTATCAACCACAAAAATGCCCTTACACATTCCTAGCAGCTTCTCTGCTGCCTGCCCAGGCACCACCACTGAGAACTTTTGTGATAAGAAGTCTGCTGGAAGCTCCAGACTTCAGTGCTAGAGAACATCTTAGAGGCCGTGTAGTTAAACGCTTCTTTTGGGGGAGGAGAAAATTTAGGCCAAAAGAAATGAAGTGGCAAGTCTTTTAATGCCAACCCTGTTGATCTTTCTATTAAATAAACCTCCTTGGAGAAAGTGAGAGGATTAGATGTCTAGTCTCTGAACTCAACTTTTTCCTGCCTCAAATTATCTCCACATTTTTCATGATTTGTCTTTTTTATCTCTGCCCTTTTCCTTCATTGTCAGGAAAGGAATATTCTTATTCTTTGTCAGATTCAGCTTCCATCTGTTCCCTAGAATCTCTCTTCCCAGGGGTTTTGCTTCTTCCAATAGTAGGGTTTTAGAACAGGGAAGGTGAAAAGTGGAAATCTAGCCCAGTGAATCCAGTGGTTCTGCAGAAGAAGTTCTGTAACAAAGTAAGGAAAGTCCTCCACTGTGCGCTTAAGGGGGAGAGGTTTGGAGCCTCTGTGGGAGGTTTAATAGGGTGTAAACAACAAGATGAATAAAAGAAGTTCTTTTCTATTGTACTAGGTTCTACTGGGCTTCAGCTGATGAGATTGCACAAAACCGTAACTGAACTAATCAGCACTTCTTCATTATTTTCTTTGGCAGCTTTCAGCAGTCTAAGAATGTGAGAAGAGAAAGCCTCTTGGAAGTCACTCATCACTGATGAATTGTTGAATGTAAAGAGAATGAGGGATTTGGATACGATAGGAAACACATCATTGAAACAGCTGGCCACGTGGTCTATACTAGAGAGGCAAAGTGACACAACAGGTGATCTGGGCGCCCCAAGAGGAAAGCTTCAAGCAGCCAGAAGGCATTTGACATGCTAACTCTGGTGGTGAGAGAATGGAAGAAAAAGAGGTGGGCGTTTCCAAGGGAACGACCAGAGTTTCAGATCCCAAACATACAACGGTTTTGTGTTCTTATGTTGTCTCTGATAGGGGCAGCTGGTGTGGCTGAGGCTGAGTGGGAATGAAGTTATTAAGAGAAATATTAAAGCCCCTAAAACTAGTACAGAAAGAGAGAATGAGACAGGTGCTGAAGTTGTTTTGTAAAGTAAATGGAAGTGAATTTTTAAAATAATGACTCAAATTTCCATTAAAATTCCTCTGGGACAAAAGATTACAAGAAGATATGCAACAATTCTCAACTGCCTTCATATCCGTACAGTGCATTTGGGAGACTTAAAATAAGGCTTCATTTACTCACTGACTTTATATTGATGTCATTATTATTCAATGGATAGGTAGGTATTTTGGATACAGTGTGCTCAGTATAAACAATGTAAATATCAACCCTGTGTCAGGCACTATACTAAGCACTGTTTTGCAATTGGGAATCAACAGGTACCCAATCAACATTAAGGTGTTGACAGCCCAGTGACTGTCATAGTACTAATGTAGGTATATGCTTGAAGAAGAAATGCCTGGCCCAGTCTCCAGAATCAAGGAAGTCTTCCAGGAGGAGGCAACATCTAAGCTGGGACTTGAAAGATAATGAGTTAAAGAAGTCGAAGGCGATAAGTGATAGGTGTTGGCAAAGGGAACAACAGCAACAAAGGCTCGGAAGCAGAAAGGAGCAGTACACGCAGAAGGAATTGTAGGTATGGAGGTGACAGGAGTCAGACTGGGAGGGAGGGAGTAGGCATTAAATGGGCAAGGACCTTTTGAGTTACTTTAAGGAATTGTCATTTCATCCTGAGAATACAGGAAGCAATTAAGAGATTTTTACACCACAGGAATGACAAGATCAGATCAGCATTTTAGAAAGCTCCTCCTCCTTGTTGCCATTTAAAGAGTGCATTAGTTGGAAGAGGACAGGCCTAGATATATAAAATCCAGTTCTACCAAATGATGTTATACCAGGACATCTGGCTTAGGCAAACGGAAAGGCAGGAACACAAATCTCAGACATTTGAGGAGTTGGTTGGGGTAAAGGGAGTAGAAAGTTGATGGTCCTGTTTTAGGCAAGTTGATTTTGAGGTGCCAATGGGATATGCAAGTGAATATGGTCAGTTGGCAGATGTGAAGTTCACCAGGTGAGGGGTCTGGGCCGAAGATGGAGTTATGGATGTCCCTCTTGTCACTGATGCTGTGGAAAGGAGGAGACCCACCAGAGACAATGAGAAGAGGGTGTGGCAGGAATCCCAACTAACTGTGTGTAACAGCCACTGTAGTAATCTGGGCAAAAGATTATGCCGGTCTCACTGTCTCAAAGATCGTAGCAGTGAGGGGTGAAAGGTCATGGGTGGGTTTGGGGAATGTCATAGAGGTGATTCCCATCTGTGAAGCCCCAGAATATCTTTAATTACAATAAATACTTGGTAGACCCAAGTGCTTTAGAAAGTAATCTTGTGTTTTCTACTTAGGGGATGGTGAAGCCATTTCGGGTATCCCCAAACAGAAGACCCTGCTAATCATTAAAAAAATTCACTGCTGCCACTAAACAAAGGGAATTTTCTGCAACATCCATTCATGTAGGGACTGAGGCTAAAATCTTTGTAGTGTATGCAGATTTCGAAGGTGCAAGCTGTACACAGATGGATAATTTTATAGCAAAGTCAAATATTCATTGACACGCCTCCCCCAATATATCCCAGTCTAATTAGGTAATTACTTCTCCCTCACTGTCCTCTATTTGGCCAAAAATCTGGTTCTGTCCATCTTCTCAAGGCCGTAAGGGTGAGCCTTCGCATTCTGGAAAACCAGGATGCACCCTCTCCACTTTGAGCAAAGGCACCATCCACCCCAGCTCCCGAAGAGCCGAGTTGCTGAATCTTTCTTCCCTGAGCACCCACTCAGTACCACTGTAGAAATTGGGTGGGGTTTTTTTTTCTGACTTATTTTCTCAGTCTGGAAAATGGCAATTTCCCATTCTCAAGTAGTTCCTAACTGGCCTGCCTCTGCTTGATAATGCATCTCTGTGACTGCCCATCCCTGTTGGAACTAACTCACCTTGATGTCCTGCCCAGAGGCCCTCTGTAACTAGTTTTCTTTTTTCCAGCTCTGACTCCACTCTCAGTAACTGCCTCACTCAAAGCTCCCCAGCCCCACAAAGCCTGTAAATTTAAAAAATCAGCAGTTTACAATTTTATCTCTTCGTTTGATAGTAACTTAGGTTAGGAGAGTTCTCAGCTTTCTCACCCATAAAATGGGGGTAAGGCGTGCTTATAACAGCACCTGGCACAGGACTCAGTGAGTCTTAGCTATCATTGCTATCATCACTGGGGTTGAAGTGCCAGCTCCCATATTGTCTAGCTGTGCAGTGGAAGGTAGGGCTCCTTCCTTCCCTCTGAGCCTCAGTGTTCGCATTTGGAAGGTGGGATTATGATGTCTGCCTTTCTCCTACAGTTAAGAGGCTCCAGTGGGAGACAATAAACAAAAACACCTTGCATGTTACAAAAATTTATGGCAATGATACTTTTTTGAAGTTTTTCTTTTCCTTCCTTTTCTTTTCTTTTTTGAAGGTGGTACCTTGCTGAGATATATCACCAGAAAACCGACAATGATTGCGTGGAATGGTAGCGGGACTATCAATAGTATAAGGAGCAGAAAATTTGACTTGTAATTTTGTCACACAGCTGCCTTTCATAACTGATATTTGTAGGATAATTAAAGATTCTCTAAAATCTGTATTTTAGGTTAAATTCTTAGGAAGCTATCTAGATACCTGAGAATCATGAATACTTAGCTCCCAGTAAAATGTCTTCTCTGAATTATTTAATTAATATGAGGCTTTTACAGTTCACAAATAATCTGAGAAACGGCCTTGTGAAGCATTTCTGCCTCATTTCTGAAGTTTTCATTGAAAACATTTGTCCATTCTTCTCTTTAGCATTCCTAAGGATGTTCATAACAAATTTTAGCAAAAACTTAATACTAGGATTAAATTCATGCTTCTTTGTATATCATTAGGATTCCATCTGTGATATAAAGAGCACTTACATAACATGCTCTCTCACTCTTTGTTAATTTTTACCTTGGTTGATTAAAAAGATTACACATGGTCTGGAACTGGCCAGCTGACAAGGATTTAGGTCGCCTGGGACCAGCTACTGATTTATAAAATGTCTGCTTCTTTGCTTGGCGCATCACTGTTGTCTTCTGCTTACTGGTGATTTCTACATATAACTTACCTGGCCCAGGTGCTACCTCATGACCTTGTTTCAGCTTCCACTTGCATCACTAACTGAGATTCTTTCCTTCTTGCAGTTCAAATTCCTGAGGGAAGGGATGTGCTTGCCTCTGCTGAGCACACGCACATCTGTTTGGGCAGAACCCCTCACGCCAGGCCCATCTTGTTTGCTGGCAACAGAGACAGGCCACCTGGAACAGACCATTCCCAGTCCAGCCAGGACAGGACGGAGCTGCTAATCTGGACGTTTTGTGCAGGGAACTTCCCTTACTGAGGTTTGCTCTTTACCTTCCTTTGTACTTTATGATGCTTGTTTGTTTGTCCTTTTATGGGACATAGGAGGTTTATAACGTCAACCTCTAAGCCATTTGGGGGTTAAAGATTTTTTTTAATGAGTTAATATACTGGGATGGGCAAAAATAGGTTTACAGTGGTGCATACGCGAAACACAGAGTTTATTCTTGTATTCAGACACTTGTATTCTTGTATTCAAACACTAAATCAGCCTCATAACTTGTTTCTCTTTCTAAAAAATAAAAAATAAATAAAATCTAGTTTACTGAGATTTTTTTAAGGATTCTAATTAACTGAGATTTTATTATAACAAAAAGCCACTCCAACATATCCACAAATGATGGGATACCTGGACTTGTCAGGGGCGGTGGTACGAAGCTGTGTGAGACGTTGTCTGTGCCCTTCGCTTTCCAAAGCGGGCTCCCAGTGTCCTGATGGGGGGTGTATATGCTGTTGTGCCATAGATCATACTGGCTCGCAAGAGGCAACTGTGAAATGTTCAGAATTTTTGAGTCGCGTCTTAAATACAGCCGTCATTAAAATTAAGTTAACTCATAATTAAATAACCTGCATTAAAAACAAAGGTAATAAATATTTAAAACCCATCACTCCTTTATACATGTGCTACATTTTATTCTTATCTCTGCTTTTGAGGTTACTGACACCTCTTGTTTCTGTGTGGTTTCAATACTATAAAATGGTGTATGCCTGTGCGTCTCCTCTCAACTCCATGTTCAATGACGTCATGTTAGTAGCTTGAAATTCCAGACAACGGGAGTATTTACACCACGGAAATAGACACAGGCTACAAAGCAGGCCTTCTCCCCTACCGCCCTTCTTGGGCAGCCGGTTGTGTAACATCTACCAACATATCACTGGGCATCTGTTTTACAAACTGACAGTAAAACTTTTAAATTTGCTCAAATTTGCAACAATTCGGAGGTTGGATAAATAATACTTTTGAAAATGTTGTAATGATTACTCTAACCCTGAGTTACCTATCAGTCCATTAAACTTGTTCATCAATAACACTAACATTAAAAGCTTTACATAACACCTCCTCCATTTAACAGTGCTCTAACCTAGAAAATCTCAGAATGCATTATTATTTTTGGAGAGGGTAGTTAAAGGTCTCTGAAGCTCATGCACACAAACTGATAGATATGCAGCTGTACAAAATACCCAACTTAGAATAGTGGTATATGCACCTAATGAAGGAGTTTTAGCTTCTTGAAACAATTACAACTTACATTTAAATTCAGCTATTTTACTGTCTCCTCTACTTCACATATTCTTGAATACAAATGAAGTATACTAATTTTTTACTCCACATTTTTAACGCAGAGTGACCTCATTAACCACCAAGCAAATTAATCCTAATTATAACCTTTGAAACATTACTGCATTAATAGAATTTGGAAGAGAATAAATAGCTGGTTGAATCTCTCATTAATGTATTTTGTCACTTAAGAGATTGCCAAAGTGCTTGAATGTTTCAAATTCTCTTATAAGACAACTGGACAGAGTGATGTTAAATTAAAAAAACACTGACCTAATCAGACTTGGAAAATATATGTACAAGCTCAGGGAGGAGGGAGCTTTGTGAGTCTGGCAGACAGGCAAGGTGGGCCTGCCATAAGTCGATTTGTATGATGAGCTAAGGAGCTTCCCAGGCAGATCCCATTCGAATGGAAAAGAGAACTAAGCACAAGCCTGGTCAGGAACAGAGCCAGGGAGGGGTGATTATGAATACATCAGAGCATCTGTCACTTGGATTAGCTCCTGGCCTAGTCCCCCACCCTGTGTCTCAGTTCTGAGGCGAGCAGCGGTGGTAGCCTGCCAGAACAGCAGCTGGGCCCATCAGACGCTGTAGTCCCCCTGGTAAGGTGACTGGGACGGACAGATGTGTCGATATCTAGTGGAAGAAGTAGAGGCAAACATCAGACATGGTTCACACCCCAAGCACAGAACCCAGGGAGCCCTATCACATGCACAAAACAAGGCCGATGCGTGGGAACTAACACGGAACACAGAAAGAGCTTGCAGAGGCCTAGAGTTTTGCATTAGTGGGCGGTGACAAGAGCTTATAAGAAGCAGTTGCCTCTTTTCCTGTCCTGTTGGGAGATTCCTGGTGCAGATACTACCAGCACGAAGCCTAGAGCACATTCTCACTCGCTGCCCAACTGCTAGTCCATGGGTGCCGAGGAGGTGCATCGAGACACTCATGGGACGTGGTGGCCATTGGGGTATTCCCTCAAAGGAAAAAAAGAGCCATGTTGCTAACTTCAGTGGAGTTTCTGGAGACACATTAAAATGCTCAGCACTGTAGTTATGATGCCACAAGAGTGCCTGCTTTTTGTCTGGGCTGAGGTGTCAGCATGGAGAACTCTTTCATTGGAGAATTTGGGTCGCACCTTGGGCCCTCGAAGCAGGAGCCACCCTGGCTCCTGGAATGACAAGTTCTTTTATGACACATGGGGGTCATCCATCTTCTCTCTGTGAATCGGTGAGACTGTTGGGAGGACAAAGACCACGGAAAATTGAGGCTGGCTCCCGGAGGATATAATTAGGATGGAGAAATGAGCCCCTCCTACCAACACCTGTCAGGGCAGCAGAAGCAGTGCCCTTACACAAATTACAAAAAAGGCAGCCTCTATGGATGGCCAGAGAAGACGCACCTTTCTCGGGCTGACAGCCCCTTACAGGGGGCACAGTTTGACAAGCAGAGCACAGGCCCCCAGTCCCTCATGCACGTGTGCATTGCACAAACGCACAGCTCTCTGGGCTAGCCCATCGGGACATCGCATGGTGTGAGAGTGGGCGTTCATTGAATGCACCCTGTGGGAAGAGCCAGAAATGAACCTGGAATGGATGTGTTTTTGGAGGTATGAGCCAGAGGTTTTGCTTGAACTGAAATAAAAAATGTGTGCCTGTGGCTGAGCAATAGCCTGGGGGATTAGCCCTTCCATCTGGCCAGACAGTATATGCAGCAGCGCTTTGCAGCCCCAAACAGCTGCCAATCATAAAGGACACAAAAGGCTCTAAAAGGAACTCTTTAGAACTAGGAAGTGTCATACCCAGGCCTGAAAAAAATCATTGCCGGCCTGGAAGGGACCCTGAAGTTGGTGGAGGTCATCTCCTCACGGGAGAGGGTAAGAAACCCACTGGCATTCTGTATCCCACAAGCCGCTCCAGGCACCTAAGCAGGCGCAGCCTGTGCACTGCCGGGCCCGCCGCGCCGGCCGGTGAACGCAGGCGGAGGTGGAGGCTTTGACAGAGGTCTCTTAGCTACACAGGGAGTAGCAAATTAGAGACTGTCCACTCTGGAGACTGGCCTTGCCTGGATATATGGGGAAATTAGAAAGAACGGGCTTATCAAACCTGTGTTTGCGTGACTCCAAAGACAGAGTCAGTTTAGCTCAGCGACTTTCCACCTCTTTCATCTCATGGCACTCGCAAACTAATTACTAAAACTCTGCGGCACACCAAAAAAATATATCTTTTGCCAATCTGACCAAAACTAGGTATAATTTTGATTCATTCACAGATGTGATTTGATTACTGTGTTGGCTGTTGCCATCTTTTAAATTTGACAGTCTAAGGGGAAAGAGGTTAGGACCCCTGACTATTTGGTCAGGAAGTGCATGTTTTAAAGATTCTTGCAGCACACCGGTTGAAAATTGCTGACTTGGGGGACAGAATGCTGGGCACCAAGCCCGCCCCATGTTCGAGGAGAAGAATAGTTCTGAGAGCAGATTGTTGGCCCCCACTGCATTTTGTTTCCTGGCTAAGAGCCCTTACGCTCATGTCGTGTGAGTCTGAAGGTGGGAGGTGGGGGAGGGAAGTCGGTGGCCTTGTCAACAGGACCTGCAAGGACTGTCACTACACTTATAAGACAGTGGTCACAAGTAGCCATGTTTTTGAGCCTCTATTAAGGCAGTGTCACAAAAGGGGGCATTCTCCCCTAGTTTGTGGCAATGCCTCGCAATCTGGGCACCCGGGGCTGGGTGGGGTTGCGGGGGTTGCGCCGCGGCAGGTCCTTGGTGCCTTGTGAAGGTGTTGGTGCTTTCCGTGGCGGTGAGAGGAGCCACGCCCAGCAGAGGTGACCCAGCCTTGGCGTCTCAGTGGAGCGAGCCGATGGGGCAGCACCCGCTGAAGCAGCTGCGGCGGCGGCGGCGGGGGGGGGGGGGGAGGATGATCAGAGAGCCACAGAGTAAGGGATAGATTTATTTCTGAGCGTCTGGGCCCTGCTGCTGGGCACCTCCAGAGAAGGCCGGGTGGCAAAGTGGGGACTTTGTGAAGGCCTGATGTCCAGCACTCACAAGCCACAAAAAGAGCCAGCAAAACCTAAGTGATTATAGAGTCTTACTTCTGAGGAAACACATGTTCTCTGACAACTGGGAGAACAGGTGAAAACTAAGATTATATCCATAATCAGAAATGATTTTCACTTTCTTAAAAAGGCTTACCCTTTTGAACTCAAACTCTGAAATCTAAGGCTATGCAGACTGCTTAAAAAACTGCATCATTCTTGCCACTGCGATCAGGCCTCGTTTCTCATTGGCCTTATCTGCCCCCTGAATATGCCACACTTGCACTTACCTGAGGGTCTTTGCATATGCTCTTCCCTCCCTCTTGAATGTTCTCCCTCAAAGCTTTGCAAAGTTAGTTCTTTGTCATTCAGATCTCAGCTTACATTCCCCTTCCTCAGAGAGGCTTTCTCTGACTGTACAATTTTTGGGCCACCTCTCCACCCACAGTCACTCTCTCACATTACATAGTTCTATGCTTTTTTAAATAAGTAATGGGCCTCATATTGGTAATAGTTATAAGATATGAGATCACACACACACACACACACACACACACACACACACATATTTTAATCCTCACCTGAGGACATCTTCCCATTGCTTTTTAGATACAGAGGAAGGGAGGGGGAGAGAAAGAAAAAGAAAAAGAGAAACATCAGTGTGTGAGAGAAACATCTACTTAGCTGCCTTCTTGATCCCGCAACCTGGGCATGTACCCTGTCCAGGAACTGAACCCACAACCCTTTGGTCTGCAGGGCAATGCTCCAACTATCGGAGCCACACAGGCTAGGACTAGTTTTATGTTTTTAATGACACTTATCATTAGCTAAAATTATCTTGTTTTATTTTCTTTTTTAAGTTACTTGTCGATTGCCTGTCTATCCCCTACAAAATGTAAGTACTGGGCATTAGTCTGTGTTTTTCCCAGCTGCATTCCCTAGCATGTTACTGCCTGGCACATAGTAAGTGCTTCTTATGAATTTCTCGAATTAATTCATTTGAAACATTTATTGTCAATTTCCCTGCAGTTGGGGAAATTATTCACAATAGGTCAAATAAAAAACAATGTCTCTAGACCCTTTATCTTATTCATTTTTCAGGTAAATGAGGACCAGAAAACCTTCTGCCTCAAGCTCAGTACATAATCCAGACTTGTTTATATGTGTTCACAGATCAATTTCAAACTCATGTCTCTGACATATTCATATACTAACTTTCTTCACATATCAGTACTTCTTAACACTCATTTTGCTAGAGAATCCGATGTCTCTACTGTTCTGAAAGCATCTTCAGAACAGTAGAGACACTGCCTAACCAGTGCTGTTAAGATAACACATAATGAGAATTTGTGATCCATTGGCAATATATAGGCTAACCTTTCAGTCCATTAGCAACACTAAGACCATCTGTATATTTTATGGAAACTCTGATCCTCAAAATTGTGTCTGCTTTTAAAATATTTGTAACTGGAGACCCTGTTACAGATAGAATTCAAGCCTCTCTCTTGTATTTTAGTAACTTTGCATACCCACCGGGATTACATCTAATGTTTTCCAAGTCCTTTTAGGTGGCTAGTTTGACACCAAATGAGCTTCCAAGACACACTGCTGAATCATCGTCATGGGAAAGTTTTAAGAATAGAATAGGTAACTGCTGTGCTAGATGAGGTATTACAGCACTTGAAAACTAGGGACAGAAACCAATGCAACCCTTGAGTTGTGTGCGATTTAGCAAGGTGTTTTTTCTACCTTTTAATAATAATTAGTCCTCCACAACTGGCTTACCAAACAAAATTATCTTGAGGGAGAAAAAACTATATTAATCAATATTGGGTGATATATTCATTAGAAATACAACAGAGTAGCTATCCAATGACTTTTCGGGATATTTCCTGATGAGTTTGTCACTTTTAAAATTTTTACTGTTTTTCCTTTTATATGTAAATTGTCCCCTAGTAACTAGCATAGGGTATTTCTGAAATTCATTTACTGCCATTTTGCTATATTGTCCAACAGATTGTTTCTAGTACCTTCTGATGTGTGGCAGCTGTGTTTCAGCAATTCCAAGAGTACCATATGAAAGTAATCAAAGGCATTAACACACTAGTGTCTGCAGCCCTGGAGGTATTTCCTGACCGTGGTACTGCTGGGCCATGCAAAGTTGTACATAAATTACTTTTTTTTTTTTTTTAGCGTGCTGAAGAGTTCTCTAAATATGTGTAAAACCATAACATGCTTGTATTTGTTGATCCCTGTTTTCATGGACATAGCTATCTACAAAGGGCAAGTGTACTAAAATCTGCATTCAAGCGCCATTGTTACAGAGCATAGAATATATAAAACATTAATCTGTGCAAAGTGATTTCTCAGATTCCCCAAGGAGGAAATAGTTAAAGTTTAGTGTTTTCTCTGATATAGTGTACCCTAGGTAGAGTAGTAACAGCTAACTACATAACATTCTAATGTAAGCAGTTATTGGGAAATGTTTCGCATACAGTGTTTTATTATAGTGAGACTGCACTGTTCTTAAATATCCCTGGATCCCCTCCAAAGTCAAAGAATGTAGTTAGGTTACAGAATACGCTCATTCAGCAATTGTGTCTTATAGTAAATGAGGAATTTGAAAAGGGTTGCTCTGTTTATCATAAAAGGTGGGGAGAAATAGAGTAACCTGAAGAAAGTATGCTTTCAAAATACTGTTGTTGTTTGTCACTAAAACGCTATGTTGTACAACCTCAAAAGAAGGTATAGTAATAATCACGTTGTATAACCTCACTGATTGCCAATTCATGTATCTCATATAAGCAAGGTACTAAGATTGAAGCTTGAAAATTAAGGCTCTAAATGTGGCAGATGCTGTCCTAAAGCCATATTTTAAGATTTAAGCCTAGCTTTTCACATATTCAATTTCATAACACTTTTGCAATCTTTATCAAAAAATGTACACTCTTCCATTGTTTGACTATATTCCAGTATCTCAATAGATACACAGTTATTATAGATACAAGGATAGGTATAGATCTAGATTTAGAGAGAACACCTAACAGTCCATTGCGGCGTTCCGGCGTCGCCTTCCCTGCTAGAGCACGTATCCTTTCGAAACATGCTTCAGGTGAGGGGTTGGGGACCCAGCGGTTGTCGGCCAGGACCAGCATTTACTTGGCATTCCATTTCTCCCCAGTGACCGCTGCTGACAGAGCCCCAGCACGGCTGGCCCATGTAGAACTTTCACTCTTAATTAAAACGTTGACACCAAAAGTTTTTAATGATTCCCTGAATGCCATTATAAAGCATGGGGCAAATGTTAGTGCTGGGGCCTGTCTTTGGGGGACAACTAAAATTTGGAAGTAACATTTTCCGCACTGCTTCACCCGCGGCCTTCCTTTGGCCTCCCACAAGACTTTGCTGGGCGCTGGGCCACATCTAACCTTAACTTCTTGCTGAAGCAATCTCTTTGGAACATCAAACACCAGAACAGTGCATTTTCTGATCGAAAAAAAAATTAAACTTTCAGCTTTATCTCTGTAATTCCTGGCTTTCCTCTAGATCCAATTTTCTTAACTTCTTTACCCAGATAAATATGGAGAAACCATTAAAAAAAAAAATTGCCCCTCCCCCACAGCACCTTGAAAAGCTTACCAACTCTCAATTCTCAATGAAGTCTGCATTTACGGGGCTCTTAACAGAAGCAAATGGAAATACTGAAGATTCGTTTTTAATCTAGACTTAATTCCTGTCCTTAGAGTTGTGCACGAATGTGGTATAACAGAAAGGTCACGATGGACTGATTGAAGAGTTAAGAATTGTCCTACAATACAGAAACCTGGCCATGTACCCCTCTCATTTCTGAGCCTTATCTTTGCTTGTTTTTCTTAAGCAAAGAAAATTAGAAACAGTTCCTGAGAAGTTGCCATATGTATCAGCTACTCTAATCTACTTCACAAATTCTTTTGAGGATACTTAGAATAACAAGGTAGGAGAGATGCACAAAATGAAACCCAGCACCCTTTCCACCAAGAGTTCCAGTGTAAGGGAAGGGATCTTTAGCTGGCAAAAAGCGCTGAGCAAAGGCCCTGAGGTGAGCCACGTGCAAGATGGGCACTTGTAAAGCATGCTTGGAAATAAAGAAGTTGATTGATTTGGCTGAAGATTAATCTGCATGGAGAAATAATGGGATAAGAAATAGAAGAGGGGCTAGAAATAGAAAAGAGGCTGAAAAGGAAACCTTGCCCCAAATTATGGGACTTGGAATTCCCAGCGGAGGTTTGGACGTTGCCTCCTAAGCAATGGAGGGCCTCCGGAGGGTCTGGAGGGACAATAGTCAATGTGATCAAATCCCTCTGTCTTCTGCTCGCTGCTGAGGCGGTCTTCAACTTGAAAACTGAGAAATTATTCAGGAGACTTTTAAAAGCATTGCCAACATCACCAACATTTTTTGAGAACATGGTGGTTTTAAAACTAACAGAATCACAACAGAGAAGGCAGACATGACATTGAAAACTTGTGTTTTCCCCCATTTAAGAAGCTAGGCGTATGGTCATGGTTAGTCTTAGCACAATCTTCGATCAGAAAAGGCTCGTGTTGGTGTGTCCCCCACCCGCCACAAGCCCTCCTTCAGCCCCTGTGTATCCATGTATATTCATCTTGCATCCCAATCTACCAGGCGGAAGGGCACCAGCTCTCCTTCCTCACCTAGCCATTAGCTGACTGAACTAAGGTTCTACTGGAGGCAAAGGGCAGGGTGTTACATAAAATTAGTGTTAGAATAAGTGGAAGGCTTCCTTTGGCTGTGATTCATGAGGGGCAGGTTTAATTTTTTTGCCCTTTCCTTCCCCACCAATACAAACGCCACCTGATTGCTTATCCATACAATTCCTGGGGACTAAAGCTCTTTTGGTGCCATGGTTGGACTTTAAATTACAAATAACCAAGGGAGAGAAAAATCTTGAACTAAATTTATATGAGGATGTAAATGACCAATAGTGTCGACTAGTATATCAGTCAGGTTCTCAGCAGGAAATAGATGGCATGCTCACATTAGGATCATTCCAGGAGAATTTAATAAAGAGACTATTTACAGAGTTCTGGGGAAGCCACAAGGGTTAGTCCAACACCCTGGGCTAATAAAAACACAGCTGTTACCAGTCTTAGATCCAAGAGAGGAGGGGAAGGAGCAGTTACTGGAACCCAAAATGAGAGAGTCATGCAGGGAAGGCTGTCAGAAGAGGAGCTCAGGCCTTTAGATTAGGGACACTGCTGGCCCAGAGTGACACTGCGGAGAGAAAGTCAGGGGCATAAATATCCTGATCTCACTTCTATCCCTCCCTTCAGTCTTCCTCCAGGGCTCTCGCTTGGCTGAAATCAACAGGCCTGGGGGGCAAAGGAGTCAATGGAGAAGTTCTTATAAGCCAGCTTTCTTGTGCAGAGCCAGGTAGAAATGAGTGCAGAGTAGATCTGGATGGGTTAATGGAATTCTGGAATACCCAGCGCTAAGAAGGAAGGAGAAAGAGAAAGTAAAAGCAACAAGCCTGGGGTGGGGGATGGGAGATGTTAGAGAAGGAAAGACTAAAACTTTCAGTGCCAGAGAATTGACCTAGTTCTTGACCACACACACACACACACACCCGTATACACACACACCTTTCAAAACTCAAGAAACAATGTTGGGGCTTTCTTGTTTCTTCTAAAGTTGAAGGAAAACATTTTCAGTCACTCCTTATTCCACAAAATAGCCACTCTTTTGGGGGGTGGGAGGGGGAGGAAAATGAGCTCATTGAAATCCAGACACTAATGAGATCTTCAAGCACAGACACAGTTCACTATGAGGAACATAGACAGCCTTATTTTATTAGGCAGTTGGGAATTCACTGAAGAACGGCAGACAGAGCAAAACATTTCTTCCTTCTTCCCATAAGACTGCCTTTCAGGGCGTGCAAAATCAGCCCCTGATGGAAACCATCCAGTTCCTGGAGTCTCTCCAACATTCTTCTCTTTCTCTACCCCTCAGTCTTTCCACCAACCAGGGCCCTACTTCTCTAGGTCAAAGCCTTGGAGATCCTCATTCCTGCTTCTATCCTGGGTAGGTGTTATAAAATGTTCTGTACCTCTTTAATTTTTCCCAGGAGTAGGACCAGATTCTCATGTCTGAAGTAGCCACAAGAGAAGTTTCTCTTGCTAGCAAAGAACACACACTTGAGGCATTATTATGCTAAGATAACCTGTTCCCACCAGTGTACATCTCATCTCCTACACCTGCATTCTCACCCCACCTCTTCCCAAAAAGAGTACAGAGGCAAAAGGAATCTGAAACTTTGTTTGGTCACTCTAACTGTAGGGAATTCTTTTTTCTGATTGTAGTTGTTCAGTGGGTTCCTTGGTTGGTTTGGCTGGTGTTACAAAATATGTTGATTTTGCTTACATACAACTAAATTATCTTTTTATTTCCAAACTTTCATTTGGTTATCCATAGCTGCATAGAACTATGCCAAGATGTGGTGGCTTGAAACAATGTATTATCTTTCACAGTTTTATGGGTTGTCTGGGTGCTTCTTGCTTGCGATTTCTCATGCAGTTCTCTGAAGGCTCCCCTGGGCGGCTGATGGCACACACGTGGCTGGATGTTGATGCTGGCTGTTGGCTGAGAGAGAAGCTGGGGCCTTTGTCTAGAACACCTGCCCATGGCCTCTCTACGGGGCTCTCGTGTCTCATAGAACGGCAGCTAGGTCCTGAAAGGAAACGAGCCTCCCAAGAGGCCCAGGAGGAGACCACCAGCTTCTTATAACCTGGGGAGAGAAGTCTCAGCGCCACACTTCCGCCTCAGACCTGTCCCTGAGATCCCGCTGATTCCAGGGGGAAGAAATAGACGGTCACCACCGCCTGATGTCAGGAGCAGCGCGCACCCGCAGCGGGGGAAGGAGTTGATAATGGCCACATTTGGAAAGCAACGTGGAATTTCATCCCTTCTTTTGTGTTTCCTAATGAGATCATAATTATTCATTTGTGCTATCATTATTCAACAGCCTGCTTAATATAGTGTAAAGAGCACTGAATTCAGAGTGAGATGGCCAAGCCAACGGTCTCAACCAAGGGCAAAACCAAGCCAAAGCGGCAGCTGGGCTCTGAGGTGCCTGTGCATCCATGTCTAGCTCTTGGACTCTGGGGAATTTCCAGGCCTTCTAATTTTACTCCAGATGAGTGCAGTTAAGAAGAATTAATCTGCAGTTGTTATATCTCCATTTGAGAAGCTCTTACCCCATGACAGGCTAGGGGAGGGGAACTAAGCTGTCAGGTTTACCTCAAGAATTCAGAAGTGAATGAAATAGGGCCAGAGGGCAATGTCCCTCCTCAACCATAGGAGCAGAAAGATAAATGGGCCCCTTTCCATGGCAGATTTCTCCCTCCTCTCCAGAGGGCATCCTCTGGGGTGTACAGACAGATCAATGTTTACTGATCCCAGCTCTTTCACAAACTACCTCTGAGACCTTGGACTAGTCACTTTCCAATTTCCTCATGTGCAATTATGAGGGGAACAGGTATTTCAGAGGTGTGAGAGGATCAAGTTTATTAAGACATATGAAAATGCTGTGAACAATAAAGACCTAGGTGTAGGTAAGCATGTTTAGGAGAGTTGTCTAAATCAGGCAAACTTTCCTTGTAAAGGGCCAGATCACAAATATTCTCAGCTTAGTGGACCCACAGTCTCTGACACAACTACTCAGCTCCATTCTTAGAGTGAGTGTGAAACCAGCCTTAGAGAAGAAGAAGAAGAAGAAGAAGAAGGAGAAGAAGGAGAAGGAGAAGGAGAAGGAGAAGGAGAAGAAGAAGAAGAAGAAGGAGAAGAAGGAGGAGGAGGAGAAGAAGAAGAAGAAGAAGAAGGAGAAGGAGAAGAAGGAGAAGGAGGAGGAGGAGGAGGAGGAGAAGGAGGAGAAGGAGGAGGAGGAGGAGGAGGAGGAGGAGGAGGAGGAGGAGGAGAAGGAGAAGGAGAAGGAGAAGAAGAAGAAGAAGAAGAAGAAGAAGAAGAAGAAGGAGGAGGAGGAGGAGGAGGAGGAGGAGGAGAAGGAGAAGGAGGAAGGAGGAGGAGGAGGAGGAGGAGGAGGAGGAGGAGGAGAAGGAGAAGGAGAAGGAGAAGAAGAAGAAGAAGAAGAAGAAGAAGAAGAAGAAGAAGAAGAAGAAGAAGAAGAAGAAGAAGAAGAAGAAGAAGAAGAAGAAGAAGAAGACGACTAATGGGCATGGCAGGATCGGGCGCTTGCCCGTGGTTTGCCACCCTCAGCTCTATCGAAGTTATGATTTCACCTGGGAAAAGAATGGGTAGAAAACTCAGAACAAGTAAACTTTTACTAATCTGTTTTATTTGTACTTACTGTGATTCAGACACTGAACAAGGTGAATTACAAATGGAAAAAAGTGGAGAAATACTGTTCGATACTAACAGTGGACACCAGAATTTCTCCTGGGAAGAAGATAGTGAGAGAAAATGTGCTGGCAAGTGCCTGGGAGCAGAAAGGGAGAACGTGGGACCTTGGGCTGAGGGGATCTGGAGTTTGTCCCCGACAGGCGTTGGACTGACAGCAGGAATCCTTGTGGTTCTCATGCGGCCCTACCCTGTAACCTCCAAATCCTTAGTAGGGTTATTTAACTCGTGAAATATTTAGGATGAGTGGTATTTTGTTTTGTTTTAGAAACCAATGAAACAATGGGGGCTTCCTACCTTATTCATTTGGAGCAGACCCTCAATATCATATCAGGATTTTGGAGTGCAGAAGCGAAGAAAATAGTGTGAGTCCCAGCAACACCTAGAAATCACAGGGAGGCCTTTGGACTGTCACAAGCCATGGAAATGGGGTGCAGAGGCATTTAATCAGGTGTCCAGAGGGCAGGGGTTTCAGCTGGATCTCTGGCAGAAACATCAAGCATATCATGATGTAAATAACAATGATTATAGCGGTCTTATACAACATGCCAAATACTTTGTATTAAAATGATAAAGTGTTTTAAAGTCACTAGCCCATTTCATTGATTATTAAGATTTTTTTTTTTAAAGAAGAAATGTAAGTTACTGTCAATTTTTTACATGGTGTTTAATGGAAACATCCAAATTTTACCTTTGGGGATGAAATTTTTTTTTAAGTGATCAGTTATATTTGTGAAAAGATTTCTCATATGTCATATTCTCTGCAATCACATTTTCAAATATCCCAGTGCCAGTGTTGGTTAAAATGATAAATTAGGCATTAGCAATTAACACTGAGCACTTGAAGAAAGAGTGTTCAACAGCAATTAAAAGTATATATATAAAAGATAAATTAAAAAATCATAGTAGTAAAAGACTCCAGATAACCCTTCTGTAAAAGCAACTCATAAATATGTGTACTTACCTCTCTGGGAATGAATGGTGCTAAAAATGCCATGGCCAGCTGTGTGCTCATGTATTCTGTCGTATATCTGGCACAATATAAGAAATTACTAATTGTAAGATTGGATGAGCCACTCTAGTGATGGCTGAAGAAAACAACTCAAGTTATCTTTATTTTATAAGAAAGGCACTATCATAGAGAAGACTTCTTACTAGGAAATTAGTAACCTGAATTTGAGTTTGAATGCTCTGACTTCTTACTTCTGTAGCCCAAGTTCCTATTGGATTTCTAAGAGCCTCAATTTAATCATCTGCAACATGGTAATAATATCTGCTCTTTATCCATTGCCTGGTTGTTGTGAGAAAAGGTAGGCAGAAAAAGCTTTGAGATTTGACATAGACATATAAATTCTTTTAAGGTAATGTTTAGGATGATATTGTAAACAGTTGTTAAATATTTAAATATATTTTCAGCTTTCACTTATCAGGATTCAAGCATGACTCTACTTAAAGTGTGTGTATTATCAATATAGCTCTAGTATATAGTAAGCATAAAACTGCCTTTGCCTTCAGTTTCTTCTCTCACCATGACTAATGTCTGCAAAGTGATAATGAATAGAATGAAAGCAAATGGCAAGTTGCACGTTATGCGGTCAACACTATTGGTTGGTTTCCCGGGTCATGCATCTCTTCTCCCTTCCCTGTTAACAGAACCCAAGTTTTATTCATATACCCGCATATAAATCTACATCTTTAGTCCCTGTTTCAAGGATAAATATTGAGTTTTCAAAGCCAATCACCGTAACTCCATTCCCTCTGCCAGTGACTGATTAAGGGGTGGACATGTACTCCCTTAGCAATGTCTTATTGACCTGGAAATACTGCAGGAGAAATTTAACTTACCAGTTGAAAATATGGAAGTGATTGACCATTATGAGAACATTAGGAGGACTTATGATGATTTCTTAAAGAACAGCAATATGCCAGAACTGATCAATGTTTATTAAGAAAAGTAGCGTTTTGATTTCTAATTGTGCAAATAATTCCAACATATCCCCTGTATGTATTTTTAATCTATCTTAATCAAATTAAAATGTGGCTGCATTTATTTTTAACTATAGTATTAGCATGTATATAACTTGATAATGCTTTAGCTTTTTGGATCATGTTAAGAATGAAAAATTTAGCTAGCCTGAAAGCTAATCATCATTACTTGAAAGAAATGTTTTGGTGGTAAATTTTGTTGAACTTAGTCATTATTAGCTTGAAATATAACAATAGCTTCTCATTAGATTTACAAAAAACAAACAAACAATTTCCAACCTGAACAATGTGGCTCAGTTCATTGGGCATCAACCCACAAAACAAAAGGGTGCTGGTTTGACCCCTGATCAGGGCACGTGCCTAGGGTGCGGGTTTGGTCCTCGGTCTGAGCATGTGCGACAAGAAGCAAATGATAGATGTTTCTCTTGAACATTGTAATTTTTCTCCCTCTCTTTCTCCCTCCTTTCCCCACGCTCTAAAAATTAATATATAAAATCTTAAAAAAAACAATTTTAATAAAGAAAAAAGGGATGAACTTGTAGTTCAAATACAATTGTCAAATGCTTGATAAGGAACACTTACTGAGCACTTAGTATATGCAAGGCACTTTTCAAGTATATATAAATGCTAATCCTAACAACAACCTATAAGGTAGATAACATGACTAAGTTTTTCAGCTGAAGAAATTGAAAGGCAGAGAAACTAAAAATATTTGCCAACAAAGTATGGAAGTAGAACTGAAATACAAACCAAGGCAGTGTAGTTCATTGTCCATGCCCATTGCCACTGTGAGATGCTGAGGCGAATGGTCTCATGAGGTGCCTAGAATAATGGCAGCCATCTTGTGACAATGAGGGGAGCTAAGCTGATAACACTATCACAGAGTGAAAAGAGACAAATCCTAGATTTTTGTCGTTGTGTTGAAACACTAACTTTACAAATTCTGAAACGTATCTACTTTAGCTTTATCTTTTTAGGTGAAATAAGAGATTTTCATTGTTGTTTAACCAATTCTGAATTGCAGCTAAGCACATCCCAGGTAAACTAACATAAACATGCTCTTAGGTGTGGTATGTCCAACCAAATTGGCTGGCTTTCTTCTGAAGTAGCAATTTACTATCAATAAAAATATGTCAAGGATTCTAAAAGGGGATTACAAGTTGGGGAGAGCAGGTTAGACAGTACAATCTAAGACTCATTCCATTTCTAGATTGCTGATTTTCCTATCAAGTAGGAACATTAAAATGGAAAGTATTAAGATACAATTGAACAACTGTCTGGAGAAAATGTAAGTACTTGGAAAATAAAGGAAGAAAAAATAAATTAGCAGAAATGTGGCAGATCCTATGGTTCAGTGAAGGAACTGAAACCAAAAATAACTTGGACATTTAAGATAAGCCAAACTGTCCTGGCAGGGTGGCTCAGTTAGTTGGAGCATCATCCCATACACCAAAAGATCATAGGTTTGCTTCTCAGTCAGGGTGCATACCTAGGTTGTGGATTTAATCCCCAGTTGGGGCACATATAGGAAGCAATCAAGTGATGTTTCTCTTTCACATTGATGTTTCTCTCTCTCTCTTTCTCTTCCCCTCTCTAAAATTAATAAACATATCCTTGGGTGAGGAATTTAAAAAAATAAGATAAGCCTAACTTAATCTGGGGATTTGCTTCCTCAGTTCCATCCTTAAAAATTATGCCAACAAAATTCCTAGCCTCTACATCAACTACCTACATACTACAAACCTCTTTTTTCTTTCCTTGGTTTCCAGAAGACCACAAGGCCTCCTTCCTAATTTCCCTCAAAACTGTTGTTGCTTGGCCTCTTGTCCCCAGCTGAACTGTGACTTCTCAAGCTCTGGTCACTAATAACTTCTTTTATATATATATATATATTATTTATTTATTTATTTATTTATTTATTTTTAGAGAGGAGAAGGAAAGGAGAAAGAGAGGGAGAGAAACATCAATGTGTGGTTGCATTTCTTGTGTCCCCTGCTGGGGACCTGGCCTGCAACCGAGGCATGTGCCCTACGCTGGGAATTGAACCCGCGACTCTTTGGTTCACAGGACAGCACTCAATCCACTGAGCCACACCAGCTAGGGCTCAAGCTCCGGTCACTAATAACTTCTTAATTTGCAAATCCCACAGTGTGTTTTCAGTACTTGACCCATCCAATCTGTTTGTGGCATTTGGCCTCAACTTTAACCTCTGGCCCCACCCCATCCACTCCCACTACGTGTGCCCCGTTCTATTTCACCAGCCTAAAGCTTTCTCCTAACCTCCAGACTCCTGTTTACAACTCTCTTCCAGGCAGCCTCTGTATGCTCCAGGGAAACAGGAATCACCTTGGGTCCTCGACCTCACTCTGCCTCCACATCTCTCATATCTCTTTTCAGTTCAAACCCCAAAGCTTGTCCTTCATTTATCCCTGATCCATTTCAGTTGCCCACGTCCAAGTCTTCATCACTCATCTAGGCTCCCAGACAGTTCTGCCTCAAATTCCATGCTGACCACCAGGTAGTTAGTTGGAAGCCCAGGTCTAAGGATGCTTTTTCACATTTTCACTTTGGATGATTCCTTATTGGTTGAATGGTTATTGCCTTCAGAATAACACTGATTTTTCAAAAGGTGTTGCTTCAACTGGCTCCACCCTAGCCGTCAGCCTCAGCAGCAGCTATTTCTGCCATGCGCTCTATGGCTTACATGTGCGAAACAGGCTGCTTTCCTGTCTCTGTGCTGTGTATTCATGCTGTTTCTTTGGGTGAACTGTTCCCTTCTACTATTCTTTGTGGCAAACTCATCATGTCTTAAGGCATAGCCCATTTGTGCCTTTTCCTTCTATCCTGCTCACCACCAGGCTGACTTCTAGCTCCCCATCTGTCTATAAACATACCTCCATCCAAGCCTGGGGGAACATGGGGGCTGCCTGACAATGCAGTGTGTCATCCCCTCAGCTTCACGGCCTTGCCCCGGGCCTGAGGACCTAACCGCGGCTGAGCTAATGGGTTTTTTTCCTCCCCTGGACATCTTTTGATTTGAGACCAGACAGATGTGTCACGGAATCTCTCTGACATTAAGTCAAGGAACTAAGTATATTAGCCCTTCTTCTCAGTCATTGATCCCATACTCTTACCTACATAGCAAAATTTGCACATGACATTTCTTTCACAGAATTTACCTTCCTATGTTTTTATTAGCTCTGTCTCAATGTATTTGCAGCTACAAGATTAAAAAACAATTGTTTTCAATGTCATCAATAGCAGAGGGCAATATGCTATTTAATAGCATAATGTGGCCAAAACGTCAAAGTTAGATCTGAGGACCACCAGTAGCTGCAGCATCAGGAAGCTTGAAAATGCAGAATTGCAGACCCCTTTCCAAATATGCGGAATCAGAAGCTGCATTTTAACATGATCCTCGGATGATTTGTATGCTCATTAAATTTTGAAGAGCACTGCCCTAAAGAATTTCACAGAAAGAAAATATTTCACAACTCTCCTGAAGCAATCAACAGAGCTGGATATCTTCCCGTGCTACAATACAAATGAATAGAATTGTTCAAGTCATAAGAATCCTTGATCAGCAAAAAACTTAGTGACACCAAAAGGTGCATTACCAGCACGTGGGGTCAGGGGATGGGATAAATTTCATGATGAAGGCAAACTGAGGACACCTGCACATGGGAACTGTGAGGGCGCCAGTTCATAATCTGGAAATGTTTTGACACCTGGTTACTTCTATAGGGCTTTTTAATCTCTTTTTCAACTCTGATCTGCCTGCTGACATATTGTTCTTTACCATCACCTGCTTAATCTACCTTTTAAACCTGAGCCACCCTAATCTCACCTCCAGATCATTACCTTCTTAACAAAACTGACTCTCCCTCCTGAGGTCCTTCCACTCCTATCAATCTAAGCCACAGTCCCAAGTCATCCATTAGAATGTAAGTTCCCTAACAGCACAAAGTGTGGCTGTCTGGTTCACTTGCTATATCTCTAGGGAAGAGTCCAAGTATATAGTAGGCATTCAACAATTAGATGCTCAACAAATGAATCTAAGTCAAAAAATTTGGACACCCTTCATTGTTCTATCGAGGTCCCTCCAACTAGAATAATACCTGGATTGATTTACAGTCAATCACCACATCTCCTTTCACTGTATCACTCACCATCACCATCACCACCTTATGCCTTGACTATCGTAGTAAAAGTCTGGAGTATTCTCCTTATCTCCTTTCTCTGGTTCTGTAGTCTGTCTCCAAGTAACTTGTTCAGTCCACTGTGCCCCAAAAGTACTAAGTTCAAACCCTCTACCCTGGCATTGAATTTTTTAGAGTCTAAACCCAGGCTTCTTTTCTGGCCTTGTTTCACAACTTCCCAAAGGAAACATCCTTTTTCATCCAAGATGATTGACCTACTGATCAATCCCTTACTGTGCATTTCCTGCTAGAAGCTATTTACTTAAAAATTTTAATTGAATTTATTGGGATGGTATTGGTTAATAAAATTATATAGGTTTCAGGTGTACAATTTTATAATACATCAGTCTTATATTTCTATTTTCCCAAAGGATAATGTTTTTTTTCCCTGTCATGTCTGCCTGTCAAAACCTACCCTCTCCTCATGACTTGGTCCATCCCACTCTTTCAGTGAAATATGGCATCTAGTACTCTAATCCAATAGGATTCATCACTGATTCATCCTGGGGCTATCCAGTGATCTCTCCTCTGAACTCTCACAAGTATTATCTATAATGCCCATCACTTACTATGTATGTTCCTCTGGACATATATCCTTCCGCATATGTGTTGTACATATGGGTAAATGATGAAGTTAGGATGACCTGAGATTAAAACCTCTCTCTGCTACATAATAATGATATAACATTAGGCAATGTTCTTCCTCTCTCTGGGTCCCAATGTCTTTACCTGTAAAAGAGCACATATCTTAACAGGATTGAAGTAATTGAAGTAAATCGCATACTTTAAAAGTCTCTTAGCAGGGTTATTGGAATAACCTTAGCAGGGTATAGAATACTCAACAAGACTGGTGTCTCTTCTCCAGGGCCCCTTCCTTGCAGTTGGCACTGTATATGTATGTATACTATATCCTTATATGTTCTTATGTTTCATCTTCTTATATTCTTGTATAATTTAATACATTGAAATATTTATTGATTCATTGGTGAATTGATAAAAGTTATTGTTGAATATTAATACAGACTTTCCACTGAGGATTTTAAGCGCAAAATTTCCTCTATTCCTTTTGGAACAAAGAGTAGCTGCTCTTCTCTAAAGGAAAAGTATTGGGGGAGTATCTGAAAGAGTGAGACAAACAGATAACATGATTAGAGTCCTATATTAATTACTTTATCTTTGATAACATATCTTGTAAAGGAGTCTGGCTTTGTCACTAAAACTATACCAATAAATGGAATATGTTGTTTTTAAAAAACAACCACCACCTTACTGTGTGGCCTTGGACAAGTGGCTTAGCTTCCCTAAGCCTGACTCCCCATGTAACAACAGGGATAGGAGACCAGGCGACCCTTATGGCCCCACGGAATGCTATGAGGCTACAGTTACCTTGCTGTGGCTTATCAAGATTGCACCGTCTCCTTTGTCTTTCATCTGTGTAGCATCCCTAAATATTCTTAATTTACATAACAAATTATTACAGATTTATTTTAGGTTATAGAACAACAGTTCTACCAATTGTTGATTCAGACTGTAATTCAATTATTATTAAACCCCTAAATTTTCAAATTCACTCTGAAAAAGTATGATGCCTTATATGTTAACAGTAAATGATAGGAATGCTTAGAGTCTCACTTTACTTTGCAAAAAGGAAGATTATTATACACATGTTATGCAACTTAAAATGAACTATTATCTTATTGGCCAAAACAAAGACAGCCCATGGGTTGTCTGATTTCTACCTCTTTATTTTATTAAACACTAAAGCATGCCCTTTGAGTCTGTTAGAATTTTGTTTTACTCTGTCAATTGTCAAAATATGCCAAAGTTCAAGTAAGATACTATTGCTTTTTTTTATACATTAATACAAAAAAATTATTTGCTATGGGTCTCATGCCCTGACTTGACAGGTGATATTGTGTTTAAAACACGCACACATATTTTCAGCAAATCAACATCCATGCTTGTGGATATGAGGGCATGTCTACACTCGTCTTTGACATTGTTTGTTGGCATCTGGGGGAAGAGGAGTCGTAAGTTGATACAAATTTCTTGTCAACCGTATTTCAGTGCTGTCTTTAAGATCCTGTGGAAGTCCAGCCTCAGGGCACCACCATGGCTATGGCCACCCATTCAGCAGTCCGTAGGGCGGGAACGGCAGACAGTCGCCACTAGCAGCCTTGAGTTCCCGAGCTTCGGTGGGGAACTGCTGAGCAAGTAGCATGGATATGCCAAGTTCAGCCGCATTGGATTCAGGTCACTGTCTTTTCGGCAGGAGCTTGATCTTCCTTTTACATCTCATCTGTCTCTCTGCAGAAGAGGAATTCAGATATGAATTCCCATGGGAACTGCTGTGAGATATGCTCTGCTTACACAGGCCTTCCGGGGCCATTATCCCCCCACATCAGACCCACTGGTGGCCTCTTATTGTTGCACAGAGTGGCGGCGTCCATATAACACAAGAATACAGGGAAGTGTTTGTGCCACAGAGCCAGGGGTCCACGAAAGATACCTCTGTGAGAGGCTGGTGGTCTGCCCTGGGGTTACGATCCCCCAAAACTGAGGCTGTCAGCAAGCTGCTTGGAGCTGGTTAAACGGGGTTCCAGGTGTTAATTGTTCAACAGTGAGAAAGCCTCCTGTGGCAGCAGCAAACTTCAGAACCACACATTGGCTAGTGTTCCTCGGGGAAAGGTATGGCATCATCTGGGTTTTCAATGGCAACAAAGCCCCAAACTGCCAGAAGAAGCGTCTCCTAGGTTCTCTGCAGATGTATGAGGTTTCCTTTTATAGACACGCTGTTTCATCTAAAAGTCAAGACTGCTACCACCCAAGCGGGTTCTGCAGCAAGGAATTTGAGATCTTCCTCCTTTGTCTGCAGGACACAAGGGCTCTGGATGTCGTGAAGGTTTTCTTAACTTCATTCAGGAATCAAGGGCCACACCATCTGAACCCTTCTGGGAAGCGTGGGAAGGCTTCGATTTTTTTTTTTACTCACTCAGCTTATACAATTCTCACAGCAGTTTTGAATGAAACCTGAGGCTCTCATTAACGTAGAGGACCAGACAAATCATTTTGACTTGAACGGTGTGCCCTCAGCCTCAGTGGTATAAACTGTTTGGTTATAGAGGCTCGAAGGACCCTCCCCTTCCCATTCATGAGACCCTCACCTATCAGGATGTAAATGTATCTTCAAACAAGCCAGGATAATTTTTCAATAGATTAAAATACTGTCTCTGTTCCTGGAGATCCCTGAATCAGAACGCAGGAAGGAGAGTGTTGCCCTCCTTTGATTTCCCTCTGCAGTGAAGGATCAGGTCATCAGTTTGCCTGGGGAAACAATGATTTGGCTGACTCCTCTCTCTTCTCCTACCATGTCCTGGGCACGGAGACAAGTGATGAAAGAGGAATGGGGCGGACTGCCGCCTCGTCAGTCACAGATGTTGGCTCACCACTGCTCAGCCTTCGCTCTCCCTCATCGCCCTCTCCCTTCTGCCAGAGCGAGCATGCTGGATCAGTAGGGTATAAAGCTGTGCGTGACCCTTTCTCGGGCTGGACACTATCATCTGGCCAGATAAACTAACAGGCTAGGAAATCCAGCTGGGGCTGCTTGCACTTTGCCCACGTCTGTTACAACATATGGTGCATTTGCTTGGAGTGACTGACAGAGCTATTTCACTTTGCAGTTTGTTTGTCTGACGCCCCCACCCAAATACCACGCATGTGCTAAGGCAAAAAGGCAGTGATGAACAGTCTCAGCTTGGCTTCAACTCATGGATTTCATTAGAGGAACAGGTTAAAATTGAATTTGAACTCCACAGTTCCTGAGAAGATGGCAGTGCTGAATAGGAACATTTGGAGACATGCTCCTTAATAGACCGGATCATTTTCTGCAAGGAGAAAATGAGACACAAAGATCAAGGGGACCCCCCCAACCCCGCCACCGCAAAGATTTACACAGCCTGCTGGTATGAGGACTATGGCTGGAACCCTCGGCCCCTGACTTCCGGCCCAGTTCTCTTTTGAGCCCACATGTTCTCATACTCGGTTTCACTTCATTTTCAAAGTTTGGACCCTCAGAACCTTTGCTAGAATTAGACTTCTGAGCTCAAAATGGCTTAATGCACAATTTTGGGAAGGGAGAGCCAGGAGAACACGAAGTGGTTTGATTAAGTTTGCCAATATTTACACCATAGGATAATTTGCATAAACTTCATCAATACTGCAAACTCCTACCAAGTGCATTAACCATGAGCTCCATGGTCTTTTGAAAAATCCAAGTTATGTAATCATCCTGGCAAAGTTAGCAGTGCAATGGAGTACCGAAGGAAACCACTGATTTCAGTCACTGCTATTGACCATTTTAAGTGTGACTATTTTTAAAATACTGTATGCCTCATTAAGCTGTGCTCTGAAAATGAGAAATTTGCTTTAACTGCATTGTTTTGAATTGCTGAGAGAAGAATCTACCAACCACAAGGTGCCCTGCTGCTGAACTCAGCCAAAAAGCTGTTAATAACTCCAGCAGATGTTTCAGCTTTTTAGGCCAATAGACTCCCTCCCTCCCTGTCCTCCCCTTTCCAGAATCTGATGCCAATATGACTAAACTCCAGTTTCTGTGTTTGCCACAGCAGTGGCTGGCTGTGAGGGCCAGTGGTACCAAGTGCTGCTAAGCAATGATTCTTTAACCAGGGGCAAGAAAACCTCAGCCCTTCCGGTCAGAACATTATTGCTTTTACTGTTAGAAGTTTAAATATTCAGAGGGAGAAGGACCCAGAATCAGAATCTCTCTTTTGTCCTCTCTCTTCTGCCTTCATGGGCAGTCATTTTGTTTTGCTTGTTGCGGCTTCTCCCAAAACTAAAGATCCATTTCTCAGACTAATCATTGTTGGGCTTGCTGGGTAGAGGGTCATTAATACAGTAAGTCCTCAGTGTTGTCAATAGGTCCTGTGACTTTAAGTGAAGCAATGTATAACAAAACCAGTTTTATCGTAGTCTAATTGATATAGACAAGAGTTAAGTTCCTACGGCATCTCATCCATGTTGTTACAATATGAATGAAGCCATATTGTTTGAGGAGCTAGTGTCTGTATCGGTGCAGGGCAGAGTATGGTGGATTAGCAGCTTTACAAGGGGGGCCTCTGAGTGCTGCACAGGTTTGTGCGGCTGTTTGCCTGACACCGTGAGGCTCGGAATGCCCTGACCCTAGCAGTTCTGCAATATTAGAAGTGTGTATTATAAATATAGCTACATCCCTGTGAGATAGGTAGAATATGAGGGCATACAGGGCCACCGCAGGGATTTGTCAACATTTCTGGACTGGGGTAAACCTGACATCTTAGCCTGAAATAAAATCTATATTCCAAGGCTTTCCAAATGAGAAGAAATTAGAAAAAAGAGAAAAAGAGAGATGCTACCCTTCCCCCGACACTCCCATCCCCACCTCCTAGTCACTTATTTTGGAGAGAACACTTTAAGACACCCCAGTGACAGCAGAGTGACCAAGAAAACACAGGTGCACCACATTTATGGAATATCGCATTGGCTGGAAAAACATCTGAACTGCACATCTATACTTATCATCACACAGAGAATTGCCATTTCAAAGGCAGGAAAAATTGAGAGGCAGAATTAAGTTCATAAATATTTTGTTTCCCTGTTTTGATGCAACACAAAGACAGAACATCCAAGACTCTGTGGGCCTCTATTGTGAGCTTCCACATTTGCCAACAATAGTAATCCAATCCCAAAAATCTCTGCTCCATGCCATACTGGCCATAAAAAGTAAGTACCTTTCCCTGGTACCTCTCCCACCATAGTGCTTCCATCCGCCCAGCACTGTGTGTTTCTCTTTCACAGGAAAAGCTCAGGAATATGCTACAAAGCTCTTTCTTTTTTTTCTCAACCAAATAAAGCATTAGATTCCATTGTGACTTGGTCCACACCCTCTCCAGTGCTCATGCAGAGCACTCATTAATGCTAATGGAATTTGCTCATATATATTGAAGGGAAACTATAGTTGTCTGTGCCTGTGTATTCTTTATTTTCTTATCAGAACAAGCACAACACTATACACTTGGGAGTTCAATGGCATCTATATTTTCTAATTTTGAAACATAAGTAACTCAAATTAAAAATTATTCCATTCATTCTCAAATATGATGTTTCCACTAGCAATGAGATGGGCATTTCTGCTTAGATTGCTATGATTCCAAGAAGCCAATACCAGATGATGACTCTTTAGTAAAATAAACAACCAATGTTGTAACAATAAAGCAGGCTAAAAAATACCATGAAAACTCCCTACTGAATCAGTGGAGGATACACTCTCATTATTAAAAAATTTCATATTAAATTACCCATATGCATTGCCAGAGGAGTGAAAACACAAGATGAAGAGAATTCAAAATACAGTAATCATTGCTGAGGTTCCAGACCTGCCAGCAGGGTATATTGATAACAGGCATTAATAAACTATGTGGAGATGTCTGAGGCCCATGTAAATCCAGACCATACACTTCATTAGATCTTGAACTTTACCAGGAATCTTATCCTGCACGTGATGATTTCCAAGCTATCTTGTTTTTATTTCCAGTCCAAGTAAAAGGGAAGCATCTGTTTATAAAGAAAAGATGCTTCTATACTATTTCTATGATGGATGTTCATGACCAAAATAACTTCACCACCTGATGTATTTCACAGTTTTAAGTTAAAACAGACCTAGTATAATATGCTTGTACATCTGGCTCAGGTGCTTCATTTGCCATATGTTTGTGAAATAATCCAAGGAGATGTTACAATTGTACATTCCCCTTGGGACCTGAATATAATGTGCCTACAAAGAGTTACCTAATTATTCATTCCTGCCAACAACATCCTCACCTAATAATAAGGGGGTGCTTAAAATGAGACAATAGTGCTTTCAATCTTGAGAGATGTCAGTGCCACTTATTGTTTCAAAAACAGAAAGTCTTCTGCATTTTTTTGAATAAGAAAAAGATCCTTGGCCTTTTAAAGCAAATAAAATACTCTGCAGGCGGTGTATATGGTATTCCTACGAGGGTGAATTCTGTGGTGCTGATGAAGGCCAGTGCTCCCTGAGGCTCCTTGGGGGAGAGCCCATGGAGCCACAGTGGCAATCAGGGACCCTAAGCTGGGAGTCCCTAAGGCACGGCTGCTCCAGCAATGCTACACATGCATGCAGAACTTTCTAGCTGGCAAATTGTTCTCATGTATGTTACCACATTTAATTTTATAACAACTTTGTGAAACAGATAAAAAAGGCATACTTTATTTAGCCTTGCCAATTGTAGTGCTGATTCTTTATAGCACTAATTAGCCAGAAGTGAGAGCATCTTTTTAAAAATTATTTAAATTGTTTTAGCCTTGACCAATGAGCACCAGTTGCCATTATACACAGTTCTCACTTCGAGCCATTGACAATTTGCTGTTTTTCCCCTCTTTCTCTGTTACTTGCAGACTTTTATCTTATGATATTCTCTCTGTCTCTCTGTTTCTCTCTCTCGATTCTCTCTTGATTCAAAATGAATAATTTGATTTTATTCCAAAGGTTAAAAAAAAGAGGAGAAATTAATTTATTGATTAAAATATAGGCAGACCATGAACATGCAAATTTAAGTGGAGCTCCAGGCCGGGTCTAAAGTCAAATGGATAAATAATGCTTTAGGTCTTGCTTTTTTCTCCACCATGAAGTTAATTTAAAAGAATGTGGGTGAGATAAAAATATCAACCAATAAACCTCTAATAATGTATTAATTGTATATTGAATGAAGTGACAAATGATATGAAGGTTGTACCCCCATAAGGGCTAGGCAAAAAGACCCCAAATAGCCAGGTTAAAGGTTCTTTTTGCCTGGAACGCAAACCTCCAACAGGATACAAAGGATAAGAGGGAGGAAGGTAAGGTATTTGCCTCTGGTTACCCCTCATCTGCCTCCAAAGTGCTGGTTTGAAACAGCAGGCAACTAGAAACCACTCCTTAGTTCTAATTTTCTAGTAAATCTTAACAGTTTGACTGCTCAATATATTTTCTGTGTATACTCATATATTCCTCATGAGAGGAAGAGAGAGTTATTATGAGGAAGTAATTGAATATTGGTCTCTTGTTGGGATGAGATAAATTAAAGAGAATATTCATGTAGAAGTGTGACAAATCGCTTTGGAAAACAAAACTCCACAAAGTGTTCCCTGCCCCTTCACAATGAGACCAGGTGGAGGCAGCTGTAATAGTGCAAAGGGGCCTGTGGATCCTTGGTCTTGACATGTAATGGATATCAGATGAATGTTTGAAAAATCCATGGGAGTTGAGGGGGTCTATGGTCAGAAATACTAAAACCCATCTCCTCTAAGGAGTCTGTCTCAGAAAGTTTAAGCACAGGCCTTACCTAATCCTTTTCTCAACACCTACTTTAGTAAACTCATTGGAACAGCTAGGTTCTATTGGCCAAGGACACCAAGCACAATCACAACCATTCTTAGAGTTCTTAAAAATGTATACATGTGCCTGTAGTGGCTGGGAAAACAAGCTCTTATTGTATTGTAGCATAAATTGTGGTCGGGAAGCATCCCTATCGGTCTCAAGAGTTATATATGTAATCAAGTAGACAGTCCTGATTTTAATTTTGGCAAGGCAGGCTTTGAGGGAATTCCCTAGGGAAAATTTTTCACACTCACTGAAATTATATACTTTAAAAAATGCATACATTTTCTTCACTCATTAAATGTTTATTGAGTGCCTACTAGTATACTACATGCTATGGATACACAGTTGAGAAAGCAAGGGCTTGCTCTCAAGTCGGTTAGAAGTGGAGAGTCAGACTGGCAAAGATGCAAACGCTGGGATATTTACTAAATCAAATGATCCTTGAAGTTAAGTGGCAGATTAAGATAAGACATTTAAATCTGGCCTGGAAAACTTCCCAGAGGAATAAGAAACGTGAATAGGTGTTTTCCAGGCAGACAAAAGATTTTAAATTTTGTACGCTCTGAGTCACGGATGCCGATGACCAACTGTGAGCAAGGGAGTGACATAATCAAATTTTTGTATTTGTATTATGAAAGGGGGGTTAGAAATAGGAATTGGAGGCTGGGCAAATGTCAAGGATTATATTGCAGTAGTTAAAGGATTTGATGGACCTAATCAAATGGAATTGTGACCCGATTAGATAGGAGAGATATTCAAGGAGAAGAATATATTGAATGTGTTGTTAGGAATGCGAGAAAGGAGTCAAAGGTTTCCAGACTATTGGCTTGGGAAACTACGCAAAGGGTCTAAATATGAAGAATATAGGAGGGAGAGCAGTGACTGGGAATCGGCACAAAAACAGAGATGAGTGTGTTCAACTCTGGAGATACTCAGTTTGCAGTGCCAGTAGGATATGCAGATGAAACTACTAAGAAAACAGTTGGAGATACAGGACTAGAGCTCAGGGTATAGATTTACATATAAAGCATTGGTTACAACTAGATCCTCCAAAAGTGAATCAAGTGGAAAAAGAAGATACTGACATTTAAGGAAAGGGCAGAGAAACAGAAACCAGTCGAAGCACCAGAATATGAGCAACCAAGGCAGAGATAAACCAGGGGAGAGCAAGAGAAATATCACAGAAGGCAAAGCCAGAGCTCCAAGAATGGGAGAACAGTGAGCCAGACAACATGTAAGATGAGAGCTCAAGTGCTCATTCTATTGGGTTAGAACAACAAATGAAGCAGGGCCGTCTCGGTGCAGGGATATGGGTAGAGCCAGGCTAGAGTGGACCAAAAAGTGAGCAAGTGGTGTGGAGTCACAGAGGGTAAATCTCGGTTGCACTTTGTATGGAGAGTAGGTATCAAAGAAAGATGCATGAGAATGCTAAAAAAATAGTCATTAAATGTGTTTTTGTTTTTTGTTGTTTTTTAAAATGAGACAGATGAACATATTTTTATACTAAGGAGAACAACCCCACAGAGAATTGAAGGTAAGAAAAGAACATTATTTATAAGCAAATTTCTTAAGGAGTCAAGGTGCAATAATGTTCATTGCACCAGTGGACAGAGTTACCTTTGATATGAAAATTGTCTTTTGCTAGAATGAGAACAAGGAAAGAATGGGTGCAGATGTGGGTGGCCTTATGGGCTCATGGGTGGAAAAATGAAGGAAGCCACTCTCGATAGCTGCTAATCCTTGACTCAGAAACAAGGTCATCCCCAAAAGAGAAGATTAAAAGCTTTGAAGAGTAGCAAAGGTTTGGAATAGCAGCTGAGGGAAATGGGAGAAGCACTTGTATTAGGACTGCCGAATAACACTGAAGGCACAGCTGAGATTAGTTTCACTCCAGATTTATGGTCTCCACTCTGTATGGTTGTGATTTTTCTTTTTCCTCCAGCAGAGCAGTGCTTAAGGAATGTTTACCGCTAAGGAGGCTCCATGGAGGATTGCTTGAAGGACATGAAGTCCATCCATCTCTCCAGGTAGTTTAGATTATATCTCAAGATCAAGGCAAGCCATCCACACTAAATACTTGAACCATATTGTTTCGGCTTCTTTTACTTTTACTCACTTTGACTGAATTGCATGTTGGCTTTGGGCCTCAATGTGGATGGAGGGGTCCAGCAGATCCACCCACAGGCCTGTCAGCATTGTCAGCATCGTAGGGGGAATCACCGAAGGCACTGGCCTCTGAACCATTCTTGTCCCACTTATGAGGGCACAAAGAGCCATTTCCCTTAGACCCAAATGCCAGGAAACAATTATTTTTTCATGAGTAATGACAATGTGTTTATGTGTTTACCTGGCATAAAGCTAAGGATGGCCAGGAGTGTGATCTTGAAATTAGAATCCTGGGGTTTAAATTCAGCATTCGTGACCTGTCTGTTGACCTTAAGACCCTTGATTTCTCTGTGCTTCAGTGTTTTCATCTGTAAAATAATGAAAATAATTGTACGTACTTCATAAGGCTGCAGCATAAATTAAATGAGACAGATAATGTACAAATGTTTAGCACTGTGTCTGGCAAATCACGTTCTCTATAAACATTAGCTGTTATTGTTATTATTATTATCTTACAACTGCTCTGTTTTGCTTTTGTTTGTATGTTTTGCCTTCGTTGTTAGTGTGGCAAGCGCCTGCGTGTGATTTACCTCTGGTTTCCACTTATTGTTTGCTTTTGTTCTTTATCCACACTTCACTTATTCATTATCTGATATTTATCTGACATCATTTTGGAATGAAGCAGAATATAAGAGAGTGAGCTTAAGGAGTTCTTATACCAATCAATAACTATACAAATGATCTTGTCTATTTTTGTGCCTGTTTTGGGAAAAGTTTCAAAGATCACATAAAGAACTGGGAACATTCTTATCCCACATTTGGATCCAGAAATGCAAGTTTCCTTGAAGTCCATTTTACCTGATATTTCTTTTTTTTACAATCATTCTTGATCGGCCTCTACAGAGACTGTGACCTAACTCAGTCTTTCTCCAATACTTCTCACTGTAGATAAACAGCATGTTACTTAATTTGCAGAGAGGGGTGGATTGTTGTAGCTTGAGAAGTAGCTATAGTTTTCGGTAGGATGGAGGCTGGATTTGGGAGTCAAAGGGCCCGGGTTTGGATACCAGCTCTGCTACTTGCTAGTTCCTTGACACTGGAACTCTCTGACCTAGGTCCTTTCATTGGCTAAGTAGGGTAAACAATGCTGAGCTCACAGTGCAGTTTTGAGAAATAAAGAAAGCACAAACAAAAATGGGTTAAATCTGCATCTAGCATAAGAGATAGCATTCAAATAGCCATTGAAACTTGTACTTGAAAAATTGGACCAAATAAGTCAGTCTTAAATATGTTTAAAAGCAACCTGAATGTATTTTCCTTATTAAACTTGATTATTTGAAATAACATATACTAGCCATTTAGGAATATTTAGTCAAAGTCAGAACAAAAAAGAGTTAATTACCTTTTACAAATATTCAAGAAATGTTTGTCTCGATAACAGAGAATATTGACTTGGCCTGTATTGTCATCAGAGAAATATGACAATTATCCCAGGTTGTAGTCTTTACTTTAAACTAAAGAAATAATCTGTGACCCTTGATATACAAATAAGTCTTCTTCATCCCCCGACAGATAATAGCTTTGTTTTTATTTTATTTTTCTTATTGTTATTGATGCTGCCTAAGCCAGTAAGTACATGCAGATGGAAGGTAGCTTTTGTTTTATTTTAGTTCAAGGTATGTGGGTATGGGATGGTTTATCCCAGGTGTTAATATCACAAGGAGAACAAAAGGGTTTAGACCAGTTCTTTAAGAAAACCGGAAGACTTGTTTCCCTGTCTCCCTTTTCTCTTTTAAGGCCCCAGTTGAAACCACAGGACTTGTGTTGGTGGGCCACTCCCACCACCACTGAACATCCCAGAGAAATCGGCATCAGACAGCACAAAAAGAGCCCAAGTACAATGGCTGGCCTTCAAAGGGGCTCATTTATTATATTTCTCAGAGCCCCACAGAGTTGCTCCAAGCTCATAACCACCACCAATTTCAAAGAGAGCTCTGAACTTGCATACGCTCCACAAGGCACAGCACAGGATGAGAAATAGGCTGAGTGGCTTGAAGCCATGTTCAGACATTTTTTAATGTTCATAAATGTCTTTAGCACCATCACTTTCACAGAGAAACTCACTTACCTCCCTCCGCAAAGTGTGAAATAAAGCCGTTTTCAAGCCTGGGTAGAGGATGGTCTAGAAATTGGGCTAAATCTCAAAACTTCATGGAGACTGAAAATAGGATTCGGCTCTCACTAAATCACTTTTAAGGTCAGGTCACTATGTCATTCTACTCTGTTAAATAATGTCGGTGCCACATTTAAAGGGTTAAGGCAGTAAAATGTGCTCACTCAGTGGCTCCCAAATGAGCCTGGGGTTAAACTGAAGGGCTGAGCTTCGAGGCACACCAAGATACGTGGTCTGTAGGGAAGGAGAGAAGCACTGTCTTTGCTGGGGCTTAATCGAGTCTCAGCTAGCCCATCCCCGGGCAACCTCAAGTTAGGGACTGGCATTTCCTACCATGCTTCTCTGCCTTGGGAGATGCTATAGGTTCCTCCTTGGTCCAGGAGGTTTGTGGGAGACAGATCAGGATCCATCAAAGACTTTCTCCTTGACCATCTGTCCCTATGACTCCCTAGTCACCAAGACAAGGAGAAAAAGATCCCTGAGGGATTCAGAAGCCACTTTAAGTACGCCAAAAATTCTCGGTTAGGTAATTCTCCAGAGTGCCTTTATGAGCACCTTGCTTTTGAAAAGACACACACACACACACACACACACAGACACACACGTGTCCTGTTCAATAAACATGCACTAAATCCTTAACAAGGCATTATATATGGAGCATCATTTTTAGTAGGAAAAAGAAAGAACAGTTATTTATTTGGGAGAAAAGGAATTAAATAATGAGATTTTAGATGTGGTTTCCAGAAATGCAGAGGCGCCATCTAAAAGTTTGAAACTACACAGTCTGTTTTTTTAAATTCCTCAAGAAAATATGGCTAAGAATGTACCTACTATAAATTCTCAGTATTTATTTATTCCTTCAACCAATGCTTGCTGAACACCTGCTATGTGCAGACACAGTGGACAAAGCAGACAGAAGTCCCCAGCCTCACTGAGCTTGCGTCTGATTAGCAAAGATATGTGATAACAAAATAAGTAAGCGAACCACTGAATGTCTGAGATGGTGATAAGAGCTATGGAGAAAATGAGTGGGAATGAGGACCAGGACTGACGGGGTGCGATGGGGGCTCAACGTGAGGTGGAACGGTGCTGTGATGTGTCGTTTGAGTAAACAATTTTGGAGGAGATTTACCTCTCAACACTTGCCTTTTGTTGTTCTTGTTGTTAGTCTGAATATTATTAGAAAGTAACTCAGAATTACCTATGATGTCTTTCTAAAGCTTAAATGGTAAAGCCAGCCTGCCAAAACAGTGAGGGCAAAGCAGCCCTGTTCGAGGGTCCAGCCCGGCTGTGTCGTGGCAGGACCAGGAGGCGAGCGCCACAGAAAAAGGCATTGCGTTGGGCGTGTTCTGTACACAATGAGTGCTCAGTAAATGCTGTTCACTTATAACCCATGACCTTACATCAGCTCTAAAAGTGTTTTCTGTATTTTTTTTTTCAAAAAAGAACTTGTCCATGTCTTTGCCTCTCTTCCAAGGGCCTGTGAGTAGATGTAGACATATAGACATATGAGGCATCACATGTAGTTTCTGGAAATCTATCAGGCTGCATCTACTTATGGCAGCATCCCTAAATTTCCCCATCATCAATGTAAACACCTTTGACTAATCCGACTTCACTTCGTGTGAAGCTTGCTGTCCTTAAACACTTGATGCAAACTGCCAATGGGCTGCCTTCCTCTTATTTCTTATAGCTCCTTATCTCTGAGAGGAGATAGCCACCTCTTACCCTGAAAACACAATGTATTTTTATACTTTCTCCCTTTCTTCCTTCTTCTTTTCATCTCTCCTTTTCCTCCTTCAGTGTTTATGTTGTGCCGGGCACATTACATTCCCATAGGCCCCATCTTAACTACACTAAAAAACTAAATCTTAACATAGGCACTGTTTGAAGCACTGAAAAGAACAGTGTTGAATGGAAAGTCATGAAAATCAGTAGTAGTATTTATCAGAGAGAATTTCTCAGTAGAATATATGAATACTGCTGCCGCTAATAGCACTACTTTATACCTGTCCAAGAGCTTACAAGTCCTTTTTCATATACAGTACCTCATACAGTCCTCTAAATTCTTCCTTCTCAAAGTGTGGTCCATGATCAGCAGCACTGGCATTGTCTGGAAGTCTCTAGAAATGCAGAGTCTCAGGCTCTGCCCCAAACCTGCTGAAGCAGACTCTGCATTTTAGCAAAACCTTCAGGTGCTTTGTACAGAGATTGGAATTTGAGAAGCTCTACTCTAAATTGTCCTGTGAGTAAATGAGAAATCCCTGGACTATTTTGCAAATTAAAACAAAAACAAAAACAAAAACGGGTTCACAAATGTTTACTTAGTTAAGGGGTAGCAAGACTTGGAGTCGAAAATCAACATTCTTTCCACTACACTGTGCCCCCTCTTCGGATGCTCTTGGAAGAAACCATTGCATACTTCTTCTGGGGTCTGACATCACCCAGCCCAGTATTTTAATGGAGCATCTGCACAGTAATTATAGCCTGATATTGTCCTCTGGTGGTAGGTAGGCAAATGCTAATCTCCAGCTTGATTATATATTCCTTATGTGGGATGGTCTTTGTGGCTTCTTGTCTAAGGTAAAAGGTCTAAGGTTAATTACATGAAAGAAGTTTCACATTTAGAAACTTCTCTAATTTTCTCTAATTCCTTACCAAAGAAGGACGTGTTCACTGGCTAACAATTTTCAAAGTTTCTAGTGCAAATATTCTTTCCAACACAAGCTCTTATGGGCTTCATCTGGTCATCCTGAAGGGAAAGAGAAAGACAACCAGCACATGGCAGACACTGCGTTGTGCACCAAGCTCAGTGTTCTGGATGTGTTATCTCATGATTCTCAAAGAGAACTAAGGATTGGCTTTGGTACTCTATTTTGTTTTATTTTTTTAAATTTGTTGTTGTTCAGTTATAGTTGTCTCAGCTTTTTCCCCCTTGCTCACCCCAACCTTGCCCCCAACTCCCACAGTCAATCCCCCTTCATTGTCCACGCCCATGAGACCTCTTACTCATGTTCCATTGTTTGCCCTTTCTCCTCTTTCCCCCGTTATCCCCCTCCCCCACCCCTCAGGTCACTGCCACTTTGTTCTTTATTTCCATGTCTCTCGTTCTATTTTGCTCATTTGTTTTGCTGATTAGGTTCCACTTATAAGTGAGATCATATGGTATTCGTGTTTCACCACCTGGCTTACTTCACTTAGCATAATGCTCTCCAGTTCCATCCATGCTGTCATGAAGGGTACGAGCTCCTCTTTTCTTTCTGCTGCATAGTATTCCATTGTGTAAACGTACCACAGTTTTTTGATCCACTCATTTACTGATGGGTACTTAGGCTGTTTCCAGCATTTGATTATTATAAACAATGCTGCTATGAACATTGGGGTGCATAGGTTCTTTTGAATTGGTGATTCAGGATTCTTAGGGTATAGTCCCAGGAGTAGGATTGCTGGGTCGAAAGGCAGTTCTGTTACTCTGTTTTACAGATGTGCAAATTGAGATTCAAAGGTGACACATGTGGCAATGTTGGGAATCAAGTCAGATTCTGTCCTACCACGCTGGCTTCTTCATCAAAGTAAGCCTTTTCTGAAATAACATGAAAGGTGACCTAGGGTAAGAGACAGGAACATCATTATTTTTTTCATCATATTTTTCCAAAAGAGAAAAGTGGTTATCGAACTTCTGGTTGTAAGGGTGAAGTTAACTAACTGGAGTAAACTCAAAACAGAAAGGAGGCAGCTAGAGGGCTATAAGCTAAATATGCAGAACCTCCCAAAGTGGACTTAAAAAATCTGCACAGTAGTATTGCTGGGTAATATACTTTGAAACATTTATATCAACACCATACAAATTGGGTAAAATCCAGTCAGATGATCTAAGCAAGTCTCTCTAAACTGGTTAGTTCTAAATTCTTTGTGATTAACAGAGAGAAGCAGGAGAATCTAACCTTGTTCTTTTAAAAAGGGGAAGGGTGAGTAGATTTCTCAAGCTGGTAAATCTGGGAAAGTCATCTCCCAAACTCTCTAATATGCAAGTTCTTAAAACTGCAGGTTTCTCAACTCAGCCCCAGCTCAGACACTCAGACACATTGGACTGAAACATCCTCCCATGTTACTCTCTGGAAATGCATGGACAGTCCATGTGGAATCTCTCTAGTAGTCTTAAAGAATTAAATAGAACATTATAACTACTCAGATTTTAATATATGCTACGACTATTTTGCTGGATTAGCATTTAAGATGCAAACTTTCCGGGCTCTTCTAGAAACCTGACACTATAAAAGGGACTACTATAATTAGGGATAAAACTGTGCAGTCTTCATTAACCAGAAAAGCACTTTCAAAACCCAGGGAGGCTCTACTTTTATTTCAGGAAAAGTCAGGAAAAAAGCCCAATAAAGATTTTGGGTCAACCTGTGCTCACCGGAATTGACTGGAGTTGACGTGGAATGACTTCAAAAGGCAAAGAACAACAAATACTTCTAGCAGAGGAGATCTAAGTAGGGAAAAGGCTGCAGAACCACATTAAGCTCAAGGTTGTTTAAAGTTTCGTTATTATTTAAGTCCTGATTGCCCAAATTCATTTAGCCCTAATGCGCTGTGATAGAGCCTGCCCTTATTAGCCACAGATGTTATGGTAACTGGTTGTGGGGCTACTGCTGTCTTGGTTACAACATGTGACCAGAAGAATGCTTTCTGAATTGACACTGGGAGTGATAAGTGCCTGGTGACTCAAAATAGCTAAGTAGTGTTTATGAAACCAGGCACGAGCTAGTCTCAAAGATGATTGCAGGCTTGACTTTAGTTCTTTAATCTCCACATCCATTTCTGTCCTGCCAGAACCACCTGCACTGGGGCCTCCCTGTAGCGGCAGGCCCAGCAAGAGGTGAACGTGCTGTAAGCTGGTGCCCTTTCGTACCTGTCTAAGGCGATTTGGTTCCTCAAACCACAAACAAACCATATTATAAGGGATAAAACGGCGAGGCAGTCCCACGCACAGGAGGAAGACAAGAATATTCTGAAGGAATTTGGTTTATTTATGTTTTCTGCGTAGATACTTGTGTCTGCTTCCTGGAAAAGCCACAGCGATAGATTGCAGGTCCATAGCAGGTAGCAGACTATCTAGCTCTTGTTCTCTCTTTTAGCTGAAATTCTTATCACCCATGTTTCAGAACCTAATTAAGCTGTGGTTCATTTATAACCGAAGGGCAATGGACAGGACCTGGGCTCCAGTCTCTGCTTTGTCGCTAACCAGCTCTGTGGGTCTAGGCAAACTGGCTTTCTAATGTGACTCCTGTTGCTTTGTCTTGTAATAATGATAGCTATATTGATTAAACAACTTTCTGTGAAGTAGGGGCTATGCCAAGTTCTTTAACTAGGTTACTTCATTGGAAACTCACAAAAATTCCAGGGGTAGGTTCTATTTTAGCTCTATTTTACAGATGAGGAAACTGAGGTACAGAAAAGGCTGACAGAAAGTGCCACCAGCACCATTTGGATGTGAAAGGGCCAGGACTTGACTAAGTTTTCTGAACCTGTGCTCTAAGCCCCTAAGCTGCATGTTTCTCTAATTGCCCCGCTAGGACAGCCCAAGGTTTTCTGGCTCCAGAAATTCTGAGCTGTGCTTAGAGATTATTTGGTTTAACTCATGCAGAACAGCTCTGCTGCTGTGTATTGTTTGGTTTTTAAATGTTTTATTTTTATTTTTATTTTTTAATCTTGTTTCCTTGGCCGAATAAAATGTCTGAATGAGTCCATGAAAAGACCACTTCCTCTAGGATTATGATTTTCTGCCCTTTATAAATTATTTCCTTTATAAATGGAGATAATAATGCCCAGCTTATAACACTGTTGTGAAACCCCAAGCAAAATGGCTGTAAGGTGAAAAGCAATGTATGAATAGAATGTATTGCTATTATTTTAAAATATCAGCTTTTTCAAGGAAGACCTTTTTATATGATGTATTGTTTATAGCATGCAACACCTTGCCCTCAACGTTGTGGGATGCTAAAGGGGATGTGTTGGTCACTACTCTGATTGCCATTTACAATTTTTTTTTTTTTTTTTTTTTTTGCTGTGAAAAGCTTCATTGTTTTCATTTGGTCCAATGCATGGGAGAGGGCTCTAGGGTGATTAAAAAGATACCCCTTGATTTCAGGGAGAGAGGCTCAGGCAGAAGCCAGAGAAATGCAGACAAGCCCCTCAAAATACCAGGGACATGCAGACAGGCCCCTCAAAGTCTCTGGGCTCCAAAGGCTCCTAGTCACACTCGAGGGTGAGCCTTTTGAAAAGACACTTGCCCAGCCCAGCTGGGGGCCCGGCCAGCCTGCAGATGCTAGTCAGGTGGCCGCCCATCTTCTTAATGAGTATCACCTTCTCATCCAGGAAGTGGTTCTGCAGGAAGTCAGAGATGAGGGTCTGTGCGGACAGAGCCCAGGGCATGCAGACCTGGTTCAGGTTCTTCTCGAAGACCATGGCAGCTGCCATGGTGTCCTGAGTGTCACCTCAGTCACCCGGGGAAGGCTTCTGCACGTCCTGGAAGAGAATGCAGCCACCGGGCTGGCTTTATGGATTTAAGAGACGTTTGGTGCCCTACAGCTTCTTCTCCGCCAGCTCTCAGAAGAAGTGGCCCACGCACTTCAGAGCCACATCTTCACGGTCAAAATAGAAGCCCAGAGAGAGGTAGGTGTAGGAGGTGCGCAGATGCAGGTTGGCCAGGAGGTTAACAGCAGCCTCCACCTCAGCGGAGTAATTCTGACAAATATGGGAGCTCATGGTTGTTTAGCAATAGGTAGTTAATGTAAAAAAAAAAAAAAAAATGGTGTTGGCTGGTATCGGAAGCTGAGGATGCCTGAGGTGGCTAGAAAAGAGGATGGAGGGGGGTTGGAGGCTGGAAGAAGGGGTATCTCTGGGCCTGTTTTGTCCGAACTCTGTTGAAGCAAGAGATGGATCCCAGGACCACCTAGGGCACTGTCACAAATTAAAATTTTTTAAAAATAATTATTTTTATATTGAGGTATAAGTAATATAACATTGTTTCAAATGTATTACATAATGATATTTGTATATGCTTCAAAATGATCCTCACAATAAATCTAGTTACCATCCATCATCATACGTAGCTACAAACTATTTTTTTCTTGTGATGAGAACGTTTAAGATTTATTTTCTTAGCATTCTAAATACGCAATAGAGTATTGTTAACTATAGTCACCATGCTATACATTTCATCCCCATGACATTTATTTTATAACTGGAGGTTTGTACCTTTTGACTCCTATTACACATTTCACCCCTCCCCATACCACCAATTCATTCTCTGTATCTATGAGCATGGTTGGTTTGCTTTAGATTCCACGTTTAAGGGAAATCATTGGATATTTGAATTTACCTGACTTACTTCACTTAACATAATGTCCTCAAGGAGGCCCATTCATGTTGTTCCCAACAGCAAGATTCCATTTTTTTTTTTATGGCTGAGTAATATTCTTATACGCACACATTGATATATACCACGTCATCTTTATTCATTCATCCATCAATGGGTACTTAGGTTGTTTCATATCTTTTGTTTTGTATTTGTTTTTGGATAAATATCCAGAAGTGGAACTGCTAAATCATATGGTAGTTTGATTTTTAATTTTTTTTTAACGAACATCCATACTGTTTTCCATAGTATGTGCACTATGTAAATTGGTGCATAATGGCTGCATCGATTTACATTCCCACCAACAGTACATGATGATTCTCTTTTCTCCACATGTTTCTAATACTTGTTATTGCTTGTCTTTCTGATGATTGCCCTTCTAACTGGTGTAGGCCATATCTCATTGTGGTTTGCATTTCCCTGAGTAGTGATGTTGAGCATCTTTTTGTGTGTCTCTTGGTTATCTGTATGTCTTCTTTGAAGAAATGTCTATTAAGGTTGTCTGCTCATTTTGTAATTGATTTTTTTTTTTTTTTTTTTGCTGTTGAGTTGAAAGAGGTTTTTTTTGTACTTTGGATTATTAGCCCCTTATCCGATATATAACTTGCAAATATATTCTCCTATTCAATAGTTTGCCTTTTAATTTTGTTGGTGATTTCTTTTGCTGTACAGAAGCTATCCAATTTAATGTAGTCCTACTTGTTTATTTTTAATTTTGTTGCCTTTGTTTTTGGAGTCAGCCAAAAAATATTTGCCAAGACCTATGTCAAGGATCTTATTGCCTCTAGGATTTTTCCAGGATTATGGTTTCAGATCTTACACTTAAGTCTTAAACCATTTTCAGTTAATTTTTGTGTACTGTGTAAGGTAGTAGTCTAGTTTCATGCTTTTGCATGTGACTATCCAGTTTTCCCAGCACCATTTTTTGAAGAGTTTGCCTTTACCCCATTTTATATTCTTGCCTTCTTTGTCATAGATTAATTGACTGTAGAGGCATGGATTTATTTCTGAGTTCTCTATCCTGTTCCATTAATCTATGTGTCTGTTTTTATGCCAACATTATACTGTTTTGATTACTATAGCTTTGTAGTATAGTTACAAATCAGGGAGTGTGATGCCTCTAAGTTTGTTTCGCCCCACCCCCAAGATTGTTTTGGTAATTTAGGGTCTTTTGTGGTTTCATAAAAGTTTAGAATTCTTCTATTTCTGTGAAAAATTCCATTGAATGTTGATAAATACTGTAATGAATATGTAAAATGCTTTAAGTAATATAGACATTTTAACATTATTAAATTTTTCCAATCCATGAGCATGAAATATCTTTCTATTGTGTCTTCATCAATTTCTTTCATTAATGTCTTATAGTTTTTAATATATAAGTCTTTCATCACCTTGGTTAATTTTATTTTTAGGTATTTTATCCTTTTTGATGCAATTGTAAGTGGGATTGTTTTCTTAATTTCTCCTTATGATAGTTCATTTTCGGTGTGTAAAAATGCAACAGGTTTTTGTTTATTGATTCTGTATCCTGCAGCTTTACTGAGTTCATTTATTTCTTACAGTTTCTGGTGGAATATTTAGGATTCTATATATAAAACATCATTTTATCTACAAATAGTGACAGCTTTATTCTTCCTTTCCAGTTTGGATGCTTTTTATTTACTTCTACTTTTTCTTGCCTTATCGTTCCAGCTAGGATTTCCGGTACTATATTGAATAAAAGTGGTGAGAGTAGGTATCCTTTTTTTGATCCTGATCTCAGAGAAGAAGCATTATCTTTTTATTGTTGAGTATGATGTTGGCTATGAACTTAAAAAAAAATTCTGAAATTCATTTTTATTTACCTTGGCACAGTAAATTGACATAGCAGGAAGAACATTCTAATTATGATGGTAAACTAAAAAGAACTAACATTTATTGAGAAATTAAATTTGTACTAGGTGTTACTTCAGTGAATTCCCACCCTCCCTCAATGAGAAAAATATAAGAAAACTGAGACACAGAGGTATTAGATAACTTCCATAAGACCAGCTTTATTGAGAGCTAAGGTTAAAACATGTGTTTATCTGTCTCCAAAGACCAGGGTTTCCACCATGTTATACTGAAGATAAATTTTCTTTAAGATTTTTCTGCTTAAAAGTCTGTGTGTGGTGACTACCTAAGGCTCTGCTCCTTACAACATAACAGGTGCGCTGAGACAAAGAAATTTGGTCCAAATGAAAGAACAGATCAAAACTCCAGATAGAGAAATAAGCAACAAGGAGATGGCCAACCTGTCATATGCAGAGTTCAAAACACTGGTAATCAGAATGCTTATAGAAATGATTGAATATGGTTGCAAAATAAAGGAAGAAGTGAAGGCTATGAAAGTGAAATAAGGAAAAATATAAAGGGAACCAACAACTAAGGGAAGAAAACTGGGACTCAAATCAACAATTTGGAACAAAAGGAAGAAATAAACATTCAGCCAGAACAGAATGAAGAAACAAGAATTCAAAAAAATGAGGAGAGGCCTAAGAACCTCTGGGACAACTTTTAACATTCCAACATCTGAATCATCAGAGTGCCAGAGAGAAAAGAGGAAGAGCAAGAAATTGAAAACTTATTTGAAAAAATAATGAAGGAAAACTTCCCCAACCTGATGAAGGAACTAGACATGCAAGTCCAGGAAGTTCAGAGAAGTTCCCAAAGAACTTGTACCCAAAGAAGCACACACCAAGACACATTGTAATTAAATTACCCAACATTAAAGATAAGGAGAGAATCTTAAAAGCAGCAAGAGAAAGGGAGACAGTTACCTACAAAGGAGTTCCCATAAGACTATCAGCTGATTTCTCAAAAGAAAGCTTACAGGAAAGGAGGGAATGGAAAGAAGTATTCAAAGTCATGAAAGGCAAGGACCTACAACCTAGATTACTCTACCCAGCAAAGCAATCATTTAGAATGGAAGGGCAGATAAGATAAGTTAAAGGAGTTCATCATCACCAAGCCTTTATTATATGAAATGTTAAAGGGACTCATTTAAGAAAAAGAAGAAAATCAAACCTGTGAGCAGTAAAATGACAACAAACTCATAACTATCAACAACTCAACTCAAAAAAGATCAAAAACAAAATAAAAACATATTAAGCAAATAACTAGAACAGGAATAGAATCACAGAAATGGAGATCTCATAGAAGGTTGTCAATAGGGAGGGGGACAGGGGAGAATAGGGGAAAAGGTATGGGGAATAAGAAGCATAATTGGTAGGCACAATATAGACAGGGGGAAATTAAGAATGGTATAGGAAATGGAGAAGCCAAAGAACTTATATGCATGACTCATAGACATGAACTAAGTGCTGGAGAGAGGAGGGGTACAGGGCCGAGGGAGATAAAGGGAGAAAAAAATGGGACAACTGTAATAGTACAATCAATAAAATATACTTAAAAATAAAAAATAAAATAAAATGATTAAAATTACAACTCCAAAAAAAAAAACCCTGTGTATATTGTTTACGCACCTATTACATCGAAATATCTAACTTAATTGTCAACATCTTCACAATAAATACAATGGTAGTAAGCCATCATAATGTAGAGCAAAAAAAATCATAAATGTAGACATTGGGAAAAACCTTAAAAAAATAAGTTCAAAAACCAACCCATTGCTATTCCGGTTTCTACTTAACACTTCCTACAATGTGGAACTCACTGTCTCCAGTGGCAAACGATTTCATCTTTGAACACTTAGAAAGTATTATTACTAGTCTCTCCCTCAGGCATCTCAGACTTAAGATGCTCAAAACTTAATTCACAAAGTAGTTTCATAATTTTGTTTATAGTTAATTAGGGATCTGGGCTTACCAGAGGAGAGTGAACACTAAGAAAAAGAATATTACGCCATCAATAATTAACTGCAGATTATATTTTAAACAGCCATTCACTTTCTTATTACTAAGGCCAAAGAAAATGTCATTAAAAATTGTTACCTATCTCCCTGGGATTTCTCAAGATCATCTTGTCAGAGTTTAGTGCTGCATTTGTGTTAAAGGACAATTATACTATCAGTCAAGGATCCAAGCAAGAAGCTGATGGTACATTCAAATGGAACTTGAACTTCTGGTCAAGATCAGGGCATAGGTAAATGCTGTACTCAAATGCTCCCACAACCACATCAAAGTTACAAGTAAACTATAGAGCAATCATCATTCAGAACTGCCTTAACAGAATGGAAGTCTTACAACTAGGCATTTAAAGAAGAAGCCACATTGAGATTGGTAGGAGGAGTGAAGCCTCGGAATGGGCTGGTCCCACACCCACATGTGGCGGGTAGAAATCAGGAGGGATTTCTTAGCTGTGGAGATACCCGCTGAGGAGTGAGGGGCCCTAGCCCTACACCAGACCTCCCAGCCCAGGGTTTCAGAGACAGGAAGAGAAGTCCCCATTAACTTCTGGCTGTAAAAACTAGCAGGGGTTGTGGCTGAGTGAGAGAGAGGGCATTTGGAGTCCTAGGATGTCCCTTTTAAAAGGCCCACACATGGACTTACTTAGACTCACTCCCTCTGAGCTACAGCACATTGAGCCAGCAGCTTGAAAAAAACCAGGGACCTACATGGAGGAATTGAATTAGACGTCTGATATCAGGGTGAGACCTGGGGAAAACAGCTTTAGCCAGGCAAAAGTGCTGGCAGAGGCCATTGTTCCTTTTCTCAGACATCTCCCCCCACCTCTACAATGCTGATAGATGATTGCCATAGCTGAGTCTTAATCAACCTAGCTCATACTATTCACCCTGCCCTGGTGATTCCATGAGACCCCACCCCAACCAACTTGCTGGTCCACCCAAGCTATTTTCAGTGGTTTTGCCATACAAATAGCCACTCTACCAAGTCCAGGAGACATAGCAGTTTTACCTAATACACAGAAACAAACACAGGGAAGCAGCCAACATATGGAGACAAAGAAACAGGTCCCAAATGAAAGAACAGGAGAAATCTCCAGAAAAATAGATAAATTAAATGGAGGCAAGAAAACTACCAGATACAGAATTCAGAACAATAGTTGTAAAGATGCTCAAGGAACTCAGTGAGAGTATCAACATGAAAAAGGATAGAGAAGCCATAAATAAGAACTAGTCAAAAATGAACAATGCATGAACTGAGATGAAGAATAATTTACAAGGAGTCAAAGTAGAGTAGATGAAGCCAAGAATCAAATAGGTGATTTGGAAAATAAAGAAGCAAAAAAATCAGAACAGCAAAAAAGAAAACAGAATACAAAAAAATGAAGATACTGTAAGGAGCCTCAGGGCCAACTTCAAGTGTACTAACATTCACATGATGAGGGTGCTAGAAGGAGAAGAGAGAGAGCAAGAAATTGCAAACCTATTTGAAAAAAGTGCCAGAAAACTTCCCTAATCTGGTAAAGGAAATAGACATACAAGTTCAGGAAGCACAGAGAGTACCAAACAAGATAACCCAAAGAGGTCCACACCAAGACACATCATAATTAAAATACAAAAGTTTAAAGAAAGGGAATCTTAAAAACAGCAAGAAAAAAAGCATTTAGTTACTTACAAGGAAGCTCCCATAAGACTGTCGACTGATTTCTCAGAAACTTTGCAGGCTGGAGGGAAGTGGCAGGAAATATTTAGCGTGATGAAAAGCAAGGACTACAACCAAGATTACTCTACCCAGCAAAGCTATCATTTAGAATCAAAGCACAGATAAAGAGCTTCCCAAACAAGGAAAAGTTAAAGGAGTCTATCATCACCAAACCAGCATTACATGAAACGTGAGTCTTCTTTAAGAGGAAGAATAAAAAGATCAAAAATATAAACAATAAAATAAAAATAAAAATATCTATCAACAATTAAATCTATAAAGCAAAATAAATGAAGCAGAACAGAAACAGACTCATAAGTACAGAGGACATTTTGATGGTTGCCAGATGGGAAGGGGTTGGGGGTGGGTGAAAAAGATGAAGGGATTACGAAGTACAGATTGGTTGCTTCAGAATAATCATGGGATGTAAAGTACAGAATCGGGGAATATAATCAATAATATTCTAATAACTCTCTGGTGTCAGATGGGTGTGAGATTTATCGGGACATTCATTTAGTGAGTTACAGAATTTCTAATCACTGGAGTACATACCTGAAACAAATATAATATTGGAGGTCAACTGTAATTGAAAAATAAAAAACGATTTTAAAAAATGGAATTTGGGGCCTGTTAATGAAAAGACATTTACAAAAGTATGGGCAGGACTCAGGGAAATCTCCAGAGTATAGTGAAACTTCCGAGGGCTGACAACAGTCAAGAACTATTAGTTCCTGTGGACCTTACAGAGTAAGAGAAAGGAGCAGGTCCTAGAACCTAAGGAAGTAACCATAGAAAGTTCCCCCTCTTCCCAGAAAGGAACTGTGGCCTGATCTTGAGACATGCAGCCAATGAGAAGTTCAGCAGGGGAATGGGCATCCTGGTCTCACTGTTCCCCTGCTCCCAGAGCTTCCACTGATGGGTCAGTGTTTCAGCTGCTAGATAGAAGAAAACTTGAAAGACAAGGGGGCTTACTAATGCAGTTCAGGAACAAATGTCCACCTCCTTTTGGGCACAGAGCAAGGCACAGAAGAGTAGAGAGTAGATTGGAGAGGAAGATGGAGAATTCTAGCATCACAATATTCCATTCAACACCTCATGTTCCCTGGGCCTTGTTTTTCCTGCTCAATCCTCTCTTGCCACTTTTCCCCACCATCTTCCCCCATTTCTTTCTACTTATACTAAATCAGCAACAGGAAAGTCAGCTAGTTTCATAGTAGCTTTAGGTCGTGGAATAAAATGAGAGTCCTATTGTTCTACTAAATTTCACTTACATGTGGAATCTAATGAATAAAATAAATAAAAATAAAAGTAGAAACAGACCTATAGATACAGAAGACTGGCAGCCATCAGAGGGGATGGGGCTGGGTGAAACAGGTGAAAGGATTAAGCAAAAAACAAAAACCTCATGGACACAGACAACAGTATGATTACCAGAGAGGAAGGAGGATGGGGACAGGTAGGAGAGGGTAAACGGAGTTAAATGGTGATGGAAGGAGACTAGATATTTGATGGTGAGTGCACAATGCAATGAGCAGATGTTGTATTGTAGAATGGTACACTTGAAACATATGTAATCTTATTGACCAATATAACTCCAATTAATTTAATCTTAAAACATTAGCATTTGTCTCTTAGATTGTACAAATTAATCCTAAAATAAAGTGTGTGATCTTTTTCTCTATTTGTGTGTGATAATTAGAAGACCAAATGTGATAATAAACACACACACACACACACACACACACACAAGCTATTTATTGTTCGCATATCAAACTTTTTTCTTTTTCTCTCATTTCCTTCTAAGACTTTATCTAATGGTTCTTTGGTAAAGTCTTTATTAAGCTTTAAATACTAGTAATGGAGGTCCTAAGCTCTACTACTTTAGAATTACTAGTTTAATTGCTTTCTCCCTGTTCCCAATATGTTCAAAACTTCAATTTTGGGGTATTATGTCTTAAATAAAGTTTTATGAGATGAAAGTTTTCTGGATGATGGTTCTCAGAACCAGATTTTCCAATGGGATCTGCTTATGTCCTTGAATATAAGAGGTCTGATGAATAGAATTCATTTCAAACAAGTCAGGTCCTTTGGGAGAAAAAGAAAATTCTTCATTTTGTTGAGGAACTCTTGAGATGGAGTTAACACAATTTGAACAAGTTCAAGGGAATTTTTGCATTCACATCACTTGGCTATTGTTGAGGTCTCTTCATAGCTCTTTTGAGTCTGAGATAGTTTTATTCAGGTGCCTGTAAATCATGTAGTAGTCTATCCCACCATGCACATACAACAGGTTTGACAGTAAAACACCAACCAAGAACAATACATCTTGGTGATAACCAGGACAGATTCTTGTGCAACACAAGCAAAATGAGGACATTTTGTCTTAAAATGTAGTTGAGACATCAGTAAGTTCACCATGAGAGCTACAGAGTTCCATAATTCTTTAATGTGTTTGTATTTTCCCCTTAATGTTAGTAGTGTGGCAGATACACTGAGAAATAAGCCTTTTCAATTTATGTATTCATTTATTCAAGTATTTATTAAGTCCCTTCTTTGAAGCAAGTATGGTAATAGGGATTGGACATGAAATATGGTATAAGATGTGATCTGTCTCCTTCTAACACTTGTAGTTTAGATAGGTGACCACATCACGTTAAAATGGGGGGAAATAGCAAAATGCTGTCAGAAACTGTTTCAATGGCATCTTTTGTTTTGTGCCACTGTCTTACTCTGGCAAGGATCCATGAGAATGATTGAGAGAAGAGGTTGGGGTTGTATATGTGCTACAGCTCAACGTATCATGACTACTGCAATTATCAATTGATCCTATCTCAGAAATAGTTTTACATTCATTCTATTTCCCCAATCACATGACACTGTACAGTTCAACCACTCATTAGCTCTCATGTTGAGCAGTTGTAACAGCCCACTAATCAGTTTCCTTGTATCTTACTTTTCTTCCCCTTAAATCCATTCTCTAGTGTTACTGTGATGATCTTTGCAAAATCTAAATCTGGTAGTCACATTTCTCAACTTTAATGCTTTATAGTTTCCATGTCCACCACGATAAGGTCCAGACTCACCAATGAATGCCTCAAGGATCTGATTTCCGTATACTTCTCCAACACCTTCGCCTGGCTCCTGCATCTACAACTTTCCCTCTGTTCTACCATAGTGACCTACCATAGTGACCTACCCTGGAAGGCCTCACCAGCTTCTGCTGCATGTTTTCATACCTTCATGCCTTTGTGTATGGTGTCAGTCTGCCTCAGCCGTCTTCTTTCTCTGACTGGCTACACCTTGTTCTATAGGTCTAGATCTATTTCTCTCCATCTGTATCTCTACCTCAGAAGTAATCCCTGGATATTTGCAATAGCTTCCTAACGAATCTGCACATGCACTTACCGCTGTGTACAATCCATTCCTTTCTTTTCTTTTAAATTCTCACCCGAGGATACATTTACTGATCTTATAGAGAGAGGAAGGGGGAGAGAGAAAGAAACATTGATGTGAGAAACATCTATTGCTTACCTCTCATATGCACCCTGACCAGGGATCAAACCCACAACCCAGGTATGTACACTGACCGGGGATTGAACCAGTAATCTATTGGTTTATGTGACAATGCTCCAACCAGCTGAGCCAGGGCTCCAATCCATTCTCAACTAACAGGATGAAGGTAACCATCTCCTATCCTCTCTCTACCCAGTTATTATTACCCTTAGGATAAATAACACAACCTTTACCAGGTCAAGTAGAGGAGACCCTACCAGGCCCTGCTCTTCTCTCCAGCCTCGTCTCCCCCTTATGCAGCAAATGTCTACCAAAATGACCTTGTTCATGCCCTTGAATGTCACGTTTCCTCCTGCCATAGGTTTTATACATGCTGGTCCCTGTTGTTAGACAGCTTGCTTACTTCCTCTATCTGTTCCACAGAGCTCAGTTCAAGAATTACTCTCAGAAGGAAGCCTTCCCTGACCTCTGATGTAGGTTAACTTTATTCTGCATTCTCGTAGATGAGTGTTTCTTCATAGCGCCTACCTCAGTCTGCAGGTGGTTATAATTAATGTGTCTCTGCCCTAAAAGCAGGTTTCATAAGAGATGGATAGCATCTGTTTTTGCCCTTCATTGAATTCCTCACCCAGCACAGTATCAGGTATAAAGGGGCACTCAAAAAATTGTAATGAATTAATCAATCAACCCTCTAAGGCTCTGTTGGAAAGCTCTACTATCATTACCATTATCATTACAAGAGGTGTTGGTCCCCAGCAGCTTGTGTATATGTTAGAGCACATATCTTCACTCTGGTATAATTTTATTTGTCAATCCCTTGAGGACCTCAGATTCCAGAGGGAGAAGCAATATCTTAATCAACACTACATCCACTCTGTGACTGACCCATAGATAGTGAACAGTGCATTCAGTGATAAGTTTTTAATTGATGTAAAATTGATATAACATAAAATGCACCATTTTAAAGCATGTGATTCAGTGGTATTTATTATACTCACCATGTTGTGCAATAACCATCATTGTCAAATTTCAGAATATTTTTATTACCCCAAAAGGAAACCCCACACCTATTACGTAGTCATGCCCCTGGCAACTATTAATCTGCTTTCAGTCTTTATAGATTTTCCTATACTGGTCACTTCATATAAATAAAATGATACAATATGTAGCTTTCTGTATTTGGCTTCTTAGCATAATGTTTTCAAGATTTATCCATGTGATATATAGATACATACTTCATTTTTATGGCTGGATAATATTCCATTGTATAGATGTATCACATTTTGTTTATCTAGTCATCTGTTCATAGACATTTCTGTTGCCTCCATCTTTTGACTATTATGAAGAGTGCTGTTATGAACTTTCATGTACAAGTTTTTGTTTGAATATCTGCTTTTAATTCTTTTGGGTATATACTGCAGAATGAAATTGTTGGGTCATATAATAGTTGTATATATAGGCAACTGAGGAACCACCAAACTATTTTCCACATATGTTGCTCCATTTCACAATTCCACCAGCAATGTCTGAGGGTTCCAGTTATTTCTTCACATCCTCACCAATGCTTGTTGTTTTCTGTTGTTTTTTTTTTAAATTATTATTATTGCCATCCTAGTCAATGTGAAATGGCATCTCATTGTCGCTTTGATTTGCATTTCCCTAATGGCTAACGATATTGAACATCTTTTTGTGTGCTTGTTGGTCATTTCTATATCTTTCTTGGGAAAATGCCTATTCATTCCCTTTGTCCATTTTTTGACTGAGTTATTTGTCTTTTCGTTGCTGAGTTGTAAGAATTCTTTATATATTCTGGATACTAGACCCTACTGCACATATAAGATGCAAATAGTTTCTACTATTCTGTGGGCTGTCTTTTTACTTTTTTGATCGTGTCCTTTAAAGTAAAAAGTTTTTAAATTTGATTAAGTTCAATTTACCTATTTCTTTCTTTAGTTGCTTCTACTTCAGGTGCACATCTAAGAAACCATTGCCAAATCCAAGGTCATAAACATGTACCCCCATGTTTTCTTTCTACATGGTTCTTTTGAGTTTTAAAATTCTATAATTCCAAATATTTTCAAACATCCATTAGAGGCAAAAAACTATAGTTCAGGGTGAAGTGACCTACTGACTAGAGAGATGCCTTCCAAATCTAGAAGCTCCTATAAGTTGGCTTCATTGTGGAAAAAGTGGAGAGAAAGACCTTTTAAGAAGCACATCATAGAATTTAAATAGATTCTGCAGTCTCTGGTCTGATCCTGGAAACAAAGCCCCATATCTTAGCACAAAAATGAGAGCAGTGACAACAACCAGAATGTAAGGGATTTTGAAAACTATGAACATGGGATTGGATAGTATGCGACCAAAATTCAATATTCTTAGCTTTTTGTTTAATAACATACATGCTTTTAATTATGATCAGTAATTTAAAACAATGAAAACCCCAGAAAATGGTAAATGCAGGCTAGTATGTGGGAAAATTGTAACTCTTGTGCACTGTTGGTAGAAATATAAAATGGTGCACAAAGGAAAACATGCTGTTATGGAAAACAGTATGGCAGTTCCCCAAAAATTAAAAAATAGAATCACTGTACATTCCAGCAATTCCACTTATGGGTACCTACCCAAAGGAATTGAAAGCAGGGACTGAAACATATTCATAGTAGAATTATTTGCAATGGCAAAAAGTAGAAGCAATCCAAGTATCCATCAATGGATGAATAGATGAACAAAATGTAATAAGTATATACAATGGAATATTATTTGATTTTGAAAAGGAAAGAGATCATGTGGCAATACCCGATGTGGGTGTGGTTTCTACCAGGAACCAAATTGGGGCCTCAAAATAGAAAACTTCTCTCCATTGACCATCATCATGGCCTGGCATGGACAGATACTTCCAGTCAAGATGGAGGCATTGGTAGACAAGCTTCTCCTCCTCACACCACCACAAAAAGAACTACAACTAAATCTCAAATCAATGAACACCCAGAACTGTCAGAAAATTGAACTGTATGGAAGTTCGACAACCAAGGATTTAAAGAAGCCACAATCATCCAGATGGGTAGGAGGGGCAGAGATGTGGAAACAGGGCAAAGAAGTGAGGAGACATGGTGTGGCACAGAGAGGAGATGGCAGTTGTGGAACAGGCACGGGTGATCCCACATTCACATGTGGTAGATAAAAATCAGGAGGGATACCTTGGGAATAAGCAATCCCAGCCCCAAGCCAGACTGCCCAGCCCAGGGTTCCAGCACTGGGAAGATAAATCCCCATAACTTCTGGCTGTAAAAACCAGTGGAGATTGGGGTGGCAGAAGGAACTGCTGGATTTTCAGGAAACTTCACTTAAAAGGCCTGCGCAGTCTTAAAATGTATGCACACCCACCCACTCTGGGAATCACCACCAGGGCAACAAATGGAAGGGTGCCAGTCACATATAGGGAGTGGGTGAAATGAATGGAAATGGGGGGAATGCTGGACAAACCCCCAGGAGCCAGGCAGTGGCACAGTACTCTTTCCAAGCCCTCTCCCAACACAGAGCCACAAAGCAGTGAAGTGGGTTGCCCCACGCTGATGATTACCTGTGGCTCTACAGCACACAATTTACAGCTATTTTTTATAGGGAGTCAAAACAGCTGTACTGAATACACAGAAACAAACACAGAGAGGCTGCCAAATTGAGGGGACAAAGAAATATGGCCCCTATGAAAGAACAGAACAAAATCCCAGAAAAAGAACTAAACAAAACAGAAATAGCCAACCTATCAGAGGCAGAGTTCAAAACAAAAGATGCTCAAATAGCTCATTGAGTATGGCAACAACAGAAAGGAAAAAAATGAAGGATATTAAATGAAATAAGAAAAATCTACAGGGAACCAACAGTGAAGGGAAGGAAGTCAGGGTTCAAATCAATGATTTGAACATAAAGAAGAAATAAACATTCAACCATAACAGAAAGATGAAACAAGAATTCATAAAAACAAGGAGAGAATAAGAAGACTTTGGGACATTTCCAAAAGGGCCAATATCTGAATATTAGGGATGCCAGAAAGAGAAGAGGAAGAGCAAGAAATTGAAAACCAATTTGAAAAAATGATGAAAGCAAGCTTCCCTAATTTGGCAAAGGAAATAGACATACAAGTCCAGGAAGCACAGAAAGTCCCAAACAAGATGGACAAAAAGAGGACCACACCAAAACACATAATAATTAAAATGTCAAAGGTTAAAGAATCTTAAAAACAGCAAGAGAAAAGCAGAGTTACATACAAAGGAGTTCCCATGCAACTATTGGCTAATTACTCAAAAGAAACTTTGCAGGCAAGAAGGGATTGGCAAGAAATATTCAGTGACGAAAAGCAAGGACCTACATCCAAGATTACTCTATCCAGCAAAGCTATCATTTAAAATGGAAGGGCAGATAAAGTGCTTCCCAGACACAGTAGAGCTAAAGGAGTTCATCATCACCAAACCATTATTATATGAAATGTTAAAGGGGCTTATTTAAAAAAAAAAGATCAAAACTATGAATATTGAAAAGGCAACAAATTCACAAGTATTGACAACTGAATCTAAAAAACCCAAAAAACAAAAAAAACTAACCAAACAACCAGAACAGGAGCAGAATCATAGGTATAGCGATCCTTTGGAGGGTTATCAGCTGGGAGGGAGAAGGGGAAGAATGGGGGAAAAGGTGCAGGGATTAAAAAGCATACTTGGTAGGTACAAAATAGAGGGGATATTAAGAATAGTATAGGAGATGGAGAAGCCAAAGAACTTATATGCACCACCTATGAACATGAACTAAGGGGGTGTGGATTGCTGGAGAGAGGGCGGAACCAGGCCCAGTGGAGCAAAGAGGGGCAAAGGGAGAAAGTAGACATGTGGGTCCTGGGTGCTGGGGGAGTGGGAGATATGGTAGGCAAAAGATTGGGAGAGACTTCTGTTTTCTCAATGTTTCGCAGTCTTCTGTGTTCCTCCAACAGTGAAAGGCGGCTCTTCATAATGTAAAAAGTTTCTTAACAGTTGATGATGACTTTAGGCATAGCATTCACAAGAGAAATAATAAATGGATAACAACAGGAGGGGAGGAACAATGGAGAAGTTGACTGAAAAGGGAATAAAATTTACAAAAGTAAAATTTAAAACCATTCCCAGGGTGGGAGAAACAAACATAGAATTCAAAAGTTGTAAAAAGAGGAGTCACAAAACCACTGAGCCAGAAAGATGCTGGGGAAACATGCTGGGGTCTGGGGGTTCTAGCTGATGGACAGAGCTGTTGGCTGGTCAACTTTTGGTTTAAAGACAGAAACTGCTCTGTTTTCCTTCTAATAAATAAAAAAAAATTTATTGCCTGAGTGTTAATTCTGATGAAATACACAGCAAATTACAATATTCACATGCAGATATTTTAGAAGTGGAAGTCACAGAAATACCCATATAAGTCAAAAAGCAGAAAATCATAGTGTTCTGAGTTATGTATTTTTGTTTTTTAAAAAAATATAAATTCTTATTTATTTTGTGTCAGGAAGAACATCAGGGAATAAAATTACTTTGATGGAGTACAATTCATACCCCCCACCCCCATAAATGGGCAGTAAGTTATTGCAGCCAAATAAGCTTTCATATCTAGTTGTTTAAGTACCTAAGCCTTTCTTAAGATGATTATTCAGGGAAAAATTTTCAGTTGGGATTATCCTTACTTTTCATAACCTCTTTTCTCTCCGGGTACATGGCTTTTAACCAGTCCTCTGATTCCTAGAATGCTCCCAAAAAAGATGAATTAAGGAAAAGGAAAGGACATTTTTATAGTCAGTGGGGCTGCTTGGCAGGAGTGAAAATAAAACATGTAACTAGGAAGAGGTTGAAATGAACTAAAAGCAAAGCAACTGTTTCTTCATTGAAAACAAACTAAAATGGTATAATAAAAACAGTTAATATTCTTCAAACTAAGCATATGCTGTTCCAGTGTCAGTTCTAAGTGTTTTGTATGTATTGTATTAACTTAGGTAATCTTCACAACAACCCTACAAGGAAGGTACCCTGTAAGAATTTATTATTAAATTGCTATGAATTTTATGAGCATGTTGGTAGCTTGAAATCAGCCATTGTGGGAGTATATACACCATGGAAATTGACATATGCTGCAAATCATGGATTTGGAGAGGAGAGCAGTTGTTAAACATTTCCTAGGATATCACTGCTATTGTCCTTCTTTCACAGATTGGGGGAACTGGAACATAGAAAACTTAGGTAGATTTTTTATGATTATGCAACTAGTAGTTGGTAGAGTTGTACACAAGGCAGCACCACTTGAGAGCCCAAGCTTTTAACCATCATACCATTCTGTTTATGATATGGCTAAAATACATTGACCTGACTTGCAAGGCCTAAGGTTCTCATTTAGGCTCTTCTACTATCCATTGTTTATGCTGAGTCTCAAGACATTTTATAATAGAGATGTGACAATCTAATAATGTTGCACATTTATCTCTGCTGTATCATAAATAAGATTAGGTGAAATGCACAAGACCCTTCCCTCCCTGCCTCCCTCCCTCTCTCCCCCCTCCTTCCCTCCCCCCTCCCTCCCTTCCCTCCTTCCCTCCTTCCCTCCTTCCTTCCTTCCTTCCTTCCTTCCTTCCTTCCTTCCTTCCTTCCTTCCTTCCTTCCTTCCTTCCTTCCTTCCTTCCCTCCTTCAACTTTGATTATGTCTTTGCTTTTGGAATAGAATGAATGTAAATCTCTTAGGACTTTTGGCAGCATTTAAGGAAGACTATAGTGAATTTTCTCCCTAACGCTCCCATACTGCTTTTCTCATTATTGTGGAAAGAAGAACACCTGTGCTGACTGTGGGCATCATAATCATCATTAATAAACATTTATTGAGCATGCTTTCCATGCTGAGCAATGAGGACACAGAGGTACATGATATGGTTCTAGAACTTGTCCAACAAGTGGCTCAGGTAAGAAGTAGAAATTGTTCAAAAGAGAAAAGAGTAACCATAGTGGCTGGAGCAGCTGGGAAAGCTTTTCAGGGGAAGGAGATTTCCTGAGCTAAAGAGTCAAAGGGAAAGCGAGTTGCTATAGGTAGGCAGAATGGCTTGTGGGAAGACACTGGGGCTATTATTGGTTTTGTGCATGAAAAACATAAGTAATACGGTTTGGCCAAAGGAAAGGTTCTGTAACAGGACATAAGACAAGAAAGGATAGACTCCTGCTTGAGGGGGGCATTTGGCCTTGACTGAGGAACCTGGGCTTCAATTTTTGAAGGATAAGAAATCACCCAAAGTTCTTCAGCACGTGAAAGATGCGTAAAGCCGTGCTGTGAATGAGATTAAAGTTAGCCAGGTGTGTAGAATGAACTGGAGGAGAGCATTATTGGAAACAGAGATAACAGTAAAGCAATAATCTATTGTGAAAGCTCTTTTGACATGGAAAATCATTATGGAATAATTAGAATTGTAAGCAAGGTACAATTATAATTGCAAACTGGCATCACAATGGCACAAAACATATGCAATGGGAAAGACTAGGAAAAACTAAAACTGAATTACTAGTTATTGGATTGGGCTGGTAGAGTTATGGGTGATCTTTTTATTCCCATCTCCTCAACACACTGCCTTTGGGAACCATCAGCTCTATATCTTTGGGTCCGTTTCTGCTTTGTCTTGTTTATTCATTTGTTTTATTTTTTTTTTAGATTTCATGTGTAAGTGATATCATGTGGCATCCGTCTTTCCCTGTCTGACTTATTTCACTTAGCATAATACCCTCTAGGTCCATCTCTGTTGTTGCAAATGGCAAGATTTCATTTTTTAATGGCTGAAGACTATTTCATTGTATATATAAATTTTTTTAATCAAATTTTTGGTAATGTGGTCATAGTTTGTCATTACAAGAAGTGTGTTTAAAAAATTATTGATAGAAAAGAGAAGCTTAAAGGGGATGCTAATTTTATATATAATAGCAAATTATGCTTTAGATGTAGTAAGATAAAAGAAAAACCATTCAAACGTGGATGGCTTTGGGGTGGCTAGAGTTATGGCAGTAAAATTTTGGAAAGTGCCGAAGACTCAACACTCTGCTTTGTGAGCCATGAAAGTGACTGAGAATTCTGACAGGGAATTCAGAGCAAGAAGGGCTGAGCAAGGAGCCCTGAGCCTTGAGGATTTGTCTGAGAAGGTGCAGAAGAGGAGGAGCAAGTGAAGCGTTGAAAATCATGTACTGGAGAAGGAGGAGGAGAGTTAAGGCTTGTTAAGACTTGTTAAGACAAAGAGATCAATCTAAGTTAGTAGTTTATAAAGTAGTTGACTTCTGAGAGTTAGAAAAACCCGAGGACTGAGAAGAGCCACTGTTTCTAACTTCTTGGACTGATGGGACTGAAACAAATAATAGTAGCTTCACTTTTTGAGCATTTCCTTTATATTAGCACCATGATATATGCATTATATCTATTGTTTTTTATTTTTTAAAAGATTTTATTTATTTTTAGAGAGAGGGGAAGGGAGGGAGAAAGAGAGGGAGAAAAACCATCAATGTGTGTTGCCTCTCATGCATCCCCTACAGGGAACGTGACCCAAAACCCAGGTATGTGCCCTGATTGAGAATCAAACCAGTGACTCTTTGGTTTACAGGCCAGCATTCAGTCCACTGAGCCACACCAGCTGGAGATCTGTTGTCTTTTATGTTTCTCATAACAGTGCCTTTCATTGGGTGCCATTATTATATTATCCCCATTTTAAAAAGGAGAAAACTGAGACAGAACATTTAAGATGGAAAGAAACTTGGGGATTATTGTGCACAAGTCTTCCCATTTTATCAGTGAAGTTAAAGGGCTCACTAGTCAAGGTCACATGACTTATCTAAATCAGAATCCACTCAAAGAAAAAGAGCTCACATTGGAGGGAAATTATACACTCAAATTTTCCCTTGATGACAACCAATCCACCTCCTAGTGTTACTGAGCCTTGTAGTGATATTTCTTCATATTTACTTTCTACCTTTTCTCAATACTATATAAACTGCCTAAATGTATAAATTTTGATGCAAATATCATTCACTGTTATTTGGTTGCTCCAAGGAGCTTTCCTACTTCATTATTAGCATCTTTTGTATAAGATGTCATATATGACAATACTGTTTAAATTTGGTAATGAATCTACCACTAAAGTGGGAATTTTTTCCTGGACCAGGGTGGATGTTATTCAGGAGAGAGTAAAAGTTGTGATCATTCAGCAGAACATTGATTAAAAGTGTGATTAATGTTATACATTGACAATTCAATCTTACAAAAGAAGGTGGGTAGGTTATAAGTGCCTTAACTGATCTTTGCTTTCAATGTTTATGTTAATAAGTAGAGTATTAGATGGAGACAGTATCTAGACAGTTTTACCCAGCTTTCAAAAATACTCGGCATATGCTAATTAGCATAAGCCAGATACTATATACAATTGTTGGTAGCTAGTGACAAAAATATCCATGATGAGTCTGCGAAAACTTTGGGCCCTTGAAGTGTTACTAGCAAATTTTATAGTCTATAAACTCTTTCCAAGGTGGGAAATTTTTATAGATTTTGCTGTTAGCTTAAAATGTGACCTGATATGCAAAAATATAATCATGAACTAAAGTTTTCTTGCTATTTAAATTAGGAAAGTGTATCTATTTTACTAAATTTCCAAAAGTCTAAAACTATTGCATGTGCAATTTTAGATATATTTATATATTATGAATATATTATGAAATTATATCTACTATTAAAAAGATGGTCCAAGTATGGAACCCAATGGAAATTTTTATTTTATGAAGATTTCTGTAATCCATAAACTCCTGATCATGAGACCCATGTTCCAGTAACCTAACCTAAAAGCAGAAATATTTAGGTGAGGACAAAAGTTCCTGAAATATGTGTCTCCAATTGGTGGAAAGAGTGTTGTTTTCCAGCTCACTGTGAATTATGAGTCATAGTGGGGTTTGGGCAACATAAAAAAAAGAAAAGAAATAGAATAGAAAAATTAACTTCAGAGGGCATTGTTCTTAGTAAGAGTTTTAGTTACTGTGTTTGTTGGCCCTCGGATCCACTCCTCCCGCTTCTGCTCAGCGCGGCGAGGCAAGTGGGGACTGCTCCCTGCGGGGGGCAGTTCTCGGACTCCTGTGCCAGCTGCAGTCAGCCCATGAGAGGCACTGGTAAGAGACAGGACAACTGCGACAAGAGGGAAGAAGGCAGGGTATTTCCCCTTTCTCTTTCTGCTTCTAGCTTCATCTCTAGCAACAGCCGTATGTCTACCTTGGCTCTAACTGCGAGAACCATCATGGTTTCAGATTCGCCAGAAGACCCTGGCCTCTGGACTTTCTTAATTCTGCCTCACCCCTTGGTTCCTCCAGTTTAGGGGTAATAGTGATTTCTTACTGTTCTTACTTTCAGTTCCTTATTTGACGTCTCAGCTTCCACCACCTGCATAAACAATTCCCTAAACTTAATTCCCTCTGTATTCCTGGTTGGACCCTGACTGATAGAAGTCACTATGTACCCAAGTACATGTATATTGGGTCATGATATACAAGGCATTTCATACTGAGCGTATTTGTTAGGACAGTTTGAAAGACACAGTCTATGAAATTTGAAAATATGTGATGAATAGTACTGGGCCCATTCCTTCAGTTAGGCATTGATGGCTATAGCTGAAGAACATGAACTTGGAGACGTTTATTTCTTTTAAGGGACACAGAATGGCAGAGTAGGAGGTGTACTGATTGGGAGTAGGGAGACCAAGATTCTAACCTTGGCGGGTGGCCATGGGCAGTCCATTCAACCGTGAGTTCTGGCATATTATGGTTGGTTAAGTGCATGGAACCAGAGGTTCTGAGATTGGTGTGTATTTTTTTAAACCAGCAACTATTATAAGATGTTACAGTGTTACTATACTGAGGAAGGAATTGATGTACAGCCTGTGGCAGCTCAAACACCAGTGTTACCAGCATATAAGAGCTGTTTGAAAGAATTAAATAGTCACTTGTCTAGATCATTAAATTTTGCTTTTACTATTTAATTATGTTCCTCATTTGATAAGTAGTCATTTATTATATTAGCATTAGAAACAATAGCTCACCATTCTCGTCTTAAGTTCTTAGAAAATAATAAACGTTGATATAGGCCCTAAGACTTGCAAAATATCAGGTAATGGTGGTTACAGTCATTAATGTCAGTAAATAAATCACACTATAAAAATGAGGTGTCATATGAAGACAAATGCCCTTGATTGGTGGGTATATTTTTAAAGTAGTTCAATAAAATATAGCTAAAGTATGAGGTATAAACCTCTTTAAGGTTCAGACATACCGCCAAACCCTATATACCAAGGATTAAACAAACACACAAACAAAAAATTGTTGTATGTTATGATCTTTTACCTTATCAGTAAAATCCCTTATTTTCTCTCATATTTAAAGAAAGTCTATTACCAAAAGGCCCTAAACAGTCTTCATAAAATTCCAACAGAATCACAATGTCTCTGTTAAGATAAGCAATTGAATATGCACAATTCCAGACGCTTCCTTTATGCCCAGTGCTCACTGAAGTCGGTGATGGTTCCCCTAAATTTATCTGAAGGGGAGATAAAAGCTCCCTGCCCAGCATTAAACCTTGCACCACGCAGAATCCAGACGCTTGCAACCATCTCCCAAACTTCTTATTCTTGTTATACAATATTCATCGCTCTCTGTGATGAGACCTAAAGTAAAGCCATATTGTTGTGGAATGTATTTAATCCCTACCTGTGGTGAGACTGGCTCTCCTTCCCCCTTCAAAAGCAGATTATTTATCTCAATTTCTTTAAAGAGTCATCTAAAGTAATATTAATGTTTATATATTAATATATAAACATTAATATATATATTAATATGTAATATTTCTGTTTATATATGTTCCTGGCTTACTTTCTACTCTTCTCTTGAATTTGCATAAAACTTCAAGCATAGAAAAATGACTGAAATAAGACAACAGCAGATTGCACTTCTGTGTGCTGAACTTGAAATAAGAATCTCGCAGGTGACAAAATGCAAGTCAAGTTGGGAGAGGGTCTCACACAAATAAAAGACAATAAATAGTAACTGAAAAGATAAGTCCAGTAACAGCTGAAGGTGGTCTAAAAGTAAAATGCTGCAATAAAATCTAATAAAACAGTGTGAGAGATAGAGACAGTATATTCTGCTACTGTGGCATTTGGCTGTGGGGCTTAGAGATGAGCTACGGTGTCACATCGGTACAGAAGCATATTATCATTCTGAGGAACACAGTACAAATCAAAGGGCAGGAGCTACAATGGTCTGCCAAACAGAAGTTAAAATATTTGAACATTTTGTGACAAAAAAAATTTTAGACACTGAATTCATGTTCTGATTCCTAATGTACAATTGCCCAAAGACGTGTCAAAGCCTCAAAGGTATGTTGATGACAGTATTTATAAAATCCTTTCTTGTCTAGACAACATACATATAATAGAGCATTATTGAGAAAATCCTTCAGAATAAAATTATCTTCAGAAAGCCTATCTCCAGAGACAAATGAAGGCTTCCTTTGGGCAGTTAGAATGCATTTAAATTATCTAGAGATATATTGAGTTCTATAGGATTTTTCTAAGGGTAGACATGTTTGAACATATAAAATATACAGTTAGTTTTATAAAGGTTAAGGAAAGATTTATTTCCTATCAAAAAAGTTCCCTGCATCATTTGTGCTCTGATACCTCTGTATCAGAAATTCTTACCCCCTTGGAGAAAGATCCCATTGAAAATCTGATAAAATATATGGACTCTGTGCAGAAAGTGCACATCAACATGATCATGGAATTTCTAACAGTTTCAAGGAATTCTCAAATGCTCCGAAGATCATTTATATTCCACCCTCACCTGTCCCATAATGGCTGAAAACCCCTGTATTGATGACAAATTATGGGACAGTTTTTACATGAGCAGCATAGATCACTCTGAGTCTGGAGATTTATCAAGCTGGGTTAAAAATTCTGACTTCATCATTTAGTCATCTCCAACTTGATTGATCACGTTCCCCTTGCAGTTTAAAAGAAAAAAAATTGATACAACATAATTTATATAGTTATTCATTATACATGAATTCAGTATTAATAGTAATATGAAACATACACAAAATAGAAGTTATAAAAGAATGAGATGAAAATGATAGAGTGAAATTTATTTTTTCCTAGGCATTTTATTAAATATTTTAATTTTTATTACATTTACAGGGGACACATTGGTTAATAAAATTATATAGGTTTCAAGTGTACAATTCTATAATACATCATCTGTACATTGTATCATGTGTTCACCACCCAAATTCAAGTCTCCTTCTATTACTATTTTGCTCCCCTTTACTGTCTTCCTCCTCCTCTCACCTCCCCTTCCCCTGGTAATCACCATACCATTGTCTATGTTTAGGTTTGTGTTTTTCTTTTGCTAAATACTTTCACCTTTTTCACTTAGCCCCCAACCCTTCTCCCCTCTGACAGCTCTCAGTCTGTTCTCTGTATCTATGAGTCTGTTTCTATTTGTTTGTTAATTGATTTAGTTCATTAGATTCCACATATATGTGAAAACATGTGTTTGTCTTTCTCTGACTGGCTTATTTCACATAACAAAATACTTTCCAGGTCCATCAACAGTAGCAAAAGGTAAGGCTTCCTTATTTTTTACAGCTGAGTAGTGTTCCACTGTGTAAAAATACTATAGCTTTTCCAACCACTCATGTACTGATGGGCACTTGAGCTACTTCCAAATCTTGTCTATTGTAAGTAATGCTGCAATTATTGTAGGGGCACATATATTCTTTCAAATTAGTATTTTACATTTCTTCACATTTATTTCCAGAAGTGGAATCACTGGGTCATTAAAGCAGTTCATTTTTAATTTTTTGAGGTAACTCCATACTGTTTTCCACAGTGGCTGCACCAATCTGCATTCGCACCAGCAGGGCACGAGGGTTCCTTTTTCTCCACATTCTTGCCAACGCTTGTTGTTTGTTGATTTATTGATGAGAGCCATTCTGACAGGTGTGAGATGATACCTCATTGTAGTTTTAATTTGCATTATTTTGATGATTAGTGACATTGAGCGTCTTTTTATTCTCTATGTCCTCTTTGGAGAAGTAGGTATTCAGGTTCTTTGCACATGTTTTAATTGGATTGTTTGGGTTCTTTTGATGTTGAGTTGTGTAAGTTCTTCATAAATTTTGGATATGAACCCCTTATTAGATGTATCATTGGTAAAAAGTTCCACATTCAGTGGGTTGTCTTTTCATTTTGTTGATGGTTTCCTTTGCTGTGCAAAAACTTTTTAGTTTGATGTGGTCCTATTTTGTTTTTCTACTGTTTCCCTTGACCAAGGAGATATATCAGAAAAAATATTGCTACAGGAAATGTCTGAGATTTTACTACCTATGATTTTTTGTCCGAGGATTTTTATTGTTTCAAGTCATATTTAAGTCTTTAATCTGCTTTGAGTTTATTCTTGCGTATAGTGTAAGTCGGTGATCTAGTTTCATTTTTTTTTTGCATCTATCTGTCCAATATTCCCAACACCATGTATTAAATAGACTGTTTTTACCTCATTGTATGTTCTTGCCTCCTTTGTCAAATAGTAATTGACTATAAAAGTGTGAGTTTATTTTTGGGTTCTCTATTCTGCTCCATTGATCTGTATGCCTGTTCTTATGCCAGTAAGATAGTATTTCAATTATCTTGGCCTTGTAGTATAGTTTGATATCAGGTACGGTGATACCTCTAACTTTGTCTTCCTTTCTGAAGATTGCTGAGGCTATTCAAGGTGTTCTGTGGGTCCTTGGACATTTTGGGAATATTTGTTCTAGTTATGTGAAATACTCATTTGTATCTTGATAGAAATTGTGTTGAATCTATAGATTGCTTTGGGTAGTATGGACATTTTAATGATTGCTAATTTTTCCTATCCATGAATATGGTATATTCTTCCACTTATTTACATCTCCTTCAATTTCTTTCTATAGTGTCTTATAATTTTCCAAGTACTGGTCTTTTACATCCTTGGTCAAATTTATTCCTAGGTATTATATATTTTAATGCAATTGTAAATAGGATTGTTTTCTTAGTTCCCCTGAGAGTTCCTTATTTGGGTATATAAATGTAATTGATTTCTTAATATTTATTTTGCATCCTGCTACTTTACTGAATTCAGTTATCAGAATTACTAGTTTTTTGGTGGAATCTTTAGGGTTCTCTATGAACACTTGTATGTCATTTTCACATATGCATGCCCACCTGTTGAAATCATATATGTGTGGTCTAAGAGGTGGGATCCTGGATGCACACAGTTGCTCCACGTGTCTCACACAGCACCCACTTTAGCAGCTGCTTAGCTTCCTTCATCCATATAGACCTGGGTGGGAGAATCCTTTCCCCTCCCCATGGACATTTGTACTTTTTCCAATTCCTGGCTATTTTATCAGTGCTCAGATGGGTAGTATTGAAAATATATCTTCAAAAAAATATGCAAGAATTTTGGCAGGGTCACCTTCTAGGATGAGCACTGCCAGGTGCAGGTGTGCACCTGTGGAACTATGTTGGGTGCTGCACACTGTTCTCCTAGAAGGGAAGGGTTTCCTCTTCTCTCCAGGGGAACTGCCGGGGCCTCTGCTTCCTCACTTGGCCCCCAGGGCTGGTCACTACCAGACCAGAAGCCTGCCAGCCTGATGGTGACAGTGCTCTCTCCCCAGTGTTGACAGTGCATATACCCCCACCGGGGAGGTCAGGCATGTCTGACATGCAGTGATGTGTATATTGATGCTCATTGAAAGTGCATGCATTTTTCATTAGAAAACAATAACTTTCGAGAGTTTGCTGTACCACAAGGATGTTAAAACTTTCTCTGGCCTTGAGTTATGAGGAATACTTTCCGGCTTGTGGTTGGCCTTTCCAGATTTCTAAATTTTTCTCATTTTTGTTTTGGGCACAGGAAGAGCCAGCTGTTGCCTGACCAGCTTCAGGCCCTGCAGTCACACAGAGCACAGTGATCTCTACACCGAGATGAGGCACACAATTACTACAAGAGCTATTTTTTTTTTTTTTACACATCTGATCTTTAGTCCATCTGAGATTTCCCTTTCAAATATCAAAAATTCTATTTCAAGTCAAAACAAGTGAAAACATGTGAGTGAACACACAAAGGCACTGGCTTAAGACTTCATTTATCAAAAATGTCCAGAATAGGCAAAGAAGCAGAGGCAGAAAGCAGGTCGGTGTGGCAGCCAGGGGCAGGAGGGGTGCGGAGTGGTACTTCTGGCGCAGGGTTTCCTCTCAAGATGACTGAGCATCATGCTACTAGACAGTGGTGATGCTCACACAGTGTTGTGAATGTACGTCATGCTCAGGAATGGCCCAATTTACAACATGAACAGTAACTTTTAGTTATTACTTAAAATGAATCACAACATGGGAAAATAAAGAATAAAAAGAGAAAAAAGAAAACAAAAAATAATGCTCCCCCAAGCCCCCAAATAATAAATATAAAAAGATGAAATACTGAATCATGCCATGGAGAAAAGAAAAACATAAAAATAAAAAAATAAAGGGAAAAGGTCAAAGTCTGAAGGTAAAAACAAATTCTTCTGATAGGAGAGGTAGAGCAGGTTCAACAGGCAGCTCCAGAGCTGGCCCTGCTGCATCTTCCCGAGGCAGCTCCTCCTCTGTGGCAGGAGCGAGGGCAGGTTCCAGGGAGGGCCCCTCAGACAGGGGTGGTGGGGCCTCCGTCAGGTCACGAGATGCTGCACAGTCAGGCCCTGACTCCAGAGTTGCAGCTGGAGTGGCTGCTGGAGGTGGCAAGACTATTGGAGGTGGACACCCCTCCAGGTCTGGAGCGGCCACCCGGTCTGCCCCTGCATCGGGCTCCTTGGGATGTAGGACAGGTGTTGAAGCAGGAGCCGGCTCTGCCTCCTGGGCTCACAGTGGAGTTGCGAGAGGAGAAAAGATCACTCACGTGCCTTCATTTCCACATGGCCTCTAAAGACAGAACACAGCCAGAGCTTTCCAGATAGGCCACAGCCCAGGACTTACCCCAGGATGTCCTCCCTGCAGATGGCCCAGCATATGGGTGCTCTCAGGCTGGTCTTCCCTCCTGGCCAGCCTCTCTGGGGGCTTCCTGTGTGTCTGGCACCGAGCCCGTCTCATAAGCTCATAGGTACCTCCACCCTTCATTGCTCCCCCACCTCCCCCAACTTCTCACCCCTGGGCTCTGCCTCCTTGGGCTCCAGGTCCTCCAGCCCGATTCATTTAACATGGGCACTGTACTCCATGTTGGTGTTGTAAATTGTGAGCTGTCTGGGGGGCCTGGGTGGCTTTAGGGGTTATGTTCTTCTCTGGCCATCCATGGACCTTGGTTTTTCAGATCCCCAGGTAGCCGCAGTTACCTCTGTCCTGCTCTGGCCCTTGGTGATGGGGCATACCTGCTCCTTGCCAGTGGTGACAGGGTGGAGGTCTTTGTCCACCGCTGCTATTCCTCCATGGCCTGGGTGGAGCTCTGCAGTGACAGAGGCCTCAAGCCCTGCCCGGATCTAGTCGCTGCTGCTTCTGCTCACTGGACCTTCTGTTCCTGGATCAGGCCCAGCCCTGCGTCTGCACAGACCTCCACCCAGGGGAAGTGAGTTCACCTCCAGGGCTCGGGATAAACCTGGGCAGAGGGCGCCCACACTTCGGGTCCATCCAGACAATCTTGACCTGGGATGTGAATGTGAGGGGCCCACCAGGCTTCTGACCCCCTTTCAGCCTGTTTCTGCTCATGTAGGCCCTCCTCATATGAATCCCCTTCCACACATGCACACACACACAGACATACAAAGGGAGGGGACATAGGGCTTCTCAGGTGGAATCAGTGTGGTGGCCTGGCCTGGATAAAACTGCCCTGGGCCTCCCTGTGTTACCTCTTGGTCCTGCTGTAAAAAGGGCCACAGGTCTCTGAGTTGAGCCCGGACCCAGTGGTGACACCTGCGGAACACACCATCACCACTGCCTATGTTGAGGCCGCAGCCTCGGGACACAGACAGACAGCAGCAGTGCATCCTGTCTTTGTCGACGTCTTTAGCCAAGTGAGCTGGTAGAGGCAATTTTAGGATGTGGCTGCCTGGTTGCCAGGGTTCCAAGTGCCACCGGGCTCTTTGGCCAGGAGGTGAAGTCACTGCTCTGTGTAGTGAGGTCACTGCTCTTGTTAGAAATGAAGTCACTGTTATTATCCGAGGAGACTCCTGGGCTAGGGAACCCAGGCAGTGAGAGGACATCATACTACCTATAGCTAATATTTCAAGACAAACTATATGCTTAGGTCAGAATTCATCATTCATGATAGTTAATGAAAATCCAAATTTCAAGTAGCCTTGAATAATTATGAATGTTTTTGACCTGTTTCTTGTCAGATTTAATTAGACTGTCTGCTTTCACTTCTCCATAAGGCTTGCAAAGAACTCTTCGAGATTAAAGCAGCAGATTTGATTTTGATTTTCACCTGTGCTTTGCATTATTGGATTTCTCTCTATCACCGATTTCTTTGAGGGGATCTTTAAAATCACTTGTTTTTCCAATAAGAGGGTTGATTGGTTAAAACCAGGTAATATAATCTGTGGAAGCGGTAAACTCCAGGTAATGCCTCAGCACGGAAATCACCAGAGGGGACGCCGCAGTGACCCCTGCCAGCGGCCCTTCTCTGCCGTAAATTTTCCTCAGATATAATTCTAGGTACATGACCAGTTTGTTTTGAACCATGGAAGGTGGTGGGATAAATGAGTATAGTAAACAGTTATAAATCCGTTTTGGGGGTCATCATTACATTTTTTAATCACTAAAGGAAAAATAAATAGAATTTCTAGCATTCTTCCCGCATCACAGTGACTTATCTTGCCCACTCCCTGTTGGAGACCCCTGCCTCAGGCAAATCACTTACCGCCTCTTAGCGGCCTCCTCTGTAAAATGGGGATAATATTGCATATCTCATAGCATTAGTGAACTAAATGACATATGTAAAGGTCTCTGCAGGAATTCTGGAAGATGATTTAAAAAATAAATAAACAGAAGCTGCTATTATAATTACTGCTCTATTACACAATTGCCATGTAAGCACTTGTGTTACTCTGAGACAAATTTAAAATCCAAACAAACAAAACCTCCTCTCCATGCTTTTTATGTGACTGCAAGAGATGTTACTTCTCACCTCCTACCTTCTCCACGCCCCACCGAAACAAAACAGAACAAAACCAAACAAAATAAAAACAAAAAACGTATCAGCCTTTTCAGCTAGGAAAATCACAAAAAGATTCAGAACACTTCATCTTGTTCATTAACATGATAATTACTAATAGTGAAGACCTGCAGATTTTGTCAGATGGTTTTAATATATCTCTCTCATCCTTTCATTCAACAAAGTTGTTTTTCTTTAACAATATAGAGTAGTTCTCCCTTACCCAGGGGAATACATTCCAAGACCCCTAGGAGGTGCCTGAAACCAAAGACAGTACCAAATCCTGTATAGGCTTTTTCTCTACATACATACATTTTCCCTTATAGGAAGCTGTTGATGGTTTCTTTTTGGCATACCCAAATTGCCAGATTACTATACTTGTGCTTGGGGTCATCATTAAGTAAAAGAAGGGTTATTTGAACACAAGCGCTGAGGTACGAGGACAGTCCATCTGATGACCTAGGAGGCTACTACGTGACTGTTACCGAGGAGTTCATACAGTATGGAAACACTGCACGAAGGGATGAATCAGGTCCCAGCTGGGACACCGCAGGACTGTTGGAGGTTTCATTGCACTATGCAGAGTGCTGTGCAATTTTAAAGTTATGAATTGTTTATTTATGGAATTTTTATTTAATATTTTTGGACTGGGGACCACAGGTTACTGAAATCAGAGGAAGCAAAACCATGGATAAGAGGGGAAGTACTGTACAGTGTGCTAGGCATTCAGCGAATTGCTGAGGTTTCAAAGGTGAACTGAACTTGCCCTACACCCTCCAGGCACCAACCATCTAGTTGAGGATGCCAAGTAAACACATCAAAGCGATAGTGCTATAATGGCCATACACACCGGTTGCTATGGGAGCAGAGTAGGATAAGTGGCTCCCTCTGCCTGGGGAGGGCAAGGAGGGCCGCTGGAAGGATGCCTCGCCATAGCTGAGCCTTGGAGAATGTGCACTGGGGGCTGCAATTTCAGTCAGAGGAAGGTGTGTCCAATACGGCGCCTTGGGAACCAGCATGTAAACCAGGTTTTTTGGAGCTCAGGCATTTGGGGGAATCTCAACAAGGTTGGAAGAGATCTGTCTACATGCAGCCTTGGAAGACATGCTAAGGGTGTGGTGTCTAACCTTTTCATGTCTGTGTGCCATACGGGAAGAAGAGTTGTCTAGGGCCACACATTAAATACAATGTGACACATAATCACAAAAAAAATCTCATAATGTTTTAAGCAAATTTTGTGTTGGGCCTCATTCACGGCCACCCCAGGCCGAATGCAGCCCACAGGCTGCAGGTTGGATACCTATGTTAAGGAATCTTAATTTATCATATGATGAATTGGGAATAGACAAAAGGTTTTAAGCTAGAGAGTGATAGGATCACAAAGAGATTCAGGGTGGTATTTTGGAGGAATGATTGTGAGAAAATCGTAATCTACTGAGACTGTTGATTGGAAAAAAGGAAAAAGAGGGTTGTTTATTTCTACAATAAATTTACTTGCTAATTCTAAACTCTTCACTAAATTAAACATCAACTGATTCACTTTTTCAAAGTTTAACTTCCTTTCCTACAGATGAAAGTACTCACTCCATCAATGACCTTAGCTGCTCCTGCTTGAAGCTAGGCGACATTTCAGTCAGCATGAGCAGTTTGCCTGGTGGGACTAGGAGCTTCCTAATTGTGTGCATGGTCATTTTCTTTATGAGGGAGTTGTAACTAGTTATCTATTTTCAAAACCAATATCTACTCTATACAGAATGTCAACCACAGCAGACTTACATAATGAATGATTTGTGGCCATATACACATGGAAAGTTGTCTTCTATCCCTTGATGTCAAACTGAAAAAATAAAAGAAAGTTCAGAGAACATATTATGACTCACCAAAGTCCTACAGGAAGAGTTTCATGTGAGTATAACATCCTGTGCAGCCTTCCAGAGTCCTTTTAGTCTCCAATTATATTTGCTTTTATGTGATTTTCTGCAAAACAAAAGAACCCCATCATTTTTCTCCTTAACATCAATTGTTAAATTTCGCTTTACCTCAGAGATGAAGCTCATGCTATATGTACTACAATCTTCTTGTTGGACCGAGTGAATGGTGCTGCCTTTTCATTTCTCCTGAACGTGGGTCTTATTTTATAAAATTCATACTTGCTGCAGTGCAAGCTACAAACAAGACAATTCTTCAGAGGAAAGACCTGACATGAGAAGGTGCTGCTTTCTTGGACCAATGTGAAGGGAAAAGGAGATGGAATATCTATATTTAATCTCTGCTCCCAATGATAGATTTTATTTTTCAATTCCCATAGTTGTGCATATAATGCATGGATACTCATCCCTCCAGGTACTGCATCAAAATTTTATATGAGCTGAAGAAGATATACATGTAACAAAGGGAGTGTGTTCTTTTATACTTTCCCTCTGACAAAAAGCCATAAAAAATGGCCAGTTTCTCCTTCTAGTGTCTAAAATGATTGTTTTCTTTTTGAAATTTGGCATGGCAAGTGGAGTAGAATCTCAAAGGGCACTTATTCACAAGGAAATAATGGTAAAGTCATCAATTTCTGAAAAACGGCATGTAAGGTTGACATGCCAGAGAAACAAATTGCCTCCCCCCCCCCAATTAAAACCTAATATTACCTGATGTAATAAGTATTGCCATTAGGTTAAAGCTTTTTTTATAGACGACTAGGCTATCTGGCTATATATTAAGTTGTAATTTATTAGGTAGTTAGAAGTTATACTTTAACTACATTGCTAATTTTATTTAAGATTTCTGGCTGTATTTCTCCCAGTTAGCAGTTATATTGGCATATCCTCAGGCAGAAAAAAAAAAAGTTCTTACAGAAGATTCTTCAGGGCATACTATATTCTCTTCCTCTTAGATGTGTTACCTTTTATTGTCTAGAGATTCACTTTGGGATAGACAGAAAATTATGCAGGTAAAGGTGACAAGCAAGTAACAAGGCCTTAGAAAAGGACACGGCAGGTGATCATTGACACTCCTGGCCACCTGAAATTGGTGCCCTTGCCGACTCTGACTTCTGCCAACAGTGGACCAGCAATGTAAACAATTTTTTGCCATTTAATGAGCACATGCAGCATTCGGTGTTCTTTCCATTGCTTGGTGTCTTCAATGAATCCAGTGCATAGTTTTAAGCATCCTAGAAGTGCATTTCAGACCCGATTGCTCAAATAAAGTCAATTTTGCAACAGTGAAATGGTCTTAAATAGGATTTTACTCTAGGGGAAAAAATCCTCAACCAAGTATTCACAGTGCACTTTGAATGACTAATTTAAGACATTATACTATTACAAAATAAGGGATAAATCACACTTTTCATAACACTATTATATAGGAACAGTCAAGCACCTAAATTAATCTGAGTCTCTAAAATAATAGGTCCCTGATTTAAAATCTAATATTCTTTCACACTTCATAAAACTAAAAATAAAATTGTCTCAGCAAAAATTGACCTATTCCTCCCGCCAAAATACTGTATTGCAAGGAAACTGGAACAAGAGGTCTCAAAACCTCAAAGTGCCAGCGGTTTACTGTTTGTAGCCTTAATTGGTGTTAACTGTGGGGTGGGAGAGAAGATTCTATGGTTTGTAGAGAAAAGAGATTTATTCCCCTTCTTAAATCAAAAGCAGATTCCATGCATCAACTTCCCCGTAACCCGCCCGCCCCGCCCCCACGAGGTAGTTTTTCCAATTTTTTTGTCTGTATGCCTCCGAAGATGACAAGTGACGGAAGGTCAAAGTGCTGTGTCTGGTTCAAAAAGTAAACAGCAGAGTTAGGGCGGGTTTATTTATTTATAAGGCGTTCATCCACTCAGCAGTAACCGCCCCCTACCCTTCACCCCCCGCCATTGGCATTTGGAAGCTTTCAGTCCTTTAGAAAAGAGGCAGATTTGGCAAGAATGTTCTTTGTGCCCGCCTCCCGTTGTGCTGGGGGAGAAAGGGGACAGATTTATAATTACAGCCTTTGGTGGGGAGCAGTGCGGGCGGGGGGAGCGATAAAAAGTTTCTGCCAGCACGATGATGCCTGTTTTTGTTTGCTTGTTTGTTTGTTTTCACGGCCAACACTGTGCCACAAAGAGCTTTGGTGCCACTCGGAACCCTTCCCCTGTTCCCTCCCTTTCCCTCTGCAGGCTCGCTCTGCCAGGCGGAGGCACAGTTAAAATTCCAGCACCTTCTTCACAGAACCCCAAACTACTACACGCTATTACTACGGCCACCCTCCCTTTCGCTTTGCCTCCTCTGCTTCCCCAGCCTCCCGGGGGTGCCCGGCAGCGCCCGTGGAACAGTACTGTCCAGAGAGGTCACCGGCGCCCAACTCCATCAACGCTGGGGCTTTCCGCGTCCTGCGCAGTTTCTCTGCTCCAGGCACAAATGCGGCCCGAGAGCCGGCGCCTTGCATACACACACGGATCCACGCATACAGTAGAGCTGTCTCCGTCCACATTCTTGCACACCTCCCCCCCTCCCCCCTCGCCCCCCTCCCAGCTCCCGGAGTCGCTGAGCGGGTGGAGTGACAGGAGCTTCCCACCAACCCGCGCTGGGGCCGGCAGGGAGGGGCGGCACGCGGGGCCAACTGCAGAGCTTCTTCCTGCGCCCGCGGAGGCAACGAGGGTGGGACGTGGGGCGGAGCCCGAGTTTAGGAAGAGGAGGGGATGGCTGTCATCAATGAAGTCATATTCATAATCTAGTCCTCTCTCCCTGTGTTTCTGTACTCTGGGTGACTCAGAGAGGGAAGAGATTCAGCCAGCACACTCCTCGCGAGCAAGGTAAATATAACTTACAACTCCCTTCTCCTCTTTCCCCTCCCTCGGGCCTCCCGGTTGCAGCCGCGGCACAAACCCCTCCGGCACCGCGCCGCCTTCGCTGGGGATTATTCATTATTATCCTAATTATTATTTATTGTGCATGCACGGAGACCAAAACAAACAGGCGGGCCAACCGCCACAACAACAACAAAAAAGCCCGCCTCCTCCCCGTGGGCCTCAGGTGGAATGCTCTAACGACAGAACCCGGGCAGCGGTGGAAGAAACGGGAAAGTTTCAACCGAACCTTGCTGTTCTAATAATAACAGTAATAATTACTATTTAGAGGCGGTAAGGAGGGGAAATCCCAACAAACCACAGCCTTGACCCTGGGTAGGCAGTCAGCGATGCGCTGCCAACTGAAGGTTGCAACGCACACACTTGGCAAGGTTGCAACACCCTCTCCCCATTCCCTTAAAAGCCTGGAGGGTGGAAAGGGGGCGGGTGGAGGATTGGGAAGGAGGATGGAAACGCGACAGTTCATCTCAAGCAGCCCTCCCCGGAAGAGTTGGAAGTGGAGCTGGAGAGGAAGGCAAGGAGCCTGGGCTGGCGGCTAGGCGCCAAGGAACGCGGCTGCCACTCGCTTCCCGGGGACTTGCTTAAAAGGCTTCAGCTGCGGAGACCAGAGCGGACTGCGGCGGGAGAAGCCTGAGCTGGCGCTCCGAGGAGGCGGCTGCCACCGCCGCGGGGCCGGTGCGTGCCAGATCGGAGGTGTCACCTCCACTGTACGCGTTCCCTAGGGCAGGGATGGGAATGCTGACCGGTAGGCAGGCCTGTAGGGAAAAGGGTTGCCAGGGGGCTGTGCCTACGGCATTGAAGGTGTCCCTGCCCCAGGTACCTGGCGACAGGGCAGGCGACCGGGTGAAGTTCAGGGTGTCCGGCCAGCCGGGGCTGCACTGCTGAGAGGGAGGAAGGAGGCACCGAAGAAGGAGGTTGGAGGTTCAGTTAGCCTGCCCTTCCCATCTCGGGGTTTGTCTCTTTTGCTTTGCATCTTTCCCTAGCTTGAGCCGCGGGAACCGTGGGCGTAGGTCGCCCGCGACCGTCTGTGTGCTGGGGGAGCTCTGGGGCCAGGGAGAGCCTTCCTGGCTGCGGGCGGGGAGGCCATGATCCGGATAATCCTCTCTGCCTGTCACAAACAGGACCCGCGCGCACCCGGGCAGCAGCGGTGGCGTTCGCTGGATAAGGAGAAGGGCTGTAGGGGAGGGGGGGTATGGAAAGGGAATGAGGGTACAGCGAAGGAAGCAGGCAGGGAGATTACAGTGAGTGGAAGCCTTCTTCCAACGATAACATGCACCCTATTTTTCTCATTCCCTGCTTTCGAGTTGTTTCATTCCCATCCCAACCTGGTTTACCCCTTCCTATGCTCTCTCCCTCCATCCGGCCGTCTTCCCTCCTCCCGTTGCGTTGCAAAACATGGCCATGCCATCTGCAAAGGTGTCGCGATGCACTTCCCCAAATAACCAGTCCGGCGCGCTGGCCCCTAGCCGCCCTCGGCTGCGGGGCGCACTCCGAGTCCGGTGCCCCGGGTGCCCCATACCAGGCCCCGCAGCCTGGGTGCAGCTGCACGGTGCCAGGTCGGACGCAGTCGTGTGGGATCGAGGAGACACTCGTACCCTGGTCTGGATACTCTGGTCGGTTTCCGGTACACGCGGGAAAATAGCCTCCTGCCAGCGTCTGCGCGCTCGCCCCCGCCCCCGCCCCCGCCGCCTGGATTGCATTATTATTTTTATCCGGGTTGCCGTTTGCGACCGATCTTGGTGAGCTCCAGGCTGGCCGGACTGCTGCGGGGAGGAAGGGGGGGGATGGGGGTGGAGGGAAGTTGGACGCGGATCAGGCAAGGAAAAAAAAGTTTGGCAGGGCCGCTAAGTAGGGTGGGGGAGAAGAAGAAGGTGGCGATCGCCAGTGGCTCAAGTCTCCGCACCCTCCGGCCGGTGCGAGTGTGTCTGCGCGTGAGTGTGTGTAGTGCGCACTGGGGCCAGTGCGTCGTCGGGAGCAGCGGCGCAGGCAGACGCTCCTACCCGCACCCTCCCCCGGAGGCCCGAGAAGACAAGCGAGGTTTGCTGGCGGGGCTTGGTTGGGGTGGCTTGTGCGTGTGGTTGTGAGTGTGAGTGTGCGCGCGAGCGGCAGAGAATCAGGAAGTCACAGCAGCAAAACGCACACAGACATGTTTGATCGCAGTGACATGACGCGCGCGAGAGAGGAAGCGGCAGCGGGGGCCGGGCCGCGAGCTCCGGCGCGGGCCTAGGGCTCCGGTGGGGAGACCGGCTCCTGGCCGCGCCGCCACCGCAGGCTCGGCAAGCCCAGCTCCTCTTTTTGTTCGGCGTCCCCCAGGTAAGAAGCCTTCGTCGCCTTCGTCGCCTCCTCCGCCCGCTGTTTGCGGATCTTTACACCACTTTTCCTGCCGGCTCCCTTTAGTCTCCCAGCTCGCTTTTCCTGCAAAGTCAGGCAGGCGGGGGGGAATGGGCTCCTTGCCCTCCGATCGATCCTGTGGAAAACTTTCCAGCGGGAGGCATCATGAAGGGGAAGGAGAAGGCCTTACTGGCTGTTGTCGATTGTCAGTTCTTTCTCCTGCGGGTCCGAGAGTGGAGTCGCTGCACCCTGGGGCTGTTGCACATTCAAACTTCGGGCCTAAACGTGCCTCCAACTCTGGTAGGATTTACGACAGCAATAAAATAAATATTCAGAGTCGTCCCCTTGGTCTTGCCAGGCATATGGATTTTTAAAAAGAAGGAGACAGGCTCCGGAGTCGAGGGAAGTGGGGGTGTTGTACAGAATCCATTCCTTCGTTAGTGTCTGCATCGCTTGTTATGTAATTTTATTAGCACATGGGTGCAAAGCCCAGGGGCTTCTCCCCTCCTTTGTTTATATAACTTTTGGGAGAGTTTTGCAAGGTTGTCGCCTTTTTTCTTTCTTCTCTAACACGATGGAAGTTGTTGCTTTTGAAAAAGCAAAGCGACCGGAGCTAGTATTTGATGGAGAGATGTCATCATTGTCATTATTTAGGCTGTATTCCTAAGCATGTGTAATGTTAGAGGATAAAGAAGACTAAGGCTACACATTTGTCTGCTGCATTGAGTGATTATTTTTCACACGTCTGTGCATTACTAATAGCAGAATTAAATTTTAAACTTCCATTTCAAAGGACTTATTTATTTACATCTGGTTGTACCATGCTGGTAGAAAACAGAATGCTGTATGAGCAGAAAGACTGCTGCTTGCATGTGGAGAAGAAAATTCCTGTCCAAACAGTAAGACTCAGAAACCACTGAGAGTTGTACTAAAATAAAAGCCATGCCCAGTGCTGTGTGTGTGTATACTTACATACGCACATTCAGATGTTCTCAGTAATATTTTCCACCAGTTATTTGGGGGACCACTACCCAAGGCTTGTTTGCCCACACTGGACTTGGTAGGCTTCCAACACACTGCTTGCTCACTGGGGAGGTGTTAAGAGGTGTGTCGGGTTTGAATTCAAGTCTGTGCATTGTTATGCAAATTGAGACACACTTTTAGGAATCTAATTGCCCTTTTATTCTGGATTTTTTTTAAAGCTCGCTGACAACTCAAATGTTTGCTACTTGAAAGAAGGGATTTGCAGATACCCATTAGGTACAAGTGGTATTTATTGAAATGGACTGAGGAAAAAAATCCCAAACCTCTAGACTGGGGTCCATCTCTCTTGGTGGAAGGTATTAAAAGAGAGATGCTATATTGGTAAAGAATATTGTAAAATAAATGAGGAGTTTGGGGTATTGGAACCCTTGAAGAATTGGCAGGGATGAGGGAGTGCCGCCCTCAATGTGGCCGTTCTCTGACGAGCTACATCAGTTACATCCCAGCTTCAGGACTAGCTGCACTGTGGCGTTTCACAGAAAATATTCACCGCAAGAGTATGTTCAAAGAAGCCTTAGATCTTTTCTTTTGTTCGTTTTTAAAGTGGTTTTTGAGCATTTCTCGTCAAGTTTCTTGAAAAGTGCTTTGACCAGCACCTGAGGCTTGAAATTGACAAAAAAAAAAGTGTCTGCTGGCATTATATTGTTAATGCTTGAATTCTTTTTAAAATATTTCTGGCAGTATAAGTAGAATGTAAGACTTTGGCAAATATTTAAAACTTTTTTTTTCTTTAATTAAGTTTAATAAAGTCAGTCATTTTATTGACCAGTATATGAAAGCATATCTCATTCTTTTCTAGCAGATAATTGGGATATCCCTTTTATTGCTGTAACATTTTGACATTTCATTTTGAAAGCTTATTATGTATTCAAGCAAGACTGTAAAAGAGAAAACTTTCATAAATTATAGAAGTGGTGCTGTCCTCCAGTGTTTCATGCCTTTTTTTTTCCCTTTAGAAGTCTTCCTTTGTAAACAAGGCCTTTGTTTGTCAAACTCTCCTAGGTCAGCAGCTTTTTGATACTCCAGAGAAATAATAAATCACTATTTATGACATCTTGATGTTCTGCCATGAGAACAACTGAATTATCACAAACATAATGCTTAAGGGGTGTTTCTCAGCACTAGCTTATTGAAAGCGTGTTGGTAGGACATGATTTAACCACCAGAAGTTTTGATTCTCACTGTTTCTGGTCCAGGTGATTTTAAGGGAAGTCATGGACAGTTTGTTGCTTAATGTGGTTGATCTTAGAGAGCTCTCTATAAATGAGTCACATTTCTCCAGTACTTCCAGTGAACAAGATGAGAAAATTTCCCTAATGTAAAAAGCCACATTTGGAACCTACTTCTGATTTTTGTCGTCACTTTTTTTTTAATGTAAAAGAATTATCTTCTGATTTGCTCCATTTCCTTAAATGTGTTCTGTAGATTGTATTTGACCGATAGACGATGCTGAATTTTCAGTCATCTTTGCAAGAGTTTGTATTATGGAAATTTAATCTCTAGCCAGTTAGTAAAGTCATGGATCGTTTCATAAGTAGTTGGGAATAGAAAATAGAGATAGATGGTGGTTAGTTATTTGGTAGAGTATTTAAAAAGGACTGTGGTGTTTGTTTATTTTTTTACATAGAAAATTGTGACTTTATGAGAAACATCGAAGTCTAAAACTTAGTCCTGCCAGAATCATTGTGAAAGATAGCATATTTATTTGCCTAACGTATCTATCACCAAGTTAAATGGGATCTCGCAGTCTGGGTTTGGAAAGCTTTACAACTTCATTGCTGTTTATTATGACTTTTATTTTTCTCATGTTAATATACCACTTTTCTTTGTAAGTAGTCAGGATATGTTAGAGAGGGCCTGTGAGTAATACCAGTTTTAAAGTTAAGTCAAAGATATTTGAATAATTATCATTTAGCAAACATATAATAGAGCTGACAAAATTCAGGAGCTAAATATAGCTGGGTCTTTTGAATGTTGCATCTAAATAGCATTTAATTTTAATTATGAGTTCATTACTCATTAACTCATTTAAAATGATGTTTTACATATGGAAAACAGAATTTTTGAAATGTTGACACAAGTAGTGTCCTTCCAAACTCCTGGATTTATAATACATTATTATATAATTGAAGCCTACTATGAATTATGATGTTTTGTTAGATAAAACTTTTCAGAACATTTGGACAGTTATAATCAGGCTGTATGTCTCTAAGATTTAAAATACTTAAAAATATAACAATACTCTATTGTAGTTTTCAGAGTATAAGCATCAACTTAAGCATTAACTTAAGTGTTATACCAATATACCATCTACCTCTATGCAAGCACTAATGCTTTAGAAACTAGCCTAACTTAAATAGACTGGCCCTTTTGTAAATCAAAGAATGGAATCCACAGAAGTTGAAATAAACTTAAAATTTGTTAAATGTAATTATAACCAATCTCTTTCTTTTTTAAAAAACTGAATTCTGAATTCAGAATTTGGGAGTTGAAAATACTTAAACAGAAAAAAAACAACAACCCTCTGACCAAAAAGAGCTGGTATATGTTGTTTTATATGTCATCAAACTTGGAAATTGAACGTCCATGAGGATAGCCCTCTCCCATCTCCCCAATGTGCTTTTGAACCAGGCACATGATGGTTTTGAAAATATTCACACGTCTTTTGTAGCTTGCCGTTGTTCTGTATTCCTACATGTTCTAAAATGCTATTAAGCAGAGCATTAATTCTGTAAAAACATAAATGATTTGCAGTTGAAAATGTATGTGTTTTAAAGGATGTACCTAAGCCTGTAAACATAAATAGCAACTGGTAAACTGCACACAAGCCATGTGCCGCAGGGAGAGAGCAGGGCGAGCTCTCTTGGGCCCACGGGGTAGGGTTGTTGCTGGAAAGGGGCAGGGGTGGAGGGCGTGGCTGTGATCATCTGAGACCAGAAGAAAGTCTTGACATCTTTCAGGATGTCAGGCGCAGGGACTGAGCCTAAAGAATCTGTGAGAAGACTAATATACCACTTTTGACCTGCTTGCCTGGGACTAGAGGTTCCAGTTGAGGAGAATTTTCAGAAGATAAAGCTGGAGGTGGTAGAAAGACTTGACCTCCAGGATAAAGTATGAATATTTTATCCAATGCATATTGGAGGCTTGTCTCTCAGAGGTTTGAGCAAAGGAATTCATGAACAAAAACACTTTAGGTTAATCTGGTAGTCGTGGATTCAAGGCCAGGGCAGGAACTGAGGCCTTTAGAAGGATCCGAGGGATAATGTACATTTTTATATGGTAGCTCAGCAGGTGTTGTCATATCTCGTATTTTATTTGATTCATATCAAAATTGAGGTTGTCACTCGTATGCTTATTTGTAGATGAGGAACTTGAAACTCAAAGAGGTCAAATGAATTACATGGTGATTTTCTTAATGGTATATAAACATCATAAATGACCATAATTCATTTTAGTTGCAAAGAACTTGAAGGGTTCCTTCTTGAATTTTTGTTGCTCCTACAAAAGTTGGGGCATATCAAAGCTCGTCTGTCACATAATGGGGATTCATTTAGCATATAATGTTGGAGTTTTACTCCTACGTCACAGTATACCATTTCAACCAGAGAAGTTTTAAAGTATGCATTTTAGACTCCTTTATATGCTTAATTTTAAATCATATCTTAGCAGATAGAGAAGGAAGTGGCTATCACTGATTCTTATCAGCATCCCAAATGAGGTTGCCTCGCACAGGGCCTCGCAGAACCTAGGAAGGATGGTGGTCACATAAATACACAGCACACTATGTTGCAGGGTGTCATGTTTTGAAACTAGCTTTTGTCTGTTTGTTTGGTTTGATTTGGTTTGGTTTTGACTCATTGCCTAGCAATTTGGGTTCAAGTGAATTTTAGACATGTTAGTTACCTGTGGTGACCTTTATAGCTACCAGTGGAAGTCTGTCCTCGGTTAGAGAGATGCTCTGCTGAGGTGCTTTATTGTTGAGGAATTTTCCAGTACTTCGGGTTTTCTTGTGAACACCCTTTTTAAAAGATGTTTTCCTTTGTGGAAACATTGGTTGTCCTCACTGAGGAGGTCAGAGAATTGTATTGCAGGTAGATTCTTGGGAGAAGGTATCTCCAGGGTGATAATGTTAAGAGCCAGGTTCCTGTGAGGCTGTGCCCGGGAATCGTGGGGCACTAATTAGCCACTGCAGAGCTTGTTGCAGTCTTGTGTCTTGCATAGAACTGTCTCAGAGCCTTTGCCAGGTCTGACTCTGGGCAAGGACAGTCCCAAGGCAGTTTATTTAAAGTGAAGGCAGGAGCTTACAGCTTAATATGTTCCCTTGATTCAAGGATGAAGAGTTTGCAGAAGCCCAGCAAACACAGCAAACGTTCAGTCCAACCACTTTTTAAAACTTGTTCCACTTTGGATGGTAAACTGACAGGAATAACCACAAGAAAAAATGTCTTGCGAGCTCTTCTCAAGTTTTGGTTCAGCAATGTATAATGTTAACTTTAAGGCCAGGGAGGTGTTTATCCATAGCACGAGCCTCATTGTGCCCTGTTTAAAGCTGCATGTCACAGACCAGGAAGCACAAGGGCTTTGGTGATGCTTCGCCACCTATCCTGACAGCATTGGCCTCAAAAAAAGAAACTTCTGGTAGATTTGTTTCCTTCATCTGCATTGTTGTTCTCTTTACCCCACTCTCTGCTCCCCCATTAGGATTATAGTGCTGTGTCCCAGTTCTAGAGATGTTGCTACTTCTTGTCAGACGATTATCAGTTCATTTACAGAGAAAGCTACATAGAAGACAAGAAGCCCTTCAGGTCTCTCCCAAGAAGCCCTTCAGGTCTGGAGAGACGTTCTGAATCAGCAAACAGATATAAAAAGAACTCTTTTTTTTTTCTTTTCTTTTTTTTTTTTTTAACTCTTATCTTTACTATCTTCTGAGCCTCACTGTTCTGTAGCCAGGAAACTTGAAAAAGACTGAGTTATTCTTAGGGATGTGAACTGGGCCTAATTTTTAGTTCTACATCATAATATTCCACCTTTTACCTGTACCCCAAATTCTTTCTGTAGCTCCTGCAGATAAATATCTGCTGGAGATCCAAGATTTTGCGTCTTCCTTATTCCCTATGGTAGAAAGAGTTTTTGTGAATTTAGGAGGTATTGCTTAGTTAAGATGATGGCGCTTCCTCAAACTCTTTCTGTGAGTAGAAAACAGAAGTTTTCTAGGACACATTTGTTTAATTTTATGGCAAGGCCTAGCTGAAATGCCACCTTCTCCATGAAGCCTTCCCTAACGGCCTTTTCCTTCTTCCGTTTGCCAAACTGCAAGTCATCTCTCCTGCCCTGTGGCTGTGTTGGACACTTTAGTTACACCCCTTCTTGTCTTTGCAGGAGAGGAGATTCCTTTTTTCTCCCTCCCGCTGCAGTTTACGGTAAAGTCCTCTTTCCCTATCAGAACTGCAGAGCCTTGGGGTAAGCCCTCTGGTTGTTTTTGTAAATCTTCCCTGCTTCGTGTCCACAGGGCAGGGAGTCGGTACAGTTGGGAACAGAAGAGTCAGAAGGGCCCCCTGGGTGTCTGACTACACACCCCTGACCTGCTTAGTTCTTGAGCTTGTCTCCACCTCATATTCCCTCTAGGGCTTCTCTTTACTTCTCTGTCCCTTTTTAAATTAATGTTATCGCAGCCCAATTCTGATCCTTGCAAACTCTCTCTCCCATTGTTTCCATCTTTGCTTCTCCATCCTCTGCCCTCAGCTCCTGTGCTGTGGTCGCAGACTCTCCACACTGGTGCTCAGTGGGGCCTGGTGGGGGCGGGATCCCAGGGTGGGCGGGAGTCCCAAGATCCAAGGGTCTACTTAGTCAAGTTCTGTAGTCCCTTCCTGCCTTCATCATTTTAAGTGGGGATGTGACAAAATGGCTCCTGAATTTAAGTCACTAAAATTATTATGAAGCACGTGTGGGTGTGTTTAAAAATTACTACAAGTGTGGGGGTTTTTGTTATTTCTGTGGATCGCAGTGAGACACTAAGGTGTACCTTTTGTCACAGTGGTCGTGGCTGGAATGATAACCCTTCAAATTGCATGAAACTCAACTTTTTTAGCATACAGATGGGTGTGCTGTGGCTTTCAGGAAGGGGAGAGGAAGGAGATTGGGACGAAGGAAAGATGTCTATGGTGGTTGGAGTTGTGGGAAGCTCTGAACTTTTATTTCTAAAAACACACTCCCCAGTTGTAAAGGCAGGAACATCAGGATGGAAAAAGACATGGTGTACTGCTGGGAAATTCTTGGCTGAGAACACAGCTGCCTGGCCCTCAGGCAGTGCTGCTCAGAGGCAGGGAGGGCGTGAGGGTGAGGTTAGAGGCCCAGCAATGCAGGGATAGGGAGGTCACTGTGCCCTACGTCCCACCCCACACAGCGCACATTTTCGTCATTGTATTAGCACCGTCGTTGTGGAACTGGTGGTTCTTTTCTGTGACAATGTAAAACATCCTCCCCAAACACAAAATAAAAATAGGTTTTGAGTATTATCTTGTGGACAGACCTACCACTGCCCTGTCAAGGGTATCCGAGCCCTCTCCTCGCCCTCACCACCCCGTCTGCCTCATTTCATTAGTGCTTTGGAGGAGAAAGAAAGGAATTTGGATTCCTAGGGATACCAGCAGGGTTGATGAGGGGGAAGCTCAGTTGGCCAATACTGGACCTTAGTTTTTTATGGAATTTACTGGAGTGACATTGGTTTGCAAAACCACGCAGGTTTCAAGTATACACCTCAATACACAAGCTGCACACTGCATCGTGTGCCCGTGGCCCCAAGCAAAGTCTCTTTCTGTCCCCATTTTTCTCCCCTTTGCCCACCTCCACCTCCCCCTCCCCCAACCCTCCTTTCTCTGTGGCTGTCACTACACTGTTGTTTGTGTCTATGTGTTTTATATATACATACATGTGTGTGCGTGTATGTGTCTGCTTAATCCCTTCACCTTCTTTCGTCCAGCCCCCCAACGGCCCCCTCTGACAGCTGTCAGTCTATTCCATGTGTCCATACTTCTGGTTCTCTTTTGTTTGTCAGTTTATTTTGTTCATTAGATTCCACATATAAGTGAGAGCATACAGTATTTGTCTTTTTCTGACTGGTTTATTTCACTTTAGCATAATAATCTCCAGGTCCATCCATGCTGTTGCAAAAGGAGTTCCCCCTCCCTTTTGTTTACGGTCAAGCAGTATTTCATTGTGTAAATGTACCACAGCTTTTTTTATCCACTCATCTACTGATGGACATGGGCTATTTCCAGATCTTGGCCATTGTAAATAATGCTGCAATGAACATAGAGGGCTGTTGGACTTTAAAACTTAGTAAGTTACTAATAATACGCACGGCTGCCTGAGACTGGTACCTCTCTGTAATTTATGTCCCCACCCCCCGCCCCGGTTGCTTTACACTGTGGGGAAGTTTAATTAGGCACTAGAGCTGTACTGTAAAGTTGCCACGAGAAATAAAGAGGAAGGAGCAAGAGGCCACAACTATAGCTGCGCCTTTGAGAGGGGCTTCTCTTCAGCATGACTGGGTGCTGGTAACAAGACATGAATCCTGGGACAACCTGGATTCTGCCATGGGGCTTCACTGAGGGAGCGCCACCACACACAGGATGGGCGGAGGTTTGTGAGATGCTCCCCCGTCGTGTCCTGGAGAGACAGGAGGGAGGGAGCCTTGAGGTGCTCCTATTTCAAGCCCAGGGGAAGCCTAGAACCCTGAAGGAAAAGCTCTTTGCCCAGGGCCCCAGAGGTGGGGGTGGCCCAGCGGTGAGAACAGAAGAACCCGGGTCTCTGGCCTCCCAGGCAGAAGCCAGGCAGGGAGTATCCCATACAAGTTGTATGCTAGTCTAGACTCCTGCCAGTAGCGAGCTGTGTTTCCTCATTTGTTAAGCTATGCTGGTTCCCTGAGCTAGCGTCTGGTTTTTGTATCTGTGCTATTTAATGGACACATTCATTAAGTTTATGCTTCGGAAGTTTCTCTTATTAAAAAGTTCCCTGTATAATATTAATATTCCACTTATATGTCCATACTTTTCCATTTCCCTTCTCGTGTACTTTTTACTTTAAGAAGTTTTTAGTAGTTCCCTTCAACAGATAATAAGGAGCATATTTATGGGACTGTATATAAGTAATACAGCATTCTACAAGATTCCTAGATGAAGATGATCCCATTTGCAGAAAGTAGGATTATAGGATAATATATATTAAAATATAAACATGAAAATTAGGACTACCGGGCAAAGTATTTGTATTGTCATTGTTCAAATATGTGGTATATTACTGTAATAGCTATTGAAGCCCATTTCAAGGTAAATTATAACAGGAAGTAAGCAATTTCCTTTTATTCACTAAAAAATAAAGGGTGTATTAGTTTGCTGGCATACCTAAAAGAACATTATAACTTGTAGTACCCCTGAATTGACGTCAGCTTCCTAAATTTAAAATACTGATTGAACACGTGTGTGTCTGTTCTGTAGGGGACACCAAAAACATGTTACTTCCGTCTGCGTTGTTAATCACAAATAATAAATAATAACATTTGTCCCTCTAGAGAACTGAAGGCCATAATTCATCCATGAGGCTTCCCTGTGGTTTAGAAACCACTTGGACTATGTTCTCTTAGTCCCATCTTGTATCTGCAGAGCAGTTCGAGTGAACCCTTCTTATAATCACTCCCAAGGAGCCTTTCATCGCTTCCCATTTTGGCCCTAACTCATTAGAATGCCCTAAAGTATTACTTTTCCATTTTTTATTAAAGTATAGTTGGCATATATTATTGTATTAGTTTCAGGTGTACAGCACGATGATCCGACATTTAAATGCCTTGCGATGGGGTCACCACAATACGTCTATTAACTATTTATCAATGTGTGAAGTTATTGCAACCGTGACTCTGTCCCCTGCATTGTACACTGCATCTCTGTGGCTTATTTGTTTAATAGCTGGAAGTTTGTACCTCTTATTCCCCTTCACCTTTTCCACCCATGCCCCTCTGGCAAACATCAGTTTGTTCTTTTGTTGTTTTTTTTTTTTTAATTCTACATATAAAATCATATGGTATTAGTCTGACTTCTGTCTGAAGTTTTACTTTCTATTAGTTTCAGGTGTACAGCATAGTGGTTAGAAAATCATATACTTCACAAACTGGTTCCTGTGAACACACTTCAGACACCAATTACGCTCTAATTTTTATTTATAAAAGGATTGACTCTTAATAGTTTGCCCTTGAAATTGTGTTTGGAGTTCATGGAGATCTTTTGAGCGGTGGCTGCATGGTAGCAGGTGCTGGGGATACAGGAGTAAAGAAGAGCCAGACCCTGCCTTCATGGCCTTCACATTTTAGAGATTCAGTGAGAGGTGACAGTAGGTAGCTAAGAATGGAACTAATGTGGTTTTTAAAAAACCTCTACTTTTACTGTGGAAGGAGCCCTGCTATGGGTGACTGGGCTCCTGTGGTCTAATTCCATTCCTGCCACTAAGCAGTGGGTGATCAAATCTCTTAGGGTGTCTCATTCTGTACTTTGGGAGGTTGACAGCAGAAAGTTGTTGTGTGTACAAGTGTGTGCCCCAGATAGCATACTATGTAATAATTAGCATCGCTAGTAGCATTCAGTTGTCTGGCTGAGATCTCCATCAGAATTTGGAAAACAGCTTATTTGCTCATTTTGGCTCATGTCCAACATGCAATTGTGCCCACCCCATGAGGCAGCTCCCCACGGGGGGTGCCCAAAAGTTTTGGAATATGAGCGATAGAATATTGCTTTGCTGAAAGTGGAGAACGAGAATTTGCACATCTAGTCTGTGGCGGGCCCCGATCCAGTAGCCATGGATGACTTCTTTTGGAATGTTGGACCACAGAGAGGCCTAGGACCAATTCTCAACTGTCCAAGTTGCCTTCAATTAATTAACTGGCAGGAGGACCACACCTTAAACAGATCCTTCTCATCACTTCTGGTATGGTGGAGGTGGAGGGGAAAATAATGCTAAATAAGAGTGGCTGAAGAAGAAGACAATGCTAGTTTGAAAAGATATATGCACCTTTATGTTCATTGCAGCATTTATAATAGCTAAGACATGGAAATAACTTTAAGTGCCATAATGGGTAAAGAAGATATTTTATATATACACACACATATCACGCACGCCATGGCAATTAGCCAGCCATAAAAAAGGAAGGATATCTTGCCATTTGTGACAACATGGATGACCTTGAGGGCGCCATTCTGCTAAGTGAAGTAAGCCAGACAGAGAGAGACAACTAGTATATGATTTCACTTATATGTGGAATCTCAAAAAACAACAACAAAAACCAACAGTGAACAAAGACAACAACAACAACAAAATCATAGAGAGAACAGATTGGTGGTTACCAGAAAGGAAGGGGGTTGAGGGGAATGCAAAATGGGTAAAGGAGATCAATTGTATGGTCATGGATGATAACTAGATTTACAGTGGTGAACGCTATGCAATGTGTCAAATATCTATAATGTTGCACATGTGAAATATATATATGCTGTACACTAATTTTATAATAACAATAATAAGATGGCTGTTTATTGTGTCAGGCAAAGAACTGTATTTTCATGTGTACCGTTGCGTTTGACTCTCAGCTAATAATTATATCGTATGGACACTTGAACGCTTATTTGTCTGACTACCACAACTTCTGCTTTTCCTGTGATTGGGAATTCTCTTTCATGCTCAATTTATGGAATTGTACTTTTTATCCATTTTAATTATCTAGAATTTTCTATGAAGTTTTGAATATCCATTTGCTTATGAAAATGGATCTTGGTTGGATATTTTTCAAGGGGGTTATATTTTAATGGCTTTGGGAGGTGAATGACTTGTAAGGTGCCCCAGCCAACAAGTAGTGGAGAGCATCTGTTGACTTCAGTAATAAATTTCAAACTTGTTTAGAATTCTGCTTATGTGTTAAATTTGAGTTTCTCCAGTGAGTCTTTTTTGTATCTTAGATGAGTTATGTCTTTCTGGGGAATCATTTAGAGTATTTTTTTTTCTTTTAAACAAGTGGTCTTCATAAAGACGAGGGCAGATGGATATATATCACACTCAAACATCTGGATGAGGCAGGGCAGTTCTGTTTGATGTTTGTTATAGAAATGGCACCATCAAATACTAACAACTGTTTTATTGTGATCTTAACATCATGTTGAAAACATTCCTTTCTTTTTTCTTCTTTTCAACTCAGTATCCTTGTGCTGACTGGCAGAGACAGGAGAAGTAGATGTCCACGCCCACAGACCCTGGAGCGATGCCCCACCCAGGGCCTTCGCCGGGGCCCGGACCCTCTCCTGGACCAATTCTCGGACCTAGTCCAGGGCCTGGACCATCCCCAGGTTCTGTCCACAGTATGATGGGGCCAAGTCCTGGACCTCCAAGTGTCTCGCACCCCATGCCTACAATGGGGTCTACTGACTTCCCACAGGAAGGCATGCATCAAATGCATAAGGTAAAATTTTATTCTCTGTTCAGTCTCATTTTCTGCAGGGTGAATAGGTAATATCTCTGATAAGCCCTGCCCCTCTGTTTCTACTATTTTTATGAGAGAGGCTAGGTCTTTGTCTTTTCTTGAATATTATTAAAAACATACATTCTGAAGCTCTTTTAATGTTACAGATGTTGCACTGGTCAGGAAGATCAGATATTGGCTTTTTATAAATACTAGATAGAATATGCAGCTCTGATAGTTAAATTCCATCATTTATGGGTTGCAGCTATTTTGGCTTGGTGAGTTAAGTGTATAAGTGAATGTCTTGATTTTTTTTTTTTTTTTTTTTTACTGTATGTGTTAAGTAACTTCGGATATCCACAAATGAGCATATTGAAAATTGTTCTTTCTTTAAAATGTTGGTATTTATTTAAAAAAATTAGATCCCAAAGAGTAAAAGGGAAATGATTCTCTTCTTAAAGTTTTAAAAAAGTTTCTAGGGAACTGCACTTTAAAATTAACTTTTAAAATGTACTTTGCCATCTCTCTGTGAAGTGGCTTCATTCTGGGAGAGGGATCTGGTTTAGCGGCGCCCAGGTCCAGTTGTTTGTTTCTGGACTAATGTTATCTAAGCCTCTATTTATGAGGCTTGGGTTGTTGCAGTGGGGATGATCATGCTGGTACAATTTTGGCATTAGGCCGTCACAGAAAATGCAAAGAGGAAAAGACAGTCCTTTGAGAAAGTAAACAAGAGCCTCTGAGACAATTTGCTTTGAAAGTTAGCAAAGCCAAAGAAACTCTATAAAGCCATTGTGTACTACCTGAAGGCCATGCCTGATGAGACCAGTAGAGGTTTTACATCCCTTTTGGATGACATCACAGGTGGATAGGGTGGTGGTGGTGGTGTGCCTCTTGATGTTAAATAGATAAGCCATGCATGATACTGGTTTAACACCGAAATATACTGCGAACAGAAAGAAAGAGGGAGGGAGAGAGGCAGGGAAAGAAAGAAGGAAGGAAGGAAGGAAGGAAGGAAGGAAGGAAGGAAGGAAGGAAGGAAGGAAGGAAGGAAGGAAAAAAGGAAGGAGAGAGAGAGGGAAAGAAAAAGAAAGAAAGACAAGAAAGAGAGAGAGAGAAAGAAAGAGAAAGAAAGAAAGAGAGAAAGAAAGAAAGAAAGAGAGAGAGAGAGAGAGAGAGAAAGAAAGAGAGAGAGAAAGAAAGAGAGAAAGAGAGAAAGAAGCCAGAAAGATTTTCCTCTAATTGTGTAGAACTGTAGATCAGTTTCAAGGTAAGGCCCAGAAGAGATGATCACTTCTTTACAAATCTGTTATTTGATGATTTTCATATCAGGAAAATAATGTTGCTTATTTTGAAAAGTGAAACCATAATGAGATAAATAAAGGCAATGGTTAATCCTGGCTTCACCCCAGGTAACAGCTTATTGTACATACTTTTCACACCTTACATTTCTCCATGTGCAGTAAAAATCATATACAGATGTGATTTTTAAATAATTTTTCTTTTATCCTAATAGAATCATGTTGTTACTATTAATTGCTCTGCAACTTCATTGTTTACATTTAAAAATATGTTGTGGATGTCCCTATAACATCCCAAGTTCTCTCCTTTAAAAAAAAAATTTTTTTAGCATCTTCATGTATCTGAAGAAATAAAGCTGTTTGTTTTTTTTATATCATATTTTTTAGCAGACATATTGAACATGTAGACATACTGAAGTCATTAAATTGTCTTGTGCTCATATTAAATTAATTTGGGAGCTATATTATAGATCTGTCACTTGTAAACCTTAGTCCAGGTGGATTAAATAATTCCAGAATGGGTTAAGAATGTCTCACCTCCAAAACAAAAGATACAATACTTCAAGGAAGTATTTAGCTAATCTCCATTATTATTTAAGCATTTAAAAATTAGATGTATAAATGAGCATCGGGTCAATGTTACATTTTTGCATTGGGTTGTTTTTATTGGCAATTATCTCTTCTGACCCCTTCTGTTTTGTTACTTAGCATCTTTGTCACATTTTCTCATACTCTCTACCCCCACCTATGTTCTTTTTTTGTTTTGTTTTGCTCTCATTCTGCAAATTGTGCATTTTTTACCATTCTGGTTTTCCTTAACCTCCAGCTCCTCAGATAATTCCCTGCGTGAGGACATGTTAAGTGCCTGAGTTCACACCTGCTGACCAGATGCCTTCACTTTCTTAGATTCTCTTTATAGGCAGCTTTATTCCTTGTCTTTATCCTCCTCCTCCCTCTGAGCCTCAGCTTTTTGCTATTTAACATTGCTGGAAATAAATAAACAACTGGCCTAAATACATCTGCTGTGTTGCTTTGATTTCCTCTCTATTATTACTATTTAACACACTCAGAGACACTCTTTATACCAAATTCTTCCCATTTTTCTTCTGAACATCCTTTTTATGGTAAATTTTTCTTCTTTTCAAGTGCATGCTTTAGACTCTGCAGAAATTAACTTTCCTTTCTCCAAAACTGCAAACATTCATACTTTCTTGCTTGAAGTTATTTGGTTTCTATAAACTCCTGGAAATATGCCTTTCAGGCTGTTTCGAAAATTGCCATTCCAGTTTGCGGAGGCATAGACTTTTCCTTTTTCAAACACATGCTCCGTTGCCCGATTCTGGATTGGATTAATGTCAATTCAATAGCTATTTATTGTGTGTCTGTTCTGTACTAGGCCCCAAGTCCTGTTTCCAGACCCCGTGGCCCTAACTTTTTTCCAAACTGTGCCTTTCACCTTTTCAGCCTTCCTCCCTCTGCAGCACAGCTTCACCCACCTCGCCACCGTTCCCTTCCTGCGTTCACGCTACGGCTCTGCCCTGTCTGTTTCTCTTTTCCCAACTGCCATGGAACTTTCTGGTTTCAACTTCTAAACTTTCCATAGTTCCTTCCCCTCCGATGACAAAAGAATTACCAAAAAGTAGGTTATCGCAGACATCTCAGATAGTCCTCCTTCAGACTTTGGGCTGACTTCAACATACAGGAGGTTTCAGGACTTACTTAAAAAGGTACGGAAGAATAGCTTATATGTGTAGACTTGTGAACCCAGTTTTATTTTTATTTTCAGGTTCTGATGTGACATAAAAATTCAGCTGACGTACAGATAGTTTTGATGATACGATTGGTGTAGTCTTTTTGATGTTTTTGTCCCCACCTATAAAATATATGTAATATATAATAATAATGTGTGTAATGTAGGTGTAAAAATATATGACTATCGAATGGGTAATAGATGACTGAGCCCCAATTTTGAAGACCTTAGAGAGGGGTCTTAAAAGTCCAAATAGAAGTGTAAATATTGTATCTTAAAGAGGCATCTAACTGATGTGGTTTACATGTTTCAGCCCATGGATGGAATGCACGACAAGGGGATTGTAGAAGACATCCATTGTGGGTCCATGAAGGGCACCGGTATGCGACCACCTCACCCGGGGATGGGCCCTCCCCAGAGCCCGATGGATCAGCACAGCCAAGGTCTGTAATGCTGCATCCCTGACACTGGCTTCATACTGTAGTCTTTCATCTTTTGTATTGGTTATTTTAACTGACTTTCAAAGAGCATGCCTAAGGAAGAGTGAATCCAGCAGGTTTCCTTTCCCTATAGAAATCTGCCCCAGCCCCCACCAACACAACTTTATGATTTATATGGTCAGTTTTATTGACAAAATCCTAGTAGCCTTCTAGCCTCCACAAGTTAGAGCTCTCAACAAAGTGTTTTATGTACTTTATTCAAAATCTTTATCATAATCTTGTCAGGTAAACTATATTATCCTGGTTTCATAGATGGGGAAGCTAAAGCTCAGATAATTTCTTTTGCTCTCCTAAGTTTACACAACCTATAAGGTGGCAGGGCCAGAAGGAGAATCCTGGTCTGCCTCCCAACAGCTGTGACGATGTGAAGGTAAGTTAAGCCACCTCTGTCCCGTGAATTACACATTCATACATTCTGTAAGGTGGCTTTTTCTGGAGTGGAATTAGCTATTGTTGCTGGTGGGTAGCTGTATTAGTCTTCCAGGGCTGCTGTTACAAATTGCCACAAACTGGGTGGCTTAAAATGGTAGAAAAATATACTGTCACAGCTCTAGAGGCTAGAAGTCTTGAGTCAAGGTACCAGCAGGACCATGTTCTCTGAAGGCTCTAGGAAAGAATTTTTTGCCTCTCCCTAGCTTCTGGCTGTTGCCAGCATCCTTGGAATTCCTGGGCTTGTAGATCTTTCATTCCTATCTCTTTCTTAGTCTCCACATGACATTTTTTCTGTGTCTGTGTCTGTTTCCAGATTTCCCTCTTCTGATAAAGGTACCAGTCGTTGGATTAGGACCTACCCTAATGCACTATGACCTCATTTTAGTTTGATTACATTTGCAAAGATCCTATTTCCAAATAAAGTCCCATGCACAGGTAGTGGGGGTTAGGGGTTCATCGTATCTTTGTGAAGGACACAATTTAACCCACAGTAACAGCCAAATCAGTATATGGTATATGCTCATTTCTCTTCTCCTTGGTGCCTCCTCCCCTCATTGTTGAAGGCATTTGAAAGATATCACAGAGTCTTTTGAATACAATGTAACTTGTCTTCAGAAATTGTTGAATGGTCATTTCAACATGCAAGGGGCATGGGTTAATCTAGCAGTAATTAACCCTAATATGTTGATATTCTAATTCTAATTCAAAGTTTAGGGCTTATGTGTTGTTTTGTATACTCCTTTGTAATTTAATGTGTGTGTGTGTTTTTTTCCTCCATCTATCTAATATAATATCAAATATATATTAGATAGACATCCACCTACCAGAGAAGATTTTTGAATGTGAGGATTTAGAAAAATGTAGTCGGTATATATATATATATATATATATATATATATATATATATATATATATATATATATATATATGTATGTTATAGTGGCACAGGGGCACACCATTCTTGCTAATATGTAAACAGGTTTTTGAATATCCCAGATTCAGATCTGAATTTTTGGTGACAGGTAGGCATAACTGTTGCAGATGATTTATAAAATCTTGACCATATCAGAAAAGTAGCCTGAAAAAAGTCTCAGGACTTTTTGCAGTCTAGGAAGAAAAAAAAATTTTGACCCATTCAGCGTTAATAATGAATTAAGACAACACTTTCAGGTTTATCACTTAAATTCTAAGGAGCCAGGTACATTCACAGAGCTAGTGTAGCTCTAACTTTTAATACTTGGAAGAGGTAGAGGAGCTGTATTCAGTGATTCTCCAAGCTGAATGCTGCTCTGTCTGCTCCTGGATTTGCAGTACCTCCAGGAGTGGGGCCATTGGAAAACTCCAAAATGCATGAATTATAGTGGAGCATTTTTACTTTCATGTGTCTTCAGATTTTCTTTCAATGCTTGCTTCCTTTCTTCATCTTAGGAGTGAAGATATTCCTTGTACTGTCCAACACTTGGCACCAATATCTTGCACATACCTGGATAGATAACTTAGTAAATTTTGTTCAGTTAAGTAGAGAATTGAATCTATGCATTAAAAAGTCAACAATTTTAAATAGTCCTTAATTTTTGTATAATTTCAGTAAATTGTAATTACTTGGAAATGCAGAGGGTCTGCATCAAATGGCATCAGAATTAGCATGTAATATTTTTCTCTAAAATAGCCAAGTGCATTGGAGGCTGAGGAATGAGTTATTTAAGAGTATTTGTTACTAAGTAGTATTGGTATAATGCAGTCTTATTTACTATAATGATTTAAAAAGAATTTAGACTCCATAATAGTACGTATCTTTAAAAACCCTATTGTAGAAAGCCATTTACAAAACACACAGGTACAGAGAGGTGCGGTGCTGATCAGAAAGCTGCTAGCTTTAGCTACCTAGCAACCTATTAGGTTACTTTAAGGTATTGGTTGAGAAGCAAAACCATTTCCTTCAATAAATATTGAATTGTGTACCTTATGGTCCCAATGATAATACTGTTTATTTTTAGTCCATTGGGTTAAAAGAAAAGTCTTCAAAGGCAAGTGTATAATTAGTGTTTGCATATATGTGTATGTATATGGGTGAAGAGAAAATGCATATAAACTAACACTTAGAAGTTTAAGCTTATGAAAAGGAGAGAGGTGATTACTTCTCTCTGAGGCAAGGTGAAACCAGGGAGATAATGGCCCTTGAAGATGAGGGAAGGAAAACTGCTACTTTTTTGACTACTTTTGAAAAAGCAAATCAAACCAGATTTCTAAAAGAGCAGATTCCGCATCAACATTGTCATCCTCCAGACAAATGTGTATTCGCTCTCAGGCAATTTCTTCGCTCTGTTTTCTCAACTAAAGATAATTACCAAAATCCGTTTCATTGTTTCATCATTTAGATTTGTTTTTCCTGAAGTTTTATTGAATGCTAGTCATCTAGAACAACAAAAAAAATCTTGTTAGCTGAAACACTGTCACATTTTTAATATCATACTGTTGAGGCAGGAGATAGTCAGGAGGGAGGAAACTCTGGAGGTGCCCCAGGGCTGAGATGAAGGACATCTGATACAGGACAGAGACCATGTTCTAGGACCAGTTGTTCCCGCTTTCTGGAAAAGTGCTGAGTCATGGTGAGCCATGGCTGCATCTGTGCGGAAGATGCTGCGTGACCCCTGCTTCGTTATAATAAAGCAGCACTGTGGGACCCCCTTCCCCTGTGGCCAATCAAGGAAAATCATGCGAGACCGCATGCACAGTAGCTTTAAAGTAATATTACTACTTGTACATGCGCAATAAAACTCCACCAAAACTAGCCAGGAAATATCTGCCCTGTAGGAATAGAATCTCGCCAGCCCCTGAGGTCAGTCTCCTACCCGCTCTCATGTTCTGTGGAGTGGACTGTCGCTTAACAAACCTGCTCTCTTTCTTTCTGCAATAAACTCTCTGTTCAGTTCAACTCTTTGTCTGCGATCACCAAGAACCTGGTTACCTGTGTCCACCTGAGACACCGTAATAGAATGATTCTGTTAACATCCCCTGCAAATTCTGGAAACGATTTTTCCCACCTTCAGTTTCTCCTTACTGAATTTTAGGTGAAATTCTGTTTATTGATTAATTCTGGAAAATGATTTTTATTCCACTCTCAGTGTATTTTTTTTTTTTTAGCAAATTTGAAGTAAAATTGATTATTGTGCATAATGTCACTGTCTCACCTTCTTACCTTTGCCTTGCCCCATAGTTCATAGTTTACGAGAGATTTGATAAACAGTGTTATGCAGTTAAGTTTAGAATGGATTGGCTAATGTTTTGGTTCATTATAGGAGGCATCCTTTGATTTATCATGGGTAAGCTATAATTGATAACCTTAGGAAGAAGAGACCAGAAAGCAAGAGACAGATGACCCATTTTAACGCCTGGTTATATCCCTTCTGCTATGAAAATGTCATTAGCTTTGGTAGGAAGTGTTTCTCGCTGTGATAGGTGCAGGATTGGCCAAAAAGGCGTCATGAAGGTGCTTTCATAATGAGCAAACTGCCATTTTGCATCAGCATTACAATTAAAGAGTCAATGTAAGCCTCATTAAAAAGGAAGAATGTTAATGACACGAGGAAGTTAACTGTATGTTATTGATACTCTCTCAGTGTTTATTGTTATAAATAACAATATACTGGGATTAAATTTCTACTAGTCTTGCAGTCTAATTTCAGGAGCATTTTCTTGGCTAACTTACAGGGCCAACTAGACCCCTAATTGCTACATGGTTTTTGTGCTCTGTTTTAGAGCAGGGATTTGGGGAATGGGAGTAGTTCTTCCATTTCTCTTCAGGACTGGATTTCTCCGAAAGGAGTTCTGCTTGTCACCAATTGATCGAACAAAACCTACCCTTGTTTTAGAGGATCAAGCTAAATCTGTTTCCCTTTCCAAATGGCAATTTGAGATAAACGTAACGATATCCGCAGTCCTGTGGCAGTCACATAGTCTCAGGTCTCCGTGATTCCACATCGGTGCACAAAGCTGTTTCAGCTCAAACTTGACACAGGGTTCAAACACACAGCACATGTCTAGCAAACACCTGTGTGATGACCTTTGTGATAATTATGACACATGGACCTTTATTAAAGGGCGCAGACCTTTAATATTTTATATTGTGCCTTCATTGATTAGCACTTAGTTTGAGTTAAAGGCAAGCTTTCAGATTGCAGTAGGCCACTTTGGTCTGTCATTCTCTTGGAGCTCTCGCCAACAATATTCGGTTATACATTCTTCTAGGAATTCTTTGGCTGAGTTATACAGTTCCACTCCTAAAATAAGTTCCTTGCAATTTTTGTTCATTTTGACTTTGCTTCCTCAAGAAAAGCGTTCTTAAATTTCCCACTTAGGGCTCTTATAACCCAAACGGTTTACTCTCATTTTTATGTATTGTAGTCTTCTAGAAGATTTTTGAAACTTTTAAATCTTTAATTTAAAACCAAAATTAATATTTATGTAAAACCAATTAATATTAGGCCACGAGAGGAGCATACAGATTGGAATCAGACAAACCTTAGTTTGGATCGTGGAGCCCCTGAGACCTAATGGGGTGCCCTTGGGTGACTTGCTCACTCTCTGAGCCTCAGTTTTTCTCATTTATAAAAATGAGATGACTCTGTGTGTGTGTGTGTGTGTGTGTGTGTGTGTGTGTATCTCCTGAGATGTTGTAAGGATTAAAGAAGTAATGTATGCTTCATTCCTGTCCCTTTAATTCTGCTTGCCATTTCTGCACTGCCACCAGCCTGCTACCTTGTCTACTGTGTCCACCTTGCCCACACATGGAAAACCCCCTGGGAACTAGTTATCCCCAAACTAATAACCAGTGACATAAGCAGTGACAGATGATCCTTAGATAATAAATACCCCAGCTCTTACCCCTTCCCTGGGATAATTTGGAGACAAGTTATTTACTTTGTATCCCGGAGCTTCTGCATGAGATTAATCTTCAGGCCCCCACTGCAGCAGCTGGCTCAATAGCACACCCCTTCTTGGCTGCCTGCCCTTCCCTATATCACCTTTCCATCCCCTGCCAGTGTCCTTGCACCTAACATGTAAATCACCTGCACGCCACCCTTCCATCAGGTTCCGTTTCCAGGGAGAAGTCAACACAGAGAATATGTACAGTGCCTTCTATAGTGCCTACAGCAGGGGAGGCTCTTAATAATTGCAAATTATTCAAAATGTGCATAAAAATAGAGCGAGTAATATTTGTTATTGCCATAAGAGGCTCTTCATTTCTCGCTCTGATACCATAGACACCTTCAGGTTTTATTCTTTACTTGGAGCTCCTTTTAATATATAACACTACCCCCTGATGCCTTGCCTTCGGGTGGGCAGCAGCCACGAACAGATTATCTACAGGGACACGTGTGGCTATGGATCACTTGTAATGTGGCTAGTCCGAATGAGATGTGCTGCTACTTTGTGTGAAAAAAACAATGAATGTAAAATAAAATATCTCTTTAATAACTTTCATATTCTGAAATGGTAATATTTCGGTTATGTTGATGTAAATGAAATACACTATTAACATTGGTTTTGTCTGTTTCTTTTACTTTTTAACGGAACGACGAGAAAATTTTAAATTATATATATTTGATATATGAAAATTTTAAATTATATGTATTTGATATATAAATTTTAAGCTATATATAATTATGTAATGACTAAATTATATATACTTTAATTTTCTATCAGACAGTGCTGTTACAGAAAACTACCCAAATGTTCAGGAATGTCTCTCTCTCTCAGGGTTTTCAGGGTCGGTCTGTGATCTCCACCTGTGTTTTCTCCTAGGCTACATGTCACCGCACCCATCTCCCTTGGGAGCCGCAGAACACATCTCCAGCCCTATGTCGTCGGGAGGCGGCCCCACCCCACCCCAGATGGCGCCAAACCAGCCGGGGCCCCTCATTCCTGGAGATCCGCAGGCGATGAACCAGCCCAACAGAGGTCCCTCGCCTTTTAGTCCTGTCCAGCTGCATCAGCTGCGAGCTCAGATTTTAGCGTACAAAATGCTGGCCCGCGGCCAGCACCTCCCTGAAACACTGCAGCTTGCAGTCCAGGGGAAAAGGACGTTGCCTGGCATGCAGCAGCCGCAGCAGCCACCACCGCAGCAGCCACCCCCCCAGCCACAGCCTCAGCAGCAGCAGCAGGCCCTTGTTAACTTCAATAGACCATCTGGTAGGTTCATATGCAACCAGATGAATAATGTGATGGTCCAGCTTGGATGAGAGACTGCTAATGGCACAGAAGCACTGAGTTGGTATAAGCCCAGGGCTGTCTTAGCCTTTTGTTGTACCTAGCCGGCTGGCTCCCTGGTCTTGCTTCACTTAGTTGGCCAAGATCCTTGGTCTTTTTTTGCTGTGAGAGTCCTGGAGCAGTGCTTCTTCGCCTTTGGGGACTCTGGTGCAAGCTGCAGACCTAGGAAGAAAAACACTACCCCCATGGTTTTACATTCTCCTTTCAAGAGGTTCCAGGTTTGCAGAAAGCCCATCCACATGCCCCAGGTTAAGAACCGTGCACCCAGTGCCCGCCATCACCAAAACACGCCCCTCGAATCTCCTCTCTTCGAGCCCTTTTACGTCCATGGCTTTATTTATTTCTTCCCCTTTTTGCTGTGAAAAGCATTGGGGGAGGCTTCCAAGAAACCTACCGGCAGTGAAATAATTGTCAAGTAGAAAAATCAGAAACAAAGGGAAATAGAAGTCGAGGTCAGGCCTGCGGGGTTCTCAAGAGTTCTCATGGTTACCGCAGCTGAGTGGCCGAGGTGACCCGAATTCCCTGCCGGCCAAGAAGGGAGCTGGGGTCAGGCCCCTAATTCTCACCGTTTAGAAGGAAGTTGCTCACCAGGTCTCAGAGGACACAGGCCCGTCTCTAGCATGGGAGTGTAAAGTAGATTTTCCAGGTGGAATTGTTTTTTTAAATTATTGTTATTATCGTAAGAGGCATCCATGATAGAGGCATCAATGACATTCGTTCATCATAAATAGAGTAACAGAATCCACATGGCCTATTTCCTACACACCCTGGCATCAAACCTGAGGCTCTGACCTCGTGTCATGGGCAGAGATGAGAGAGTCCTTGTGTGCTCTTCTGGTAGTCCGGCTTCCCCCCACTGGTAGAATTCAGAGAAACGGGATGTATGATGACCTTCCGTAAATGTTGTTTTCTCTGGGAAAGTTAAAGGATGAATTTCCAGTTATCTGGATACTTGTACATAACAGAAACTTGACCTCCTAATAAACACCATCCTGTGCATTTTCGGGATCATTTCCAGAAAAGAGGGCTTCATTTTTTTAACCCAGCTTAATGCCTATATCTTCCCTCAACCAGGCCCCTGTCACTTGGGGTATTCCTTTTATTAGCGTCTGCTCATGTCTTTTGTATTTCCAGGAGTCAGGCGTCATTAGAGATGAAAATATCTGGGCAGGTTGTGTTTTATGCCAGAGCAGGCAAGGAGGCTGTGGGGAAAGGAGGAAAGAAGACACCTCCCTCAGACAGAGCAGACCCGCCTCTGCCCTGGGACGGAGGCTGCCTCCAACGGCCCTGCTCAGCGGTTCCCCAAACCTCAGGTTTCATTCATAGGGAATGATTGAGAGCCTTAATTAACAAAGACATTTTTTTGGATTGACATTTAGGACAAGTCAAAATAAAAAAAATTTTTTAAGTTAATATTATGTTTTATTAACTTATTATTTATCTTTCTCTCCCCTCTTTTTTAAATAAAAAAAATATAATTGCTTATAAGTACCTCTAACTACTGTTTCAGTAAAAATAAGTTTAAGTATGTCCACTTCTCTGGATGTAGCTGTGATTCCATTTTTCTTTTGTCCCATTTTCTGTTCATGTGCAAAGAGAATCTTGGTGGCTGGGGTGGTCTGCCTCCAACCTGCCCCAAAGTTATAAATCACGAAAATTGACATCATCATAGCAACCACCAGAGAATTGCAGTTTGACTGGAGGAATTGCACACCGAACAAATAGCTCTCTGGTCCTGTTCTGGGCTCCATTCAAATCAAACCTATCATTTTTCTTTTCATTTTGATTCATTTTTCCTTTTAGAAAGTTAAATTAAAAGAGGAACTGAAAAAGGTTTGGGTTTCAAGGGGGAGCAGGAAGGACTTAGTGGTAAAAAGTAAAAGTTTTATTGCTAGGTTTCTTCAGTGCTGGCTCCCTCCCACTTACCCTGACTTTTTAGTTATCTAAAGTTCCTTGGTGTGTTCAGTCTAAGCGCACTCTATTACATTTCTTCTTTTAATCCATGGAAACCATTTAAATCCTTATTTAATGCACAGAATTGTTATTTGCATAAATATCCTTATGTTCCAGAATGCAAATTGGGAACTCTGAATGCACAGAAATTCTGTACATGTGAGACTTAGGTGCTTTAATGAGTTTGTTTTCCTGTTTCTCAAAATCAGGCATGAGGTGCATCCAGTAAAGACTACCCCCCGCCACTCCCCGCCCCCCGCCCCGGCTGCACCCTGATGCCCTTCAGGAGTGTCAGAGCATCACTTGGGGTAGGGACTGAAAGGAAAGCAGATGCATTTTGTATCTCTGACAATTAAACCTAAATTGTTTATACTGGAGAGAGAGTAGGAGATAAGCTAAAGAATGTAACTTGCTTTCCCCCTGAAGATACCAGGGTCTGCCTTATCATCTAGCAGACCACAAGTTTCTGTGGTAGAGATGACTTCTGTCAATAGCAAATCCAGTTAGGCAATTCAACTCTCTAAGCTGCCTGAGGGACAGGCATGAAACCTAATGAATAGGTAGTGACATTCTGGGCATTCTGTGCGTTTCTAATTGCGGCAAGCTGTGTTCAGTTCCTCAGCCTCTGTAAATAGAGCTTTTTAAATATACTCTGTTGGACAGAGTAGGAAATAGACCCACGCAGTAAATGAATTTGCGGTGCTTAGTGAAGAAAGGAGTTTACTTTTAAGTGACTCTGATAGCAGATTCCCAGGAAGCACATGGCAAGGCGACTTATCTGAGTATTTGTGTTGAGTTATATTAAACTGCAGAAACATTCTGAAGTTTGCTGTAGAAAAGAGGACTTCCAAAGTTGCCAGCTAATACAACACTGAATTTCCTAAAAACCTTTCTTTTGCCATGGAGTCTGTATAAAGCTGAATAATTAAATTAGGCTTCTCTATCTTTGTATCCTTGGTGGCAGTAAACATGACAAGAGCTGAGAGCTGAGCCCATAGTCACATTGTCCCTTTGAACCCTCCCTACCACCCTCTAAGGTGGGTACTGTTATTATCCTTATTCTACAGACGAGGAAACTGAGGGGCATGGCGTTGAGTAACTTGCTCAGGCCCACACAACCAGCAGGCAATAGAGCTAACGTGAAACTTAACTGCTCTTTTGGCACTTTACATGGACCTGCTTCATAACAAATTGTAGTACTATTTAAGTGGGAGATTTGGATATGTAAGTCCATGTTTTGGTCTCTCTCTCTGCTTCTCAGTTTCAAGGATTGATCAACCAGATAAGAATATCTTTATATTTATCAATGAAAGAAGGCCAGCCATGTATGTATCCCCTTTAATTCAGAGTCATAGGCTAAAAATGACTAGATTTAGAACCAGGGATGTCAGACATGATCTGGATGCTTTTTTTATTTTTTATTTTAATTTTTGATAAAATGTGGTTTTTAGAAATATTGACTTGACTATTCTTGAAGGAGTCATCATAGGCTTCTGCATAGGTAGTTGCTGGCCATAATACTAAAGGAAAAAAATGCCCAGAATAATCAAAACTTGTAACACTATTCTACTGTTACAGCTTTTGTTGATGAATTATTTAAACTTTCCAAAGAGAAAAAAAAATTGAGAACTGAATTTAAGGTAATTATTATGATACTATCTTCTCAGTAAGACCCAAATTTTCTTTTTTTATTAAAGGTGGTAGTTTTATTTTTGTTATTTAGCATGTCCTCAAATATATTTAATTCTGCCAGTTTCTTGAGCTTATTAAGGAGATTCAGAGAATCACAGAAAGTTAAAGTTAATGTTAGAAATCTCTGTCTCCTCTCTGTTTTTAAAGACCTCCAGGGGAAAAAATATTCTAAAATGTCCTTCCATAACTCATTCTAACACTTAACAATCCTGAGATTTAATGTTTAGAAATTGATTTTGTATATATGGGTCAAAGAAACTCTAAGTATAAATCATTATGAAAAGCTCTGCATTATGTAAAAGACCTCTTATTCATAAAAAAGAATGTACTTAGCTGAAAAGACTATATTATGATAGTATACTTACAATGTCTAAAATAAAAAATAAAAATAGATATATTTTTCCCTCAAGAATTTTTCACCAACCCCAGAATCAGGGCTATAGATTACCTTAAGAAATCTTATCTAGCTCTGTATAATTTGGAAAGTTGTCCCTAATTTCAAAAGAAGAAGAAAGAAAGGACAATAACACCACACACATGCGCACTGTAGTTTCCTAAACAATTTGATCAATTCTTCACGTTCCTCTTTTCAAAATGTTTGCTTATAGCTACCTGTGCATTGTCATTTAAGCCCATTTCTAAATAGTATTTTCTGGAAATTGAATAAATGTGTTTAATTTTTCATAATGTATGTCTTTGTATGGTTAATTATTAAGTCGTTCTAAAGTATATAGATTTTGTTACCATTTAATTATTTTAATTTTTCTTGGAAAAGATATAGAAAATAACTCGAAAGAATGCCTAAAAGGGTTTTAACATTTGCTTACAGAGATTTTCTTTTTAAAATTTACTAAGTTGTCTGGTGGCATCCCTAATTTTATTTATAATTTTGAAGTTAAAATTCACTGAGGAGGCAAGATGGAATACTTCCTATCTTAGGTCCGTCCGTACTTACCAATCAACTGAAACTCCTAGAGTTTCATGTGGACAGTTGCTTTCAATTAACTTATTAAGTACGTTTTGATAAGCCTGATGAGTGCATATCGCTTTATTCTGATAACATGAGAAAAATGCCCTCTTTAATTTTAATACTTGCTAGTTTTCATTAGGTGGAATGAGCAGATTTTCTCCCCTACACGGACTGTTTTTCCTAATATGTAGTAAAAAAAAAAAAAAAAAAAAATGAAGTTCTGAGATGCACCAACTTAGGGTAAAATATACTTTATAGGTGATGAACAAAAAATGTGGGCCCCCCCGCCCCGAGTCCACATCAGAGGCCTGGCCGCCTCTGCGAAGCTTGGCGCTAACAGCCGGCTCTTCACGTGGGAGCCGGGGTCTGCCCACAGGGGCTTGCCCGCAGTTTGCAAACTCTGATTCTAGGACCACACCCAGATTGCATCTGACTTTCAGGTCATACCCTTTTTTGAACTCTGAATACACCTGCAATTCTTTTTAAAAAATCCACTGTAGACCTACATAAAGTCTGGCAGTCCATTCCTTAATGGGTTTATTAGTTAAGAGTCATTTTGGGGCCATTTTCAGCAATGTTAATTAGTGGATGCCACTTTCCTATAGAGATAGAGGCCAGATCTTTTTATTTCTCTTCCCTGCCCCCACTCTTTCCTCTCTACCCCTTCCTCCTTTTCCATTTTTCTTCCGTCCTTTTTTTTTCTCTTGAGATATTTACTTGACCCCCTCACTGGGCCCCAGGGGACAGTGGGCAGGCCTGGCGTGGCCCCAGGTCAATGACCTGCCGCGCTGCTCTTGTTGCTCTCGTCCCACAGGCCCCGGGCCGGAGCTGAGCGGCCCGAGCACCCCGCAGAAGCTGCCAGTGCCCGCGCCCAGCGGCCGGCCCTCGCCCGCGCCCCCCGCAGCCGCGCAGCCGCCCACGGCCGCCGTGCCCGGGCCCTCTGTGCCGCAGCCCGCCCCCGGGCAGCCCTCGCCCATCCTGCAGCTGCAACAGAAACAGAGCCGGATCAGCCCCATTCAGAAACCTCAAGGCCTGGACCCCGTGGAGATTCTGCAGGAGCGGGAATATAGGTAACGCACCGTGCCCCTGGATGCGTGAAGCCGCCGTGTTCCTGCAAGGACCACAGAGCCTGCGGGGTGGGCGCAGTGTCTCCTAGCCTTGTGGGCGTTTCTTTCTCGGGGCGAGGGAAAGGCCTAAGAGAAATTGCAGAGGCTGAAACTCATGCTATGAGAATGATTGCAGAATAAAGTTGCAGAGAAGTTCGTTTCCCACTGGGATTGGGGGTGGGGGGCACCTCTCTTATGGCTCTAGGTTGGCGGGACTGTGATTTTCACTCATTTAATCAGAAGACTTTAATGAACTCCTTTGACATGCCAGGCTCACACTGTGTGAGGCGCAAGCCCAGCCTGGAGTTCCCATGGATCCGGGAACGTGGTCCTCGCACGTGTAGAGGATGCGGTGCTGGCTCTAGTTTGTCAGCTTGTCCTGGAACGGTGACTGAGAGCGGGTCGGATGTTGAGCGTTTTCTGGTGGCCTGACCTTCATGTTAATGATACACCTAATGGGACTAAAGTACACTTTGTAGCTTGATATAATATATTTTTGTTTAAATTCATGCGTTTTCTTTTGTTTGCTTGTTTTTGGTCTATGCCTTGGTCCAACTTTAGGAGTAAGCCCGCTCTAAGTGTCTTCCTATGGGGTCCTTATTAGAAACTCCTCCTCCAGAAACTTAACTGTCACCTGAATTGGCATGTTTATCTCAACCAGGGGTTGGCAAATTTTTTCTGTAAAGGGCCAGGTAGTAAATATTTTACGTTTACAGGGCCATATGGTCTCTTTCACAACTACTCAGCTCTGCCCATGGAGTGAGAAAGCAGCCACAGACAATAATGGGCTGGCTGTGTTCCAATAAAACTTTATTTACAAAAACAGGCTGTGGGCAGGATTTGGCAGGAGTTGGCAGAACCCTTATGTAAATAGTTAATGTTACCCAAAAAGAGAGTCCAGGAAGTACCGAGTCAAGATTAAACCAGAGCTAAGATCGTGGTTTTTGGAATTAGACAGAAAGCATGCTCTGTCACTTACTAGCTACTATTACCTTGGTCAAGTTATGTCTCTTTCCTGTGACTCAGCTTCCTCATTGGTTAAAAGAGGGTATTAGAGGATTTCTTGTGGGGAGAGATAAAAATGACACAAAGACTTTTAGGACATATTAACAATTACTATTATTTGCCAAATATGATTTCATTTAAAAGAAAATTCGAGTTTAAAAATTGTAGAGTATGTTAGTAAACAATGCGTAGGCTCCTTTATGGAGAGTATAGCTGTAGTCTCATTATTATTGCTGATCCTTACTTAAGAGCTTTTATGTTGCTGTTTCCAGCATTTCATGTATCCCTAGAGATACATGAATTGGTCATCATCAATTGATATTTCAGTGTTGATAAGCAGGTTTTATTGGGTGAATAATTGCTCTGTATTATAAGGTTATATATTAGCAAATATTTTTTTGGACAGAAAAACAGTGTTTATATGCAGTCCTTTCTTTATGTTGCTATAAAAAGTTAAAAGTATTTTTTTAAAAAGACAGTAAATGGGAGAGAGAGTATTGTTTACTCTAAAATTCTGACCTCCTACAAGGGAACATTTATTTTTCATCCCTTAACGGTATGAAGCTGCCAGTACCTTTGTTAAGTCCTGTGAGTTTCCCTCATCACATCACAGACACTCCCTGCACCTAGGAATTCATCTGTGTTTTTTTCTTCATTCAGCCTGTGTTGTGTTTGTGTGTGTGTGTGTGTGTATGTGCGCGCACGTGTGTAAGTGCGTTTTACTGACTCCTAAATTTTCTTCTTGATCGTTTCCACCAGAATTTTAATTGCAGACCTTTCTTGTACTGAGCTCATTGTAACACCTTTTTTTTTTTTTTTTGTGACTGATCCTAATGGCTGGTCTCCCAAAGTATACAGTATTAATACGACTTAGCCTATTCCAGTGTGTGAAAAGCTTTTGTCCTTTATTCCTGTAGCAAAGAAAAAAAAAAAAAAGGATCTGTCAGTATCTTTTAAACTATACGCATTGTAGAATGTGGTGGAATGGCTATTTTTCATATTATTATTATTACTTGATAAATATCTCCTCTTTTGTAAAACTGCATGGCTTTTGAAATGATTGATCTGGCAACCCTGAGTCCAGAATGCTAGTGGGTTCTTTGGACTGAATTTTCCCAGGGCCATCTTGAGAAGAAGCCCAGGTTTGCACTGGCTGAGCTGCAGGGACATCTTTTATCTTCTTTATAGAGCAGGAGCTGGCCTCTGCCTACATGAAGATAAATGGTTCACCTGCCGAGATTAGTTAAATTTATCCCTTAAAAAAGGGTTAGATTAAGTCCCTTAGGCGCTTGTAAAGACAGTTAAGAAACTTTTCCGTTTTCCTCTTTTTGAGAGAATAGCTTACTTAGCCTTTAGCATTGATAACTGGAAGGTCCAATATATCTTTACCTTCTGATCAAGGATTTGAGCAAGGTCTTAAAAAAAAAGTCTTTTACAATTTTTTGAACATTATGTGAGCAAAATCCTCTGTCAGAAATTCTTTAATAGATGTTTATTTCTTCGACCATTGTAATATCACTAATATCATTAACCTTGTCAATGAGAATTGAAAGAAAATTGTCAGAATATTAATTTTTAAAAATTTTTTTATCCTTACCCAAGGATATGCTTATTGATTTTAGAGAGAGGGTAAGGAAGGGAAAGAGAGAGGGAGAGAAACATTGATGAGAAAGGGAAACATCAGTCGGTTGCCTCTTGTACACCCCCTGACTGGTGACTGAACCTACGACCCCCCGGCGTGTTTCTGGACTGGAAATGGAACCCACGACCCCGCGGTCCATGGGACGATGCTCCAACCAATTGAGCCAAGCTGGGCAGGGCAAAATCTTAACTTTTTAATGTTAAGTCCCTTGGCTGCTGCTTTATTTAATAATAGCATAAATATGTTTATGCATATGAATGTTTTGCTTCAGATCTGTATAAAATCTCCATTTAAAGCCCTGTTTTCCCATTTAAACTAGGTCCTTTCTTGTACAATGGAGCTTTATTGCTTTTCTTTGTAGTCAGTGTCAGAGAGAGACTCCCAGTGTGGGTGGGTCGGGCCCCTTCGGCACCCTGTCCTTGCCCAGTCCATACACCCAACTTCAGCGCTTCTATTTGGAGTTAGATGTTTTGGGCAAAAGTGCTCCAGACATTGTCATGTGAGCATGTAAACCAATTCCATGGATGTTTATGTTTGCATAGAAGATATATTTCACATTTGAAGGAAGAGTCCTCTTTAGTATTAAATCAGAATTTAGTTTGAACACAGTAGTGCATCCTCCTTGCTTCAGGAAGCAAACATAGTCTGTGGTTTTTTGGTTTTTTTGTGGGGTTTTTTGGCCTTCCCTGGTATCCATTCCTTCTCAAAAATTACCAGGGGCCACTTTATCAGCAGAGTTACAAAAAGTCAGTCTCCCTCTCTCTTTTTTTTTAAAGTGTCACTCAGCTCCTTGAAGGAACAAAATGTACCAGTGTCATTTTCTGTTCAAATAACTCTCCTACAGGAATCATAAACTTCTCCTCTGGACCTGAACAAATATCTGTTGCCTTTAATGGAACTCTTTTTCTTGCCAGAACAGTCACCCCTCTTGATTTACTGCTCAATCTGTATGAAAAACTTGAGTGACCTAATTCTGCTTCAATTTTCTGTGCTCGTGAGGACACTAAATGAGTCTCCTGCAGTCATGCAGTATTGCATCTGTTGTTGTTTCGTGAAGTTTAGAATCCTGAATCTCTTTATCGGACTACCTGCTGAATCCCATTGATAGGAAGATGAAATTGTCTGGAGAGAAGCATTATTTAAAATGAAGATTTCTATTAACAACCACCACCACAAAAAGATAAAATTTTCTGTGTTAAGGAAGCCCTGCCTGTACCTTTGTCCCCACCCCCACTCCCCATGTGCCGAATTGAATGCATGTAATTTTCCTATGGAAACTACCCTTTCTCATCTCCTATAGTTTGCACGTTTATACTTTGTACTTCTTGCCTCCCTTTCATAAAAGGGAGATTCTTTTGTGCTGGGGAATCTGAGATTCCCTGGCAAATTACTAGGCCCCTTGGAGAAGCCGTCATTGCGGGAAGGAGTGCGCCGTCCCCCGCAGCTCCTCACCCACTCCGGTGCCCCATTCGGCCCAGGCTGCATCCACCGCCCCCCACCCCGCTCTCTCCTTCCTTCCCCTCGCCACTCCCCAACTCCCACCCGCCCAGCGCAGTGTGATTTAATCTCTATACTGGCAGTCCAGCTCTCCTAAGATTATTTATTTAGTCCTTTAGAAGATTAAGGAAAAAGCAGCTATTCCTTTAATTTAGCACCTGACCTACTTTGTCAAAGAAAGTAAACCAGAATGCTGAGGGATAGTTCGGCCTCTGGAATTTTCAAACAAGAAAGGTCTGCAGTGACTCCAGGACCAAGGAAGCAGAATGACCCTGTCGTTGGCCCTCACCTTGCCCCACTATAATATTTAATTCTCCCTGTATAATGGCCCCATTCCACAAAAGTGAGATTGTTTTGGTTTAGTTTCTTTCCTTTATATTATATATTTGGAAAAAAATCCATAATAGGTTTTTCTCTTAATGTCTGAATTGTTAAGATGTATCATCTGGTGCCAATTTGGAGATTTGGAGATGTGAATATTTAAGAAACTGAACTGGAGAAATGAAGTAGATGTTTGTTTCAGACACTGAAAATTTCTTAAAAAGACATGATAATAATCTTATGAGTATCCGTACTGTAGGGAATGTAGAAGAAGTTGGGAGAGTTTAAACAATTTGACCACAAAGAGAAATATGGTAAAAGTTTTTTATTGTTGTTTGAACTAACAGATATTTAGTCTATTGCACGGTTAAACCATTTAATAGTGCAATTGTATTGATATGCATAGTTGAAATGATAAGCATGAGAATACTATAGTAACACATTATGGTGATAAATCATTCAGCAAATCAGAATTAATAACATGTATACCAAATAAAGTAGGAATCTGTCATAATATCCTTTTAAGTAAAGTCAATGAAACACAGTGCATTTCCTTTCCTATCATTTTTGAAATTTTGAAAAAGAGGACATTTTATTTCTCTACCAAAGCAAACAACTGTAAGTTTTTTAAAAAAAACCCAGTCATTTTGATAGTTGGGCTATACGAAATCTTAAGCTATTTTTCAGCATCTAAGTCACAGGTTTTCCTTTTTCATACTAATAAAGATATACTACATCATTTTAAAGGTGGACGAAACCATAATACTAATTTTTAACAGACACATTGTCAACATTTGTAGTTGAGACCCAGTGATGTTCTCAGTTAGAAAGTTATATTTTAATCACCCTGTAGTGGTTTTGGTGTCAGGCAAAGGAGGTTCAATCTGGAGTCCCTCCTTTGCTAGCCCCGTGAAGTTGACATGCTTCTCAATATCGCCAAACTCTTCTTTTCTCCTCATTGACATAGCACCGTTACACTTTGTGGGGGTGTGTATGTGAGATAACAGGGAGAAATGAAATGGTGAGTTGAATGTACTTAACTCGGTGCTGTTAGAGTTAACTTAATTTAACGTACTGCCTTTCTTATCACTAGTCTTTCTTTGTTGAAATCTCTTCCAAGACAGTTTTGCCCCAAATTTTGGAGGAGATTGTTCTAAAAATAGATTTAAATGGCCTGTAATTATTTGAAAGAAAAGGGTCCAGGTGAACTCTAAAACCAGGAGTTTATATGGGTAACAGTAATGGTATCCCAGATGAATAAAGAAAGTAGATGTCTTTTGCAGTCTATTGGGAAGAACTACCCGCAGTTGTATTTTTGATGGTGTCTAAAATGCGAATCCTTGGCAATCCTTTTCTAGAAACTCAGGTTTTAAATACTGTTTATTTAGCTATTTGCTGCTGGCCCAAACCTGATTTTGAAAAATGCCTAATTTGCCTTTTCTTTTTTTTCTCCAGCAAGCATTGCTCACAGAGGAAGTGGCTGTGGTTGGCAGGGCACTCTCCCTCTCTGAATGTTTTGCGTTGGCTAATTTCTGTGGCCTCAGCACCTAAGACTGCTCTTGTTCACTCAGCTGTAATGGCTGTCATCCTCAGCATCTTGGCCAGGAGGGCAAATGGCCCCATTGCCTTAGGACAGAACCAGAAGTTAGAAAGAAAACTGTTGCCGCAGCCCTGCACTACGGCTGGCTGGGCGTTTGGGAGCAAGTCAAATTTTCCTGCCTCTCATTTTCTCTCTGTTCAGAGCGAGCAATGGCACTTGACTTTCCTCTTACATGTATCGTGAGCCTTCTCTCCTGGGTGTTAGAGAAAGGTTATGTACAAGACCAGAGTGTTAAGCAACATACAACACCTGTCTGCATTAATGCAAGGATAGCTTTTCTCTGTTTAACATCGGAAAAATCTAGTTGGGTGTCAGAAATCAGCCATGAGTGTCTGGAATAGGTTTTGCCATGAACTTGAACCTAATGTTATTGTTTATCATTTAAGACTAAACTATAATGAGTATTTCCACCTCTTCTGCCCCTATTTTATGATCTCCTTTAGACTTCAGGCTCGCATAGCTCACAGGATACAAGAACTGGAAAATCTGCCTGGCTCTTTGCCACCAGATTTACGAACCAAAGCAACCGTGGAACTGAAAGCACTTCGGTTACTCAATTTCCAACGTCAGGTAATACCTTTTCCCCAGCAAATCTCAGATGTAGGAAGGAAATGTAATTGCTTGAGATCAGTGTGTTTCCTTAAGTCTGTTCAATATTGTTATGAAGATACAAGCTTAGTAAGATATTGTATCTTTTAGACCAGCAGCATAGAGCTAAAAGTAATGAAGATGAACTGCTTATTATTCTATTTTTCTCTTCTGTATATCAGAGACATTTTTTTCTTCTGCACTATGGTTTACAAAATTGGAGTTACAGCATTTGCTACTGTGAGTGAAACCTTCAGAACAAATGAGATTGCTCATGTGTGCCTTTATGACTCCGAAGAAAAACAGTCAGGTGGTAGATCAGAGTTTCTTTATAAACACAAATGTATACTCCTAGTCATGACCATGAAAATTTCTTAACAAAGATGATAGCTACTCTACTAAATTATAGAAACATTTATAGAAACACATAAATCTGTGTTTTGAAACTGCTGATTGTTCATCACAACACAAGTTTGGCGCATTTGATCACGCCAGGCCTACATCTTATGTAGATCACTGAATTATTATCTACCGTACCAGCTAGTAGTCACTTATTAATAAAAGCTAGTATAATGGTCTGTTTTAGAATTGCTAAACCTGTAGGAAACTAGTGGAATGAAGTAGAGATAATTTTTACTTTGGTAAGTTTTGTCTTATGGACCCAAAAGGCACAGCTCTCCTGGTCTGCATGCTGCCTCATTTAGCCAAACAGGAAAAGGAACACTTTGTCACCAGTTGGATGGGTTTGTTTGGTTACGGTGTTGGGCATGCAAAATGAATTATTAATGAATGAAAGTAGTTTGGAAGTATTGAGTTGCATGACTTTGTCTGTTGGAAGATGTGATTAAAATCACAAGGCCACCTCACTTGCTATTGTCATATGAACTTGGGAGTATTTGCCTTATTTGCTATAATATCAAAGGAGGGCATCAGTGTGGATGGATGCTACTTTGCCATAGATTCATGAGAGTAGATTAGAGCTTAAATTGAAAGAAAGAGAGAGAGAGAAAGAGGAAGGAAGGAAGGAAGGAAGGAAGAAAGGAAGAAAGGAAGGGTGGGTCTCTCAGTTTCATTCAATTCCTTCCTATAGGTGACTTCATTAAATGTATTGATAAACTACTAGATAAAATTTTGTTTAAAGAATATTACCCAAGTACATTTTTAGGAATAACATTATATTCAAATTAACTTTATGCTAAACTCTTATTAGTCTCTGATTTTTGCTTGATATTACTGAAAAAATCTATTATCTATGAAGTTTACCAATGAAATTAACTATAATTAATGCTGATTTCAGATTCAATTGAATTATTATTTTAATGTATATTTTCAGTTCCCACACCCTACCACCATATAACATATGGTATGGATAAGTTTTTATATTTATGATCATCTAAAAGAAGTTTATGATTAATATACACTTTGAATAGCTTATAAGACTATCATTGTTAAAAGTGGGAGGAAGCCAAAACTAATATTTTCTATTTTTTTATATAAGACTGTGAATTAACATTATTTGAGTATCTGCTGCCATTGTACATGAACAGGAAGTAATCCTTTTATTCTTTTTGCAGAACATCATTAAAGTTAATCTTTAAACACGAGGAACATGTTAGTATAGCATTTAAAACAAAGTAAAATATTTTTAAATCTTATTAATAAAGTAGTATCATTAGAATAATTAAATAGAATGAAGGAATTTATTTAAAGGCCAGAACAATCTCTACTTTATTTTTTTTACTGTTATAGTGGTGTAATTGCTTTTTCCCCCAGAATTATTTGGAAACAGAAGTTATACCATCTTTGAAAATACCGCATAAATTTGGTGTGATTTAGCCCCTTCGATTACTAAAAGGCCAACTGTGATTGAGAAACCCCTAGAGTCCTCATTCTGCCAATGGAAACAAGAGAAAGGCAAGAGTCAGGGACCTGGCCCCTATTGGGGACCCTCTCTAACTGCTCTCCTCTTGACAGCTGAGACAGGAGGTGGTGGCCTGCATGCGTCGGGACACGACCCTGGAGACGGCGCTCAACTCCAAAGCCTACAAGCGGAGCAAGCGCCAGACCCTGAGGGAGGCCCGCATGACGGAGAAACTGGAGAAGCAGCAGAAGATTGAGCAGGAGAGGAAGCGCCGGCAGAAGCACCAGGTACTTGGGCCTGGGCTGTGCATTTCTCATTTGACAGCCATGTCCAACTAAGTAACGAGGTGGAGTCAGACTGGCTGGTAAAACGTGCCATAGGTGGGTGATGGGGGCATCACAGAACAGATGTTCCTTGGAGCTTACAGTCTGACCACCCATTTTGCAGTCGAGGGAACTTAGGCCAAAACCAGGTAAATGGACTTTCTTAGTTCACATCAGGTGTCATCTTCATAATCCCACTGGAAAGCTGTTGACTGGGTGGGATTCCTAGAGCAAAATCCAGGGGAACTTGGAAAAGGAACGGAGAAAGCAAAAAGTTATTTTTATAACACATGCAAAAATGGGCCCAACTGGAGGTTTTACTGGGGCAAAAATTTAAAAATATTCCTCTCTAGGGGTTTGTAAATACTTTGATGTAAAATTTGATTTTGGGTCATAATCTTAGAACTTAAGTTTTTCTTTTTGTGCTCAGTTTAGTGCCTAGTCTAGTTTTATTTTTAAAATGTTGGATTTGGTGTGAATAAGGGTACATTTTCTCCTCCTTTATTTAAAATAGTATACACATTACATGTGGAGATTTTAGCTCCCTATGAAATCTTGAATTACAATTCTAAGATACTTAGAGCAGAAGAAATATTACTTTTATAACATAATTCTCACTGGAAATACTTGTCTCCCTCAGGTTTATTTGAGAACAATTGGCTTTTAATTTTATCCTTGCCATTTTGTAGGTGTTTCCCTTCATTTCTGATCTTTGCATATTCATATGTCCTCACCCTCAAAGCTCAGAGACTTCTCTTCCACAGGCTGGCTCCAAAATAAACCTTGAGGGGGTCACCTTACCCACCAGCCTGTAGCCCGCACCTCAGTTATGGAGACACACCAAGGCACCTATCCCAGAATACTCCCCAGCTTCTCATCTTTCATTGTTGTTAAATGCTCACTGAGAATTTTTTTGGACTGCACTGAAACCTCAAGGGCATTGGGAAATAGACTTGAAGTATACTTCTCTCCCCCCACCCTTGGAATCCTTTAGGAATACCTGAACAGTATTTTGCAACATGCAAAAGATTTCAAGGAGTACCATCGCTCAGTGGCTGGGAAGATCCAGAAGCTTTCCAAAGCAGTGGCAACTTGGCACGCCAACACTGAGAGGGAGCAGAAGAAGGAGACAGAGAGGATCGAAAAGGAGAGAATGCGCAGATTAATGGTAAGGAGTCCACCTGAAAGAACCCAGGAAAATGCTCTTTTCACTCTGTATTGAGAATGTAAAATATGCTGTAGTAGAAGGAGAGAGTAAAAGCTCCTTATGAAATGTATGAATGCGTTCCTTTAACTTCATGGGGAAGGGGCTCAAACATCCTCTCTTTCCTAGACAATGCATGCTATACATCTGGGGCTACAAGAACCCAGGAAAATGCTTTTTTTCACTCCCTGTATTGAGAATGTAAAATATGCCGTAGTAGAAGGAGAGAGTAAAAGCTCCGTATCAAATGGATGAATATGTTCCTTTAACTTCACGGAGATGGGGTTCAAACATCCTCTCTTTCCTAGACAATGCATGCTACACATCTGGGGTACACCCGATGGGTATAGTATTCCCATTTTCTAGCAGGGCATTGCTGTTCGGATTATAGCTTCTCACATAAAGGAAGGTACTATATCTCACAGGAGTTTTGATAACCAGATCTGGAAGACTGGAAATGGCAGTTTTAAAAATATTGCTTCTTTGAGACTAACAGCATAGGTTGTTTAAAATAAATATCTCATTACATTGTGTCATAGAATCTAAAGAGGTCCTTTTTTTTTTTTAAGCTCTTGTCCTTTTTTTTAATGGCAAAAACCTTTCTCTAACAGTATAAAAAGTGATTTTTAAGTTAATTTTGAAATGTTTTTTGTTAATAGCTGGGGTGTTGTCAAAGGCAAGTCAGGGATTATTGTTTTTGCACTATTTTTTAATGGATTATATAACACAGAAGGGATTAGTACATATGATTGGCCTGTGTTCTGTTTGTTTTCTTTTGGGGGCTTTTTTGGGACTTGGACCTCATAGAACGCCATACATTTTACAGAAGTCTGTGTTATCTATAATGATAGGAGCCATGCAGATTCTATCTGGGACCTGATTCCTGAGTTGTACATGAAGAGAAAGTTACCTCAGCCCATAATTATGTCCTGGAAAAATTCCAAGTGACAGTCTTCCTAGTTGGCATTATGGTTTGCATTTTTTTCCCCATTAATTTTTTGGGTCCCAGAGAGTAAACACCATATTTTAAAAGGCTCTGTGTCCAGGTGTGACTAAATCTTGCCATCTTCTCCTGCTTTCTGCTCTTTTTTTGTGGGAGGAAGAAGATAACCCAAGAAATTCCTAACTAGCTAGGGAGGCCATTTTATAGTAAGCAGTCAAATTTGTCTGATTTAACTGAAGTGAAACTATATTAGAACTTCAGTAACAGATTGGTTTGACACTAATGATTAGGCATTTGCAAATCATTAATTTTTGCAATTAAATGATGGGATATACAGATAACAGAGAAACTGAAGTTCTTTATCACTCTTTCTTCAAGTGAGATCAACCATAACGAAAAGCAATTAGAGTTATAATAGCATTTGAGGTTCACGCTCATCCACGGGGCAGACGGCAGCTAGACTGGGCGATGAAACTGCTGTCACGCGGGCACATTCTGGAGTGACATGCCTGGACGGAAGATGCAGGTGCCTCCTAAAGATTTTGCAGTGTCTTCCTTTTATTCTGTGTCACACGGGGAAAATATTTTTTGCTCTGTCCTTTTGTTAAGATGTATAAAAAAGATTTCTCTTGAAATGGCTCAGAGTACATCAGAGTTTTTATTCCATTTAACCTCATAATGTTGCTTAATGGGAAAGTAGGAATTATTTTATATGTTTTATTAGACTTAGGTACTAAATGACTTGTCCCCGGTCACCTAGGCCCATAACACAGTGCCAATCTGTGACAAAAATCCTCCAAGTTTGACTTTCCTTGTCAACCGCAGTGTTCGTAATGCTTTTAAGCATAAGAAGTCATTTGTTTAATGCTCATTTTATTTCTTGCATTTAGAAGTACTTACTGAAATATTTTTGATGAAAGGATATCATGTCTGGAATTTGCTCCGAGACAGTCCATTTGGGCATTGAGAGGAGGAGTCTGAGGAAGGGGTAGTCATGAGGCAGGAATCGTCACAAGTTTATTTTTGTTGCTTGGTGTTGATTACATGAGAGATTATTCTGTTCTGTCTAGTTTTTATTATATTTGAAAATGTCCAGAATACAAAGTTAAGAATAAACTTCAGATAGTGAATTGTCAAATTTTAACATTTTTTATGCCGTTCAAGAATCACAAAAGAACAAAGTTGACTCGAAAGTGCTCAGTCATGCCACGTAAGCACTGTGGCTACGTATCTTGACTTTGCCGTGAACTCTGGTGTCCTGCGACATAGGCGTCCCACTCCCTTGTTCCCCCCAGTCCCTGCCTGTGTGCGAGGCCTCGTGTAGCCTGGAACACTCAATGTGCTGCAGTCAACGCCAGTCAGAGTTCAGACTGTCGAAGGGAGGGTTGAGCAGAACAAGACATTTGCAAACTTCTGTTATGCTCCAATCACGCTCTTCTTTCCTTAACAGGCCGAAGATGAAGAGGGCTACAGAAAACTGATTGATCAAAAGAAAGACAGGCGTTTAGCTTACCTTTTACAGCAGACTGATGAGTATGTGGCCAACCTGACCAACCTGGTTTGGGAGCACAAGCAAGCCCAAGCAGCCAAAGAGAAGAAGAAGAGGAGGAGGAGGAAGAAGGTGAGTGCCCTGCTGTGGCAGCTGAGTCAGGAACCAGTTTAAGGCATGCATTGCTCTTTAATAAATATCTCTTACCACGGTAATGCAACGTTTAGGTTACTGAATTGCAGAAATTGCTTATATAAATGAGTATGATGCGAAAGTTGATTGGGCGCACTCGACAACAGATTGAAGATGAGGGCGTAATGGATAGGATGTATTAAACTGAAACAATGCAGTTTATATACTCATTGTTTCATACTGTCTTTAAAAATTAAATACACATGGTCAATAAGAAAGGGGAAAACCTGGGCACAATTAACTGTTTTCTTAAGTGTAATGCAGTGTGGCAGGGATCTGCTCAGTTAAGAAACTGGAGTGAAAATTAAGAAGAAAATGCAGGGTACCGATTGAAAGAAACCATAGAAAAATGTAAGAGATAGCTTTGGGATACCTTTGGAACAAATTGTAGCCAGTTTATTTGGACAGGCAGTGATGCCAAAATTGTTTGTTTAGTTCAGCGGCCTTGTGCTACACTAGGTACAGGTCAGGGTTTTAGGTGATTACAGAAAACAGTACTCTTATGTAAAATGTGCCCTAATTATCATGAGAAGTGAAAGATAAGATTTAGAATTTCTGTTCTACAAATACTATGTCCCAATTCAAGGGAAACATGCTAGTGTAGGCCTGTGAATATGGCTCTTCTTTGAAGCTTAAGTAGTTGGGAAGTTGAGTTCTTGGTTGATATTTTGTTTTCATGCTAAATTCTAATTGGCTCAGGTACAAACAGGAAAACTTCCTCAGAATTGTGAAGATTGAGGATGGGTAGCATTTAATCATTTATTCTCTGAACTGAATAATTGAACAAAATACTTTTCCAAAAATAATTAATTTCATGGCTCCTGAATTCTCATACCTGTTTCGTAATTAAAGAGGAGGAATAAATGATTGAGAAGGTGCCCTCTTGCTCCTGATCTCTTTAGTATAAAATAGCTTCCCTTCTTGTGAAGATGAATAAGGAATGACTCAGGATTTAGACATTTCAGTGGTAAAGAATACCTCATTTTCTCGTCAAGGTAGCGTTATAGACTTTACAAAATTGCATCTCCCAATTTCTGACTTAGAAAGACATTTTCAGAGTTCACGAAGAGCACATAGGCAAACAGATACAATTCTACAACATTCCATAGGTGGATCCCATGAAATGGCAATTTTAGTTTTTCTGAATCTAGACGTGTATTTTGCAGATGTTGTCACAAAAAGTTCACTGTTAGTGTTGTTAGTATTAAAGTTTATATTCTACATTTCTTTGTGATTAAAAGCTAATGGCCCAGATTGGAACTTCTGGCTTTATAACTAACAGATTCCTGCTGCGTTGTTAAATTGATATATCATCATAGAAAGCTGCATAACTGAGTGATAATGATTATGCCTTTATTTATTTATTTATTTATTTATTTATTTTTGTTAATCTGTACAAAGCAGGGACCTGTCACAATATTTTTCATGGTGTTGCCAACTCTGATGACTGATAGTTTGGCTCTCTACTTCGAAACTCTTGCCTTCAGCTTTGCTAGTAGCATTTATGTTTGGTGCATTTGCTCAACAAATATTAACTGAACACTTACTATGATGGAGACACAGTGTGCTGGATGCTGGGGGAGACAGAATGTAAATAATGGTGAGGAGAGGCACTCTTGCTCTCTCTCTCTCTCTCTCTCTCTCTCAATTTAACCAGAGAAAGAGAGAGAGAGAAACAGACATTAATCAAATATGTATCTCAATATCTATTTATAAACTGTGATGAATGAATGATGTGAAGGAATACTGTGAGTCAAATTGGGGATGGGGCCTGATTTCCTGGCAAATGAATAATAATAGCAAAGCACCTCCAGGTTGCCTTTTGGATCTCCCCGGGCACTTCCTGTTGATGATCTCACATGGATGAATGTGCAGAATGATGACTTCACGATCAGTCGTGTACCTAGCTCTTCTCTTGCATACTCTCAGAATGCCTAACATTTGGGCCTTCCCTGCTCTCAGCAGGACTAAGGAAGACAGGCTATGTTTCCTTCCTGGGCCCTCTTGCTGTGAGAAATGGATAAAGAAGGTAAAAAAAGAAACTGGGCCCCTTCCTAGTCCCTCCTGAAAACTGTCTCTTTCATGGGACTTTGAGACCCAGTTCAAAATGAGTTACCCAATTTCAGATGTACCTTTAATAGTGCAAATAAAACAAGTGCTTTCAAAAGCTGATTATTTGACACTTTGGATTATCTATAGTTCTTCTTTCCTCCAGTCATTAGAGTGAATGATTGACAGTTGCTTGTTGCAATCGGAGAGGGAAACTGCATACAGAAGCTTCAGAATTCTGTGCTGTCCCTTTCAGCATTTTCCTATAGAATTGCACACAATCCTGCACCCAACCACAATTTTTTAATTAAGAAAGGCATCGATAAATCTTTGTTTTGAGAAAACCTTTTTTACCTAGCAAATAGCATTGAGCTGGTAGCAACATTTGTAAGACAACAAAGACACAGGTTACTCAAAGAACTATGTTATTAAAGAGGAGTATGATTGACTTTGTAATGTAATTGAAAAAGAGTTATTTTTTACTTTGTGTTAAACTCCTGTATAATTTTTAAATAGTAGCCCCAGTGTAACAGAAAAGGTCTTTGTTTTTCCCGCTAGGGAGTTTATAGTGTTTACTTGTTGTTAGTAAATAATAGAGTGAAGTTCCTTTAACCTGCCACGACCTTGTTTAATTTTCTCTTCTCACCATTAGAGCCATTTCTATGAAGTATATATTTATAAATCATTCTGAAACTTCTCCTTCTCAGCCTGGTCTTCCATTAATGCCCTTGTAATGGAAGAAAAAGAGATAAACTGTATGTATCTACTTAAGACTTAGAGGAGGAATAATTTTTAAAGAATTGAAAATATCTCATTATGTGAAGCCAGTCTCTGCCGCGGGGCAGGAGGACTGCACTATGGCGTGCACTTAGCATGACCTTGAGGTCTCCGTCCTGTGTCATGATTATTCTCTAACGACCACTGGGTGACTGCAGGATAGAACGGGGACGGGGGCTAGATGAAGCCATCAGGGTGTATACATGTAGGATTAAACATGCTAAATTAGAAAACTGGCCTACTGTCCAAATCATGTGAGAACACAATCCTTTACATTCATAACTACATAAGAAAACATATCAGATGAATTTGCTCTTATTCCCTTGTAGGATATTTCATTAAAAGATCTATTATCCAGTACTTAAGTCGCTTGCTCTGTCAGAAGGTGATTTGTTAGGACTGAGTAGAAAAGTTCATCTAAAGACTTTAGAACATTCCATGGCACATAGTAAGTGCTCGGTAGATTTTGGTTACCTTGTCAAGCCATTCTCTGGTATAAATGTAGGATTATGATGATTAAAATGTGGCTGTAGGGTTTTTGAAAGTAAAAATCTTCTCCCCCCCCATTGTATATTTTCTGTGATGTTGAGTAAATAACTACCTTTTTTTTTCTAGTTGAGGATCAATTGAATATCATCTTGTAGGATAATGACAGGTTCTTGAAATGCAGATTTATTAATTTTGGTGGATTCTGCTTATCTGTCCCTCCTTAGCTCTTCCAAAAAGAATTTGTATTATGTGGCCTCTAATTTAGTGTGGTTTCTGGTAATAGTAAGGTATTTCTTGCAGGGTTTTAGGGGGTATTTTTTCTTAGACTGTGACAGTTAGGAGCCCATGGTATCCCCTGACCCGAACCTACTGCTTAGAAGTCTAGCCATTTTACGTGTTCGGCTTCTTGAGCTGCTGACTTCAGGCTGAAAATAAATATTTAATTTTGTCTTTCAGACCTTTCAATTGGATATATACCAGCAAAACTATGCCATTGTTATTTATTTGTGACATTTCTTGGAAACTCATGCCACTAATAGGGATCCATGGGGAATGGAATGCTGTTCCAGATCTTTTTCATTGTGGTGTTTCCTTTTCTTTCTGAAACTTCTTTTATTCCCTTTCTCTTTCATCAACCATAATTATAAGTAAATCTCAGAACTGAGATGTTTTGGAGAGGGAACCTTTCCAATATAATGTATTGATCAATATTGTGATAGAAAATGTGTTTTTATCCTTTTTAGATATCAAAAAGTCAGAAAAGCCTCGGTATAAATAATGTTTGATAAAAAGAACATCAAATGCAAAGTAGTAATGTTTAGACATTTGTTTTACATTCAAGTTTCCAATTCTCAATCCTTTCATGTCTTATGTTTTCCCCAAAGATATAGTATATTGCCGCATTTCTCAACAAGGGCAATTCCGTAGGTAAAAGAGAGATTCTTAGGTGACTCTGGACATTTGAGTGTAGCGACTATTGTAAAGACAGGTGAACACAATGCCACAATGATTAGATTTATTTGATTAGTTTACTGTCAGAATGGAGGAAACTAGAATTTTGGATCAAAGTCCTGCTTAACTGGATTAACCTGTTATTTGAGTCAAAATGTTAGAATTGGTTTTCTCTGCAAAGTACAACCAAAGTAATGTGCAATTGCCAGTTCATTCGATATTCTTGGGGTTTTTTTATTGCCTGATCACCTATCTTAATGCTCAGAGGTCCACTTAAGTAAAAATAACCCAGTGGTTTCTGAAAGCCTAGGTTTCCATTGAAACAGAACGAGTCTTTAAGATGCCGGCACATTTGAATGTTGTTTCAGTATATCATAACACCTGCTGGGGGAAAAAATGCATTCACTTTATAATGTAGATTGTAAAATAGTTGATATAAAACTGTTTCTTTATGAAACAAGGCTGTTTATGGCCTATGTTGTGGTAAACTACAATAAATAAAGTGCCCCATAGAAGTCTATTTTCTTGGGTTCAGCTTAAAAATGGGATTTTCCTATCTTTTTGACCCCGTCACTGATTATTTTATATAACTTCTGCAAGGAAGATGGGTAGCCATGCACATAGCTTTGTTCCTGAACATTTCTAAATGGAAGATAGGAATTGACATTGGCCTTTGGAATTAGGAATCCAAGTTGTCTTTAGTTATGAGTAATTTGCTTCCTATCCCCTCCATGACTAGGTTAATTACACTCCTTCCTCCCTCCCTGAGCATAATTAGTTCCAGATTTTTTCAGGTAGGAAGGAGGTGGTCCAGAATTCCTTTAGTTCTAATTAGTGGATGAACTTTAGTGTTCTGCTTTTAATCAGTGAAAGTAAGCTCAGGTCAGCGATATTGATAGGATACGTTTACAGTCACATAATACAGATAACTACCTGGATGTGAAAATTCCTCAGGCAGTGGGAGATGTGGCAGGTCCTGTCGCCTGGTATGCAGAGACTGTCCACGGTTAGTTCAAATGGGAGCACCAGCCACCGTCTGTTTGGAGTTCATCTTGAGCCCAGAAAAGGGAAGGTTTTTGCGGGGGGGGGGGGGGGACGGGGGTGAAGGAATAAAATACCAGTTTGATGCGAGAACATGGATTTATGAAAGAACTCCAGCCAGAAACCTACAAACTGAAAGAATCCAAAGCAGGATGGGAGGACTTGGCATCCTTTGCTGTAAACTGCCACCTGGCATCCCCCTCATGTAACAACATCATTGAATTGGGTGTAAGTACAGTGCGTGCAAGAGAAATCTCATAGAGCGCCAGTTCAATGAGAAATTATGTGTGTTCTTAACTATTTGACTTGCAAATACATTGACACTGAATTACAATAATGATATTTCACTGAGTATGTGTATTGTTCTTGCATTCTCTTATTCTGTCAGTCAGTCATTTTTTTTTTCTCCATTCATTCACCAAATATTTATTTAGTGCCTTGTAAAAGCCAGGTACTCTGGTAGGGGTGGGAATACATAAGTGGAAAAAAACAGACAGAAATCCCTGACCCTGTAACCTTACAAAGCAGTTTTCAGACAGTGCTGTAGCAGACTCATATAGGCACTCAATAATAGCGCTTGGACTATTGGTGATTCTTTTACATTGTGGAGATTGATGCTCTCAGTGTATATTACGTGTGACATTGAACTGTATATGTTGAAATTGTGGTCCAGTCCTGCAACAGCCCTATGTGGTAGTAGGGACTGTTACTGCCCCTAACTTACAAGAAAGAGAACCAAGACACAGAAGATTTGCTCAAGATCACACAAGTGAAGGTCTCTTGCACTTAGTGACACAGCTAGGATTCACATGCGGGTCGTCTACTGAATCATTCCAGAACCAAGTTTCTTAAATCTAATATTACATTGCTTCTCAAGTTTGATACCTAGCAGAATTTTTAAAGTCAGGTTAGAGGATTTTAAATAATGGAAGGGCCTAATTATGAGGCAGTTTTATGATAACACACTTGCTTAGTCTATAGCATATTCATAGAAAAATATCATTCAGAATAGCTTTGATTTTATTATTTATGGTCCTTCAAGCTTTTTCAGGTGCTAGTCATTGAAATGGTGATCCAGTTTCACCAGCTAGCTATTGGAAATTGGCTTATTCGTTGTCTGATTTGATTTCCTTTGTGGGCCAAATTGGTAGCTTATTTCTGATTTGAATGGAAAGAATGGTAGGATTAATTGACTTTCTCCAATTAATTAAAACAGTTGCTTGAGTATAGTGCCTGAGAATTCCAAAAATGGAAACACCAGGGGCTGGTAGCAGGGATAGTTTCTTCTCTGAGCTTTTCTGCCATTGTTCTCTCTGTATTTCTAGCCTAGACAAAGAGCCTGCTGTTTTTCGATACTGATCATTTCTTTTGAGCTTGTAAACATTTTCACTTTGGGGTGGCAAAAATAGAAACTTAAATTATTGTAAAATCATAACCAAAAGGAGCATTTTGTTTCCTATCTGTGGTGCCTTGTGTTTTGGCATACATGCATACATCTATTTTTGTAAGAAAATTATAAGAGAACTTCAGAATTTTCAAACATTTGTGTAAACTGCGTTTCTTCAGTATGGACAAAAGGCTGAATTTTAAACATTACACATTTTCTATAAGAGCTGTTTTGTCAAGAGACAATTGAGTTATTTTCATAGAAAGCATAAATGTATATATAATCAATGCCTTAAGTAAACCAAGTGGAGTTAATATTGATTCTGTATCATTATATATATATTTTTAATTAACTAAAGGGCCCAGGGGAGGAAAGCTCATTTTCTTAAATGTCTTGATAAAGCAAATGACTAAAGTTTGGTTTTTTTTTTTCATTATACTACCCTGAAGTAGTGTAGCTTTTCAGTAATAACTTTAAAATAAGGATTATGTAAAGGTGATGTTAAAGATTTCACTTGTCAAAGAAGTCATTACAAATGTAAGAAATTTTAGACTAATTTGTGAATATTACAGATGAGATTCACTTCGGTATGTACAAAATGTGACATAATCTTAGCTTTCCATTTAGGCCATCTTTGAGGCTCATAGAGGTTAATGAACTAAGATACTGGAATATTTAAGAAACAGTAGATCACAGAATTTTTCATGAGATCACAATATCTGCCTCAAATTTCCACATATACCCACTGTGGAAACACTAAATATTATGAGAGCCCTTAGGTAGAATGAAAGACATTCAGAGGACTCACAGAGTTTTATATAATTTTGTATTTTTATGACTGAAGAACAGTTCAGAGTTTATTCTCAATGGACATTTTTAGAAAACTTGCTAAGGGAATAGGAAAGTTTTGCTGATCCCATCAGGATTTGTCTTCATAGTGCCAAACATGAGAACATTGCAGGTTCTGACCTCTCCCTCTCAGTGCTGCCAATGTCTTAAGCTCTTTGGATCCTGGAAGACAATCCACAAATCTCTAGTGTACTGGCCTTGCACTGCAGCTGGCTCTCACAACCTCTCTGCAAGTTTCTAATAGAATACACACTTTCTTTTAGATGGTGAAAACAAGTAAAAATAAAAGGCATGAATACTTAAGTGTTGTTAGATGAGGGTGAGTAGCAATGAAGTGCCATTGTACACCCCAGAGTTACAATGAAGTCCTTCCTGTACCCATCTTCTTGGTTGACATGTAACATGACATGTTGTTGTTTTACAGAAGGCTGAAGAGAATGCAGAGGGAGGGGAGTCTGCCCTGGGACCAGATGGAGAGGTAAGAGATTCTGCATCCATTTCTGCTGTGTCTGCTCAGTTAGTCCCTGACATACCTTGCCATGTCATTGTACGTATATATGAATTTTATTTTTACTCAGCCATTCATCTTTAAGTATAAAGGGTAGTACATTAGCATAATATAAAAGGGGTATACTAAAAAGTAATCTACTTCCTTTTCAGACTTCCAGTCAACTGCTGTTTCAGAATTTTCTGTGCACATATAAGCATATGTTTAGGAATACATAGAATGTGTAAAAGTCTTAAGTGATTCTATAATTACATTTGCCCAGTAAATGAGACAGAAGCGTAAACTATGACCCATTTTCCTTATTACTAATTTGAAATTATAAAACTCCATAAGCTAAACAATTTACCTATTTGCTTAACTTATTTTTTTGTATCTTCTATAGGCTTCTATTTGTATAGAATATAGCTTCTATTTGTCAACTCATCAGCATATTTCTAAATTTTATTTTCTAGTATTTCCAATATTCTCCTGAATCATGAGAATACAATTGCTCATTTATTGGATTTTTTTCTTTTGAAAACTCCCGAGTTCTCTGCCAGTGATCCACATGAGGAGGCATAGCCCAGAGCAGGATGGGAAGGAGCCTGTTTGAAGCTACCTTCTCCTCTCTCAGATTCAGATAAACCTGCCTGGAGGTTTCGGGTGGGTGGAGGGTTGCCTCTTCCTATTCTGGAATCACTATGCAAGTGAGATGAATTGTGAATGCGAACAGCCTGGATGAAGAGGAAAGGTTGAAACCACTAGTCTATGCAGAAACCTCTTGAACAATAAATGTTGCTTAACCACTATAATCCATCACAAGGGAAGAAAGGATTGGGGTAAATGTCTAATGTGTAAGAAATTCTCAGTGGGCTTTTATGAGGAAGAATACTATATATTAGAGCACTTAGACACACTCTAATTTGTAAAGGCCCAGCCTGACCTAAGCACACCTCACACCAGTCTATAATGAACAAGCACAGGGGAGAGACTGAATGCAGTAGTTTGAAGTGCTTCATCTCTTATCGCCTCTTGGGAAAGTTACCTACTGATCTTGGGCTGGTGACATTTTTTTTCTTTAAATCTTAGCACGTGTGTTCTGTTTGCTGAAGTTGGTAACGTGGAAATCTTGCTCAGTTTGTTTTGAAATAATTTTCCTGTGTTAGTACTCTACTGTGCTCATTCAGTGTTTCTGCCAAAGTTTTCATTCGAGCGACAGTGAATCCCAGTCTTCTCTGAGGCATGACATCTAAAACAATGAAATAAGCTGCATTACAATAGTTCAAGATCATGGAGTATGATTTTTCCATGGGAGATGGTAGCAAATGGTAGATTTCCTTCTTTATCTCATGAACATAGGTGGCCTTTTACATTAACAAGGTAGAAGTATCCTCTTGGCATGCAAAGGAGTGGTTTTCTCAACCACTGCTTTAGCACACATAAAAGAAAAAAAGCACAACTTAAAGGAAACCTTTCCTTTTTTCAAAGGTTATTTTTGAGGATAATTGCTAATATATTCTTTCTCATTTTGACAGCACTTTATTAAGGGAGAAAGGGGAAAGAACCAATTTAGGAGTGTGTTCATTTTCTATTAGCTTAGACAATAACGTACAGTATACTATTCTTCCTTTCATTTTTATTTAACTCCAAATAAGAATAATTTAGAAAAAATTTGGAATTAACGAATAGCCTAAACATTGGATTTTATTACTTTTAAGGAAATAGATAACTTGAACGGCTCACAAATCAAGCATTTCCAAACAAATACCTTGCTCGGGGGTCCGCTCCTAGAAATACAGTCACCCTCTAATCAGTAGCATTCATTTGCATAGGATTAGTGCATTTTTAGGCCTTTGCAAACAGTTTATTCTCTGAAGTAGGTTAAACGCAACCTCTGCAATTTCATTTATTCTCTTAATTTTCTGAGCAAGCCATTTTTCATCAAGAGTCTAATAATGAACTTCAGCTCTGTCTTGGTCTTCTCTCCAGATTTCAAATGAGCAGAGCTTTTGGCCTTATCATACTCCCAGGTACCAATGGTTGGTCTCGTTACCCGGTGGTTTGGTTTTAGATAAAGGATACTGGTTCTGCAGAAGCCAAATTGGCTAGTAATTAGATGACACAAGTTACGTATTTTTTTCTTCTCCCATTCTCTCCAAACCCATGAGTTTGCGATAGTCATTATCTGGAGGATATTATTTGGGGGCTGAGGTTCTTAGTTGCAAATGGCAAAAATCAGCTCTGCCTGATTTGAGTAAGAAAGGAATGTATTCATAGGATATTGGGTAATTTGTCAGGTCTCCAAGAAGCCTGGAGAACTGGACTTGAGGCTACACCTGATACTGTACATACAGCCGATCAGCGAGGTCATGACTGACGCTGGGCGCAGGCAGGAGGTTGGCCCGGCCGAGACCACGGTACCGGTACCGACTGCTGCCGCTGGCATCTGCCCTCCCACCAGTGTGCCTATAGGGCCCTACAACCTTGAACTTCTAGTTCCTAATTCAGAGCCTTGTTGAGTGCATTCATTCGGGAGAGCTGAGGGCTTGTGCTAGTGAAATTTCTGTTCACAGAGAAAGGTTTCAGATGCTGGCAGCCACAAGGCTGAGACCTGCCCAGCACAGAATTGCGAGAATGTCTTAACACCAAATGTTGAGGTGTTGTCTTTTTTTTTTTTTTGTTTTCTCCTTTCTAGCCCATCGATGAGAGCAGTCAGATGAGTGACCTTCCTGTCAAAGTAACTCACACAGAAACTGGCAAAGTCCTATTTGGACCAGAAGCACCCAAAGCAAGTCAGCTGGACGCCTGGTTGGAAATGAATCCTGGGTACAGCACTAAAGCAGAATTATTGGTGTTCTTTGGCTTTTTAGAATTCTGTGGTCTCTGTGAAACCTTGGACGTAAACCAAGACAGCATTTGCTGAAACAATTAAAATCATTACCTGCATTTGTCTCTTGCACACTGTACATGTTAAGTCACGTGTATATTGTATATATTGTTTCATAATTTAAAGGACTAAGCCCCCTCTCCTTCCCCACTCCTTTTCTTGTAGTTACGAAGTTGCCCCCAGATCTGACAGCGAAGAGAGTGATTCTGACTATGAGGAGGAGGTAGGTACCTATCTCTCTTTGGAGGTGATCGGTTCGAAAGTTAATGAGGGGGGCCCTTCTGTCACGTCTCCTTTGAGTGTTGGCCTTTGGGTGACGACTGGGGGGAGGGTTTGCCAGAGCCCTGCTGGGGCATGCCTAGCCAGCCTATGACCTTTGGGGGCTCCTGAGCAATGGAGAAACTTGGCGGATTCTAAATTTATTTGGAAACAAGAAAGAGAAGCTGGCATTAAACTGGAAGGGGTAGAAAGGCCTTTTGGGGAGAACTAATGTGGATTACTTTGGAAAAGTCAGTCCCGTGCCTCCAAGTGGTTCATTCTCAGGGCTCGCTGCCTAAAAATGTCTGGAAAGTCTGGGAACTTAGACAAAAAGGACAACATGGGCTTGGTTTCATGAGTTTATTGTTCCTCTTGGTTTCCCTTTAAATGTGATTCTTGTTTGCATTCCTTGGATATACTTGTTACCAACAAGAGAAGCTCACTTTTCAGTCTCTTGGAAGTGATGCTCAATATATCCAGAAACTAAAATGGTAATCTTGTGTGCTTTTAATAGAAATTATGAAATAATAAAGGAATTTTTAGATCAACTATGAAATGCTTAATAATTACAAATAGGAGGATTAAAAGGATATTTCTATCTCCTTTATCTCTGTCGTCAGGGTTGTAGTCAGCGACTCTGATTTTTGCCTGTAGAGAGGAACCTTGGTTCAAGGAGTGTCACGGCACACGTGCTGCTGGCCGGGCGGCAGCCTCATGGATGACAGTGCACAAGGACTTTAAGACAATCATTATTTCCCTCCATTGTGTGGACCTATGTTTTCTAAATTACTCTACCATGGACACTCTGTAAAAAGGAAAAATAAAAGTTATATTTTTTTAAAAAGCATACTAACAAACAAAAAGCAAATATTTTGAGAGCCATGCTCTTTTTTTTATAGGCTACTCTTCCTCTGATATATTTGAAGCTTACAAAAATCAATTTTAAAAATGTTTCTCAGCCCTGGCTGAGTAGCTTAGTTGGCTATTGTCATCCCAATATGCCAAGGTTGTGGGTTCGATCCCCGGGCAGGGCACATGCAATAAGCAACCAACGAATGCATAAATAAGTGGAACAACACATTGATGTTTCTCTCTCTCTCTCTCTCTCTCTCTCTCTCTCCCCCCTTCTCTTCCTCTCCCTTCCCCTCTCTCTCTAAAATCAGTAAGAAATAAATAAAAATAAAAATGTTTTTCATTTATTTGGATGAATGGGTTGTTGGAAGAATCTTCTCATTAAGTGAGCCGGGGGCGGGAGACGGGGAGAGGGACAGAGATGAGACAAAGTGGGATGTTTAACCTGCGCATGTCAGCCTGGGACTGACAGCTGCAGGCAGCTCTGCATAGCCAGGGAGAGAAGGAACGCCGACCGTGGGTCCAGCGACCGAGGACCTTGTCAGGGATCTGCCACCTGCCCATGGCAAGCCCCGTCCCTCTCAGTGCTTCATTTCTTACCTGGAAAATGGAGGAGCTGTGCTGATTCCCCATTTTACCCCTGTGTCTCAATGACCTGTTATCATAGGCTTGATTTTCAGCATTAATATTGTGTCACTTCACATTTTTTTCAGTCAAGAATTATGGGAAAGCATTGCATTTTTACTATCTACTTTGATTTTTCAGAGGATTTTCAAAGAATTTTCCAGATAATTCTGTTGGATTATCTGGAAAGATTTAGCCGTCAACATCAGTGGTTAGTGGTGATCGAAATGAATATTTAGTGAAGCTTTCAAACAGTTCAGCAGAACATAGTATACAGTGGAGAGGTGAGGAGGTAATGAATGAATCCTTTGCCAAGTTACTGACCGTTTTCAACTAAATATTCAGAAATGTGTGGTGTGAAGTACCACAGAAAGCTGTATGTTTACAAGCTCAAGTCCTGTGCTGCGAACACCTATGGGCCCATCAAAACCCATTGACCTTATCAGAGAATCTTTTTGAGTAGGACAATACTGAGGTGTCCAGAATGTGGCTTTGGAGAGAAGGATATAGAATGTTGCTAAGTAAGTGAGAGATTTGTGGCCTACAGGACTCTTTGATAACCAACCAATGATACATGTCCCTCTTTCTGGCATGATTTTTACATCATATTCTTGGGAGCAAAGGTTCCAGGGGCTCCTCAGAAGGTTCCCTTTATTCTCTCATTTAATGATTTAAACAGCAAGGGAATGGTGGTGTGTTGCCTGGTATAGGTAGGTGTGAAATCTGCTTCCTCCCTTAATTTTGTTTACTTCATTTGGGAAGCTGAACACTGTTTAGTCTCTTTTCAGAAACTGCCCATTATAGAGATTCCCCTGTGAAAATGAAATCTTCCCCATATCTTTGTTCCTTCCCCAGGATGAGGAAGAAGAGTCTAGTCGGCAGGAAACTGAAGAGAAAATACTCCTGGATCCAAACAGTGAAGAAGTTTCCGAGAAGGATGCTAAGCAGATCATTGAGTGAGTATCTCTCGAAAGTCTTCTTCCCCGCAGATGCATCTCATGACACAAATTAGGCTTTATGGATTCTCTTTTAGGAAATTTTAAGGAAGGAACCTGGCTTCATTCCCACACTCCACTCGAAACGCTGCTGTCAGGAGTCCCCACTGAGTTCCCGGCAGCCAGGCCCCAGAGCTCGGGGTTGCTCCTCGCCTGCCCTCTGCCCTCCTCTCCTCCTGAGCCCCCTCCTCCAGCTCAGGCTCCTCCTGGGCTCCTCCCCTGTCACGTGCACTCCATTGCGGATTGAATTGACCGCAGCACCTGTCCCTCTAGCTGGCTGCTTTGCTGCCCTCCCTCCGTCCCTCCCTCCGTGGCATCCACGCTCACCCAGACACCCAAGTGAGAAACACCATTCCCTCCTCTTCCTCATTGCCACGCCAGTCTGTCACCAGCTCCGGCCGGGAAACACCCCAGCACCCTGGGAACCCTCTCCTCCTTCCCCTTTCTGCGCACCCAGCTGTGTGCTCCATCCCGGTCCTCCTGTGTCAGCTGTCTACACAGCTCTTTGCACATGTGGCTCTATATCAAAGGAAATTGCTGTGAAACAATATGCAAAATGAAACATTATAAAGTGATGAGATTGGAAAAAAAAAAAAAGACATTGTAATCTTTTCTCCTTTTACTGCAGGGCTGTATGTCCCACTTTAGGAACCTCTGTTTTATCAGTCTGCCCCGCCTTCCCTGAAGGTTTTAAGAACCTCTCAATGACTCCTCATTGCCCCTAGAATAAAGTACTAGCTCCTTAGCCTGGCATAGAAAAAGGAAATACCTTTCCTTTTTCCTGTCTCTTATGTTGACTCTGGCCCTCTCTCACCTGTCCTCCAAGCTCTGGACAGTGTTTTGTGAATAGGATTATCTTTGCATCCCAAGCACCTAGTATAGCTTCACAGGCCAAGGGTTAATCTGCAGGTACGGTCCTTGTTCATATCAGTCCTTTGAGGTCAAGTGGGCCTGCCTTCGGATTCTAACTCCACTGCCTTTTATGCAACAGGCAAATTAACCAACCTCTCTGAGCCTGAAGGTCACCACATGCCTAAACTGGGGATGAAAGTAATACTGTCTGCCTTGCTTTGTTTTTGTGAGGGTTACAGATAATGTATTTCCATTGCCAGGCAAATAAATGGTAGGTGATAAATAAACCCTACTTATTGCAGCTATTTTAGGCCTTTCGTTCATTTTTTTTTTTAATGGAATGAAAGAAAAACACATGCACCAAAATTTCTGTGTGTGATTCTCCACTTCCTCTGTCTCCAGGACAGCTAAGCAAGACGTGGATGATGAATACAGCATGCAGTGCAGTGCCAGAGGCTCCCAGTCCTACTACACGGTGGCTCATGCCATCTCCGAGCGGGTGGAGAAGCAGTCTGCCCTCCTCATTAACGGGACTCTGAAGCACTACCAGGTAATGGCTGTGGTTTGTGTTTTCTTGGCAAGTAACAATCTTCTGCCTATTTTTGACTGGAGTATGTCATGCACATGTTGATTGCTTAAGAGGTTTAATGATGGTGAGGCATTTTGGGTCACAGTGCTTGTAATGTTGACACCATGCCTATAATTCTGCTTTTAGAGCACTTCTATTTTACCATCTTTGCTAGGGCATATCTGCTTTCTTTTTTATGGTTTTGGGATGAATTGTGTTTTAAGAAATCCTGGCTTCACATTTGGAACTGTTTCATCATGGATCGCTTCCAAATGGAAAACCCAGCCACATTTGATGAGTTTAGGGAATATTTATCTAACCTGGAAGCAAATGAAGTATTTCTTCAGAAACTTCAATGGTGCCTATAGTTTAATGCTATGAACTCGGCCACTGAGGATTTGCCATCTACTACATTTATGCTTTTTTCAAACTGTTGATAAAGTGGTGAGCATCTGTGCTTTGATGAAAACTAGGCTGTAACCATAACAGACGATTAATGTGACCTGCGTAGAATGGGGTCACCTGCTGTGTTCTGTCTCCTCCCACGTAATAGTGGTTCCAAAAGTGTGTTCCTTGGAACATTTGTCCCATGAGATGCACCTCAAAAAGAGAAAGAAAAATAGGTCCCATGGTCAAATAAATATGGTAAATACGATGGGCTGTAACTAGGATTACCATATAATTTACTGTTTCAAACTTGAATGCTAATGAAAGTGAATAGAGGCCATTATGATTGATCATAGGCTTAACCCAGGACTGTCCTGAGCCAACCAGCCATCTGGGCACCCCGACAGTGACCCCTCTCGGTAATCCATGACATACATAGCCCATCCACGTCTTTACAAATATAAGTGTGTGATCCAAAACTGCACATCAGTGTCCCGCAATAAAATGACTTTGATTTTCTATTCCCAAATTTCTTTGACTGCCCAGCCTTATCTTTATGTATCACCTATTAAGAGCTTGTAAACCTAATGTCTTTTAGAATATACTTTTAGAATGTACTTTAGGAATATCCTTTAGGCTAACAGTTCTCAAACTTTTTGGACTCGGGCTCTCTACACTTTTAAAACCTGGTACGGTATTTGCTGCTGTGGCCTGAGGGGTAAAGCATACTGGGTTGGCCAAAAAGTCTGTATAGTTTTTTCAATAAAATAAAAGACATGTTTTTCATTTTCACCAATAACTTGATTGATTTGGGTATTTTGAGTATGCTGGCTGTCTATCACTATTGACTTCTAGGGTGTAAAGGCCAGGTGTGCTGTGAAACATCTTTCAAGGCATAAGTCAGCCCCACAGCAAAGAATTATTTGGCCAAAATGTCAACAGTACCAAGATGCTTCGCAAACCACCTTTGACATGTTCATTCAGTCACAGCACCATCGCCATATGATGCACAAATCTTTTTTTTAATTTCAATTGCATTTTTACCTTTCTTGAATTCATATAGCATAACATGCCAAAAATTTTGGTTATTTTCTTCCATTTTCAGTATTAAAATGGTTGCACAAAAACTCACCAATTTTGAGAAGTTTTTTTTTTTTTTTTTTAATGCATGCTTATATGACAGCTGCCACAATACAATCTAACAAAATTGTTTTGAATGAAGCTGAAGACAACTAAGCACTACTAGAGCCATGGTATGGAAAAAAATTAAATTGACTTTTTGGCCAACCCAAATCAATGACTACTACTAGTGCTGCCTTCATTTCATGCTAAAGAACCAGCAGTTTTTATCCACTATTGCTTTTGCGTCATCAGTGCAAATGTCAACACAATATAAAAGGTGAATAATGTTCTAAAGTTATTATGAAAATCATTTGACCTTGATGATCTCCTAAGAAGGTCTGGGGATGCCCAGCGGTCCCTAGACCATCCTTGGACAACCCCTGTGCTGGCCGTACGTAGTAAGGTTATGTTTTCTCCAAAGATCATGGCTACTTTCGTGAGGTTCTTAGTAGTTACCATCATACTTGGTCTACTCAACATAGATGTTAATTCACAATTGTTCTAGTAAACTTTTACATGTCTGTGTCTGGGAAGTGTCTTCTTTGGATTATTCATAAATAACTTAATGGCACATTGAGTCATCCAACACCTTATCAGCACTTTTTATCACTATCTTTTCAAACCTATCTCCTTGGCTTCCATCTGTGAATTTTATGCCCTTCTCCCTCCCCTGGGCTCTGTAGATCCTAGCAGGTGCCTTGCTCTGTCTCCTTCTGGGTTTTTGTCTCATGAAGTTCCTTCTGCCTGACAGGATTCTTCCCATTTCTCACAACCAAACTGAAGCTCAAGCCTTCCTGGACCACTCTGTCCATAAGTAAGCTTTCTATCTTCTTGCTCCTTGACATGTTTTTGTATCATTAATAGTTTTTTAGCCCTTGTGTAGCTGAGGTCTTCCTGCTGCTTCCTGGAAAGCCCGTAAGCTTGGTTTAATACCCAGCCCCTCCAATTTCACGGTCTAGGAAAGTACAATTCATTTCCCACAATTTTACTGAATTTCTTGTCCCTTCTGCTGCCAGTTTCTGCTTCTGTTTTATCTGGGATTAACAGAGATGCAAAATTCAGCCTCTTTGCCAATTTTCATTTAAAAAAAGAATTTGCTACCACCCACTGTCCAAATGTTCCTGGCATTTAGTTGGCTTTCCTAAAGGTCTGGAGGTCTTGGCGTCATGTTGCAGGAAGGCGGCTCCTCCAAACCACCCATTATGGTTCCCAATCATTTCCTCACTTCCCCTCTCCATCTTTTGCCTGTTTTCTCAAAGGCCCTTCCCATTTTTCTTCTCTCTTGGTGTTCCTGTTGTTCTGTGAAACCCTTTAGGATGCCTTGGAGTTTGCACGGCACACGGTACTCCAGGTGGCACATGAAAGCATTTCTTCAAATCACTGTGGTGCTCTCCCTAAGAGAAACTCTGGCCAGTACAATTTTATATGTACGGCATTGACACTTCAGTTGTTGCTTGGTGTGTGTGGAAATGTGAGTGGCTTATTGTCTCCTCTTGACTGCAGGCCTCTGAACGGAGCCATGCATCTAACTCGCCTAGGTATCCATCTGCAATGGCTCCTTGCATGGTTCCGTGCACAGAATAATCGTTTGATAAATTTTAAAATAAATGACTTACTTTTTTCTTCTATGAAACATAGTAAAATTAACATTTCCCTAAGCATAACTTCATTAGCAAGCTAGATTGACTTTAGCTAATATAGATATAGATAATGGTATCAATATCTATATCTATAGCTATATATATATATATCAATATCTGTATCTATCTCTCTATCTCCCTATCTATCTATCTGTCTCTATCTCTCAATCATTGATCCTACCTTTTAAATCCAGCATCTGTGGTATGATGATAGAAGGAAATTGGTGGTTGGGAGAAGGAAGTTTAACAATTTTGTATTTTCACCCAGCCTTTTTTGTACTTGACAGACACGAGGACTCCAAAGCCACATCTCTGGGGCAGTTCTTTTGTACTTTACAAATACATGGAATGTGTTTCTAAGCAGTCAGCTTCTAGTATGCTGCGTTTGGGGAGTGCCCACAGTGCGAAGTTTCCACGTGTTGCCTGGGAAGTTTGTTCCCCCCCAGGAAATGCCCTCCTGTGGGGCCAGCAGTGAACTCCTGGCTCCCTGGTCACCCTGCTGCCTCATTGAGGGGCTCCCCCCGCCCCCGGTGGGAGGTACTTGTTTGCTAGGAAGGTTATTTCTAGTGGTCTGTGATCTACGAGCCAAACCTGCCTCTGGTTTATTTGTATTTAATCCTCACATTGGCTTTTTGTTCTTGGAGTGGTTGGGATGGATTCTGGTTTGGGGTTTTTTTCATTTATAATAATTTTAGAATGTCATATACTGTGCAATGCTAAGTAGGGATGAGCGGCAAAAGCTGCTTAAAATCCCACCAGTATGCTCTAGCCCATCGTTTCTAAAATCTGATTAACACTCGGCACCTGCCAAGCAGCAGGGATGATTACAGGCTCATATTTTAAATTCTTTTTGTGTTGCTGCTTCCCTCACTTTCCTACGGTGGGAAATCCACCATATAGCACTGAGGAGTTAAGAAGTCACAGCCTCACTTGAGTTGTATTAGTATTAATTACCTGTGCAGATCTTGGATAATTGAAGCAATTACTCTTCATTTCAGCTCCAGGGCCTGGAATGGATGGTTTCCCTGTATAATAACAATTTGAACGGAATCTTAGCTGATGAAATGGGGCTGGGAAAGACCATACAGACCATTGCACTCATCACTTATCTGATGGAGCACAAAAGACTCAATGGCCCCTATCTCATCATTGTCCCCCTCTCGTAAGTAAAGTCATTTATTCTGCATTTATCTTTCTGTGTGTTGTAGAGTGCCCTATTAGGAGCTTGTCCTTGTTTTACACTTAAGGTAGAATTATAGCATGTGGTGGGGTTCCCGAGAACAAGTAATCTGGATTTAGGTTTTCATTTCTCACCCCCACCCCCAGCCCCAGACCCTGCGGCTGTTTAAGCACGGGACAAGGGGGCCTTATTTCTCATTACTCCTTAAGTGGCTCACAATGGGGAAGGGTTTTGATTTTTTGTTGTTGTTGTTGTTTAAACATTTTTTTGATTTTTTTAATCTTGTTCCATTTCCAAAAGATTACATATATTCGAAAGACTGTATATTCTGTAATCTTTCTTTATTGTATCTTTTAAAGCAGAATTTAAATGAAAATTCAAACAGAATTTTATGTTAAACTGCCCTCAGTATGTATAATTTACTTTCAGTGATTTTACTTCTTTGTAAGGACAGGTCTTTGCTGTTGGCCCTTGAAATCCTAGTGCTCTGCCCACTGTGTGCTTCTGTTCAGGGATTTCCAACCTTTTGGCGTCTCGGCACCGCACTGGGAAAAGACGAGCTGGTTTGGGCCACATGTTAAATACAGTGCGACACGTAATCACAAAAAAATCTTGTAATGTTTGAAGTAAACTTACGATTTTGTGTTGGGCCGCATTCACAGCCATCCTGGGCCGCATGCTGTATTTTGCTTTTTATCTATATTTTACATATTGTGACTTATATATTATGGTGATGCTTTCAGGGATTTTTTTTTAAAGGCATTTAATATTTATTCCCCTGCTCCCTCTTGACAGATTTATTTAATATTTTCATGTGCTTTTGTAATTTCTTTTTCCTGACTCAACTGTTCTCTGAACGTATGTGACTGTTTCTAAAGATTCACCAAATCACTTTGGCAATTGCTATTTTTCAGTACCGTATTAAAATTTAGGGTTTTTTTTTATGCCCTCTATAGTTATGCATTCTTTATTTTTATTTTTTTTTATGAACCCTCAACAAACCTGTCATGCTTTGTAGCAGCTTATTTTTAACTTATCTCTTAATTCCACACCTTTAAAATAAATATGTAGTCGAGATATTTTATATTCTCTGGCCTCTTTCAAGGTAAGACCTAAAAATAAATAAGAACATGTTTTTAGCCACTGCCTTTTATACAAATGTCTTTTTCCATTTTTCCTTTTTTTTTTCTATAGGACTCTATCTAACTGGACATATGAATTTGACAAATGGGCTCCTTCTGTGGTGAAAATTTCTTACAAGGTTTGAAATGCTGTATTTATATAGAAATGTGGAAAAGCAAAAAATAGACCCTATTTTCTTCTTTCCATATGCACATCTGTGCACTGTATTTGGTTGTAAAGTTTTGTCATGTACATCATGTACTAAACAGTGAGAGTTAATCATCCTAAGAAGATTACTGTAATAAACCATAATTACTTTCAGATAGTGAAATGCAGAAGAAAATTGTTAATTATCATATTGCGAGGTTTCTGATGAGAGTAATACAAATGACAAATATCGCACATTCTGTGTGCTGTTGACTGGCTCCCCGTCAGGCTGCTGCCGGGCCCACTCTTCCTGCAGAAAGTTAGGCAATTACCCAGGTGCCCGGCACCTGCTATAGGCTCCCATAGAAATGGAGCCTTTCATCAGAGCAGCGGGCTCTCCGCTACCTCGAGGTCACTGTAATTTCCTTTTCTCTCTTTCCCTTCAGTTTGCAGTGGGAAAGCCTCTCTATAAGAGTCTGAAAAGTGGCCAGACCTGTGCGATTTCATGGAGCACTTTCTTTGTGGATAATGCATCTGTATATGATAATGCATATATGTGCAATCTTTAGTCAGGGGTCTGGGCTCCATTAAGCTCTGAAAAGTGAGAAATAACACGCGTGTACTTCCATTGGATAATATGTGTATATATATATATTTTTTTTCTTTTTATTCAGGGCACCCCTGCCATGCGTCGCTCTCTTGTCCCCCAGCTAAGAAGTGGCAAATTCAATGTCCTCTTAACTACTTATGAGTACATTATAAAAGACAAGCACATCCTTGCAAAGGTATGTTTTAAAAAATTCTTTTATCTCTAATTATGTAGCATCACACTAGAGTGTAAAGTATTTTCCAAATTACACTCACTAGTACAATTTGATCATTAAATGGCTCCTCTCTCTCTCTCTCTCTCTCTCTCGCCTCTCTCATTTTTTTTTTTTAGAGTCAGATATATTTTGGTCCTGAAATTTAATTTTACATATACTTTTTTTTTTTTTGGTGTATGTCATTGATCATGGGGCCTGTACCTATCTTCTCACAGTTAATGAGCTCACATCTCTTTAAAAAATTCACCTGGGCTCCTTCTGCAGTTCTCTCTCTCCAACAGCCTTCAACATGCTTGTGGAGGAAATAATTGTTTTTGTTGCCCTAGGTATTGTCAGTAGCGTAACTTCATTTCTCCTGTGCCTTTGTCTCTCCAAAGACGAGTAGGTACCTTTCCATATGGTCTTCTCCATGTGAACATTTTTCTGAGCTGTAGCTTTTCTGCTATCCCTGTTTTAGGGTTTTTCTGGTAAAATAATGGGCTGTTATTGTTTGAATTACTCTGGGCTGTTTCTGTGACTATTTGGAGCTGGGAAAGAGTAGGTTTCTACCTGCAACCTCCATCTCCTAATTTCTATGTCCTAAGTTGTCCTTCAGCCATAAAATATAATTTTTCCCATTTATATCATCTTGCCTTCTAATATGTTCATGTAGAATGATTGAAGTAGTTTCTTTTATGGAGCACATTTTAAGACATTTTTTTTTTCTTTAGTAATTTCTTTTGCCCCGTGGTGTTTTGAAAGCACTATAATCTGAAACTAAGTTACAGCCAGAATTGAACAGAATCCCCACTTCTGGGCTGTGCTCTATCTCTGCACTAAACCTTTGCTCTGGGAACGGAGCATTCCCTTCATGGCATCACAGGAAATAATATAAAGGAAGCACGTTCCCAGGGGAGGTTTAATAATTGAGATGGTACTGGCAACAACGCTGTGTTCTCATTCCTTATATTCAGAGATGAATTTGGCAGTGTCAGAAATGATGTGTTTTCAGTATTACTGCAGGAATGTGTTTATACATTTGAGGTCCTTGAAAACACATTCACATCGTGTCTCCTGCGTATGTATTTCAAAATCCATTGGAGACGCTTGTTAACGAGATGTATTGCTTTTATTTGTTACTGGAGAAATGGAGACCTAGACTGGGCAGTAATATTTTTCCAGGTGGAAGGCCTAATTAGTAGTAGACCCAATAGCAAAATCCAAGGCCTCCGCTGCCTTGTTTATTATTTCATAAGCCAAATTAGGCAGGGAAGTAGATTTAGAATATTTATTTAAATACATTTTATCTGCTGGCCTCTTCTCATGCTATTATTGGTAAGTTTGGGACAGCTGATCACATGACCTTGGTTATTCCTAAACACTTTTCTTAGAGGTGGTAGAGGAAGAAAAAAATACAAAAACTCAGTAGTTTCTTTCACCCGGACATCCCAGCCTGACTGATGATATTCTGCCTTTTCCACTGACTTGACTGGTGCTTCTAACGTGGAAGGCCAGGGACCGCGTGTGATACTGTGCTTGTCTCCCACCTCTCTCGAGGGGCTTTGCAGCAGGATTTGGGGACATCTGAGCACCAGATGCGTTTCTTGGCCAGAGCCACTGTTTTGTAGGGAATGGACAGGCTTAGTGGAACATTCTTCATTGTTCTCACTTTAAGAAATGGAGAGCAAGGACCTTGAAGAGGGCTCAAGGGTAAACTATGAGAGAGGAAAGGAACTATTTGTAGACTTTAGGAAGGAGGATTGTGTTATATGGTCATTTTTAACTTTTGAAGTGATAGTTATGGGGAGGTTAATATATTGTGTTTGATTTTGAAGGTTTGGCACAAACAGAGGAATAATATTTTAGCATTGCCCTCTCTTTCAGTGAGAATATCCTTTCATTTTAGATATCTTAAAGCAGGGATCCTAGACCTGGCAGGTAAGTACTTGGCAAGAAGGAGTATGTGTAAAGTGACAGAGTTCAGGTTGCCAGATCTTCCAGTTTTTTTTAAAGGAAGTTGGATGTCCAGATTTTTATATAAAATATACCAACTTTTAAATGTTAGCAACTAGTTCAAATTAAAAAATAAAGAACACTGAGCCAAGGTCTAGAGGGAGTAGTCAGCCAATGTCATAGAAAAGAAGGCACAAAGCCAGAGTATCTCAGCTATCGGTAATGGTGGAAAAGTCCATCATTAATTTCTGCTTCAGGAGGAGAGCCATATTCTCTACTTCCTAGGAGAAGAGGGAGCTGACAATTAAATCTGGGATAGCTGTGAGGTTATGGCATTAACAGAAGGAGTTCTGGATGGGCAGACACAGGAACTACTCCTGGCCTAACCATTTCATTCTGGGCCCAAGTTTCCTTCTTTGTTACAGGGTGATGTGGAATTACACGGCCGCTGAGGAACATCGTTGCTTTAACTTTCCATTATTACATGATGTATTAGATGATCTGTCAGGTGTAGGATATAGACTGTTGAGATTCTTGTATCCTAAGGATCCACCATATAAGGATTCCATCATATCTTGTACCGAGTATGGGTTCTTAGCTTTTCCACCTCACCACTTGCCTGTTGGAAATAGTTGCATTTTCCCTTGCTCACCACATGTTGGCCCTTCTTCTTACACTGCAGATTCGGTGGAAATACATGATCGTGGATGAAGGCCACCGAATGAAGAATCACCACTGCAAGCTGACTCAGGTCTTGAACACTCACTATGTGGCACCCAGGAGGATCCTTCTGACAGGGACCCCACTGCAGAATAAGCTCCCAGAACTCTGGGCTCTCCTCAACTTCCTCCTCCCCACAATTTTTAAAAGCTGCAGCACATTCGAACAGTGGTTTAATGCTCCGTTTGCCATGACTGGAGAAAGGGTACTGGTCAAACTTTTGTTTTCCTTCCACTGCTTGACAATGAAATGAAATTAATGGCGTAGAGCTGAGAATATTAGAGGGACAGGAAACCCATAGGGTGGTTTACAGCGTCACCTACATTACGAAGCTAATCGGCGGGTGCCTACGTTCTCATTCCAGGGTGTTTCCCCTCTGAAGAAAACTCCTCTGTCCCTTGCCAGCACGTTGCCCGGGCCACCAGGGAACATTCCTGATGGCGGAGCGCTTAACTGCTACGGGCCACAGGGAGGATGAATGTAGGGACAGTTGTTGACTCAATTTAACCAGATCAACTCATCCAACTGAACATAAACCTTAAACCAAATATTTCCTTGTTATAAACTTGGGCTTCCCTTTAACCTGTTTCCGTATCAAGAGTTTGTGATAACTCATTTACACTAGTTTTCTGTACATGTTTTTTTCAGATGTTAGCGTGAGCCTCTGTTTTGTGTGTACATAAATACCCCTCAGATCCGGGAGTGGCCATTTTCAGATTTATTACTACCATGTCTTCCACTATCTGCCTTCTCTTAGAGCTCATTTATGAAAGGAAGACATGAGCCATGATAAGAAAAGAAATGAGTACATGTCCTTTCAATTAGTCATTTCTTAACCATAAGAATGAGAAGCCCCTAAGAATGCTTTAGGGAAATTTATGTTGGAGCTCTTAACCCTTTAATTTGAGGTATATTTCCTTTCTGTCAATAATGATTGCCTCGCCCATTTGTATAGTCAAGTCAATCAACTCTGCCCCCTAGAGGTTAATAGACAAAGGTGAAATAGAAAGCAGAGGATTTTATTGTGTACATACAACTGTAGCTTTAACAAGATTGGGGCAGAAAAGGGGAAGAACAAGGTAGCGGAGCTTAAAACCAACCAACATAAATTGGATCTACTGTTGTTTTCATTTTTGTGTACAAGCTTTGTTCCCTTGGTATGTTTCTGCATCTGAGACAGTTAATGCTGCTTCTTTAGGTAAGAACACATTAACTGTTACCCCTTTACTTGTGGTCATTCTCAGTCTTCAGTTAGTCTTTATTACTGGTTGTATGCCATAAAGTTCTGAGCTGCTAACATTATTGGTATAAAGCTTGTTGCTTATGAGCTCTTTTCCACAAATCCATGCTTAAGACAAACACTCATTTATAGGTTGTTTTATTACCACCTGGTAGGCAGTGGGAAGAGAATTCTGAGGTGTATGTGGCCAGGTATAAACCTAGCTTTAATACATATAAAATTTCAAACATATATTGAAATGAATAATAAATGTAATATAAAACATTTTTTAAAAAATCAAAGTCATCTGTGGTTCTCTGATAGGTGGACTTGAATGAAGAAGAAACTATATTGATCATCAGGCGTCTACACAAGGTGTTGAGACCATTTTTACTGAGGAGACTGAAGAAAGAAGTTGAATCCCAGCTTCCAGAAAAAGTATGTTGCAAAATGCAAAAGTTGTGGTTTCTTCCCCTGCCAATATGGTTGAAATACCTGCACCTGAAATTGTGGTTCTAAAAGAGCAGGCTTGTATGTTAGTTACAGGTATTCTGGAACTATCTTAAAGTACTATTTTGATTTAAGAGAAAAACTAGAGGACTTAGTGTAGAGAGAGAAGGAAAATTTTTTGGCATTTTCAGCCTGGTGTCAGAAAGCTTTGGGCAGATTTTATAAAACTGCCCAATTCATTGGGTCTCATTACACTTTAACTTACAGCCACTTAGCATTACATTAATTAACTTAACATTGCATTTTAATTTATTTTATTTTTAAAGCATTTTTTAAAGATTTTATTTATTTTTTAGAGAGAGGCAAAGGGAGGGAAAAAGAGGGAGAGAAACATCAATCGGTTTCCTCTCATGTGCCCCCAGCTGAGTCCTGGCCAGCAACCTAGGCACGTGCCCTGACCAGGAATCGAACTAGCGACCTGTCTGTTTGCAGGCCAGTGCTCAACCCCCTGAGCCTCACCAGCCAGGGGGTATTTTAATTTTAGATTTTTAAAAAGTTAACTAACCTCATTTGAGTTTAGTCTTGCAAGTGCCATAAAAGTGTTCTGTTTGTGAGCCCAATAAGGATTTAAGCTTGGGCCTTCTGTCATTACCAGAGGGCTTAGTAAACATTTGCCAAGTTTGCTGGAAATTTATCTAATATTTGATGCTTGTTTTTTTTTTTCCTTTTGTATTGAATTTATTGGAGTGACATTGGTGAATAAAACTCTATAGGTTCCAGGTGTACAATTCTATCATACTTCGTCTGGATATTGTACGATGCTTGTGACATCACCGTTCTGATAGTTAAGTGACAAACAGAGTTCCTACAAGTGACAGACCATCATCTAATTATTCTCGGGCATGGTTTCTGGTCCCACATAATCAACATCAAGTCTGCAAACATTTTAAGCGAGTATGTTTCAGATTCCTTCTTGGACACTGAGTTTCCAGTGCTTTAGTGCTTTAGAATGTCTTCTGAGCTCTTAGCTCCACATTTTTTGGTTGGATTTGGGTATTTAATATGTGTCTGATCATATTTTGGAACCATGCACTCTGGAGTTCTAAGCTTTATTCTTGTAGACATAGATTGTTTGGCACTGTAGACTATTATTTGTAGCATGAGATACTTTGATTTGAGTTTTCTCTTTAGATGAGCCAATTCTGAAATATTTTAATTTGCATCATGTTTTTCTGTGTAACGACTATTTTTTGGACAGATTGTTTCATCCTGTACATTTTTAAGTGGGAGTTGGCAAATAGTGTGAGAATTTGATCACTTTGCTGAGAGAGAATTTTGTTCTCTATTCATTAGCAGTTGAAGAAAAATTAAAAATAAACATGGTTCTTATACTATACTTATTCCAGCAAAACCCTACGTATTTAAATGTCTTAATAGTGCTAGTGAATGCATCTTGGGCATTGAATGCTGTTGATATTTCTCTGACTTCCTGTGGTCTTTGCATCTTTGCATAACCCCCATTCTGTGTAATATGCAGTTTAGCTATTGAACAGATAAACTGGGGAATGGACACAGTGGTCATGGGGCTGCCTTGAGGCAAATACTTCCCAGCATACTGTTACTGAGATCCCGCAAGTTATAGTGATGGAATGTTAAAGATTTCTATTTGTCCCATGCTTTCTTTTGTTTCTTTAGAAGAGGTATCAGAGTAAAGGTAACCAACTAAAGTCCTTTATTTATTCATTCCATAAAACTTCTTGATTTTGTTTATTTATTTACAGGACTGGCTAATAGACATAGATTTTTTAAAAATGCATTACAAGTTGAAAGTATGCCCTGTTTTAAGAAAATCCATTATATTAAAATCCAAACCTCTGCAGCATAAAGATTATGGAATGATCATTTATATCACAAAGAAATTCTCTTCTATCTGTCCCACCATTCTTTCCACAAGAGAACTCCCTGAGTATGAATAAATTTTTAAAAAATTAAGATTAGGTTTTCAAGAGTATGTCTCCGGTATAAAGCACATGTGTACTCTTTAGTAGCCAGAGCATTATATTGGAGGTATGTGAAATACCCTGTATGTGATATACAGTCTATGGATAAGCTGCCTTTTCCTGGAGGTAACTTGGTGGAGCGGAGATCATGAGTTCTGCTATTGGAGAGGACAGGGTTGTGGCAGCATTTTCTGTCTCGTACTAACTGTGTGACCTTGGGCAAGTCAGTTAACTGGTCAATCTCAAGGTTCTCATCAGTGAACTAGAAAATAAATAATACCTGCTTCATAGAATTGTTGAGAGGATTAGTTGCATGTAGTGCTTATACTACTGTGACTGGCACGTGGTAAGCACTCAGCTAGTGACAGCTGCTGCTATATATTTTTTATTTTCTAGTCATGCTGCTGCTTCGATTATTAATGGAGAGTTATACTCTACTATTTATTTCAACTTCTTTTTCACTGCTCTCTCATCCTGGCACTTTCTGTGGCCCTCCCATGTCTCCATTCCCATAAACCATTCAAGGCAAGTGGGGGAAACTAACCCCCATGCGTGGGTATGTGACCTTATTGATGTCTTGCGGCCAGTGGTCCTTCTCTACTTTTTCTACCTCATGAGGATTTTTTTATCAGGGAAAAATTGGTCATGTAAGTGTCACCCTTGGGGGTAAGGAGCTTTCTTCTACTATCATCTGCTTATAACCAAAAACAACGTGTATGTCTTTCTCAGTCTGTGTAAAGAGTCCAGGAAGGAATTATTGCTGATGGCAGGGTAAAGCTAATGATAAACACTTCCATAGCAATAATTCTCAATTGTTTTCCTGAAAAAGCGTCAGTTAGGGACATGTGTTTTAATTTTATTTTTTAATTTACATATAATAAAATTTACTCTTTTGGGTATATAGTTCTGGAAGTTTTGACAACTGCATAGTTATATTAATCACACCCACAATCAAAACACAGAACAATTCTATTTCCCAGTCATCCCACTCCTCCCCCCGCCCAAATTCTCTGGTGCTACTGCTTTTTAGTAAGAGCCTTTCTCCACCCTTAGTCTCATGCAACCACTGACCTGTTCTCCGTTCTATAACTTTGCTCTTTCCAAAAGGTTGTATGAATAGATGCAGCATGTCTCATCCAACCTTTTGCGTCTAGTTTCTTTCACTCAGCATAGTGTATTAGATGTTCATCTAAGTTGTTGTACATATTAATAGTTGGTTCATTTTTATTGTTGAATAGTATTCTATTATATGGATGCGCCATCCTTTGTACATCCACTTAGTTGAGGGAGACATTTGGGTTGTTGCTAGTTTTTGACAGTTATGGCTAAATCTGCTATACACATTGTGTACAGGTATGTGTGTGAACATAGGTTTTCATTTCACTTGAGCAAATACCTAGGAGTGGGGTTCCTTGATCATATGTTATATATGTGTGTGACTTTATAGGAAATTTTCAAATAGTGATCCAAACGGTCTGAACCATTTTGTAGTCCCACCAGCAGTGTGTGAGTGTTACATTTCCTCCACTTTCTCATCAGTACTAGTTGGGCACTGTCAGTTTTTTAAACATTTTTAGCCATTTCAGTAGATGTGTAACTTTAATTTGCATATTCCTCTAGTGTCCAATGATGGTGGGCACCTTTTTTGTGTGCCTGTTCAGCCCACATATGTCTTCTTTGATGAAGTGGTACTTGAATCTTTTTTTGTTTTTATTGGGTTGTTTCTTATTGTTAAGTATTATTATAGAAAATGTGTTAAAAATATAAAATGTCAACCTGCCCCAGCAATTCTGGTAAAGTGGTGCTGAAATCTTTTGCCTGGTTTTTTTTTTTTTTTTTTTTTTTTACTGTTTCTTTTCTTATTGTTGAGTTTTATGATAGAAAAACTCTTAAAAACAAAATGTCAACCCGTCCCAGTAGTTCTGTTTAGCGTGCCTGGCGTGGCCTCAGGATTCTGTTTCATCAGATAAAGCCGAAGTGGGCGTCTACGGGCCGCAGTGTGATAAATGCAGCTCTAGCAAACAGAACATTTATTTTCAATGAATATTTAATAAAAAGTAGTTTTAATTAATGGGTATTTAATAATTTTACGAGTCTAATGAAACATCTTGCTGCTGGCGTAAAATTCATCCCTTCCTTCTCAGGGAAGAATGGCGATTCATAGGAATGGGATTATATGAGTATATAAAACCCAACTTAAGCTAAATGAAATTTGATTTTTGATTTAGCTCTCATTTGAGGTTGTCTCTGCTGACTTTCCCTTTGTTAAGTCATATAATCAAGAGCCAACTATACTTGCAGTTCGCTGTGTATCTGTTGATGTCTAAATATGCTAAAACATGTATATGTCTGAGATTAACTAGAGGTTGACCTACCTAAAATTGATCCTGATTTTGATATAATTTGTGTAAAATAACCAAAAAGCTTTATTTAAATGGGCAATTTCTATATTCATTATATAAAAATTTGGAATGCCTGATGTAATTAATCATTACTTTGTTCCTCTCTTGTACTATAGATCCCAGAACATGGGACTTTCATACATTTAATCTTATTGTTTGGAAATCAATTTAGAAAGTGGTAATATATCACACACAGCAGTCTAGGTTCATTGTCCCAATAATACACCCTTTTTGGAAGGGAAATTATAAGTGAAGAAAAGTATTTGGGCAGAAACCATGGCTAAAGCTGACTACTTCTACAGGGATGGATGGGAGGAGACCCTGGGCCAATATAATCACCTGCTTTAGCTCCTTGTAGGGGCCAGTTTGATCTTTCACTAATGCAAGAATTCCCAGGAGATAATTATCACGTACATGAGATCCACACCCCAGTTTTATGTGTAATTTGAACAAAAATAGCCCCACCAGCTCTCACAAGCCCACCTTATAGGGGGAATCCTCCTTATTAAAGTCACAGATTTCATTTCCTACAGCACCAGCACTTTTGAGGAACTTCCATGTTCAGGTTCTAATTAGGGGCCATCACATTTTGGGGCGGGGGGAAACTCCGACTCAATAGAGTTTACAATGGCACGATGATCACAGAACCTTCCCTCACCTCATCGTTGCCAATCTGTGTGTCTACTTTAGAATTGTTCAGTCTGTCCTGTTCTTAATGCATAGCTCTGACTGCCTGTGCTGTGTACTGTTCTGCACTGGGGCAGGTGCAGGAGCTATACTGGAAACAGGCCGCATGGTGCGAGAGGTCAACAGGCGTGGTGTGGCGGCGAAGCCTGCTCACCCTGAACAGGGGCTTGCCTGGGAAAGGCGACACAGTCCTTCCTACACACCAGGTTGGGTGATCCAGGCACTCAAGTACTTTAGGGCGGGGGTCTCCAGAGCACACACTCCAGTTTGTGTGTTTAGGGGTGGAGGTGCTTACTAATATTCCACTGAGGTGCAGAAAGAAGATTTTAGAACTTCCATTTATATTAATTTTCCTCTTACAGATAAGAAAATTTAAGTTTTATTGATATTTAACATTCAGATTGACACTGGGACCCATGTAGTGCACACATTGCGAAGTCTATTACGTGCCTGGGTTAGACGGTGCAGGTCACCCCAGGCAGGGCGCCACTGCCTAAGGCCTCTGTAAGTTCCCTTACCCTCTCAGCCAGGTTTGTGTACCTCGTTCCTGTTGTGAAACACCATGGCTTTCCTAGTACCCAGATAAAATGATTTAGAATGATCTGATTCTAACTAAATGCCCTCTGCCCCAGAATGGACAACGGACTTTTAAAAGACCCTGCAAAGGATTGCAGTTTGAAAACAAGAATAGGTGAGCTATGAGAAAAAGGTAGTCCTGCCTGTTCTTTTCCTAATGTGGGTTTTTACCAGCCACATTATATGGTTATTGGGCTGCAATTGTCCAAAGAAGTATTAGATGTCATCAAATTGGCTCCTTGAAATACAGAAAATGAATTGCCTTTAACATTAACCCACACCCTAAAAGTAACTTGTATCTTGAGACAACATTACTGCATGCATATAATTCATAAATAAACATATGGGCAGCCCTGCCTGAGTGGCTCACTTGGTTGGAGCATTGTCCTGTGCACCAAGAAGTCATAGGTTCAAATCCTAATCAGGGCACGTATGGAGGTTGCAGGTTCTCTCCCTTGGTTGGGGCACGTATGGGAGGCAACTAATTTATGTTTCTCTCTCACATCGATGTTTCTTTCTCTCTCTCTCCTTCCCTCCCACTCCCCTGCCCCTTTCTCTTTCTGTAAAGTCAATAAAAACATATCCTCGGGTGAGGATTAAAAAAATAAAAACAAAAAAATTAGTACATGGGCATATTGGGAAGCTTTGCTTTAGCACGTCTTCCTGATAAGGGGAATGCCATCAGAAAAAATTTAATAACCACTTCTTTGAGGGAACTGAAAGGGAAAATTGACTTTGGCTTATAGATGTGGTGGGCAATTGTGGAAGATCGTAAAAAGGCCCTTCCTGTAGGATAGGATTATAAAGGAAGCACCTAAGGACCCCCTAATCCCAAAGACCCCCTAATCCTAAGGACCCCCTGAGGCCTGGAGAAAAGTACAAAATCAAAGTAGCATAGAGTTTTGGGGAAGTGCAAGAAGCACATGTAAAATATAGTTGGGAAGCTTATGACGGCGATTTCGATCGTGTCTATCAAACCAGCTTCTGGTGTCTCCGAAGCACAAGATTGAAGGCCAGAAGGTCGGGGGCCTCAGGATAGGCCCCCTCTCTGTTGACGTGGCCCCTGCGGGCTGCCCGGAGTCCCTGTCTGTGTGTTGTGCTCAAGCCTCCTGCTTCCCCAACTCTTCACCTCCAGTGCTTAGCAGCAGCCAGCTGATGGGGAGTGGGTTGAGGGTTCTGCCTTGAATTCTGCATCTGTGTGTCTTAATGCACTTAAAAGCAAGTGCCAGCTGTCTCTCCCAGCAGTGAGGCCCAGCTGAAGGGGAATATCAGGGCAAGACTCAGAAGCCTGAACGCCCACTTGGTCATCCTTAGCAAAGAGCTTAATAGAGTGGACTCTGTTTAATGTCCTGACTGCACTATTAAATAGCTGTATTAATTTGAGTAAGTCTGTTAAACTTTCTGATACTGAAGTGTCTTATGTATAAAATGTGGACAGTAAATGTACCTCTCTTAGAGCTCTCATGTGGTGAAATGAGAGAAGGCACATTAAAGCACTTGTGCATGGGGCCTGGTCCCTGCAAAGAGCTCAAGAATATTAACCCTTGATGTCATTTTTGTCATTATACTCAACCGAAGTTGTTTAACATTTTTCTTCACCATGATCAAATTTCATTGAGAGTTAACAGTTCTTGAAGAAGTGGAAGTACTTTAAAAATATGACATGATCAGGCATCTGAAACACAAAGCCTACAGTAAATGCATCCTTATGTATTAAACATGGAGATTGTTCTTTCCCCAGCCTGGCCAAAAAGGTCATTAAAAACTAAAATACGTTTATGGTAGGTCACTTGATTTTCTTAAATTTTCTGCTAGAGAGCCAGCCTTTCTCTGCTCTGATGTGGTGCATCAAAATGAGTGGCAAAAGACTATTAATTGCAATTCCATTGGGATTGACAGTTTCCTTCAAAAGCAACAAATGAATGAATATTCAACTTGTCTTCATCTGTGACCTCCTCGTTCTGGCCCTCAGAGCTGAAAATAACCTGATCATTTTTAATTAGCTTATTAAACATTAGGCAGCTTGCTGATTTACTTTTAATCACATTCTGCAGATTTCTAGGCATTAATCTGATGTTTATTATGAAAATTGCACTTTTGTATTCTGGGGATTTTTTTAATAAAGAAAAACAATAATAGGAAATAATCAAGGCAGGTTTTAGGCATTAGGAACATGCTAGGAGTATTGCAGGTGTGTGTTAACCCACAGACATGGGAATTCCCTTTAACTGTTTTAAATGGGATTTTTGCAGTATTTCAAATGGAAGCACAAGGGGCCTTGCCTTCTTTAGATGGTAATAGAATCCAGCTCTGGATTAGTTCTTCTCTACCTGTTGTACCACTCAGACTGTAGGACTGGCATTGAGAGTAGCCACATATCACCACTTGAAAAAATGTTTTCTAAAGACAAACATAGAATATTAGCCAGTCACTGTTTTTCCTAAAACTGTTCTGTTCATGTGAAAGGGGGATATAGTTGAGAAGCAGAGGAAATACTAAAAACATACTCTATATTGAACATCTTTGAACTTGAACAGTTTGCAAGTCACTCTCTCAAATATGGAACAAGTCAAGAAATGCCTGAAAGCATGACCCTCACCTCAGTTACATTGAACCTTTGGAAGGTCCCTCCATCATAGGCAGTGCCTTGAGCAGTGATGACCGTGTCTGTTCCACCCCCAGCCCATCCCTCACTCCAGGAATCCAAGTAGGGGAACAGGTGGCTTCATGGCTTCTGGAGGGCCACCAGCAGCTGTGTCTCAGCAGCCTCTTTAGAACAGGCACCTTCTCTGTCCTGCTCTTACGCACCTACTGTTCTTTTTTTCTCCAGGTTGAATATGTGATCAAGTGTGACATGTCAGCTCTGCAGAAGATTCTGTACCGCCACATGCAAGCCAAAGGGATCCTCCTCACAGACGGTTCTGAGAAAGATAAGAAGGTGTGTGTCAGAAGATGATGCAACTGACAATGTGTGTGTCTTCTCCTGACTGTGACGTCCAATAGTCCGGGGAAGCAGCCTCTTAATGCTCATTTATTAAAGGAAATTATTGGGTCTCTTCTGTAGCTATTGTAGCTGCCAAAGGGAATCTCTTACTCTCTTAACTGTAAACTGCATTGGGGCAGGAAGAAAGGAGTTAAGTTCTCATCACCAAAAGAGCTCTGCTCATGTCATTTCTGCAGAAAATGTATTCCGCCTAAAAGTGGGGTGGTATTTGAAAAGTTTCATTCCTTGGGCATCTATTCAGTGCTTGTGTCTTCCCAGAATCCTGGGGAATAGACAGTCATGTCACAAACCCATCAACTTGACATAACTCCTTCCTAGAGGATAAGCTAGTCACAAGAAAGGTGTTATATCTAACCCAGAAACTGCTATATTTTAACAGGAGCTTTGGACCTCAAGAGGGGTAGGTTACTGAGAAGACCTACGGCCCTTTGTCCTTCCTAAAGAAGCCCATTTTTAAAAAATTGGAAATATCTGATCGGTTAATAATGGTCCTATTTTGACTCTCTCCCCTTGTTCTTAGGGGAAAGGAGGTGCTAAGACACTGATGAACACTATCATGCAATTGAGAAAAATCTGCAATCACCCATATATGTTTCAGCACATTGAGGTAAGTCTGTATTCTCTGTTTTGATCCTGATCCTGTTTGTGTTATTCCTACTAATAGTAGTTTAAAAAGTCTTTTTAATAAAAAAAACCAAAAACCAGTTAAAACGTGTATTGAAATTAAAACAACAACTCTGCTTGTCTGACAGCTTAACAGGCAGAATTAACAAATGTGAATTTTCTTGTTATGGATGCTTTTTGGCACCAAGCTCTTGAGCATCTGGAATTTTATAACGAAGAGTTTAAAGTAGTGGGAAAATGTTGTAAGCTATGGCTCATTATGTGGGCTTTGGTAAGTACTGTGAATTGCCTTGTTATGGTAGGTGCTGTGAAATTGAAGATAATGATAAATACATCCAGTTTTCTCAGGATGCTGAGAAAAATATTAAAATAATGTATTTATACCTGTTGAAGAGGAAGAGGTCCTTGAAACATTTTCTCTGTAAAAGACACTGACCTTGGTCTATTACTTAGATTTGTACTCTTCCTTTCTGGCTTCTATCACGACAATGCAAATTCAGGCTTTTAAATTGATGTTCTTAGTCGCTAAGAAGCTATTTTTAGGGGTGAGTTCATTTTCTGCCCTATTCACTGCAGGTGAATAAGTCTCCTAAATTGACAGAGTTTCACCCCAGTAGAAACAATTGACTTGAGCAGACAGCAAGAGGAGCCACAGTCGTAATCTTCATTTTTCTGTGTTGCTGCTGATGCACCGTCCTGGTGGCGGTTCTTCGCCAGCGGACCGCCTGCTTTTCACGCACGGGCGCAGGGGCCTGGGGCAAGTCCCCCCCGGGCTTGGGTATCTGCACCAGTCTGTTAAAAGATAAATACATTGAAGGTTCGGGGAAATTAAGAGTTAATAATCATAGTATAAAAATGGTGTTGAACATTCTTGACTTTGGGAATTCTTTCTTTTCTCCCTTATTTTTGGTAACTGCCACATAAGAGTATTCCTTGCGCACCTTCTCCCCGCCCTGGTGCCCTGTTGCAAGTGCGGTGGGGAATTAGAAAGACTCCTGATACCACTCTTGCCTTCTAGTCCACAGGGCAGAGTATCTGCAGACTAAAAAGCCCTCGGTCTAGGTAAAATGACAGCAGCAGCAACACTAAACAAAAAAAATTCCACCACCAAGCCCCAGCTATTTAAACGTTTAGACATACAGAGGAAGGATACTTCATTGTGCAATGAGTCCCTACCTGAGGCTACTTGGTAACTCAGATGGCCCCTACTGGCGTGAAACTCAGTTTGGGAACCTTCCCCACATGTACTGACCTGGTGTAAATCACTCAGCCTCTCCAGGCTTTACTGTACTTGATTTGCCATCAATGGCAAGGGCCTGTTAGGAAGCGGGCCGCCCAGCAAGAGGTGGGCTCGCAGGTAACGTGCTTGAATCATCCCAACACCATCCCCCACCAACCCCGGTCTGTGGAAAAATTGCCTTCCGTAAAACTGGTCCCTGCTGCCAAAAAGGTTGACGACCGACAGGAAGACAAACTTAAATTTAAAAAAGTAACCTCGGAGGCGTCTTGTAAACTGATTACATGTGGAACAGAATGTGAGGTAAGGTTTCAGTGGACCAGTTGTGGGACTGTATGCTGGGTGGAGGGAGAGTCCAAAAAAAATGATGAAAATGGGGTTGTATTAGGTTAACCTGTTACCCACCATCTCACTTTTCCTAAAAACAATGTAAAGATACTTACTCCGCTATATGGAGGGGTTTGAGGACTCAGATTTTGAAAATTAAGTGTCAGTCTGAACTCATTGGGTTACCATATGAGAGTTAACCTTTGAAACATGCTAGGCCATGTCGGCAAGGAGGATGGCACGGCCTCCCCTCAGGCCGCCGCCTGCAGCTCCTGGGGAGGGTGGTGGGAGAGGGCGATGGAAGAGGGGCTAAGGTTAAGTAGCGTGCCCTCCACTGCACACCTGTTTACGTTTTAAGTGGCCGTCAGTAGAAAAACAGACTTTGATTTGCAATTTTTTTTAACATAAAATACTTTCAGGAGCATATTCCTAGAAACAAGAGCCACGGTTACTGGCTGATGTATTGCAGATATGAATCAGAGACGGTGTGTGTCTTCTGCCTTTGTCTTTGTTTTGTCTGCTATGCAACCTTTGTTCATTCTAAGTCATACCCGAAGCCCAGTCAGTCTCTCCATTAGGCTCGCTGCCTCCCAGGAGCCTTCAGACCAGAGAAATGAAATCATTATTTTTTTTTTAAATGATGCCATTCTTAATCTTATCATCATCTACTGATACATAGCTCTTTGGCTTTTACGGCCCTGCTTAGAGGTAGGGTTAGCACCTGAAATCTGGTAAGGAGTGGCTACCTGTGGAGAGAGAAGGCAAGGTTCCTGGAGTCAGGGTGGGTTTTTTGGCTGTTGTCCATGCAGGGCAGCATTTGGGGGGGGAGCTGCCCTGCATGGACAACATGTTTGAGAGGAGAGCCCAAAGGGAAAGATCTGGTCCCTTGGGAAGAAAAGCTCCGGTGACCATAGAAGGAAGGGAAGCAAAAAAAGGGAGACAGCTGGTGGCTAATCTCAAGGTGTGACATCCTCTCCTTCCCCACAGATGGTCTCTTTCTTTAAGTAGGAACGGAAAAGTCACACGGAGAACAGTGATGTATTTCTCCCACAGACTCAAAGAGGAGGGAATTAGGTGATTAAGTTCTGCATTTTAAAACTGAAAGCTAGATGCCTGAGGGAGTGGTGTACATTTAGGGCCTTATTTGTAAGAGAAAAGTGCAGTACGGAAGGGATGTTAGGATTTCACTAAACTAAGATTTGAAATAAAGTATAACCATTACTTTTCCTGTTAACTATTTTCACGGTGTATTTATGTGCACATTTTAGTCCTGACTTGCTTATATTAAGCTCTTCCTCTAGTCTAGACTCTAAGCTCCTTGGGGGTAGATATTTCAGTCATTTCTGGATCCCCAGTACTGGCCTAGCTCAGCCCTGGGCCAGTAGATGTTTAATCACTGTTTGATGAATGAACTAACCCCGTAATCTCAGCATGACAGTCTAGAGACTTGCAGAAGCTCACAGGATACACTTCTGGCAGAATGAAAGTCTGAATCCAAAGACATTGAGTTTCTGGTTCATCTTAGAACAAGTACTTCTTATTCATTATTTTGTTGAATTGTACTCTAGAAATGGATAGGATGACCTCACTAAAAGAGTAATCATTAAGTTAATAAATACATATCTGCTTAATTTTTTTAATCATTTCCTTTTTCTCTCTCTTTTAAAGGAATCCTTTGCTGAACACCTGGGCTATTCAAATGGGGTCATAAATGGGTAAATCTTAAATTCTTTTTTTTTTTCTTCCAAAAAATTGTTTGTTGGTCCTACCTCAACTTTTCTTGCTATTCAAATCCAGTTATAAATGGGTAAATCTTAAAATTTTTTTCTTTCAAAAAATAGTTTGTTAGTCCCACCTCAACTTTTATCATAAAAATACATACAGCCAGCCTCCTTGGTCCACGTCTCTCCACAGCGGAGCATACAGAAGTTGTTAACCAAAATGATACCAACATTTGCGTTTACTTTAACGGCATAAATTACTGAATGCCCTGAGTAAGTGGCTATTCAAAGGACATAGATCTCATTTAATAGACTTAATAGTACCCTAGTTTTAAAAATGTTGCCGAAGCTTCAAAGGGTTGTTATTTATAACCAATGGTGTAGCTTAGGCTCAAAGAGGATTTATCATATTAAATTTCACGTTGATATTTAATATTAACATGCAGGAGTAGAAATGTCTCATATGCTATAAATATGTATGACTTTACAGTAATTTGTTAGAATATAGTGTGTATAAGAAACATTGTTCATTAGCAATGGACACTGAAAAGAATCATGCCTTGCAACAACCAAAAAGAACGTATTAACAGAAAGGCTCTGTTTTGCTTGCTTTGCATCAGGGAAAACGTATTATTAGGATGTAGGGGTCATTCTTGGGTCCCAAGGACAGACTGTGACACTGGGCTAAGAATCAGGGATTGGAACCCATCCAGAACCAGTGCTACGAAGCTCTCCTGCCCTCCCCCCCTCCGCTCCCCTTTCCTCAGGGCCCAGTGGTCACTTCTGGTGCCATCGGGCTGCCCAGGGTTGCATATTAAAATCATGGCCGCAGAGGGTGTTCGGAGGACAGTCCTCAGAACAGGGGAGGGATCTTGGGAAAACCTACAATTGAAAATGTCTTATTAGAGATAACACATACTGTGTCATAAAATCCGCTACCAAATAATACTTTTCATTGCTATAGACTGCACATGCACTGGCGAGTTTTTCCAACAATATCAATCCTACAATAAAGGTTTAATGTTATAATGCACCCTTGTTGATAAAAGAGAAAAGTGGGTTGTTGCGGAGGAGAAAAAAGGCCCTACTTTAGCTTATCGATACTCCGCTCCATCCGATGGCAGTACACATTACCATCATAATTTTGACTTGAACTTCTGCACGAACCAGGACTCTTGCCCCTGCCCCAATCCAGTGTACATGGGGATCTTATAAAGAGAGATGTCAGCTCTTGTCACTCCCCTGTCCAAACCCCATCAATGGCTTTCCATCGCACTTGAAACTAGCACAGGCGGAGCGGTGGACAGAGCCTTGCGGGACCTGCCCTGTTCCCACCCTCTGCCTCTCTGCGCTCACCTGCAGCATTTTCCACCCACTTTTGGTTAAGCCACGGCCCCGTTTTTTTCAGTTCCGCAGGTGCCCCAGGCTCTTTTTCACACCCCCGGGCCTTTTTGTACTAATTCTTCCCACTTCCTGGTATCTTGTCATCTCCACCCCCAAACCTCCATTCTTCACCTGGCTACATTTTACTCAGTATTTTAGGTTTTAGCTAAACTGTTATCTCTTTTTATTTTTCTTTTTTCTTTCTTTTTTTGAATTGAATTCACTGAGGTTACATCTCTTCAGTCAGGTCGCCCCTGACACTCAAAACCAGTGGCTGGCAAATTCTTTTTTCTGAAAGGCCAGATCTCAAATATTTTCACCTTTGCGGGTCAAAGGTCTGTGTCACACCTACTCAACTTTGTCCTTGTAGCATGAAAGCAGCCATAGACAAAACAGAAATGAGTGAACAGGGCTGTATCCCAATAAACCTTTATTTACAAAACCAGCCAGCAGGTCAGGGATGAAGTTTGCCAAAGTCTGCTTTCATCTAAAGAAGGTAATAGTGTGTTGCTATAAGTTCTCTCGTAGCAACTTGCTATTTTTTCTTTTTAGTACTTATCACAATTTGTAATTATCCATTTTGAAGGCAGGGATTCTGTTTTACTTATCACTGTACACATGCCTAGCATTGTACTTGGCACGTAGTAGGTGCTCAGTAAGTATTTGAATGAATCTTAAATGTCCTAAATGAACAATTTTATATTCTTAATGATTAGAGAGTTAAGTAAATGCAACATATACATGTATGCGTGTGTATGAGAGGAAGTATTAGGAACAGGCAAGGGTTTCCATTTCTGTCATACCTAGCACATACGATGCACTCTTTATGAGTTTTGTATAAATCTATTTTATTTTTCTATTAAATATTCTCACTGCTTTGGAGTGGATATTTCTTCATTCATTCCACAGTTACTTATTGTTTACTTTGCACAAGGCCTTGTACAAAGAGCAGAGTTTTACTGGATCCTGCAAGAAGACAGCAGTAATACTGTCTTCTTGTTTTGCATTTTTGGGTTCAGGGCTGAGCTGTATCGGGCCTCAGGAAAGTTTGAGCTACTTGATCGTATTCTGCCAAAATTGAGAGCGACTAATCATCGCGTGCTGCTTTTCTGCCAGATGACGTCTCTCATGACCATCATGGAGGATTACTTTGCTTTTCGGAACTTCCTTTACCTGCGCCTTGACGGTGAGTACGTGAGGAGCCGGACTGGGACGCTGTGCCGCTGGCAGTGCAGAGCCGACAGGCACTTAGATCCAACCTACTTGGGAAAGGAAGGGTGGAATTGTGAAGAATTAACCAATGGGTGGGGCGGGGGGGTGGCTTTTCTGGAGAGCAGTTTCTATACACTCCAGCTTAAAATAAGCAGAAACCATTTTCACAGTTGTTCGTCCCACACGCAAGCCAGTACAAGTAGACTAGCGTCGTTTGTAAGTACCACAATAAACTACACTGAAGTAAAATGTAAAAACCCTCCTTGCTCTTAGGATTATCTATTTCCTACTCACTACATAGAATATTTTGATAAGCCTTTAGCTTTCTGTGTGAAGCATGTTTTAAGGGGATATAGGCTGTGTCTCTTTTTTTTTTTCCAGTGACACTGCAATAGTTATTTAAAATTATATTTATCATTAAAGCTTCTCTCTTTTACTAAGCAAAACATATCTATAGGGCTTCATTGTTTCCTGGACTTTGCAAACTATGTAAAATATTTACCTGATGTTAAGAGTGAAATTTAGATATCATGTCCTAAAAAATTAGTAAGAAAATATGAATGAAAGATAGAAGAAAAATAAAAACGGAAGAAAGTATAAAGTTAGGGATACTTCCTAAATTACTATATGATTTTGATATCAGCCCTAATACTTTAGAGATGGAAGATATTAAAATTTTCATATTACGGCCAGGGATAGGATAACTCTTTCAAAGAGTGGCAAGTGGGAATAGGAGGTGTTGAATCCCAGATATGGAAGAGTACAGTATTACTAATACCAATTTTTATCTAATGTGATATGCAAGTTATTGTTAAATGTTAACTTAGTTTATGTTTCATTGAAAGGCATTGTTTTATTTTCAGTCCAACATTTTATCCACCCCTTTTGCCATGAATTACATATAGCTGGATATATCTCAAACCTCAGACTTGCGGTACTTGATTTTAAGTGAATTCTCTTTATGATTCATCTATTAGGGTATTACTGTTTTTTGAATTAATTAGACCTCTGACAGTCTTGATTTTTTAAAATCTTTTTACCTCTCTTGCTCAAAGTCACTGAAAACAGATGAATGGTTAAAGAAACGTTAATTTTGAATTCAGGACACAGTTACATCATCCACAGTCTGTCTCTTTTGGCAAAATCTCCTGTATTGGGCCTTGTCCTCTGACCTGATCCTTCCGATCCTCTCTGTGGGCGAGGTCAGCATTTCTTCATTTGAAAGGGGAACCCCCCTCCCACTGCTGCACAGCTGAGGGGCAGCCCAGCTCCATGTTCCTCCCCACAACCCCCACTCCCTGCCCACCTCAGCTCCATGTTCCTCCCCACAACCGCCACCTCCCTGCCCACCTCAGCTCCATGTTCCTCCCCACAACCCCCACTCCCTGCCCACCTCAGCTCCATGTTCCTCCCCACAACCCCCACTCCCTGCCCACCTCAGCTCCATGTTCCTCCCCACAACCCCCACTCCCTGCCCACCTCAGCTCCATGTTCCTCCCCACAACCCCCACTCCCTGCCCACCTCAGCTCCATGTTCCTCCCCACAACCCCCACCTCCCTGCCCACCTCAGCTCCATGTTCCTCCCCACAACCCCCACCTCCCTGCCCACCTCAGCTCCATGTTCCTCCCCACAACCCCTACTCCCTGCCCACCTCAGCTCCATGTTCCTCCCCACAACCACCACCTCCCTGCCCACCTCAGGTATTCTACCTGCCTGTCGTTTACTGCTCTGGGGCATTTTGTTTTAAATCTCAGCTCTCTGAGGATAGTGGCCCAGGAATAGTCAAGTCTGTGAAACTGACCAGAAGCGATTTCCTTGAAACACATCTCTCTCATGTTTTCTCACTGGACTCAGAGAGTATCTTTAATAGTCTGTCGGTTGCTGTCCTTATTAAACCACTGTTAACAGTCACAAGGGCTGACTTTTATGGAATGCCTACTCTGTGTGGGAGCCAGGCAAAGCATTTCTTGTACATTTTCTCAATCAATAAGCTCCTATTTTCCCCTGTTTACTGAGGTACTAATGTGATCTCCATTTAACAGATGAGAAGACAAAGGTTTTGGAGAGATGAGTTAACTTGCCAAAGATTATACGTGACGGAAATGGTGAAACCAGGTTCTAACTTGTATCTCTCTGCCTCCAAATTAGCTGCTTTGACAGATCCAGTGACATATGGCCCATTTCTGAAAATAATAGACTGCTTCTATAGTGACAGCATTTTAAGGATGATTTTGAACTTAATAAAAACATTTTAATTGATTGGTTGAAAATAACCAGGCACCAAGGATACAAGATGAACAAGCCCCTCAATGTTGCTGCTATTAAAGCCCTTACCATTAGGTTGGAAGGGACAAGTAAGAAAGTTCCATCAAGTATCACAGATGGAATTGAGAAAGCCAGACAGGCTTCAACCCAAAAGAAACAGCAGTCATTTGTTTTAGAGGTGGAGAGAATCATAGGTAAACCGTCAATAAACACATGGATAAATTAATACACTACATCCATCCACAACGCTCCTTAACCTAATTGTTCAAATGACTTCAGATTTTCATTGCCAAATTTGATGTCTCTTATTTTTGACGTCAGGAAGGAAGAAAAAAAAACAAACACTTGATGACAGCTAAGCAGATTTTTCTGCAAAGATTGCGGTTGCATGAATAGATTTAGTTACTATTCCATTATAGTCTTTGTTTTCACTGGAAATGATTTTTGAGTGAAAGCAAATGGTGAGGTTACCTCCTAGAAGACAAAATTTTCCAAAAGCACTTGACACCAAGTTAAAATTAGTGATCCTAAAAGCCTGGCAATGTGTTCCTTCTGGCAAATTCTGCAGTTCTCAACACAATTGCCCTTGCTATTAATTGTATTCTTGGTGATGTTCTACATCAAAGGCCAAAAGAACATGGAACGATGCACATTAAATCCTCTGCCACCTACAAGGAGCATTTATTTGCCTGTGGATAAATCCTGACAAGGTAGTTTGAATCTCCCTGAGCAATATGCCAGTGATTGCTGATGATCTGCAGAGATCTTGACTTGGGGAGTCTTTGACTAATGGAAATGGTAATGCAACATATTCTGAACCTTGTAATAAAAAAATGCCATAGCTTTTCATGAAAAGTGATTTAATCATATTTTTCCTTGGCTTTATAATTTGTCAAGTTCCCAGCTATTTATATGGTTTAAATGCATACCAGATATATGGTTGGCCTATTTGCTTAATGTATTTGTCACAAGGCCTAAAACCTCCTCTGACCAAATAATTTTGATATTCCTTTTTTTCCCCTAGTGCTGTATTTTGCATTTAGGGTTATTTCACCCCATGTAGGCATATCCACTGATTAACCTTAATGCATGTGATTATTTTTCAATGGATCGAAACTGGACTTCTACCGGAAGTATGTAGATGCACAGCTTTTGTACACTGCTGTCAGAAAACAGATATTATCTCTGGGAACTTCTGCGTTTTAGAAGCACTTTTTTGTTGTTGTTGGTGGTGGTGGTAGTTTCCGTGGCTTTTTATTTAGTTTAAGGCAAAGGATAAATATATTAATCTTACTTCTTATGAGTAATTTTTCAAAAATTACTGCAACTGGAAAGATGATGGCAGCGAAAAGTTTTCATGATAGAACGGATTGTCCGTGAGCATTGTGAACAAATAGTTCTCATGATCACAGAAAGCCAATTCCAAAAAAAAAGAAAGTGAGCCCCACAAGCCTTGTTCAACAAAGCACATTTCGTGCTTTTCCTCCAAATTTCAAGTTCTTACAATTCATTGTTGCAGGATTTGACCAGGTCACTAAACTTGGAATGTGACTTAGAGAGTAAACTGAGCTCTAAAGAATGTTGCTTCATTAAATGAGAGCCCCTCACCCCTCACCAAAGTCACTTCTGCTGTATATAAGGAACTGGTTCTTTTTCCCTCCTCAGGAGGGTACTTATTATTTTTATTAATATGAAAAACAGATTCCCTCCATGTTTGGGAACTTGAACCTCATAGTAACTTGATTCCATTAGCTGTAGTTACTTAACTGTTTTAATCCTCTGAAATAAATTGTTGGTATATTTTCATCCTTAAAAAAAGAACACCATGTAGAAATAATATTTCTATAGTAGGCAGTTAGGGACTATCGTGTAACATGCCTATATATTTCCCAATAGCCTAAAGCCTTTTCTAAACTCCACAGCCACACTTTCCTGGTGAAATATGTTCAGGTAGAATATGGTACAGTTTTTTCCCTTCCACAGTGCAGTTCAGGTAAATACATTACAAATCCACAGCATGTGATTGAGTGGCTGATTCGGGATGCAAGTGTGGGCGCCAGAGTCTGTGGTTTGGGACTCTCTGCTCATTCACTGTTTTGGAATCTCTCTAGATGCCATCGGGTCAGCCATCGCCAGGTGTGTGACATGCTGCTCTGTTTGGTTTTAGCTTGGCATCCTTTGAACTCAACAGAGCAGAATGTCAACATGAGAAACAGAATGAGAGATTCCTTACTTTTTCCCTTTTAATTACTGTGGCTTCAAGTCTTGCTAACAAGGATAAATATACTCCATCCACATTTTATGTTTGCACCAGGCAGATTGTGCTCAGTAGCAATCCAAATGGTAAACCGTAGTAGAAATTGATTTTCCTTTTGTTTCCATTCTCTTGGCATAAACAAGACCTCACACTAATGCCTATTGGCAAAGTTGCTTTAAGCCATTATAATAATCGTTTTTGTTGTGTATGCGCTCATGTGTATTTTAAAAAATATTTGGTGTTTTAAAGCACAGAAACACATCCAGAAAACACTTTCATTGAGTTTTAGGTTAAGATAAGAACGTTGTAGAATCTATAAAGTTGCAAAGGTGCCTAGTCCAAAAATGCTTCCACTCATTTAGCATTATGGAACCACAGGTAATAGACAGTGTTCCTTCTTGATTTGAGAAAGTCTATCTTTCTAATTTTTTTAAAACTGCAACATGTTCAAAGTTCCTTTCAAACATACAAAAACCTCGGGGGATTACCTCACCCCTGCTAAGAGGAGCCTGAGTATATTTCTCAAGGAAGCAGGCCTTTTCGTCTAGCTCTGTGCCATTTTCAGACAGAACTTAATTGGCAAATTTATTTTTCTGATCCCCTCAGGCACCACCAAGTCGGAAGATCGTGCTGCTTTACTGAAGAAATTCAACGAACCTGGGTCCCAGTATTTCATTTTCTTGCTGAGCACAAGAGCCGGAGGCCTGGGCTTAAACCTCCAGGCAGCCGACACCGTGGTCATCTTTGACAGCGACTGGAACCCTCATCAGGTTTGCATGTCTCCAACTTAGGTGTCCAGGCCTCCCCCTGCAAAGGAGCTAAAGACCAGCAGTATCATCATTCACGTTTGTGGGGCCGAGCAGATTTCTGAACAAGTGGGCTGTGTTTCCAAAGGAAAAATAGCCCAGCAGATTATTAATATGTCTGTTTTCTTATCTCCCTTGGAGCATATTGAGATGTTTTATTCATAGGGTTGATGTGCCTTTGAAGAGCTCAAGTTTGGGGTAGAAATACTTAGTTTATGCTTAGTTTTAACCTCATTTCTTGGGATTGCCACTGAGCAAAGTACATCTGGTGAAGGATAAATCAAAATTCTTCCAAAATAAAAAATAACAACAATAGCAGCTCACGTTGATTGGCCTCTTACTCTGGGCCAGCCTGTTTCTGTGCATTGCTTCACTGAGTTTTTACAACAGTCCTATGAGGTTGTTAGTGTTACTATTTGCTTCTTTACAGTTAGGAAAAATGAGTCCTAAGAAGCTTTAGCTAACTGCCTCAAGGTCAAACAATGAGTATATTATAGTTAAACTTACAATCTGTGCTTTGCTTAAAATCATCATCAAAAATATTCTGTGGAGCATCTGTTATGAAGTTCTTTTAGCTGGTAAGTTATACTTTTAAAGGAGTCCTTTGATGATTAATAGAAAACCATGGGTCCCTTGTGGCGCTGGGTTCTTACTTTATGCTGGGAGGTTGTGTACCTGCCTATAAGACATTAGGTGAAATGGTATTCATCAGGTTTGATTCATATTGGAATAAATGTTAACTCAAAATGGTAAAAAAGGGGAACTGTAGCTCTAACATATGAAGATGAATTCTACATCAGCTTAACCTGAGCTTTTCCCTCCACCTTGGTTTCCTCAATGGTAAATATGCAGAGTAATACTGTCTTATTGGGTCATTATGATGATTGGGTGGAGAAGACAGTAATTTTGGCAGGAAGGTGGGGTTTAAGGGTGCATCAGAATTATGAGGGAGCTTTTTAAAAAGCACACATGCCCCATTCCCTGCTGCCCCGCCCCCCAGTATTAACTTCATAGGTAAGGAAACCTGTCAGAATTAACTTGCACAGGACCACAGCCAGGCTCAAACCTGTGTCTCTCAGGGCTTGGGTTTGAATCCTGCCTTTGGGCTCTTTCTACCCTGTACCCCGGTATAAATATTGCATAGCTCCCAAAATGAAAGTTGTGGGGCTTTTTACCTTGTTAGCATCTACATACATTGAAAAAAATTCTGTAATTATTATTTATCATATTGAATCAAAATTAAGACACACTGATGAAATAGGGGGCTTATTTGATGTAAGTAGGCAGATTAAAGATAGCCTTAAAGTTGCTACTTGGAGGCCCTCGCTAGAAGCAAAAATGGAACATGAATGTGGAAAATAGCAATAAAATCCCTCAGGGTTACCAAGATTTTCATTTCCAAACTGTTGATTAGAGCCATGGGTTGGTACTTTTGTTTTTAACCCATGGGACTGGAGCTGTGTTGCTATAACAGAATGGTCAACCGCCAAGTCACCGTACAGGCCCTCTTTTTGGGCTGTTTTTGTCCTCAGATATAACCACACCCAAATCATTTTGATGCAATTTCAGACCACTAAGACCTCAGAAATATTAAATCACCCATTCAGTCATTACAACACTTATTTCTTTGTCATTATATTACCGCCACACCGGCCTTTTGGGTTTGGGACTCCCAGGTTTACATTACATAAACTTCTTGAGCCTAGAAATATTAATTTTTGCCACTTTCCAAATTGCTAGATGGTCTTAAACACACAAAGAAACAGCACTGCCACCACCACCAAAAAACACAACAAAACTAATTGCAACACGCACCCGAGAATTCAAGAACTAATTTCTCTGTTTGCAGACATTCCTTACCCTCTGCTTCCTCACTGTCATATCCTGCGGCCGCCAGCATCTTACTAGTTTTGTGGCTCATCAGCTTCTTCTAGGACAAGGGTCAAAACTAAGACCCACAGGCTGAGTCTGGCCTGCCACCCGTGTTTATACAACCTGCAAACAAAGAATGATTTGCACATTTTAATTTAATTTTAATTTTTACTCATCTGAGGATATGTTTATTGACTTGAAAGAGAGAGGAAGTGTGGGAGAGAAGAAGGGAGAGAGAGAGAGAGAGAGAGAGAGACATCGATGTGAGAGAGAAACTTCGATTGGTTGCCCCCCCGCTCTGTGAGCACCCTGACTGGGGATTGAACCCTCAATCTTTTGAGCATCATGGTGTACAGTATGATGCTTGAACCAACTGAGCCTTCTGGCTAGAGCCATATTTTTAAATATAAAAGTCAAATTGAAAATAAACATATCAGCCTCTTGGTGAGAACAGTTTCCCAGTATTTGCCCTTGGCCCAGACAGCCTGGAATATATTTACTCTCGGGCATCCCATATATTTTCTTACCCCAGTTCTAAGAGACAGTCAAGAGGTTGATGACATAAAACTTGCCACCTTGGCTCCTGCTTAGCTGCTCTGGTGACGATGTGCTGAGGGAGATTATTGAACTAAAGGCTTGACGATGAAGGTTAGAGTTTATTTTTCCCCCTTGGATTTTAATTATCCACCTCACTTTCTCCTCTTTGAAAAAATAGTCTAATTTGGATGAGTCCCAGCTGTGTTCATGGTTCAGCTGTCCAATATTTATATTGACTTATTCAAATATCTTCTGCGGAAAAACTTTTGCCCTACTTAGTCATTTGATTGTAAAGGTCCCTGCAGCAAAGACAGATCTCCTGGGCAGACTCCAGCCTGTTGTTTCCTTGTGCCGCCTGGGTGGCAGGAAACTCGTCTGGTCAAGAGGATGGGCTTGAAGCTGTGGAGCATCAGCTCTGTGCAAAATAGGTGCTAGGGACGCAGGATACAGGGGTCAGACCTTTGCCCTAAAAATGTACAGGGATCTAATAGAGGGCACATGGAAACAACTAATTAGCATTGGCCCGGAGACTGTCACCTGGATCAGAATGAGTGAAACTGATACACTAAGATGTTTTTGTTGTGTAGCCTTTAAATTAGGTAACTCTGCTTCTGAGGTTTATGAAGGTTTTTATTTAAAGATTTCATTAAAACTCTTTTTTACTTAGAAGAATAGATGTTTAAAACAAAAAAATCGCCGTACTACATGAAAGCAAAATGAAAACTATTTAATAACACCTGTAATCTAATTAACTGGAGATATAAGCATTAACTGGCTTGCTGGTGTTTGTCCCTCCTTCCTTTTCTTGGTATAAATATGCACATATAAGGTCATAATATACATACTCCTCTATGACTTGTTCCATGTGTAAGTTTTCAATTTGTATCATTAAATCTTCTATAGTATCATTTTTATGGTAATATGTTGGTACTTGCATACAGCTGAAGATTGCAGTTTGGTTTAATCAGCCTGTTAGTATTAAATGTTTATTTAATTCTGCTTTTTTAAAAAAAAAAGTTACAAATAATATATGAGGTATATCCTTATTTGTAGAACTTTGTTGCATATCCATGATTATTTTCTTAGGATGAATTTCTAGAAGTCAAATTTCTGGGTCAGGGGCCATACCCAGTTTTAACACTTTTGATATGTAGTGCCAAAATCCTATCCCCCAAAATTTACCCCCAGTCTACTAGCAATCCTTTTTGTCCCCCAAACTAAAGATTGAGTCTTTGACAGAATTAGATCCAGGAAATTTGATAGATGAGCAATCACCGTATGTATAATATATGAAGGGGGACCCACAAACAAAACCCTGGAATTTATTTATAAAAAATTATGTATTTTTTCTTACATGTTTAAATTTCAGACACCTTCAAAGTACTCTCCATTTGATGCAATGCACCTATTGAGATGTTTTTTCCACTGCTCAAAACAGTTCTTGAACTTGCCATTTTGGTGCCTTTTAGTACTTCTGCCATTTTTTGTTTCACCTCTTCTACATCTGCAGAACATAACTCTTTGAGGACTTTTTTTATCTGCGGAAGCAAACAACAACAAAAAAATCTCTCAGGGCAAGATCAGGTGAATAGGGAGGGTGGGGCACAGGGTCATGCCATTTCTGGTCAAAAAACTGCTGAACACTCAGTGCAGTGTGGGCAGTTGCGCTTGTAAATCACCCATCATGAAACAGGCAAACATGTTGAAAGTATTCAAAAAAAAGTCACTGAAGCCAAACTCAGCCTCTCACAACAACACCAGCTGGTACACTGATACAGAGGGGTTCCTAGAACACTCACCTAGCCGGGGAAGCCTGTACTGTAAGGGCCTGTCCTCCAGAAGATAATTCCGGGGTTTTTTGGGTCCCCCCCTTGTATGTATGTATATATAATGTATGTGTGATTCAATGATGTTTTAAAAATCATCTTTAACACCTTATACCAAAGGAAAGGTGTTTCTTGCATCTTAAGGTTAGTTTTAGGTAACATCAAATTTATTGTTGTTTTGTTTTGTTTTGTTTTGTTTTAGTTAGGGATTAATGCTGATGGTAAACCTAGAGACAGATTAAAAAATACATCTTGAGACCTGGATTTCAAAACCTGAGGTGCATTCCAGTTTGGTGGGCTAACTTGAACCCAGGTTCCCTCAACTAGGAATGGTGATCTTGAATTTTTCCAAAGAGAGCTTGTATATTTTTAAAATGTGAGCAAAATCTTGCATTAGTAGAGGTGGATTTAAACGACCCTCCCATATTTCCCTCCCAAGTAGGGACTCGTTTGCTAGACTCATCCAGGCTTGTGGGCCCTCACGGCGCCCTGTTTTCTCCCGCAGGACCTGCAAGCACAGGACCGAGCTCACCGCATCGGCCAGCAGAACGAGGTTCGCGTGCTGAGACTCTGCACTGTGAACAGCGTGGAGGAAAAGATCCTGGCAGCTGCCAAGTACAAGCTGAATGTGGATCAGAAAGTGATCCAGGCGGGCATGTTCGATCAGAAGTCTTCGAGCCACGAGCGCAGGGCGTTCCTGCAGGCCATCTTGGAACATGAAGAAGAAAATGAGGTATTCTAGAAAGCTGACTTTACGAAATTAAAAAGTGACCTTTTGTCTCAGAAGATTAAGAGTAACCTCTTTGTTCTTTAAAGAACTTCCTGGGCTGGCGTTAATTAAAATAAGCAAATTAGCTGCTATCTTACATCCCCAGTGCAGAAAGCCTCTGAAAGTTTTCCAAGAGTGTCTTAAAAGCAGTTGCTATGGGGACCTCAGGGCTTGGCCAGTAGATGCTTCGCTTCCGTCATTTCTCCCGGGAGGTGCAGCCAGCATGCTTTGTTGTACTGTAAATGCTGCTTTCTCTGGGGCAGATGCAGAGACTGCAAAGAGGCCACTTTCAGGAGCAAAGTCAGCTACCTCAGACAAGACAGAGCTAGGAGGGGCTCTCCTGGCCTTTTCCCTCTGCCATTTCCAGTCCTGTGTCTCTTGCCTTTTGATCAGAGATCACAGCACTTTCTGTGCGCTTGTAGGACAAGACTTCACAGCCTTGCAAAAGCTAGTACCTGACTTGATTTAGGTAGGATGCAGGGTAGCCTGGAGCTTTGTGACCTTTCGAGGCCACAGGAAGATAGCGCTCTCTCCCAGCCCAAGGGGGCCGCCAGGCAGACTCAGGGATGGAATCTGGCGCCACTCGCTTCTCTGTGAGCAGCCTGCTGGGCTTCACACCGTGCCAGGCGGTCAGTGTGTCAGACACATGCTACCGCTTTCTGGGTGGCTCATGTCCTGATGTGAAGATGTCTGGGGACACAGACAGTAGTCAAGGGCTCTGGCCCTGAGTGTCTGAGGCAGCATTGGCTGCTGTCTCTGGGGTTGGCAGGCCATGAATTACTAGGGCACAAAGAAGCCAGGAAGATATATTGCCCACTTCCCACTGAGTTTGTTCTCCATGAAGGTCAGGCCACTGTGGGCAGGCTTCTTGCCAGTTTACAAGAAAATCTTTCCCTCTTGGACACAGGGAAAGTCCAAGCACCCCATTTGTAGTCGATGAAAGGCTAGGGTGGTTCTAGGAGTAGGATGAGCAAAGCAGGACATCTCTTCAGCAGAGGACACATGAACTGGATTCTCTGTGCTGCGCAGCCCCAGCCCACCCTAGTTCATCTGTGTCTTTGTCAGATAAAAGGGAATATTTAGACAGATTGACTTTAATCAATCTAAAGATAAACTAGAATAGACGATTTTTCACAACATCAGTTTTTTCCTTTTTTGAATTGCATTCATTTCTAACACAGTGTGTAAAATGTCATCTTGGGAACCGACAGTCATCTCATTTAAGCTGTTAGTACACTCATACTCTTTCTAGATCAAATTGCCTCTTTTTAAGAAATTGGATTTTTAAAGTTCTGGGTTTTCCTCTTTTTTCCCTCTGCTCATACACTAAAATTCCCCATTTGGTTTTTAACAAGCTCACTCAGCATGTGATAAAAATAATTTTGTACGTGTAAGTTCTGTAGGATACGCCTAACTTTCAGAATCATTGTTCTAAGAGTGTGGAAGTCATAACACAACATTTCTGAAAACTCGGGAGCTTTTGGTTGCTGAGGAATCTGCAGAGAGATAATATTCCTTGGTCTAACATAATGAAAAATGAAAATGTTAGCCCTTAAATATAATTGCTTTTTCTACTTCATTTCAGTTATTTTACTGAAGTATATAGCTTTATATACTTAATTAAAATAGTATATTTATTATAATAGTATATTAATTATCCTTAATATAGTATGCACATAGTTTTGTAGGGGTTTTGTTATTGAACTGTCAAAGTCACAATTCCCAGCATCAGCATAACAGTGGCCACTGCAATGCATTGATTAAACATATTTTAAAGACTATATATTTGCCATGTATGTGACTTTTATGGTCTTTTTCTGTACCTCGCCACAAAAGCTCCACATGCTCCTGTTTTTTTCTAAGGCTTTGAAAATTAGCATTTGTATCTGGGATCCAGTTAACAGAGTTAAAAGAATGAATGTTAGGCCCGTTTTCCTGTGGCTTTCTTCATTTAAATCTTACAGCTCTGTGATGTAAATGTCACACCCATTTCACAGATGAGGTCATTGAGGTGGGGATACGTTAAGTAATTTGTTTTAAAATTAAGGGAATCCAGACACACCCAAAAGAACCAGTATTTCTTAGAGTCCACTGCATTTCCTCTCGGAACAGATTTTGCTCCGGGAAGGTGTCTGAGTAAGTTGGTAAATACCAACGGCAAGTACTACACCCAGTGGCCCTTCTCTTTTCTTTCTGGCTGGAGAAACGGGACCCCTGGGGCCCGGAGGACAGATTCTCCTCACTTTTGTACTTCACTCCTCCAATTATCCAACCTTCCTGCTAAAAGCCTGTCAAATCATTCTGTTTCTTAACCCCAGGAAGAAGATGAAGTACCAGATGATGAGACTCTGAACCAAATGATCGCCCGACGAGAAGAAGAATTTGATCTCTTTATGGTAATATTATAGAAAATCCTGAACACAAATGCCTTCTTCCTCTGCCCCTTTTTCTATGCACACAGCTGTCAGGGGCCTGCGCGCCCTGGCAGAGCTGCATTTTGTGAAGCCTTTGCCTCTCCTTCAGCTCAGAGGCTGCCCACTGGCTGGATTTAGCCAGCAGACATGTTTTGTTTGGCCCACGCAGTGCTTTTTAAAATTTTGAACTTGTTGCCAACATAAAAAGAATCCTGATTTCTGGCTTTTCTTTAAAAAAAGAGAGAGCGGGCAATGCCAGGCCCACATCTCTACATGGAGACAGCGGACTGGGACTGAGTGGCAGCCACACCTCTGGATGGAGGATTCCTGTGTCGGCTGTGCAGACCGCAATTTACCTGGGCCCCCCCCCCCCCGCCCCCAAGGGCATTACCGACCTGCAGGGAGAGCATCATTCAGGAAGCCCACCCTTTTCCCAGGGCAGGGTGTACAACTCTTCCCTAGCTGTCTCCTTCCTGGGTCAAATCGAACATGCTCCCTGTGGGTGTGGGTGGACAGCAACTAAAACAAGGTTGTGCCTCTTATTGTTGAAGAGAGCCTACTTACCAAACGGGAACCTTCCAGAAGGTGTAGCCTTCATTTACAGATCAAAATTGGTTGGATTTTACTGGTACAACATAGATATAGAAGAACCTTGACGTTTGAGGACTGAATGGCCATGGTTTCAACCTTGATGTTTCATGGTACTCGGTCATTTGTAATTTTGCTGACACCTGATTGTGATTTATGTGTGTGGCCCGCCTCAAGATCAGTATGTTCCCCCTTGGCCAGTGAGGGAGGCTTGCAGAAGCCATCTTTTACTGCATTCTAAGGCATTTGCTATAGCAATTTTATTTGCCTCTGTATCCCCAATGCTTAAAACAGCATGTGGTAGTTGCTTGATAAATATTTATTGAATGAGTGGTGACATTTGCAAAATTTCAAGCCTTGTGAAGATCTGTATAAAGTCAAGAGAATCCCTCCAGTACCTTTTGTCTTTACAACATTTAGCCTGATTGTGGAGTGAGTGAATAAATATAAACTGTAACTCTGGTGTTTGAATGGTGCAGAACCCCAAAATCAGAGGTTCCAAACTTGAATGCCCTCAGGCCGCAGGCAAGTAATTTGCATAAGCAAAGCAAGTGGAGAGGGGTGGGTGGGTGGTGGTGAACTGGACCTGCTGTGTCTAAGGGCACAGAACTGCAAACCCCATGTAGCTAGAAATTCCAAATTTTCAAGAGAAGCTGGAAATCTGGGCTCTTACTTGCAATCTCTGGATTTCAAAATGTTTGCAACTAAATTCAATTTTTTATTATTATAGAGCACCGCGGGCCAAACAAAACACAACTGTGGGCCAAATATGACCCACAGGGTTTGCAATCTCTGCCTTGTTAGCCTAGACAGACTGCGAAGGGAACTCCAGCTGCGTGGAGACTCAGGTTATTTTTGTGATTTGGTGATTTTTGTCTGGGGAACAATGATTTTGTCTACATGTAATGGTTCAAGATAAAAGGCATTTAATTCTTTCTCAGGAAACTTTTAGGTAGCCTTGGGAATAACTCCTAACCTGGGGTGTACACATATTTTTCCCCCTTCTAATTGAAACACCCTACCCACTTTAGGCCATTTTGGAGAGAAATGACACACACAAAAAAAGACTTTCACAGCTTGGTCACCATGGGGTGCTCATAAAATCTACATTTGTTAACTGGTGTTGTTGGTTACCACTCTTACAGATAATACCCTCTGTTTAGGGAGATTAGAGATGCACATAGGAAATAGACATCTCTCCCCTCCTGGAGGAACTTATTAAAATGTAGATTACTGGGGAGCACTGAGGCAGCGGCTCTCCACTTCCCATTGGCACTAACTCAGCCGTGCTGCAGCCTCACTTGCTCTTGAGACCCGGGGAAGGGTAAGCTGCCTGCCATTTTACAAATTAGATCCGGCCCAGAAATGGGGATTTCCATCAGCAGCCCCAAAATAAGGGGAAAAGAGTACTTCTCTTTTCTTACTTTTGGGCTGGGAATTTGCAGAAATTAAAAACTTCAGGGGTTTGGGGGGGTGGGGAGGGGCGGGATGTCTGGCCAAGGGACAGCTTTCTTTTAATTTGGGAATATTTTATCATGCAAAGGACAGGCTTGGAACCAGTGAAGCTGGTTAAGGAACACTGAATGTTCTGCTTGTTTCTTAAAGGTTGACTTCTCGTTTTTGCATTATACATATTTTTTATTTGGTTTGATTTGTTTTTTTTTTATTCTTTTCATTAAATTCATTGGGATTACATTGGTTAATAATATTCCGTAAGTTTCAGGTGTACAACTTTATAATACAACGTCTGTATATTCCATTGAGTGTTTTTCAAAGTCTTGTAATATCAGCCTGCTGCCTTTGGCCAATTCACTATTCATTAGCACCTCCACCAGGGGGCAGGAAATCAAGTTTGATTCCTTGCCAGCGAAACAAGAATGGAATGTGAGCTAGATTTGGATTTCAATATTTAAACTCTTTAGCCATGAATATAAAAAGAGTTAGTTCTCTGTAAAATGAATACAATTTTTTTAAATTTTGTGTCATAGACACTATAGTTAAGTAACACACATTAAACAAAGTCTCTTTAAAGTAAAACCTGTCTCTTGAACATTTTTCTTTTTTTCTTCTAAAACTGTGACTTCAGAAGAAGTTCTCTCTCATAATGATTACCTATGAATTTTACCTAAAAAGATCTTTGACAGGTCAAGATATGTACCTGAAACATTTTGTTTATATGTAAACACTAAGCTTTTAGTTGCTATGTTCACTACAAAGGCAAGAAGTACTTTAAAAAATATTTGTACCTGTTAGCATAAGGTTTATTATTGGGTTTTATGACAAACAAGTTTATGTAATATGTCAATAATAAATAAGACTTACTTGAATATCAACTGCAGATTTTCTACTGGTATTCTGCAAGTAGTAATCTCTGGGAAAAGATGCAATCATCAGAACTTTAAGCTGATTAAAAGTTGCATCAACTCTTCCTAAAAGAAAAAAAAAGCAAGTGTGACTTATTTTCTTTGGTATCAGCAAAGATTTATTTTCTCAATTGTGGGAAAATGCATAGCATGTCATTTTACAGGTCTTAGTATAGCCTAACCAAAAATTGAAGCAGCAATATTTTGTCATTTCATGGTAGTATATTAACCAAAATAAGGGTTTTTTTAATTGGCTATCTAATAACTATTAAGAGCTTGCTTCAAGAGGCCCCTCTTTAGATTGCACTGTTGACAAGGTATTCTCTGTGTGCTAATAACAGAGGTTTGGTGGATCCCATTTCTGATACAAGAGCCTTAGAAGGCAGGATTAAGAACAGCCTCTCCAGCTAACTATAGCACATGACGGAACTGGATGACCGCATTTATCTGCCAATGGTACTCCACCGAGCCCCAAGCCTACCCATTTTTGGAATAAAATGATTTCCAAAAATGTGTAAGCATAGTTTAAGGGACTTTGAACATTAATTTTAAAATAGATTCTAGAGTTCAGATTTGGATTTGAATAGAAATTTTATTTACATTCTTTTACCAATTTTAGCTCTTAAGGAAAAATTATATTGAACCAAAGGAAGAAACAGGGAAAAGGTAAATCATTTAATGGTTAATAGTCTACTCAGTTGTAGAAATGGCACATCAGCTAGTGATATATGTAACTAATGTATGTTGCAATTCAGTGAAAGTTTTATTTGCTTTTTTTTAGCTATCAAATTGTCAGTTATAAGTTAAAGCCATACACGTGGCACTTAATTTATCTGCAAGTGCACAGGGCATGGGGAAACAGGCATTTTGAAGGCTATGAAAGAATACGAAAGGGAGCCATTTCACTAATAACACGATCAGTTGAGAGGAGATTACCTCTGAGGTCTGTCTCTCTGTGGTATAATATTTTAAAAGCTAAAGAATTGAGGGACATTCCTCTCACATAGCCCACGCTGTACTGAAACTTCAATATATTCATGGCTGACAGACTAATCAAACCATTTATGTGCCCACATGTCCAAGTGCAAGTAAGGGTAGTAGCTACTTGAGTCGCTGATTTATTTCCTGGTTGTTTAGTCAAAAGCATGAGTCCTATAAAGTAAAAAGGGAAATTTTCTTATAAACTTATCTTTTTATATGCTTGAAGAATACTTTTATGCCAGGGCAGCAATGAATTGTATCGCCAGGACTCATTTTAAAAATACATCCCCAGTTTGAATTTTCTTACTGTTACTTAAGGGGAAGCTTTGCACACATATAGACCAAGAAAAATAATTTTTAAAGATAATTTTGTAAATACACAAATTTCAGCAATGTGTATAGAGAAAGGGAAGTGCATTTTATCTTGCAGATTCTCGGCCTGGACACTGTTTAGAGATGGGCAAGGACACCCAGAGGATGGAGTATCCATGGAAGAAGCTGAAAGGGACCCTGTAGCCATGGTGGGGCTGGGTGGGTGGTGGCTTGTAAAAGTTGTGTGTTTTTTTTTAATTGATTTTTAGGGAGAGAAAGAGAAGGAGGAACACCAATGTGTTGTTCCATTTATTTATGCCTTCATTGGTTGATTCTTGTATGTGCCCCGACCAGGGATCGAACCCGCAACCTTGGTGTATTGGCATGATCCTCTAACCAACTGTGCTACCCAGGCAGGGTATGATTTGTGAAAGTTTTATGTGCTGTAAAGTCTGTACTGTACAGAATCCCCTTTCCCATTGGTGAAACTTATGTTCATATCTCCAGCGTATGGACATGGATCGGCGGAGGGAGGATGCCCGGAACCCAAAGCGCAAGCCTCGCTTAATGGAGGAAGATGAGCTGCCCTCCTGGATTATTAAAGATGATGCTGAAGTAGAAAGGCTTACATGTGAAGAAGAGGAGGAGAAAATATTTGGTAGGGGGTCTCGCCAGCGCCGGGACGTGGACTACAGCGATGCCCTCACTGAGAAGCAGTGGCTGCGGGTAAGTGTGGCTTTCTTTACTGTCCTTGTCCTTGGGTGGAGTTTCTTGTTGGTTTGGAAAAAGCAGGGGCCTAAAGCTGGAGTTCTTTGAGGGGCACAAGTCGCCAGTAAAAGGGAAGGTGGCTGTTGAACATGCATAAAGTCCTTCTGCTGTTGCTGTGGAATCATTCTACATTTCAGGGCAGTAGCTTGAAATATAATGAAGAATTTTTGCTAGAGCAGAGATGGCCGTTGCAAGCACAGGATGATTAGAGCTATGAGACCCACTAATGGTTTATGACCAATTTCCTGGTCATGCCTCACTCTCTTGGAGTTAGAATCAAAATGTGGAAGGGGCTTTAGGGATCTTCTTAAGTGGTCCCTCTTATTTCGTGATCTCTAATCGGAGATTTACTTTTCCAAGGCCTAGAGATGGTTCAGGGACAGGCATCTATCCTCTAACTGTATTGTTATTTCATTAGAGCTGGCAGTTGCCTTTGTACTCTCTTGGTTTACAGACAAAGCAGTTGAGACACAGAGAGGTTAAGTGACTATGCAGGATCACACAGCTGGCTAGAAATAACAGACTCAGCTATTGAACATAAATAGAAACAGTGAGTGCTGTTGCATTTGCCTGTTTACTTTCATTTTCATCTGATTGGTCCATTGCCACCGCAAACACACACTGAGGCCCGGGACTCAGGTCACTGATGCTCAGAAATGTTTTTCTTTATTTTGGGTTTTTACCCCCTCTTTTGGAAAATGTTGATTTCTTATTCTGACCGAGGAATGAAATCTCAGAGGGTTCCCTGGGGAGCACAGAAATATCAAAAAGCTCCTAAAAGCTCCTAGAATACTTTACATGCATAAGTAATGGCCAGTGTGAATCTTCCGTTGGAAGGTTTGGCCCTACTTTCCCTTACTGGGAGCCGACTGAGAACCTAGGCACACAGAGCAACCTGGGACGTGAATTCCAGGCAGGGCCAGTAAATGCACGCCACAAACAGTAACACATTTGGGTGAAAACCAAACAAAATAGAGGCTGTTGTTGTGAGTTGTTCATTTTGTCAAAAGGAAATACATTTTCCAAAGTTTGTAGAACATAGATTTTAGGACCCAGATCGTAAGCAGGTAGGTGGGCAGAAAGGCGATGGGAAGCATTTTGAGATCAGATGTCAATGGCAGGCAAGTCTTGGCACTGCCTGCGGCGTGAGTTACTCAGGATGTGTTATGATGAGAGAGATGTGATCTAAATTTCAAAAAAACTGAAGTCTGGTAATCTGAAAAGAAAGAAACTCAGAAAGCATTGCTCATGTTTATGGTCAAAAAATGGCAATGAAGTGTAACTTTTGTGTGATCGTTTTACTGTTGTCTCCAAATATTCCAATGGCCTCAGAATGCGGTTTTACGGATTTCTTTTGTTTCACTGTTGTGAGGTTCTAGTTGCATGAGTAAGATTCATTCTGTAATATGAAGAGATTTATGTTTGTTTAATAATCATTTCTGAGCTCAGAAAAATCTATTCCCTTTCTCTTTTATTTAAGCAATAATTTAAGTACCTGGAGCACTGTTACAGAAGATAAGACAATCTAGGCCAACATTTTAATGTCAATCTTTATACATGTATAATCTTCCGATATTACAAGCAAAATAACCTTGTTTATTGGGTAAAAATATAGCTGAACTTTTTATTTTTATTTTTTTAATAATCATTGGGAACCTCAGCCTGGTAGTTCAGTTGGTTGGAGTGTCATCCCATAAATCTAAAGGCCCCAGGTTTGATTTCTGGTTGGGGCACATACCTGGGTTGTGGGTTTGGTCCCCAGTAGGGGCAACCGATCGATGTTTCTCTCTCACATCGACATTTCTCTCCCCCACTTTCTCTCTCCTTTCTTTCTCCCTCCCTTCTTTCTCTCTAAAATCAATAAACATGTCCTCAGGTGAAGATTAAAAAAAATCATTGGAAAATGCTCTTAAGAAAAAATAACATTATGAATCTTAAAAAGTTTATAGGTTTAGAATGCCTCATTTTTTCTCTTTCTCATTCAGTTTCTATCACTAATGATTAGCACACTGCTTAGCCTATAGTAGGAACTAGATGTTTGTGAAAATAAATTATAACTTTATAAGAGGAAAGTGGAAAATTACTAATTTATCAGTAATGTTATGATAGCATTTCTCTTTCTAGTGTGTCTAGTAGACTTCCTTTTATCAGTAACATACACATCTAAAAATGGAAAACTAGTTTATTTTACAAAACTACACTGTGAAATTGATATTCATAATTTTCAACCTAAGGTGCACTGCAAAATACCAAGTCACTCAAGAATGACAAGACTGTAACCGTTCTTAGTACAGCTTTATTATAGTAATTCCTTTTAGAACCCAGGCTTTTGAGAACTGGATGTCCATTTTTGGTATGAGCCAGTAACTTGCTGTTAACCAGGAATATTCAGTATGCGCCATGGCCTAAGTGTTCAAAATAGATGTTACTGTCATTTATTTTCTTGGTCAGCAGTGGCAATCCTGCTAATATCAGCCTATTAAGTTTTTCTGATAATACAATTATATTTAAAGGGTTTTCATGGGCCTGCGTGTGAAGAGATGTTCTTGACAGGCCTAGGATTGAACACACTGAGCGAACCCAGCCAGCACAGCCTTGAAAGGGAACCTGGCAAGGACTGCCATGTAAGAAATGCAGTAACAGGGCTACAATAATTCTTCTTTTTCCTGGCAATGTTGTACAAAGCCTGCTTGGCAGAGGCATCGAAGGTACATAGAATCCTGGAGTTGGAAGGCAGCTGAATGGAGTGGCTCCTCGCCCTGTGCTGAAATCACACTGTTTGTAGAGCCCATGCCAACAGGCTGGCCGTCCCCGAAGGGAACACTCTGCCTTCTTGTCTGCTTAGCCCCTCCAGTTCCTGGTCAGCCCCGACTGTCAGGTCCTCCTCCCTATGGACAGAATCCTCTTTCCCTGTGGCTGTTCCTCCCTAGCCTGGATTCTATTCCCTGGGGTGAACCCAACAATATTTTTTCTCTTCTTAGCATCACATCCCTCTGGATAAAATGTTTGAAGACTCATGTTCAGTCTGGAATGAACTTTCTACCCTCTTCTTTTATTTGACCTTTGCTCATCTTTCAAAGCCCAGGTTAGCTGGCACCTCTTCTGTGATGCCTTCACAGGTAGACATGGATTGCACTTCCCACTGTGGTCGTGTATTCCTTTCCTTCCCTTCTGTCCCAGCTCACATCCATTCTCTTAGTTTTCTTGGTACTTGCTGACACGCCTGGTTTCCTGATTAGTTGATAAACTGCCACTTGTTAGAACTTAGCTCTTCTGTGTGCAAACTGTAAGTGCCCATTGATTGCCCCATTGAAATGGCAGTGATTGATGTATAAGACCATAGCCTAGGTTAATGTTCACTGCTGCGACAGATGAACCTAAACATGCGCTACTCATGGGCCTATTCAAAAAAATAAGTAGAATTATATTTCTCACACAGGAGTCCACGGTGGGCATTCCCTCCACGTGGCCAGCCAAGGATCCAGGCTGACAGAGCCTCGGCCAGCTCAGACATCCTCATTGCAGTGAGCTGGGGGAGGGGAAGACAGCATGGAAGGGTGGGTGTGGCGTTCTAATGGGCTAGGTCTGAAGGCTTGTGGCCGCCAGCTGTGAGGAACCCTGGGAACCGTGGTCTGGCTGTGGACCCAGCTCAATAAGATTTTGGTGACTAGGTAGTGGTCTCTGCCTCCGAGCACTTGGGTTAAATTTAAGTGATATGATGTGGCCACTTTCTTTAAAAACTTCATTATGGTTTCATCAAACAGGTTTTATTTTATAATCATAGTCTGATAAAAATTCCCACAGTATCCTTTAGAGAAATCTGCTTAGTTGGATGATTTTAGCATTTTTTTATGTATTGCAATGTTGTTTCACATAAGAAGGATTGCAATTTCCAACACAGCTCAGAAAGAAAGAAAAAAATAAGAGACAAGAAAAAGGATTTTAGGTTTTAAAATCCCTGATTTCACTGAGGAAACCTCAATTTCTTCGGTGTTAGCCAGTCTCAAGTTAACGTCAGCTTTTGGGGGGTTGTCAGTTCAACATTTGTGATCACGGTGGGCTGTTTCTCCCTTCTCCTGGGGGCTCCTGTCCCATCTTCCTTCCCAAGATGGCTTCTGGATAAAGGTGGAAGCTGATACGTGGACACACCTGGAGTTGCCTCATTAGCATAACAAAGACAGCTATGGGTCAGGAAATTCCAAGGGTTTTAGAAACTCCATTGCCAGGAACCCAGGACAAAGGCCAGACCAAATCTTTTATACAAATAGCTATCAATATCCTCAGGCCTGACCTCCTCCCTCTCTTTACTCCCTTTCTCTCCTGGGAGGCTCTCCACCCTGCCTTCCTGTCTACGGCATCTTCCCACACGTGTGGCCGGGCCAGAGTGCTCTGCACCGTGGCTGCTTGTGTGGTTCTGGGGATCCCTGTCTTCCAGGCTTAGCCCTTGATTGGGAAGAGCCTTTGCAACTGAGGAAACTCTGTCAGCCAGGCCCAGTCCAGACCACTGCTGCTGCTGGGCTCGCACATCCTGTTTTGGAAGTCAGTGTCCTTTTGTGTTTGCACACCAACTTTCCCCTAATCCCCCTCAAGGCAGTGTGTCTGGTATCTCTCCGGAACAGGGAGTGGGCTCTTCAGAAAGTGTGGAAGAGAATATTTCTATGGTTTTTAAAATATTACATGTGGTACCATTTTATAGTTCTCCCACGGTGTATCCAGGTGAATGCAGTGCTAAACTACGCAGGATGCAAGTGTGTTGTATTTGTGCACATACAAAAATTGCCTCATGTCAGTAATTTCCTGGAAAAATATATTTGTGTCTTTATATGTATGATTGGGCATTTCATGGACCTAAACTGGCAGATATCTAATAAACCCAGTGGGCCAGGTTTTTTCAGTTTAACTATAACCCTATGCGCACTAACTGTGATGTTTTCCAGCATCGTAATCATTACTGAAGCAGGCTCCTTAAAATTGGGGTGACTTCGAAGCCAAAAAGTGGGCTGAGGGCGTGTTCTGGAATGCCTGGTTTTTCTGTTCTTCCTGTTCCTTTGGTCCTTCTGCCAGCCGCAGAATCCTTCCCTTCCTTAAAACACTTAGTGACATCCCGGAATTTATTTAATTCTCAGTGAGTGATTTGTGCCCTCCAGCACTCGAAGGTAATTGGAATGCAATCTGAATTATGTGCTCTGTATAATATTTAATTGCCAGCCCGATGGAGGGAGTGAACTTCCTCTAAGAGTGTGCTTTTGTTGCACAGTGGATCTGCTGTCTAGAAGCTGTGGTGTGGAAAGCCCTTCTTTGTTGCTGGTGTCTGTGTGGTCCTTATGCCTGAGTGTGAGGATGCCTCTTTGGTATACAGTATAAGCTCCTGGTGATGTGCAGTTGGGCCCTGTTCCATGTTACGTAAATGATGGTCATAAGACTCCCTTTGGATCTTTAAATCTGGCAGTAGATAGCCAGGGACTAGGGTTAGAAGCCATAGGGTTTCAAGAGGGACCTCGAGGAAAGGCTGTGCAGAAAAGCCTCTTTTTCCTCCACCAGTGTGTCACCAGAATAAGCGCTTGAGCGTCCCACGATCTATGTGCTCGGATGGGGTCCCCATAGTCCTGTCTACTGACTGCTAAAAAGACTTTTGAGGTTCCCCTTTCCCAAAACTCAAAGTGAAGAAAACAAAGTATGAGACTCTTAAACCACATAGTAGTAGGGGGATAAGTGACACTGCTCACTGGAATTTAGTGTGTGCCTTAAAAAGCCACATAACACTAGGGTGCGATTGTGAGAGAAGACCCCTGCCTTCACTGGCATTCCACCGCAACCGGCCCACGCTAAACTCCACGCTGAGAAATGCGTGCAGAGTTAGTCACGAAGAACTGGAACTAGCATGAAGAAACTTTAAAAACATTGGGATTTTAAACAACATATTTGAAATTCTGTTGAAATACACAATGAGAAATAAATATTTTCTTAACATATAAAGAGGGTTTTTCTCTCTCTAGAAATCTTTGACAAAGACAGTGTCCCCCCTGTTTGGGCTGCATTAGATCTGATCCCACCTGTAATCAGAGACCAGCACTGGAACCTCCTAGCTATAATCACCGTGAGAGCATCAGTGATTCCATGAGGTGGAATAAAATATAATATAATAGATATAAATATATAATTTATAAGATATTTATAGGAAAAATAATAACAATGTTTCTCCTAAAGTTTTACTTTGAATTCTTCATCTAAAGCATACTGAGCATAATACCGAATCCCTTTTGTCACTTTAAATAAATAATCTTTCCTTGATTTTTACATAAGATTTTGAAATTGTTGGGGTGTGGGTTTTTTTCGGGGTTTTGTTTGTTTGTTTTGTTTTTGGTCTTTTCTCAAATGGCATTTTTAGCTTTTAAAATTGGGTCATCAGATTTACTGGGGTAACAGGTCTAGCAAGCTGCATTTCCGTTTTTATACACAAGGGAGAGCTAAGGCCCTAGTAATAGATTTGGGTTTTGCCAAATTCCAGGTTCTTTGGTACTTCAGAAAGGATGTACTGAACTAATTAATCCAGTAAGAATTGTGAATTGTCTGGGGAAATATTTGACAGTAACAAATTAATTTTTATAACTTTCTACAGTTTTTATTTTATTCTTAAGTTTATTGGCTAGATGGTGTTCACTGCGATTGTACCTTAGTATGTATATGTACCCTTACATCAGAATTCAGGAGGATAAATTCAATAGAAGAAATAGTCCTCAGAGGGCCAGCTAAAATATGTGTTAAAGGTTGAGAAGTGAAGAGGACTTACTCTAATAGATTTTTTAAAATCTGTGATGCCTGGAAATTTTGGTCTCCAGTTCTATCCTTTGAAATCGGGGTCCAGCTCTGAAATCTAACTCAGTCATTAAAAGTAACCCTGGGTGCCCTGAGTGGTGTGTCTCAGTTTGATGTCATCACATAAAGTGAAAGGTTGCCGATTCAATTCCTGGTCTGGGCACATGCCTGGGTTGGGGGCGTGTGAGAAGCAACCAGTCAGTGTTTCTCTTGCTCTCTTTCTTCCTCCCTTCCCCTCTCTCTAAAATAAATAAATAAAATCTATTTTTAAAAAAATGTAACCATGGGAAATTAGAACTGGCTTACAGATACTAAACTGGCTGAAATAAGTTCACATTATTTTTACATGGAACAAACGACTGCAGAGAAATAGATGGTTTTAGGAATGTTGTCTGCTTTTTTGAATAGAGAATTTGGTTTTTAAATCAATAAAGCTGTGTGAAGAAATAAATTTTAAAATTTGTATTTTTGACAAATGAGACGTGTATATATTTAAGGTGTTCAATGTGATATTTTGATGTAGGTATTCATTGTGAAATGACCTCATTCATGGGACAGAGGCTGGGAGAGTATAATGAAGGAAATTAGAGATAGGACGAGGATGGCTTTACTGTCGCTGTGCCCCCTGTCTGTGTGGGTGTCAACACTGTGACTTTGATGGCTGTCTCTCTGGGGAGTTGTGGTTAAGAGCATAGATAAGCCTTGGAATCTGATGAATCAAGGTTCAAATTCCCACTCTACGTAATTAGCAATGTGACCTTGGGTGCCTAGTATAGCCTCTCCTAACTACCTTGTAAAATGTTCTCCATAGAGTTTTTCTGAAGTTTAAATGTGTGTAATAGGGAACCTGGCATACAAGAAGGATTTCTCCAAAAATTAACTATTAAGGAAAAAGTATTAAATTAGTTCAGGCACAATGTAATAGGTGAGTCCTGGCTGGAGTGGCTCAGTGGACTGAACACCAGTAAAGGTACGAACCAGAAGGTTGCTGGTTTGGTTCCCAGACAGGGCACATGCCTGGGTTGTGGACCAGGTCCCCAGTTGGTGGCATGCTAGAGGCATCAAATCTATGTTTCTCTTGCACATTGATGTTTCTCCCCCTCTCTTTCTCCCTCCCTTCTCCTCTCTCCGAAAAATAAAATCCTAAACAAAACAAAACAAAACCAAAAAACCTAATAGATGATAGGAAAGGAAGAAAAACGATATTTCTGTTTTGTGTCTTGAATACAAAGTTTGGAATGACAGGAGAGAGATGAAAGGGTGGATAAAGAGGCCCCTGTCCTTGCTCATTAATGGAATTGAGGAGGATGAAATGTTCACTTGCTTAATATGTTATTGGACATGCCCACAAGCTTTTTCACCCGAGCCCACCGACCTATAGTAATCACTGAGCTCTCAACTCTCTCTACTCTGGTTTTCTCCTCCACACCCCAGGCCTGCAGAAGACGCCTGGGGCCAGCAGTCAGGAATCTGGATTGCCTGCAGGCCCTGGCCCAGCTGCCAGCTAAGTACGTGATCTGGGATGGGTCTCTGACCCTCCTTTGTGAAGTGGCATTATCTTTGGTTTGCAGGGTCCCTTCCATCTATCTAAAGACAACCTCCAAAATCCCATGAAGCGGCTTTTACTTTTACTTTTCACTGTGGTTTTAATAATGGTCATCTGCTGCTTTCTTATCAGTGGGTCTATTCAATTTGCTAAAAGCAAATTCAATTCAATGCCTACTTATTGAACATCGGTAGGTTGAGCCACACACTGTGCTTGGACTGGGGAAAGCTGTGTTAATTGTTGAGTTTTTATTCCTTACCATCGTGGCTGGCCCACCTTATTAGTACAATTAAGAGCCATATTTGAGAGATGCTATTAGAGGTGATATCGAACACTTAGCCAACTGAAGAGCTTGTCAAGAGCAGATCTTCAAGTGTACACAGATGGGAATTAATACAGATTAAAATAGATTGTGAGATGCTCTAACTTCGAGGGCTTTTAACTGTTTAGGAAATCAGCAGAGTTTGAACATTATGTCTCCTACTTCATGCTAGAGTTTCGGTGTCATCCTGTGGAAGCATTATTCATGATTTTCCCTCCCTTATACCCAGACTCCAGAGGACGGGAAGGCAGTTGCCTCTTTGGCATGCAGTTTGGCCTCCAGGCATGGAAGGCAGTAGAGTTGTCTCCTGGCTGCTGCTGGGACACCCAGTCCCCTGTGACAGCCACACCTGTGTTCCTAGGGTTTCTCTACCCACCCTGCCGCACCCCCCACGCACCCCCCGCTGGCCTCCACCAAGTGAGGAGAAATACAGCAGCACAACCTTCAACGAAAGAAAGAGAGATTCAAGGGTTTAGTTGCCAAAATAATGAGCTGGAGCATGGGACGTTTGCAGATTCCTAATGTTTTGGTGGATGGCTCTTTCTCTCTGTTCACAACAGTTCAATCAGCAACCCGAAGAGGTCAGACTGTACTTTCCAAAGCAAATACCAAGGCTGATCACCCTCCATGTACTACCCCCAACTCCTACTCGCCACCCACCCCCTCGCTCCCCACAGAAAACCCTCCCACGGCCACCCGCTGCAAGTGAAATCAAATCCAGAGACTTTAACACGGCCAGTCAGGCCATGGCCAGGCGGCCTCTGTCTTGCCCTTGAATCTCATCCTTAACACTTGATCTCCGGGCGGCAGCCACTCTGGACTCTCTGGGCCTTTGTGCTTCCAGGAAGCCTTCCTGGACCGTCACATGACCGTCTACTTTTCCTAATGGTTTCTCTGCAGAAAGATCCTGCTGACCACCAGGCTGAAAGGGCCAGGCCCTGCCAGTAACCGTCACGTAACCTTTGCCAATTTTCTTCACGGCCCTTGCCACCATCTATCTATCTCGTTGTCTCCTTCCACTAGTGTTATGCCCCAAGAAAGCCAGGGCCCTCACCTGTCTACTCCACTGCCTTCTGGCAACAATGAAGAAGCACCTTGCACATAGCAAGCACTCAATAAATACTTGTGAATAAGTGACCATACCAGCTAGAAATGAGGGCTAAGAGAAGAGGTTTGGTTGCAGAGTCTGTAGAATCCTAGGGGTTTTTTTGACCAATATAGGTTGAAGTAGATATTGTTGGCATCCTTTCCGATTGGAAGATTCCAGTGATCTCTGTCTTAATATAAATATATTATTTTAATTTATTGATTTTTAAAGAGAGAGAGAAACATCGAACTGTTCTACCCATCCCTGCACTCCCCACTTGCTTCTTATATGCACCCTGACCAGAGATCGAACCCGCAACCTTGGCTTATCTGGATGACACTCTAACCAAACTGAGTTACCTGGCCAGGGCAAGATTTCTTCAAAGAATTCTGAAGGCATGCCGTTTTGACATAGTGCTCTTGAGCTTTTCAAGAATTTGAAGGTTCCATTCTAATTTCAGAACACATTGACAAAGATTGTTTGAAAATGCATACTATGTACAACCATTGCTTTAACCCAGCTCTCCCTCGGAAATTCTCATCGATTTTGCAACAGCCATCTTCTAGCTTGAACCCTCTTCCTCTTTAGTAAAAACTGGGTTAATGCATCTAGTCTAATTTGAAATTAAAAGACAAAAAGAAAGTACCAAATTAGTTGGGTTTTCATTTCTAGTTTTGTGTAAGAAAATGCCCGATAGAGAATGTTGATTTTAAATGTAATGCTGTATACCTTTCTGATGGCTTCCTTTCTTATTTTCTAAAGAATGTTGAGTTGTCAGAATCATGAAAAATTGCAGATGGGACGGACCCTGAAGCTTTGCTCCAGGGAAAGCTTGATTCCTGTTCTGCCAGTCCTACTGAAATATAATACTTAAGTTCACTGTGCCTGCAGTCTATTGTAGAAAGCATATTCCTAATGCATGATACTGGTTTTTAAAATATTTTCCCCCTGGATCTTGTAGAATATTTTCCTGAGATTATTTACAATGATATCTGCAGAACTTCAGCTTCATTGGGGTTTCTAGTAGCTCTGTTCTCCTCTTCCACGTCAGGACGTCAGGGCTCTCGTGCAGATCTCTGTGTTGACGCCTTGGATAAGTCATGTCACCTCCCCGGGCCACAGTGTCCTTGTTCATATGTTGGAGTCATGAAGTGAGGGATGGGGCTGAGGGCGAGAGCATGGCCCCATCTACCTGCCCTGTCTGTCTTTGATTTTGTCTTTGGCAGCTCTAGAAAGAATATGTTGTTTTTCTGTAGTCTGACTCCAACTCGGAGACTCCAACTCTACAGCTGAGGGGCGCGGGTGAGAGATTTTCTCCTGGCTTTCTCTTGAAAATGCAGGCTTGACAAGGGCCTCCCTCGCACATTGGTAGACTTGGTACACGATCCAGTATGTAGCTGTCAGGACTAACTGGTTGTTTGTAGCATTTAGAGTTGAGATGTGTCCTCTGTGCCCACAGGACGTTACGGACAGGCAGGACTCGTGGGGCGGAGCCTGTGACAGGAGCACCCCCATTACAGGGGACTCCTCAGCTTGGGGCTTCAGCAGTTCTACACAGACTGAGACCAAGAATTTTCCTGTACTTTGTCATCAAAAAGAAACTACCCACCCCATCATTTTTTGTCCCTTGTATACTGCCTAAGAGAGTAGCAGCTAAATGGATCCACCTTGCTTATTGAAACATATTAAGTCTCCCCTTAAATGATCAACACTGAATCTGTTTGCATTCACTTTAATTTAAAAAAATCACTACACTAACAGCATTAGATATTATTGGAAGGCATGGGTAAGGATGTTGTGGAGTCCAGCAGACTGCACTGTCCGCATTCCAGGGAAACCCCAGACTTGAACATTTGTTCTGCAGGGGAATTAATAAATCCAGTTTAGGGGTTTTATTTGCCACCATTTTATCTTGTTTACGCAAATCTGATGATGGACTGTTTTACGAGTTTTGTCTTCCCGCATTTTTATAATCATTATGTGAAGCACTGGAAGCTTCAGTTTGTTTTTTCTTTTTCTTTTTTTATGTAAAGTTTAAAATAAAGTTTATTTGGTGGCATTTTCCCCATCATAGAAGCATAATAAGAAGTATGGAATCAGAGTGGGGGAAAGAAAATAGAATCACCTGTAATCTCATTGACCTTCATGTATCCAGGTTGCATAAGGAGCCAAGTAAAATCACCACTGACAGGGGTTATTTTGGTGCCATTACATTCAGAATTATTTTTAACTTGTGATGAGGCTCAGCTCTTTTGTAGCAGTTTCACTAAATCCCAACTCATGAGGCCCATCAAGCCCCAGCCTGTTGTTAGTATTTTCAGGTCCTTCCATTCGACTTAAGAACGCCCTGTTTTACTGGGCGCCAAAGGACTGGCCTGTTTTTAAGGGCCATTAAGGGATATGTGGGGGCATGCCTTCCCACACCGGATTAGCGATTTGTGCTTCATCTCGTAAACGGGGCTTTTCTGTCTCCACTTCAAGTTTCACAAGCTGTTTCCCTTCTGTTTTAAAGGTGGCTTTTCACCTCTCTTGCATTACGTAGTTGGTGCTTTTTTACTGCCATAAAGTTGGCTCACATCATGCTATTCCCCTCCCCAGGACTGAATTCATTTTTTAAAAAATTGACTTACAACATTATTAGTTTTAGGAGCCAAGACTGAATTCATAATTCAAGTCTATTCCCATATAATTTTCAGGACTTTTGAGACAAATCAGACCCTTTCTCTCAGTTCCTCTACTGACCCCTCCTCCCCACCACACAGTGCTGGGCTGGGTGCTGTAAACATGTGTCACATTTAATCCCCTTAAAGACTTGGAATATGTATTTCTCTATGTTACACATGAGGAGCTAGTCCTCCTAGGCATGGAACATGGTGTTGGATTTAGTATTAGCTCATGGCAGGGTATATTTGTTTAATGAAATGTCGAATGTTGAGTTTACTGCCTTTTATATTTTGAAAATGCACATCCGTGCAAGTCTGCAGGACAGTGGGGGTTTGGTGAAAGACAAATAAATGACATCCTAGTTTACAGCTCCTTTGCCCACTGAGCTGACCTCCTCCTGGCTTGTGAATTCCAGCGGCTTCTTAAAAAGGTGCAGGAGCTCAGGGCTGAGGTCAGATCAGCAGTAGGTGCATCTCTCCCTGACCCTGGGAGGGCTTGCTGCTAGAGGTCTTCACAATGGCCTACTAGATGGGATATAAGACATCCTCTTGAAGGCTGCTAGCCGCCGCTCTTTGCAGGAGATCCTCTGTGGAATCCCCTCTGCTGGGCCGCAGGACTCTGGGGGGGCTCAGGTCAGTGTCTCCCCCTTCTTGCTTGCCTCCTTTCTAGGGAGGCCCAGACCCCTCCCTGTCTTCCTGCTTCCCTTGTTCAGTGAATTGCAGACACTTTTTGCCTTGGAGCTAAGTAAGAGTGTTGATCATCATAGCTCCTCCACCTTAGAGGGTCCTTTTTTGCCGCTAGGGTTGAATATTTTATTTAAGTCATTTAATCTCAAAGCTAGAGCAAAAGAGAAGACTGCAGGAATACCTCGAAGATAGTGTGAGTTCAGTTCCAAACCACTATACTAAAGTTAGTATTGCAATAAAGCAAGACATAATTTTTTTTGCTGATGGTGGGCTGTGTATGTAATTTGTTTAAAAAAAAAAGCAACACCTGTGAAGCACAATAAAGCAAAGAGCAATAAAACGAGGTATGTCTGTATAGGTACGGGTTAAAATAAAGACAATTTAAAGAGGTAGGCTGGAGCAGCACAAATGAAAAACCAAACTCTTCCTTTTGCCTCACTTATCTGACTTTCTGGAATTCACTGTGTTCCTATGCAGCCGTCCCTTGAACAGAAATCAGGTAAGCTGGGCCTTAGAATGCGCTTCCTTGGTAAGCCCTGTCATTTGGGGGAAGCAGAGGAGTAAGCAGTAAGACTTTGTTTTATTTCAACAAAATTTTTCGGTCCCACTGGTGAGCAAGGCATCAGTCTAAATGGCTTTGAGGCTATTTTGATTAAAATGACTTTTTTTTTTTTTTTTTTAAACTTTCAGACTCATAGGAGATTCAGACGTATTTTAGGACAAAACAAAACTCATACAAAGCAGAATTAAATAAACACTGAATAAAAGCGCCTGTAATATTGTGAAAAAGAGGGATTCGGTAAGATTTTGTGGAAGATGAGCATTATTTGAATAGGAAAGGGGGATGAGGAGGAGCAGAATTCCAAGCCTAGAGCACCTCAGAGGCACGGAAGTGTGGAAGTACCTGACTCACAGGGGACCTGTGTGCTGAGAGCCTGCGGTGTATACAGGGAAAGGAGGGAAGAAGGAAAACTGGGTGGGGCCCTACCCTGGAGGCTGTGTGTGACCAAAGAAAATGGGCTTCATTCTATCTTTTCGAAAGAATGTGGAGCCTGAATGTGTTTGGAATGGGACAATGATGTGTCCCTCTTTTTAGGCAGAAAGGATATAAACATCTATATTATAAAGGATGCATTAAAGGGGCTTTAGAAAAAGGTGAGGAAAACCCTTAAGTGGGGGTGGGGGGTTATTATATTTGAGCCTGTGAGAGAGGAGGCCTTTCTGAAGGCAAGGAGAAAGAAGGGAAAAGAAACATCGTTTAAGATGTTTATGTACTTTAGGGGTAAACTACATGGCGACTGACAACAGGACTCCAATAAGGGAAAATGATGGTTTTAACTGTTTCTAGCCTAGATAATTGGGGCTCTGGGAGCGCGGTAGGAAATGATACTGTCATTAGGAAAGATAGATTCAGAAGAGAAATATATGTTCTATTGGAAAAATAGTGATTAATTTGATGTGGGATATTTGGTAGGATATTGGAAATTCCGATTGGTAACTCCAAAGAGAAGTCAAGGCTAGGGAGAAAATGTTTGAAGATACATATACACTGAGGTCACATTGGAAGCTGGGGCAATTGGATTTCCCCGGGATGTTTTGCATCCAGAATGGCGGCTTGGACTCCTCATAGGTAGGTGCCTGCTATTAATCGCTGGGGGCTGCTCAGCAGAAGAAAGGCTACAAAAGAGCCTCCTCTCTAGGAGTGGAGGGTGCTAGCAGCCTTTACTATCCTTGGGGTATGAGACATATCTAGGACAGTGATTTTCAACTGGTATGCTGCAAGCATTTTAAAACATGCAATACCTGTCTGTTTAGTCAGGGGCATTGACCTTTTCCCCATTAGGTTGTCAAATGTAAAAAATGACAACAGCCAACACAACAAGAGCCATCTAGTGTGAATGAATAAAAATTATACCTTTTTTTGTAAGATCAACAAAATATATATGTTTTGGGGTGCTGCAAATTTTAGCAATTAATGTATGTGTGCCATGAGATGAAAAAGGCTGAAAATCACTGCTGCAGGAGAGCAGTTCTCCAGCAGAAAGCCCTGCCAGGGTCCTCACGAGACACCTCACCTGTTGCTCATCAGGACATCACAATTATTAGTGATGTCTGCTGTGGGCTCCGAAGAGTCATCTGGCCACATTTATTTGACTGCACATTTACAACCTATAAGAATGGAAAAACAGAGCCAAAGAAAAACGTGAGGAATGTAGGGAGAAAAGATAAGGAAACTCAAGACCATCGCAGTACAGGAAGGAGATATTAAGTAAGGAGCAGTGGAGGAGAAAGGAAATAAAAGAGCTTTTAGATAAGACTAATATGGGAATTCAGAAGCTTTGGGCAACCTTGAAAAAGGTTCCTGTCCTGGGGGCTAAGGTATTTTACTGTGCGGTCAGGAAGCAGACACATCAGTCTAGGTGACTCTAGAGGTTCACAGTAAAGGGAAGGGGAGAACTGGGGTGATCACTAGAAGGTGATATGGGGAAGATACAGAGTTTGATGCTAGAGTTTCTAATTTTGTACTTGAAAATTAACATAGGAATACCTAGAAGAAGTACATTTGAATTTATTACCTATATATTACTATATCCTATACATGCCTATAGTACTACAGGTGTGTACCTAAGAACAGTTTTCCCAGAGTACCCTGTCTAAAGGCTGAATTTGTATTCCATTTTTTTTTTTAATTTTTAAAAGCTTTCTCCCCTCAACTCTATTTATACTACCTTCTCTTCCCCCAGTATTGTGCTAGGTACTGGAAGCCTATCAGGAAAAATAAGGCGTGGTCTAGTGAGATAAGGAAAAAAAGAAAAAAAAACCTAAAGGACCTGTTGCAGCTGAGCAAGGCTCTGAGGGAGGCAGTGGGAGTTGATCCTCAAAGCTCACGCTACAGGCTGCACAGGTCCAAGGACTGGGAAAGGCACTGCAGGTGAGACTGAGAGAAGCCATGAAGCGGGAAATGCGGCAAATGCGGCGTGCTGTGGTGAGTGCCCGATTCGTGTTCCTGCTACTCGGGGAGTGCTCGCACGTCGGGCAGTGTGGGCGATCAGATTGGGTGAGGTCAGATCATGGAGATCTCTGGGGTCCAGGCAGTAAGACTTGGGGCTCATATACTGAGCATAGTTAAGGAACTTGAGTAGACCAGTAACCTGATAAAAGAAGTACTTGAGATCTAACCAACGGGATGTAACTCATAACTACTGAGAAAAAATTCAGAGTCAAGCTGTGTAGCCTTATTGCAGGGGAGAAAAGGACTGCATGACCAAAAAAAAAAAAAAAAGGAACAAACAAGGAAATAGGACGTTCTTCGTGTCCCCCACACCATTCCAAAAAGAAAGAACAGAAACCTTCTTAACCAAAAGAGTGAGAACTAGTAGAAGGTTAGTCAATGACAATATCCATGAAGGTAATTATATAGAGATGAAAATTTTAATGAACACCATAATGCTTACCTGTTTGCCACATTTCTTGATATAAGTTGCCTCTCTGAATCTACTGACTAGAATACCTCAGTCTTTCTTGCGTAAGTGACACCCATTATGTATCATTTAGGTCTTCTAGTTTTAGTGTTTTTAGAGTGAGAACTTTTTTCTTTTCATTTCAGTTTCTCTGAGGTGTAATTGATGAAGTTATAAGACCTCTGAAGTGTACATGTAGAGACTGGATATACGCATACACTGTGGAAGGACTTTCCCCATCTAGTTAACACACCCAGCACCTGAGAGAGAATCCTGGTGCTAACCAGCACACGGTGTGCAGACTCTCCCCAGATTACAAGAGATTATAATTCCCTTATAAGAGATTCTCATTACCTTTGGCAAATTTAAGTAGTTTTTTTTTTTTTAAGCAACCCACTTTTTATGGAGTCTTTCATTGTACTCACTGCTTATAGAAATAAGAACACTTCTCCTTTTCACAATTACATTTGACTTTATGTAATACCTAATTGAACTATGTAGTTCCAATAACAAGTGTAATTGGCATCAAGATGTTGGAGAGCGCAGCTGACTGTTGGTGTGTTAGTCCAGTGGAGTGAGCAGAGGGTCCATGGTGTGGGCAGATTCTTTTTTATTTTATTTTTTTAAGATTTTATTTATTTTTAGAGACTTAGAGAGGAGAGAGAGGAAGAGGAACATCAATGTGTGGTTGTCTCTTGTGCAGTGTCCCCTGCTAGGGACCTGGCCTGCAATCCAGGCATGTGCCCTAGACTGGGATTCAAACCAGCTGACTCTTTGGTTTGCAGGCCGGCACGCAGTCCACTGAGCCACACCAGCCAGGGCTGTGGACAGATTCTTAAGTGGAGGTTGATTGAAGAAGCCTTTTAACTGCCTTCAGATTCAGTGACTGTCTGGTGTGCATTGTCTTAGGTTTTTCTCTACATGCTCTGTTTGTGGAATGCGTGTTTGGGGATGTCTCCTATGTGGGAATGCTAATACCAGTTAGAGCCGGTTCCTATGTTTGTCTCTCCTGTACAAATCACTGGCCATGTTTCAGTCGACCCATCTCCTGGGGTCTCCTCCTCTGACACCCCACTCTGCCTGTGTTGATTTCAGCCAGGGATTTCCAGCGAAACTGCTAGTCCTGCCTTAGAATACCAAGAAACTATGGAAGCCATGCAAGGCCAGCATAGTGCTAAGTGTATTTATTAGTAAAACTTGGTCATTTCTGCCTCTGTTCTTCTTTCTTTGTGCTTTAAAATTAGAGATTTCAGCCCTGGCTAGTGTGGCTCTGTGGATTGAGTGCTGGCCTGCAAACCAAAGGGTTGCCAGTTCAATTCCGAGTCTAGGGCACATGCCTGGGTTGCAGGCCAGGTACTCAGTAGGGGGCGCACAGGGGGCAACCACACATTGATATTTCTCTCCCTCTCTTTCTCTTTTCCTTCTCCTCTCTAAAAATAAATAAATAAAATCTTTTTTAAAAAATAGAGATTTCGATTTAAAGTTTATTGCCTAGCAGATTGTGTTTGCAATATATGTATAGCTTTTAGCTAACCATATAGGGCTCAAAGTTTTGTTTTGGGTGTTCTGCTTTATTGGCTTGACATTGTATAAAGCAGGACAATCATACTTGACAAAGAGTATGATGTATACTTAGAAGCACCGTAAATTGAGCAAATCCAGATTTGAAATTACTGTACATTTCCAAGTTGGCTTCTCAACTTTAACTAGAGCCAGATATTCCTCTACTGACACTCTAATAATATGTGTACATGTATGTATATGTGTACATATGCATGCATTTATATATAGCTGAACCAAATACAGGTCTGTCTGTGTATGTGGAATTAAATCCTCCCTAGGACTAGTCACCCTCCTCCTTCTCCTAGTATATTCTGCGTATCTCCAGTTGTCCTCTATTTACTCATGGTTTCTACTCATAACATCCCTAGTCTAGGTGCTACCTCATGTCTTTCATTCAGCTTCAACTCCCACACCAACTGGAATATTCTTTCACACTTATAGTTCAAATTCCTAAGTGAGCTAACTCAGCCAATCACTCTCGCTTCTGTTTATACAGAGGCCCTCCTGCCAGGCTCCCGCCCCCCCCCCCCCCCGCCCCTGCAAGCACAGAGATAGGCTGCCCTGAGGGCAGGGACCATTCCTAGCCCAGCCAGGTGAGACCAGGACAGGGAGGAGTTGCCTGATAGAGGAACATGGCTGCTCCGCAGCAAGTATTATGGGCAGGGCAGTTTCCCTTAGATTCTAGAATGGCAGGAAGGATAAAGGCCACCATCACTTAGAGGGGTGTTTTATATAAGCACAGGCAGGCCTCAGTTGGCACCATTCCAATATGTACAGATTTCTACTGTTGCAATACAGTTAACAAACATCAGTGCCCCAATAACGAATTTCAGTTCTCCTATGTATTAGTTTGCAATGGCTGCCTTAATAGAATGCCACGGGTCGGGGGGGCCACATTTGTTTTCTCACATTTCTGGGAGATGGAAGTCTGAGATCAAGGTGTGGGGAAGGTTGGCTTCTTCTGAGGCTTCTCTCCTTGGCTTGTAGATGGCCGTCTTCTCCCTGAGTCATCACGAGGTCTTCATTCTGTGTGTGTCTGTGTCCTAATCTCCCCTTCTGAGGACATCAATCAGGTTGGATTAGGGCCCACCCTAATTACCCCATTTTAGCTTAATTACTTTAAAATCCCTATCTCCAAATGGTCACATTCTAAGGTACTGGGAGTTTGAGCCTCATCATGTGAACTTTGACGGGACACAATTCAGCCCGTAACACCATGATATCCTAACTGTGAGTCATTGCATAGGGTACAAACTTGGCCGCTGGCTTTTCAGTCCACAAATCACTATGTAAATGACAGACACACATTATGATCTGTTATCAGTCACATCACTGAGCATGTTATTTTGTCCATACACAGACAGAGAAACATGTCATTGTGATGTCTCCTTATCTCCCAGTGGTAGACCCTCACAGCAATCTACAAAAATAGGAAGTCAAGAGAGGGGGTTTCAGCCACTAAAGGTGAAGAAAGTGCCTCAAACAAACAAAGAGTAACAACAGAGGAAGCAAAATTGGATGTGATTAGAAGATTTGAAAATGACAACATCAAAGTGAAAATAGGACGAGTCCTACACTTAACTACAATACAAACCATATTGAAAAAGCCTGTTGACTATAAAACAAGCTAAAGTCGCATCAATGTATTTTAATTTAAACTGCACTAAAAAGCATAAAGCCACTTATGGTTGAATTTGAGCATCTATTTTGGATTGAAGACTATAATAATAAAAAATAATAATACCAATCTATTTGTGTAATGTTCAGGCCACAGTGCTGAAGTACTTAGTTGCTGCACTGAAAGAAGCTGGTAGTTAAAAGGAGCCTGGAGAAGACCCTTCGCTGCAGGGAAAGGCTGGTGTCATAGTTTGAGAAGTGGACAAGAATTGGTGACTATGAGGCAGGCCAGTGGGGCAAAGGGTGCTGCGCGAAATTAGCCCCCAGGTTCCAAGGATTAGTCAAGGCAGATGGTTATGATGCTCATCAAATATTTACTGCTGGTGAGACATCTGTTTTAGAAGACAGCCCTCTCAAGAGCTTACCTGAGTAAAGATGCAGGATGGCAAAGTGGCCAATCAAGGAGAGTCTTGAGAGGTTCAGCCAGAGGGGCTTTAGTGCAGGCAAACTTACTGATGTAATGGAGGAAATGGTTGTGAAGGAACGGATGAAGATCTTCCAGAGAAAGTGATACCAGCAAAAAAAAAAAAACAACAAAACAACCAAACAACAACAACAAAACAAAGGCAAAGGCAAAGGATAAAATTTGGGAAGCTGATCCTTGACAATTTGCTGAGGCATAAAAAATGTTTATTTCATGTCATGTTATTTAATGCTCAGTGTTTCTAATTAGTTTTAAATTAGTGTACTAAATAGTCATTTTATCATGTTTTTTATTTCCCTGTATATGTATAACTGACAATGAGTTTTTAATGTTTTGGCATAAATTTGTAAAGGTCATGGAATGATCATAATGTTCCTACTGATTATTAAAAAGGCTTTGTATGGTTTCAACTTATAGGGTCCCACACTTCCCAGCAAAGCAAGGGCTGCACATGTGTTTGAGTGTGTGTATCTTTGCTGGAATTCCTTCTAAGATGTACCATGTTATCTTTTTACTTGCATTGTTACCCTGAGCCTAGCAAGCGTAATTTAGGCTTTCCCTGATCGGTCATTGTATGTGCTTCAAAGTAGATTAACGTCCTTGTTAAGGGTGCAGTTTAGGCGGCCAAACTTTCAGAGTTCAAACTCCAGCTGGCTCTGTGACTTGTATGATTTGGAGTACGATGCTTCATCTCTCTGTGCCTCCGTTTCCTCATTGGTAAAGTGAGAATTATAGTTCCATCCCATGGGGTTGTTAATGAGTGTTAAATGAACAAAGGTGTGGAAAACATGGAGTGCCTGGCAACACAGTGAACAATGTGCGTGAGCTGCTGCTGGTGTTGGTATTGATGGCAAGAATATTCATGATGCCATGTATTTTGAGATTTATCGAAACTGAGGCCATTTCTTTCCTCTATCAGATGGCCTCGAACTAAGATAGCCTTTATTTCTGGGGCTATTTTATTCTCCTCCCTCATCATTTGGCTTTTGATGGCCTTCTTTGCATATGCCTCAAACAGCAAGTAGCGCCCTACTCTCAAGCACCCTCTTGTTTGAATTTGATGCTTTTAACTGCAGTGGCTTTTAGACCAGAGAAATTGTCTTGTAGTACTGTGTAAACCTGGACCAGGGCCCAGTTCCTTGTGGACAGCCTATTGCAGGGAAGCTCAGAAGAGAACCATCTTTTTTGGCTCAGGGACCTCCAGTTCACCATTTGATGTTATCTCCAAATGAAGTTATACTCGTAATCATTCTATTGTCTATTTCGATAGCATTAAATTATTCTTTGCATGTATTGAAATATTACCACAGTGTGTTTCCTTTTTTGGCTTTGGCATGTCTTCATGTCTCTAATGTCTTGAGAACCCTGAAGTACCCAGGTGGCCCAGACTTGTTGGAGAAGCCCTGCTCAAGAGTCCAGGGGGTAGAGTTCTGGCTATGTTAGGAGTTGATAGGACCTGGGTAAATGGTCTCAGGATAAGGAGGCAGAACTGCATTTCTTTTAATGCTCCGTTGTTTCTCTAAGCCTCTTTCAGGCTCACAGATTCTCTCGGGTTCTTTGATTTCACCCAAGGGAGCTGCAGCATAGCATTTGCCTTAACCTGTACAAACAAAAGTTTCACTACATTGTGTTTGTAATGTGGTAGGGTCTCCAGGGATGGGTGTTTTGGGTAGCCACTGTCTGCTAAATCTAAAAGTCATTCTCTGAATATAGTTTATACTTAATACTGGCCCAAAAGGTACCCTATGGGTTCTTAGTTGATCTTAATGGCTGAAGTAATTTTCTTCCTATACTGTTTTTTCTTCTTCCCAACCCCAAGTTCCTTTTACCTAATATGGTATACTAATTTGCTTTATCCCAGTTCGTTCAGCTGTGGCTCCCCTTTCGTATTTCCTTCTGTAGCTTCTGTTTGCCATAGGAAAAAAGTGATCTAAAGTTGTTGAAGAAGAAACTGAAAAGTTCGCTGTACCAGAAGTTCAGTTAAACTGAGGTTCCATTCCCTTCCCCTTTATGGCCTGCGATGTACATTTCCGTCTCCCACTCAGGGAGAGCAGGAAGTGCAGTTGGCATCCAAGTTGCCTGGCAAATGAGTGAGGAAGTGAGAGTCTATTGAATCAATATGCCATCAGTTGTAATCGTACCACCATGAAAAAAATATATACTAAAAAAGTCTTTAGCCTTCAGATCGACTTGTCTCTTTTCTTGAATATTTGTTATTCAAGTTGTTAACAAAATTATAAAAATAAAAGTCTGTGAATAGGTGTGCTCTATATACAGGTATTGTCTTACATTGTGGCTGTCTCAATAACATTTGAATGAACAAGGATTTTGAAAGACTTCTAGTCATTGGCCAGGGGCAAGACTGAAAATGCTACCTGTTGAAATACTGTAAGGTTCGAGTTTGGAAGAAAAGCTAGCAAGATTTCACTAGCATCCTGTGCTGTGTGTTGAGGTGGTTAGGAACATGTGTGAACATGCAGTTGTTGGGTTCCCCCCCCCCCCCAATATTTAGAAAATTTCTTTTTTTCCAAGGACTTTTTTTTATTGTGGTGGTAAAATACACATAAAATTCACTATCTTAATCATTCTAAGTGTACATTTCAACACATTGTTGTACAACCATCACCACTTTCCACTCCAGAACTTTTTCATCATTCCAAACTGAAATTCTATGCTCATTAATCAATAATAACACTAGCCCCCACTCCAGCTGACCCATGGTAATAATCACTGTTCTTCTTTCTTACGTAAGAGTCATCAGACAATATTTGTCCTTTTGCGTCCAGCTTATTTTGCCTTAGGGAATTTGATTTGATGCATCCTTTTCTAACAGTTGCTTTGGGAGATGGTAATAATCCAAATTCATACTTGGGCAAACTGCAAGTCTGAGATTCTGTATTCAAAAGTACTGCAGTCTTTATTAAACCAGTGCCTAAAATGATGTGTCATTTTGAGCAAGAATTCCATGTTCAATTTTTTTGCTGTTGTTAAATATTCTTATTATAAGAAAGTTTCTCATACATGAAATCTTAAATTTTAAAATTCTACTTTTTTGCCGTTGTTGCTGCCGCTCTGGTTGTTTTGAGGGATCATTACCTGTACTATGGGCTTCCAGGCTCCCATAGGAGCTTGAGGGAAGTTTAAGCTCCCCAAATAATGGGATCAAATTTAGTGATGTGTGAGTGGCCCTCAGTAAGTGATAATATTGACATGACCCAATTCTTAATGCTTTGCCCTCAACTCTATAACCCCACCTCCACCCCTCAGCAGCATCCTAAGCTCTTCTGGAATCCTAGAGCTCCTGAGGGGGGAGGACCACCCTAGAGAATATGCCAGTGGGCAGAAATAATGATATTTAAATATCAGAATTAAGTATCACAATAGTAAATTCCCCATTTCACATTGAAGAAATTTTCCATGCATTGTCTAGATGTCTTTCGAATTGCTCCTTTCAGTTTTCCCTTAGATGGTCTGTTCCACTGTACGGGCTGTGCCACAGCTGCGTGGTGGACTTGGGAGATGCTGAGGAGGAAGAGGCAACCCCAGTGAAACCACACGCCTGAATTGGCTTGTGGCTTTTGTTTGCTTGTCCTCGGTTATCCATTCATAGTCTTGGATCCATTCTGCGGTGTGTATTGTGAAGTCATGTATCATAGCACCTCATTACACCGCGGGCAAGAAGAACAAGGATAATGCCGACTCTCTGGACTGTCCGTCTTTCACTAAGAGACTAGTGTGTGTTAGGATGATAGAGGCACGGCTGGACCCACGTGTGGCTGGATCCCAGGTCTGCCATGTGCTCTGCAAGCTGCACAGTGGTTCCTCTACAAGAGCTATTTCTGCATGACCTCTCCTGCATTTTATCAGGACCCACACGCCGTTTTTTTAAGAACTGAGGAAGGAGTCAGTCTGTATCTCATTCTTGCCCGTCCTGTGTCAGGAAAATGTATTCTTTAAAAAAAAAAAAAAAAATGGAAAGGAAGAAAAAGAAAGAAGGGAGGGGAAAAAAGGTTGCCATCCAGTGGAGAAAGGAGTAATTCCCAGCCTCATTCAGGAAAAATGCAGACTGAAATATGCTTCACTGTTTTAACTTGGCTGGGGATTTTTCTTTTTTTCATCACCAGAAGGGTGTGTTTTGTGTGTGTGTGTGTGTGTGTGTGCGCGCGTGTGTGTGTTTTTAGTGACATCCGGAGCCAAAAGGGTGCAGTGTGCCTTTAAGGAAAGAAGCGCCTCACCAAACTTCGCTGTAGTTGTAGCTCACCGTTTGCATAGGGAAGGAAAGTGTTAATTTCTTATTTGTACACTTTTTTTCCCCGACTTCCTTCCTATTCACTTCATTAAATCTAGAGGCAGTTCAGCATGGGAGCCGTCTGTATGTTGAATTAGGGCTCGCACTCTTGCGCAACACGTCACCAGTCGGAAACTGGGGGTTTGCTTCTGTGATTTATTTCATTATTGTGCTGGTAAAAGGTTTGGAAGGGAATTCTTTTTGGGGTAGTACTTTAGCATTGTGTAGCAAGTTTTTTTGGGTTTTTTTTGTGCCCCCTCCCTCCTAGCACTGAGTTGAGTCAGTTGAGCCAGTTTAAGTAATTTTTTTAAATTAAAGAACAGTTTTAAATGTCCATGAATAATTTTACTTACATGCAGGAGCAGTCTTACTCTACTCTTTAAGTGCGAAAAGCACCGGGAAATATTTAGTGAATTGATTTCCATTAGAACAAGACCCTTAGAAATCCCTGAACATGAAGCACTGCAAATGGATGTTTGGGGTCTTTGGGGAGGAGGGGGAGGATGTTTTGTAGCTCTCTGCATTCCTGCATAAAACCTTAATTTAAGGGGAAAAATGGTCAGTACTTTGTGTTTCCGTGTGATTCCAAAACCTAAATTTAATAAGAATCTGCATGTATTAGCAATTGTAATAAAAATTGTTTTACTAGTTCTTTTTGCAGTTTAATTTGTTTTTGCTTTTTAGCTACTTAGATTTAGAGATTTAAAAGTCCAAATATCACAAGCTTATGCTTTGTTCTTTTTTTCTTTCTTTTCTTTTTTTTCTTTTTTTTTTGCAAAGCTAAGGGTGGGGGTGAGAGTAGAAATATCCTTTACAACTTCCCCCTCCCTCTTCATTTATCCCACTGAAAAGAAAAACAATGAAAAATTTTACAGCATGAAACTGAAAGTGAAGTGTCACAGTTGTTCGGGATTTTCTGTAAAGAGCAGAATAACATATTTTATGAAAATATTTGAACTTGAGAACATGCACATTGCTTTTACTGACATGCATTTAATGAAAAAGAAATTCTTTTATTTAAAAAAATCATCTTAGACTGCTCCAAAACCATGCAGCTTGTTTTATTAAAAAGCACTAAAATGATGTTTAAAATACAAAAAAAAACCATACCTTGTTTTAATTTTTGAAAATACATTTGAATATTAATTTGTTTTTTTATTGGCTTAATTGTTAAAATGCAAGGAAGAATCAGAAACCGCCTGAGCTAAAAATCTCTAATTCTGCTGCCTGGAATAATAAGAGGGGAAAAAAAATATGATAAGTAGTTGTCAATATTAAAACAGGCTGAAGGAGGAAGGCTTCGGGCCTTGTAGTAGGTAGAATGAAACAGCAGATTTGAGTATCCACAATCCTTTCAGTATTAAATTTTCAGTGAAATAAAATTACTTGTATATGAAAACATAGCCTTTCCCCAGCTCTCTTTTTTTTCCTGATCAGCTGATGAAGAGACTAGCAGCTCGCTGCTTTGCTGGCTTGTTAATTTTATCCCCACTAACTGTGATTTCCGATAGCCGGCCTGCTGATAGTGGTAAGGTAAATATCCTTTTTCGTTGCCGTCTTGAAGATTCAGTAGAACTACATCCCAGGCATGTGTAGGTGTGTAACACATCAAAAGCCGGTGTTCTCCGTATTTCTGTGTGCAACTGGGTGCTTGAGGAGAGCAGTACCATTAACTGTTGACAGCCTTGCATGCTGTATTTATTATTAGCATGTTCAGCCTTCAAGATTTGCGGGACAATTTCCTTTTCTTAATCTTCGCTTAGCTGCAGTGTGTTTAGCTGTATAGTGGGTGTCCTGCTTTTAGGCAAATGAATATTAATGAATAATGTGGAGCTTTTTTTTTTCCTCCTTTTTCCTTTTTCCTCATAATTCATCAGATCTCGCCTCCTTCATAGTGGTTATCTGAACATTGTAGGATCGTGATGGAAATTGTCTTTTGATTATTAAGGCCTAGGCTCAGACTGTCCCTTAGGATTCTGTCTGTGTGCATGTTGCTTCTGTGGGTTTGCACATTGGAAGATGCATAGAAAACATTTTTTTAAATCTCACTGGCATTTTTAACATGCCAGGTTGTTTTGTGTTCTGCACCAGGTTTTCTTCACAAAACCTTTCTTTTTCAGGAGGCATTGTACACAAGTGAAAGAAATTATGTCTGAGCTGTAATCACTCTTTATATTGATTGTTATACTCACATGATCATAAATATTAGCCATGTTTGGTGCTGTGGAGAAATGAAGGTAATTGCCTTATGATTAGAGCTCTTTCAGCTACGAGAAAGGATTGATTAGCATTTGCATACTGGAAGCAATATTGAGAGGCAGGAGGAACAAATAACAACATCAGTTATTTTGTGTAAGAAGGCAATCTTGAAATATAATTTAAAGGTTTTAAAAAATATTTTTTTCCATGCTCAAATATTCTTTTATCTGTTGTGGGCTTTTTATTTTCTTTTGCAGTTTTTTTTCCCCCCTCTATTTTTTCTTAAGTTTTGAGATGTACCAGAAAAAAAAAAAAGTTTGAACTTCTGGGTCTGTCACATGGATCTTTTAGCCATTTATGAGCAGGTTTCTTTTATACCTGGTTGTTTTTATAGCTATTTTATTATCTCTCTGCATTAGTGCTGCTGGCTCTGGTTTAAAGCAAGCGTTTGCAGGTAATTGGAAAAAAAAAGTGTTTGTTGTTTGTGAGTGTGTGTGTTCTTCATCGGATGATTTAAGTGCGTTTACAAAGGAATGTGGCTTTGCTCTTTTCCGTTTCCTTGTTTACTAATTGCTATGTTAGAACAAAATCTGGATACAGTTTTGATTTATGTTGTGACCATGAATAAATTGATGTAAAATCATAAAAAAGAAATGGTCAATGCTTATATGATTGTAAGGATGTTTTCTCAGGGAAATTTTTTTCTTCACTCATCCCTTTTATTTTTAGTTGTAGCTTTTCTCCCTTATAGTAATGAGACATTAAAAATCTTTTTCTTCTACTGAGGCAAAATTTCAGTTGGATTCAGTTACCTTCAAACATGTAAATGTATAGATCTCGTATTTGTCATAGTCTTCTTTACTATTAGTGTTTTGGGCCTTCAACATATTTTGCTCATGAAATAGACGGGCTAAAGATGCATTTATTCAACATGGTGATATTCCCTTTTTCTTCCTACTCCACTGATCGCTATTAACTTTTATTTTTTTGTTTCATTTTATTCTAATTATTCAAATTGTATATATATTTGTTATTCTCTAGTCTTGAATTTTTCTCCTTTGTTCCCTATTACTAGGCCATTGAAGACGGCAATTTGGAAGAAATGGAAGAAGAAGTACGGCTTAAGAAGCGAAAAAGACGAAGAAATGTGGATAAAGATCCTGCAAAAGAAGATGTGGAAAAAGCTAAGAAGAGAAGAGGCCGCCCTCCAGCGGAGAAACTATCACCAAATCCCCCCAAACTGACAAAGCAGATGAACGCTATCATCGATACTGTGATAAACTACAAAGACAGGTGAGAGTTTCACTCCTTCCCCTTGACTGTCTTCACCAAGAGTCTAAGTGAGGCTACCTCAGAGCAAGAGTTATGAAGGTGTGCACTGAGGTTTTTATGTTCTTTCTACTTTGTGTTTTATGGCTCTCGCTCCAAAGGTATCAGTAACCTTCTGCCTTGATCAAAATGGCCGCTACTGCTTTCTTGTGTGATGATTTGCTACGTGGTGTTTAACATATCTGGAAAAAGAAGTTTAGATTACAAAACTAACAAAAGCAATCTGAACTGGAGAAGAATTCTTAAGGACCTCTGAAGTATCATCATTTATGTGGAAGGATTGGAATGATAGAGTGAAATTATACTTTTGGGTTGAGTTGTTAGAGAAGTATAGTTCTAGTAGATTTAAGGTAAATATTTCATGTGAAGACTTTGTTTATAACCAGTCAGATGCTTTATCAAAATTACTGTTCTTTCCTTCCAACACACTTGAATTTCTAAGCACTGGTTTGAGCCATCTTCTTCTTTTTAATAATACTACATAGACAGCTTGATATTTCAGGAAATTTGCCTCTTTTTCACGGAACTTTTGAATGTGGACTTTGAGAAATCTAAACTGGACACTATCCCCAGACCATTTTAAACAATGAGCAGTTATTTGAAAACCAAAGCAAATGTCTTCTAGGGTGTTGGTCAGCCCTATTGAGTAGATAGACTAGTTAGGCTACATTTTGGTTAGTTGTTTTGGTTTCCACTGGATAATCATCTGATACAGTTTTAATTGGGAAGATCACATCTTCATTCCAGTTGAAAAATTTATAGGAAACACAACAAATATTTTATTTCTCTAAATTGCATAATGGTATCAATCATTTTTTAGTTACCAATTTTTTTTACATTAACTAGTTTAGCTCTGTATACTTGAAGTGTTTAAAAACAAATAACTAAGCTGTAATTTTAGTTTTTCATTGTGACTTTAGTGAATGTTATACGAGAAAAAAAACTTCATTATAAAGGTTAAATAGTAGAAAAAGCAAGAAACTTTCAACCATGGGGTTTTATTACATTTTTAGTATATTATCTGTTAGGAGTTTGCAGAAATGGTGGCAAGTAGATGAGAGATGTGTGTAAAAGGGTCAGAATTACTTACCTGTCTTTACCTACCAGGTCTCTTAGGTCCCCTGCTTACTTTTTCTACTATCTTCCTTTTTTGTTGTTGTTGGTTTTTTGTTTTGTTTTGTTTTGTTTTAAGTGGATCCCGTTTCAGAATTCTGAAGTAACCACAAAGGGACAGCCCCATTGTATTGGGTTTGGTTGAACTGTTCATTGACAAAGGGGAATGACAGCAATCCAGGAAGGCAGATTTGGCCACGAGTCCATTCTTTGGCTAGAGGGAACAGCAATCTTCCTTGTAAACCAGGAATCAGTAACTCTGTCTGTTGAGTTTCTGTTTACCCCGAGCCTGACCGGTGGATCTGCCACAGGCAGGAACAGTTTCCATCCAGGAGGCCAATGCGGATAATGACACCTCATTTTATCAGCCCCTATGTAAAGAAGAAAAAAAAAAAAGAATCCAAGAGTATCACTCTGCAGATGCCTCTAACTTTTTTGCCCTTGTCTCAGGAGAGCAAAATGTCTGTTTTGTTGACCAGGTGGTGTGCCTTGATATGTGGCAGACATTTTGTTCATTACCTGCCGGCTGAGTCTAGGGCTGCTACAGCCCCGAGCACAGCCAAGGAAGGTCTTGGAGGTTGGAAAGCTGGGCCTGTTAAGCCAGGTGATGGCTGCCTTCGCCTTTAATGGTGCGAGAGAGGTCGCCAGCCAGTGAACCACAGATTGCCAACAGAGCGTTTTATTTCATGTCTCACGTAGTTTTTTTCATTAAAAAGCAAGCACAGTAAACTGGAGGGGTCTCCTTATAAAACTTCAGATTTTTTTTTTACCCCCCTTTTGGAAAAACCTGAAAATCTGGCAGCACTCTACCCCCCTTTCCCTCAGTTAACAATCCAGTCGGATTGAAAAGGCTGCCTCCCGTCTGGGGGCTGCCCTGCCCTAGCTTGCCGCAGGCCCCCTTACCCACTCCGGTTCCTCACGGATGGAGTGTCGGTCACCCTGTAACGTCATGCTTTTCACACCTGGCCCCCTTCACTCACTCGCATCTCTTGGCTCCATAGCCGTTTGAGTTGGTGATTTACTGATACACATGGCTATGGACTGACAGCTTTCCTAGAAACTATCCAAAATAGAGTAGTATGATGTTATGTCCCTTAAACGTCAGCTAAGCGTAGTGCAGTAGTTTAGAGCACAAGCTTTTGTCTTGATTTAACTACCTGTGTTTGAATCCTATCTCTACTCTAGCATTTCCTATGGAAGTGGGGTCAGGGGGTTGGCCAGAGAGTAAGCAATTTTAAATCCTTACCTGAGGATACATTCATTGATTTGAGAGAGAGAGAGAGAGAGAGAGAGAAACATTGATGTGAGAGGGAAACATAGGTTACCTCCCCTATGCACTCGGACCTGGGATTGAACTTGCAGTTTAGGTATGTGCCCTAACCAGGGATCAAACCTGCAACCTTTTGGTGTATAAAACAATGCTTCAACTGAGCCCTCTGGCTGGGGCAGGAGTGAGCAATTTACTTAACCTCAGTTTTCTTACCTACAAAATGGAGTAACTACTGACCTGCCTCTAGAGGCGTTATGAGGATTTGATGAGTTAGTACAACCCAAGCCTTCTGAACAGCTGAATTATTAATAAGCAGCCTTTCAGACTATGTATAGCTAATCTCATGGATAAATGGGGCTCTGAGCACTATAAAGTTAGTGTCCTTTCTGATAGGCTTTGCATCTTTTTATTTCCAAAAAACAGAAAGCACGTCCTCTGTGGGACTGATCAGTGAGCATATCTTTAGTTGTACTATAGTGAAAGGATATTTAAGTATTGCAGCATGCAGACATTGTGTAGTTTCTGTCCCCGCTTTCTCTGGTTTTATTTATTTATTTTATCTTTCATTTGAAAAGCACCCTCAAAAGACCCATCCTATTAGCTCCCACATTTTAGGTACATTCTGGGGCATTTGCACGAAAATTTCCCACCACTGCATCGCTCATGTATGTTCCATGTTAGTAACCCTCGAGAAAAAGCACTTATTCTATTTATATTTTTTTATTTCTCTTACCAAACTTGGTGCTCAAGTAGGAGGCACTCAAATTAGGAGGACTGTAATTAGATATGTTGTCATATTTTTGGTTGGTTTTAGAAAATGCTGCTGGGAAATGTACCTCTCCATGTGTTCAGAATTTTGCACCATTAAAGTCAGCTACTAATATAGTAACTCAACCTGCCTGTGAAGGAAATACCACCTGTACTAACCTCCCTCCCATCACCTCAGTCAAATGTTAAAGCTCTGTCAGTGGTGCAAGATTAGCAGTATATTAAATAAAACTTGCCATCTATATTTAACTGATATATAAGAATTAATTAGCTCTCGTGAGACAGGTTTTTTTTTTTTTCCCCCCAAAGTTCTTCCATGATTCTGGGACAGATGTATCTTTATTTTTTATGAAGGACTAGAATAATAAGCATCTATTTATTGTCTTTGTTTTCAGCACCAGGCCTCATTTTTTTTAAAAGGAGGATCATTTTTTAAATTGTGTGATTCATAAATGTAAAATCTCTCTGCAGTATTTGCTATTAGAGGTAGTACCAGTTTGCTGCTACTCATTCCCACCGTTTTATTTCCCCAAATAGAAAACTTTATGTCAAGTAGTATTAGAAGGCTTTGTTTTGACTTGTTAAGCATACCTTGTTTTCTGTGTATGTAGAAGGCTTTTAAAATCATATTCTCAGTTTATGTGACATTTAACCTAACAATATGTCTTTGTGAAGGAATTCAACCTCATTTGCATCTCTACCCTTTAACATTGTCTCTGGGACAAGAATGTAGACTAAGAGGGTGAAGAGTAGGGGCCCGTGGAGCTATTCCAGGTCTAGAGACAGGACTTATAGTTACCTGAATAGAGAAAGAGATTCCTAGAGCGATTCTTAGTGCTGGAAGGGGTTTTAGCTCTACCTGGTCCAACCTCCCACAACCTGTACGTGTTCCCCGAACCTCTGGCAGGCTGTCATCCAGCCTTAGTGTGACATTCCCAGCGTGCAGTTCATGACACCAAAGGACACCTCTAAACACAACAGCCATTTTCCCACATTAAGGTGGGTTCAGCCCTCTGACTTCTAGCTGTTTGTTCTACTTAGACCTCCAGAGAGTAAATCTGTTCTCAATCCAAGAAATGTCCTTTAAAACATTTGTAAACACATTCACCTCAGGATATTCTCCTTCAGGCTGAAACACCTTACTTTGCTCTCCAGTGACACCTAGAGTTCCACCACCTTGGTCCCGCCCCCTTGCCCGTCTTAGTGGCCCTTTCAAGACGTGGCACCCAGAACTTCACAGGTCTTCTGAGGCTCATTGCGGGATGGTTATCTTTCTTATTCTGAACGCCAGAGTTCTGTTAATGTAGCTCAACAGTGTGTTAACTTCCTCCAGCAACTTTGACACAGAGTTAACTCAGGTTGAACATGTGATGTGTTGGAAAAACTCCCACTCCCCCAAACACGCAGACAGCGCTCCTCTCACTGGAGTGCGGCCAAGGTTAGTCTTCAACTAAGCTTGCTTTCTTTTTCTTTTTTTTTTAAACCAATATCTACTGATTTTATTCTTATCCCTATGTAGTTCCATTTAATTCATTTTTGTTTTTTCACTCTAATCTACTGGTACAACTCCGAATTTTTGTGCCTTTTTAAAAAATCATGTTTACTTCCTTGTCTACCTAAGTTTTTTGTTTTGGGGGGGCTGTTTTTATTTTTGGGTTTTTTTTTCTTTTTGTTTTCGGTCACCTGAATATTTGCTTTAAGCTATTGTTGAGAAACTGCTAAAGGTCAAAGGACAGGTCTCTACATTATGGCCTGGAAATCACTTCAGGTTGACATAAATTTATTAACCAGTAATCCTGAAAGTTGATTTGCCACCTGTGAACTCACATGACCATGCCATCATGTCACCCACATTTATCTGTCCTTTCTCAAGGTTATCAGGGAAGTCTAAAACCAAGCTATACCATATTTATGGCCTCTCCAATCTATCAACCTAGAATCCCCGCTGAAAGAATGAAATGAGGTTAGCTTGCCATAGCTTTTTCTAAGAGACCCCCTGCTGGTCCTTAATGATGTTATTTATCTTCTCTAAATAGTCCCATGGCATCTGAATAATTTCTTCTGAATAAGTTTTTACCCAGGGTCCACATCAAGCAGAGCGAGCAGTCTCAAGTTTTCTCTCTCCTTTTGAAATTGGGACATTTGCTTATCTCTAGTCTTCTGATCCCATTTCTGGTCTTTGTAATTTCTTAATCAATATTAGCAGGAGCAATCTATATACTCTTTCAGGATGTAATTAGTTTACAACTGGACACTTGAACTCATTTGAAGTGCCTTCATATGCTTCCTATCCACTCTCCTATCGGTAGCTTCTGTTCAATCTTTATTGTGCCTTGCTTTTCAAATCTGAGCATCGTTCTCATTCCTGAAGCATCTGGAGCCAGAATATGGGGTTATTGTCACCTGCTCGCTCTCCACCCGTCATTTGAAGTAACTAGCAGGAGCCTTTCGTACAGACTGACCCTGTGGTCGGCGAAGGGTTTTCAGACTCCATGCCCACCAGCTGTGAGAATGGACCCAGGGAAGCAGTGAGGGAGGCAGGCACGACCTGCCTGAACTCAGCCGTGGCACACAGTGGGGTGGGTGGCAGGGGTGACAACCACAGGGCTCCTTTCTCCCAGAGGCTCTTAGGCTCTGCTCTCTTCCCCGAGCTGGGACTGTCTTCTTGCCCCGATCTGTCTGTAGGGATGGTGGAAAGCCTTAGCTTGTTCTGAATCTTAGCTCTTTTCCCATTGTAGAAAATCATTCCTTCATTTATTGCATTCCCCCCTTATTTCCGGCCCTGTACCGCTAAACAGGGCCAGAGGTACTTGCCCCCATGCAGTGGAGGAGATAGCTCTCCTACTTGATGCACTGAACAGGCAGTGGACTGGGGAATTCAGGAAAAGAGGGGGCCATGTGAGCCCATTATGTAAGGGTGCAATGGCATTAGCTCATGCTTATGGTTACTTTTAAGGGGAAAACATATATATCTATACATATCATCATAATGACATTTACCCCTTCCAGCACTAAGAATCGCTCCAGGGTAACGAGATAGAACATTCCATTCCATTCCAGTATAGCACCTTTCCCAGGATTTCGTACACCGCTACCTAAAGACAAAATGTACTTGTTTAATTCCTATACCCTCCAAAAAGGCATTCATAGCATTTCCCTCATTTTGACTGAAGCTAAGCTACTGTTTTCAAGGCTCATATGTAGTCAACTCATTCTCCAGAAGGGACAGACTTTTATTAAAAAAACATTACATTGTTCCGAGATTTTGTCTACAGAGTGCTTTATCTGAAGTGCATTTGGGTATTTGCTGTGTCAAAGGTTTTCCCACACTGATCATCATCCTGAGGTTGACTATTCATACCGCAGTTTATACTGTCTACCTTAAATAGATTTGTAGTCATATACATTTGTAAAGCCAAATCCACATCATTATTTAATATTCTTTTTTGTTATTTTGGGGTTTTTTTTTTGTTTGTTTGTTTGTACTTTTTTCCCCCCCAAGCCACACTGCTGACCAGCTATGTAAGTCTGTCCCTACATGCTTCTTATCAGCACTGTTTTAAATTATTCTGCTGGAATTTCCTTTGTTCAGAGCCGCACATCCTCAGCAGCTTGTCATTGCCATTATTCTAAACCATAGAGCCATGCCCATCTTTTTTCAAGTCATTTGCCGTGTGTTCTCTCTAAAATGCCTGAGATAGTATTTGCCGTTCACCGGTTTCTCTTCTTTCACTATTACATTCTGAGACGACACGCATCCCCTTGGTTAACACCATCATCAATTCAGCTTCCCAGAAGTGCAATAGCAAAAGTGTTCCCAATTCTGTGCCTTATTCCTAACATGCATTCAGATACCGTGTTTCCCCGACACACAAGCATCTCTCCAATGCACCCCTCCTTCTGCCTCCTCACACACTGTCTTCATTAGGCCTTTCCTGTCCCTGGCCTGGCCTGGGACAGATGTGTCCTGCCTGTGTTCCCTGCCTCTAGTCTGCCCCTCATTCTGCTTTCCTTCTGGACAAGCATCTGGTCAGGTCCTACTGTTTCTTAAGGGCTTTCAGGAGCTTCCTATTGAACATTTCAGTAGCCTACCTGACGATGATCAAACTTCTACCATGAGAAAGCTAGTCTTCTGCAAGCTGGCCCTAGCAACCTTTCCAACTTAGTTTTTCTACATGCCACCCCTTCTGTTTCAGACATTTCCACCTAATTCTCCTATTTTGAATATAGCCAGGACTTTCCCCCTGCCCTTCTCTGTTTATACTTTGCCTTCTCTGCAAAGTCTCCTGCTCTCCTAAGGCAGAGTGGGCAGTGGGTCTGAGGAGGGGTCTCCGAAGTGGCCACACATGGTTCTGTGTGTGCCGGGGGGGTGCCTAGTGGAAGACCTTCTTGGGATGAAGGGTTTTCTCAAGATTTGTCACACCTGTCAGCCACTTCTGTGCCAACACACAGAGGGACACCAGACAGGACTAAAGACCACAGGTGCTCATTTCTTGTCGTTTCCGGTTGAAGATCACTAGCTCAGTGATTCTTTTGGAATAGAATAGAGTTCTGAGAAGCAGAGCTCACTACCTAGAGGAGGTTCAGAAACCAAGTCTGGCCATTGTTTGGTGTACCCTCTGTGCTGGCTGCTGTAACCAAGTACAGTATCTTATTTAATGTTCACAACAATTTTCTGAGGTGAGTATCATCCCCCTTTGACAAAGGAGGAGCAGGACTTGGATAAGCTAAGGTCACTTCCCTAAGGTCACACACACCCCTGGCAATGCTGCCTGTCTTTCAAGGCTTCCGAAACCGTGGAAGGAACATGCATTCGAAAGACCATGCAGACCAGGCAGAGCAGGTGTGAAGGGAAATGGGACCAGTGTAGCAGGCATTTAGGTGTTTGAAAGAAGCTGGAAAGTCCCAAAGAGGTTAGGAAATCTTTTTCCCCCCATTTCTGGAGAAGTGCGTATTTTTTTCAGAATGAGGTTCTAAACAGAAACCCCGGGTGATCTTCCCAACCATCCCATGAGGTAGGCAAAGCAGGTAGGTGAGGAGACTGAGGCTTGGAGAGTGAAATGAATGACCCAAGGTCACCCCACCTAGGAGGCAGGAGCCAGGCCGGGACGGGTACCCAGGTCTTCTGACTGTAGTGTTCTTTCTACTCTACCACAGGTGTAACGTGGAGAAGGTGCCCAGTAATTCTCAGTTGGAAATAGAAGGAAACAGGTCAGGATCTGTCTTGTATTCCCGTGTCTCTAAATACAGGTATCCAAACAGACTGATTCCTAAGGAGTCGGAAACAAATTTCTCCAGTCGCCTCCCGATGACCCCTACCTGGAGTGCGGGATGGAGGTGCAGATATTCCCAAACACCTGCCGTGGCTTTTGGGGTTGTTTGTGCTGTGTTTCCATTTGGGGACAATTCTGTAAATGCACTTCTTCAAAGGTCTCACCAACAGGCCTGCCCCTACCTGCAGCACCGCGGACATGGGTTTCTGTTGTTTCCCCCTCCCTCTTGGCGCAGCTTCTGTCTGACATCCTGCGGGCCTCTTAACTTTGTGTGTCTTGCTTTAGACGCTCAGTGAAAAGCACCCTGGCACCCGGACCTCCTGCAGCACGCTGCGTCTGGTGTTCTGGAGATAAATCGTGGCCCGCCGAGCGTTTGTGCACTGGGTTGGGTTCAGGGTGTGACTTCCGGGCCTACCTGTCACATATAGTCCTAAGTGTCCAAAGCCAGTGTGTTTAACCTTTGTGTGCCTTTGCTTCTGTCGGGTAGAAAGCAGAGATGCTTTTCTCCTAGAGATCTTGTGGGAATAAGATGATGTTAGTTGAGAGGGAGGCTAGTTGATTTACCAGGGCTGGTAATTGTTAGTAATGTATTGAAAACGTACAGTTAGCCTGTACCTTGAAAAAGTATCAATATAATACTTTGCCATCTATATTCCACGTTTGTTAGTTGACCCATAATGTTCAGTATGGCATTCGTTCCACACTAGTATAGGATCTGAATCAGGGCAATGAGGGAAAAGAACGGAAACTGTCCTGTATTTCAGAATAAATACTGGCCACCACTTGTGACAGTCTCCCTTACAGAAGGAGAGTAAAAGCAGGGGTGATTTACACCTACCCCTGTCTGTGCGGAGGTGAAACTATTGAACAAGATTGTCTTTTTAAAAAATATTTTCTATGGGTGTTCAATAAACCGTTATCAATCCTGGAAGCCAGACACACCATCCATAGCGTGTCCTGAGAGATGTCAAGAATTGTTCTGTTTTTGCCACTATGAGAAAGAACTCAGCTTGGATTCAAATTTCAGGATTGAAAAAATAAATACTCAACATTATTAGTATGGGCAGTTTAGATAATGAACCAACATGGGATAACACTTCCACCCTCCATGACACAGAAAGGAGGCTTCCAGGTCTAAATGGTACGATGTAGAGACTAAACACCCAGCCCAGTGAACAGGGGCAGGCATAAGCTCTTTCCCCCTTCTTCCATCAAAATGATCATGTGACCACGGAAAGTAGATTAATAGCAACTTTAAAGGTTATTGCGAGCCTCCAATATCATGCCTGGGCTTTTTGAGGGACGGTATGACTGCAGGTAGTTGGCACCTAGAAAAATCCATTTTTATGGAGACATGTTTGAACTGGAATTTCCAGAGCCCTAGCAAGAGGCTGATGTTTGATTCCTCGGAGCTCTGGAGTCTGTTCCATCCCTTACTCTCACATATGCTTCCTTCTCCCAGAAGCCTGAGCTTAGGACGTATTCAGAAGTTGCATTATAATGTATACATTTTAAAAATTATTTTAAAATCCTTTCTTCATAGGTTCAAAAGCAATGAGCATTTTCTATGTTTTAGTCTCTGTGCAAGTGTTGAGAATGGGAGAGAAGTAAATAAAATGGAATGCCTTAAAGCACTGTCAGAAAGAGCTCTGTAAAGTAGTTTCGGATGCAGTGTATGAATAAAGTTCTGCACGGGGCGGGAGGGGAGGCATGGGGAAAGCTTCAAGTGAGCTGTGGGCAGAGTGGGAATTCCCCAAGCAGACTGTGGCAGGGCCGGGGGGGGGCGAGCAGGGGCAGAGGTTCTCAGCCCCATGTGCTTGGGCAGCCATGGAGGTATGGAAACGCAGGATCCCCTTAGAGACCACGTGGATCTCAGGATGACTGGGCCGCCAGGTCCAACGGAGGAGGGACATAGCACGGGACATGGCAGTGGGTGTGAAGACAAGAGAATACATACTTAGAGGTGTGATTGCCAAGACTTAGGGGCAGACTAGATGTGAGAGAAGGAATATAACTATTGGATCTCTCTCCTGAGTGGTACGTGAATGTGGTGTCACTTACAGAAATGCAGGTGAAATGAAAACATGGTGTGTACATGCATGTGTGTGCGAGTGTAGCTACCCAGCCCCACATACTCCATCCCAGGGAATCTAAATTCTCTCCATAGATATTAACAACAACCCTTGACATTGTGATTATATTGTTGGTATTGACTCTCCCTTCAGGACCAGCCAAGAAGCTCTCTTAGACAAACTTTATTTTTAGCAATGTTGGCACCAGACATTCCATGTTTCTTTAACTATGATAGAGGGGCTGTCACTGTGTATCTCAGGCCCAAGCACCTTTGTACTTAATAGCCCTAATTAGATTATAGAGAAATTGCCGTGGAAAAAACAGTAACATGACCAAGTGGATACTGGATACTCTTTGAGAAAATCTTTGTTCTAGATGAAGAGCCTTCCTCCCTTTATTCTGTGTGTTGGGTACTTTGGGCTCTACCTCAAGCTGACTGTTGACCTTGTACAGTTGTTGCCTGGCAGGTCCTGGCCTCATATACAAGATGCTTCCCAGAGTGTGGTCCTCACACTCAAGTCCTGTAGCTTCTTGGAGAATTCCCAGTGCAGGTAGGCTCTGAGAAGTTTTGCTGCAAAGCAGCCCGTTGGACTTTGATTAATCCAGTGTTTCCCGAGCTCATTTGACAAATGCCCCCCCGACCCCACCCTTTCCAAGGAACACGGTCAGTAGCCCTTTAAGCTTGTGTTCCGTGGAGCACACTTTGGGAAGTGTTGACTTTGAGCTCAGAAGTTGCATTTTCTCCAGAGAGAATCTGCTGAGGGAAATCTGGATTCCAGCGCTTTATTTTGCCCTCATTCCAAATATTGATACTTTAAGATGTTTACTGGAATAGGCTGCTTTGACTCCTGGTGACTTGACACTTGAGTTGCTCAGCCAGTTATACCCATGTCCAGCACGTGGGCAGGCCACAAATAAACTTGGTGTGTTTGCTTTCCCAGGCACAAAAGGCCTCCCCCAGGCCTCCAGCATTAGCCCGGCCCAGGAGCCCAGGACCTCTGCCTCAGAGCTCCAGGCCAATGCTAGTGCATATGGCCTGTCCCTGAGGGAGGGAAAGGAGTCCCAGTGGGAAATAACAAAATTCATTTTCTAACTGTCTTATAGGCTGTCCTCAAAACAGCTCTAAGTGTTTTGATCAAAAATGGATTGTGCCAAACTACGGCAGTTATTACAGTTTTTTTTTTTAATGGAAAATAATAGAATTAACAGTAAGACAAAATAAACTGTGTTTCTTATACTCAAAACTGTAAACCTACTCTTGCCCACCCTGTATATTCTTGTGTATTCCTGGGGGAAGATCTGTCTCGCCCCTTTAGAATTGCACCTCATATGTCTTCCTTAAGAATTGACTGAAAGGGCCATTATAGGAAAAAGCAGTGCTCTGGAGCCTGCAGCGACCCACCCCATTAACAAAGTGACGCTTGGGATCTGCAGCTAAGGTGGAGAGGCATTTGATTTTTGGCTGGCAAAGCTTTATGCTTTTGAGTTGGGTCACAATGCAGTGAAAATCGTTGAAGCTTCTTTTTTCTTTTTTCTTTTTTTTTTTTTTTAACCTTAATGAAGTCAAGGCACAGGGAAAGACCAAAGGACAAAATAGGGGAAGAGAAGGCGGGTCTTCAGCGTTTGAAAGGAAGGCATCCTCTGAGTGACGTCCAGGTGTACAAGATGAGGTGACGAAACCCGGCCAAGTGGCTGGCCAAGGAAGCCACAGGCCCTTTAGCTGTCACGTTTAGACACATGGACAGTTAAAATCCTATACCTGTACCTGCTATTATGAAATGTCAAGTGAGAAAAAGAGAAGCATCTACGTGTCCTGAATCACCATTTCTAAAATGTCAAGTGATAGATGATATATCTTCTCAAATGTCTCCTCAAAATACTTGCTTAAGTAAACAAACAAACAAAACTCTCTGCATCTCATGTACTGCTGAGCACCTGATTTGCAATAATAAGTTCAATGAGAGAATTCTGAATAGAAATTTTATATAGTAGATTCTGCTGGTTGCAATATATTAGCATTTTTATAGAATTATTATGTTCTATTATTCAATTTATTTATTTGGCTTTGTATGGTAGAGTTAAAAGGTACCAGCTGGCAAAATGGGATGTTCATGGTGATATAAATAAAGGTGGGGCATATTCCCCTTAGACATCTTTTCTCTGGGAAGAATCAGATTAGACTTTGACTTATAGCATGTTTTCAAAGGAGGTATCCCAATAAAAGTGTTTGGGACCTACTTTATTTATGGATGATAATATGGTTCCAAATTACAGAAGGTTGTAAATCTTTATTTTGTTGAATAAGAGTATGTTATTATTAATGTTTATTTATGCTCTGGCATATATCATTCTGGTCCTTAGTTAATGCCTTTTTAAAAACCCTGCTGAAGCTATCATGCATCTAAAATGTGATATTCTGTGTTCTTTTTTTTTTTTTCAGTGAATGTCACAACAAACAAGCATTTTACCACTCTTTAAGGCACGTAATTCTAAAATACATAGCTTTAGATTCTAGCATATACATATAAAACTATATGTGTATACACACATGTATACACATACAAATATACATGTACACATACATGTATAAATATGTATGCACAGAAATATATGTGTATGTACACACATATATAAAATATATATGCATCTCTATTTTAGCTTACCAAAAGTAAAACTGTGCTTCAGAGTGATTGTATTTCAGACCCTTGATACAGCCTTGGGGCTTTTCTTATTGAGCTGAGCAAGCGAGCCCTTACACCAGGGCATTTGTCTTGCATTAACCCGATATAGCCTTACTTTTGTTGATTGCTTAGGCACAGTATATACCTATATCCTTAACATAGTCCTTGGTGGTTTTTGTCAGCTACTAATTCCACTACCAAAAGCAAGTCTACCCCATCCCATTCTGTTTTGCTGTTACCTCATACATGCTCCAAGAGTCTGGGAAGTCAGATTTCCAAGCTTGTTAGGAATTATCATCAGCCAGTGCCCAGTAAGATTCCGATGAGAGCTCTCACTAGGGGAAATTAGGCTTGTGACACCTCATTTGTGGCTGGCTCAGGTTTCTGGGGTCTTTCTGCATAAGTGGGGTGCTACTCAGATCTAAGTGCATTTTTAAGTGACGTGATTAAATAAATCTCACAAGAATTTAACCCTGAAAAGCAGCCTCTTGCTTTCACCTACTGCTCTCCAATGTTGACCCAGTTTTATAGTTTTTTTTCCTAGATGATTTCCTGTAGTTGATTCCTTTAGGACTCTAATAAGTTTTGTGTAGAATTCTCCCAACTCGAAATGGTATCTAAACTATGACATCATTTTCCTACAGAGACAAGGTAGCCACATTTTTACAATGATTAACTAAACTTATTTCGACTTCGGTTAAGATCTCTTTTTCACAAGTATCTATTAGAAATGCTTGTCAACAGGTTAGGTTGAGTAGATTTTTAAAAATTGTAAAACACCAAAAAAAAAAAAAAAGAAAGGAAAACAAGAAAAGACTTTCATCTAACATCATATCTTCTTGGTTTGGGCTGTTGGAAAACTAGAAGCGTCAGTATTTTAAAGGAGTGGGTTTCCTACTCTTCCAACTGTACCCAAGCTGTAGTCAAAAGTGAAGCTGATGTAATGTTTATAATGCATGCAGTCACCATTTTAGAATCATGGTAGTATAGGCATGAAATTATTACCATTGGACTTGTGGAGGTAATGGGACAAACATTGGTTCCGAGGTGAAACATAACAGAGTAAATCTCAGTTTTGTGTGCACGCGCGTGTGTGTGTGTGTGTATGTGTCTTTGTGAGTAAGCTATACGTGCAGGGTTTCAAACCACCATTTACAGTGGTATGCAGGGCTTTTGCATGTCATAGCATGACATCATGACCATATGTCCCTGTGCCCATTGGCCTCTGTGGAGGGAAACTGTGCTTGCCCACCAGCATCATTAAACTCTATTAAGTGCAGTGGGTTCCTTCACATTTTTATTCAGGTCACATTCCTCCCCTACCCATCTTATGCCTTATCAGGGTCACATTTCTTATTCTGTGATAAATCATTGCCTGAAGTAGAGCTGAAATTGCAGACCATCAGTGGAATCCTTTTTTGGAGGCAGGGAGCAGGTATCATTTTTGTGATGGGAAGCTCACTTGAGGCAACAATTTACACGTAGGCCTTAAATTGTGTAAATGACATAATGGAAAATACCTTGGGGGTAGGTTGAGCATTTCAACAGAAACAGAGCACCTTCTGCGAACCACTGTACAATTAGTCCATTGTTCTGTACTTAAAAAAAAAAAAAAAGAACTTTCCAGCACTGAAGAAAAAAAACAAAAAACACTTGAAAAGGTATACTAAAAAGGCTTAAGTTTGAGAAAGAAATGCCAAGAATTCAGAACTATCAGGCTGCTTCACTTCCACTTTCTTATTTTTTTTTTAACCTTTAATTTAGGAAAAACTAAGTTACTACGATGATTCATTAGCAAGGGATCATACTGACTCTGTATTCTATAGGTTGTGGAAAAGCTGGCTGTCCCTCAGGAACGCCCGGCATTTCCTCTCGAGCCAGCCATCAGATCCACTGCCTCTGATAGGGATGGGGGAGGGCTTGACTGCAAGGAGAAGCTTCCCGCCCTGTGTGGAGGAGAGAAAAAGGAACACACATGGAAGAATTAAGTTCTGAGCAGTGAGGTACCAAGAGTTAATTGAAATTGAGGGCAATTTCCTCCATTTTTATGGAGCAGGTATTCTTGATCCTGGATGGATACTGAGGTATTTGAACGGAAGAAAAGGACAGAGTCCCTTCCAGCCATGGAGTGAGAGATGGGTCAGCTCTCGAGACTTGGAATTCATCAAGGTGGTGGGGGGGGGGTTGGCCTTGGTATGTGGGGGTACACAGGAGAGAAGCTGTCTTGGCCAAAGAGTCAGGTCAATGGTACAAGCCAGGTTTGCAGAGAAGGAGCGGAGGCAGGCTTCAGAAGCCAAACTGAGAGGTTTGAATGGTGGTGGAGCCAACATAACTACAGGAAGACTCCCCTGGACAGCTTCCAGGGCCTCCTTTTGCCCATGTCCTGTGTTCTTAGGATGGGGAAAAGGGAAGTGGGGTAGCAATACTTTGAAACTGAATAAATTTGTCTCATTTTATACTATTGGCCCCAAGTCTCAGAACGTTCAGTTTCCTCCTCTAAGAGCACATATACCTCTGAACTTGTCTTTTTGGAGGGTGAGAATTTCTATGACCAGACTCAGGACAGAGACCACAGACCAACATCGTTTGAGCCATTTTGGCCCTGTCAGAAAGAGCTTTATCACATGGATTTCTCACTGCACCAGTGGCACAGTTGAAGTTAAGAGTGTGTCCATCACAGGTGTACAAGAGCAAAGACGTGCTCATAGTCCGTCAATAGAAAAATGACACCATCTGTTGGCAATGTAAAAAATCACATCAGGACGATGTCATTGAGGGTCAGGTGTTAAATCCAGGATCACAAAGAGGCCTGACTTTCTGATTGTTGCTAGATTATAAAGAATGCTAATTATAAATATCATTAATAGAAAAACTAGCATCTATAAATTGTATTTCAGGTATTCCTTTTCAAATAGGTAAAATGTTTATATATATATATCTCAGAATGGTAGAAAGAGAATAAACGAGGAATTGTGGTCTTATGTTGAAGGTGATAGTAAATAAAGTAGGTTTTGTCATATACTTTGTGGTATAATTTATGGAGGTACAGATGCATTTCTTAGCCTCGGAATGTGGGAGGCATATGAGTGGCTGTGAGTGGGAGAAAACACCTTGATTCTTTCCACAATAATCTAAAAATCCAATTCCCTATTAAACTACAGTCCTCTTAAACCTCTTTGTTTGCCCCTGATTTTAGTATTCATGAAGCCCTTATATGCATTAAAAAAATGAAACAGTGACCCTGTAAAACATAAAAACTCGCCCATCCCTTTGACAGAGGATTTTCGGTTAATTTATGCAGGCCCCTTTGCACTTCAGCATTTTCCCCACTGGTTGCTAGGCAACCATTTGAGTTACTGCGCATGCCTTTTTTATGATAACTGTCATTATGATTATTTTTTAATTATACAACTGGGACTATGGATTAAAACAGCATATTGTCACTCATTCTTTGCTGCTGCTTCTAGCATTCTGGCACACTCCTAAAATCACCTTCTAAAATTTACATGGCAGTGATTTATGGTTTTTTTTTTATATGTATTTCTGGCTTTACAAAGGAAATAGAGATGGCATCATAAGAGAAGCAAGATTTTTGTGAAAAAATGACTATACCATATATCCCTCCAGCTGTTATTGATCTAGATAGACCAAGTCAGATATCAGGCTTGTGAATCTAAATTTGTTCTTATAACCATGTCTGCTTCTAATATTAAATGATGTTAAAAGCTTATATTGCTTTATGTCCTGTTTTTCAAAATTATTAAAATGCTAAGCATTTGTTGCTATTAAATCTGCTTTCAAATAAAGCTACCATGGATTTGGGGGAGGGGACAGCACTAATTCCAGAAACATCAGGCACCCACACTTGCTAAATATGTTTGTTCTTTTCTGCCCAAATTATTCCATACACACCAAAGTGCAGGTAGGTGAGATGATGAGCTATAATAATAATAAAAAAAATACACAGTGTATAAAATACTCTAAAAGGAACAGGACTGAAAAAATAGGCAGTCATTAGGATCAAACAAAAGCATTTCATTTGAGATTCCAGAGCATATTCTATGTTTTCTAAATACAAAGTGAATTTGAAGACAAAGGATTATGGAAATAGTCTTTTTTTTTTTTTTACCTACTCAATTATTAGTCATTTAAAAATTGAATTTTGGTTGAATGGGGTATTTTAAATGTTTTTATCAAAATGAAAAGATATAATGGCTCTGAAAAAAAATCCACAGTGGACTTCTCAGGTGTGTGACAGAAGTGGGGACCTATGGTATTTTAATGTGATTTTGAAGTTCGCAGAAGAGACATTAGTCTCCAGTAGAGTTGTAGAATTTTCCTTGGTATTAAGAGCCCCACATCGATATGTATGGGATTCCAGTTTGCTTCTGTGACATTTTCTGAAATGAAATAAAACCTTTCCTCAGTAGCGTATGATCTGTTATGTGTCTTTTTGTTTCCCTCACCCTACAGTTCAGGGCGACAGCTCAGTGAAGTCTTCATTCAGTTACCTTCAAGGAAAGAATTACCAGAATACTATGAATTAATTAGGAAACCGGTGGATTTCAAAAAAATCAAGGTAGTTTTTTTTTTGTTTTTGTTTTTTTTTAACAAACTTTGTGGGTTTTTTTTTTAAAAATAAAGATGTGTAAATTCATTGAAATGATGATAGTTAGGAGGTGACAGTGGTATCTTGTCGCCAGAAAGGTTGGGATGTCTTGTGCCTTTACATGTATGTTATTTAATCATTAAGTTGAGAGCTCTTATTTTATTATATTGTATTTAAGAAGTTTCAGAACTTCTTAAAGTTCTGTGCCCCATCATGTGCCCCTTCGTCCCCCTTGTCAGAGGGAACATGAGCAGGAGGGTGGGGCTCTGTGCTGGCGCCCCCTGGAGTTGTGCAGGCCCACACCCCGGTAGGACTGTGTGCTGAGACAAAGGGAAAATCAGGCTTTGTGAACCAAGGAATGATTGTTGTATTTTTCTCTTCCTCTACTTTCTTCCATTTTATCCAAAACTTTCATTAGGAAAGAATTCGTAATCATAAGTACCGGAGCCTGGGAGACCTGGAGAAAGATGTCATGCTTCTCTGTCATAACGCGCAGACGTTCAACTTGGAGGGATCTCAGGTCTGTCATTAGTTGTCTGAAAAAATTTTAACCTTAAATGTCTTATGTTCTTTTAAGTATAAAACATTTCATTTTCTATATTTGAACCGTTGCTACTACCCTGGCAGAAGAAAAATGAAAATTAAAAGCCTATATTCTATGCTACCTGTGTAAGTAAATTGAGGCTTTGGTATTTTCAAATTCATGCCAGCTCTTCTGTACTTTAGCTACACTAACTCCTCCTCACACTTCCTTTAAAGTCTTTGCTTTTAATTAGAGGAGGAATTCAAGTAAATCACTCAATGTAATGATTAAAGGCAGGCGGTCCAATTTTGGCTTTTATAGAGATTGTATATTTGATTACATTTACCTTCATTTTTCTGATTGTAACCATTGCACCAGGAGTTGAAACTACTGTGATTTAGGTCAAAAAATTTATATTAAAAAAAAAAAAAAACATTGCCTTAATTGCTTACAAAACAATTGCTTTCATCAGGCCAATTATAATTCTTTTTATCCTCCATCTCAATATATAGTGGCACAGAATTTATTAAAAATACAGTGGAACCTCCGTTCTCAAACTCAGTTCATTCCAGGAGACTGTTTGAGAAGTGATTTGTTTGAAAACTAAATCCCCTTTGTTTCCTGAGAGACGCATGACTGATCATACAGATACTGGCATGAAAGGGTTATCCAGTGAAGAATCGAGACCTGAGGTTTTTGTTAGACAACTGAGACATTTTTTCCATGAACAACTTGGTCAAGAACCATATTGTTCGAGAACCAAGACGTTTAAGAACCAAGGTTTGACGAACTAGGGGAGGACATTTTCACTGTAATTACATCTCAATTCCACTCACCTTTTGCTGGAACTCCCTTTTTGCTATCTGTTTTTCTGGCCTAGTACTCTCATACCCATGAAGGAAAAAAAAAAGTCAATACGTCTGCCAACCAATGCAGTGTCAGTCACCATTAAATTCCTTGGGCCTCTTTACCTACCTTGCTTCTTGACCTTCATGTCAATTCCAGTCACTAAATGGGAGAAGAGGGAATCTTCAGAATGTGCCTTGAAGAGGCTGTACATTTCTAGGTTAATAGCAATTAACAGGAGTAGTATTTTGACCAAAACAAGTCTTGAAAGCAAACCTTGAGTTTTCAAGACACTCTTCAAAGAAAGTTAAGATGAAAACCAGGATATAGAGAGTGAATATATGAGTCAACAAGGAAATCTTTTTGCGAATGGCTGTTTATAGTCTTTGAGTAGATTTTTGGGTTCTTGATAATGCTATGGTAACACTGGGACAAGCACCTTGTCCCTTTCCTGTCCTACAGCCTCCCTTTCTGTCACACTCACTGTTTCACACCTGAAATGGCTTCCTGACTGGCTTCTGTCCCAGTCCATCCTGGATGTGAGTTCATCGTTCTCTGACCACCTTCTTACTCTGTCCATCTACTGCCCACCGAGCGTGGCAGTTCCCTGTTTACTGTGAAATTCTAGAATAAACTTAATCTCCATAGGCTGTTTTCTAAAGCCGTATCCTACCCTAACTCTTCAGCCTCGTTTCCTGATGCTCCTCAAACTAAACAGTTTATAGCCCAATCAGACTTGCCCCTTAAACACCTGCTGCCCCAGATATGCATGCAATTGTGAGAAATACTATACAGAGACAGCCTGGCTGTCCTCATATCACCCCAAGGTAGTAATGTGTAACAAAGTCTAATGTCATAACCTGAAAGATGGCATGGGTGCAATCCCAGGTACATCTTTTTTATTCTTGCCTCTTTACCTTTCTCACTTGCTCTCCCTTCCTAAAAAGTCCCTCTCCTTTCTCACTTCTGACGGAATCCCCCTTACCTTTAAGATCCAGCTCGTCTCTGATGTCTCCAGCTAGTTCCACCCCGTGGCCCCATCCCAGTGCTGCCCCCAGGTCCTGTGTCCTCCTATGGGACTATATTGTTTGGGCATCATTACAAGTTGCTGGTGTGTGGCTCATCTTTACAATAAAAGAATATGTTCTTACAGAGCAGAAATCATTTTTAACTTGTTCTTTTTCTTTTTTCTTTTGCTTAACTGTGGTAAAACATAAAATTTATCATAACTATTTTGAAGTGCATAGGTCATTAGTGTTAAGTATATTCTCATTGTTGTGCAACAGGTCTTCAGAACTCTTCCATCTTGTAAAACTGAAGCTCTGTACTCATTAAAAAACTCATCTACCTCTCCCCCTTCCCACCACCTCTCTACTTTCTGTTTCTATGAATTTGACTGCTATAGGTACCTCATATAAGTGGGATCGTTGAGTATTTGTCTTTTTGTAATTGGCTTCTTATTTTACTTAGCTAATGTCCTTAAGGTTCATCCATGTTGTAGCCTGTGTTAAGGATTTTCTTCCTATTCAAGGCTGAATAACATTCCATGGTGTGGGATACCACATTTTGTCATCTAGTCATCCATCAGTGGACATTTGGTTTGCTTTCACCTCTTGGCTATTGTGAATAATGCTGCTGTAAGCATGGGTGTGCGAATATCTCTTCAAACCTGCTTTTAATCTTTTGGAGATATACCTAGAAGGGGGACTGCTAGATACATGGTACTTCTGTTTTAAACTTTTTTTAAAAAGGAACACTTCTGAACTTCCTGTTTCTCTCAGCAACTACACAGGACTGTGCTCAGGCACATGCATGTACACTAAAATAAAGTGTCGATTGGCATAGTATTGGTCGGTACTGATAAACTCAATAATAAAGAATAGCCTCCATTTTGTTAAGGGAATTGCATTTTTAAAAAACGTTGCTTTGCCACACTAGTTGATATATTAATTCAAATAAGAAATGTAATTTTTAAAGTACTTTTGTTGTCATAGATGAGAGGATATGTTACAAGGTCCACCTTTCTTTCCCAAGTGCACACACACACACACACACACACACAGAAACACACACACACACTGAAATTATTTCAACTGCATATGGGCTTTTTTCTATAAGAATATGTGTGTCAGTATCTGACTTGGGTGTTTTTCTGCAGGCATAAAAGTTAACACTGATGTTTCTACTAAAACCCATGTAAAATAAAGCTGGTGTGTTGCATGAGGAAGAGAAATGTGCACTACAATTGTGAATGTTGGGCCCTCGGCTTGCAGTTTTTAACAGATGCCACTTTGACCCCTTAGATCTATGAAGACTCCATCGTCTTACAGTCGGTGTTTAAGAGCGCACGGCAGAAAATTGCCAAAGAAGAAGAGAGTGAGGAAGAAAGCAATGAAGAGGAGGAGGAAGATGATGAGGAGGAGTCAGAGTCGGAAGGTAAGCTCGGGCATCTGGTTCCTCTACTTCTTTGCCCCTTACCACCTGCATCTGTGTTTGCACAGATGCTAAAAATCAGATGTTAGAGACAGGAGGACCTGGATTCCAGCCTTTGTCCTACCAGGTCCTTGCTGGGCAGCCTCAGGCAGTGCACTTGACCCAGCTCAAGCCCAGTTTTCTCCTCTGGAACTCTGAGTGAGGTAATGAGCATGCCCCACAGTTCAGCGCATGGGCAGGCTCAGAGCAAGTGCTCACTGAAGACTGCCATCAAAAATCAGTGTGATAGATGTTCTCGATCAACATTGCAGTTAATACCTCCTACCTGTTCTTATCGCAGTGGTTTTGATAGTTTGGGTCCACCCCTGAGTTGTGAATCGGTGGCTTGCTGTGGGGTCTGAGAGGCAGCGTTTCAAACAGTTCCCTGGGGATTCTGATGCCGCTTGGCCCACGACCACGCTCTGAGAAACACTGTTTAGAAAATAATTGCCCTGTTGAGTTGGAACTGGGGGCCCGTTAATCAAGGATCAGATACGGATCCTGTCTTCATTTAAAATGTTGATATTTTCTTCATCATGTGTTTTTGGCATTGGTTTTGAGTTTTTAAAACATTGCATTAGGATGTTTGTCCTGATTGCTCAGTGTCGCTGCCCTTTTCAATTTTGCGCCCGAGAGAAGTACCTCTCTTGTCTTACCATAGTCCCAACCCTGGTTGGTAACCTTATTCTTCAAAAGTTAAAACTACCTTTAAAAGTCTAAAATGTCTTCTTTCCTAATTATGATTTCACCCCATACCTCCTCTCAAAGTAATAAATCCCAGTAGTTTACGGTCCGCTATGTAAAACATACAGATAGGCTTTAAAAACTTTTATTAGATGTGTTCCTAATTACATACTTAGTACAGACAGCTTGGAAAAATACTTTTTAAGAAAGGAAAATATGTATAATTCTATTACCCAATATACATTTAACATTTTAAGAAGTTTCCTTCCAGCTTTTTTCGATACTTAAGTGTTTTGTTTATACATGGTTTTATAGCATGACCTATTTGTGAACATTTTCCCACAGCAATCAGTGTTTTTCTACAGCAATTTATTATTCCCATTCGTTAATGTACCAAAATGTATTAATCTCGCTCTAAATAATGCTGTCCTAAACTTCCTTACCCATAGATCATTGCAGACGTTTGTAAAGGATCCGATGCACACGTCCTGCCACACAGCTGGAGTTGCATCCTTGACAGTCTGTTTCCCCAGACCCAGTGTCATTCTTTTGAGTGACACTGCCTTTTATTTATTTAACCATTTTCAATTTTATATGGTTATTACATAGTTCTAATATCCTAGCACTTGACGAATAAGTCTACATTATCTTAGCTAGATATTTCCTTTTTTAGAGCCAGATTTCTAATCTGTTTTCAAATAGCTGCCCTCCCATCCATCTATCAGTTTAGCTGCTTTAATCTCACTTGCGGCCTGGTGTATTAACTTCCTATTGCTGCTATACCAAATTACCACAAACTTTGTGGCTTACTAAAACAAAAATTTATGATCTCCTGGTTCTGTAAGTCACAACTTTGGTGTGGGTGTCTCTGGGCCAAAATCGGGGTGTCAGGAGCCTGCATTCCTTTCTGGGGGGCTCTGGAGGGGGCCCCATTTCCTTGTGCATCTTTTTGGTGCTTTCTTGAGCCTCCTCTTCCTAAACTTTCTGTTTTCTGTTGAGGTGTAATTGGCATATAACATCATATTAGTTTCAGATATACAGCATAAATGATTTGATATTTGTATATATTGTGAAATGATAACCATTAGTCTACTTAACTTTCATCATTATACATAGTTAGAAAATTGATTTGTGTGTGTGTGTGTGTGTGTGTGATGAGAACTTTTAAGATTTACCCTTAGCAACTTTCTAATATGAAATACAGCTCTCTCGCCGTAAGCCCATGGCTTATTTATTTTATAACGGGAACTTTGTACCTTTTGACACCTTTCACCTATTTTGACGCCTTGCAACCTTCCCCCTTGACCTCTGGCAACCACCAAATTTATAATCTGTATCTATGAGCTTCTTTTTCGTTTTTGAGATTTCACATATAAGTGAGATTATATGGTATTTGTCCTTCTCTGACTTCACTTAGCATAGTGCCCCCTAGGTCCATCCATGGTGTCGCACATGGCAAGATTATATTCTTTTTTTATGGCTGAGTAGCATTTTGTTACGTATATATCTCACATTTTCTTTATCCATTCATCTAAGGATGGACACTTAGTAAATAATGATGCAGTGAACATGGGGGTACATGTATCTTTCAGTTAGTGTTTTGTTTTCTTCTGATAAATATCCCAGAGTGGAATTGCCTGATCATTTAGTAGTTCTTTTTTTTTAGTTCTCACCTGAGGATATGTTTCTTTATTGACTTAGAAAGAGAGGAAGGGGGAGAGAGAGACACACACACATCGCTGTAAGAGAGAAACATCAGTTGGTTGCGTCCTGCATATGCCCTGACCAGGAATCAAACCCGCAACTGTTCTGGTGTATGGGACGATGCTCCAACCACCTGGGCCACCTGGCCAGGGCTGGAAGTTCTATTTTTAATTTTGGGAGTCTCCTTCCTACTGTTTTTCATAGTCACTACACCAAGTTACATTCCCAACAACAGGACCCAAGGTTTCCTTTGCCCACATCCTCACCAACAATTGTTATTTCTTGTATTTTTGATGAGAGCCATTCTAACAGGTGTGAGGTAATATATCTTATTGTGGTTTTGATTTGTATTTCCCTAACTATTAGTGATGTTGAACACCTTTTAATGTACCTGTTGGAAAAATGCCTATCCAGATCCTTCGCTCACTTTATATCAGATTATTAGCTTTTTTTTTTTTTTGGTCAGTGAGTTGTATGAGTTTTTTATATAGTCTGGTGACTAATTCCTTATCTAATATATAACTGACAAATATTTTCTAATATTCGGGAGGTTAACTTTTCATTGTGTCGATGGTTTCCTTTATGCAAGAAGTTTTTTAGCTTGCTCTAGTCCCGCTTGTTTATTTTTGCATTCACAGCTTCTGCTTTTAAATCTTAGTCACTTCCAAGATTGATGTCAAAGAGCTTAATGCCTATGTTTTCTTCTAGAAATGTATGATTTCAAGTCTTATGTTCTGTCTTCGATCCATTTTGAGTTCATTTTCATGTGCGGTGTAAGATAGTGGTCTAGCTTCATTCCCAGGCATGCGGCTGTCCTGTTTTCCCAACACCATTTATTGACGAGCTATCCTTTCCCCACTGTATATTCTTGCCTCCTTTGTCATAAACTGACTACACATGTGTGGGTTTATTTCCAGGCTCCCTGCTCTGTACCACTGATTTATGTGCCGATACTGTTTTAATTACTATAACTTTGTAATATGTTGGGTTGGCCAAAAAGTCCATTATGTTTTTTCCATAAAATAAAAGACATTTTCCATTTTCTCCAATAACTTTATTGATTTGAATGTTTTGAGAATGTCGGCAATCTCCCACTATTGGCTTCTAGTGGGTAGGGGCCAAGGGTGCTGCTAATGCATAAGGCAGCTTCCAATACATAAGGCAGCCCCCACAGCAAAGAATTATTTGGCCAAATTGTCAATAGTACCAAGAAACTTGGCAAATCACTTTTGACATATTCACTCAGTCACAGCACCTTCTCCATACACTGCACAAATCTTTTTTTGCATTTCAGTTACATTTTTACCTTTCTTGAAATCATAAGGCACAATACACAAAACATGTTGTGTATTTTCTTCCATCTTCAATATTAAAATGGTTAGAGAAAAATTCACCAATTTTGATAAGTTTGTTTTTAATGCACACTGATACGACAGCTGTCACAATACCATCTAACAAAGTTGTTTCGAATGAAGTTAAAGACAACTAGGCACTACTAGAGCCACTGTATGGAAAAAATGTAATAAACTTTTTGGTCAACCCAATAGTTTAAAACCAGGGAGTATGGTGCCTCCAGCTTTGTTCTTCTCTCTCCAGATTACTTTGGCTATACAGGGTCTTGTGTTTCCATATACATTTTAGGATTACCTGTTTTATTTCTGTGAAAAATACCACTGGAATTTGGATGGGGATCATGCCGAATCTGTAGATTGCATTGGGTAGTATGGATATTTTAACAATGTTAATCTTTTCGATTCATGAGCATGAACTATAATACATTTCCCTTTATTGGCATCTTCAGTGTTTTTCATCAATGTCTTGTCATTTTCAGTGTCCAGGTCGTTCTCCTCCTTGGTTAAATTTATTCCTAGGTATTTTATTCCTCTCGAGATCCACCAAACATGATATTTTAGCAAAATTGATTTGAATAAGAGACTCATATTCTCAGTGATTTCATCATCAAATCCTAAAAATGATGTTCTATGGACACTTGTCCTAGAACAATGCCATGGAACACATTTTCTTTATACTTTGAGATACACACCTATATTTATGTTACAGCACTTTGAACACTTCCAAGTATTTTTATTTCCATCTTCCGAATAGCCCTGTGAGAGTGGGAATGAGTGCTGTCTCTTGGGGCTGATTTAGCAGAACGCTGTTAGATGCCTACCCTATGGGTATGTGCACCATACTGCCCCCAAATTCTACTAAGATATGCCAACAAATAGCTCCATGGCACTTTGTCTGTAGAGGCAAAAAGCCGGGAGCTTTTGCACCCATCACCAGGGGACTGGTTAAAAAACATTATAGTGTACCCATTAGATGGAAAAATTTCAGATTGATACATAGAAATGCCCCACCTATCTGAATAAAAAAGCAAGGTGTGGCATGTGGGCATATAAAGACCCCTTTGGGGTAAGTGTATGAAGCGCCTATGTGCATGCACATACGTTCTTTATATTCTTCCTCTGTAGAATTATAGAGAATCGTACACACACAGGGATGGATATATTTGTAGACATGAATGTATACTTTTTTCAGGAAATAATTACTGGAAAGAGAACAATAGGGTAGAGAGTAGAGATGAGAAAGGAAGCTTTCATATTCATTTGTTCGTTTTATTTTCCATTTTGAGTCATTTTATGCTGTTAAAAGTATTGTTCAACTCTTTGAATTTTCTTTTTAAGTCCACTGGAAGTTATCTCCACAGTAAAATTAGTGGTCTTTTTTTACCCTTTAAATTTAATTTCTTTTTTAATGTCCACGTTCTATTAAATAAGTGCCTATACTCTCCCACGAAGTACAAAGGGCAGCCCTCATTATCCTCTTCAGGAAGATCCCTGTTCAGCTGTTCGGAGACAGGGAAAGGGTCCAGCTGCCCTCCATGGGACCTCAGTCCCTCTTGTTGCCTGTTTAAGGCAACTGTGTAATTTATTGTCCCAACCGAGACATGTTTGCAAGTGAAAGGGAGCGCCAACCAGACGGGACAATGGAAAACAGGTGTTGTAAATCAAGAATGATCGGGACATTCCTGGATTTCTGGTTCATCATCTACCTGAGAAAAGATTACCCCGTGATTCCTCATTGTGGTTTATTTTGTTTTTGTTATAGCAAAATCTGTTAAGGTGAAAATCAAGCTCAATAAAAAAGATGAGAAAGTTCGGGACAAAGGAAAAGGCAAGAAAAGGCCAAATCGAGGAAAAGCCAAACCTGTCGTGAGCGATTTCGACAGTGACGAAGAGCAGGATGAAAATGTAAGTGCAGCTGCCTTTGACTGGAGCCGGGAAGCGCTCCACTTCTGTTTCCCTCTCCTCTTGCCATGTCCTTTCCAACCTCTTCACTTTATTACCTAGCAATGAAAATGTAAAGATTTGGTGAGACTTCATTTTTGATGGATGTGAACTGAGCTGCATACTGTAAAGCAAAGAATTTGGGTCTTTGTTTATTGCTTTTCTAATAGTCCTCAAAAATGAAAACCGCTAAATCAAGATTTCTTTTCCCCTTTCCTATCTTCCCACTGCTCACTTACAGATAAAGTTTTCTCCACGGCCGGTTAATATTTTATATCCATAACAGCCAGCATAGTGCCTAGTCTATAGCAGTGTTTAGATGAAATAAGGATTAGATGGAAGAATTAGGAAAGCTCTTAGGATGTCAGAGTGCTGGGTCTGAGTTGATTTTTAAAACACTATACCAAAAAACAGATAAATTTTCAAGTACCTAGAGGTGTTATTTTTAATAATGGAAAAATTCAGGCAGATCTATGGAGCCAGGCCCCGAAATAAGTACCTTCTTTCTCTATGGTGCTACATTCAGTGCTTCTATTAGCATCATGAGATAGATGTCGCTCTCAACATAGCGCATAAATCAACCCTTCAGTTATATGTGTTTTGCTCCAGCTCATGTAAGTAGATAGCAGAGGCTGAATTCAGGTCGAAATAGCCCAGCTCAGTCCAGTGCGCTGTTCCTGACTGTGTGGACAACAAGGGAGCAGAAACTTCTAATACGTTGCCTTCTGAAGGGCCCTCCATTTCATTCACTTTTCCAAAAACCTCAAGTTCCCTCCCACCCACCTCCCACTTTTTTCTTTCTGGAACATTAATTTTCCATTTTTGTGTGTATGCTAGTTGGATTTTCCTTCAGCACATGGCCATTTGGGGCTGACGAAAAAGCTACAGCATTCACATCCCACCTCACCCAGCCTTAACCCATGACGCAAGCACTTTCAAACACACTGAAATACTGTGTTTTCTTTAGTAGACTTGCCAGGGAGTAGACAGCATACTCATGGTACTTTTTCTAAAAACATAACACTAAGAATAGAAGTTATTAGCTGTCCCCTGTGTGCTTTAATTAACCAATGCCACCTCAATAAATTAAATAATAAATAAAGAAATACAACCTGTAGCCATGCTCGGAAGTAAAGTAGGTGAGCCGTGGGGTGGGGCGGGGCGGGGCGGGGGAAGGAAAGGAAAGAAAACAACTTACTGGCTAGAAACCTTTCTTGCCAAAGTGAAGGAGAGTGAGAGACTGGCACGGAGGGTAGGCGTTGCTTTGGCTTTTTAGTCAGGAGCGCTCCCTCTGCAGTGGCTTTTCATCTTCCCACAGAATGTATAGGCTCGGATGGTTAACTGTCTCCAAAATGTCCTTTGTTTTCACCATGGCCTCGCGATAGCTTCTGTCTTCTTTTTCTTAGACCCTCGTTCCATTTTATCTTCCTTTTTTACTTTTAGGAACAGTCAGAAGCAAGCGGGACTGATGATGAGTGATTGACGCAGAACTTTTTCCTTGGTAGAGCTGAACTCCTTCCTCCCCTCCTCTCATTTCTGCCCAGTGAGTTCATTTGTCATAAGGGTCCTGGGTTGTTTCTATATCATCATCATCTATAAACTAGCTTTAGGATAGTGCCAGACAAACATATGATATCATGGTGTAAAAAAACACGCACACATACACACATTTGTAACATATTGTGACCAAATGGGCCTCAAAGATTCAAAGATTAAAACAAACAAAATAAAGCTTTTGATGGAAAATATGTGAGTGGATAGTATATTTCTATGGGTGGGTTGAATTTGGTAATGGTTTGATTGTGCCTGGTTTTATCACCTGTTCAGATGAGAAGATTTTTGTCTTTTTGTAGCACTGATAACCAGGAGAAGCCATTAAAAGTCACTGGTTATTTTATTTTTCATCAGGCAATTTTCAAGATTTTTATTTGTTCGGTATTGTTTTTTTTACACTGTGGTACATATAAGCAACTTTAATAGGTGATTAATGTACAGTAGTTAGACTTCACCTGCATAGACATTTTTCCATTTTATGCTCTATGATCTGAAAAAAAAATATGCTTTTTGAATTGTATAAGACTTATGTCTACTGTAAACATTGCTTAAATTTTCTTTTTGCTTTTGATTAAACAAAGGTTTTGTTGAAAATGCTATTGAATATTGCAGTCTATATAGTGCATTGGATGGCTTTTTTTGTCACCCTGATCTCCTCTGTTACTGATGTGTATCGTCTCCTTCTCCCGAAAGTGTACTTAATCTTTGCTTTCTTTGCACAATGTCTTTGGTTGCAAGTCATAAGCCTGAGGCAAATAAAATTCCAGTAATTTCCAAGAATGTGGTGTTGGTGCTTTCCTAATAAAGAGATAATTTAGCTCAACAAATGTTTCTTCTTGTTTTTGAGTTCTAGAGGATTGAAACCCTAGTGCCTGAGTGATAGTTTCTTGCAAAGGGCTGGACAGGTTCTTGCTACAGAACATTTGGTCAGAAAAAAAACAAAGAGGCTGAGAGAGAGCGCCAGGCTGCTGAAATGAACCTGGTGTGTTGCAAGGGAGAGGAGGCTATTACTTTGGTGACTTTAAACTTGAACAACAGCAGAGATACTGCCATGGACTGAGCCACACTAACCGCGCCCCCGCCCCCACAATATTTTGTAAGGTGTCCAACCTTTTGACGTTTCCGGGCCACATTGGAAGAGGAGAAGCTATCTTGGGCCACACATTAAATACATAAACACTAATGAAAACTGAGGAGCAAAAAAAGTTTTAAGTAAATTTATGAGTTTGTGTTGGGCTGCGCTCATAGCCTTCCTGGGCCGTATGCAGCCGGGGCCGTGGGTTGGACACCACCCTGTTCGTGGTTTAAACTGTTTACTAGTCAGAAAATCTTGTTAATTTATTTTACTCCAAGTCAATAGAAATTAAACTAATTTTTTAAACTTTTCTCTAAGAACATTTATTTTTGGTCAAAATAAATACATAAGTACATTATAGAAAATGTGGACAGTAAGAAAAGTATAAAGAAAAAAAATTACCTAAAATATTTCCGTGCAGAGAAAAGCACTTGAGAGTTCCAGCTTCTGATCTGGCATGGAATGAGCTTAGAAGTCATCTTTCCCATCCACACAAGAGAAAAGCTGACCGTACTGAAAATCAACAGCTCTTAGATCAAAGAACTGAGGTCATAGGACAGAACACTGCCCCCAAACTGAAGATATACCCAGGCAGACCCGCTGAGCAGAAGACTAGGGAAACCTAATCTAATCAATGAATGACTGGAGACTGAGTGGGGACAAGGTTGAGAGATAGACTCCGGGGGCGCCAGTATCAGGAGGGCCCCCACTCTTTCATGAGCTTCACTCGCCTCCACGAGCTCTACCAGGTTCTCACAGTGAAGAGGAGGGAAAAAACTGCATGTTTTCAGCAAAGGAAGGGGGAAAGTAGCCGTTTTAAAATATGCCCAGTATATTTTGTTCTTCTGAACAAGGCTGTCCTCAACAGATACTGTTTTACCAGAGCCTAACTGACCTGGAAAGAGGGCAATAAATACCTAACTCCAGTATCCTCTAACCTTCCCATCTCTCCCAAGGGGGAAAAAAAACAAAAAACTGAAACGTACTTGTAGCAGTCACAACCCAGGGTCATAAGCTCACTAAAAGACTGAGACTTAATCATAGGCTATAGATCCTTTCCCCTCACCACCACATCAATAGGGCTTCTGTATAATAACAAGATAACACAATTGAAAAAACTATGCATCTCGAGTCACATTTTTAAATTCTTGGGGAAAACAAAGACAACGAAGGATACAAAGGCAAGGACACCAGAAGAAACTTTAGCCTCTGACACTTGAGCTACATTAACAGAACACAGCCAAACATAAAACCTCACATTAATCTATCTCAATTCTTTTTACCTAGTACACTATTATATCCCACTCACAACAAAAAATTACAAGGCAAATTAAAAGACAACATATTGGGAAGAGACAGGGCAAGCACAGCTATGACAGAGATATTGGAATGATCAGTCTGGGAATTTAAAACAACTGATTAATATGCTAAGGGCTCTAGTTAAAAAATACACATGCAAGAGCAGAAGGGTAATGTATGCAGAGAGATGGAAACAAAGAATCAAAAGGAAATGCTAGAAATAAAAAATGCCCTAAGAAATGAAAGTGCGTTTGGGAGTCTTGTTAGACTGGTCACAGCCAAGGAAAGAATCAGTGAGCTTGAAGAAGTGAGATAGAACTTCCCAAACAAATCTAAAGAAAATAAATGAAAAAGACAAAACATCCAAACACTGGGACAACTACATAAAGTATAACATACATGAAGGGAATAATGGAAGGAGGAGAAAAAAGGTGCAGAAGAAATATATGATGCAATAATGACAGAATCCCCAAAACTAATGAGAGACAACAAACTACAGAGCCAGCCTGCTCAGAGAACAGCCAAACAAGATTAATACCAAAAATATACACAGGCATATTATATCCAAACTGTAGGAAAGCAAACACACAGAAAAAAAAATTGGAAAAAAACCAGAGAGGAAAAATACCTATCAAGGAGCAAAGATAAAAATTATATCTGACTTCTGAGAAACCATGCAAGCAAAATGAAAGTGGACAATTTAAAGTATTGAGAAAAATACCCTACCAACCTAGAGTTCCATACCCTAAGATATTATGCTTTAAAAGTAAAAAAAAAAACACATTCTGAGACAACCGAAAATTGAGGGAGTAGGCCTGCCTTGCAAGAAGTGTTAAAGAAGCTCTTCAAATAAAAGGAAAATGATATACATCTGAAAAGTGGGTCTACATAAAGGAAGAGTATTGGAGAAGGAATAAATAATGGAAAAATAAAAACTTTTGTTACTTATTTTTAATTGATCAAACAGGTAACAATTTGTTTAAAAATAATTTATCCCATGATTATAGTTTACGGGTAGTTAAATTGAATGACAACCCTATCTATTTTAAGGGATAGGAAGGAGAACTGGGAATACTATATTATACGATACTTGTACTACCTGTGTAATAGTATAGTGTTACATGAAAGTGGACTTACATTAATTGTAAATGTATACTGCTAACTGAAGGGCAACCACTTAAAAAGGTACAATTTTTAAAAGTATCATCGAGCCCTGGCTGGTGTGGCTCAGTGGACTGAATACTGGCCTGAGAACCAAAGTGTGGCCCGTTGGATTTGCAGTCAGGGCACATGCCTTGGTTGTGGACCAGGTCCCCAGTAGGGGGCGCGCGAGAGGCAACCACACGTCGATGTTTCTCTCCTCTTTTTCCCTTCCCCCTCTCTAAAGGTTAAAAAAAATCTTTAAAAAAAAGTATAACTGAAATTCTAACAGAGGAGGGAAAAAAATGGAATCATACAAAATACCTAAAGCCTGAGGAGGGAGAAAAAAAAGAGTGGAAGATGAAAAATAAGCAAAGAACAGAGGACCCCCCCCCAAAAAAAATAGAATATAGTATCAATTATGATAGCTATCAGTCTAACTATATCAATAATCACGTTAAACACCGATGGTTTAAATACACTAATTAAAGACAGATATTGCCAGAGTGGACCAAAAAACAAAACCCAACTTTACATTGTCCAAGAAAGGCATATAGTTGCATGAGGAAAGGGCCTTGAATAAGCAAAGGACTTTCTTGCCCCTGTCATTCAACTCTGTAAAATGGTGAGGGCTTCTCTGGGTGATTCCAGGAGGCAAACTTTGGGAACCGCAGGGACCTAAGGCCTAGTTCTTAGCCAGTCCCATTGAGCTGGCAGGAATGTCAAAACAAAATTATTCACCTCTATGGTTCTAAGGAACTTTTTTCAGCCTGGTAGCTCTTGGGGAAGCTGGCCCGTAAAGGTGATACTAGCTTTAAATTGCTTTTCTGTGGTAAGGTTCTAAGTTTGTTTTTTTGCTAAGGTTTGATAGACACAGCACAATTTTTTTGTTGTTGTTTCTGAGTAGGTTTGGTATGTTGAATACTTGGAGTGAGTGTGACCACAAGGGTGAAATCTCCCAGAGAGGGACAGCCTGATAGTAATGATTCACATTTAAATAATGCCAGAGAATTCATATTCACACCAGCATTTTTGAAGCTTGGTTGATTTAGAGAAATAACAAAACTCCATTTCTGAGCTCTCAATATTATACAATTCAAGCATAGAGCCCATATAAAACTACTGTACTTCCAGAAAAGGACCAAGCTAACAGAGCCCCATGAGGCACAATGTGGTTTCTTTGTCCAATAACAGTGTGAGGAATGGATTGTACTATATTTACAGGGCACAATATAATCAAGTGTCTCCTTCTGAGGATACTTTCCCTCAGTTTGAATCAGGCCATATGACCTTACAGAATTTCTTTGGATCTCCTAGGATCATTTCTTGAGAATCCACACCTTTAATAAACAACCTAAAGAGGGAGAGTTTCCCTACAATTGAATGCCAGTTTCCATTTCTTTCCAAGTCTAGTCCTAGTTTTCAGCCTGGAGCCCTCCTTAATGACCTTCCTTTGCAAAATGGACTGAGGGTATCCCATGCCAGGCCCTCCTCTCAGAGCTGGGGAAAATGTCATGGAGAGTAAGCTCCAGGATCTGTTCACATCTCCCTCTCAACTAGGAACCCTCACTGACCAGTCGGCCACCCCGACTCCTTCCTCTGTGGCCAATGGCCTTGACCAACTTAACATTCCTGCAGTGGGAGCTCATCACCCACAGAATGCCAATCTCTGGTCTGCTTTATAAGGCTGAGCAAATGCAAACCACAGCATCTCTTCCTTGTTCTGAACATGGGTGGGAACCACAACTTAGACTTGGTTATAAGTTGTTTCACTTATGTTTACTCCCAAACCAGAGTCAAGCAGTGTAAAGTATGTGCACCAGATAAGGAGACTAGGAAATCGACACCCTAGACAAAGATATCACATGAACTCATCACCCTTGGCCCCTTCCAGTGACTCCCAGAGGTCTGTCCAAAGTTCTGTGGTCATTGCAGCCCACACAGTGAGGAGCCCACTGAGCAAGGCAGCTGCAGCGCTCAGTGGTCCCAAAGATGTAATCATGATATATCAATCATGTAAATAAAAGCCAATATTAATATGCCATATTTTATCAATTCTAAAACTTACGTATCTTGCCCTGGCCAGGTGGCTCAGTTGGTCAGAGCATCATTCTGTACACCAAAAGGTTGTGGGTTCGATTCATGGTTAGGATACATATTTGGGTTGCAGTTTCAATCCCCAGTCAGGGAATGCACAGGAGGCAACCGATCAATGTTTTTTACATCGAGGTTTCTCTCTCTGTCTATCTACTCTCTCTCTCTCTCTCTCAAGTCAATAAACATAACACCTGGTGAGGAATGAATGAATGATAAATAAATAAAATGTACATATCTTTACATCTTTAAAAAACACATGTCTTATGAAATCATAATTTTGATTGGCAGCAATTTTCCTGTCTTAGTGATGAATAAAATAATAATGCATTTACAACTGATGGTGTCTTAGAGTCAAAGAAATATTGTGCTTTTTTGCTCCTTTATTAATACACAGTGTGTGTAGCAAAGTCACGTATATCCTCCTGCATCTTACTTTTTCACTTAATTTATCTCTGAGAGCATTCGTATCAGTGCATAAAGG